>NC_133941.1:3904500-5206000 GCF_031877795.1 Strix aluco | reverse complement strand
CTAAATCTTCAACACTCAGAACCACTCAACAGTTTCAAAAGAAAAGAAAGAAAGAAAGAAACAAAGAAAAAAAAAAAAAAGAAAGCCTTCCATGCTCAGAGTCATTTTGCAGAAAATCCCCAAACCACAGAAAAACAATTGCTTGGAACTTACATTTAATGTTAAGGGCTATTCAGGAAATACAAAATGGGGTTTTTTTTAAATGTTTAACCATATAAACAGCAACTGAGAAAGCATTTCTTATTAAGCATTTTTATGGTTACAGCTACTCTGCTGCTGAAAAAGCAACTGCTTATAAAAATAAAGCTAATATTTATGGGCACTATAGCTCAGGAAGGGACCTCTTTTATAAGACATTTACTGCAGCAGCCATCGCAGCTGAATCATGTTATTGCACAAAAATGAGGGTTTTTTTAAACTCAGGCTAACATTTAACAACTTTAAGTAAATGATAACATATGAAATTAACTTCCAACAGGACTAAAAACCAGAATAGCAAGGACCAAATCTATGAGATGCTGATCATCCTCCCACTGCGTAAGTGCCTGCAATGGGGCCAAGGAGTAGGGAACATTGTGACCACCACAAAAGTAGATGATTTATAAAGCTGTGCAGACAATGAACAAATTACTGTGCACAACGCACCTCTCCTTGAGTGGCTGCAACCCCAGCAAGTTCAAAACTCCTCATTACTCTCCCCCAGTATCAAGCACGGGATGCAACACATCTCGTTTTACAACCATCATGAAGTCCGCAGGGAAAAAAAAACACCATCCCTGTTCTCTAGGAGTTACGTCCTGATGTTGTTCTCCTCTCCTTGGTAACTGCCAGCAGCCTCGTTTGTGAAAACTTCTGTTCTACAGGACTCATTACAGAAAGACCTAATTACAGAAGCAGAGAGTTACCCTTCCAGACCTAGATGGCATGACCTTTAAAGTACAAGTTCAAGGTCATACTTTTAATTCACCCAAAGTCCCCAAGATGATTATTTTACAACGTATGCACTAATCAAAGCCATGCTTTAGGATTTGGCAGACAAGCTGTTCTGTCTATCAGAATAACTCACAGATGGTATGTATGTGACACAACATATTCATCATGTTATATTCTTAGTATATGCAATTTTCCCCCTTGCTAAATTTTCCAGCGTTCAGCAAGGGCTCTAAGAAACTGCTGGTGCCTTCGAAGAGATAGCCTTCCAGCCTTGTTGTCTTTAAATTAACTGAATAAAGAAAGAATCTAAAGGTTGAAGAAACTTATTCTCCTGTGTAATTGTAAAACATATTGAATTTGACTTTTTACCTTAGGTACTATTTTTTAACTTCTATTTTGTAGCTCATGTTTGTTTTCTGCTCTTCAGTTCACATATTGTACTTCCTTTTTACTTGATATGTGCCATATTGTTTTAGCTTTTGCTCTTACTTCTGCTTATTTATGATCCTTTTTTGACCAAAATCTCAGTAAGATTTGCTTTAGGGGCATTTTTTTATCTTTTTTTTCCAGGTAGTTGCATGCATAAGTGAACCATTAAAATTGAATCAGTTCAGTGAATCAAACTGAATGACAACAAACTAAAATGAGCAGAAACATGCCTAAAGCAACAAGCAGATTACTTATTTTACTTATTTGTAATGTTGTTTTCTTTTTTTCCTCTCCTCTAGTTCTTCTGATGAAATACAGAACCACATATCTTTTTAAATACTAGGATGAGTTTTCAATCCTGAATACCATGTAGATTTTACAAAAGAAAATGCACAAAGGGAAGATTCACCCACACAAGGTTAGGTTTCGGATGCTGGCCCAGCAGTCTATTTTAAAGCTCATCATCTGGAGGAGTTAACCAGCAAGCACGGGCAAGAGTTCATGAAAATAAACTTCCCGCTCCCGATTTCTCTTGCTCCTATTACATCTGTCTGTCATTTACTCCCACTTTGCTTGTGTTTTAGAGCCTCAAGAACAAAAGTCACCTCTACCACTGATCTTTGTTTTTGTACCGTGTGCCGGCTTAGATTAGTCCTTGTTAAATAAGGGCAAGAATTGAGAGAAAAATAACTGAAAATTAGGTTCTCTGCCTTGGAAAGAGCAAACCAACAGCCAGCAAACAACCTACCACACTTTCTGTTACAGAATGATAAATGTCACTGCCATGGTCAGAATTTTTCAGTGGTTTTCAGTGTTTTAGCTTTTATGCTGAAAGCCAAAACATTAATAAAGCGATTGAAGTAGTAGGCATATAAGTCCATGAATGTCAGTAGCAAGGTTTCACATATGTCACTTTGCGGTAATAAAAGACTTCATATATAGTGCTAGGACTAGATGTTACTATTTTTATTTTTTATATGAGGAACTAAGGACAGGAATGCAAGCAAATGGAGGAGAAAAATGAAGGCAATTCCAATTAATCATTTCCCCTAGTGACATTTTAATGCATTATTGTTACAATTATTCTAAAATGTCCTCAAAGGATCATCACACCAGCTTTTTCAGACTTCATTTTTCACGAAGTGAAATTTTAACAAGCAACCTTTCTGTAAAGTTTTGATCTCTGAGGGGGCAATACCTGTTCATCCCTCTCTCTCTGTGGGAAACAGGGCTACTACACGCACTGAAATATCAGGTGTGCTATGTTACAAGAGCCTCTTTTAATTTCCTTACATTTTCACTGACTTGAGGTTTTCCCTGCTTTGGTTTCTTTCTTATTCACTCCCCAATGACCTTAAATTCTGCATTTTCAGAAACGACTTAAAATATGGCAAGAAAAATGTATCAGCGAGGCTGGGGGGTGGGGGTGGAGGAGAGGTGATGTGGTTTTCTTAAGCTATAAAGTTACTTTAATATTTTTTCCATTTTACAACATGAGTAAAATAACCTCTTCTGTCTCAGCATAATTAGTTCCCCAGTCCTGGCATGCCTAAGAGCCTTGTGTTGTTTGGGGTGCTGTTTGCCAGGGAACACTTAATATTCTCATCTATCACATGAATCAATAAAACGCAACCCTGTTTTTCACAAGGTGGCAGTGTATTAGGAAAAGTCATATGGGCTGAGTTAATTTAAAAGTAATAGACTGAAATTGTCCACATTACTTTTATTGAACTGACAGAGCAGGTCCAGTGCTGCTAAGAAATTAATCCCATTTCACGGAATCACAGAGAAAGGCTGTAAAAGTTACTGGTTTATCTTAAAAAATAATAAAAAAAATTAAACTCATGGTCTGATTTTTACTTCCAGAATATGGGGACTTTTTTTAAGACACTACTCAGGAAATGAATAGGAGAATTAGAGCTATGTCAGATCAACCATATAGCCATTGGGTTAAATTAATGTTCATCTGGAAAAAAAAGAAGTCTCCCTGCTGCTTACCAAAAAGTCAAAGTCTGAAAATTAACTTCAGGCACCTTTGACACGTGTGGAAATGAGGAGTACAATTCCCTTAATGCTCAGTGGAAGGAGAGGGCCCCTTCAGATGGCAAATGATCCCAAGGGCTTGGTGACCCTCAGGAAGGTGCAAGTCGTCACTGAATGAAGAGGAAAACTGGGGTGAAGAGTCTAAAGTTAGGGACCTTGGTTTGGTTCACCTACCTGAGTTAGTCCTAAGAGGACAAAAAACCAGCAACAAATTCTCCCCCAGATGGAGAGCAGGCAGGATGCACAGTGCTATAGCATGTTGGCGGCCTTCTGTCTGCAATGATAACTCGGTCCCCCACCCCAGCTCTGTTTTGGTTTAACACTTTTGTACCTTTAACATGTTTTAAAGTGTTGTTCTGAACAGATTTTTACAGCACAGGAGACCGAGGAGGCACAGTGCCAGACAGGAGTGTGGTGAGCACTGCAGGACAGATGCATTATCAGGATCTGTGTCAGCAAAGCAGATTTCACCTTTGATAATACTGGTTTTATCATTACTGAACCCTGGATAGGAGGCTACCAGGCAGGAAACCTTCACTGCAGCATACAGTGATGCACTCATTATAGCTGCATCCCCACACCATGCCCTGAAACTTTGACCCTTGTTTTCCTAAAAGTTTAGTCCTCAAATTGATAAATTTCCTCAGACATGAAATTAAAGTCTTCAGCACCAAAAATATATTTGCATCCAAGGATACATGTCATTTCTCATATCCTGCTATTTAAATCATTTGACTTTGAGTGAGATATGGGAGAAATTTAAGTTTCAGTACATTTTAGTCTCCATCATGTCAAATTTACAACCCTGGAGTAAATCACACTGCCAAGACAAATGTCTTCACTTAAATCAGATTTGTTGCTTCCTTCCATACTTCAGAACATTAATAAAATTGGAGTTCTAGTTCATAATAATAGTTTCATCCTCACTGTGCCAGGAAAACCACAAGAAGTTCACAGGAACCTTAATTCACCCTCCACATACTCAATTCTCTAGGTTAAGCAATTATAGGCCCTGATTTTTTATTAGCTATGTGAACGCGTGTGCATCTGACTCAAATTCTTACAAGTGTATCAGCATGCACACAGTTGGTCCAGATATACTAAGATTTGCTTTAAATATCTCCTCTAAAGGCTGTTCTTATCTTCAGACTTCCTGAAGATTGGAGGCATTAAAAATAACAAAACAGCTCTCTGGGAAAGGGGCAAAGGCACCTGAAAGCAAGCAAAATGGCAGGAATGTTTACAGCTTGCTGAAATTACTTGAAATTTCTCCCCTAGGTAAAAGAAATTTCTAACAATTGTTTTTCCCTGTCATCTTTCCAATGCCTCTTACATCTGCACTCTCAAGACAACCAAGTCTCTCTTCCATTTCTGGATCTGATGTAGAATTATAGGAGCTGCTACCGATGAGGATTACAGATCCAGTCCCTCCAGTAAATGCAAAGATCATTTTATGTTTCCCCATTGCAGCACCACCCCCAGACTCCAGTCAGAGGCCAAGGCACGTTGCTTTAGTCTTTGTGCAAGATTAAAAAGCAGACTCCCACCAAGGTACACAGCAATGACACAAGGGTGACAACAAGGGTCTAAACTGCACTCATGCAACAGCAGTTCACAGAGCAGAAATCTCAGCACATAGAAAAAAAGGACATCACTTGAAGCTGTCTTTTTGACCCACCGCTTGCCTAATCATTATTCCTAAACCTAAAGACTAACACAGAGTGAGTGACAGAAACCTGGATTTCTAGAACAGAATAAGGAACATGAATGCATCTTTCTAATTGCCACCCATCGAAAGCCCCTTTGACACATGTGGCTCCAGCGTTACATATGGCTTGTCAAGAGCCCTCTGTAATGGGAGGCACATGTCAGTGGAATGTTGCTGGGAGATCTGTGTGATTCAAAACGCTTACTGCAGCATTATTACAGTAATCTTTCAGCATGCTTTTACTCCCCAACCTCTCCCCAATTTAACAAAACAATCCTAAGCCTGTATTAACAACAGGGTTTAATGAAAACCATACATTTCATGATGAGTGTTTGGTCATGCATGGGAGATTTGTTTGGAATCAGGATCACTTCTCTCTAGGAATATGACAAGAGATTAAATCATTAAAAATGTATAGTCTGTAATTAGTTTATCATTGCCAGAATTGCAGGAATATTTTCCAACATAAAACTGATGCCACCAGCAAGAGATCATTTTGAAAGATCAATGTTGCTGAGATATCAGAAAACAAAGTAATTAGGAGACAGCATGCATGCTGTTCTTCTCTGTACTTTTTTTTTACATACACAGACACACACACACATATATATATACACAAACACTATATACGCCCCTCAAATCCAACCAGTGATGGGTCAGATTCTGTGAGCCACAGAAACAATATCAGTGATTGTCTTAATTGATATGGTGATGTGAGATTATTCTGAAGCACCACCATCTTCTGAGCCTTGAGGATTTATACTAACTGCACATTTCTGGAGAAAGCAGCACAAAGCGCCACAAACAGGATCTTGGTATTAGTTAATTATGGCACTGCAATATTGTCACCGGAGGCATTTTAGAAATAAACTGCAGTACAGTGATGCTGTTTGTATTGCAACAGTTAAGGTGGTTTCAGACCATAAATTATAAACCTCATTTTTCAGAGTTTATGACAGGGCTATAAAAAAGGAACCAGCCCTAGCCAGTTTTCTTTTATGACATAAAAAAATTAGCTATTTTAAAGCTATATATTTATGCATGAGTTCAATGGTTTTAAATGATTTTTCCCCTCCCACACTCTCCTGTTTTCAGTATGTACAAAGACATGGACACATTTGATGGTCATTCTCTTCTTCCTCCATACTGTGCCCCATCCCCTCAGATGTATTACTGTTTAAAATCAGATTCTTTTGTTTTTCAGTGGGAATTAGCAATCTTATGTGAGTCAGCATCCATGGGCAACTCTCTGTAAGTATTTAGTAAGGAAATATTAAAGCTGTCATTTTCAATATGAGGTTCACAGACCCCTGGGGGACTAATTTAAAGGGGTCTGGAGAAGATAATTAAGAAAAGTCAGTCTACTGTCAGTAGGCTTACACTCACTGAAAAAAGGCCTACATTTCAGCAGGATAATGTTTAGGAGACTCACAAATAAAAAAAGGTTCAAACCTGCACTGAAATACTAGGTTATTTTTTTCCAAGGAGAATATGAATTTAAAGCAGCATAGAGGCTTGATGTCAGCTTCCAGTACAGAGAGTTTTATTCAAAAGCAGATGTCAGACTTACAGGCTCAGAGCTTTTATGCAGCAGTCGTAGCAGCACATGCCAGCAGCCTTCAAATGCCAGCTCTGCCTCTGAAAGGACCAGTGAATTTGCACCATGCCCAATCCTCCACCGCCAAGGTCACCACTTCACCAAGCTGTCACACAGTGCTCCACCTCCTGATTGTGTATACGATAAAGCGGAGGTAAACATGTCAGCTTAATGCCCTTTTGAATTGAAATGGAGCTACTTTCTGGATCTCAGTTTCTTTGGAGTCACATATCAGAGGAAGAAAATGTCCTCCATTTTTAATAAAAAAGGGACTCTATCCTTGCCTCATCTCAACATTCCTTTGTCCTTTTGGACTGCGGTGGGACAGGCTGCCTGGGAGAGATTTTTCTCTTTTTAGATACTTCTTTACCCAGGAGAGCTAGTCTATGAAGATAAATGCATACCAAGGGGGTACACAGTGCCAGAAGTTGACATCAAGCTCTTTCTGGACTAACAGTTGTGTTGATGCTTGTGGGCTTGACTTTCAGGAACTGAGGAAGCCACCACGTATCTGAAAGTATTCAGAGCCATGTGCCAAGTCACTTTGCAAATGGGACACAGGATCCTAAGCCACTTAACACACTTTTAAAATGTTTTTCCCACTGCTCATTAATATTGCCAAAGAGCTCGATGATACTCAGTTGGAAAGCTCTACAAATGCAAAATGTTCTATGATAATCAAGCAAGTCTTTTAGCATACAGTTTGGTTTTATATGTGCTTTTTATGCTCATAGTGTTAAACAGCTCTAGGCAGCAATTAGTTTGTTAAAGATAAAACAGTAGGTAACAGGAAAAATATAATCATTTTTCCTGACCCAAAAGCTGATTGCTAAAGAAAACCAGTTCAGCTGACAGCTTGGGAACCTTTGCTGCTCAGCTGGGATGAAATGCAATAGTTTTCCCTCCTCACAATTCTACTTCCACAGCTATGTACTCTTTCAGTCATGGCCTAATCCCAGCTACCACCCAGGGGCGCAACTGTCAAGCCCAGCCAGCCTTTCACCCCTATTCACTCAATGCAGTTTCTTAGCATGGTGTAAATCTCTACTGAAACACTGTCAGTGTAGGTGAATGTCGTGTCTTCACCTTGCAGCAGTAAGCAATCACGCTCCATTGTCTTACCTGCACCTCTGTCAGCGGAGACCCTCAAGACCCCCGGGGGGTCTCTGTTTGGGCTATGCATTTCAGAATTTGTCATACGCAGTGGTGCCACTCTTGGTGGGCACAGTGGGCCCTCCTCTCCTGCCTGTTGGCCCCCCACATTCAGCAGAGCTCTGCAAGAAAAGGTGCTTGGCAGACAGTGGAGGAATTAGCTTGTTTTTAAAAGCCACATCTCTGCTCCCGCTCCCTCAGCTGGTTACCTGAGATAATAATGCCCATGTTTATGTGGATATTTCTAATGGGAATAACTGAATCCATTAGTCAACTTGTGGAAACATTTGTAGTTTAAAAAAAAAAAGTTACACGCAGCAAGAAAATCCTCCTCCCTGTTGTGGCAAATGCACGACTCCCATTAACCCCAATGAGAGTCACACAGGCTCTGAGAAGGGTGAACCGCTCAGTGGCAATGGCAATATCCTATTGCTGCACAGAAATACAAAACTATAGAAACTGAATGCATCACCAAGACTTTCTAGGAGCACAAACACTCTTAATTTGTATATAATAAGTATGTATGCATTTATAAAGGAGAGAGAACGTAGAGCAAAATCACTTATCAGAGATTATTCTCAACTTCTTGAAAGGGATATGATATTTCTGTTTGAACCGCCCTTTAAGTACTTTAAATTGAGATACCGAAACCTCTTCAACATCATTAACTTGGATTGAAAATAATCAATAAATAATCATTTTGCATGTAAGTATGAAAGGCAGATGTCTGATACATTAATCGTGAAACCCCTTTCTGTACTAATGGTTGCCATAACCTAAGGGATCGATTCCATTATGGATATTTACACAGTGACCTATTAGGAATACACGGAAGTATCATTTTTTACATTGATTATCCATCCTTAAAACAGATAGTAATGTATACTTAAATGCATGGATTGCAAAAATCATTTTTAACCTTTATTACATACTCTTTGTTGAAAAGGAAATCGTTTGAGCATCATGGTATGAAGGACACAATTTCAATCTATGTCTTAAGAACAGAGGACAATTATGAATGCACACAAGAAAAAAAAAAAAATCTCTTGTTTGTAATAGTTGGGCAAGGGAGTTACCTAGAACACAAATGCTTCTAATTTGAACCCAAGCAAACAATACAGATGTTGCTGGGAACCAGAAAATAAATACATATTAAACTTTTACAAATTGTATCGCCTTTTGGAAATGCCTGAAGCAAAATCCCCCTTCTGAATAGCTCCAACATAAACCCGCATAAATTCCAGTAAGTATGCCTGATGCTGGAGGCAGTGTGTTTTAATTTGATAGACTCATCCTGTGTCAAGTTTCCACAGTAAATAGCAGGGCTACTGGGGAGATAACTGCAAATCCAACTAGGAGCCACACAAATGGCCTGAGGGTCACACAGAAACACACCTGAGGGAAATAACCTCCCGCCATGCCAGGCCATGGTGCCTGCCCGCCCTTCCCGCCCTGCCAGCTCGGGGCTCACCCATCGTTTGTGCCACCACTGAAGGAAAAAGAACCCTCTGTTTTGTGCTCCAAAAGGAGGGAAAGTCCATAGGTTAAAAGACCAGCTGGGAAAGAGCAGCTGGAAACCAAAACAAGGCAGTTATAAAAGGCTCCAGCCGAGTCAAAGGCTGCCTGCAATGCCAACGCTCTCCACCTAGAGAGGGCAACGGTGATGAAATACTATAGGCCCGTCGAGGGGACATAAACACTACAGACCTGATGATGACAATTGCTGCTATCTGGGCATATCTGAGAAAATTGAGAGTTTAACCTGGGACAGCAGCTTATTTGTGTAAGCGAGGTCTGGTTGTCTTCAGGTTAGTTTTACAGCCGAACAGGAGAAACAGCTTCTTTGATTTGGCAGTAACTGTGTAGAGCTCTCACTGGGAAAAAAGAAGGAAAAATAAACTAAAGCCTCTTAGTACATTTAAAACAAGCTGTCACTAGGTTAACCAAGCCCCAAAGAAGGCGTGTAGTGCCCGCTCTTAGCAAATTCACTTACTGATTATCAAATCAATTTAGCGATTCACCGAAGTGCCCATCATCTCTCAAGGCCGTCGTCACACCTGTCAACAAGAACCAGGCACCAGCTACTCTCTTAAGGACATAACATGTGTCAAATTGAAGGTCCTATTCAAATCACAGCTTCCTGCCAGTTCTGATCTCCTCTTCCATCTTTCACGCCATAATCTGCTTAAAACGAACAAAACCCACCGGTTTTGAAAGTGCTGAACTTTCCACCCGTCAGCGAGGCCGGTGGTGGCACAGCGGGGGTGGCACCGGCCCCTCAGGCTGCCGCAGTAACGCGCCCGTCAATACCAAGAGACAGAGGTACAAATAATTCCTCCCAGGCACTCAGAGGGCAGTCGCTGATCTTTCTGGTCTTTATCAGAAAAATGATTTTTTTGTTGTTGATGTTGTTGGATAAATAGGTCTTTTTCAACACAAGCTTCTCCCTTGCTAGAGACAGAACATATACATGGTGCAAATCACAGAAACAATACTGCCCTGCTGTATGTCTCCTGTCCTTCACAGCAGCACTCATTAAAAATAAAATTTCCAGTCCTGTTTAAATTCTTTCAGAATGCAGCATTTGGGGGAATCTGGTGAGTCTATACAGAGGAAACAGATCTAAATCTCTCATCGTACTTATGTACAGGGTACTCATCTGCATGAGCATTATTTCAGGCATGCCCACGCTATTTCTGTGTTCTGGGCTGTGCATCACAATCTCACAAATAATTCCCCACAATGTGAAGAGATATGGACTAGTAAGATACATTAACAGAAAGGAGCAGCGTTAGGTTTAACCCAGTGACATTTTGGCATTATTAGCCATGCGAGAGCCTGGGCAAAATCTCTATCTACAAAAGCAAAATCTCAGCTGTGCCCATCTCCCCCTCCTCTCCTCGCCACGAGGTCTGCAGAGCCAGCACCACAGAAGATTTACGTTTGAAATACCTCTTGCACGAAATGCTCTGCCATTGTAAGCACTGCAAACTCTCAAACCTGTTCTGTTTGAGGCCCCATTTTAATCTTTTGAGCATCCTTTCTTTTTAAAGCATAAGCAGATTAAGCTCACTGAGCATCCTTCTTCAGCAATCACGGTAGATGTATTAAAATACAGTAAATGAAGAAGGGCCGATAAGACTGCAATGAATGCATTATCTCAAATCCCAGATTGCTATAACTTTACAGAAGTAAAGAAATGAACCTAAGAACAGACTTTAAATACTGTTTCAAGGATAAAGTATCGATGTATTGATCTTATGAGTGCTATTATCAGATGGCTATCTCTGGGTGTCAGGTGAATCCATTCACTGCTAGAAAGACCTGCCAGGCTGTCAAGGCCTGAAAATTATCCTTGATAATTATTTCTCTCCTACTGCCCTTTCCCAGGTCCAGCTTCTGACTGCTGCCAAATTATTCCTTGCAGTGTTACCAAAATGTTTTCCGTGTCTATCTTACTTAATCATGATGGGAAAATATCCGAACAAACTCTGCTAATAATGCAGCAATATTATGTCAGAGATCACATGTGGATGTTCTGCTACCTCAAGTCCTAAGCAGGCCAAAATGGTTCGCTAGAAAGCTTTCTTTGAAACGAGAGCTTGCTCTTCTTCTACAGAAAACATTAATTTCCTCTTACATGGTCTCACCTTCAAACCCCTCAGAATGGAGCCCTGCACTTGAGTTTTCATATGTTTCATATATATTTCATATTTCTTTTCTTTAAAATGAATCAACACAACAACTGTTTGAACTGCAAGTATCCAGAAATTGCTGTTTTCAGTTTCTTGAAAGATTAACTTGTAAAGTCATAATCCTGTACTCTAGAAATATAGCAACTCCCTTCCCAGCTACACCCAGTAAGGGGACACATAGCTCAGCACACACGTCCCCTATACTACAAAGGGAGTAGGAATGGGAACATTTTATCCGAGGCAACATAAGGAATATCCATTTTTAGTTTTGACCAATTTGGGTCTTGGTCTTGCTACTACTAAACCGTCTGATAAATCACCATATGGTTCAGTGGGAGGGCTAACAGGCCTTTCATAAATGGTATGCCAGCAACAACAGCATGTAGCTTTCAGCATTACTTAGTAAACAGCATGTGGTTTAGCATCAGTGACTGGTATGATTGAAGGTATCTACTTCAGGTATTTCCTGGAGGCAAAGGTCCCTAAATTTTTTTCCTAGTTAAACTGGGAGCAAGGGGAATATTAGATAAGGTTGAGGAGAAAGACGTGACTATGGATTTAAGGATGGGTGACTCCATTTATGTTCAGGAAATAATGGGTTTTACTTTTACTCTCTTGAAATTTCATCTTTTGAATGCAGCTCGTTAAGTGAGCGCTCACATTCCTGCCTCCCAAACAGAATGAGACCTCTCAAGCAAAGAATTTCAAATGAATCTTTTTTAAAACCTTCCCGTTATCTCCAATCTCCTATTTTGAACTGCATGTAATGACATTTCTTTTTCTTAAGGGATATTATGGTCCTGCCTGGTATGTGCCACCACAAGATTAAATGTGTCACTCAACTCTCAGCAAGCCACCTTCTCCTCAAGAGCACTAGCCTGCCCTAAGAGGATCTAGACCTCAGAGAAATGAGAATAAAATTTCCCGCTCAACCAAAGGTGATGACAAACTAAAGAAAAGAGGTTTCCTCTTCAAATTAATTTTGGCTACTCATCGGTGAGTAGTTTTGCATTTTAAAAAGTTAAATCTGCTACTCTTTGAAAACTCTTGAGCGCTGCACGCATTAAGCACTGAATTTGTTATCTTAGTTGTAGGCACTACCACTCTGAAGGAATGGAAGGGCTTGATGTAGGAATAAAAATCAACTAAAATCACCCTTACATCAATCTGGCTAAGGTAAAGAGCAAACATAAGCGGTTCAAAACACAGAGCGTAGTCAAAAGCTCTACAATGACAAAAATGACAGAATTCAAGTAATTTAATCTATCCCTGGCGTGATCAAATCCCAAAGATCTCTCTCCCTTCCATAACAAATGTGTGATAGATCTTGTGCTAATGCATGTTTTTAATTCCCAAGTTACGTTCATCACTCGGGGTGAACAAGGTTGCCTCTCCACCCTTTATTTGGTGCCTGAGAGTCTGTTCAAAAATCATATTTGCCCCCAGCCCCAGAGAAGAATGATTCATGCTTAACTTATTAGGGAGACACTTTCAATCTTCTTTTCACGGACAATTATCAGTCCCCTCTGGAGAAACTAACTCTCTTTTGGCAGACCAGGTGCCATTTTCTGTGTTGAATAAACTATTAAGAAACAGCCCACTGCAGAGGGAAAAGCTCTCTCCCACCTGGTAACACTATTTCTAATTCTGGTGGGAAGCCAAAACTTGTATTTCTTACACATGCATAGATCAGGTTTTATAAAAAAACCTTCTGAATGGTCAATGGACAATGATACCCAAGCCCTCTTTTGAGGGATACAATAACAAAGGGCTTTCCTGCCCAGGCAGCAAGTGTGCTGGAGGCAGCTGCAGGCAGGAAACAGAAGGGGCTGTGATTTCCTGGAAATTTGAGCCCGTTTTGCCTCCTCTCCAAAGTCAGAGGATAAAGAAAAGCCACCCCTCTGAGGCCAGTCAGCCTAGATGGGATGGTGATAGAAAAGGACATTACTGGCCTTCCAAGGCACGTGCTGAAAAGCCCAACTACTTAGAGAATACAGAGTTTTGCTTATTAAGCCAGGTAGAAAAATAGGGAACAAGAGGACAAACGTATTCAGGGATATGACTACTTCCCCCAAATTGTTTTTTCTTTACAGAAAGATGAGTGCTGTGTGTCTCAAAGCATGAGCAAACACATACCTTTTTTTCTCATTTTCAACCACTTGATTGTTATTTCATTTCTACCAGACAGCAAACTCGTGCTGTGTTTTAGATCCTTTTTCAACTTTAGTTAACCTTCCCATCCTGTCTGGAAATACAATGCCTGTGAACTGGGGAAATAACAGGGACTACACTCATATTGCTGCCTGATCTCTTACATCATGTGAAGCTTTATCATAGAAAAAACAAAGCAATTCATCCCTGCAAAGCCTGCGGTTATAGCAGCAGCACTGCTGTATCCCAGAGCAGGAATTCCACTGGGGCAGGCACTGCACAATGCCAGCAGAGAGACATGCTTTGTCCCAAAGAGCTTTTAAACTCAGTATAAGAGACAGCAGAGGGATTCAGGTGGGAGGGCAAAAGCGTAAATATGATACTACTGATCAGCACAGTCTGCAGCAAATGCATTTCACAGCCTGTCTCCCCCTAGAATTAAAAAGCCTTTCGGTGATTCACATTATAAAATCAATTTTTAAGAAAACCTTTTTGGACACATGAATAACCAGACAGCAAGATGCATCTTCCTTTCTGGTTTACACAGGCTTTTGGTCATCCCTTACAAAACAGTTCTTTAACATGTGATAAAACAGAAAAAAGAAAAAGTAAAACCTGAATAAATGTACGTAGTTTTCTAACTGCAAAAAACATGTCTGACGTAATTTATTCTCTTGGCATGAAATGATAGCAACTGTTTAGAATTCTTTAGAGAAAAAAAAAACAAAGCAAAACAAAAAATGCAATCAGTAAAGCACCAGTATAATAGACAATTTAAATAATTTCCTGCTTGCTGCCTTAAATTATGATTAACATTGGTGAAATCTATTCCCACTGTTTGAGACCCAGTGAAATTACTTCCATGGGAAATAGTGGCCAAAAGGTACCAACAAGCCCATTAACCACATTAAGGCTTCACTTTGATTTTTTGTGTGCCAAGGAAACATTATCACTTCTTAAAACATTTGTGCAATGTTTCTTCCCCCCCCCCCCAAATGTTATCTATGTTATTTCCAGAGGACCTACTGGAATAACTGCGAAGGGTCATACATCTCCAGGGCAAGGCGCCCCAAAGCCCCTGGAGTGTTAGACTTGCCTGATGGAAAAAGGCAGTGCTTAGCCCTTATCAAACTCCATGTATTTTTAATCAATATCCCAGGACCTTTGTGTACGGCTGACCTGGCACAGCACAACATGCAAACACACCCAACCTGCACCCGTACACAGGCTCTGAGCCCGCAGCCCAGGGATGACCCGCAGCTCACCTCTCTGTAAACCTCACACACTTCATGGCCTTGCATTTGACTCTGAAAAAATTGCCTTCTTGCATCTAAGTTCCCAAACCTAAAAAGCTATGAGCAATTTGGGAAAACTTGGCTCCATAAGACCGAGGTGGCCATTTTCACTGACAGCAATAGTCTTCTAATAGCTGGAGGAGCAAGTTTCTCTCCACAGCATTACTGAAGCCCCCATATCTAGCCATGCTAAATGAAATGGTGCTTCTGTCCAAGATGTATTTGCACAGAGAGATGCTGAGGTTCAGTTGATTCCTCACCTCACTTCTCATCTTGGCTAAAGCCTCCACACACAGAGTCCCTACCGTCACTGCTGGGGGAAAGGTGGTTGACATGGACATGTCAGAGAAGAGCTCCTGCTAGATGTCCCTTTGAGTCTATCAAAGTCCTAGCCTGTTCCTTACAGCTAGAGCCAAATGAAGTCACCTCCTCATAATGAAACGCTCTACCCTGCAAAAGCCAGACAGATACTCTAACATGGTAGCTACCTAACCTGGTGAAGCAGCAGAAATCGTTATCACCTGCTGTCTTCTTACTTCTCCTTCCATAATCAAGTAACTATCCCAGAAGAACAGAATTTGGCAAGCTCCTATACATACTTTTTTCCCTTTTCTTGCCACATTGAGTGCTCAGAGTGAATGCCAGTAAATCCACTGGCCTAAGTACCCACTAAGCTCAGCACGTAAAGCTCACCTTTACAGCTGAGGAGAGACAGTCCCATTTTTCTAACTCAGACAATCCCACATTTCAAGTAACAATCCCATTGAATCTGCTACCTTTCATTAAAGCAGCTCTTATAACTCTGTCAAATTCTCCAACCTTTGTATTGATTTTTTTCTCCTATTCAAAATAACTCTCCTTTACAACAAGAGCTGGCTGTCAGCCTCTTATCTCTTATTTTCACCCCATCTGATCCTACTTCTTCTTGCCAGTCTTTCCAGATTCCAATTAATCATGTAGAAAATCAGGGATTTATGTTAGGAGGAATGTATAACTCTTAGCTCATCATTAACATACTGTAATTGCAGTGTAGTGCTACTGCCTCTGACCTTTTCAACAAGACAGTGGAAAACCTTTGGGGAAAGCAGGACATTCCCAGCCAACACGAAAAGAGTTATATCTGGTTCATGTTACTGTATAGTTATTTCAAAATAAAATTCTGGATGTGCTGTAACATTTGCAACTCACTCTAGAAATTACTGGGGCCTGGCAGGCAGCACGAAGATGCTGCCATAAAACCAAACTGCTGTTACGTCCCTAAATTTTGTCTGGGTCTCTACACGAACAGTCCCAAGATACACTAACCCCTTCACTAAACATATTTTAATTTCAGACCATCCTCTCATGTTTCTTCTTAATTATCACGGGGCATTCACAGAAAAGATCAGCCAGATGGAGACTAAATATTTCACTACTACAAGATGAAGCATTCTGCACTAAAATGGAACCTTGATTGCAATAAAGTCATTAATTAGAGTCTCAACTGATTCTCCTGTCAGTATATCGAAGGCACTAAAGACAACTGTGAGGAGACAGTGTATCAGCTACACCAAGGAAAATAAAACAGTAAACCAGACAGTTATGAGATGATGCTTAACTTGCGCTGCTCACAGTCTTTACAGTGCAACATGATGGAAACTCAGCCATGTGCTCAATATAACTATCCATTTTATGTTTTAAAATTATGACACACTGATTTCCTGACGATAAGAAACAAGTTTTAAAAGTGGTGAAGAGCGAAGAGGAGTAAAGTCTGGAGACTCCTGGAGTAAAATCTCACTTTACTGGAGATAAGACAGAGCAGTAGTTTTGGCTTTTTAGTATCTCGTATTTTTAGAGTTTTTTTTATGGCTATCTGGACCCCTGAAGACTGCGGGGAAAGGGGAAACAGAAGACTCTAAGAAAACAGACTGAAAAAAACAGGCTAAGTGTCAGTTTGAAAAAAAAAGAAAAAAATAATTAAATGTGAAAATCCCCAAGCCATCTCCTTGTCTGAGTGATTAAGTCAGGGTGCTGTAAGAGATGTAGATGGAATAAGCAGTGCATGCTAAATTCCCTGGACACTCTATAGCACAGA
Organism: Strix aluco; assembly: GCF_031877795.1. Taxonomy (NCBI): domain Eukaryota; kingdom Metazoa; phylum Chordata; class Aves; order Strigiformes; family Strigidae; genus Strix; species Strix aluco. The sequence continues at coordinate 5,188,920 of NC_133941.1, read as the reverse complement.
CAACATGAGTATGGAGCCAAATCCTCACTCAGAGTTTCACCAGCACATCTCCCATCAAAGTCACTGGGAGCTCTAAGCATCCCCCTATACGTGTGGATGTGGTCCTCGGAGAGAATATTATAGTAAAATTACTTCAGACAGTCAAAGCCTCTCACTGTGATATATTCCCAATGGTCCTCTTTAGGTCCCTCCATCATTTATTGACTTCTACTTTGCTACATCCTGCCAGATGGAGGCAAGGAAATTTGAAGAGCAACTAGTAAACGAAATATAAGGAAATAAAATGAATGCTGGCTCCCTGTTTCACAATTAGTCTTTACTTATGCTTGAAGCCAACACCAGAGATCTTTGCAAAATTACAATTACCAGATATGCTGGATGCCAGAAATAATAAACCCAGCTGCAACGCAGCAACATAGGGTGTTAGTTCTCTCCTGCACATCAAGAAAAGATACTGTGATACATTCATCTTTTAATGTCAAAAAGTGTGCACAAATCTAAATAGACTTACAAATGCACCAAGAATAAAACTGAAGAACAGAAAAGGCCCCAATTCTAACATTAAAAAGTAAATATCCCCTGCCATCCGCAGGTGGACAAAAGGCTGGACATATACCATAGATGACTCCAGGTGTGATAGAAAGACTTAACATTCAGGATAAAACAAAAACCATTAACTAGTCTCAGTTTATTCCCCATAGTAAAGGTTTTTGTGCACTGAATACCACACATTTCTTCTACATTAATGACACTGATTGTCTTCTGCTGGCGATAAAATAAAACATTAGAATTTAAGTGATATAACGAGAGGTAGGATAGCACACAACGATAAACTTTGGCAAGAAGATCTGAGTATTCAAATCAGAGCAACTAGCTGTAGATCTAGACCATGCTGAAGTTACTATGTATATTCAAAGGGAAGAGGAAGAAAATCAAAGAAGTAGCAAGAACAAAGACACCATTAGAACCTGGAAAGTCTTCTAAGAAACACACTTAAAGAAGAGCAAGAATTGTTAATGCAAATGATTGTTTTGTAATAATAATTTAGCAAAATTAATCTATCAACATAACGTAAAAGCTTGTTAATCAACATGAAAGGGTGTTAGCTCTTCATTTTCTGCTGGGATGGTTTAGGGGGGTTTGTTGGTGGGTTTTTTTGATTTTTTTTTTTTTGTTTTTGACGGAGAAGAACTTGAGAGCTCCAAAAACATGCAAGTTGGCACTTGTGAGTACAAAATCACATTGCTATTTCAAAAGCCAAGTTTATGTTGCTATTACCAATTTGGCCTAGACAGTGCAAGTTTGTTCATGTAAGATTAAAGGGATGAGGTCTCTATGGCATATTGCAGTATGGTCCTTGGAATAAGATTCTCATTTACTAAATAAATTACTGTATATTACTGTATAATGGTGTTCACATTATAACTGACAATTAGCGCCATTAAAGAGAAAGCTCATAAACAGCCAAAGCTCACATCAAATTAACACAGTCATGATTAAAATCACTCTTCTGATTTCTGCTCTTCACAGAAATAATCAGCATTTTGCATAAAAATGAGTATGAAGCAGCTCAAAAATCACAGTTGTGCTGGGACGGTGGTACCAAACTCCGCCAGCACAGCACTGCCACGTCAGCTCTTTGCTTGCTTATGAAATATTAAGCGGCGGGTTTCCCTCCTAGCAGGCAACCCACACGGCGTGCCCTGCCCGCCACAAGCTCTGCGCAGGCAGGGCCGGTAACCAGTGCAGTGACACCGGAGATTAAAGCGCTGCAATTACTCCTCTTGGCTCTAATGAGGGGAACCTGGATTCTCTCCTGGCCCGAGGGAAGCTCATCTTCTTTAATTTTGTCACTTCGCCATTTAAATGGTTTCTAGCGTTTGCATGTTCATTTATACTGCTTCAACTTCAGAAAGAAAAAGAAAAACTTGAGTAATTATAGTGTAGAAAAACAATAACAAAATACAAAGGAGTCAGCAATTCATTAAAATTTAGAGATTGCAATGTTAAAAACTTTTCTTAACTTGAAGGAAAAAGGAGAGAGAGACTTTTTCAAAGCTGGCGCAGAGCCCATGTCCTCATTAGGATTCACGCTCCACTTGCACAGCAATACACTAATGGTATTGCTTTAATCTTCAGCATCACAGCACTAGTTCTTGGCCTCACTCAGATGTTGGTGCTAAAATGGCAAGAAGGAAGGAAAAAGAAACTTCACGTCAATACTGACCATGCCTGGTATCAAACTGGAACCTGGTTATGGATGAAAGTTTGAAACACGTGTACATCTCTGTTCATGAATGCTACTTCAGATTCAGCCAAGCTCATAACTGCTTCATAAGGCTCAAGTATCACCAAGGAAAATCCAATCAATAAATAAGCAATCAAGACCACATAATGAAAGTATACCATTACATATGCCATGGTTTTTGAAAAGGAATCACAATATGCTACATATGCATAAAAGTACTGCAAGATAATACGCCTTTGATCCAACATGACTTTAAAGCAGGAAACAAAAGGATGTTCTCATATATCTTACCAACTAATTTAACATATAAATCACAAAAAAATATGATCCAGATGGGCTTCAATGAAGGAAACCAATTAACGTAGACAGCCTTACCATCTGACACATTAGTTGTAATAATAAAAACCAAACAACATGGTCAAACAATAATGCTTTGTATTATATCTGACATTTCTAATTAGTTTCTGCATCCTCTTCAAGAAAAAAAGACTACCAGCAAGCACTTTGTTTCCCAGAGGAAAAAACATCTAAACTTCATGTGCACAGAGCATAGTCTATGGATGAAGCTGATCTATCTGCATTCCCTTGGGATGTGCTTTGGAACTAATGGGTTTTGCATAGTCCACATCTGGTTGCACAATTAGACTCAGAAAATGTTTCCTTTCAGCTGCACCGCCACTCTTACTGCTGCAGACCTGGAATGCCAATACGTGCACGGCTCCTTAAAAGCTTTACCTACATTCACAGGCTCAGAATAATCGGAATCACTTGGGCTTTGCTTTCTGTAGGATAGGATTTTGTTTTTTCCTGTCTACAGCCTTCCTAGAAATGCCACTTCTCAAATAAAGTACAGTATTTCTGGCACAGACCTCCCAGCATCAGGCAATTAGGGCTGCATCAGACAGTTGCAAGCTGAACTACAATTAGCATTACAAATTAAAAGCTCCACCATGCATACATGTACAGTTACTGTTTGAGAGGTCTAATCCCAGCTATGAGGACTGGTTTTGCACGTATCAGCAAGGACGCAGTTTCACCACCTTAGACCTGCTGGACCCTTCAAAATTCACCCATGAAAATCCTTTTCAGCACATGATTGAAACTTGGAATTCTTTGGTAGGAGGTAGATAGCGTCACAACATGGAAAAGCTTGGTTTGGAAACTGCTCTTCCTTTAGAAAATAGTAAAGGGAAGGCTGTGGGAATTCTGCTAATGCCATCATACCCTGGAAGGCCAAAGAACAGAGGTTCATGTCACTGCAATGAATACAAATCACCTAGAAAATTACATTCCCATTATTAGGATTAACACTAAACCTATCTGATACAGCAATTTATTTTGCACAGCATTCATAAACAAATGACCTAAATTCTGAAAGGCAGTCTCCCTTTTTTTTTTTTTTTTCAGTTTTAAAGTAGAAAAAATTAGTATTCCAACCAATTGAAAAGAAAATGAAGAATATTTAGACCAAAGGAAAATTATTTCCTAGGAATTTGCTTTTTTCCGAAGTAAAATAGCTTCTATTCATCAAGCCAGCATAAAATAGCCTTGGCATCATAAGAAAGGGTTTGTGGAGTGGAAATACTATTTCTGACACAAACAAGAAGGCCCAGGCTCCCTTACCATCTCCTGTCCCTGAAATTCTAAAAGAGGAGTTAACTGACTCTGTAGACTTCCTGAGTGCTCCTTCTGCCACCCAGAAACAGGTTTACAAATATCAGTATTGCCAACTGACACAGACAGGGCAGCATGACAATCACAGAATGGTTTGGGTTGGAAGGGACGTTAAAGATCACCTAGTCCCAACCCCCCTGCTATGGGCAGGGACACCTTCCATTAGACCAGGTTGCCCAAAGCCCCGTCCTACCTGGCCTTGAACCCTTCCAGGGAGGAGGCAGCCACAGCTTCTCTGGGCAACCTGTGCCAGGGCCTCACCACCCTCACAGTAAAGAATTTCTTCCTTATATCTAATCTAAATATACCCTCTTCTCAGTTTAAAACTGTTACCTCTTGTCCTATCCCTACACTCCCTGATAACGAGTCCCTCCCCACCTTTCCTGTAGCCCCTTTAAGTCCTGGGAAGCTGCTATAAGGTCTCCTCGGAGCCTTCTCTTCTCCAGGCTGAACACCCCCAACTCTCTCAGCCTGTCCCTCACAGGGGAGGTGCTCCAGTCCCCTGATCATCTTCATGGCCTCCTCTGGACCCTCTCGAGCAGGTCCATGTTGTTCTTATCCTGGGGGCCCCAGAGCTGGACACAGCACTGCAGGGGGGGAGTAGAGGGGGAGAATCCCCTCCCTGTACCTGCTGGCCACACTGCTCTGGATGCAGCCCAGGACATGGCTGGCTTTCTGGGCTGCAAGCGCACATTGCTGGCTCATGGTCAGTCTTCCATCCACTACTACTCATTCTCCATAGGACAATGTTTGGGCCTTTGCTCCATGTGTTCAAGGGTGGCCCCTTGTGAGAAATCACAGTTACATCAAGCCAGAAGCTGTTGGAAAAGCTCATTAAAAAGAAGATAAAAAAATTCTCTGCCTCACAGAACACCCAATGTACAGGTTCAGAATTGGGAGACAATTATGTGATGGGGCAGTAGGAGCAGGGAGGTGAAAATCAGAGGTTTTGGTTTACTACAACCTCCCTTTATGCTTTGGAAGCCCCTTCCCACCTCCTGAAAAATGTGATTTGGCTAAAGCCACATGTGATGAATTATGGCAAGCTGGGGGCTGAATCAAGTTCTTGCAAGACCCAGACCACAAGACAACCACTTCTGCCCACACGTGAGCTTTCTGGGCAAGCGCAGCTCCCCGAAACCTGCTCACATCCACATGCCATGCTCTGAAAGTGCTTATCTGCTTACCAACAGGCAAAGTTAATCCCTGATAACATCTCTTTTATCTCACCATGCAAAACCTTGAATATAGAGTGAAAAGTATCAACAAACTCTTTTGACACAGAAAACATTTCACTGATGGCAGAGGGACTATCAGCCACAAGTCAAGACACAAACTCACCAGGTTCCACAGCAGCCCACGGTGCCGGGACCCTCCCTGCCATCTAAAGGCAGGTCCTCGTGGTCAGCTGCAGTTGACCAGCCCCGTGCTCTGAACACGGGCATGTTCACAGGGCGCTGTGCCCGAGCTGATACCTTGCTCTGCTGCGACACGGCGCTCTGCTACGATAGCTGGACGGCTGTCAGCCCAGGGCTGGCTCCCGCACAGGCAGAGGAAACGCACAAGCTGTTTGCAGACATTTATGTAGATGCCCTGTTAGTACAAGGCAAGGGACTGCAGCTGACACAGGTAGAGAGAGGGCTGTACGTCTACAAGGAAGCAATACCGATGAAAGACAGTGGTCTCAGCACGACGGCTCCCAAACCGCTGCTATTTGTTTGTAAGCATCATGGGAAAGAAAAGATTTGGAGGACAACGAGGTCACTTTACAGATATTTGCAAGAAGATCCTCCCACACATGAAAAGCTTATGGGAGAAAGGAGAAAAGTGGCTGTTTGCAAGTTAACCCATGGGACGTGAGAGCTGGCAATGCTAGCAAAGCGGAGCTCAGAGCTGACATTGCAAAAGCACATAAGAGATGATAGATAGAGTGCTGCGAGGGCCGGAAGGGCCTTGAAAGTGATATGTTCACTGAAGGAAACATTGCCCTATTTCACAGTCGTCTCAAACTACAGCAATACATTCTGATTTTATTTTTTTCGAGAACATAAGCACATGTCTTTCCACTCACCTCAACGGGGAACCTCTTGCCATTGATGCTGTGCTCAGAGCCAGCTGATCCATTGCTTTGACCCCAGTGAAACTCCACTTTCTCTGCCTTGAATCTGCCCGGCAACCCGGCGCCACTGACAAAATAATCGTCCTTCAGCAGGATAGCAACTGCACACACAGAACAAGAAGAAAGACATTCTTAGCACAGTTTTTCTGAAGCATTTACAATTTTTGCTCATTATATTAGAACACTTCTAATGCAAGTAGAATGTCGCGTCATCATTTTCCTCTTTACAGGGATTGATTTAAAAAAAAGTCTACAAGTAATGTTGGCTAATTATGGAAGCGATTATCAAGTTACATAGACTACAGAAAATCCCAAAGTCCAAATTTCTCAAGGACTTTTTGACCTTCTTATTGGACTTTGATTAAAATTTAAATGGCAAATTTCATCAAAACCTGTTTAATGTGGTTCCAGAGAGTAACGGCTGTCCACGTTCCTTGGCCTTACAAACCACTGAAGGTCTGTAGATCACAGGTTAGGAAAAGAATGGATCCTCTGTTTGTTGGATTTCCTCCATTTTGGGGGGGTGGGAGAACCCCTATGCCCTGTCCCACCTCAACTCTTGGACATGGTGAGTACTTCCCTCAGCATCCCTGCTCCCCCTTTCTGTAAAATGGGGGGAGTGACAATGTTTTTGAGACCCACTCATGAGACGTCCTTCATAAGAACTGGGTTTTATTACAGTAACTCTGACATTATTATGCGATTCAGTAAGGGTCAAAAGGATCTTCTCTGTATTTTCTTTTCATTTCCAAGAGCCTTTGTATTTTGCGTAACAATAAAAGCTGTAGGTCCGAACAGAGGGCAAAATCACATGGTGAAAGCTGGTGCATGTTACAGGGGAGGTCTGCGGTCCAACCAAGAACTGAATCCAGCTTTCAAAAAATTCCTGTCTGCTGCTCTCACTACAGGATCACCTGTCTTTCCAGCACCTCCCATTTTTAATACACATGATTCCTAAAAACTACTCCCTACAAAATCCTTTCTTCTCATCCCTTATGAAACTGTTGCTTAAAAACAGAACTAAAATTAGAATTTTGTTCTTGTAAAAGCCATTGCAGACCACCGTTTGCTGTGCCCAGAATCCTGTGATTAAAGTTTTTGGGTTGGTTTTTTGGATTCTTTTTTTTTTTAATGGGAATAGCATAACCCACAAGGATTTCTCTGTGTTCTCAAGCCAACTGTGTCATCACAATGGGAACATTAATATAAATCCAATTTTATTATGTAAGAGGGAGGATTTTATTCACTGCTGAAAAAACAAAAAAGCTAGTTGTGAAATAAAAGTGATTCTTCTGTTGGTGAATCAGTGGCAGGCTTCACTGCAGGCTAGGCTTTCTGCCACACCAGGGCTGCCCTCCTGTGAGTACAGACAGTTGGCTACAGCAGCCTCACCTCAGGTGCAACTGTACCATTTAGACACATCCCAACTTTGAATTCTTTATGTTAAAACCATCTAAATGTTAAATTGCATGAGATGTTCAGATGTGTCTAAATAGTGTCAGTGACATCACAGGGCTATCTTCTTCCATGGTTTCTGGTTCTTCCAGCACTCCCTTTGCATCAAAGCGTGTGTGTAGGAAGATGGGTGGTGCAGGACTGGTTATAGGATACTGCCCATGTCAGCCAGGGTACTACTGGTGGTCACTGCTTTCTTACACCAAATCTGTGAAACATAAGTGACTGAAAGCACTGCTGCTCTCTTCCTCCCTTAAAAAATTCTCCATGAGCTTAGCAGTATTTTACATACTGAAAATCTCACTCAACTGGTTATAAATTCCATAGATAAAATTGTAGGAAATGAGGAATACAGGAAAGCAGATTAGTGTGCATCTGTTAAAAACCTCTGTGGGGATTCAGTTGCATCTAATAAATATTTGATAGTTCCTAAATCATTTATGGCTCTGTCAGGGGTCATTTTACTTGTTTTAGATGAATAATTAAAAGGATAATTAGGAGGATGTACAATCTGAAATGTTCATCTAATTGTTCATTTTACAGTATTTCTTACACTGCTGAGCTGTACGACACATGTTCCCATCACCTTCCTGTCTTTGCAGCATTCCCTTATTGCCAGTGATGTGGGGGCTTCCTTCCCTTCTATGTGCAGGACTGGAATAACCAAACATCACCTTACAGGGCTTCGGGAGCCACTGCTTTTATCCAATGATTTCTGTAGAGTGCACAGCAAGGAATCAACTCCCAAAGCCCACTAATTTAAAATACTATGTAATTGAGATTACAAAACCAAGGGAGGTGGTGCACAGCCACCAGGATCGCAAGTGCATGACGCCATTTGCAGGATCAGGGCTGGAGCTGTATGCTCATAGCCCTTGTGAGAGCAAAACTAAACCTGGATGCAAAGCAGCTCTTCCCCTGCCTTAAGCAGAGCAGCACTGATGGTCAGGACCAGAGTGAGGCACACCATGTAGGAAAAGTACTTAACAAAAACACATCTCTGGCAGAAAATTTTAGTAGGTTTCTCTAAGCAGAAGGAGTTTTTAGAAGTTCTCAGTGACCTGAAAAGGGGTGAAGTGGCAATGTCTGCATAGTGCTGGAGATGGTACTGCTCCCACGGGTGCTCTTCCCATGGGGCAGGTCAGGTTCGAAGAAGCCTCATCAGCCTCAGGCCCAGCTGACACCAGCTAACACTTAATTATAAGGTGGCACAAATGAAAACAACTAATGCAAATACAACTATGAGATGTGCTTATACTCTCCAAGTGATCTTTACCGCTTGGGAACCAGCTACTATGGTGATGAAATCGAACCCACATTAGTGCCTTTGCCAGTGAAATCATGCACAAAAGCATTTCTAGTCAAGACAGGGGCTTAATGAATCCATTTCCATTTTCTGAATGAAACCCTGTTTTCTGTATATTGCCTGCCCTTTACGTGATATAGGGGGGAAGAAAAACAAGAAAGAGCAGCACAAATCTAAAGAGCAAAAACCTCTTTACCTTTTAACATTTCAGAGCATAAAAATAACTAATTGTTCTATCCTAAAAAAAATGTACTAGGTCCAATAGCAATAACAATAACCCAAGTAACACATTTCCTGCCAGTTAATGAGCGTCAAGGTTAAGGGCCTTTGGCTTTCCCTCAGACCCCTGTCTCTTTTAACCAGTCATTAATTGCTGAGAAATGCCCTCTACATCCGTCACCATTGCTTAAACAGATATTTAGTTTACTGTCTCTGTCAGTCTGTAACATGAAGGTCTCATGTGGCCATCTGCTCCAAGACTCTGCTGCCAAAATGCATCGCAATTTATGGCACAGCCTGCCTCTATGTTCTACCCACAAGCCAAAACATCCTACTTGGTTTGCTGCTCTACCACTTACCACCTTAAAAATTAATCCCAGGCAAGTTTCTTCAGAAGGTCAAGAAAACCAAGAAAAGGAATGGGACTTGATAAAAGAAGGGAGGAGTTAAGAGCTCAGCAGAAGAGATCAGGGATGACAGCAAGGCAAAAAGAGTCGTCACGTTACCAGTAAAAGGCCGTAAGTTACCAAGAAAAGTGACAGTTACTGTTGCTCTGCGAAGCAATAACTTGTCAGCAAAAATCCATACCCCAATGGGTGAGGAAATCAAATATAGCGGCAGTGCTAAAATCACCCAGCAGAGAAGACTGAAGATACAACTTTCATTGCCAACTGCGTGGAGACTGGGAAATTTGCTGGCACGTTTCAGTTCAACATGGTTTCCTATTATATGTGCAGCAATATGTTCCTATTACACATACAGTACAGCATTAGCATCTTTCTTAGAAGAATAGCACCATCACTTTTTCGTGGTATTTCTAATTACGTTTATTGCTGGTTACTACAAACACTCCTATGCTACCAAAAGGGCAGGGTGCATAACATGAATAGATTAATTAAGCACCAAATTTCCATAGCATTCAACCTTGCCTGAACCTCATGTTGCTACAGAGGGCAACAAAGTCAGGATTTCAAAGCAAACAGGAGCATTTCTCAGTGAAGCTGGAAAAAACCCTCAGAAATGCATCAAAAACCCAAGCTATGCCTGGTGGTGGTTTATGTTAACTGGATTTGCTTTGCGGTGAAAGAAAACAGGATCACAGCCTGCCACTCCATCTCATCTGAGGGGCAATAACTCTCAACTCCTGCTAAGATCCTGAATTGCTGGAACTGGATCTGAAGCGCTTGCTGGACTCCGGGCTGCGGCTCAGATCCAAAGTCCCCTGGAAGCAGTGGGTGTATCTGAGGTCACGCTGCGTGCACAGCTGTGTTGCAAACTCCCGGAGCAGGTACATGCCCTGGGTTTTGCTAGCAGACCTCTGGCTAGGGACACGTTACATAAAGCACTTCTAGGGATGCATGTCGAATGTTAATAAAGATAAAAACATACTTCCAATAAATAAAATTGAATTAATTAGTGGTTTAATCCAATTCCCTAAAAATATTTGACCTTGTCAAATGAAGAGGGTGGCCTTATAATTTCTGCTTTTTATATTTTTAGAATTAAAGAGTAATCAAATGCATGCGGCTTTGCATATAAATCAACCTTGACCCTTCAGTGAACTGTTTTGGTAAAAATAAGCAGTACTCTGACTGTTCTTTTCTCTAAAACCCAGAACAGACAGAGCAGAAGAGAATTCAGTTCAGTGAAGAACACAGTGCTATAATCATATCAGAAACACATTAATAAGCCCCCACTACTCTGAGCAGTTATTGCTTTCTTCTCTAAAACCTTCCAATTTCTAAGACTTCCCCTTTCCTTCCCCCTGAGCCTTGCATCTCAGCATTCTTTTGGATTAGATGTTACAGCCTCCCAAAGCTGATAATTCAAGGTTACACCTTGAAACTCTTATACAGCCTTTTATTCTGAGGAACAACTGACTACCAGGAGAATTATTTTATATCGAGAACCTGAAAAAAAAAATCCCTTAAAAAAAACCCCTTAAAATCAATCTGCAGAACTAGTTTTGCACAGAATGCAGAGGCAGAGATAGGTGGCTGCTGCTGGAAAATCATATTTAAGAAAAAAAAAAAGCAGCAAAACCCAAACAACAGAACAATGAAAAAGGAGGAGGGTGGAACATGGCTTGAATTTTTAATTGACTGCAGGCAGACGATGGAGACAAACAAAAAAGAACATACCCGTTTTTCCTGTGTTTTTCATCCAAGTCTTGTTTGAAGATTCACTGTCAAAACCATCAAGCTGCAATTCTTGATACTCATCTCCAACATGGGCCTGATGGTCTATGATGTCTATGGGAGACTGGTGAGACCCTCCGCACTTCTCGCTGGAAGTAACCCAGTGCTCGGGACCATAGGTACCTGTTAAAAAATACCAGTGCCAATTAACACTCCAGTGGCTCAACAGTTCGAGGTATCTCTTAAATAAGAGGATGAAGCACTTAAGCTCCCCAGGTGACTCCATCGCAGTTACATTTCTCGCATTTGAAAGAGGTTAAGACTTGTAAACTTATGGGGAAATTGAAATCCATTAGCTCTGAGCAGTACTCCAGCTTTGCCTCTAGCAGTAATGAACAATGGTTTTTTTTAAAAAAATTTCTATTCTATAAAACTATCTGCAATTCCCAAGTTCCCCTCGTGCGTATGTTATCAATTAGCATGGTGTTACAGCAACTTTCCTAAAGCTTCAGCCTTAATATATTACTATATAGTTTACCTTTTCACAGGAGACAAATAACGTAACAGCTACCCATTAACTTGTGTTTATGCAATACTCTGCTTAGATAATATGATCTTTATTAATGATCTCATTTCTTTTGGAGGTTTTGAAGCCAGAAAAGATAAAAAAAAAAAAAAGAATTAAGCTAAATGTATATTAGTAAAATTTGAAAAAAAAAAAAAAAAATTACTCTGAATAGGAGGACAATGACCTGTCAGGAAAATACTATAACTTTCTTTTGCTGCTCTTACATGAGTTTTCTGTTCTTCCTTGTTAGCACAGTCTGTTCTCACCTGATATAAACTACTCTCTCAAAACAAGTCAGTTCAAATATTAGCAGTAAATGAGAAGCTCCAAGGACTGACAGGCTGTGTCTTGAATACGCGGCTCTACCTGGGCACATCAGAGCCATCCATATTACATGACAGCTAGCCAAAAGCAAACACAGAGCTAAATACTCTCACCTCTCCTCCCCTCCATACCCCTCTACTCTCTTTTTCTATTTAAAAAAAATTCAGGGAGTAGTTTAAGTTCTGGAAAGCAATATAAGCTTCTGTATTTTTTGAGCCCATCACGAGCCACTTTTCAAGGTCAGTAAGAGAAGAGCATGCTACAGCTACGAAGAGAAATGATACGAGCAGCCTCTGTCCCCAGCATGTCAGGGTCCTCATAAGCTCAGCATAAACTACTAAAAAATACTTTAAAGTGTTAAGATACTCATTGTCATCCCAGCTGTCCACCCAACTCACAAGGCACAGGAGGAGTGGTGCATCCTGCCCCTGTTCTGGAGCTTTCATCAGCTCCAGATTACTTTTTGGTGTATGAACAGATCCGCAACCCCCAAACTGTTTAACTAAATTTCATGACAGGATTGCATCAGCGCTGCTGGGAGAAGAGAAGCAGCAGTGTCTTATGGTGTGGCAATGGAGCCGCAAGAGGTAGTATCGCAAACCACCAGTAAATCTGCCAGAGGTTGTCTGCCACAGCCCTAACTCACCCTGCCCATTCTGCAAGGTTCTCCAGTACGAACAGTCAATAAAAATAATATGTAAAAATAAAAGGTTTCAGGCAAAGACCTTGTCATCCCCACCATATACCAGTTCTAGATGCACTATAACACCAGGGACCTTCAGCAGCACATGCAGAAGGATCTCCAGTGAATTTCAAATTTTTCTTGACCTCCCTCTCCAACTCTTAAATTGTATTAACGGAGACTAAGAGATTATCTTCCTATGAGTGCAAACAGTGGTTTAAGCTCCTGAAATAACAGCACAGAGTTCTTGTAAAGCACTTTTCGCTCACAGTTCTTGAAGTGCTTTACAGCAGGGATCAGCAACATTATTGTCATGTAAAGACAGGGAAATTGATAGCCTGAGAAGGGAAGCAATTTGCCCAAGCTCATCTACCAAAACCAAGTTACAACCCAGAGTTGAACTCTGCTCTCCCGAGACCCCTGATGTCATACCTGTATCGTACCTCTGAACTACACAGTCAGCATGTCTGTTCGATAGGCAGACAGCAGTAAATGATGCACCAATATGCATTTATTACCTTGCATCTGAGAAGCATATGTAAATTCGATTAGTGCCATCCAAACCCAGCAGTTGTGAAGGCCAGTTTCTTTGGCCCCTGGGTTTTAATCTGTCTAGTTGCAAAATGCATTCTTCCTATCTTCCCGTGGGCTAATGTGGGACACTTAATCAATAGCAAGATTCTGTGCTATACTCATCACACACAAATGCTGTATGGTAACCAAAACAAGAAGAAAGTGTTTTACTTTCAATTACAATTAGGCAAAACTGCAATGTCCTTTAAAAATCGTTTACATCTGCCCAGGTTAAAAATCAGTTTCGTTTATCTCACAGTTCAACTTGTATTGTCAGCAAAAGCCACTTCCAGTTAATTTCCCAATGTACCACAACCAAGGAGAACAGAATTATTAAAAACCCTACCTGGGGAAAACCAAACGTGTTCTGCTCAACCACAGATATTTTTCCTGAATCAGGATGCTCTTACTAATTGGTTTGCAGTGAATTAACTGGCAATTCAGATTTACTTTTCATATAACCTTGCATTTACTCCATGAAATTTGGGAATTTGCGTTAAAATGTTTAGTACTACACATAATCATCAAACCTGCCAGCTCTCGTTTTTTGGCTTTGTTATAAACATGGGGTGAGGTTTTCAAACGCACTCTGCTCACAGAGGCTATCGCAGTGGTTTCAGCTGTGCATTCAAAAGGAGCTGTGCACTCAAATTTTTCTTTTTTAAGTATTTTGGTGTCAATGGGGACTTTTTTTTTTTTTTAAGAGTAGGCAGATTTATTTTAACAGGGACCGTAGGGTTCCTTCCATGCATCTTGTCACAATGACCTTTTTTTTTTTTTTTAAAAAAAAAGAATAGCCAGCTCTCAACCAATCTGCAGTGAAAACTGTCTTGTCAAAATGAATAAAATAAACTATAAGGGTAAACAAACAAACAAACCACTATGTTGAACTAAAACCTCAAGTGACTTCAGTACCTGGACTGACTCTCACTGAAATGTAGCTTTTCACAGACCTTTAAAGGCTTGTATAGCTTTGTATCATCTTAGGAAACGTTAATTAAGTCTGGGGTTTTTTAAAATTAATTTAACTTGTTTGGATTAATTTAAGAGCAATACATCTCCTTCTATAGATACAGTAGCTTCACTTGCTTCTAAACCCTAAGTTACAAAAAAACTCCAGCAGTATCTGCTCTCTTCATATCATAGTATTAGTTTTCATGCATAAAATGTTTCCGTACTGGTGCTGAATTATTAAAGAAAAATCTAATGCAGTGAAACTCTTTCAGCAATTCAAAACCCCAACTTAGTGCTGGTGCTGTGACTCCAAGTCCTGACATCCCAAATTACAGTCATAAGGCTAAGCTCTGATTTAGAGGTTCAAGACCTGCTAGTTAAAATCAGCACATGATTTTATAAACGGCTACGTTTTTCATTAATTTCTTTCAGAACTTTTTGATATGCAAATTATTACATGCAATATGACCTACACCATTATGGCAGCCATTCTAGACAGAAATAGAGGCCACGACCCCAACATCTCCATTCCCAGCAGCACAGGACTGGGGCCATCCCAGATTTTAACAATTAGCATGAAAAGGCGAAGGCGGGCTATAGGGGTGAGAAGAAAAAAATTATTTTTGAGTTTGACACCAAAGTAAATAAATTATATCCCCTACCCAGAGAAAATAAGCTCAACAACCTATAAAATGTAATCAAGAATAGTGCAGTGGGATTCATTTATTCACTGGTAGCCATCAGAAGGTTTAAGGCCTAACTGCCTGCTTTTTTCCATGGAGATTCAAGTGCAGTTTTAATTGAAACTGATCTTCCACTACAGATTTCAAATTAATTCTTCTTCCAAGTGTCTCATGCTCCAGACATCCTTGCCTTGCAAAAAACCCTATATCATTAGAGGAGGAAATAGAACACTTTTTCTAAGCTTGCAGGTATTGATTACCTATTCCTTCCATCAAAGCACAATTGCCATTCTGCACTGTATAAATCTCTTCAGCGTTAGACACTTTATAAAGTACTGAGAATTATATCATTAATCATTTGCAGTTACACCTGTCTTGCTTTATTGAATTCTTTGTTTTTTAGAACTTTAAATAAATGCTTTTAAATAAAAACATGACACTAAATAAAGACTCTGTTTCACTTAAACCTAGTAAAAAAAAATTCCTTCATTCTGTGTGTGACGTTCACCCATCTGAAAGAGTAACTTACGGCTATTTGTATTTCATTTTTCCAACAGTAAGCATCATGGCTTTAATCAAATAAAATTTGGAATGAATTTGAATTGGACTTTTAAGGGCTGACAAATAACGCAAACAAGTTAAGAGCCCTTGCCTGTGTTAATACACTTTTCCACTAAGATGGTGGGACAACCTGCAAGCAAAGGTAAACATCAGACAGTCCCACCAGTGGAGTATTTGATGCAAGAGCAGCCCAGAAACAGAATGGACTGATAACATTTGGCATCTTCAGATACTGAAGTCAGTGCCCTACCTCCAGGAAATCATGGGCTTGGGTCCAACGACTAAGTGCACACACTGGGGAAGGAAGGCTATATTCACCCCCCAGGTCAACCAAATGCATGACAGCAAGATGAGATGGTGACTGGAGAATGCCTGAGTGATGGGATGGGGCTGGGTGCTAAGGAAAGCAGTGAGGAAAGGGAAGTTGGCCACAGTGATCCCCTGAGCATTACAGAGAGATGCCCACCCCCTCCCAGCTCCTGAAGAGTGTTTTCACACCCAGTCCCACCACACAGAGGTACACAGACACTTTCTGTGTCCCCCAGCTTGGGCTGGAACAAAGGACAGAACCCCTCTCCACCGCAGCCCCACGGAAATCCTGCCCCGCATCCACTTGCATCTCAGGGAGCTGCAGAGCCCATCGATCTCCCAGGGCTGGCGACCCCGTGAGTTCATTTTGGATTGCAGCCAGGTCTCTGGGGACCTGACCTCATCTCTGCTGAAATCAGAGGCAAAAGGGCCGCTGGCTTCCAGGGAGTGAAAGCAGAGCTGGGGTCAGGAACCTCAGCAACACCATGGCTTCTTAAACGCGATGTTTCAAACAACACAACGCCAGAGATGTTATCACTCATCCTCATCTGAAATTACTTGATGCTTCCTAGATGGATTCTGCATTCTTTTCTCATGCAAAATATTCCTGTCAATGACTGCAGTATCTTTCATAGTTTTTTAATACACAGGCTGCTCTTTAAATAGAATCCAAGATTACTTTTTTTCTTCTTTTTACTGTACAATCAAAACAATGAGCAGTCTTCATTAATGAAAAACCATTAAAATAATGTATTCTGCCAAAATCTAATTAAAGCTTATATAAAAACTTCCACTTAAAAAAATTTTCAAATGTATTTATTTTTCTTCCACAATCTTCTGTTTAAAACCTCTCTTATTAAAAACACTGGCATCTCCTTGATTTTAAATCATTTTTCAAATAATGTATCAGCTAATCTGGTACAGTCTGGTGTGTAACACACATGCCTTTACACAACATCCACATATAGTCTAACAGACATTAGCAATTTTTGAGTAATGTGATCTTGATCATTCACTTACAAGTTGGGAAAGAGGTAGAAATACCAACACTTGGGGTTTTTTTAAATTTCACTTGTTTTTAACATTTTCACAAAAATCTGACTTTAAATCCCAGGCCTGGCATGCAAAAAGCTAGTTTAGGGGTTTTAATTTTGGAGGGTTTTTATTATTTGTTCTTATTGTTGGTTTTTTTAACAAAATGATCTTAGACAAATTTTTGTCTATATCTGATGCCTCTTAATATTTGAATGAAAATGGTAGTAATGATTGCAAAGCAACCAAAACCCCTCACTTCTGCAATTAAAACAAATTAGCTTGGTCACTTCACGGGGACATCCTATCCCATCATCTTAATATGGAAGATCATTCGCCCATGATTATGTCCAAGGCAGATATTTACAGAGTTGTAAGAAAAAGGACACTGCAGAAAGGCTTATATCCCTCACCTTTTTCTAGCCCTATTTTGTCCTCACTTGCCCCACACATGGACGGCTCTTGCTGCTCACTTGCATGGTCAGTTTTTTAACGCCAGAAGAAGCTACCCTCATATGAAGACATGACCTATACTAGAGACAGCATGCCCATGCTTCATGTAAAGTAGCAAAAGCTCTTTTCTTGCTGGGTTGGAAGGATGTGGGACCAGCTCATCCAAAATAGGGCAAAAGACCTGAAAAGCAGTGGCTTGGTATCTTCTTGGTTGACAGTGGTATTTGGTCAAGTATGTTAGTGATGCCAACCAAGCTGGTTGCCTCTAGCATCTACCACAGGTCGCCTTCCTGCTTAAAGCACAAGCAATAAAATCAGAAAGGATTCAAGTTCTTAAAAGCCAGATCTCACTTGAAAGTCAATGGGGACACCCTCTGACATGGAATTTCCAGAAGTGTCTTGCTGTTTCAGAAATGTGACAGTATTGTGTCGTTCAGCGCAAGTGGGTATAAAAGGGAAAATTCCAGGCTTCTCTTATGGCAAAATCCAACCAGTTATTAAGGATGCATGGAATGAAATAGCATTTCCCTTCACACAAAAACCTCCCAACCTTTGCTTGCACAGCTCTGGCTGGGTAGCTTAACTTAAATGACCACAGCAGGTAAGAACCTCTGCAAGTTTTACAGGCTCTGGATAAATAGGGATGCTTTAGTTTGCACGGACTGGCAGCTATGACCTGCCCAACCATCTCAGCATTTAACTGAGCAACACTAAAGATGTGAATCTCTGCCTCTGAGTCTCTGTCATATTTGAACTGCTCCATCATGAGCCAAATCTCAAGAAACACTGAAAAGAAATGTCACCACCAGTAAACAAAACTGGTTCCTTTTTTCACACTGAGAAGGAGCAAGGAAGTGGTGCCCTTGCTCAGCTACAAAGCAATGAACTTCAATAGGAGGCTGAATTTTCAAACAGGAAAAAATCGTTTAAAACAACCAAATATCAGTGAAATTCACAACGGAACTGAATGCATTTTAACATCCTTCAAAAATCTCAGTCTGGGGCTTCTCTCTTGTCTGGGACAAAAAAATTGAATCTGTTACTTGATGCCATAAACCAAGACCTCACCATCACTTTTTGCCATTTAAAAGCAACTGTATCAGCAAGTCTATGAAGGCACTGGAGAAGGTGCTTATGCCACGTGAGTTATGACAGAAGACAAGGCACGTACTGCAGATCCAGACTGGTTGAAAAATCAGCCTCCCTTCACCCTCTCCTCTCACCTCCAGTTCCCTCCTAGGAAGAAGAAATAAAGTGAACCTCGTAGGATGAAACCTAAAGACTGCATTTAGATATAAGGCAGAAAAGAATGATTTGAATGACGTATCTCTTGCTGAGTGATTTACCATGGGGCTGCAGGAGTAAAGGCATAAAAATCCCTGAAAGCCTTGATGAAAATCAGTGGCATCTTTCAAGGGGCCTTCCCATTGCAGAGAAAGCAATCAGGTTGTTGAATCATTATATTAGGGGGAAAAGTTGCTGAAATTACACTGTCTTGCTCTAAAACGATGGCATACCAAAATCAAAGAGATGGAGAAGGAGAGCCTGTAGTTAGAGTTCACAGTGCCGTTTTGAACAAAGATTTCAGGATTTCCTACCCTGAGGGAAAAGGGCTTTTCATTTTATTATTCTCTATCATCACTCTGCTTAACATGAGACACTCATGCTTGCAGAAAATTCCAATTTGCTTGAAAAATGAGACCAAATACCAAGAGCAAGATCCTGAAGAGCTTGCTGAGACCCAAACAGGTCTAAGCACCATACAGTCTGCAAGCTCAGTACAGAACAAGAGTGTGCAAGACATGTGAGAGTCATAAACAGCCAAAGACAGTTCTTTGTAAAACTGAAAGAAGCTGAAAGAAATTTTTCCCAAGAACAATCTCTGATAAGGGATATCTTAACCGGCAGTTGTTGGAACAAACACAAATACAGGAAGATGGAACAAAAAGGGTTTGGATTCAGATAACCTTTGAGCCACTGCTAGTAGCAACATCAGACGCACCAATGACTCCTTTCTGTACCTACAGAAATGCCCAGCCGTGGGGCTGTAAAAGCAAAGCTGATCTCCAAAACTGATTTTGTCAGCGATACTGTCTCACTGCTAAAATGTAGCAGATACAAAGAAAGGCTTTAAATCATGCTCCTAAATATAAACTATCCTATAACGCCTGCAGCTTTTAAACCTGAAGACAGAGTGAGGTGCATGTTCTCCTTAAATTTTCATATCCACAGATGCTACAATTATTGCTGGATTTCTTTAATTAAACCTTCTAACCTTCAATTATCTTTGGGAAAATTTTTATTGTGTATGTCTTCAAAACCTTTGTATTCCTTATTATATATGTGAACATCTGTATTACACAGTCACAGAGTGGGTTTTTTAATATATATCCCCATACACACATATACATACTTTCTGCATCCTAATTTTCTTCCTCAAAAAAGTATGAAGCTGCCATGAATCTTGTATGAAGCTCCCACTGTACCTATCAACCTGCCAGCAGCACAAATGTATGATAAATATCCAACAGCAGGAAACACCAGGACCTTAAGACAAATGTTGCAGGAAGCTCACGATAAAGTGGAATAAGTGTAATTACTAAGACAAGCTTTTTCCATAAACATTTCAAGTTTTAGCATTTGTGAGCTGAATAATTTACCACCACACAAAAGTGAAAATGGTACTAAGTTTAGCTGCGCTGGCAAAATAGTTCGGGGGTTCTTAAGGGGTGTCTCACGCAATAAACTCTTGATAGACACAACTAATGAGCTGTTGAGTCTTGTAAGTCTAATATTTCAAAAAGACTTATATTAAGCACAGAGCACAACAATATCAATGAAATTATCATGCAGAACTCACTGAGTGGGAGGATAAATTGTGGTATAGAAGGTGCCTGCAGGTGGCAAGTGACTGAGACAATATACATCTACATCCTCTGTTTTTTTATAATTTTCTGTTTTTAATAAATGTCTCTGACATCTCACACCATTCATTTCATAACTGTCTGAGGCCTTTTTAAAACTGCTCACCCCTGCGCTGCGTATAATAAACGAGGTGATAACTTACAATATAGGGAGAAAACAGGAGATTAATTTATATGAAGACATTGTAAATTAACTTTCTTCTATTCCTATAATAGTTGAATAAAGCTCCATGAAGGCTAAGGACAGACATAAAAATAGATTTTTTCCTAAATATAATTTTTAAAAGTATAAATCCTAATGGAAATTACTGAATGAAGATGTATTATGAATCAATGCAGTAGCTCAACGACAGCACTTTGTGTTTCTGGGAGGAAGACATCCATTTCAGTAATGGGTGCCTCGGACAGGGCACGGGTGCCTCGGACAGGTCACGTCTGGGACAACTTTCTCTCGAGAAGGGTCTCTCTCTCACTATCCTTTTTGCCTTTACAGGGTAATAGCTGTGTAATGCTGGACCTTGACAGCAGAAATGCTTATATTGCTGTAGTGCCCAAATAGTGCAGAAGGAAGAGGGGGTCCATTCTTCCATGTACAGAGCAGCAAACAGTTCCTGCCTCGAAAAGCTTACAACTGAACATTGTTAAGACAGAGCTGCAAGCAACCCCAAACGAAGCACCTCAAATTTGAAAACATGCAGCCCTCCTGGGCTAACCTTCCCTATTTTGTAACAATCTTGCTTCATGCTCTTGTCTCCAAAGCCACCTCCCTGAGCTGCATAACCCACTAGCACAACAGAAAGGCAATCAACCTTCCCATGGGACAGAAGAGAAAAGAAACACCAGTTCTTCCAAAGAGGAAGCATAAAAGAAGAAATGAGTCTGGTGTTTCATGGAAGTAAACATGAAAAGAAGCACAAGCACACATAACGCTGAAGTAAACCATGGTTCCATCTGGGCTGTTCCAAAGAGAAAGCACAGCATGAATAAAGCTCTGAGAAAATACAACCGAGGAAATAAGAGGAAGAAACTGGGCAGGAAACTTTCCCACCCAAGAGTTGTTAGAGGCAGATGGAAGCCTGGGGGGCTTCAAGATGACTTTGTTGAAAGAAGAGGAAGGAAGACGATCTGAATTTGGCTTGGTGCTGATTACAGCATCCCTTGCCAACACCCAGAGCAGGCAAAAGCGAGGGGGCCGAGCAGACAGCTTGCTGCTCTGTGCCTGTGACCCTACCACTGGATTGTGGGTGATGGCCCAGCCCGAGCTGAAACCAGGCAGCACCCTGGGAGCAGCTGCTGAGCTGAAACTGTGGTAGAGACCTCTCAGGCTGCAGGAGGAGCGAGGCAAGAGGAAAACCTGCAAGAACAGGCATGGTGGGCTAAGGAACCCTTTTATGGGGGTGTTTTGTCTTTAAACCAGAGATCTTGGCTTGTTTGAGCACTTGGCTGAGACCCTGCTGAAGCATCAGCGCTCCCGTGCTGCTGAACCTGCCCAGCAGCTCAGAGATGAACGCTGAATGACAGTGACAGTAATAAGCCGTGACATTTAAGTCATGAAATCTCAAATTCCCATCTTGCTTCTCTGTATCCTTCCTACCACCAGGAGCTACACGCTCCATTTCACTCCCTTCCTTTATAAAGGAAGAAGTTCACCTGTCTCAGAGCGTCTGGAAGGATTGCTCAAAACTTGGGGAGAGCTGCAGAGATAAAAAGCACAGTAACTGTGCAAGACTCAACTGTCCCACTACAGACCTCGGTGCCAGGCTGCCTGCAAACGCATTTTGGAAAAACACAGTTCTAATTATTTCTCAAAGCACCACAGACTTGAATCCTACTACTTCTCACATGTACCCTTAATAGCCTTGATCTCACCAAAGAAACTGCTAATGTAAATGATGCATCACTGTAACTTAATTACCTCCAATTTAGGTGGGTACAGGAACAGAAAGTACCTTTTCTTGATTCCCATCTGTTCCTCGTAACTAACCAAAGGAACCTTCCCCAGAGCTCTGTCTCTGAAAGCCAGTATGAAAAAAAAAGAAAAGAAGGAGGAAAGAAAGGAAAAAATTGTATATTTTTATTGAATTTTTGCAGGATGCAGGTTAATAAAACACCCACAGAGAGCACAGAGCAATATAGAAAGGGAATAAAGGGAGGCAGGGCTGATATCAATAAAGCCTATCCAGAGGCACTGGTGGAGTGAAAGCATTCATGATTTCAAAAGAAACCTGCTACAAAAATGATACTCACTTGTTGCTTTGGCTCAGGATTAGAATTTACAAAAAACAGAAGTGTCCTAAGCAGAGGGTGGCTTAAAAAATAAAATCAGGAAGATAAAATTATCTGTTGCTGAAACACATCACTGTCAGCTTTCCAATAACCCTTGTTGATCCTAACCTGATCCAGAGAGAGCTACCATACTAGGACCTTATTATTTAATTATATCACAGGCAACACTGCAATCCCCAAAATCGCTCATTAAACCTTGACAAACCCCGGCTTTACTATGATATTTCATTTTTAGGTGAAAATCAACTTTTGCCCAACTAAGTTCTTAATGGCATCCCTGTTACAACAGCCTTCTCAATCCAGCTGTCCCTTTCACTAATATGCACCAGTAAAATAGCTCCCAGGAGAGCTTCTGGGAGATTGCCAGCTTTTACTTAACAACACATCATGAACCCTGGCCTCAACTTCCATTAACATTCAGTCTATGTTTCTACCATTAATTTAAGAGCATCAGGAGTAGGAATAAATAGGAAGACAATAAGCAGCCACAGCGTCCAGCCTGAGGTACTCTAGCAGACAGCATGCTGCTTCTGTAGCTGACAGAGAACACTTACAACTCCTTTTATCATTTTTGTTCTGTATCTGCCATTTCCAGTATGTTACGGTAAATGGTTTACACCAGGGGTTCTCAACCTTCCCTTCACCATAGACCCCCTTTAAATACCTTTTGTAGCCACGGACCACCAAGACTTAATTCAAGATTTAGAGCAATAGACTGCATCAAATATCTATTTCAATTTTCTCATGAAAGGTCTTCAAATTTGAAGAGAAGGGGAAATAAGTTAATCTGTTAATGCACACACTCCTATTATAATACCTTTATTGCAATGATTCCCGCTTGCTGCAGACCAAACGTTTCTGGGCTGGATGTTCCCCACCCCTGCTTTAAGCCTTCGCAGACCCCCTGTGATGACATCGCGGCCCCCCAGGGGTCTGCCGACCACAGGTTGAGAACCACTGGCTTAAACTATTCAAAACCAGCTTTAGTTTTCCAAATAGGAAAGTTCAGAGTTTAAAAAAAACAAAACAACACAACACAAAGCCGTAATAAAAAAAAACCAAACCCCAACAAACCAAAGTCATGAACAGGACCTAATGTTCGTAAGGTGGATCTTATTCCATCACATCCCTCCTGCCTGGATGAGTTCTAGGTATAAGTGTTAGTGCTGGAGGAGAGCACTGGCAGCAGCCCCGCTGCTGTCCTGCTGTCCCCTGGCCAGGACAAGCAGAGGCTCTTTCCTCTTGCCAGCACTGCCCCGCGGTGGGTAACCCGCACGCAAACGGCTGAGCAGCTGCTGCGGGGAAAAACCAGCTGCTGCGGGGAGCTGGCAGCAAAGCGACTGCTGTGATGGATGGAGTTGGGGCGAGCGGTGCAGGAGATTCACTCCCACAGTACCAGCGGTACACATTCGAACACTGAGTTAAACAAAATTTTTTTAAAAAAGGGCTGGGATAAATGTTCTTTCCTCCAGCACTGCACGAACATTTTGTTTAGGGACGGTCACCCCAGAGTGCAGCTTGTAGGCTTTGGGCCACAGCTTGTCACTGGCATGAATTTTCCTCAGGGCAAGGTAAGAGCATCACCTGTCCCTTCACCTCACCGCCTGCAGCTCACACAGCTGCCCACTCCCTCCCACGGGAGCATCTTCTCCTCCTGCCACGGAGGATTCTCAGGAGCAAGGCAGGTGCTTTCACACAGCACTCCCCACCCCTCTCGGCCCGATGCGAGGAAGGCAGCAGCCGGCTTTGAACGTGCTTCCCTGTGCTGTGTAGTCACAGCGGTGTTTGGGCAGCCCATGGTGACATATACCATAAAATGGAATCTGGAGTGTATCATTTAACTGTGAAATCTGTAAGATGCTGGATTTATATGGTGTCTGCAGAGCACATTAGAAGATCATCATCATCACGTCTTTTCAAGACAGCCATAATTATTCAGGCTGCTATTCTATCTCACCCGTGCTTTTGAAAAACTATTTAATATTAGCAAACCCTCACTAAAACCAATGTTTTGGTTGAGGGACTAATCTTCATATCAGTACACAGCCATACCTGGTCTTATCTACATTACCAATTCCCTGCTGATTGAGCGGATTCATTAACAACACAATCTCTGGCGACTGAAATGAAGTCTCATTCTTTGTATCACTGGTGCCTTGCTGTTTGCTTTTCCTTCACAGTATGCACACAAGTAATTAACTTACTATGCTCCGCTAGCTCCTGACACATTACTTGGCATAGAAAAATTCACCAGCAGGTAGTTAAGCATGCAAAATATTTTCAGTCAAATGAACTTCATAACAAAGCACTACTTAGGAGAAATGCAGCTCTTTCTGATACAACGCTAACACGCACCATACTGCCCGTACTAACGGGAGCTTCTCGAGTGGTAAGAAAAAAATACATCATTTTTATCACTTTTGCTCAATATGTAGGAAGTTTCTTTAGGGGGAAAAACTGGCAAGTGGTAAAGATGTTCACTGAAAGGATGAGCACTGAGATCAACTGGAGTGGCCCTTGTGAAAGTCTGACATAACAAAGACAGACACAAGATCCATATTGTATAGAAGAAAAAAGGGGAAAAACCCAAAGCAGGGAGAAGATTCACTTCAGTGCAGCATTACTGAGATTACTGGTGTCTGGAAGTACAGAAGAACAGTGCACTTCAACTTTTATATCAAATAAAAAAAAGGTAATTTGGTATTTTAAGCATAGCATGCTTTTAAGACTAGGTCAATGACAGTGAAAACTCCCTAAATAAAAACATGGAGTTTATTATACACCCCACCTAAAAGACTCCACCCGACTTCAAATACACAAGTCATCTCAGTAACGTCAAGAGGTAAAACTGAAGTAAAGTTACTCCTGTACTTACCGATCTGCTGGATGCAAGGTTATGGTACAAAACAGATGGTGCACTGCTCAGTGCAGGAGCAGTGCAGGGATACTGGGCTGACCCCAGTGCAGACTGGCAAGATGAAACATGAAAGGCCCACTTTGCCTGAAATGACAGGACTGGCACTGACTTGGCTAACACCAGGACCTTCCCTTGGGAATACAGGCACCAGAGCCTTTGTGGAGTGCTCCTCTGATCTGAACACGCTCTAAACTAAGACTTTAATTACCTTAATATTTTCTTGGTACCACAGACCAGGAAGCATGTGACCTTCATGCCACGCCAGTGTAGTCTGACTAGTGTCGTACAAAACAACGTCACTTGCTCTACACTGTCCCAGTCCTTCCTTTAAAACAAAAGTAGCTGGAACTCAAAAATGTATGTAAAAATACTTGGAAAAAAGCAAGAACTTGACTATGATAAAGACGCGTTCACAGTATTACTAATCCCAACTTTGACCTTTTGTGACGAATTCTTGCTCAGAAGTTCTATGACTGTGTTGACCTAAAACACTGGAAATTGTGACCTCAAAATTTCCTTCATACACAAGGAAAAATCCTACTAAAGTCCTGGAAAAGGAAACTTTTCTTTTGCTCAGTTTTGTCCATAAGACATTTGTTCCTTTCCCCTTCATGTGCCACAAGGCATGTACCCCTGCCAACCTCAGACTGTTGTTTTGACTCATTTGGTCACAGAAGTTAGTTCCTCATGTTCCATCGCGGCAATTTTTGCTTGTTACAAAAGAAACAGATCTGCAGAGGACAGAATTCACCATGATTTGTGTGTAGCATTTTCCTCTATTCTTGCACTGCTTTCAACTCGGCTCATTTAAATATAGCTCCTGTCATACCCATCATTTTCAGTTCACCTGTTATGCAGAACCACACACTCCACCTCCAACAGAGCAGTCTTTGCCTTGGCTGCATAGTTTATACAGATTCTCTACTCCAGGCCTGAAATCCTTATTCATTTACAAACTAGATATTCCTTAAACATTATTTCCATTTGCTTGATAGGCGTATTAATGCGTGGAATAGAAACCAATTTTTCTTTTTTCTAATTTTCATAAAAAACGAACTACCTCACTTAATAACCATCAGCATCTTTCATAGTTACTCAGGTTTGTAAACAGCTCACTACATCAAGAAAAACCTTGTTATATCTCCAAAAGGCTGTTGAAAGTTGCTGTGTTCCAGGGGAAGGAATCTCAGGTTTTGTTTGGTTTTCCACACTTACAGTATCAGTAAAAAGTAACAGATTTTTGTGCCAGAAGAAACAGTTGGATAACACATACTGACATGACGAGCATGAGTCATTACACTTCATGAAGTTACCTCTCTACAAAGCCTTAAAAACAGTTTTCACCTCATTCAGAAAGGTATTTGGTGTTGAAGAAATCAAGACTTCAGAAGTCACTGTGTGGGTTTTTTTGTTTGTGTTTTGTTTTTTAAAGATTGTTTCGGTGTTTAATTGCTCTTCAAGTTTCAATCTGCAGCTTACTTGTAATGCCAGCTCATTAGGTTTCCAGCCCAGTCTTTATTTGCCTTCTAGTGGTGGAGTACAAGAGGTCTTCAGGAGACAGCGTTTTCCCTTTACGGAGATGCACACTTCTCAAGGGACTTATCCACACATTTGCAGAGAGACTTGACGAGTAAATCCAGCTGAGGCTGGACAACTTTACTCCTGGGGGAAGGTCATACACTGATCAGAACTATCATCCAGTGAGGAAGTCAGCCAGGCTGGAAATTCAGTGAAAACACTGACCAGACCTAAGCAGAGCCCTCCACTACCTTAGTTAGAGAATGTTCCTTGGATCAAAAATGAGTAAAGGAATCCTGTCCCTCCTAAATCACAGATACTCTCCAAAAGCCTAGGTTTTTCCTTTTGGCTCTGATGGAACTTGCCAATGGACTTGCAACAGCCAAAAGGCAATGGAGGGGGGAAACAGATAAACAGATCCAGACTAAGTACCACTTACAAATATTCACAGAAGTTCTTTTTTTCCTTTAGGTCAATCCTTAATAGTTTCACCTACAAAAATCCAGATGCCAGTTAAGCTCACTGTGGGGGTGAGATCACTTCCTACTACGCTAAGCAATGCCACCCCATTGTACTTGTCTGTATTCTTGTGTTATCTACACTGAAGCCAAGAACTTTTCGAGGAACAGACCGACTTACTGTTTTTGTTTTGTTCAGAGTAAAATAAAAAATAGATTTCAGTCCATGACTGGAATTTCTTGCCAGTACAAACCTATAAGAATGAGTTAAGAGTATTCCGAGTATTCTAAGGTAATCGCAGAAGCAGTGTTTGGGAACATGGACCAAAATAAGTAATTAAACACAACCTTCCTGATTATAGAGCATGTCTTAGGTAATTTAATGCTTTTATTAAAGCTGTAGTTGGTTGACTTGAGAGACTGCAGTCTTGGTCTCATGAGAATGAATTATGTCCAGCTTTTTAAACTATAAAAGTTTCCAGGCTCTATGGCTTCAGAGAAGAATTTGAAAACACAAAAGAAGAAAGATCTAGGAGCCAGAAGGCAAACATGAACCTTAAAATTACTATCTTTTTTCAATCTTCCCTGATTTGTTTTGGTTGGTCTCATTACTTTTGAGCAACTGGTCCTGGCAGTACTCCAGTGTACCTGAGTTTATTGACAAATACCAAACAGAATCTAATGCCAGGGGAAATAACAGAAACCAAACCCATCAATACCAAGAGCTGGGCTAATGCACACAATTCACACAGGTGCCCAAATACCACCCTTCAGTGCTTGGCTCAGAGCCACTGCCATTGTCTTTATAAACAAAAGGGTGAAAAACCACAGACTGATACATACTTCAGGATGACACCTATATACTTCATACTATCTAGCAAGAAAAGAGGTGGGGTGGGTTTTGGGTTTTTTTTTGTAAAATCAGATTTATTTGCATCTTTTCCAGGCCTTTTTTAAACAAATATTCTAGAAGCACATATTACGCTCCTGTTCCTTCCTTGGTTGTGATGTGTCCTGTAAAAATGCCTACTCTCAGAAGCACAACCCAGTGCACAGTTTTGGGTGAAGATTATTCTCTGTGGGGCAGAAGCTCATGCAAATAGTAAGATTTTGTGAGAGTGGTTGCACCAATTTTTTTAATGCTTCTTTTTAACTATCAGTGACTGATGCTAACTGACTTTTACTCACATAATACACCTTCTGATCTCACTGGTCTTGTCAGGTTTTCACAGCAGCAAAAAAGGAAGCAGGGCTTATTCTGAAGTAAATTCTGGATGTAACCACTTACAACTCCACTAACACAGAGAAGCTAGTAAATCAGTAATAGAAGTTTATTAATTTAGTAGTTACTGAGACACATATTATTGATCTTCTTTACTCACACTCAGCCTCTAGAGTTTACCTCACAGATTCAGTTTATGCCTTGATTAAGTGGTTCAGAAAGCCTTGTATTTTATAGTATGCATATCATGTAGCATAATGCTCCTGGTATGATGACTTGCAAACTAAGCAGTGGATTTATCACCCTAGAAGAGACTCCAGTTTTACTCACCCAGAGCAACCAGCACAAACACTCAAGACCAAAGCTCACAGTCTAGAGCTTTGCTGCGAGACACACGGCGCTAACTCAGCTGACAATGGTCTCGTACCCAGCTTTAGTTCACTTGCATTTGCGACACAATATCAGTTAGCTAGCGATTAGTTTCCATTTTCAGCATTCACATGTTTTTGTGAACATTTCTTTTTATAGGTTCTGATTCAGCAAAGTAGTTAAGCACATGCCTTTCTTTAAATAGCTGAATAATCTAATGTCTTTTCAGCAAATGTCTAACTTTAATTGTGTGAATAGTTCCAGTCCAAGGGCTCCTCATATCTTGGACACTGAGCGCTCACTTATGTGCTGTATTCATTGCACAGATATAATATTATTCATGGGCTTCACACTATGCATTTACTTAAGTGCTTTGCTAAACAAGGTCCTAAAGCAAATATGCCACAGTCAGAGCTTATTTAATCACATTTCTACAAATTCAGTCCTAAACTGTCAAGCATTTTAAAATTGACTACAATTGTGGCAACATGGTTCAATAAAGCACTAGGATTATTTTTTCTCCACCCATTTTAGGAGATGTGTTTTTCTCCTTAAACTAAAAAAAATTTTTAAAAAGCAAATTTGTAAAAAAATTATCCTGTGTTAAAACTACCTCTGCAGAGGGGCTTTTCCCCACAGCCCACAAGTCACACAGAGCCACGCTCTTGCATAGGGGTTGCGGCCAGTGCTACATCAGGAAGAGAGGAAGGAGCCTCTTTGGAGAATTGACCTCTTGGATTTACAGTATTCCCAGTCCCACCGTGCATTTCAGTCTCCAAAATGATATTCGATACAAAAACATGACCAGTGTGTTCTGGGGTCTTTCCATATGACTTTTTTTTCCCCAGTCAGAAAGAAATACTTAGGACTGACTTTCAAGTTCCCCTCCCATAACCACTGCCGCATTTTCACATGGAAGCTGATGAATTTTCCTCTCATTAGAAGATTCCAGCAGCCATGGCTTTAAGAAAAACACCAAATACTGTGAGACTAACAATAAAACCACCAGACCTGGCAGTGCTGCCTTACCCCTTTGGGTCATTTCCATTCCAAGAGGCTCCCCACTGAACCACACAATGCAGGGCCCCTTACTAGTTTGTTAGCTACTGCTTCAGATGTTTCAAAACATGGTGGTTTAAATCATTAGAAGGCAGCATGCCAAAAAAAAAAAAAAAGGGCTGCTAAAAGCACAACTTTCTAAAAAGCCACCTTTCTAAATTTGTTAGATAAAAAGGCAAAGAATGAAATTCACACTTAACAGGCATCTGCTCTCAGAGCAAAACCTCTCACTTGCCCGTTAAGTCCCTTTGTTTCAGATGAAAGTCTCTGCCCAGGCCCTGCAGGTAAAGCAAGTTTACATTCTAAGCTGGCTGGAGAAGCCAAATTAAAAATGGGTAAAAAATGTAAACAGAACCAGATGCACCTGAGGAAAGAAAGAAACTAAAATTGCCTTAAAAGATAAAAGGATTAAGCTCTTCTGACCAGTAGCTGTAAAATGTGTAATGAATTTAGACATTTCTTTTCCGAAGGAAGAAAGCTATTTAATGAGATAAGTGTTATTAAGATAGAGCAGAATAACTATAATGTAGAAAACTGCTCATTAGTTGGGGCTTAATTGCTCTTATAGCTGGTGAAGAAGCAGTAATTACTATACCAAAAAAGATCTATATTTAGAGATTATTTGTTTTTATGCATAGAACAAGAATACTCCTTTGATATTAAACCAAAATTTAGCCAGAACATCCCAGTGTCATCCCTCTGGAACTCAACACTGACAACTCTCTGTGAATGGAAAAAAGAATATCCATTATAGCAAGGAATGTAATTGTAGTTTATCCTGAAACAGGGCTTCAATACTTTTATAGTTATTTATTCACTGTGGTCTCACTGTTTGCCTGTTTTGTTTATAAATATTTACCATGCACTATCTTCATAAAATAATTATTATTCAATGTGCACAGTAAAGAGAAGACATTAGAGATCTGGCTGTGTGTTTTTTCTGTTCTAATCTGTACGACAATATTTTAATTCAGTTTTAACACACGAGTCCTTACAGCTGAATGTCCTGAGCTTTCTTTGCCAGGTTACGTGTGCAAACATTTACAGAAAAGTGGTATCTGTGCTCATGTGGCTGCCCATCTGACACAGCTCAGAGGATTGATCATGCAGCGATCCCTGCTGCAGTTCACCAGCTCCTGTAGCAGAGCTGACGTTCTATGACATTTTGGTGACATTACAGAGGATACCAGTGACTACAACACTTTCAGCCCCTATAAGCAGTCAGTAATTCTTTACAGGGGTATTTAAAGAGTCACTTAAAAGGTAGGTTCTTAATTGATACACAAATTAAATTTGCATGCTGGTGCTGAACCAGGAAAGGCTTCACCCTAAAATGCTCCCATGAGCAGTTCCACTAAAGTTCAGGATGACAGGGTCCATCGTTCCTATGCTAATGGGGCTTTTATGCCAGATTCACATGGCACAACATGTCTTCCCGTGATGAATGACCTCGTGCTTTGGAGTAGGCAACAGTCTGCACTTAACAAGGAAGGCGTGGGTCCACCTTCTCTTGCAGACTTGCAAGGATTTGGGGAAGCGCTGCAGGCTGAATCTCTTTCAGGCCTGCAGCACTCTTCATCAGAAGCTGCACGCTTCCTTCACAGATGTTACAATGACATAAAGCTCAAAAAGTGTGCCCCTGTCCACTCCCATCCCAAACAGCATCCAAGTTCACTAATGCTAAAAAAGAGAAAAGGAAAATTTCTTTGAATTTATCATCAGTATCTGGCTGGGATCAGCAGCACCAAGATGAAGTACAACCAATTTGGTGATATATGTATCACCTCATTGTCTCATAAATCATGGTTATAAAACAAATACTGGCAGGACAGCCAAGGTTAGAAACAATAAAAGACTTTTAGGCCAGTTTTTATTTAATTTGATTGTATTTCAAGATAATGATACCCCTTTAACTACGGGAAACATGCTCCATCTGTTCTCCAGAGCCTCTATAGGTTTGCAATTTCCTTCCATGTGCAATTCCAGATGTTAACTGGGACCCTGAAAGGCCCCTACGACCCAGGTTCCTTGTTCTCACTCCCTCAACAGCGCAGGGGAAGCCTACAACAGTGATGAAGACTACAAAGCCCCAAGCACCACAAAAAAGATTTAAATGAGATTTCAGCAGCACAGAGGGTCTTTTTGCAAATCCTCATTCGATGTGAGCAAATGAGATTAGCAGCATTTTGGTGTTCTGAACCCAAGGGACCAGGGCAGGGTCTTCTAAGTGCTGGAGCACTGAGCCCAGATCTACAGGGGTCTGGTTTTCTTCAGCAAGTATAACCAGAATAACCTCACAGACATGGCCCAAAGCTTTGCCCTACATGGAAACACAGAAGTACATTTTTTTGGAAGACTGGAACTCATGTGAACAGTATCTCTCTAAGCAGCTTTTGGTAACTGACACCACACATGTAGATAGTTTTTATTTTTTTAAAAAACCTTGCACATATTTTTATCAATTGAAAACAATGTTTAAGAAAAATTAAATGCTGGAGATTTCCTCTGTGATGATATATGGAAATGCATAAATACTATACACCTTAACATTAAAATATTTTTAATGTAGATTTTGCAATCCCTCCAATAAAAAAAACCTCAAAGCATTGATGTGCAGAACTATGAATTTTAATTCC
Source organism: Strix aluco (assembly GCF_031877795.1). Taxonomy (NCBI): domain Eukaryota; kingdom Metazoa; phylum Chordata; class Aves; order Strigiformes; family Strigidae; genus Strix; species Strix aluco. The sequence goes on along the minus strand of NC_133941.1, from coordinate 5,156,233 downwards.
TGGAAGATCATTCCGTGATAATTACTAATCCCTGTCTATTGCTCAAGTAAATTTAAGGGAAGAATATTACAAAGGAATAGGTAACTGCGGGGTAATTTGTTATTCTGTTTTTACAAAGAAGGAAGCTCTACTAGCTATATTCAGCATCCAAACTTGCATATAAATAAATTCCAGTCCTAACAAATTCTTTATACTGCTTTCAACTTCATATTGCTTGCATTAATCACACTTATTCCTCTATATTTACAGAGATTTTTTTAACAGAATCACCATTAATAGCATATCAGATCAAATACTATTCGAAATTTAAATAAAATCTGTTCATCATTATGGTCATTAGCTAATGGTTTTATCTTCCTTTGGGACCACAGTAAACATTTACTTCTCATAAAACAAAGAAAAGCATCACTTTCTTGCTACAATAACAAACTCTTGGGGTCACAAAACTCATGAGAACCAGGTTTAAAAAAAACCCCACAACACTTCTGAAGACTAATGAGGTACTGAAGGATGTAAATATACACAGGAGCTCTTATATGGGCTGTGTGCCTAATCCTGCAGCTACTAATTTTCCTACTGCTGCAAATGCTGTAAGGCCCATGGTTTTCAACCTTTTTGATTTGTATACCACAAAACGTCTCCCAAGGGAGTGCAGATCCCAGTAATTGTGGATTTCAAACCATTGATAATCAGTTTTCTTTTCTTGGATACCATTCATGGACCCCTTATAAAAAACCCATGGATCCTTGAGGGTCCACCAACCCAAACCTGGGACAGATTACGGCATGAATACATCTGTGTGTGTGTCCAGTATCGTAGAACATCCATAAAACAGACACCAGGACACACAGCTGTCCTTCTCATGACCAAAACTTTTAAACAGCTGTGTGAAAACCTTTGTTTTCCCTGTGATATGTTTGCATCATTTAATCAAACTCTGATAAATGCATTCTTTTCACCTAAATTGATTTTCTTTTCAAAGCTCCCTTTGTCAGCTGATTTGTTAAGTGCTGGAGGACTGCACATCTCACTGACTGGTGCTCCCCTGTGTATTCATTCCCTTTACAGGTTCCCCTGCAGGACTACCATGATTTCACTGATTATTTTTCAGTAGACACTTTGTTAGACTACTTACAAACATACTGACCTAATTGCTTTTAATTATTCCAGCGGAGTCTGCTTTTACAGTGGCTATTTGCTTCCACACAAAAGGAGAAATACTACTGTGAGAAGCATTGAAAAATCCATATCCCAGGCCTCTCTCTGAAGCCTAAATCAATCAGAAGTTTAATGCACATTGTAAATGTTTATGTGCATGTGTATCTATTGTGCATGTATGCATGCATTATATAGGCCTATTTTACATCTATACCCATCTGTATATCACATAAGCCAAATGGGGCTAAGAAGACAGCAAACCCATTTAATTCTCAGTTTCAGAGACAAAGTGTTTTCTTAACAAGCTCTGTGAAGGATCCAAGCAAATTTGGAGCTTTCACTTCCTTTCCTAGCACATGTTTAGAAAATTGTTTAAATCTTAGATATCCATCCGGCCTGTTAGTATTCACATATATATTTCTTGTATGCTACCCATATTATCAATGTTTCTTGAAATGGATGAAAAGTCGTTACACAGAAAGCCAGTTATTCTACATCTACCCTTTTAGAAGACAACCCATCTTCAAACTGCCACAAAATCTGCAAAATATCCCCCATGAACATCAGGATGGGTTGGACTGTTAATCTAAGTGAATAGCCACACAAGAAACAGTTCACCAGCAAAGATGATGCACAGTTCAACAGGGAAATCCATGAGGGACAGAACTGGGAAGTCTGTCCCATACATGCTCCAGAGTTAGCAGCAGGGAGAATCTTGCTATATTTGGAACTATCCATTAACAACTTTTTTTTTTCTTGGTTGAAGTTTTAAAACCCAAATATTAAAGGGAGAAAAAAAAAAAGGAAAAAGCAACAGACGAGAAGTAGAAAAGTTAAAATGATAGCAGATGGTAGAGGCACCACATAACTTTCTGCTATCTCCTAATTTTGCTCTCTAAGGACTGCGCAGTACACACAAGACTGCAAGATCTAGAGAGGAAATACCTATGCTGATAACAGAGTGCTGCCCAGAAGACAGCAATATGCTGAAAGCAAGCCTAAGCTTCCTTCAGATTTTATATTCAAATACCAAAGGAAAACGGGTATTATCCATGAATAGAAATAAGCTCAGTTTTGAGACTCTTTTTCAGCCACAGAGTTTTGTGAAATAAGCACTTGTGTGTTATTCTTATCATTTGGTTTAGTATTTTTCAGCAAGAAAAAAAAAAAAAAAAGAGGTGGAATGCAGCATTTCAATTAAAATAAACAAATCAAAACAAAATAACACCCACAAGATGTCTATGAAACCATCCCTCCTGGTACGGAGTAAGATAAGGTTGAAACAACCTGCTAGTTAAGGTTTTCCAAATCTTTTATTTAAAATGTTTTACAAAATAGTTTGCTTGCAACAAAGCAAATTCTTACCTTGACAACTACCAAAACATTTTCGTAGCATAATATTGTTCTGGGAAGAATCTTCTATTAAAGTTGCAAATAAACATTTCAGCAAAAGACAGTATTGACAACTTGACTATTACATTAGCTAGTGTGCCACTTCCAGTGGTTGAATTATTGCTGGCACATAACTCGACATCTTGGAAGAAATTTCCTGAAATTCAACCAGTATAATTCCACATACCTCTTGTTCAGAAGAGGTGCAAGTCCTGTCGAAAGGGTTTTCACTATTTGTGCATACTGAGAGTTTGGATCTAGCCACCTGGACAGCTCTGTTAAATGATCAGAGATGAAAGTTCATACCTTCAAGTATCTATAGAGAAGGGATTTCTTGGAAAGCCAGCTTCTGAAAGCTTTGCCAAATACTTAAACTGGGGACTGAATGTGGCCTGACCCCAACCTACTCACTCACTGTGCAATCCCACAACACTCAAACCCAGTTTTTCGGCAGTCTTTCGCTGAAGGTCTTAGCCTCAGTCTGCAATTCTAGTGTCTGACACGACGCAGGATCAACTGAATAGAAAGAAGTTCCCCTTCACCAGCACTCAGGCTGCAGGAGCGTAATTCACATTTCAGATGCAAAATGTGCTCTCTCATTAGTGCATCTTTTGGGTCTTAAGCCTTTCATAACTGCTGTTATTGTACTATTGATCACTGCCCAGCACTATAATATATAGTGATCCTTCAGGTTTGAAGAAAGGTATGTGCCAGTCAGGTTTATGAAGCCCATAAAACTTTTACTCTGCTTGTAGCATAACCAAAAAGAAAGGGGAAAAAAAAAAAAGTCATCCATAAATTTAATTATTCCTGGCTTCTGTTCTTGGAGACATCTCTCCAGGGCATAGTCTAAGATTATTGAATACCACTTGGTTTCCTGGATCAAGGTGATACAAGTTTTTTAAAACCTCAATGGCAATTAATAGAACAATTTCCTCCCATACACGAGCCTTTCCTAAACATGGTGCTGTTATTCCCTGACCTCAGTGTGAACAGGCAGATTCAGAGGTGGAAGAAATGCCAAGAAATTCTGCGGGGCTTCTTCACCACGGCTGGCTCTCATCACTGTCCACTGCCTCCGTTAAGCCACTGGCAGACAGTGACTGATGACTTATTTCAGGCATTTCTTGCAACCTTCCTTCTAATAGGGGAACAGATGGTTCCCTTTAACTATAGTATTTCCACCCTGCTACCAAAACCACCTCCACCTGATCTGCAATTGGAGACACAGGATTACTGAATACTTCTATTCCACACTATGTATCATTCACTTGGAACTTCCTTCTTCCTTTTATATGTTACTTTATTCTCAGCAGAAGACTAAGGTAGCAGGATTTGCCATGGATGCAACACAAGCTAGTCTGTGAGGTTTCTTCACATACAGAGTTTATTTGCTTGAAAAAGCCAGTTTGAATTGGACACCAACAAATCTGGTACAAACTAATGTGCTGATTATTTTCAGCTAACAAAAAAAAAATTTAAATTTGAAAAGCTAACATGCTCACTTTAACCTGCCTCAAGTTAAATGTTTCATTTTTCTTTTTTAAGAAATAATTTTTGCAGTGGAGGTACATTTTGGAAACGGATTAAGAACACCCTTTAAAGGAATTTTTTGTTCAGCTGAGAAGTTATTGGTTTGGTTTACCTTTCAGCATAAATAAACAGTATTCTTCTTTTAGGATCCATCCAATACATTTCTCATCTTCTACCTCCTCTCCTTTATTTTTCTGTTCGGTCACTGTCTCAAGAAATGAACTATTGACATAGCTACCCAGAGAAGAGATAATCCCAGCTGTAAAAAATTTAGTCTAAAGCCAGATAAAAGCTTTGGGATCTTCATTCAAAAACCAACCCAACAGGCATTATGAGGAACTTGCACGGCTTTGCTACATGGATTACAACGGATTCATTTTAAACAGACTTAATGTTTTAAAAAAGGGAAAAAAAAATCATAGGGAAAACATCCATTAAAGTCGGGGATTATGGAAGGAAAGCGGAGTAGGAGACCACACATTTGCTACACTCTGAGGACACTGCTGACATGGTCTGTCCTCATGGGCTGCACTCTTTCTTCCCACTGACTGGGCCACAGACTTCTACCAGCTACACAACAGCCAGAGCCTTTCCCCCTCATGCCAATACATGAGTTCCAGCACCAGAAATGTACACATTCCTACTATGGCAGCTCAACAGCAGATGAGGGTATCAAGCAACAGATACACCAGATCTACAGAAATTAACAACTGCAAAATCGCCACTAGCAGCAAAGTTCCCTGTATGTTGGCCTTCTGCTGAAACTTAAATCACTGTGTTCAATTAAAAAAAACCAACCTAAAGGAAGTTCATCTGGTGCACTCTGAGTCTTTCTGTTCCTCAGCAACATTACCAATAGTTTAATCTCATTTCCTTAGAAATAATCACCAGGCTATTTAAATATTAACTAGAGGAAAATATTAACACACTGTTGGGGAAATGAGGTGAAACTGATCCCACACCCAGTAAAGCTTCCTGTCCTTAAACAATCCTAAACCCTATTACATCCAAACCAGGATTCTGAAGTCTCAGAAATATTCTCAGAGGGCAGTTAAACGACCCTGCAGAGCTCATCTGACATCTGGTTACTATTAGAAATGGTGGCCCCATTTCTCCCTCCTCCCAGTCCCTGGACATTTGCTTCTGCAATGACAGCAACCCTGTACGTGTCTCCTGCCCTCCCAATTTCAGAGTCATCTACATTCCCTAGTAACGAGGAAGATTTCTGGCATGCTATTGCATCAAGAGCCTCATCACGTGAAGTCCTTTTACAACATCAGATTCTGATTCTCACATAAGCTCTTAAAGTATTTTCGCAGATTAATTGAAACTGAATAAATTTCCTCGACATTTTAAGCCCAGGTACTTCATGTGGCAGTTTGCCATCGCAGTCAGCTCAGCAGAGCACAACTAAGCTTCCCACCAGCAGACAGCCAAGGTCTCCAGCCTGGCTGAAGACTCGTGTTTAAGATTCCCCATACAGTGAAAGGCTGCAAGAGCAGTGTTGCTCCTAGGGCAGCCATGAGGTTGCTGTCCTCCTCTTTAAAGGAAAAATAACAAAAAAGTCTGAGGTGCAGGACCAGCAATGCCAGCCTGCAACAGCTGGTAGATAACTAGGAAAAGAGTCAGAAGACTGGCAGAAAGGGAACCTCTTATAGCTGGGAAGGAGCACCCGGAAATGTGACATCAGCATGCAGAAGATGATGGATAATTCCAGAACAGAGGTCTGACAGGATGAGGCTCGTTTTGGTGGGGATGAGGCACTAACACGAATGGGGGAAGATCCTGATGCTTGGGAGGAATGAATCTGTGACCTTAAGGGGATTCTTCTTTGCTCTTCGAGTTACACAGGGTGAAATGTAACACACCCAGTTCTGATTCTACCTCCCTGCTTTACCCCAAAACACATCTGCCCCAGACAAGGAGCCAAGGAGGTGACATTCAGTGTTTGTCGTTCTTTCGGGAGCTGCATTATCATCTGAGCTTTCCAATCTTCTCTTCCTGCTTATTCTCCAGCAATGATCATCTCACTCATATTTGCTTATATATTTCAGTTTCACATAGGTGGCTCAATATTGTCAAGTTCGGCTTTGATGATGGGAGATAAGGTCCTTTTTCACAACATAAATGCTTCTGAGATTAACTTTCTCTCTATGGTCCAAAGAAAAAGGGTTACCTAACAATGCAGCTTGTGTTTGCACATTTTGGTAGGAAAAGGGAAAGAAATCCCCATCCAGACACAAGTGATACCTATTTTTGGCTTACAATTTTCCAAGTAATAACTGTTCATGCCAACAATACCAGTACATACTGGTATGAACAACGGCTACCTCCACCAGAGGCAGGTTCTTAGCAGAAGAAAAGCACACGGTCCAATATATCGGGATAGCACTTCATATTTCAGAGGTTCAAAGGCTCACATAAAACATCCAGGAAAAAAAACCAAAAAAAAAACCCAAAAAAAACCCAAACAAAAACCCACACTGGCAGACCCTTTAAGAACTAGTTTTTTTCTCATTGAAGGTCATTTCTGACTTACTTTCAAAGGTCTTAAGAGACCAAAAGGGTGCACACACAGAGCATCATTAGTATTAAGGCTCAGACCTTCAAAAAAACTCATAGCTTTAGTGCTAGAAAGCAGATACACCCCAAGCTCGTATATGTATGTATTTGTATACTTGGAGGAGTTACTAGAACAACTGTATCACCTTCTAAAAAGTGCTCAAGATGCAGGAGAGGAGGGAGAGATGGGGACAGGAATGCTCGGTTTTGTTTCTGTGACTCCACCTTGTTCATCAGACACATTCAAGCCAGCGCATCTTTCTCTCCCAAGTGAAATCTGTTTCTACAATTTTGCCAAAACTTTTATATATGGCAGTGGCCAGCTGGCTGCTTGGAGAGCCATGTGTCAGTGGTCCTGGCGAATGCTTAATGTGTGATATGGATCTGCGCAAACTGCAAGCACTTGGTTTGCAAACATTCCTGTTTTATGCATTTACAAAGCAGCTAGCAAAAGGAGAGGCTTCTGAAGCAAAGTCATGCAACATGGCAGACAGCTTATATATTAAGGCAATTCCTCAATATACAAATATATTATGGTAACTTATCCCTTATCCCTGGCATGCTCTGCCCCCCCAGGCCGCAGTCAACCTATTCCATCTCTCCCTATAAAACACTGTCACCTCCTCCTCTGCTGCCACCATCTCTTCTACAGAGGCAGGAATTCAACATGGCCAAAGTTTCTCCAACAAGACAAGATGTGGGAAACCTCTGCAGCCTCTCTCCAGCCCTGCTGGATGGCTGGATCCCAGGAGGGGCAGAACCAGCAGATGTGACCACAGGTGAGTCTCCTCCTATACCCCAAGTGACAGCACCCTGGCTCCTGGGCTGCTGCTAGAGAACTATCTGAGGAAGCTGACATCCACCCACGGACGGGTCAGCAAGTCAGTCCACATAATTGTGGGAATCAAATGGGGAAGAGTAAAGCAGGTCAGAGGCATGCTTTGAGTCAATGTGGTTTTGGGCTACACACTTCTGACTGTACCATCCCAGAGCACATGCGAGAAATGTATCAAGTAATTTGCCCAGAGAAGTTGTGGCTGCCCTCTCCCTGGAAACGTTGGATGGGGCTTTGAGCAACCTGGACTAGTGGAAGGTGTCCCCTCCCCATTTATATACATTCCCCATGTATATAAAAAGTGCTCACTAAGTTTAAGGCAAGCCATCTATTTAGGGTTTTGTTAATGCAGCATCCCATGTGGTCTGTAGGCCTGTGTACAAGCATATATATGGCTTATTGACTAATGTCAGGGAAAATAGACTTCCCCCCCTAGATTAAGTTTATCACAATCTCTGCAATCAGCCCAGTGAGCAAAAGCACAGGTGATAGATGAGCCTGCCGCAGTCTCCCAAATGCCAGCAGATACCAATTGACAAGCCACGGGGGAAGGTATTTCCAGGCTAAGGCTGCTTGAGTGAATGGACCATCCTCCTGACATATAACAAACAGGCCTCTCACTTATCTATTCCATCCTGACAGCTCCTGGCCCCAGAAGCAGTCTTGCCAACCAGGCCCCAAACTACAAAGACCACCACAGATCAGTATCAATATCATGACTTATCCCTAGAGATGAAGGGAAGCCAGGCTGGTCCCCACACCACTGCCAAGGCAGGCTCTGTACAGCTGCAAACAGCTGCCTTCTGCACTTCTGCCCAGCCATCAGGTCTGGGGGCTAAGGGTTTACAATTTGAGATTAAGTCGGCAGATATCTTGACTGAAAGCAGTCAAAGGGAGGCTGGAGTGGAATAAAGCTTCTCCCTTTCCCCACAAGTAGAATCAATTGACTTTAACATTTCGAATCAAGGTATATCAACACTTCAGGTCAAAATTATATGTCAATTACAAAAGCATAAGAAAATCATAATGCAAAATTGAAGCCAGAAGTTTTAGTTTGTCCCAAACATTGCAGCCCAGATCAAAGTTTCCACAATCTGTGTACCAGAGTGGTGCTCATGTCTTCTCCTCAATATTCACAAAATAAGAATTCTGGTGACACTGCCAGCGAAACTCATAGTTGTTTCCAAATCCACCATAAAAATCCAGTCAAATCTACAATGTAAGAACCTAATAGTAGCTGTAAGGACATAAGATAAGCAGTCCATATAAACTTAACTGTCTAGAGAAGGAAACAGAACACTGTAATAGACATCACATCAAAATTAATCTTGATTTAAACAGGAAAGCAATATGGGATAGCAAGTCCTCCAGGTTATCATTAAGTACTTGCTGCAAAGAATCTGTTCTTCCTCAAAATTAAGATCAAGGATTCCCCCTTCTTTCATTACATTGCCTGAAAGCTTCTTAGTAGCACCAGCAGTTTGTACAGATGAAAAAAACGTGTTTAATCAGTGATTGCAATGGGTTTAGGAACTGCTAACAAATACACAAGGAAGTTTGGAAGAGGAAGACTCACTCATTCAAAGCCACTAGTGCCACAAAAGTCAATTCTATACATAGTGTCAGCCATATGACCAAATAGATTTGCAACCAAATCAGTTATTATACAGAAAATGCTATCTGTTGAAATGTTTTAAAAATCCAGCTACAAATGGAGACTTGCAAGGCAAGAATGTCTAGTGTCAAGATGGGATTTCAGTCTCCAATCTAAACATTTCATTGCTTCTACATTACAGTTGCACAAAATTTTGGCCGATACCACTACAAAAGTCAACCTGATAAACACATTCAGCACTAAATCCAGCTGTAGTCTTGAGAGGAGCTGTAATTCACGGTTTATGAGTTGTATCTATTATGTGACATTCTCAAAGCCGAAAGTGGAAATACATGCAGAAAACCCAAAAGGAGTCTCTTGCAGATTAAAAATGACATTCAGCAACATAGAAGATGGGTCGTTAGAACTGCAAAAAGTACAAGAATGAGCTACATAATAAAACGGATCAACAGCAGTGACACAGGCAGTGGGGATTACAGCTGTCTGCTCAGCCTCTGCTACTACATCTGGGTACTGTTATGTGCCCTATGGAGGAGAAAGCAAAAAAAAAAAAGTCTACATCTGATATGACTGCTTTGCCTGTTTAAGATTCAAAAGCTCCACTGAAAGCTTTCACAAAGCTGAAGGGAGCATGATTTATACAAAGAGCTACAAGCCTTTAACAGTCCATTCTGAGCAGAATGGACATCAGTACTACCTGTCTTTTGAGAATAGTGTTTCCTCTTTTATTTACATTTGCTCTTCATTATGCTTTTAGAGTAACTTACCAATCCAGCCAATCAATTCAAACTATTTTGCAAGCATTTGAAGTCCTTTCTTAGCATCACCCTGTAGGCACTTGCTTCTATGTAATTATAATCACTTTTCTGCAGAGATTTTCTTCATTCAAGTGGCTTTGCCAAGCAACAAGAAACAAAAGAATAACCATTTCTAAAAATAGGTAGGAAAAAATGTAGGAATCCCACAACTATATTGAATACGGTCATCAGAAAGAGTGCAGGGATAAATGTGTTTCCCCCTGTCCTTCATGTCTTTGCTGATAACCCAAAAATAGTGCTGCTCAATGTTTGATAGGTATGGCTCTATATTACAGCTTCAACTTACTTAAAAAAAAAAAAAAAAAAATCTATCTTAAAACCAGCACTTTCAACCCTTATTGGGAGACCAGAAATAATCTGGCTAGTTGGTGCTTTCCTTCTGTTGCAGAAGCAAATTTAACTATTTATTTTAAGGAAAAAAAAAAAAAAAAACAAAAACCACGAACTAAAACATGTCATTACAAAGAGTGCCTCACACAGAAAAGTACTAAAACTTTGCCCTGTTCATGTATCGGAAAACTGTGATGTCTTTCCTTCATTTTAGCAGGTAAAGTGGCATTGGACTTGAATTAACCTGTCTCTTGAGAGAGGCACTGCCCCAGACCTGCTGCTCTCACACCTGACCAAAACACTGAAATACAAAGACAGGGATTTTAACAATGCAAGCCCAGAAAAAGGGGACTTGGAAGAAAGCGGCAAGCCTTGAATCCCAATGATCTTCCAATGGAAACAAAAGATGATAATTCTTTAATTCAACAAATATGAGTTCCCAGCTGCTCCATGATAATTTTAAGTTCAATGTTTTTCTTAAAAGAGGTACTATTTCCTCACCAGCAGCTCTGTCTCTTTACTGCTCTCGCATTTATTTGAGACTGACCTAGTCAAAACCTTGAAAACAATCAGTAAAGCATCACACAGCACCAGCCTTGTCACTAGTTTTAGGGCTGCCTTAAAATAAAAGCAATCAGAGCACTTCTTAAAACTGAATATCCTCCCCCTACCCTACATGTTGACGTGGTCACTAAATCCCACTGGGTAATCTCCAGAATCCATCTGTTCCTTTTCATTCTTATCCCGAGAAGCCTCCCATAGCCTCTGATTATTTCTCAACTCGTCTGAAGAAATATCCTGTCTTCTGGCTTCCCAGACACTTGCTTCACCCCGCTCTCCCTAGAGGCTTGCTGAAAAAGGCAGCTGCAAAGATTATCCACTCCAATGCCGTGCCCAGGCTCTCTTCAAATCCCTTGAAGGAGGAGACATTTTCTCTAAAGGAGAAAATGTTTAACAGAGGAGAACGAGTGTCCTTCAAAAATTAGTTTCTTCCCAGTTTCATTCCTGAAGCAAGATCCAGCTACGAATACCTTTTAAGCAAGCATCTCTAAAAGCACGGTTAAGAGAATCAGGAATTAGAGCCCTACGCTGACCACATCTAGACTCTCCACCAAGATGATGATGATGGACCATGGCTGGGCCACACTGCACTGAAGCACTGCATTACACAGCAGCATGTGTTGATGGGCTGAAAGGTACTGGGAGCATTCACCAAAGGTCATCATCAGATAGCAGATGTAAGCATAAAAACAATGACATTTTCCTAATGACCACAAAGCAGCTAAAATTACAGGAATACATATCTTTCCCTTTTTCAGGTCAATATAGCCAGCATGCCTGTGCATTTAATGTATCAAATGCAGCTGCACAAAACACTCTAAATGCTTCTCATTTAACTTGAGGGCTGTTAAAAGTGGTGGAGGAAAAACATACCTCTCTATTACTTGTGATGTTGCATAAAATCAAAACACAAGAACCAAAGCCACAGAGGACTTGAGATTTAATTGTTCAGTTGTATTTTGTTATTGCTTTATTTGTAACTTGAAGCCCCCCCAGGATTACCGCTATTGTACTCTTTATGGATTCCCACCAGCCCTCGGCATGCTCCTGCACGAAACAAACGTACCAAAAATCTCAACAGCAAACAGTAGTCCACAGAAGGTTTTTTGTTTCCTTACAATTTCAACATTACCACTGCTCAAGTTTAATTTCAAGATTTACGGGGATGTCAAAGGGTTAACTTTGCTTGAAATTTTCCTATTTATCGTCATTCGCTTCAAGTAAGGCAAGTACTGATTTATGATGCCCAAACCCGACAGTCACTGACTGGCTAACAAATCTTTCCTTCTGTTTTCAAAATAGTTTTGTGTTAATCTCTCAGGTCACTATCAAAGACAGTTTAGCATCTAATTTATCACCTTTTGGGCAGAGATCCATGCTGAAAAATTCACATCCAAACTGTAATTTGGTTTAGTTAATGGTCTTTTCTCAGAGGAACTGGACAATTAAAAACATATGGAAATGGAATAAGCTACTCACTTTTCAACTAAATGTTTGCTCTATGCCTTGGGAAATAAATTTAGGATGAACAAGCTGAATTCAGTCAATGGATTAAAAAAGAGGATTGGACTACTGTTATAAATCATTTGTCCCCCTTTCACAAGTCACATAGCAGTATTTTTTTTTTTTTTTTTTTTTTTCAACAGAATGTCATGTCCAACAAACCTTCAAGGAATTGCAGGTTCAAATAGGATTGGTGCTATTTTAAAAAAAAAGAAAAAAGCTCTTTACGCACTATAAACATTTGACATATTTAGGCACCTAGATACAGTAATCAGAAATGTCAGGTTAAACAAGAAAAGCATAAAGGCAAAAATAGTTTAAAATGTGTACATCAGTGTACACTGGCTTTCATTATAGTGGCAATCAATCACAGATTTTTAGTAGAACTATGACATTCTATTATGTCTGGAAAATATCATGGTACAGTTGATACCTTTACAAAAACACAAACCTTGAAAACATATATGGCATTTTAGCAATGTTTCTTTCTCTTTTTTCTCCCTGAGAAGTGCCAATGCCTGTGTAACAATTCACAAGTGACACAAGTCCCCGATACACATCCTGCTGAACTTTTCCCATGGGTTTTAGTGGATGCTGGATGAGGACAGAAGGCAAATATCAATGCCACTGACATTCCTTCACTGGCTATTTATTTTCCTGTGTTCAATGCCCTGAATGGCTGTGTATACCATCAGGAAAACTAATTCGTAAAATTCAGCTTGAACTCATTTATTCATTTTGTACCTCAAAGTGAGGTACAAAATTTAAACCTGGTCTCCTTCCCAGCCTTAGAAGAATCTCAAAGTCGTAAAGTCTTCCATTACATTCTAAAGATGTTCTGGATCACATATGCTCTCTCTTCTTAGTAATATGTGTGCTCTTAGTCACCACACCCTGTGCTTTGCCAGCTTCATTAGCAATTCAAGCTACTGAGCACAGTTCTCCACAGCTGTAGGAGACAGACCCAAGGACTTCCCAAGTGAGGAGCATGTGCTAAAGGTGAAGGCCCTGGGATTATGCCTTGTTGCAACTGCACACAGTCATCCTTACAACAAAAAAGGAACGGGAAAAATAAATGACACAATCATGCTATTTTGCTTCTAACACTGTTTTGGCTAAAACAAGGGACTGAACTGGTGACTTACAGAACCAAAATGATCATAGGTGCATAACCCAAACTGAAGACCTAACACTTCTGGAGCACAGCTATGCCAGGCCAATGTTCTGCAGGGCATGGCAATGGGAACACACCAGCATATGGGTTGCACTGAATTTTGCAATTAAAAACAGTAAATGTAGTCCTTAGCAACAACAGACACAGGATAAAAATAAATAATTAAAAAACCCCACACAGGAAGAGAGTGGAAGCTACCTCCTTGAAATGTCTTTTGATGTTAATACACTGCAATGAGTCTTAGTGCAATCTGCTTCATGAAATACTGAAAGTAAATAAAAACCAGGAACATGAGCTTATCTCCCCCCATCTTCCAAGAGTACCTAATGCCTTCAGTCTTCCTTACCACTGCATGGGCTTTTTTTATTGTAGCCCACGTGAAAAGGCCCTCAAAATACCCCTTTCAATTCTTCTCTTCAGTGAAAAATTGCTGATGTGATCAATTAAGTGAGAAACAAAACCCAGGCTGTTGGTTCAGTAAGTCCTCTGCTTACTGTATATTTCATAAAGACCAAAGGTTTGATGTTAATTTTCTGTGATGCATTTTCCAATAATCCATGAGTATGAGCTTCAGCACTGACAGAAAGAAGCGTTGTATTTCAGAGACACACAGGAGCAGACAGTCTTAAGATCATTTATTTAATTATGCAAATGCTACTCTTGTGACAACAAGAGACAGACTCAAGCTGAAACCATACATTGGATAATAAAGTTCATATCCAATTGAAGATTCATTACCTGCTGCATCAACTCCAGCTATTACCACATTATTACAGCTTATGCTACTGTGTAGTTAAAGTTGAGATAACACTTCCAATCTAAACCTCTATTTTTAGGACAGTTAAAAGTAAGTGTTCGTTATGTATGTTTTCTTTAATTGGCTATTCGATGAGAGACTCCGAATGTACAAATTAAAAACGAAACCCAACCACTGCTCTGAGGCTAATCACCATGGAATAAACAAAGAGGCTTTTTAATCAACATAAACTTCACTACTTTCCTGCATTTTACAGCAGTGTATACCCAAAACACATGTAGTGTTTTCCCCAGTTCTCACCAATAGGTGTATTAAAAGCAACCACAAGATACCACCTCAGCAGAAGACTCATGCATCCCCCAGCGTACACATGATGTAACCAGTACCACATCAAACACTCTGCTTGGCTGGCACACTGATGGGCAGGGAAGAAAGCAGCAGGTGCTAAGTTCATTTTCAAACCGGTGTTCATTCAATCTGACAATCCTTTTACCACCTTTCCTAGAGCTGTGCTGCAGTCAGTACCGAAGAAAAGGCTTTGCTACAGAAACCCACTCCGCTCAAAGCATTATTCTGACTCAAACACAAAGCAGGTATTTATAGCGTAAAAACTCCACTTCCTTTCAACTCTACTGGGTTCCTAGCACAGCCACAAAATACCAGCTATGACAAAATACCGAGACAGCACAGGCAGTGGTACCTAAGGATGATACCCAGCCATATGGCTGAGCCATCCTAACGGAGGACTGCTGCTAAAAGGACAAGACTTTCCTCTCCTAAGTACCTACCACCCTCTCCATTGCTCTGGCTGCTGGGCTGAGCCCAGAGGGGTCTGAAGCTATTCCCTTCTTTTTTCCTAAGGTGATTTCTTTCTAAAGAGGGGGTCAGATGAGTGTAGCCACCAGAGCCCAGGGAGGGGCAGCAGCATGTGGCTGGGGCAGAGGACAGAACTGGGCTTTCCAGGGGTGGCACAGGCTTGAATTGGCTCAGGTGCACCATAAAACTATAACTCTAAGATAATTATATTTTAAAATCTTCCTGATGAACAAAAAAAGCTTTTGCTTGTAATGGAACATTCTTTTGCAACTGATGGACCAACAGAGGATAGGAGACATGTTTCAGCTACACTTAGGTGTTCAAGGCTTAAAAGCTAAAGCACTTCATCTCATGTACCACACAGACCATGAGACTGGGCAAGAAAACTAGCCTAACTCCTGCAGCAAAATGAGTTTGTCCATATTAAACATCTCTCTATCCACAAATCCTGAGCTGCTTAAATTACAAGATTCAGGGATACTCTAACATATAGACTTGGTAAATTTTTAATTAGTATATTAAAATATTACTTTTCAATACATCACAGTGTATAAGTGTCATGCAATAAATACTAACACTTCGGTTTGGTTTTTTTTAATGAAAAAGGATTTTGTTATCCAAGTGGTTTTGGTAATATGCAGCTATTGCATGCCAAACACTGTGCATGAAATAGCTTCTTGGATAGGAAGATTAACGTGCTTACTGTTATTCTGTTGACAGTTTTTTTAATGTCATGGAGGAAAATGGCAAATACTTAAATACAAAGCACCAAAAAAAAAAAAAAAATCTATCCCAGTCTACATTTTTCAAGGCTGAAAAAATGTTGCTATATGCATGTATGTTTAGATACACAGTCAGATCTAAGGTACGTAAGGAAAAGCCTTTCAACAAGATGAACGATATACAGAACACACATCTGATCTCGCCGCTTGACAAATGCTCTCACTGCCAAACTCCCTTCTCTGTTTGTACGAGCTCCTCATGTCACTGCTCCCCTGCTCTGCAGAGCAGTATTTAACCCAGCGCAACGGCTGCTCAGGATGCAACTGCCTGACTTCATGAAATCCAAAGGTAAGCAGATCCAAATCTCACCAGAGCTAATGGATTTGGCCCTTATCTCCTCTTGCTAAAGCATCCTGAGTGCCAAGAGACTTATCTAAGCATTAGGAATCAATATTAGTATTATAATGTAATATTCATGTATTATTCTCTCATCAGTGTTTTAGCTTATATACAACACTTCAATATAGGCGCTTGCTCGTATATGGTTTTCCATCTACCTTATTACAGTTTTTCTGCTCAATATAAGCAAAAATATCTGAATGCATTAGCTACATCATCTGCTGAAGTTTGATGAAGAAGAGTTATTTTTAACCTGGGACAGTTCCCAAATCAGTTCATTGCATAGCTTAAAAACTAGCACAAGAGAAATGCCCATAGCTGGGTACAAGCTGGGGGAAAGAGGGGTAAAACCACTCATACCCACTATGTCACCAATAAATACAACCTAAACAACATGTCCTAAAGCTAAAGGCCGAGCATGGATGCCCAACAATACAGGCACACATCTAGCAGGGATTTCAAGTGCACCTCTGTAGCTCAGACACTGTTTCCAACTAGTCTATGTGATTTAAATGTCTAAATCATTCAGGTAGTTTGTGAACTCCCCTACACACCTTACTGCATCTCTTTCAAATCTGGCCTCTGTTGACTTTCAAAGTCCATGCAAAAGGTCAACAGCCATATTCACAGCAGAATGCATGGCTTCCTGAGCCTAGGATGGGAAACAGCTCAGCTTAGCCCAAGCCAGCAGAGCCATGCCAAATTTCACCAGCTGTAATGCTCACATCACAGCACCAGCTATTTTAATTTGTCTGCCTCGACAAGAAGAAAAATGCTTACTTAGAAAGTTTTATGTATGGACGGACAAAAAGATGAAGCACCTCAGGTCTCTCTGGAGACTGTGGGTTTCCCATACATCTTCGGATGAAAATGCAGCTTGCAACCAAGGGCTGAGCAGGAGCTTCCCTCCGTAAGCATCAGGCACCATTTCAGACCTGCAAGACTAGGGGGAAGCTACAGGAAGCACAGGCGGCTGTACAGCACGCTCATCGCTTAAACACTATTTCATCCCAAGGTTCCAAAATGATAATAGACTTTATTCTAATTGGATTGTCTGCAATGAGCCAATTTAAGTGCTAAATGCTGCGAATTATTCAGCATGACATAGCAATGCAATGATCTGAGCCACTGCAGGGCAGGAGGCTTGTTGAAAGCTACAGTTCCTGAAGCATAGTAAGGAGATGCAAGTCTTACTTGGCGTGTCTCCACCAACCAAATTCATATTGTTTCAACAGCTGCAGCGTGCCCACTAAGCATTAACTAATGCTTTGACCTAGAACACAACCACTGTCAGCCAGCACACCTGATTAGAAGATGATTTTTCTGAACGCACCTTTAAAGTCCGTATCACTCTAATTGCTGGCTTTCAAAGAGACTAAGTACCTGCGACATCCTATGTACACTATGCAGACCTGTGAAATATTGATCTAACCACAAGCTTTAGAATATTTAACCAACTGAGTCTATACCTTCATCGTCAGGGTAAGAATGTCACATTTATTCACAAAGATTTAAGGGACAGGAAGAGACAGACATTTAAAGCTTTAGATTTTATTCTGGTGCAATTATAGCAACATGAATTACAAATGCAAATGAAGTACTCCTGTGTTACTGCTTAGTCCTGCGCATAATGCACAGTTCAAAAGACAATTATTTTTAGTAATTATGTGTAAAGTGGTTTTCGACATACAGTTTCACCATAGAATATATTAAAATTCTGTTACTCTGTTAGCAAGGAAGAAAAAGTAAACTATAGGGTTCTCTTCTGATTTAAAATTCCAGATTACAGCAACAATTCACAAAGTGGAAAGAAAAAAAATAATCCGTGAATCATATTCCCAGTTTTAAAACAACACTATCATTCTCCTGCACAACTACCACAGGAGGCCATTCAGAACTCCCCTGACACTTCAGAGTTTTACAGGACTTGAGGTTAGTTGTAATTAAAAGTCCAGGCTCAAACTACACCTACATTGTTGCACTTACAAAGAGTGGAGTTTTGCACCTAATTTCTGGTTACTGAACTCTGAACCTGAAACACTGGACCTCCAATCACACAGCTGGCAACACAAGAGCTTCAGAAGAGGAGACAGTAGTCTTACATCTTGCCTCTCAGCTGGGTATGCATCTCCTTCAAAACAACTGAGCAGCACTCATCCTTAGTGGAAATCAACTCCTCAGCTCTGCTCTTGGATACAAGTTATCTGTCCCCACTGATATAAAAATGACGGATTTTAATACCTTCTGTCCAATATCATGCCTACTTGTCAGTGTGATGGTACGTAGTTAATCACCAACATCTAATATGAATACATCATCCGATTTACTGAACAGAAGTATTTATTAAAAATTTCTGCCCTAACTTGACTTTGCTTCTTGGCTTCTGGATTTATTAGAATTAACTCCAGTAGATAAGCAGTTTACTGTATTTTATTTTCCCACATATTTTCTAATCCACAGAGGCACAGGAACATTAATTCAGGAATTGGCTGCAATTATTTTTTGCTATTCAGCTAGGGGCAGTAAATGCAAACAGAATTGGCTGCAGTTCAATGTCATTGCCTAAGATTTGCTCTATTGTTCCCTTAGATGCAGATGTTAGGGTATATAATGCTAAATCAAAATAGTGACAATGTCATCCTATGTACTTTCTAATGGGTTCCCAGTAGGTTCGGTTTTCTTGCTCGAAAATTAATTTCCTTTTACCTAAACACAACCACAGAATCACAGAATTAAGACCACTTCTTCCATCACGAAAATTTGAAAAGGAAAGAATGTCTCAGCTGTTCATTTTTCATATAAAGCTCAGAGTGCACTGCGAAACGAAGACTGCAAGCTTCAAGCATTCACCTTAATCATGAAGGCAGTGAAAATGATAAGATAAATAAGATATTTCACATTGCTATTTAAACAATGATTCTTTCTCTTGCAAATGCCAATTCCTTTCACACTGAAAGCACTAGAGAGGCTTGAAAAACTTGTGTGTTAATCAGGGTTTCAGCACAATTCTCCAGGTTCTCAAACCAATCATCAAGAAATTCTCTCGCTCTTTGGAAACGCTGAGGGCAACAAAAAAACCAAGAGGAGGCAGCCTCTCCTTTTATGCTGTGTTTGTTCAAGATCATTGTTTTGTCTTTTAAAAGAAATGTAGATGACACACTGCTACTGCTGCTCTTTTTGGGGGGCGGGTGGTGGTGGTGTGGTGCACGTGTTTGTAGATTACCTGCATATCGATATTATTGCTGTTTATCACACAAAAGCCTCTTCTCCAAGGAGCAAGCTGTGTGGGACAGCACAGGGATTGAACCGATATTATAGGTCCTCACTGCTGTAGATGTAACCACAACTGAAAATACCAATTATCTTCCCAAACAAAGCTCCTCTGTAGCTGCAGTAGCCCGAAGAGGGACATTACCACAACACCCCTGAGGGCAGCCAGCTATCTTTTACTCATTTCTGTTTGCTAGTTTTAAGTGCTGGGGAAAAATTAAAGGAGGAAATGATGAGATTAAAAGGGCTTTCACTGCTTGCCCCTCCCCACAGAAATAAAGATATAAACAAACAAAATCCATCTACCTTCCCTCTGCTGGGATGCTCCCAACAACAGTTATTACAGCTCCCAGCTGGGAGCTCACTCAGCACCATCTTCTGAAGACTGTCACAGCCTCAGGTTCCTATCAGATTAGCAGGAGCAGGAAAAGATGGTGCCAAAATTGTGTACAGCACACCCTACGTACAACCCTTCGCAGGCTGGCTGAGCACCGCGAGGCAGCTGCAAACAGACCCAGATACATCCCCAATGTCAAAAAGAAGCCCATGTAAAGATGAGCACACTCAAGAGATAATGAGCTCCCCAGGGAGGAATCGAACATCCCAGCTTGAAAGACGTCTGCCAAGAATAAGTTTTTATTTACACTCATTTCAAATGTCCACAGTTTTACTGCAGGAAGCTATAATCTTGACATTCTCAGGTGACAGCTCCCACCCTTCCAAGCCTTTTACTGCTGACCTTCAGTGGCTCTTTAATTGCGACTAGCACTCCTGATAAAATTAAAATATACATTTTAATGGATCAATCCAGCTTTTTAAAATGAAGATGAAAAGCCATGCATTGCAATTGAGAATCATGGCCTGGCTGCCCGGTCCGATCTTCTTGGTAATTATTTTCCACTGCAGTAATGGAAAGAAAGCTAATGCTTTCAATAAAATTTCGTTGCTGCTTTTTAGTTAACCAAAAAAAAAAAAAAAGTCAAAGATAGGAGTTTGAAAGCAGCTGCAGCCCAAGCAGAAGGAAAGGCACCAAGCCTCCCTGCCCTGTGTCAGGCTGAGCCCCTTCCTCCAAGGAGCACTGCAGCTGCTCTCTGCTCACAGCATCCTAGGACAGGCACAACACACCACCATGAAGTCAGCCATAAGGACTAGACATCACTATACCACAAAAAATTAATTATTTATCTTACATGTCATTAAAAGGTGACAGGGCACAGCCCATTTCAGGACTAGAGACATGAACAACCCCCTACAGACTTTTACAGCCCTGAATTGTGCAGAAAGGGGCTACAACTGTTCTGTATCTTCTAGCTCTAGCTTAAGCACGGGGCAAGTTATAGTAGACCATGCACAGAATAGAAGGAAGAGGAACATCCAAAAGGAAATTACCAAATTCAGTAATTATGAAGCTAGATAAAACTCATGCTAACAAGATTAACTTATTATACTATATGAATAAGCTACCTCTTCAGAATCTGCTTATTATCAGACTATTAGAGTCAATTTTTTGCATGCAACATGTTCCATTCCAACAATACATTCAGCAGGCAATAACACAAAGCTGTTGGTTAGAAGCTGCACTGTGCTCTTCCACACAGTCCTCTTCCTGTATGCTGTAAGGGTTTTTCATTTGTTTATTCATTTATTAAGTCTCTAAAAGAAAGCGTGTTCACCAGGCATCAGCAAAAGCATCTAGCAAAGCATGAGCAGTGCTTCAAGAGGGCAGTGACTTGGCAGTATGTGCCTGAACTAGCTATGGCAGAACCAAAGCCTTGCTTTAGGGAACAGGGCATAAAAGGGAAGAGCATACAGGCAGCAACGGGTCAGACAGTACTCCACCCAAAGCAAATCTCAGTCAGGGACATACAAAATGCTAACAAAAGGTGAGTGGGGGTATGAACTTGGAAAACATCAGCTGCCAGTGCTTACAATCTTTTCAGAGGCCAAGTGCAAAGCACTACTTCCTAAACATGCCTCATGGTTACTGTAAGGGCTGTAAATATAGTAAAACCATGGAGCTGGTGACTTTACCTGGGCATTTCCTCCTGCATTCATGCCCTGAGTTCCCAAGAAGCCCTTCTATCAAATACTGGTGGGGACCAAATGTGCTAAGGAGATCTTTTATCAACGTGATTATGCAGATACTAAGAAAATTTAACCAAGATAAACTGTAACAGTATACATAGGTAGAGTAACTGAAAAACCAATGCTAATAAACAGTGTTTATTGAATAAATGATAAAGTGACTGAGTTTAGCTAAACATAATTCTAAGAAAAATCAGATCAATGTGGGACTCCCACATCTTTATGCATTTTGCTTAAGAATCTCCATTATGTTCTCCATTGCAGAAGTCATTCTGACTGTATGCTCTGCCAATTTCTGTAATGATTCAGAACTTTAGAGATCTATGATGATTTGTTAAATAGAAAAAAAGAATGATTACAAATGTTTATTTGTCTTTAAAGCTTATAGTCTTGGTTTAATGTTAAGGATATGAACAAAAGAATAAAAATTGTCCTTATTGTTTTATGCACCATTTTAAGAGGAAATACAAACATCAAAGGGTCTTCAAATCTCACTGGTTTTTAGCATATTCAAGTCAATCATAATGACAAAAATCTGTAATCTGAAATTAAAGGGCAATTGTTTTGTCCTCATGTGAAATTTGTGGTTACAGTTTAATAAGGAAAAACTAATGCTAAAAACTCTGGAATGTGAATCCATAATTAAACTTCAATTAGAAAATGAAGCAAGGAAGAAAAATCTATAAAGTATCGGTTTGCTTTAAAGACAAATACTGTTTTTTAAAAAAAACCCACTAAAATTAAACATTTATTTTCTCAGTAGTGCAACAGCATCAACACTTAAATATAACCACTATCAGGTAGGCAGTTAGAAACAGCGTGAAATTCTGCAGTAAACATTTCTCCTCACATAAGATGAAAACATTCCCAAATTCTTCCCCTGAACACGTTGCTTTCCAATACTGAAAGAAACCTCTCGAAGAACATTAATACATAAATATTTAAGATTTAAATGCCACTGGGTCAAAGGGTTAGTGTAATACAATATTACTGTTACACTTTGCATTATTATCGTTACAGCTATGCTTGGTTTGCATTTTTACAGCATATGAAATGAAATTAGTTCGCTCTTCTGCTAAGTGCACAGTTCCTGGTGGCCATTAGTGTGACTTACAGGTCAGGAAGAACCTGGAATTTGGCAAACACGTGTCTTATTTCCAGAGGCTCCTACCTCCTGTAAATCTGACTGAAAAGACTGAAAGGGAGAATAGCTCAACATATTTTAAAATTAAGCTCCTGTTACCCAAGAAACTTGGAACCGTAAAGTTACTTGAAGCTGCTGGATGAAAAATGAAACAGATTCAAAGCATCAGAACCCTTACAGAATGAACATCTCTTACTTACCAGAGCAATGAAATTATCTGGCACACTTTCTGATGAACTTTCTTTGCATATTATCTTGTAGATAGAAATGTTGTAGAATTCACAGAACTCTTGCTACAAAAATTTTTGGCAGTTCCTGCTGAATTCTCTAATGAATAACCACATAAATACAAAAATCCTAATCAGACCTTGTGAATACACCAATACAACTATTTCATCCCTGCTTGCCCTGACTGAGATAAGCAGATGTAATGGTATGACCTCAAAAGGAGTTTAGTATTCAGGTCACACTGATATTGCTAACATTATTTTTATATCAGTATCATTCATTTTTAGGTAGATTAATTATAATAAATATGTGCTATATCAACAGACTTTTCATTATGGTCCATTTAACCTCATAAAACATAATTGATTCCTATTTGCTCTATCTGATCGATGCTTAGGACTCATTGCTGAACTGTGTTAGTAAAAAAGACAAGGCAGAAAAGGGCTATCTCTCTGTAGGATAAATAGCATGGTTGATATCCCATATACCTCTGATTGTCTGCATAAACAGATGTTTATGCCCTTATGGATAACACAGAAATTAATACTGATGCTTTATTAACTCAAAAAACACATCCAAGAAAACTTAAATTTATAAATCTTTAGTATTTACTAGCTAGCATTTCAAGGCATGAGCACTAGTACAATATTCAGCTTAAAGAGCTCCCTCCTTAGGCTCACATTTTCCCCAGTGCTTTGGAAGATCAGTCTAAAAGTAGTTATGACCTTTCAGTCTTCAGAATATGTCACAAAATGCAGATGGAAAAGGGAGAGGAAGGTAGCTGTTTCACCCTACTGTGCCATGCCCCCTTCTACAGACTGCTGCATTCTCAGTAACTGAAAAGCTCCAAATTTAATTTACGAATAAAAGAATAGCAACCACTGCCTTACACAGACCTTCAGTGCATGGACCCACACTGAAAAGCAATGGGGAGGATCACGTGAGTGAATGAACTGTGGGACGAGACTCGCGCAGACTGCATTACTGAGTCCTTCCTTCCACACTTGGATTCTTCTGACAGATGTTTAGACTCTGAGAAATCAACTCAGTGCCACAAGATGAGCAATGTAGGAGCTGGCAGATCTGAAAAACTACTCTGATTCAGGCAAGGCTGAAAGATACTATCTGCATTACTAGGATCACAGCCTGATCTGTCATAAAAAGATGTATGGAAACAAAAATTAATGCACTTTTCCTGAAAGAATACAACGACACATCCCTTTGATTACTCAAAATCATGTATAGAATTCAGCACTTTTGCAACTATTAGTAAATAAGATAATTTGAATGTATAGTAATGCAATCTGCTGGAAATAGAACCTTCCAAAAATATTTCACCTCTAAGAAACAAGACATTAACTTCACATCACTGAAGCTAACTGGTATTCACCTCACCCCTTTAGAAAAGAAAGCAAGTTTGATATGAAAATAAAATGAAAACAAGATGTTAGTATAATGCTCTTAATAAATATTAAAACATTTAAAATATAGTAAATATTTCATAGCCAAGTTCTTAACATTCGTATTTAACTATGGAAGAAGCTTATTCAATATGTTTAGGAAGAAATAATATTTAGTAGGGCCAGCTAATTTACTACTTGTTGCATAGAGTTTTAGTGTGACAGACAGGAACAAAATGAACAAATAGATCTATGAAAGGAAAATTTCAGAATTGCATTTCCAACCGTTGGTTTCCATCATAGCTCAGTTATGCAAAGAGAGGAGGATGTATATTTCTTGTACAAACATTTGGAGTGGAGGTTTGCCCTTTATGTCAGTTCAAAGCCACTGAATTCAAATCTGAAATAATTTTTAACCGAAACGTACATGAAGATGTATTACTAACAAAGACTTTCAGTTAAACAGGTATGTCAACCGAATCTTTCTCAGTCAGTTTTACCATATGAAAAAACAGTCTCCAGTACATATAAAATATATTTAATGTTTCTGAGAAACCATTATTTGAAAGCTCACCTGCCCTGCACTTCTCTTAATGGGTTTATCAATTTTTAGAACACCCAGGGTATAGTAATATTTAATACTACATACTAAATGTTAACCAACATTTCAAAGCAATAAAAAAATGCCAAGAGACTGTTTCGGATTTCACAAGATGCCAGGCTTGGCCAGTCAGCTAATCATCTCACAGCACAAGAAAAACAACAAGAAAACAGCCACAGCACCAGGACTTGGTGATTAATTTAACTCTTCCAGGTAAGCACTTCAGGACGAAAGTGTAAAGGCACAATTAAGGGATGCTGAAAGCAGGATTCTGAAAAATCCTTGCTGTGAGATGATGCTAGACCCAAAAGCTTTTACTTTCCTCTCCACTAAGGCAGAAGCAATTTCCTTTGATTAGGGACTCCGACAGCCCTTTAGGTCAAGATGAAAGACCTATTTTTTTTCTGTGTGAATCTGACATGCCAATCACCTAGTCAGCCTCAATGAAATAACATTTGGCAACTAAGGCACAAACAAGTAGACACAGCTAGACAACAGCTCTTCAACGGCAGAAGGCTGGGCAGGGTGGACAGTCAGTCCACTCCAACCACAATGATGCCTGCATGCCCCCTCAGCAAACCTTCACTACATTTCACAAGGGCTATGGCAGGGAATTCGCAACAAACTCTGCTATTGTGGAAGGCCTGGGCAGGAGGCACTCTCCTAAATCGAGAATCCTAGCAGGATGTGAAGCTTGGGTTGATGTCTCTAGACATCAGAAGAAAAACATGAATTTAACATTTGCTTTTATAGCACGCTGACCCTTTATGAATGAGAAACAGCTATCCACTGCGCCCTTTTGTTGCAGTAGTCATGGCTACTATAGGGGATTAGGGCTATCAGGCATTAGGGCTATAGGGCTGAGGGTGCTCACTTCAGCTTGGACGCTGTGAGAGAGGCACCAGTACCAATATTTGCGTACTATAGACTCAGACACCTGCATGAACTCTGCAAGAATGTACTACACATCTGCATGTACACTTTGCTCTTAACAACTGAAACATGGATTTTACCATCTGCAGTCTGAACAGAGCAGTGTTTCACCAGCATAATGCCTCTATGGGTCATGAAAGGCAACCATCAAAGGTTATAAGGGGTTAGAAATTGTTGGTGTTAGGGAAGTGAAAAAAGGAATCTCTCCTGTCCTCACTGTTCATCTGCTCTTGCTTTTCAAGAAAAGTATTTCCTGCCAGCTTCTCAAATCACACCCACAAATAATTTAATACTGTTATTACTGGGATTTTTTTCTCCTCCAATTTCTTAGGTAGATAAGCATGTAAGGCACTGCATACTCCAGCATCAAAAGGAGAGAAAAACCACTGATAGTTTGGGCAATTTCTTCTATTTCCCCTCTCATCACTGCAGACATAGTTATCTTCCATTATTTATCCCAACAAAATCACCCAGCTAAAGAATTTGCATCCATCACATAAAAGCATTCCCCTCTCCGGGGTTCAACGCTGTTCAGAACGGTCCCTGCCTGAGAAGCCCCTTTGCAGCCAGAGACAAGCAGCACATCAGGGCTCAGACTGGGTCTCACGGCATCTCACACACACGCACCCATCCCGAGGCAGGGCTCGCTGC
Organism: Strix aluco; assembly: GCF_031877795.1. NCBI lineage: Eukaryota > Metazoa > Chordata > Aves > Strigiformes > Strigidae > Strix > Strix aluco. The sequence continues at coordinate 5,129,745 of NC_133941.1, read as the reverse complement.
TTGCCTTGGTTTTTCACAGGCTATATTTGAAGTTTCCCACGTCCCATATCCAGTGGGTGTGGGAACTAGCACCAGAGCGGCAGAACTCATCTTCCGGCATCATTTTCCATCTGCATGAGGTCAGAAAGTTGTATACCAGTATATGGGGTCATAAAACTGGATTTTATCTGAATCTGCAGGGATTCACATCTCTATCTGCACAGTCTATTTGCCCTAATTGCTGCTTTGACTCAGAGATATTCCAGCATTTGTCAGTTTAAACAAAACTTTTAACATTGTTTGAATGTATCTAAATGCATTCAGGGATGTAATGAAGTCCCGCTTCCCCCAAAAGTCTGTGTCTATTGCCCCTAAATAGTTCAGTGGAGGATTTATTTGAATTTATAGGCAGCAACCAAGTCATATATTGCTTTCTTAAATGCCTTATATAAGCAAAAATGCATAACTGAGACATGAGGAGTTCAGCATAATAGCAAACCAATGCTTCATAAAAAGCAGTAATTTTATAAAGCATCTTTTTAAAATGAAACTTTTAAAATAAAATACACTTTATTTTTTCTTTAATAACTGAAAATTATCAAAACCAATCTAATGAATTCCCCGAGCTACAGTATTTCTCACAAAGTACTGTTAGCTGTCCCCTCTACCTTGCTGTGTAACCCAACACCCATTACGGACCTGCCATTGGAAAGAACTGAAAGTTCCACAGAGTCCAGAACTTAAATTGTAACAAATTGCTGTGTGTGATTTTCTGTCAGCCACACAACATGCTAACGCTCTACCAAAGTGAAGTCAGCTCTTGAAATACATTCTACTCTTCTTAGGCTTTGGACTTTCATTGGCAAAATGCAAGGTCGTGCGCTGTGGGTCAATTTACAAAATTAGCTACTGATCATTATTTCTTATAAAAATTGAGAAAATGTGATGACTCCCATCCATGCATCTGAAAGCAAGAGAAAGCCATAGAAAGTGTTTTAAATTTAATGTCTACAAAAAGGAACAAAATATAGAAACTTTTGATTATTTTCTGAGTTCGTGATAACTTACAAACATAAAAGACTTGGAGATGGTGTGGGAAGTTAAATGGGACATTTAATTTTACCAAACTTGCCAAGATGAGCTGACTCTATGTAACATTTTCCAGTGCTGCTTTCATGCAAATGAATACATATGATTTTTCTGCAGAGAAAAAAAAAAAAAAAAAAAAACAGAAAAAGAAAAGAGAAAGAAAAAAAAAAAAAAAGTCCAAATAACAGCTTTTAAATTTTAAACACACACAGATGTTAAGTATGTTCCAATGAAGGCTTCTTCACCTCTACATCATGTCCCTAGGGTATTAAATGCTCTTAATCAACAGTTGTTGATAATGATGTGTCACCTATCAAGATAAAAGTCTGAATGCAAAAACATCTGTTACATTCATTTGTTAGGAATCTAGTAACATAGTTTTTGAACACAAAATCTGACTTTTAATTACCCTCTTATACCTTCTGTTCAGTTATTAATCACCATTAACCCATAAGGCCATTTAACACATCAGCAACTATAAAACTAAGTCCTATAATGCTTCTATATGAACAAACCAGAGAAATTTTAATATAAAATGAATGTTATCTATTTTGTAGTTTTTGAATCAAGTTACAACTTCTGCTTTTGGGCTGGACAAAAGTAAACTGTGCTACCTTAGGTAAAACAGCTAAAAACAATTGGACAAAAATAATGTACTAAATTTTAACTGACATAGTTTAAGTGGCAGCACATCCCAGTAACTTAAATAGCACAGGATAACTTTTCACAGTTTTCTTTATTATTAAAGACACCTTTTAGAAATGTATTCAGCAAGCACGAAACTAAACAACTTAAGTACACAAATTAAGAAGTGATGTATGTTATAATCACGGCCCATGTTATTCCCTTTCCTTTTAATTGGGCTGAGTTCTCCATTCATAATTAAAGTGATTCTTCTCTTTCCAACATCTGCTCGCACAGAGTAATGTTACACAAAGTGGTCAGGAAAACGCAGTGCCTTAAAAAATAACTTTAAAATCACAAATGTGTATTTCAACAATATGCTGTCTTATTCTAGTACGAGGAAAAAGATTTGCTATGCCATTTGCTTCACATGCCCGCCAGGACAGAACCATTCCCTAGGGTCTCTCTTCTACCACCCTGTTCAACCATGTGTCCCAAACAACGTGACTTTACCAAAGACTCATGACTTGGACCTGCTGTTACCCAGAACACACGTGCTGGTCTCAGAAGATGGCATAGTACAATGTTTTCCCATCATGACACCACATGCAATAGTTTTTTGAAACAAATACATATAGAGACACAAAACTACCCATTTGGACCACAGATGCATACTAATGTTTGAATTTAAGGGATAAAAATGTTCAATTAAAAAATTTCAACAACAAATACTTCACACAAATATAGCATTTTCCATGTGAAGTGCCAGGTATTCGCAGTCACGTTAGTGCTGTAGTAATTAGCAGCAGTTACTCCATTCTGTTGAGTGGGGAACTGCTCAGAGAGACCAAATTTATGCTTTTCTCTAGCCCACAGCCAAATGCAATTGTATCACCTCAGCCTTGTTTCACAGACAGCACACTGGGGTCCAGCTTCACCTAAACTACCTAAGAAAAACATCTACATCAGTCATCTAGGCTTCCTCCCAAACCAACGGAGAGAAATAGGAACCTAGAAAGAGTATCTAAATCTATGTTACCTTTGGGAAAAAAGCTGTTTCCATCATTTTCTGATCTTATGGTAACACTCAACAAAAATGCAGTCAGCTCCAGTTACTGTAGTTGGCTATTTCAAATTCTGCTATGTCCAAGACCTTACATTGGACAGATTTAACCTTCATCTGCCTTAAACCCATGGATACATATGAAGAATGGAAATAAAAGCTGATGTCATCGGTAATGACAATAATAATCTTTTATTTTAAAAAGTGGTGATAATAGTGTTACTAACCTCCTCTCTATGCACAGCAATTCTATCTATTGATAGCCCCTTGCTGCTTGAGAAAAAGCACAGTACACTGGAATTTCCAAAACTTACTCCAAGCACCTAATCCCCCAGTGATTTCACAAGAAAAAGCAGCCACATTCCACCATTACCCTGTGCCAGCCAGGGAATGCACAAAGGAAACATCTTCTGCAAAAGCTGCTGAAAGAATTACTACACTACAGGGAACACAGAGCCCACAGTCCCCCAAAGGATCTGCCATGAGCTATGCAGCAAGAAAAGCTGTAGCATTACAAGTATAAAATACCTTGAATACATACATACCAGCTTTTGTCAGTAACACAAAAAAATATGAAAGCTTTTTTTGTTAGCCTTCACTTACTTTTCCAAAAACTCTGAACAGCACAAATGAACATTTTAAAATGTTAGAGCGTTACTGTTAAATTTCTACCACCAACTACAGCAATAGTCTAATACCCATAGAATGATAGAGACTTTTCATCAAAGCTAAAATAAGAAGGAATATTACCATGAGATTATCAAAGGACATAATTTAGAAGTGCACTGCAGTTAAATTTCCAAGCGGAAGGCCAGGAAACCACTTCTTTTGTATTAAAAATGAAAGCTAACATTTCTGTACAATCACTTGACTATACGGAAGTGAGAGGTTGCAAAAAACAAGGATCAAAATCTTCATGTAAGTGAACTACTTCTAGTAAAAGAGATGAACATGCTTATCCACTAAATCTGGACAGGGGCAAGAGGGGATCATCTGCTGGACTTCCAGATACAGAACAAAAACAACAACAACAAAAATTTACTGTGAAGAGTTTGGGAATAACTAGGCAGAGCGTAAAAAGTTATAGGAATTTGTAAATGGTATTTTATTTCCCCATTTTAATACTATCTGGGATAATCAGTAAGAAGATAAAAAGGCTTTGTATTTAATACCGTATTAGTTCTTACAGGACATATCTATATCCAAGCAGTCTATGGCTGCTTTCCATGTTTCTCTAAGACTGCAACCTTAAGAATTACAATCTTTTTGCCAGAAACAAAATGATGAAAAAGTGTCAGAAAAGAGCAGTGAAGAGGTCTCCAATTTCTGCTGTACCTTCTCGGTCAAACTCTCTGCAGACTCCAATTCCTGTATAAATCTCAACCCTACGTAATCCCTTTTGGAGTTCAGTGGATCATGGCCAACTCAGTCCACATTACCCAGCGAACACAACAGATACATTCTTCACCCTCACAATACACTTAAACTTGGGCTCCCAGTAATTTGGCCAAAGGAAGGCTTGCATTCATCCAACTTCTCAAGCAGCTCCTTGTCATTTTGGCACAAGCACTTTACAACTCAATTTACAAGAAAAGTGGCAGTTTAGTTCCAGCTGCAAAGCTCCAAGAGTAATATTAGGAAAATAGGAACCATATTTCACCTTTTATTGGCAGGGTACACATAGCACTTCATTAGTTTACTTAGCACCCAGGAACTCCGTGCATGTATTGATTGGTGCTTTGATGAAGCTTTCACTTATTTAAAAGAGGCCAGTTCCTCCATAGATCAGAGTTCTAGCACAGACCAAAAGCAGGCATGTAAATAAAGAAATAAAAGCCCAGAAAACTCAAAAAAAAAAAAAAAAGAAACAAACAAAAAAAAGAAACAGGCAATCACTTATTTACACTTAATTAAGCATAAAATAACTCTCCTCCTCCTTTGGGAAGGATATAGATAAAATATGAATGGAAATAAAAGAACGGCTGAGTAATCACTGCAGTTCAAACAATATTTCACAAGCAAAACAAGTGAGATAAGATTCAGTAGCCTGTGGCAGACGTTTGTTTGAGCGAACAACAAGATTGTATTTTCATACTTTTGGCCATCTCTGTAGTCCGAGGCAAACCGCCAATTCCTACTCTCTACTGTCAACCCCCAGACCTAATGGAGATGAAAGGCAAAATATAGCTCCGTTCCAACTGCATTATTGATTCCAGCAGGGCCAGATTCGGCCTGACAGGGCTGAAGTCATAATTTAGCCATTAGCACTAGGAACGGCAGGATTTGTCTACCCAGAACTGCAGGACTACGGGCCACGCTCTCCCTTTTATGTCTAATCAATATTATATTTTGCAGTTGTCTCACTGGGCTAATGGAAGAACAGCCGCGGCACTGGTTTGAAGAACAGTTCTAGCAAAAGGCAAAGACAAGATTCTCCTCGTAGACTATCAGTAGTTGCACACCTTGTCCCACTTCTGTTTTTCTGCTAGAATCCCTCGGTCACATTAAACTCTGTCTTCTCTCTACAAAAATCCAAAAAGAGCCCACAATACATTAAAAAAAATAATTGTGCTGGTAAGAACAGCTCTGCCTACACCTTGGGGTTTTCATATTTCTGCAGTGCTGCAGGCAGCTTCTCATACCTAAACACAAAAAACCTCAAACATAAAATACTATAACCCAAAATAAGTTCTACTGCAGTATAATATAACGACATTTGTGGCACAAGTACAATTTATCACATGATCCTGCAATTTTTCACTTGCCCTTGGGCAGACAGACCTACATGTTCTCCACAAGGAGCTGTTTCCACAGCCATTCCCACACTTGACATGTGGAGCAAAAGGCCTGCAAACCCACTATCACTGATTTCCTCCTGGAACTACATTTACCTTTTCATGTTTTCCAACAACATGAGGGTGGTCATTAAAAATATGTCTAAATGCAAGCTACTACAAAAGCATTTCCTTCCCTACTTAAATGGACCTTTCTTGCCAGGATATCCATTGGAGGTGGAAAGTCCCATGGGACAATCACTTCTTGCATTCATACGCTCTTTGCCCCTCAGCCTTGGACATCACGTCTTCTAAAGACTGCTAAGTGAACTATGTGTACTGAGCAGGACTAAGGTAAGGAAACTCAGTTTTACACTTCTACAAACTACAAGATGATACTTGGTTTTAAAAACCCGCTTAGGATGAAAGCTGTATCTTCTTCACAGCTCCTCAACTCACACAGACTTCTAACTTTACAACTTTCTTCTGTGATTTCCCTGAGGAACTTTCATTTCCCTCCCCAACCTTTTTAAATCCAGTCTGCTTTCACTGGCTTAATCAGAGCCTGTAAGCAGGGAGAGCTAAAGATTTTAAGCATCTATGTGTCATTGGTTATTTTTATTTGGTTTTGTTTTTAAAATAACAATATAGAATAACCAGCATTATCCTGACTTTAAAATTGGCTGCTGTAGTTCATTGCTCTTAATTATTTGATGAAGAGAAAGAGATCTCTAAATGACAGCTTCTAAGATCCTTAAAAAATAATATATGGTAGGGTTTTATTAAATGTTGAAATATTTAGCTGAATTCGGTGACTCAGACAAATCTAGAGAATATAAATTCAGAGCAGTAACTTTATATATTAAACAGCTGCCTTAAGGCCCCAATTTATTTAAAAATAAATTTCATTGATTTTTTTTTGCACATTTTGGAATTAAATGTTACTGTCAGCTCCACATATGCTTATCTCTGTAAAGGTTTCTCACGTACTACGATATCAACTTAAATTAAGTTCTAATCCATTTGCATTAAACTGGTGCAAATCCCGGTAAGGAAAATATGAGGGTGAATGAACTTAAACATGTTCCCACTTAATTTGCAACAACACAACCTACTTTTACCTAAAATAAGCATACTCCTAGGTGGGGTAGCACTAATACATCCAAATAAATACATGTTCACATTGGCATATTAAGTTGCTACAACCCTGTTTAAAAATAGGAAACAAACAGTAGTAAAAAAACAGACAGGTTCTTCCATGGAAGGAAGTTGACACTGAAGGGATTCCCACTCAAAACAAGATGCTCAAATCTTAATTTAACTGGGAAAATGAGTTTAAAAGTTATCTGTGGATAATTTAAAAATAAACAAGTCTGATGATCTGCAGATCTTGCCACCTGTCTTGCATCGAAAATGACTGCAAAGAGTTGTACAAGGATCTCACAACACTGTGCAATAAATAGCAGATGAAATTCAATGACAATCAATGCAGAATCAACCCTAATTATATATACAATGATGGACTTGAAATTAGCTGTTAATATTCAGGGAAGACTTCAGAGTAATCACTTAGGCCGGCAGTTCTCTCTGTGTCACCTCCATGCTCCACAGCAGCCTGAAGGCAAACAGAACCCAAGGAATTACTATGAAAGAATGAGAGAAGAGTGAATCACCATCACAACCATCTTACAAACTCACATCCTGAACGCTGGGAGCAGTTCTGCTCACTCCTCTCAAAAAGGATGGAAAAGAGTTATCAGGAAAGGCATGAAGGGCAAGCACAGGTATGCAATGGCTTCTGTATAAAGAAGGAAAAAAAATGTCTGGGCCTGGAAAAGAGATGATTCAGAGTAGCAAGAGAGGAATATACTAGCAGGCTTTAAAAATCAGAAAATGCATGGAGAAGATGAACACAGAGCTATTGCTCACGCTTTGTGCCAACACAAGAGCTCCAGAGCATCAGGTGGAATTATGAGGCAGTAGCTTTACAACAAAAAACCGCTTCTTCCTTTTGCCTAATGCATTGCCACAGGACATTGCAGAGGCCAAAAACATTAAAATGGTGCAAAAAGTCAATTAGACAAATGCTTGGGCGAAAATCCAATCAAGCGCTATTTGAAACAATTAGCCAGACACAAGCTCTGGCTGAAGAAGCCCCTCAACCACAGACCATCGCTGTCTGGCAGGGCAGGCCGCAGATGCATCGCCTCCTTCTTACGCTCTTCCCTAATCAGTAGCTTATCTTATTGAGTTACTAAAAGACACAAAATACTTGACTAAACAGACCTCTAGTTTGACCTCTATGGCCATTTTAGTATTTTTCTAAAGATGAAGCTGAGACTCATTTAATTGTGGTGAAAGGGGATCACACACTGAAAATAGTGATATCCACAGCTCCATCACCTGTACTGGAATAAGAACAAAATGTGAAGAGCCACTTTGAGGCAATGTATAATTAATGAAAAATTTGCCATCTAAGCTCTTTAGGCTTTTCTTAAATAAACAAATAATTCATCCTCCACATCCTTCTGTGGTCTAATAATAATACTAATTATGTTGATATTCTGGTAGAAGTTAGAGGCCCAGCTGAGCCCAGGGTCCCATTGTGTCCTGTGCAAACAGAGGAAGAGACAGTTCTTACCTCACGGAGCCAGCAAGTAATATTAAAAAACAATATAGTAGAAGGATCACAGGGACACTAGAAACAGAGATGAGGCAGCTGCTCCTCCTACAAACCAGAGCGTCAGGATCAGAATTCAGGCTTTTTGAGTTGATGCCTGTACACTTCTCCCAGACTGTCTCAATAAGAGACAAGATGGGATTTTTCCACACAGGCATACTAACTACTATGGAAAAGCATTTGAGAATCTCATGCAGATAATGTGCCACATCCAAAGAAATGTGATCCATAGAAACATTTTTATTTATTTCACATATGCATAAACCATGACTGACCACAACAGTAACTCTCCTGTATGTTTCAGGCAATTTAAATGGAAACCATGTCCATTAGTCTTGGGCTAGCACTGTGAAATCTCAGGAGATAGGAAACACAAGTCAATGTGAAGAAGTACAAGATGTATACGTAAAGACATCTGGTAAAGCCTTCTCAAATTTCAGCCTTCAAGCGCTGTCAGCAATGAACACAGTATGTTTCTTTTCTTGAGGGGTCTGATTCGTCACTGTTTTTTTATCATATAATTTCTATTGTCCTGAGACCATCACAAAGCACATGATAAAAGAACAGACACCGCCTGCTCTATAAATCAAAGAAAGATCAGGCTTCAGAAAGGAACAAAATATCCAAACTCAGAGAAAAATAATAGGGTCCATAGACATGTCAGTTGTTTTTTAAGCTTTTTTTTTCCTTCACATCAGCTGGTATTTACATTGTTATCTTACACCTTAAGCAACAGGCAACATAGCCAAGGTCCCAATAGTGTAAAGAAACATGCGATTCTGCACAGAATCAGCCTCAAACTCTGAAAACACACTGGTTGACTTTTGAGATTTTTCTAACATTTTTGATATAGCCTTTAACATCTAATTTCAAACTAGTCTAGAAGTAACATGAAGTAGCACTGTTAGCATTCCAATCTGAAAAAACAGAAATATGAGATCCATCAAGATGATGCAGTCTAGCATTGTTTCAATTTAGGTGACAGTATGAATGAGTCACAGGTAATTGCCAGGTAACATGAGGAACACGATTACCTTCAGTCAGCACTGCAGACCCGCTGCCAGCTACATGCATCGGAAATAGTTTTCTACAGTGGGAAAACAACTCAGAGAAGCAGAACAGAGATAATCAGAGTCAAGAATTCATATTAAACATCAGTTTGAGTGAAAATATTTGATAAAAGGATTTCAATTATTACAAATAAATCACAATAATATTCTCTGTAAGGGTTCCTATTCTCCAACTTAAAAAGAGTAATTATTTTGCAACTATCATCAGCGAAAATGGATACAAACCCTTCTTTAGAAAAATAATCTCTTTCAAGGCTCAAGGTAGTACTATTGCACACTGGTTTTGTCCCAGTTCACTCCGAAAGATCTGCTAGATTGCAGATATATTTCTGAGCAAGGCGTGAAGTCCAGCTTCTAGCATCTGGTAGAAAGATGCATCAGTATCTCTTTAAATATTTCGTTTCCTGCCTAAAATTAATACTGGACTATCAAAGAGAACCCTGTGACACCTCCAGTGAAAATTCTCTCATATAAGAGTCCCCATTTTAACAACAGAGATCTCAGGAACTACTTCTCTAACTTAATGAGCCTTGGCAGCCATTCAAATTAAACACTCTATTGTGCAAGGAGCTAATTATGCTGAGATTAAACCCAGAGAATGATAGGGACATTTACTGTACTTCTGGCAATTATAAGAGCTTTCAGTATTGGAGAATACAGCTTGTATTTCATAATTCTGAAAGATGTCCCTGCTAATCCAATAAAAAAATTGCATGCGCATGCATCCACATACAAGATTAATTAAATTTTTAAAACATTTTTCAACTATTTCCGACACACATACATTCATAAATTACTATTATTAATATTATTTGTTTTGCCCTATTTCTCCTGTATCTGAATGTTCATCCTGTATCCCACATACTCATTTGTCATAATCCTCCACCATTTCTCTGATAGGCAATTAATGTTAAGTTATCTCTTTTCCTAGGAAAGCTTAAGTAATGACAGTAAAATATTTGCTCATTCAGTATTCTAATTAACTTTTCCAGTATCTTCCCTGATAATGCCCCTTTCTTTCCCAGAAAACCAAGTGGTCAGTTATCTTTTTCATTGCTACCTAAAGACAATGCATGCAAATATATGGAGCTTTCCTTACTTGGCAGACACAGGCAAAAGCACTTTTGAAATTTCATGACTAAAACCTGTCATAGGATGATTTCCCATGTCCTCTTCACTAATGCCTACTCAAAGGAGATTTGATTATGCAACATAAAACCCTTTAGATCCCCATAAGAGCCAGGAGAGGCTGAAGGCAAGTGAACAGCAATGATCAGACTCTACTTTAGCTAAAGGTGTTCAGCATCTCACAGGAACAGACCCTTGCACACATAATAGGAAGCTGGGTAGGAAAACTAATGGAACTTGGATTTGGAATGGATTTTTTCATCTTGTGGTTAGCTTCACCAGTGTCTAATAGTGTGTGTAATTTGATTTAAGGTTCCCCCATCCCCGAACCAAGGCACTTGTAACAGCTGTTTCCCCAGGGGATTTGCTGATGTCTAATGAAAGCACAGTCCCTGCAGCACCATTCCTTTCAGGGAGAGGCATTAACAGAGCTGAGTTTCTCTACCCTGGCTTCTGTTTTCATGAAGCTTGTCAAATGACAACAAAAAATGACAAAATGACAACGCTCCTAACCCTGCTCTTCCTGTCCCATCACATTCAGGAGCCTTGCCAGCACATGCAAAGATTTTTGGGAGGACAGACAGGTGGACAGAAGCCTCAGCCTTAGAAATTAAAGTCACCTGACCTGTGCTTCAGGTTGTGAAATTGGTCAAAAGTAATTTTTCAAGTTTTCAGCCCAAACCGATCACCTAGCAGAAGGAAGGCAGTCCCTATTACCTTGAGCCAGCAGAGATCCCTTGAGGAAAACACTCCAGAAGTTGTGAGGCAAAGCCCTTGTTCCCATAGGCAGTGTTTATACACAAATCCTGCAGTATTTCTTTTTCATATTCTGTTCTCTATCAACATACTGTTTTGCTTAAAGATGGAAAACACAAATGTGAAAGACCTGACCTCACTGGGGCTGAATGGGTGTGAATCAGGGCACAAATGAGCTGGATCTGCAAGTAATTATCACTTAAGCAAGTCTCTAGAGGGTTGGAGGGAAAGCAAGGTTGCTATTATTAGACGTAGCTTACTGTAAAACAAGATAAATCAGAAAGAGTTACAGGTAATTATTAGTATGTTGTCATTGGTCAATCAACAAACTGCATTTAAGAAACTGTGATAAAGTGATTTCATAATTAACTGCTCATCACCAACACTTTTAGAGAGAATAGTGGGGGTGAGCTAATTGTTTCAGTAAAAACAGAAGACAAACAAATTACAAGTGTCAAGAATAGATAGTACAGCAGTACACTGAATGAATGCATTTTCTAAGCTTGCACTTTGTTCTTTATATAGTTTTGTTTCTTTTGCAAAGCAGACACATATAACGCACCCACTAAACGTCATTACTTTTATGAGAAACATTCACACTCAGAAGCATTCAGGAAATGGTCTCTGCATTTCCCTACAGTGGTATTTTAACGCAAAGGACAGTCTACATTTATTTTTGGTTTCCCTCACACCACTTTCTGCTAACCCCACCAGTTCCTGTTTTTCTGATGACACAAGGTGCTGGGAACAGAGCAGGGACAACCTAGCCCAGGTGGCACGACCCTGGATGTGATACCATTTCCCATTCCAGCCTGGCGCTCCATTACAAGGGAATCAGCAATTAGAGAAGCAGCATTAAGCCTACTACGCTGTGGGACAATCTCCTATTTTAAACTTGTACCTTTTAATTCTGGAAGAGCTGTGTCCAGGTGGGTGCCGAGCCACTGTCAGTGTCCCTTCTGCTCTCCCAACAGCCTTCTCAGAATACACATTTCAGACCCTTTGGCTGCTGTTATAATCATGATCTTATTAGTACCACCTGGAAAACTCTGGCCACAAAGTTGTCTCAGCTGAATATACAAGTTTTGCTAGTTTCTCCCATCCTAGCTTTTAAGTGATTGCTTTTAAAATAAAGATAAATGAAAAATGCATAACTTGATGAAGACAAGTATCTTAACAGGTTAGTTTCATAAAATATTTGTTACTTTTAAGATAACAAAGATTGCAGAACACCACCACTCTGGAAAACTCTCCTCTCAATTATGTCGTCAAAAGATTTCAAAAAAGGAATGAATTTGGTTTATTAAAAATTTATAGAACTCTTACATGTCACCGTTCCCAACAGTTGTTTCTCCTACCAGGACACAATATGTGTGTTTGAAAACCTTTACATAACTTCTGAATTTTTCCATCTAGCTCCAGCAAGCTCATATAATCTAACCACACAGTATTCTACGTCCCTGTGCACGTACTTGCAGTGAAGTGTGAATGCTGCATGGGAATAGTTTAAAATATTTCTTTAATATTTTATCGTAACTTTGGTTGACGTTCATTTCTGTCTCCTCCTATCTCAGGTGTTGGCAGATGGAATTTTTTCCTTTTTAACTACTACCAGGAGATAGAATTTTCTGGTTTGTTTTCCTCTACAGCGGATGTACTCTTATCTAAATATGTTTTAGTAATTTTTCTATTCCTCACTTCTTCCTTGGAGATTGAATGCTTACTTGCATGTAGTTTTTAAATAATAATGTTTTATTTTTTCTCCTTGGATAGACAGATTCTAACAGTCTTTTCTTTATATGACTACTATATGTTGATAATTACCTAGTAAGAGAGAGGTAATTTTCCTATATAATTATGTGGATTTTCAAATAGTTTTACTTTTTAAAGACAACAAATACATTAGAAAAAATAACAAATTAAGTAAAACACCAACATTTTATCGAAGCCATACCCCAATAAACTCATCTCTTCATCCATTCTCCAGACTGCTGTAACTGAAGCACAGTTTCCTAGATTAATAGATACAATATCACTATTTAATCCTCTCCTCAGTGACAGGGTATAATGATCTGATGAACATGCTACTTAATGGACTACCCAAAAGTATTCAAATACCATGGTGATGAAACACAGGCTAGAAAACTATAGAAAATATAGTAGAATAGAATGAGAATTAAGACATAAATCAGCATATAAGGAAGAGGATTTACTCAGGGATGTATGGGGCTTTTCCTTTCCCATAAGCATTCTCATTTTTAAGTCCTTTATTAATATTTTTATTGTTCCCACAGCTGCATGTGAATGCACTGGAATCGTACAAGGAATAATCTAAATTATCTTGCAGAACAAGGTTGATGTCTCCCACAAATTAATATTAGCTCAGTAACTTGGCAGATTGTGTGTATAAATCACCAAAGATACATGGTGCCTCCTTGTTTCAGTATAAATATAATTTACCATGAATTTATTACTTATATTACGATGCACCGTCACCCTGTAGCAATTCTTTATTTGTTTTTAATTTCAACAGGGCAGAAATTAATTTGTCAGCCATAGAGGCTCCTTGAGCAATAGCTGACTGGTGGGCTCTAAGAGCTCCTAGAAGACACTCAGTTTTAACCTACTCCAAAGTGACTGAGGCAGAAATCTGCTTAACCTAGCAGCAAGGGAATTAACCAAGCTATTGTAAAGTCAGTCCATAGATAAAAACTGTGTTTATACAAAGGACAAACGTTAGTAAGGAATTCTTGGCTTTGACAGTACTGAATAGGTTCTTATGCCTATCTTACACATGGACTCAGACTACACAATACTTCCAGTATCCCTAGAATTTATATGAATAGGAAGATATTGGCATCCAGTCCCTTGTGCAACAGCACAGCTCTACAGAGTTCACTACACAACACTTGCAACCATCTACTTCAGGACACCACCCCTCAACAAAAAAAAAAGCTTAAAAAAAAGTTACACAGCTTGCTGCACAGCACACAGTAATATAATCAGATCTATGTGGATCTTGCCACCTGTATACTAAAGTCAGAATCAGTTACTAGAAAGAAAAAAAAAACACTTTAAAAAAACCCCCACAGATACAAGATTCGATTTCTTGGAAGGACTGTGAAATGCTGATGTAAACCAAACCTCCAAAACTTTAGTGTTCTAGAGAAGGAAACATTGAATTACCAACATCCCTACATCTCAATCAAGTACTAAGTTAACTTTGTTTTTAATTACTGATGAGATTAAGACCATCAGGACTGATTTAATATGCAAACAGTGCAGAATCCCTTCAGGTTTTGACTGTTCCTGTATAAAATTATAAAAGGACATATAAAATAAAGTCTTTACATCCAGACACTAATCAAAAGCAGAAGAGAGTTTATGTAATAAAAATCTAATCATTAGAAACATTTTATAAACCACAGCTCATATAAAAAGCCATTTTTTTAACACATTCATAATTATATCGTCAGTATATACGCACACACACTCTGTACCGTACAGAACTCCTACCCAAGGACTGCTTTGTGTCTTAGCTTCTGATTCAACCCCTGTTTAAGAGGAAAGACATCCATCAATTTCAGCGGAAACTATACCACTTCCCATGTGCCTTATCATTACGTACTTCACTCATAAAATATCCACTACTTTCCCCCTGACAAGCTCGGAGAACTTCATAGAGATAAGTGAGAATCCATTTTACCAGTGTGAGAGCCAGGACAGGGAGCAGAGAAGAGACTCAAGGTCAAGGTTCCAGTGCAGGAAGGGACCTTATACCTACCAACAAATATGTCTCCACTGAAACACACCTTTATACAGGGCACTAAAACATCATCCTTGATGTACCTGACCCACATTAAACGCTCCTCTATCACACTTTTCCAAATCAAAAAGCATGAGCAAAAATATTCAAAGAAATGGGCAAAATATTTTGAAATCACAGCTCCTAAAGTTGGAAGTTTAAAATGTTATATAGGAGATTTGTACTTTGTACTACAAGGAATGAACAGGAATAACCTGTAATTAACAGCATTTAATTTAGAAACTTTTACTCGGTTCAAAACAGGACTATACTTGCATGGTTATATTTACATGGTACTTTCTCAACATAACCTTCACTCTTCTATTCCAAAAACAAAAAACCCCCCCAAACCTAAAAAACCTATCAAAACAAAACAAAAAAGGAAATCCATCAAAAAAGTTAAAATCAACAAGGCTTTCAAACTACAGAGGTGATGAAAGGCTGCTATCTTATTAACCTCATCCTTTCCTACCTAGTAGAATGCATTTGAAGAATCAGCATTTTAGCCAAGTTTATTAATAGAATAAAAACATGCTTTGCAATTTGTTTTTTATTTTAGTCACTAAAACACATAATTATACTAATTCACTTGCAAAAATGGAAACCATAGTGGCTTCCAAATCCTTTGCTTATTAAAAATACCATAATGACTTCACAGCTTTAGAGTAATTTTGTTATAAATAACTGTGTTTAATTTATTTCGTAGATATATAGCCAATGATAAACCACTTAAACATAGCCATGGGTATAAGGTTATAAAAAGTTATTGTCAATAAAGTATCTGGGATATGACTCAATATGCATACTCATGCTATTTGCAAACAGACAGAGGGCAGAAATTAAACTGTACAGCTGGCCTGGCATACAATTTATCAATGATTAACAGCAAATGCATGATGTTGAATACGGGTGTGAATACATGCAATTGCTTCATGTGTTCAGTGTGTCTGCATTATGAGGTGAAGTTGCAGCAACAGGGTTGTGTCCTAATGCAGAAACAGAAGATGCATCATCATGAAAAAGCTTAGAGACATGAGAACTGCTTTTTGTCAGCTCATATATATTTGGTACGTTAAAATAATGACAACACCAAGTTTTATTTCCAGCAACAGATGCAGCCTGAGGGCAACAGTACAAGTTATGTCTTATGTCTTACTATCCCATTTACCAGTCTCCATGCTGATCTCCATCTGCTTGGCCCTTCCATTAGGGCTCTCTTTAGATTTTAACTTGTGTCTTTCAGTCAAGCTTCTCATGAGCTGGTAGACAAACAAAGTCCCAAACGTTACTGTTGGTTCAGGACCTAAGCAGTCCCACCAGGCAGCCAGCTCGTGTGCCTGGATTAGAAAACCCAGAGCTACCGGTTAGTAAGGAGGTTTATTAGCTCAAGGACTTCACAAACAAACGGTCCTAAACAGGAACTCACTCCCTGAGACTGAAAAGAGCTGGGAAGGGATACCCAGCTCTGTTCTGCATTGAATTAGTCACTTTGCAAACTGTTCCCCAGTTCTTCCATGCCAGGTGCAGATACCGGTGGCACACAGGCATTCTTCGGTGCATCCATCAGGAAAAAGCGCATCCAGAACCACAACACAGCTGCTCCTGGAGAGATGACATAAGAGCTGAGGAACATGAGAAATGCTCAGACCAACGGTCCATGACTGTGCATCTTTTTTATTTGTGAGACTTCAGCTTCTGAGTGCTAGTTTTCATTCCTCCTCTCACAGATTAAAAGGCTGAAGAGCTGCATTCATGGAAAGTTATTGTCTGCTCCTTTGGAAAGGGGGCTAAAAACATCACCTCATTTCACACAAGTCACTGAAAACATCAGAACGGCACAGCTATCATCAAGGCTAAAATTAAACCAGTGACAAAAAAGACAAGAAATACGTGATTTCCATACAAATCAAAAAAAACCCCCTATAATTATAGACTACTATAGGATCACATTTTATTCTGAGAAATTTGAAAACATCAATACATAACAGATGACATTAAGGTAGCACATTTCCTATAACTCACATTTCCCATTTCACAAAAAAAAGACGACTCTATCACAAACTCCTTTTGATCAGAGAACAATGGCTTGAACAGAAACAGCTTCCAGGGCTGTTTGTCCATATAATTAGAAGACTTAACACAATTTTCAGTCAGCTGCATTTAATGACAAAACTTGTGTCCCTGTTCAGCTACTTAATAACTCAGATTATCTTTGCAAAAATATTCTGAACAAAGGTTGCTAATATGTTAACCAACTCTGCAATATTTTATTTAATTGGTAACGCCGATGGTTTTAGGTATGGCATGGTACCATCCTTTGAAATCAGATGCAGAGACATGGAGGTAATTGGGATTGATTACAGGACTCAACAAAGCAGGAACAAAGACAGACGGTCTAAGAGAAAAAATAGGAGCTTTTTCTGACTAGACCAAGAAGATTGAAAAAATATATTCTGAATTGTGAAAGATCATGTTTTTGTCTAAGAAGCATTTTCTACTGTACAACTGCATGACTGAGGTACAGCAGTACCATTCTGCACCTGTAAGAGGGATACTATTTTTTATATTTTATAGACTTGAATTTAATTTGTTTTTACTCACACAGCCTTTAAGCACAGCCAAGTCATTGCAGTGAGAAAAAAAAAATATATGCCACTCCGGGTGATTCTGCAGGGTGTACAGCAGGTAACTCTGAGGCAGATCAGCCATGCTCAGTGACCAAAGGGTATGAAATTCCGAACAGTGCAAGAAAGAGTGGGCTAAGACAGACTCCTATATATGCTCTTCAATTTCAGTAGCATTTTTAGACTAACAATCTACCCTAGAAAGTCAACCAGAGGATTTGTTCCACTGCGTTAGATTTTAACTATATGCACAGGCTTTTCAAATCTCTCAAGAGTGGGCTAAGCTCAGTTTGACCTATGTTTGGTTAGGTGAAGAGCGTACCTTGTATGTCTTGAGTGTGAGGCAAGGATAATTATTTCTTACAAACACTGTTCTATCCAGATTCCCAAGACCTGCGCTTTTGTTAAGCATTCCTGATCCCTTCTCAACTTCTTACAGGAACAGGTTCAATTGTAAAGCAAGCAAACACCACAAATAAGCAGAACAAAGAATAAATCCATCTCTAGCCAGCTTCAACAGTCATACTTCAAGCAAACAACTACAGAGCAACTCAGCAAGAGCGTGTCTGTCAGTGGGAGTCCACCACTCCTTCCATACAGGTACAGTCTTCCTCCTGCCAAATTAAATTCTCGGGTAGTAACACTTCAGCTAAACTGCAAAAAGGAGGATATTCTGAATTATAAGAGGTTTGCAGCAGTTTAACTACAGCAGTATGATTAAGATAAAACCTGCTGGCACTTTCTTAAATTTGCTAGGCAGCTCCTGTTGTGTTAGCCATGCTATGGGAGTAACACATGCTCAAACAATGATGACAACCACCCAAAGACTAAGATAGCAGCTAGTTCCCAGGTTCCTCCAGCAAACCCAGGAGCGTCAGAGGTTTGTGTTTCTAAGGACTGTTTCAGCAGGAACGGGGCAGAAACTTGAATAAGGCACATAATCAGCTTGAAGATTTCTTAAATTGACTAAGTCTATCGGAAGCTATCATCCCTCCTTTCCCTTGTCTGGCTGATGAACTGAGTATTTTTCCCTGGGAGAATCAAACATCAGTGACCCATTTCTGACTTAAGATATCGAAGATACTAGACACATTTCATCCACGCTATATTACACAGAACACGGCCTGAAATGACAGAGATTGGGAAAGGAAAAGTAACTTAGGTCTCTAATGCTGGAATCAGACCAGTGAACTTCCTCCAGATTTATAGCAGCATAACTACAAATGAAATTGGACCGTTATCTCTGGTTTTATAGCCATTGGAGTGGCATAGCAGGTATCAGGCCACCTGCCACAGACCATATTTGTTAGGGAGGGCTTCCTTCCTCATAAACCATATGAACCAATTTCACTAGTCAGAAAATAATTATATGGGTTTGCATACTTCAAAAGCCCGTAGAAAAAATTATACGTTGCCTGTCAATTTAGAATTTGAATCTACTGTTTTACTTTATTTTGTTCAGAGTATAAAGCCATTACATGACTAAAATTAAATAAAACTGTTCCTTGAGAGCTATTTAAAATATTCTAATGTATTTGTCTTAGATCTTCATTAATCCATTTCTAATTCATTCTGCAGGTTTACTCAACAGCTGTGTCTGATGTAAACTACAAATCTGGATAAAATTAAAGCTGCTATACCACTAAATCACTTTATTTTCAAAGAATTAACAAAAATATTCTGGTACTTCGGATCACAATGGCTTACAGGTTATTCTACCTATAGGCAAGAAAAAAGTATCTTTGCTGTAACATAAGATCAAACAAGCACAAATACTAGATTTTAAGAGTTAAATTAATTTAGATATCAAGCACAGAACGTGTTCTATCCTACCATCTATACTTTTTTTTAGGTTGGAGATCAGTTTTCATTTTTAAGCTTCCATGTGCAGTATTGGAACAAAGCTGTAACTACCATTTTATTATTATTTATAGTGGTGTAGCAGCTCTCACAACCTGCAGTTTTTCTTAAAAGAGACCAGATTTCAAAGAACAGTGAAAAGCAGCTGTAACTAAGTATTGTTTATGTCAAAGATGATTTACTGTAACAAACACCCATTCCTCTTTATGTTTAAGTAAAAATATAATTAAGGAGCCTAGTTATATAACATCTTCTAAATAAAAGGAAATGCTGCCTTTCAAGCATTTTTTGCGATTCCCAGCACTGCAGTAGCTACAATAGAAAAATCACTCTGGGCTCACCATTCAATAGTGTCTTGGGGTGCAAGTGTTCAAGTAATGAGTTAAGGTAGTTCATTATGAATTGTATCTCTGCACCCTTCAGGCTTTGCTATAGTATTACTGTATGGCAGAGCTCCTTTCCAATTTAGCAAATGTTACACTAATTGAGTATGCAAGCACACGCTCTCCCCATCTCTGATTAATTAGCACCACTCTAGCTCTTCACATCAATCTTGTGAAAACCACTGTGACTGATCTTGTCTCACTTGGAGCTGAAAATTACTTTGCCAATAGCATAACATAATACTTTGGTATAAACAACAACAAAGACGGGACTCTTCGGTGGCCCCATGATCGTTCCTTTTATGTTGCACATCTCTCCAGTGCTTTTGAAGACAAAGGACAGGACTTTACTAACAGCAGACAAATGCAAGTCAGAAAAATTAAGACAGCATACTGGATGTCCTTTATTTTTACAGTGGTGTCTCTGATCAACAGCAACGCATTTTTTGCAACCCCTGGCTTGACAAGATCACTTCAAAGGTCACTTTTGTCTCCCCACCCTTCCTTGTGACTAGGAAAAGGCCCGTTTAGGAAACCATTCAGGAGCTTCAGGCATTCCAGAGTAACTCCTGGAGGATTACTGCTAATGCTTGACACAGCAAGACTACACAGCATGACCCAAGGCCACTCTGCTGTGTTTCCCTTTCTTAAACTTTGGAAAAAGACTTTCTCTCCTTTGCCCAGCAGCCATTTTGAACGAATGCAAAGGAACAACATGAATTGCAAAATGTTTTTTCTCACGTTGTCTTTTGCTACTGACAAGTCAAATCATCGAGCCAAGAAATGTCAACAATACAGAGATGAAGGCTGATGATTTCAGGGCAGAAGTGAAGTTTTCAGGCTGAATTTTCCTACTGGACCAGGCTGCTTTCATCACGTGTACTGCGACTCCCAGGCTAGCCTAAGGCTGCGCAGCTCAGCTCCTGGTGTTCCCAGCCTGCTTCCAGCCCCATTGTTTTACACATTCTGCTCTCAGAGTCATCAGCCCAAATTTCACAGGCCATATTGTCTGCCTCTGAATTCACTTAACTAGTTTTAACCCAGAATTTACTAAGCTCCTCAAACTGTATGTTCCTGAACAAAACCGCAAGAAAGGCTTTGCAGCTAATACCAGCCTTTCTCTAATCTCTTCAGAGCTGCAGCCTTCCAGCTGAGCATCCCTCTATTATAGGCTCGTGATCCAAGACATGAAATATAACAAGTCAGAGGAGATGAGATCTACCCCAGTTCTTCCACTACCACATTTTAGCAGCACTACCAGGAATTTCTGCATTGGGAGCCGTGAAGGTGCGGCACACCAGTGGGAGCCACGGCACACCAGTGGGAGCCACGGCACACCAGTGGGAGCCACGGCACACCAGTGGGAGCCACGGCACACCAGTGGGAGCCACGGCACACCAGTGGGAGCCACGGCACACCAGTGGGAGCCACGGCACACCAGTGGGAGCCACGGCACACCAGTGGGAGCCACGGCACACCAGTGGGAGCCACGGCAGTCCTTGCTGGTTCACGAGCACCAGATTACTTCTGTGCCTGCAAGCCCTCTCCCTCCCCTCGGTCCCTGTGGGAAGCAGCTCATTTCGAGGAGAGGATGTGCGTTCTGTCCTCAGTACTGCAAAAGCAAACAGAGCTCCCTCCCAAAGAGGCGTCAGGAGCTCAGCGAGGTTGTCGCTGTGATCCTATTTGTGCTTGTTTTGGCTGCCTCCCTTGCCCAGTACTCCAAGGAAAAGTCCTGCGTTGCTTTTATAATTGTAGAAACTGGGTGAGAAACAGATTTGCCATTAAGTTGAAATTGAAAAGATTTTAAAACCAACTATTACCAGAAGGTTTACAAAGGCTGAGATTTTGAAAGTGTCCTGAGGGAAGCAAAGAACCTCTCAGAAATTAATGGGAATTAAACGTCCAAAACCCATGGGCGATTCTGAAAATCCTATCAAAGTATCTAATACTTCTATCTGCCAAAGACACATTTAAAACAAAAGTGATTTTATCACTGGCTAAGAATCAGTTTTCAAGTGAAAGAATTGCAAAATATTAAACCAATTAGTCTGTTTGACAACTTGACATGATTCTTCCCAGATGAGAAGGCTGCAGCATGGCAGGAAATAGTAAGATCATGACATAAAATAAGAAGTAACTTCTAAGAAGTCTCAGAAATCTGTAGGTCAGAGCTCAGACCTATGCGTGAAGAAATAAGCACTTCTTTGTATTTGGTAAGTATAATGTGGGTATGTATTTACTACCTAGGCATAAGATTCATGACCCCCTTAACTACTCATTAACTTGCTTTGAAGTGCTTAGGTTTTATAAATTATGTGATAGTTAGTAACTTTTTTTGTGCTTCTATCTTCTTTTTTTTGTCACCTATAAAAAGGTCTCATATATGCAATATGGATATTTTAAAGTAGCATGTACTAACCTTTCTTAGAGCCTTTTCTCATATAACTAGCTCCAGCAGATTATTCACTCGAGGCAGGGATACTTGTTCAGCTTGTGTAATACCAAGCCATGCCAATGTGAGTGGTACAGGAAATTTAAATTTAAGCTTCATTTTATGTGGGGAAAAAAAAAATCACCACATTTGAGACCTATATAAAAGGTCACATCAGTAAACAACAGGGACTCAGAGACACAACTGTTAAGTGTTCCCTATGCAATATAACACATAGAGTTTTTAAAAGAAAAGGAAAAATGGTGACATTAAGAAACACATTTCCTGCTACTTCAAACACTATGGTTATATTCAACCTCGGTTCCTTATTTGGCCTATGAAATTAAAAGATATGTGCCTCCCAACCCACACACGCACATTTTCCTACAGTCAAGGTTTATATGAAAATGCCTCGTTTGCTGTTAAGAGTGACTTGCCTACAATTGGTTTCATGGGGACCCAAGGCAGGATCATCACAGTCCAGCCCGCCAATGAGAAAATGCCAAAGCAGCATTTTACCACAATTCCCCAGACCTCTATTTTCGACTACTCTGACGTTATAAGAAAGAAGATTCAATTAAACAGATTCTTTAGGCTTACTCATCCAGCATTTTATGAACCATCTCGCCTCTTATCAGGCTAAACCAGATATTTATTATAACAATAAGGAGATTTCATACTAATGTTTCACATTCACTGAAGCCCAGAGATATTAAACAAGATCATTTACTGCTGTCTGCTGCCATTTAAAAAACTGCATTCAGAAAACGTGAGGTGTTCAAAGGTTAATTTGGATTAATGTCAATGGATTTTGCTAACTTCTCCCAGTCTTTGACTCCTTTGCTTCCTTGAGGCCTTTCCAGTTCAGGTGGAATGGAGCCCGGATACATGGAGATAGAAATGCCTCCATCCCTACTACGTGCTGTAATGCTCTCCGTCCAACCCATCCCACTCCATCCTTCCAAGCAGCCTCTAAATAGGACCTGAATTTTCAAGACATTCAGGTGGAATAAAGCAGACAAGTCTTCTGGATTTCTTTTTTGGCCCTCATTAGCTGGATCCTCCCACTGCATATCATATCATTCCTGCCTATGCACCTGGAGGAGCTCAGTCCAAGACCCATCCCACCGACTTCTGACCACCTTCACACAACACCCTCTGCTCTGAAGGGTTTATATCACAGCCATCACTCTCCCCTTCCCTGCACTACAGGGGACTAAAGGAGGTTAACACAGCCTTTAGCACAGGCAGTTGCTGTCTTTGCCTTGTCCCTGGATAGAGGAATCACAAGGAAACCTCTCAGTCAGGAGAGTTTCTAGGACCACAGCTCCTAAAAATGAACAGGCAGCTCCACACGAAGACCTGCCCAAGGCTGGCCAGTCTACAGGCTGCAGCTGTTGAACTTGTGCTCAAGGCACAGAAAAAGCTATGTCTCCCTGATGCACAAATGGTTAAGAAAACCAATGAAGTTTCCTCCACACTACGCTAACAAGCATCAGCAGGCGCTAATACAGAGTACAACCAGGCAGGACCAAGAAACACGTAAAGAAACATAAATTAAACTAAAATCTGACTCCCAATAGGGAATGAGTCACTATACAAAATTAAATACAGAATTTGTCTCCCCGTCTTTAGAGAAAGGTGGACTAACAAACATACAAGGGGGCAGATAATGAGAAAGCCAGATGGCTGGATCTCATGGAATATGGGAAACGAGAAATGGGAGAAGCGTAGAGAGAGGAAAAGGCAATAGTATTCAAAAACCATTCTCCTGCTGAAAACAAATTTTAACCTATTAAAACCATATGCCTTTTCTTCCTAAAACAGTACCAGTCACTAAGCCCGTGAATATAAATCATGCTATACATTCTTTGAGTACTTGTTTGGCATCTATTGTTATAAAATATCAAGTATCCATGCGATAAGACACTATTTCTATGTAAACCCATCACTACCTTTATATTTATTTTCATTTTGCTAAATCTTCTAATGTCATCGTTACTTTTCTCCTATCAAACAAAAAAATCAATGTATAAGCATCCATACTATCATTTGCCCCACTGTATCTTGGTTCTTAGTAGCGCTCCTGTTGGCACAGCAGTTATTTATGGGAAATAGCACATTCTTTTTTCCTCCAGCTGCTCAGCTGCAGCACTGCAAATAGGCTGTAGGAAGGATATTAGTCACAAAAGTCAGTTTCAGTTTAAAAGTAAGCTGCACTTTACTACCAAAACACATAACCGTTTTACACTGGCAATTAAACTATGTATTTAATAACAGATAAACGGAAGTGTTTTTCTAAGTTGCCACTTTTGATTAAGTAAAGAGTTTCTTCCATAGCACATACTCTGGGCCAAGCTGCATGTTTGGGAGTGTAAGATCATCATCACCACCACCACTGCACAGCTCCCAACACACACTAAATTAATCCCAGCAGAGAGGGAACCGACTGGTGCTCTCCCTGCCTGCTTTGCGCCCCACGGCACCTGCTGCTGCCAGGGCAGCACAGAGAGGAGCAGGGGACGGTCCTTCTGCAATACAGGCCACTTCTGCAGATGTCTGTGGCTTGAAAGCTGATTTCACAAACAACAAGTGTGGCTGGGGAGGAGATTGTGGGAGGAAGGTGGGGCAATACATCGTATTTCTGTTTTGTAGGAAGATCTGCTACCCAGCAGGGTGCAGGAAAGAATGCATTTGGCTGCCCAGTGTATAAATTGCTTTGGTGGCTCCTGAAGTGCTTAAACCATGGAGAAGTCCTCAGACAGCACTGCGAATTACACTAGTATGAGAGCGCTGTCCCACTGTGGCAATTGCAAAAGAAATTCATGTTCAAAGCCCTCTTCCTGAGCTAGTGAGCAGTGAAACGAGTCTCACTTTTGCAGGGAACGGAAAGAGGAAAGCAGGCACTTAAGTCACTTATCTGGCCAAGAGGGTAATTCCACAGTAAAGCAAACATAAATAGATGTGGTAGCATGGCATTAATATTATTAATATACTGTGGCCTATATGCCTCCATTAGCATTGGGCTTCCGTGGGCTAGATGCTCTACAAACATGCAAGAGGAAAACTCTGGTACAGCAATGAACTCTGTAGAAGGAAGCGCACGTGTGAGGTCATCTGTAACGTATTACTCCTTTATTCAGCAGCGGTGTCTTTTAGAAGGCAAGAAATGAATGATGACTTCAGAAAGCATCTAAAAACCCAAGTAAAAACAGCTCCTCTGTTTCAAAGCCTTTCCTTCCCCATTTAGAAACAGTCTTTTCTTCCCCCTTCTGCAGAAAGGCCATAGTATAAATCTATGGCAGAAAGACACATGCCTGGCCATCCGGGAAGGAGTTCAGCCAGCACAGCAGCTCAACCACCACATATTCCAACCCCGTGTTTTTCATTCTTAACTTAACCATCAAATACTTTCCAAAGCCAGAGAGCATTTACTGCCAGAAAGCTATTTTCTGTTTTGTACTCATCGTTCAAATAAACATGAGAAGAAGAAAAGAAAAGGAAGAAGAGATTAGCACAAGGTTCCGGAACTCCAGAAACCAACAAAAAAATGATATGCTGTTTCTTAGAACATGCTTATCTAAACATCACATAACACATTTTAGTGGTTGGGGTGGGGTTCATTTTCTTTTATTTTTTAAACTAACAGAAAGCAGGGACTCTCCTTGATTAGTCTTCATGGGACATGATGAACCAAGAGCATACTAGAGGCAAAGTTCAAAAGATTACGTTCCACTTCCCTAAGAACTGGTTTTTAGTAAGTAGTTTCTGGCTGTCTCGGGCCCATCAGATATAACTAACAGTCTCTTTTTAATAAAACAGTACAGTTTCTCCTAACTCTGCAATCCTGAATCAATAATAGCACTTTTATCTTCAAATCATTCATTGCATGTCCTGCAATCTTGACCTCACACTTCATCATCAAGGGCATCCACTTTGACTAAAATTGATAGTCCAAACTTGGCAAATACTAGCAATTTGGCTCAAGTGCTGAATCATGTTGTTCTACTGTATGGGCTAAGAAAAATGGCGTCCAAAAATTATTTGTCATCCTATTGAGCAA
The DNA here is from genome assembly GCF_031877795.1 of Strix aluco. NCBI lineage: Eukaryota > Metazoa > Chordata > Aves > Strigiformes > Strigidae > Strix > Strix aluco. The sequence goes on along the minus strand of NC_133941.1, from coordinate 5,103,416 downwards.
AGATGGAAGTTTCAGTCTTGGTCATTGTCTAGTTAACCGCAACCCCCCCCCGAACAGCAATAATAAATACGAGGTCCTCTGCCCATGCAATACCACTTGGATGTCTGTGTGTATCAGTGTGCATTACAAGGACTCAGTACTTATTACTCCTCAGATACAAACTAAAGTTTTTAGAAATTAGATAGGCATTTATATCCTTTCTCAAACCACACTGCATGATTCCATGTGCAAAAATGCTTTGATATTTTGTGAAGTTGTGGTTATATTTAGTTTGTTAAGTTGTGGTTATGTTTAGTTTGCATTCCTGAAATACTTTTATGATCTACACTCATCAGCAGATACAAAATGCAAAGATTCAGGATAAAGTTCAAAATGTTTTTGTGCAACACAACTGTAACTATTTGTTCCTTTAAGTCCATCATTTCTTTCCTTAAGGGCCCATACACTATCATCTCTAACTGAAGATCTTGCTTTCTTTCTAACCTATGCTTAAACCCATTACTCTCAACACTGACTAAACACTAGGTCTAATCCCAGACCCATTTCTTAGGAATGTTGTTTTTACATAAGGAGTTGGTTGTCTTAGCCGTTCTTTGTAACAAAAAAGCTTGCAAGTTCAAATACCATATGTTCAATAACGAACTTCAAGTTGGACAATGGACTAAACTCATTCACATAAAAAGGGTAAAAGGGTAAAAGAACTTATAAATTACTATCATAATCACTAATTGTGGCTAGTAATTTAAAACAGGAATGTTATCTATTTTCATCTTGAAGAAATTCAGGAGAAGCCATGGTTTCCTGTTATAGGGTGTTGTCCAAAACTGCTCAACAGAAGTCTGCAAAAATAATCTTTCAAGTTCTGTTTGAAAAGAAATGCTTGGAGTTTTTCCCATTAAAAAAGGAAATGGGCTTGTCTGAAGCGCAAAACCTTCATATTCTTCAAAGAATACAAGCAACTAAACTTAAAGCTTTTTTGGGGGAGTCGAGGGAAGAGAAGGGAAGTGCTTATAACACGGGATGACTGGATTTTTATCTTGATGCTGTAAGTAGACTTAAATATGCAGTCTGACTAATATTTGTTTAACTCAGCTTCACTAAAGTAATTAGTTTAATATATAGCACAGTTAGATGACAAAGCAGCAGGAATGTTCCGTTTTAAATACAACAATGAAATGAAACTTTCCCAAATAACTCCTAATCTTTAAAGATAAAACTGCTATCTGAGTTTACACTAGCAGAATACAAAATGGTTTCCTGAGATATTCTGGACAGTAACTATGTGTTATACAGAGCTGCTAGACAAGAGCCATTTTTTATTTTAAATTACCCCAGCCAGTCACCTCTCTGCATTCTGAGGTTTCTCTTGTTGCTATTCATTCTTTTGTTTTAAATGCTGTAGGTGGTTTTCATCATTCTGATGTTGCTCTTCAGAAAGACAGGATGCTGCAGCCAGGAATGGAAGATGACCCCAAGTCTGAAAAGTGGCCACCACTCATATGGTCCCAGAGATATCTGCTGCTCAAGCACAAAAGAATCAGTCCATGTGCACAGGTGTTTGAGACAGAGGGGATGAAAAGGTTCTGCCTTTCACAGATGCATGCATACGTGAGGGCTATATGGTGCAAGATGAGACTCACAACACACTTCAGATTTCTCATGAACTGTTCTCCCCAGTTCACACTTCCCTCTTCATTAAGGAAAAATGTACAGGTTTTCTACCAGCCACCCTTCCACCCAAAGGAAACCCCAACACCTTCAATACCACTCATAGGAGAGATCGGGTCTTCTGCAATAAAAATTAAAAAAAAAAAAAAAACAAACCAGGAAAATCTCAGCAGAAGGAGACTACCTCTGTAGGGTGTAAAATGACTAAAAGAAAAGCTAATGAATGCCCAGGAAGAGGGCCAGCCATAGCTGAGAAGTATAATCTGGAACTTGGAATCAGGGGTACTTTTGCTGCCAAACATATGTCACGAGCTGTTCCAGTGACTGTCTGTCTGTTCTTCTATAGGAGCCAGCTAAAAAAGGCAGTCAGGTCCCTGCAAACATTCCTCCAGTTTTGACCTAGAGACTGCAAAGGAAAGGGATTACTCCATTTGCATGAAGACTGTGCTTGAAGCAGTTATGAAAAACTGCAGCAATGAAATTCTAATCTGCTGATGTATTTATAGCTGAAACATGGTTTGCAAATAAGAATTCCAAAACATTTTAAAAGAGTCTTGCAAACAAGGACAATTTCATACATTTCATATTATTTCATGAAGACACAGCACCATAAAAATGAATTGTAAAACCAGTGACAAAGACAACTGATTAGTTCATCTTCATTTCCTGCCATGGCAAAATTTTTCTCCAGACTGTATTTAAAAGCACATTCTAGATCTTAAGAAAATTAGTTAACCCTACAACTATGTGTGACAGCAAGAATAAGTGGTTTCTTGCACAGAAATGGTCTAAACATTAGGGAAAAAAGTAAGTAAAGATCTTGCTTGCCATAGATATGTTTTTGCTACAAAATCCCAAAATGCACAATTCTGGGATATTGCAGCTGCCAGCAAGTCTGTTCAGGTTGCAGAGCCAGCCCATTTCACAAGGTTATGACAAGCATGACAGAGGACACTGAAACAGCAAAGGACTTTAAAGGACTCCAGTGAACGGGGAGTCTAAAATTGTCAGAGCACAATATATTGAAAATTGTTTTAATCAACTGGTCAGACTTCTGTACCTAACTTCAACCCATCACTCCTAGTATTTATTCAACTCACTACACAACTCTTTAAACAACCTATAAAAATCCCTGCATTGTGCAGTGGCCCTTCCTGACCTCCTGGTCCATGGAAGTTACAAATCCACCTCTTCCACCCTTCGTATGTTACTGTCTTCTTTCTGGGAGTAAGACATACAGTATTAGATCTTTGTATTTAATCACTTCACTTGTAAGCATCTTACTTATCTTCTTCATACTGTTCCAACCTCCCCTGCACTGCTATGCAAGAAAACATTATCTAACAAATGGATCAGACAAGGTCTCTGTTCACTAGGGCAATGCACAGCAGATGTCCCCACCTTGCTCTCCAAATACTTCTCCTGGGTGCCTCTGCCCTTTCGGCAGGACCCAAGAGATTAATGATACTTTGTACTTTAAGCCCCTTCCTTAGGCAAAAGCTGTAAAGGAAAGGGCCCCGTCCTGCCTGAATTGGAGTCAGTATGAATGCAACTGCTTCACTAAAAGGGAAAAACCACAGTGCCAGATATCTTTTCCTCAGTGCAACTTTGATGTGCTCTCGTACATCTTTATTGTGTTTTCACCACGCTCAGAAATCATTTGGAGTATTCTGGAAATCCTGGAAACAAAGTAGTTCTAACATTTTGGCTTTTACTGTGACAAAGTGAAGCCAGAAGACAGGCAGCTAAAAGAAGTTAAAAGTATTTACAGAAGAGGTATGTCTGGGATATTTCTGTTGTCAGCTTTCATTTAAATCCCTAGATGCTGTTAAATAGCAAGCATTCTATGTGAAAAATACATACAGGATATGAATGTTTTTCCTAAGCGTGTAAAGGGTTCACACCCTCTTAAAAAGAACATTCTTGCTGTCTTTGATGTTGCAAATCTTATTATGTAAAACAGACTGTTGTGTAAAATAAATGATGGTGCATGATCCTGCAAGAAGCTTAGTACCCATAAGTTGTTTTAAAGCCAACAGGAGGAAAGGGCACTCGGCATCAAGCAAATTTCTACTGTGAACTTGTGCTAGACAGCTGCTGAATGAAAAACCTTTTGAGAGAATAAAAATTAATATAAACACAACTTGCCCAAATCACAAGTTGGCATCCTTGAAAAAAAACCTTGTGTTGAGGTAAAATTGCACAGATCTTTCAGTTGCTCAGGAAAGGTCCGAGCTACCAGGAAGACTGCTCCTCTGCAAAACCAATGCAGTAAGAAACTAGCACACCATTCACCTTGCACTGTAATCCTCAGAAAACCAATGAGAAGACACAGGTCTCGTGAACATGTGCAATATATGAAGTCACTGCTAAAAGGAGCTCACAAGGTGAGCATCATTCAGCTCCATCAATAGCTGTTTGATGACTAAAACAAAAGATCTTGAATTCTGGATCCATGGATGCCAGTGGCAAAGCTTCCGTTGGTGTACAGAGGACCAGGGGCCATGAGAAAAGCCTATAAAGAAAGTGCTATATTGCCTGTGAAAACTGATGGATTGATTTCACTCTTAACTCATGCTGAGCTTGGAATACCAGCTGTCACATGGCAGTCTTGCCTCCAACATGTTCATGCTCTTCTCAGAGTCAGTGACTTTCAGTGGCAGAAGAATAGTTAATCCTCTGTGTTCTGCCAAACATTTCTTCTCTATAGAATCTACAAAAAGGCACAATTAGAGCAAGTTGCTCTATTAAGAGTCGGAGTAGAGCCATCCATTCATTTTTACTGTCCCCACAGAGCCAGCACTGATAACGGCTGTCCCCATTCTGATGCAGGTAAGCTAGTGGCCCAACGTGGGAAGACTACTTGAACAACCTACCAAATCGTCCATCTTTTTCTCCTTCCTGTAACAGGACCCCAGACACTTGCTGAAAGGATAAATATTGTGAATCTTCACCTTTCAATCTGGGCCACAGCAGGAGACCATGACCCTGCCACAAGCAGCAAGCGTGTATTTACCCTGCTCCATGGACACGGCGTATGCCAAGCAGATACTTATTTTTAGCTGGTCACTTGGCATAAAAATGGTCACACCATGTTTATTTGCATTTTTAGCTTAATTACCTCTAGCCTCCTGCTATACTTCAGAGAGTTCTAATAAGATGTTAAGAGAGAAGCAGTTCCCTACATACATTGCCTTAGGTTAGTTCAATGCCCCATTAGCCCATCTAATGGCTTCTCATCTGCAAGCTTCTGTGTGGGTGTCCTGAAGTCAATGTAAAGAAAAGCATAGAGGCTGAGGGAATAGAACTCGCCTTCCTGGACCTTACCTATTCAGTCATGCATGTTTTAGCTATTAACAACATTGTTGATCAGAGTTAAAAACTCACCCCAATTAAGACATTAATAGATACCACCTACCCAGAAAGATAGTTTCAAAAAATTTCATTTGCTTTTGGGGAAAAGCAGCAAAACAAAACATAATACATCAATCATCTTAAGAAAGTACTTTCTTCCACGGTGTTTTTACTAGGCGGTAGATATTTTGTAATTTGAATTCTTACACAGCAGCTTCACCTCATTGTTCTCAGATACCAGAAAGGTACTGGTTTTTTTTCATTGCTTTTGATAAGGGAATCCTTTCTGGTTCTACTGTGGTAACAGATCCCATTCTATAGTGCTCATGACCAAGACTAAGTTGCTTATAACTGGTATTTCCCACAGAGAACCACAGCAGGAATTGACTTAGTTCCTCATCTATTCTGATAGGTCTGTGAAATAACTACCAGTTCCCTACCACCTTCTCACCTTTCATTGTACAGACCAAGTGGGAATAGCAGAAAACATGACATGTTTAATGACTACTGTCCTGCTGTTCAGCAATGTACAACTGAACTTGTGAGCTCAGCTCAGGAATGAGCAAAGAGGAGGTTCTTCACTCGGCAGCAGGCAGAAGACTAGAAAGTCCTTGCTATCAATCACCACAATGCAAAAAATCAGACCTGTGCTCTGACTGTTGTCCTGCTGCAAGGCTTAAGATGTTATTGCACTGTCCCTCAGCTGGATGTAGGAAGAAATGGCAAGATGGGACAGAAGCCCAGGCCTCAGTACTCTGGTTCATGACTTGGTTTGTTAATACAAATATGCATATTACTGCCAGTCAAAGCCCACATGCTACAGAGCAGCCAAGGGCCTTTCCTGCTCCCTTCTACCAACAGAGCAGATGGGACAACCATGTCTTCAGCCTCCATCTCCACATTTAGGGAGGATATCTGTGCAATAGTCCACAAGCCAGAACAGTGAGAGCTGTGGTTTCCACCCTCTGCAAACCCAGCTGTGAGAAAGGAGACAGAGATACGCAGGAGTGGGCGGCATGACAGCAGGGAACAATTTTCTGAAGACAAGATCCAGTGGGACATATATTCTCTGTATTCCGACAAGGACGGTAACACCACCCTGCTTCCCAAATTACAATATAAGTATCAGTACATTCCTTATTTACAAGCTCCCTTGATTTCAGACAATTTTTAAAATAACTATGATCAAGAATGTGAAAGTGCATTTCTGAACCTGTTTAGATGCTTGCCCCACTTTCAATGCATAAGTCTTTCCAGAGAACCAGTGCTTTTACTGAGACATTAAAAAGAATCACAAAGAGAAGGGACATGGCAGCCTCACTTTCTTCCACTCATCTGAAACAAAACCACTTCCAGAGTTACATATTTAAGCATCACTTGAAGGACAACCCAGTTCATCCACATGAAACACTTATTAACTGCTGTTAAGTCAACAGATTTATAGATTACCAGTTCATTATTTATTCCAGTAGGAGAAAAACAACAATCAAGATGCATTTAACAATCAAGATACATTTATTCAAAGCATAATTGCACACATAGGGTGTGACCTTCACAATAAGAGGCACCTCTAATGCCAAGTGGTTTGGGTGTGAGTAAGGAACAGAATAACTAAAACCAAAACATCCCAATAAACCAAACCACCAGCAGCATGACCCCCCCCCCTTTCAAATAAGTATTTTTCCTGTTACAATCACTTATGGAAAAATAAATGAAGCATTCACTCAAATCATAGCAAGGTTTGAAAATACAAATCTATTTTATATCACTCCAAATCACCTCTCCATCCCCTCACAGCCCCAGATATATCAATATAATGCTTTGTGTTCTCCCACAAATCTTGCATGTTACATCTTGTGTAATTTATGATGAAACCTAACAAAACATACACAGTATGTTGCTTCATGCAAACTACCTTACATACCCTGAGTAATGTTTTGGTAAACTGCAACATGCACTACACTTCTGAGACAAAACCTAGTAATAGAAAAATATCCCTGTTCCTTTTTAATTCCCCATTTCTTCTGATTCAGAAGTAGAGGGAATGGTGTAGTAACAGAAACACTTCCTAGACATCAATTCATATTGTCATTTAACTTTTTTATAATGTTTTTGAATACACAAGCACATAAAATGTTGAAAATAGAGACTAGTAACATTATCAAACGCTTTTACTGAAAAACAAGGCAAAAACTAATTCAAAATAACACTCAAAAGAAAAGTGAAACACCTAATGCTTAGAATACCAAATACTTTGAAGTTTCTCTTTCTTGAACCAGCTTTGCTAGATATTTTTGCAGTATTAGTAGCAATACAATTTAACTTTAAATGTGGCCAAAGGAAGAAAAATAAAAAAGGTGGGGTTTTTTTAACAAATTAAGGGAAGGAAAAGGGTTCTGTAGTAGATGGTACAAAAAATTCAGGTGAAGACAGTATCATACTATGGTTTTCTGCAATATATAGCCCAGAGAGGCCATAAGTATAATACAAAAATCACCAGTTTAAACCAATGAATATAAAGCAGCAGACTTGTTGAGATTGACAGAAATACACACAGATGCAATGAGAGCCAAAATCTGACTGTTTAGTTCCTGGAGCTGGTCAGATATTTATGCTAATATAGAACAACCTTGGGTATCTGAATGTCACAGAGACACAGGATGTGTTTGGAGAGTTGAGGTTTTGGATAACCGAGGTAATTTTCAGAGTAATTAACTAATGTCAGGGGACATGACCGTGTTCCAAATAACAGCGAAGGTTAGATAATCAAATGCTGCTGTCTTACTACTTATCTTACTGAATACTGTAAAGGTTTTTATTGAAAAGCTTTTACTGAAAGGGAGTTCAAGATCAAATGAGCAGAGACACCATTAATTTCACATGCAAAAAGCACTGCTACAGGGTATTTTGTGCCAAGCCACATACTGCTCATCTGCCAGACAACAGAAGAGTGGTTTGTACCTTGAGAATTGAATTCCTCCCTCTGAAGAATTTACCATGCACCTCATCCCTTCAGCAGCAGGAGTTACAGCAGCACGCACCCAGCTCCCTGAGTCCCAGAGCAAGGTCCGAGGGCAAGAGCCCATCAACTTTCCTTTTCATCTCCAAAGCCAACCCTCCCTGCGTGATGTCAACTTCTAAGTGCTGAATTTGCTGGTCTCAGCCTCATATTATCCTTCAGAAACACCCTGCAGAATCTGGACTTTGCTGGTCTAAGGCTGTAAATGTTATTTAGAATAACAAAACTTTCCGGGAACAAGCTGGGGATACAGCTTCGCCAACAGGCAGGTAGTGAAACATTACCTTATTATCTGCTCTAACGCTGCATAAATTCAGTCTGGACCATGCATGCTGCTGCAACTGCAAGCATGGCCTCAAAACCAAAATTCTCTCAGTAATCTTTCCAATCCAATGGTCTGTGCTGAAAGAAGTGCAAGTGCCTCCTGGGTCATGTTCTTGCGGTAGCAAAGACATTCCCATCCATGTCTTCACACGTGAAATGTTTTCTGTAGTTTTCAGTTCACTTACACGACACAGGGTAAATGCTGCTCTGTTGCAGTCTTCCATCTCTCTCTACTCTTGTTCAGCTACCTCTCGTTTAATATTTCTGAAACATTTGTAATAATAGCAGCATAACAGCACCAACACCATTGTGCCTATTTTCTAAGGCAATAATCCACTTCCCTCCTTGAGATAAACTACTAGGGGGAACAAGAGATGGGTTATTGGCTTGTAAAACAGTGTGATGATAGTATTATTGTCTAAATTAATGTCATTTAATGCTTTATACCACAGTTCCAGAGGTCCCACCTCAAGCATTAATAATGCATTTTGCTTTTTAACATGCCATATGGGAAAAGACCGACTTCTGACATCCAGGGATTGCATCAGTAAAACATAACTAATTGGTGCAATCTGAAAGAACAAAATAGGAGACCTTGGTTGTTCCGAAGAACAGTTCAGTTACTTCACTCTCCCACCCCATCCTAACCTCTCCCCTGCCCTCGCAAATACAGTCTTTTTTGTTCTTTACATTATTCATTTCTGAACATGATGAGCTAAAAATGTATCTTCTTCATATACCTTTTCCATGTTAAAAGTATATGCATTACCTCTTCTGAGCTACCTTGTTCTCATTCATATATTCTATCCCATTTATCAATGTAAGAAATTGAAGCTTTACAAAGGAATCACCAAAAAAAAGACAACAAGACAGGCCCTGCATTGCTAAGACACAGTAAACAAGCCCTTGGCTGATAAATTTGCTTATGACAATATTGGCAGTAATTTGATTCAAATTCCAACAAAGTCAATTTTGAATTATAGCAGCCAGAGACAGAAAATAGCTTCTTTTCTTAGCTGTTAACCCCATAAAAACTCCTTTTTTTGAACCATAACATAAGTCCAAGATATGTCCCTGGTGGTGCAGCTTAAACCAGTGATCGGAATAAGTGAAGCATGATAAATAGCTACTGCACTACCCCCCCATCAGCTGAAGTCTGCACAGGTCTAGCTGTGGAAACAGAAAGGTCATTCATTACTCAGTGTGAACAAACAGACGGCACATTTGTGATAAATAATAGCTATTACAGAGCTACAAAACACACTGAGGCTTTCTGCTCCATAGCTGCACATGACTTCCCCTGTATTACTCTTTAAATATAATTATTTAAAATTGGCTTCCTTCATGAAGACTCCCATACCTCTATGGATTAAAGTCATAAACCCAAGTATGAATATATATATCTTTGTCTGTATATATATATATATATGTATTTACACACACACACATACACTTTAAAAACTATTTGGTTATGGTAAGCAGGGCACAAAGTCATACGTCTCATCCACTACAAAATAAACAGGATACAAGTGGCATATTTGCCTTTATTTTCACTTTCCTCATCACTCATAATGCGGATCTCAGGATCGTAATAGAAACAGTAATTAGTACGCCAACCTCTGGTCAGGAAACTCCTAAGATGTCAGTTCTCAGTGGTTGCTTTAAAAGCCGTATCAAGCAAGCAAACAACCTCCACACAAGGTTTTTTTCCCTGCCACCATGACCAGAAGGGCAGGTTATGCCGCCAGCAGAGTTTTCACTTGTTGGTCAATCTTCTCAATAAAACATCCATTTCTTAAGAGTATGAAACCTTTAATGTTAGATCAGACCTGGTAAGCACAGCACCTGTAGAGTCGTTCTGACACTGAGAATGGACAGATCATCCTAACTCTCCCAATATGAGCAACTGCAAAAGCCATAGTCTATGATGTCTCATCACACTGAGAAACATCGTACTCCCCAAGTGTTCCTAGGAAAAGAAAGGGATTCTTTGAGACCTTTTTGTGAAGTAAATCACTGCCACAGAAAGTTAATATACTAAAACACATTTTCTACCCATCTACCTTTGTCCAGCATGAAGTAAAAGAAGTGCCTGCAGTGCCTGCTGCCTCTTCTCCCTTGCGGGGGCACGAAGAGGGACATTCCCCTGTAAATATATCAATTTCATGTACAAATCTGTTATCTGTACTGATCCTCTGAACACCACACTTCACTGGGCTTCTGCTATCTGTGACACCAGTTTTGGTGGCATAGGGCAGATGGACAACCAACTTTTTTCAGACCATATTAAAAATCTGGAAGGATTTCTAGAAGTGCTTAGGATCAAATTGTTTCCTCTCACCAACATACCTAGTTGCATGTGTTCAGTCTTACAATACCCCTTGTACTTAAAACAGCACTAAGTATAATCTTGCAATCTCCGCTGGCTTTCACCCCTGCACTTCTGTTTAGTTTTGGACGAGGACAATCGCCCTGCTCAGGGGGAACACCTCCAGCCAGATGCGTGCAAGGGAAATTAACTGGTCACCACGTGAATGCAAGGACATGAACGCTTGAGTGCATGAATCTGATCACAGGAAGAGAGTCCAAGCAGCAGTGTGCTCCAATATTCAGCAGGAAATTAACTCTCCTGCTTCTCCATCCCAGGTCTCTGCTGAATATGCAGCAATAGCAATTAACTTTCACAGAGGTGGGGAGGGAGGAGAAAAGGGTGAAAGATTTGAACTTTCACCAAACTTGTACCATTAATCGCAATCTGTAAACTCAGATGAAAAGACCAGAGAAGCAAATGATTCCCTGTAAATTTCAATTCTTCATTTACATGGCAAACAGAAAACACAGGTCGTAACTCACAGCAACTGGAGTGCAAACTATCAAATTAGCCCAATAGAGTATGTCATTGTGCAGCTTCAGAAACAAACAACAGCCAGCAACGAAGCCTCCTGAAAGTCAGAGATATTCAACTGAGCATACCACACAGTGTGCTAGGATGAGTGTGGTGATTACTGGGAGTAATGACATGAATAGCAAAATGATACAGAGCATTTATTTCAACCATGGAAATAAGGAAGCCTGCAGCAATTTAAATTTTAGGCTTTACAGCTAACGGCAAAGCAAGCCCTATAAAAAAAAATTCCTAACACAAAGACAACCAGAGCTGCTTACCTTCTGTTAGGTATATATTTTCCTAGTTCTCTGTTGAAATGGTACAAAAAAAAAAAAAAAAGTTGTTTAATTACAAAACTTTGACAGCTACATTTAGCATTTTCCATGTGCAGCATATACATGTTCGATATGCATATAGAGCATCTCTGCATATGCGTGTGTATATGCACACAAGCATACACAACTGGCTTATTCTCATAACTTTTTTAAAGCAAAGCACATGTTTTTGATGTGTAACTGATAGAAAGGCTTTCAAACATTTTTTCTCCTAGGTTCCCTTTTGCACCTCTCCGCAAATGGTGCTCTAAGACAGGGTTCAAAAGAACAGGAACATTTGCCCAAAATGTGAAGACTTCCAGCTCTATATTCAGCCCCTAAGCCTGGCCTTACTGCCGAGAAGGAAGCTATCACAACACCCAACTTGAAAGCAGCAGAACTTCAGGAGTCTGAGTGTCCATTTCCACTATGATTTGTCCTGCAAAAAGGGATGGCTGCATTGGCAACAGCTTCTGCTGCAGCTACCCAGGCTGGGCAACAGCTCAGATGCTCTCGACGCTTTCACAACTCACCACCTACAATGCCTACAGCATAGTCAAAAGGCAAAATACACCTAGTTATCACAGTGGGTTGGTACCTGTTAGCTGACACCTTAGCCCCAAGACGTTTATTTGCTTGTCACTAAGAAGCATGTGGCACTTACCATAGAGCATCCAGTCAGATAAACTGTAAGTCAGAAGGAAAAGGCTGGATCCAGCTGCAACAGAAGCCATTGCCAATGCCACCATCCCTTTCCAGGGGTCAAATTGTACCAGTGAAAGAGCAGAAGCCAAGAGTGGCTTCACTGATTTGACACAGGAGGGGTCACTGAACAGCTTCTACCCAAATGGAGGGCTGGGGGAGGGGGGGGAAGATACATTGAAAATTATCCAAATGGAACTCCAATTCCTTCAAGGAGAACTAAATCTCACAAAGCTTTGTTTTTCCAGGCAACAAGATGCAACTGCCTCACCGATCCAGGCACTTGTAGTAGGATGTTGCTCACTCCATTTCAGATCCTCAGCTGAGAAACCCAGCTCTGCATGCGCTGGTTAAGTAAAGCCAAAATATGGCATTTTGCAGGACACACATATTACTGCAGTAAAAGCACAAATTATTTCTTGTTCTAGACATGCTTCTCCATCCACACACACAAACACACACCCCTTTTATTAAACCAAGCTGAAAAAATATCAGGGGAAAAGCAACAAGTGCAGGGGCTGTATTATTGTTCATGTGGCAGGTCAGCGAGAAAGTGTTTTACCTGTCAGCAGATTTGAGGACTCCAAAAAAAAAAAAAGGCCATCAAATCTTTTGACACCTGAAAGCTACAGGCAAGTTAAAGAAAACGAAACCAAAAAACTGCCAAGGCTTGGAAAATACTCTTCCACGTAATTTTAAGAGTAATAAATAAATCTGTGGTCCACTAGTTCTAGTGGCACTCATACAGTGTAGAATACCTTTCATGATCTCTCACCTGAACTACCTCCTTTCTCGCAAACTCCTGATTTCTGTTTTATGTCTGGTTAGTCCACGGGAACACCCCTTGGAGGCTACAAAGGATCCTCCTTTCATTTGCTTAAAAAAAAAAAAAAATTATTTCTGGAAGTAACGACATGCCGTTCTGAGAGTTTCTTTTTAGAAAACTCTTAGAGGTACAGTTTTCGGGGTCAGAGCTGCAGCCCTGATACACACTTTGCAATCACACTGATTGCGATAAGCCTCAGGCAGTAAGATGGAGGGAACAGGCTGGCACAGTGTGGACCTTAGGGTAGGACTCTCATTTACATTAAGATCATTTAAAACCACTCCCGAAGGGCAAAGAGCAGCGTAAATGGCTTCTATGTGGGAGTAAATTACATGTGTACAAAGGATCAAAACAATGCCAACACCATGCATAGAAAGCAACACACTTCTCATTCAGAATTTGAAATTACTTTAGTCTGTACCTTGCTTAAAATTCCTCATAACAGGCATCTTTTTTTTCAAAGGAACTGTAGACATATTTCTACATAAACCCTTACTTAATAATTGTATTTACTTGGTTTTCAAATCTTTGCTAAAAGAGGGGAGCTCAAATATCCATACAAAGTTTGATGGTTCTCTGGATCAAAACAATACTGTTCTAGAAAATTTCAGTTCAATCGGCTTACAGGATATTGCTGGGCAACACAGCCAGAGGCATGTTTATAGACTCCAAAATACTAATTTCATACCCAATTTCTACATACTCAAAGTCTTGCAAAGTTTCCAAGCTTTCACACTTGTTTTACAAATCTGTATTTTGAAGAGCTTGAACATTTCAGTCATGCTCTGCTTTAAAATAAACTGTTAAACACAAATCCCAATTAATAAAATTTACTCAGTTAACTCAGTTTTAGTTCACAACACAGGCAAAGCTGAAAGGACTGATTCCTCTGGCCTCAATTCAGAGAAAAGCTAAGTATGCGCTTTGACTGTAAGTGTATGAGCAGCCCCCTTAGTTTGACAGGATTTACGATCACCACAAATACTTGTTTACTCTCTCCATTGAAGATGAGTCAATTTACCCACTTCAAAAGACAGGGCCAGAACGCCCAGGTGAGGGGCAGATAACACACTGGAATTACGTTGTGGGCTATTACTTTGATCTGAATGACAATTACAGCAACACAAGCATATAGTGGAAAAGTTAGCAAGAGACACACAAAAAAATCCTGGGCCATCCAAAAATGGAAAACCATTTTCTCCAATGAAGGTGCATGCCATGAACTCAAAGTGGGTTAGGTTTGCTTATTCCCAAATCCTTTCATTCAACAATCAAAATCTGGAAGAAATAAGCTTTTTTTGTTTGCCATTAGTGGGGGCGGTTTGTTTTAGGAGTAAAATAAATTACACAGAAAAACAGTGCCTGACCATGAGCTGGCATATCACCAGCTTTTAATGGTAGTCTGAATGGCTCACACACTTTCCTTTCAGTCCAAGTCTCTTGATACTCCTTTTAGAGTTTGTTCACAGATTTCTTTTTTTTTTTTTTAAAAAAAAAAAAAGCCTTAGGATTTAAAAAGTTTGCTATCTGAGTCATCTCTACATGATTTGGGTGAGTGAGTCTTTCATTTCCAGTCCTTTTTAGAAATAAAAACTCCCTAACGGAACATGGTTACATCTGGAGTGGAATTTGCTGTTTGATCAACTAGAGATGTAGAATGGGGAGGTCTGACAATGGCAAATTGACTTTCTGCTTGGGGTAACTCAAAGTTCAAATTAGCACTGAAAGAAGCTGAAGTAAGGTGCAGAAGTATGGTCTACTGCTTAAAGCACAGGCCTGGGAGACAGGGCTGCAACGCTCAATTCCCAGCCTTGCCAATGACTCACTAAACCCAATTCCACAAAGCGCTTGCAAATGCTCAGGATGTGGATAAAATTATTGCACTCCCTGAAGAACCTCACCATCTCCAAGCCTGGATGACTTGCATTTGATTTAACTTCTCTGTACCTCAGCCTGTGATGTATGCAGTAATTCATTTAATCTGTAATATGATTTGAGATCCCTGAATAAATATGCAATTCTCATAAATATTAATACTTTATTATTAAGTAAGTGCTTCTTGCTTGTAACTGACCTAGTAAGTTCTGAAATATCTGTTGCTGACATCAGTGGGGAAATTTTTAAATTTATATGAAAACCTGTTAGCAAGTTCAAAAGGTATGAAAAATCTGCCACTTCACTCTTTTTACATCCAATTTTACTGTACTGATGCAAAACCCTGAAACATCCATTTTCCATGCTGCACTTTTTCTCAAACGTCTTCAAAACTAATTCTAAAAACCCAAGACACAGGAAACAGTTCTGGCCCTCCAGACCACCAACAAATCTGATGAAGAGCCAAATCTATCGGCACTCCTTGCTCTGTGCAGCACACCATGATGTCCCAGGAATCAAACAGCAGATGAAATGCACTGACAGAGTCTTTCATTCCCCTCACTTCACGCAGATTTCCAGAACAGCACAACACATTTGAGCAGCAGCTGGAGGGTCGCTAGACACATAACTGCACTTCATAAAATAGCATCTGACCTCCTGCACTCCTACCACTGGAATACTCTTAATTAGCTACAGCCTGGGAATGGCTGGAGATTCCTAAAATAGTCAGTTAATGAAGACTGACATGCACCAAACTGTAACAGCAAGGAGAGCAGTGAATATGGCAGCTAGCTTGGGATTAATGCGTTGCACATGTCCAGGACTGCTGTCAGAGCTCCAACACTTCCCTGAGCTATATGACCTCCATAAAACTAGAACAAACAAAACCAAAAAACCCCACAATAAAGTTTATTTCTTAAGTTACGTTTGTGACATGAACAGTTTATGTATGATGACTCACTGGGTACAATGAAATCACTTATAGCATCCATGTGTTTACATAACAGTCATTCTCGAAAGCATGTTTATTGCCAGAGGTAACCAAAAACCTTTATCTCAGTAACTCTTACAAGAGGCAGCAGATTTAAACAGTACCAGTGTAATCCACAATCATAAAGGCAAAAGCAAATAAATAAATGAAAATAATAATAATAATAAAAAAAACAAAGGGTCACACTGACAGAGACTGCTCAAAACTTCCCACTGATTATTACAATTCAAGACCTGACAGTGCATAAAAAGAAACATATAATTTCAAAGTACTGCAACTGCAAATGTGTTAGTAACAGACACAGTAGATGAGAGAAAAAGGTCTCTGTTATTAATCAGAATTCATATTTAAGAAACAGTGGTTGTTAAGTAACTCCTTTGAATCCTAATCACAACCAGGAAGGTACCAATTATTCTGCCTCTGTGTTACTATTCATTAATATCACGCTGAAATCTTATTTGTTTTTACAAGGGGGGGGGGGTGTGTGTGTAGGAAATTAATTTTGAGGGGGTTGCTTTTCTTTTTTTGAACTGCATCTGTACCTGCAACCAGCCAAACCCATGGAGATCAGGTAATCAGGATACAAACAAGGATCCACATTTGACTAATTGGAAGGTCAGGTAAACAAAGCTCCATTACCATAACAAAAAGTTTTTGCAGACTTGCCATTATTTCTATGCATCTCTTGCCCTGACAACAAATAAAATCTCTACTGAAATGGAATAAATATTATAATACTGTTCCCTACATATTACTTTATGAAAGACTTTCCCCCTCCAAGATTGACCTAATGCTTAATTAAAGTTACACAAAGCAGCAGAAAAAGATCTAAAGCTCCAAGCCAGTGATGACTAGAAACTGTTAGATTTGATTTTCAGTATAATGATATTCTCTTATTGGCACAAGCAAAACAAACAAACAAACATGAGCTGCAATAATGGTCAAGGTGTGTTAATACACTTTGGGGAAGGCTTTTTGGTTTTGATTTTAAACCTCTGCTATTTTGGAAGGTAGCCAAAGTATAATTCTGCCTCCCTTGATTGACAAAGCCTGCTATACCTTTAATTAAATCTGCGACTGTACGCCACCTTTTCCAGTAAGAATAGGAATTAAAAATTAATTTTCTAGAGGAAGAACCTGTTTTCCTTACAGACAAACAGTATATTTTTTTAACAAATATATATAGAGCATGATTAGCTGAGATGGTGTCTATGGCATTTCCAGAATAAAACTAATCAGTGTTACCATGTACTCCATCACACTGCTCTATTTGCATTTTTTCCTGGAAGGCTTCCAAAGAAAGAGGAAAATCTGCTTAGGAAGAAGCAAAATGCCCTGAACGTACCATGAGAGGGGACAACCTGTGGAAAAGCAAATAACCAGAGCCTGCTATACCTAGACTCTCCTTCCACACTGCAAGTTATGCATCTCTTGACTATTTTTATGAGAACATCACTGGACAGCCGCTTTCACCTGCAGAGCACATTCAACAACAGCAGACCCCTCACAGCTATGGAGGGAGAAGTAGAGCAGACTGTCAGCTCACAAAACACTGACCCTCTCCCTCCTCATCCATGGAGGAGTCCACCAAGAGTATTGCACAGTGGAGCTTCCCAATGAGATGAGGTCTGAGGGCCACCATTTGCCCAAACGCATGACAGACAGCAGTCATGGCCATGAGCTGACCACCTTGAGAAGAGGTGAGGACTTTAGTAACTCCTCTTGCTTGTGACAGTCAAATGCAACAGACGGAAGGTGTTTCGTACCATATTTTGGAAATGCAGTTGGCATATATGTGCCAGGTTCTGGGATCTTGTGGTTATGGGTGGATCTTATAAATGTCCAGCCAGAAAAGGGGGTGGCGGAAATAAAAGTCAATCCTTTCATGTTTCACAGAAAAGCTAAAGAAACATCACCCAAAAAGAATTAGAGAAGAAGTCAAAAGAAAAATCAGGGGATTTATTTTTTCCCTTCCTCTCAATAGTGTGTTTTTTAATACCAGTCTCCTGATAAATTGGTCTTTTCAAGGATTAGGGCTGAGAGAACTGCCAGAATCTGAATACTTTCAGTCTCACTGGAGAGATGGGCAAGATACCAGAAGGAGGAGGGAAAGTTTTCAGGCATCTTTCGCCTTTATTATGGGATTATCAGGTCTGCAAAGATCCCTTTACTTCCATGAGTACCTAAGGGACCAGACAAGCTAAGGACAGTGCAGGAGAATCCCGTACTACCTAAATTGTCTCAGAAGAAGAGAACATAAAAAAAATCTATTCCTAAAGCAGCAGTGAAGGTCACTAAGGAAGCAGAGTGAGGGCTCGTACCTGTGCCTCTGCTACTACTGGTCCTCTAGAAGATGAAGCACTAACTGCACTGGACTATACTGCAGTCTCAAAGTGAGCAGCTTTTGAAGCCAGAACTGCAGGGTTCAGAGTAAAACACTCATCTGCAGGCCCATCACAGAGGGGAACGGGACAAAGTCTGCTGCTTCAGCCATGTCCTGGCAGAGAACATTTGCACCTACAAGCAATGACAAGCAGGAGCCAAGTGACAAAAATGCTCGTGAGGATCAAATGTCAGATTCAGAGGGTGTGAAACAAACCTGACATCAGCCTTAAGTATGAAGTTCCCTAAGGCATGTTCTGGGAGATCTTTTTAGCATTATCTGCTGAATTTTGAACCAAAGTACTGCTCTGGGAAGCTTTAGAGGGTGCATCGAATGCAACTTGTACCCACAAAACTGTTCTCACTGAACAGCAACTACATTTCTGCATAACATAGATGGCAAGATTCAAAATCAAATAAAGTGAACGTTTGCGATTTAAACATTAAGAGCCATTCTTTTGTTAAAATCAGCAGAATAAAGTAACATTTATATACCTATCCCTGTCAGGAGCTTTGCTACTGTAACTCATCACTGTAGGATCTAGGAGCTTTTCCACAGAACAAAACTACTGCAGACAAGTGGACAGGAGACTCTGAAAGCATTTCTCCCTTTTCAAGTTTCAGCTCTATCTAAAGTAGAATCGTCTTGGCTAGGGAAGAAGGAAAGGTCTGATGCAACTGCTTTCTTGGTAATGGTGAAAATATTTAAACAGAGAGCTTTGCAGAATATATTGAGCATGGCTGGACTTCAGGTTTCTCCAACCTCCTTAAGCTTATAAATATCAAATTACATATTCAGCTGCTATAACAAGATGCTCATCTGATAACTGCAAGGAACTAACACATCAAGGTCTAGACTAGTTAAATAAAACCACAGTTTATCTGAGAAACATAGTACTTGGCAGCTGAACAGAGAAAGCAGCCTCACACCCCTCTTTTGAGGTGGATAGGAAAGGGGATAGGTCAGAGGGAGGAGGACCACACACTGTCTTATAATACATGAACTGTGATTCAAAAAACCAAAAAGTACCAAAAAGTTTAATTCTTCTTAGTCTTAGGATCCTGATGAACTGTAAAAGAAAATGCTCATCAGCTACATTTACCCTCAAAACTCAGTGATACAATCCTTTATTCATTCTCAGGAATTATTTCTTTTCCTTAACTGATTGTAAAATTCTTTTATTTCCAGATATTATACTAAATTATTATTTTAATTCCTTGAGAAATCTGAGACACCTTTATTTTGATCTTCAATATAAATCAAAGACATTGTTTATACTACTTTATAAGTGATACAAACACACATGAATGAAGAAGCTAAGAACAGGTAACCAAAATTAAAAACTAATCCACACAAAGGTGGCAAAGAACTTCCATTCTGCTCCCCAATTCATACTTACCAATATCCACTAAACCACATCAGATGATCACAATTCAGTGCTAAGCCTAGCTGTGCTGATCCCACCAAACTCCACAGAAACACAACACTTTGCCACCATTTGCCAGTGAATCCTAAACATGACTTATTTTCATCCTGGCAAGGCTGATTACCTGACTCCCTACAAGCACCTTTCACGGGAAAGAGTTTGCTAGCATGGTGCTGAAGATCTGACCATCACCCCTGTGAGATATACACAGTTAAGAGACTCCACCAGCTTACGCAGGTACCTGAAATCCAGACTGTGATAGCAGAGCCCTTTGGCATTCAGAACAGTTTCAAAGCAGCAGGAAACAGTATTAACATAATTTTCAAGTCAAATGTTGCATCACATGTTGCCTAAAATCTAATAATCTGGACTTGCGCATCTTGCTTCCTTGAGGAACCAGCCACCACATTTTCCAAATGATCTGACAGTCCACCTTAATATGCAATCCAATATACATAACATAATTAAATGCCCAGTCTACTCTCTGGGGTGACTAAGCTCATCTACTGAAGCCTGCAATGATTTACAAACTACAGGACATACCGAATGTGGAAGGCTACTAACTGATCAGTTCTGGCGAACATTTTTTCCTAAAGCTAAGGAGATTGAGACCCCAGTTTCCATCCCTTCTCTGTGCTGGCTGCTGTCATCCTCAAGCACTGCCTCCAGAAGATGCAGACCTCTGTCTAGATAGATATACAGCAATCTAATAAGTAATAATGACAAACACTAACTTGTTTCATTACCAAATTAATATGTGCCTTTGTGAAGTTTAATACACATCTTATCACCATGTCCAAGCTATTTCTGGCAAGTTCAAAACAGTCAGAGCAGAGGATCCACTGGTCAGAAGGACATACAGGAGAGAGACACTCAGGCCCAGAATTCAGATTCCACTATTACCACTGAAATTTATGTCAGGGCAATAAAGGAAACAGATTCTGATTTAACGTGTCTCATCTTTCAAACACGTATGCACACACAAAATACCATCGCCACAACTCACAGTAGCAAAGTTGTACAAACACTTGAGCAATTCCAGGATCAAGCTCCTAGTTAGCAGCCTGACAAGATGAGATTTTATGTACTAGTTTTCAACATTTCCTCCCTCCGTTCTCCTTCTATTCTGTAAGCTACAATATTTAAAGAATAAAAGTATATCTTTCACTCAACACCCCATCACTACAATGACTTGTTATAAGCAATGAGATTCTTCAAACAGCTAAAACTGCCTTTTTTCAAGACGTTGGCAGGTTTTGATTTTTGAAATCAAACAATTCAGTTTCTACCATAAGTCCTTTGCACGCAGGAAGGCAGCCAGCGGGTCATTTAATTATTTATCTGCCAGAGGTCTTTTAAGGTGACTCTTGGAATATCTGAGCGTCTCCATTTGAGAAAGTATTGATTAAGACAAAGTCATTAACAAGTGAATGTGTAACTGCAGGAAGAACCTTGGCAGGTCTGTAATGCACACTCAGGCACTGAAAAGAGCGCTAAATAGTATTTTAAAATAAGTGTAAACAAACCTATTTCTCTTTAAGTATAAGAATATTTAAAAAATAATAAAATTTTTATTCCTTCTTTTTCCGCCTAAAAATTGTGACTCTTAAAACTCTTAAAGTCAGGCTCCTACATCTACACTAATCGCCAAGTATTACACATTATATCATTAATCACCCTGAGTGTTCTGAAATTTTCCTATGTGTATATGACTACGCAATGATAATTTTTTTCTGGAATTTACTGAGAGCAGTCTCCTTTCTATTTCCTTAAAGGTATTGATGAATTAAATCAAGGGTATCTTCAAAGATATGTCCAAGATACAAGCTAGGATACTGTTTTTCTGATTGAAAGACATGATTTCTCTGAAACTGAAAAATTTCATTAATGTGTGGCACCACTTAAAACCAAAGCTAAGAGTTGAAGCAAGGAAAAGAAAAATGTTCCAAAACAAGCTAAGAGTTGAAGCAAGGAAAAGAAAAATGTTCCAAAACAGGAAAAACACCAGGCTTACATCCATGAAGGTATTTAAACACCTAAATCTCATTTACACATTAGTTGATGAAATACACAAAGGATTTAGATTTCAGAGACCAGCTAGGAAAGTGCTACCAGCAGCCTCCAACAATACAATTTTATAAACATTCAAGAAAACATTGCATTGAGTTTTGTACAACTATGCATTAGAGTGGGCTGCTTTTTATAAATCCTGACTCATGAACATATCCTCATTTGTTAAGCCGTCAAGTGAGCGGTGTAACCGTGCTCCTTCACTGGTGACAATGTACCCTTGACTACTGGTCATGAAAAACCAAGAGAAAATGCAGGATTTCTAAAAAACATTGTGGAAACTTGACAACAGGTCAGTTTGAGACAGAAGGGGAGGTCATGTAAAGGAGATGCAACTTTCCTGTCTAGATTTCCATCTGCATGTGGAAAGTGTATCAAGACGTGCTCAAAAAGACACAAGTATTTTGGGAAAATAACATCCCTACTTCTTGCAAGGTCTTTGGAGGATACTGCAAGGCGGGAAACTCGGAGTCTACTGAGGCAAAAAAATGTTTAATATGATGTCGTCTCTATCTTTCACATCCCTCAAACTTAACTTTTTTGCTTCTTTCATGCCAAGTTCACCTCTTCTGGCACATGATCTCCAACAGAAGAAGCCTGCTAAACTCCCCTCCAGTCTGTGCCAGCAGCATCTGTAGATGAAGCACTTGATTCTGTGTTGTGACCCGTAAGTCACTGCAGCTCAGGTCAGAAAGAGAGGCCCGTTTGTAACATGACTCTCTTCTGCTGTTCCTTCATTTTGTGTTGCAATTTCCTGGTAATCAGTGCTCTTCCCTTCTTTGTTTTAGGCCTTTCCTATTTGAAACGGGGACAGGTAGTGGGTGTGCTATGCGTAGGAACCATGCGGGGTATCCACCCATTAGTGAAGAGGCTTTTCATCAAGAACAAATTGTAATTACTGTCATATTTTGAAAGATCCTCCCTTTCCATCCTAACAGTTTCCTTTGCAGACAATGGACACTTAAAAAAGAAGATACAGCTCTCGAATTCATTGAAAATTGCCAGTCTTAAGTGCCCATGCAGATGCTCCAGGACCAGGTGCATGAGACTGCTTGTTACCATGTATCTCTTGATCATTTCGCTCACGTTGTCAGTCAACCAGTTTACCAGCACATCCGGCAGCCATCTATTTTAGGAAGATGTATTACTGTCTCTTGACACACAGAGGCAGCATATAAAAAGATTAGAGAAGGAGACTGAAAGTCACCACTGCTGGGCTCCACCGGTACCTTTCTTGCTGCCTCTTTAGTAGTAGCTGGGTCAGGTATTTAAACCAGCGGTTTTAAATTGTGGTCGGTGGAACACCAATTGCAGAAGGAACATTTGCTGGTTGATGTTCTGAGAAATTGGCTGGCCAAGTACTGCTGGCTCTCCTTGTTCCCACACATGTATGTGGGATTTATTGCCAAGGCAAAGCAAAAAGGCATCAGATATTTTCCTAATTATACTCTGCATAAACAGCTACTATTGTTGTTTGAAAGAATGTCGTGAAACGGCAAATGGCTAATGCCTGGAATATGGGACTTGTGAACTAATATATTCAGTCATCAGGGAAAAGATCACAATTCTTCCTCTAAAATATTCCAAGCTTCAATTTATTTGTACAGAAAAAAGGGTACATTTCTGACATGCCTAATGGGAAGCTATCATTCTTAATTGAGTTCTGTTTGCTCTATCCTTTGAAAACCACGGGGTTTGCAGAAAGAAAACAAGTGATTTGTGACCATAAATGCCTTCCAAAAGCTGAACTGGGAAATAAAGCAAAGATTCAAGTAGGATTCTGCTGAGCTGATGTTACACAAGGGCTCATCTGTGCTGATGTGTATCAGCAGTGCTCTATTGATTACATTGATTTTACCCAGCTAAAGGTTTGACCCACAGTCTCTGAAGAAGAGCTGGAGCTAAACAACCTCTAACTAACTAAAACCAAACAATAACTATTGAAACAATAACTATCTTTAAGAAAATAAGAGGGATCAAAAACAATGAACATACAGTAACAATAACAGCAGCACAGGAATAAACAATACACATGCCTAACCCATAGAGACAGACCCAAACCAGAAAAAGCTCAAAGTGAGACAAAAATACAATATGCTGAGAAAACATCAGAAAACTCTGAAAGACTAACAGGGGAAAAAAAGAAAAAAAAAAAAAGAAAGGGTGAAGAGAAGCAAATAGCTAATGCCGATCCTGAACCGACACAATTTCATCCAGCACTGAAATACAACATATATCTTCATTATGTTTCTCATTCAAACCAGGAAATCAAGACTAAGGACCACAGCCTTCAAAATCCCTTTTGATACATATTTTAAATCCCCAAATTACTTTCCATCTATCAAACTTTCTGCCAGTATGAGCGTCAGCCCTCACAGTTTACAGACATGTCCATATCCTCTTAGGGCTTTAGCCTAAGTAGCATCACTGCCTGTGCCCACCTCTGGGCCAAACACAGCTCATTCCTTCAGGGGTTCACCCAGTCCATGCCGATGCTCAGGACTTGTCCAAGCCAGGTTCAAGACTCCCAGTACTCACTTTGCAACAACAGCTTTTAGCTTAGCTGTTACTTCACTACTAGTACCTAACTGTGGCCTGAGGAGCTGTTGAACGTGAAGCAATTTGGAGATGTTTTCGTTATACATACACAGGCCAGTTTACATACACCACCAGCATAGATATGATAGGAATGCAGCTTTACACTTGCATGTAAATGATTGTCCTTGCTCCTGCTAACACAGAAATGCTACAATCTATGTTGTTATCCTGTAATTACAAAAAAACCACACAAAACCCCCCAAACAACCCTCCTCAAAACCCCCCCAAAACACTATCTATACTCTATTCATGTCTAATCTCTCTGTAATACAATAGAATTCCTTAAAACACACCTGTACACAAAAACACTTTCTATTAAGACAGGGCCATATATCTTTATTCTGAGCTGAATAACTGATTGTACCCAAGTTCTGTCGCATCTTTTCACAGAAAAAGGCCTATCAGTAAAATCAGCCTGTATTCTATGCTCCGTCAGCATGAAATGACATTGCCAGACACATGTGCTGACCATACAACTATATCTTCAAAAAAATACTGAGATGAAATAGATGATCAAAGCAGTCTAATGTTCAAACATAAGTTACTCCCTGCTGTTTCTTCTCATTTAGCTTTCATCAAATTTTACTGTGACTGGGTTCCAGCACGATGCTCTTCAGCAAGCTTTATGGACACAGGAGATGTCCTGGCAGGTCAGAGCGATGCCCAGCCAGCCTACTGTTATCTCTCCAGCAACAGCAACTGAAGGAGCTATTTAGGAGGTGCACAAAAGCATGTTGGATCAGGAATGTGAAAAGGTGCATCTCCAACAATTCCCATTAGCTCTTGTTCACAGGTCTGTTCTTTTAGTTAGTACTATATTTTTCTTGAGGTGCAAATACCAGAACAGCACAGAGCACTCAAGATACAGGCACACAAAGGTTTTAAGTAGCAGCAACTTTTATGTAGCAGCAATATAAAATAAACATACAGCTAAGTCTTTCAGAGACCTCCTAGGCTGGCCATACTTCACTGTCAGGAGATCACAATTATGTATATAGCATTACTATGCAACAATAATGTCTATCAACTCATGGCTCTGCTGCCACCTGATAAAGATTACTGGCACAAAAACCAGTAACCACTTTAAGCCCATTGTATCAATCATCTTCATCTTAAGGGGTCTCCGAGAATAGTCTTTAACAGTCCCACAGGACAGCGATGCTATATATTTTGCCCATGAGCCAGATATTGAGGCATTACCATTAAGGATCATAGGAGCTCTAAAGGCGCTGTTCCGGTCCATGGTCTCGGTGATCTGGCATTAGAGAGTTCCCAGACAGGCCTTAATATGAGCCTTTAATGAGCAAGTCACAGGTTGTTGTGTCATATCCTACTTGGGGACATTTTAGTTCACGGATCAGTTAAGTGAAAGGCAGTAAAGGCAACT
This sequence comes from Strix aluco, assembly GCF_031877795.1. NCBI lineage: Eukaryota > Metazoa > Chordata > Aves > Strigiformes > Strigidae > Strix > Strix aluco. The sequence continues at coordinate 5,077,592 of NC_133941.1, read as the reverse complement.
CTTCAGAACTTCTATCAACCAGCCATCCATGCACGAATGCCAGCGCCTTTAACCCACACAGAAAAATTTAAAATCCTCCCTATTCTTGCTATCCTTTTTCTGCTAGTAGAAAGGAACCTATATTACAAATGAAGCGTCCCTTCTCCCCATCATCCTTTAGCCACCAATAGATGACAAGAATGTAAAAATACCATTAATAACTAGTTTGCTCATTGTAATTAACACCTTCACAGCCTTCTTACTAGGGAGAAATTGCACACTTATATATGGCTCAGCAAGGTGTTATTTACTTAAGGAAAAAGAAAACATTAAAGCTTTACGTGAAAGAAAATTATCTGTTATCTCTCATGGCTCTCAAATACATTTACAGCAGTGACTTTTCAGCCTGCATTTAAAGAAAAAAACCACCCCCCACAACAAAACTTTTAAAGATCCATTAGAAGCTTCAAGTATGATCTACCACTTTGCAACACCTCCCTATTGAAACTGCCACCAAGAAATTCACAAGATTGGTTTTTGGGTTGTTTATTTATTTTTTCCCATGTTGATGACAGAGCCAAAAAGCATCAACCCCACTTGATGTTGTTAATGTCTCACACAAAACCTCAGCCTGCAGGAGTTCGGAGCTGCCCACAGGTACCATTTACAGAGGTGGTACACTCAGTCTCTGCTGCAGGGATGAGAATGGTGTCTTGGAGGTGAAGATTGCAATGATGGCTGGGACGTGACCCTCCACCACTGAGACAGTAAGTCTCCACCACTGTGGGGATCCTCAGTGGAGCACCAGAGAGACATGGGGAGAGAAGCACCAGGCTGCTCACACCAAAGGCCCAGCTCGTGACTCCACATCAGTTTTCCCCCTGTGCTGCAATTACAGATTAATTTTGTTTATAAAATAAAGTGAGAATGGAGAAGTTCAAGAGAGAACACTATTGATCTCCATCCAACATGGCCACATCACACAGATCCCACTGGAGGCTGGACCTTGAACTCTCATTCCTCACTGTAAGTAGACGAAAGGATTTTCTTATTCTAAGGATTTCTTACTTCCAGTGAACTGAAAGTTCACTGCCTGTTGGGCTGGAATTAGCATCTCCTGTTGTTACAGGGCATACATCTGCCACCTGTTGAGACCTATCTTTCCTCCACACCATGGGTAGGATGAACCTCACGTGTTTAGTTATCTATACAACTAGCCTGAGCTGAGGACAGACATCTGTTAACCATTAAAGACCAAAAGAAGAAAAAGGAAGATGACAACCCCTTACGTCTGAGCCTCCACCAAGGCAACCAAAATATCAAGCCATCCAAAATCACGTACACAGCTTTCCCGTGTCTTGGAGCAAAAGTGTGCATGTCATGGACAGGCTAAGTTGGCAAACCAGGGAGCCTGGGGCAAAGCTTCTCATTTCTTCCTTCTCTACCAGTCACCAGAATATGAAAAGAATATTTTAACAAATCTGTTGTTGTCCTTTTTATTTGAATTCTGTCTTTGTTGTATAAGAAAATAGATTTTTGAGAGAGAGGTCTGTTTATATAAATCCAGAAGATAAACCCCCCAGAGATAATTATAATTTCAAAGGTTGTTTTTAAAGTAGCTGACTGTATCTTTTTCTTAAAACACCACCTTCCTCTAGTTGTACACAAAATATAGGACATTTGAATAGTTTTTTCAACATTCATACAAATAATGCAATTCCATACTAGTCTCAGTAATGTCACAAAAGCATAACCCTCTCCCTTACTGCTGCACAATTACATGACAGGCATTTGATCATTATTGCAATCACCTGTCAAATATCACAATGAGTTTTCCCCCATTTCATGGGTTAAAAGGGCTTATAAACTACAAAACTGTGCAAAATACAAAGTGCGTTAAAAAAAAAAAATCAATATCTATTTAGACATCCTCTTAAGAAAGCTTACTTTTGATTAATTTTCTTGACTCTTGAGAAATCTGGTAACAGGAACAGAGGAAGAACACTTGTATCTATAAATTGGTTTGTCTAACAGGTTTGAAGATTTTCTTTTTTTCAGCTCTCATTTTGCATGAAAGTCCTTCTCCTCCTTTGCAGATCCTCTGCCATATGTTCCTGTAAAAGGTGCTCTTTTGAAAGCCCAAAAAAAATAAATCATCTCCCATTCACGCAGTGGGTTAGCTCTTACAGACTACCCTTTTTTGTCAAGATAGCAAAGACATATCATGTTTTTGGCCTGGCAATAACCACATTAATGTGGTTTGCAATATATCTGTGGGAATAGTACGTAGAGACATGGGATATTAAAGGAGCCTCAAGACCTCCCACGTTCACTGTGAAATCCCCAAAGGTTTAAAAAACAGCAAAAGATGACACAAAACAAAACAACAACAAAAAACCCCACACCAACAAAAACCCCCTCAACATAAGTTCAACTTTTATCCTGAATATTTAGAAGCATACCAAGAAGGGGATACCAAATCCTGATCCCACCACATTCAACTTGGCTAACCACTACAGCTCCTCTCTCAGAGATTTTAACTCTAGAGTTCAGGCCTTTGCTTGTGATACAGAGTAAAGGACTTAGTGTTTTTTCTGGAGCAGGACAGTGTAAAAGCATACAGAAGGTTCATCTAGCCAGCTACAGGTTGAGTAGCTCAGAGAAGCTCAGAGAAGACAGGGAGAGATAGCAGCCAATTATCCAGTGTCAAAGAAATCTTTGCCCCCACAAACAAGACCTCAAACTTCTACAGAATCCATACATGAACTTTTGCTTCTCAGACCTGGAATAAATTGAATGCTGATCTGTGTTAGGCTAGTATTTGGTGTTAGTGTATCCATGTCTCATGTTTGACTTGGTCCATCCATACTGAAGAGGCAGCAATAATTTTCAGTCCGTAGGACATTTTTGATTTGAGAACTAAGTCCACTAGAAACAAATCAGGTATTTTCCCCCTTCCTAGTTTAGTGCCTTTTAAAATAATGAGGCATTAATCTGGTGCACAGAACCTGCTGAAGGATGGTCCAGGCAATTCTACTGTGGCAAGTATTGACAGTGGTTAATGCTTGAACAATACAGTTTGCTTTAACCAGAGAAGAGCAATGGTTCATGGCCTATGAATTCTTTCAGGTGCCTCACTCCTGAATTTTCCTATACATTGTCTGTATAATACCCTGTCTCTTTCTCCCTTAGATATTTGTCAGTGCACAAATGCATTTCTACCCTATATAATCATGGCAGACAGGGACAACATATTGATATACAGCACTACTTCAGACCAAGGTATGAATATTACATTAGCTGAGTTATCACTATAGGGTTCTGACCTTCAACCATCCAATTTTAAATTCATTCATTTTCAAACTATTAAACTCTTCTCTATCACATCACAGAAATTGACACTGTGATAGTAAGTTTTCCTGACAATGGTTAAGCTAAAACAAACTATGATGTATTATTAGAATTTGTAAAAATATGTTTGTGCTATGAAAAATCTGGAAGGACTCTGTAGCCTGTGGTCACAGTTTGACGCTGAGTAGTCAAGCAGAGAGAACTGTCAGGTGTGTGATCCATTCCTTTTCTTCCTACCCACACCTGACCTGTCTGCCAAAGACAGAAACCTGGGCACCATTACCACTCCCTACTCCTCACTGAGAAATCTCTACTGTGCAGAAATGCCCTGTTCTCAGGAGCGAGTCCCAAAGAACAGAACAAACTAGATTAAGGAAAGGGCAAAGGGAAAAGGTTAAATGAAACTTTTTCCCAAACACATTACTGGCAAACAGAGGGAAGGTCAGGGAGCTGAGAAAAGCCGACTTCCTCAGTTTGCTGCCCTCAAATCTCCTAGCCCAACCTCATAATGTGGCTCAATGTACTCGCTTTTCCCCTAGGACAAATTAAAAGGCAGAGAAGGTATTTCTTACAGAAACTCTTCTGGCATTTAGCTAGAAGGGGCTATTTTATCTTTCTGAACGACAATGCATGAATGTAAAATGAAAAGGCCAAACCAATGTAAGAGCTCCCTCAGAACAATACTAACTGCTTGCAAACAAGCAGCAGGGAAGCATTCAACTCAGTTGTCAGCAATGTAAGAGTTAAAGAGGACAGAAGCAGCAGCATCACCACCTAATACAGGGGAATCTGACAATATAGCACTTAAATACAGCTACATATCCCCTTGGATTCTCAAGCCCTCCTACCTGTGCAGGCCACTGAAGCTAATTGTTTAATAACAGCAGGCTGCCATGGCAGTATGTAGGCATCCCTAAAAGGCTGTGCAGACGAACATTTAGATGCCACTTAGAGAGATTTTTTTTTTTTTTGCCAGATTATTAAACATGCTTAAAACAGCCAGCACCTACATCCATCAAAAGTTTAAACAGTGAAAGCCTAGTAAAAAAACCCGTAATTGTACGCAAAATGTAAGGGATTAGATAGGAAGGTGTGGCATAAAACACTGTGACAAGCATTGGAATGGTACTGACAGAATCACACAAAATTTTTGCTCCTGATTCGTTTCCAGAAGGACTCAAAGATCCAAGTTACAGGGAACAAGCCACAACTGCTTTCTGTAGTCTTCTACTAAGGGCCATAGATCTGATGACCGTTTCCCTCCATTCAACAAACAGTGCCTGAAAAGACAGAAATATATCCACGTGGGAATAGAAGCCATTATTTTATCAGATCGATTACTGCTGAAACCTTTGAGCTCTAAACAAGTCTTCACTAAAGTCCTATTGGCACCTAGGTTAACCATTATCTTCTTATGAGTTCTGAAGACATACTGAAAGTCAGAGCACCCCCTGGTTAACAGAGAACTAATTGATGCAAGAAAGATGGGCAATGGAATTCTGGGATGTTACTATTAAAAATAAATCAGTCAATCAGTCTAACTTTGTTCTGAATAACAGCAGAAGAAAAGAGATTTTCAGGATTGCCTTGTAAGGAAGGTACCACATATGATAGCAGTGGAAAACCTTATGAAATCCTAGACAGTCCAGTGAAAAAGGGAACAAAAACCAGTGGAGATGTCAGTCTATTTCAACTATAAAAATAGAGAACATGAACTCAGGAGAGGGATTTCCCTTTAAGAATTCAGGCTCTAGGTACAACAGAGCTCTAGTTGTCAGGTTTAGGTGGGTGGCCATTTTAATCAGCCTGTTTAGCATATATTTTGCATGTCTATATTAGAAATATGAATTCTTCCTAACTGCTTTCTGAAAAGTTCTTTTAATTGAGACGCTGTCTCCTCTGCAGTGTCTTCTCTCAAGAGGCAAAAGTCAATGCCCTAGAATTACAGGAATCTAGGCTAAAAAATAAACTATACAACTTAATGCCTTTTCATAAGCACAGGAAATTCATCTCAACTCAGAAAACAACAGCAATTCTTGAACTTCAAGGTACGGCAACATAAATGTCTTGCTCAGCTGAAGACTTAGCAGATCCTAAAACTACAAAACTGTCTTCCCCAATCCACTCCTCTTTCAGCATCTTCCTCAGGCAACACAGCTTCCTTGAGTTTTTATAACCTTTTTCTAAGGGGTCTTAATTTACGCCAAGAAAAACTGTCTGTTAAATAGCATCGTTAGACTCACATGATTTCTTGTGGTGCATGTGAAGTTTTTGGTCTCCTGCATACTAAATGATCCTTACAGTACAAAAGAAATTGGTATAAACAGCTGCTTTATTTTGTGCTCTGGTAACTGAGGAAAAACAGCCCTTGATGAAAAAATCATCCTTTGCTTGGGGGAAAGTAAATGGACAAGTAAGAAGTACACGAATAAAATTAGCAGATCGAGCACTGATTTCTTCACCAACATGTATGTGGTCTGAAGGTGGATACCCCAGCAGAGGTTTTCACAAGCAGAGCTCTACCTTTACTCACAGCTTAATGTAAAATAAGGCTCTTCACCTGCTTTATTTCATTGCCCACAAATACTCTGTAGATCAAGAAAGAGATAGCAAAATGAGGAAACAGATTCAGATTTCTTTGGGTTTCTGTATTCAGATGTAGGATGTGTTGACAGCAACCCCAAAACTTCCATCCAGCCACAAAGTCACAGAAAATGGAACAACATCCAGGTATCAGACATGTAGCAAACAGCCTTGTGATGACATCCATTTGCAGTCTGATAAAGTTTCATAAATATCTGCAAGTTTTCAGGTTTTAAATCAAAATAACTGGGGAATCACTTCCATGCGTCACTATATTATACATTCAGTGCCAGTGAGCAAACTGGGAAAGGAAAGAAGTGAAAAGTGGGAGCACAGAGAAAGGTACAATATGAAGTCAAACCATTACTTTCTTATGAGATTAGAGGCAACAGGCAAGGAAGAAAAAGTAGTATTCTCTTTCTACAACTTCTGAGCACAGGGGCACACCAGAAATTAGGGGGACGGACCCAAACTTATCTGTAACATTCTGCTGCCAAGGAAGGATGTTTCTCATAAACATCTAAACCCTTTTTTTTTTTTTTTTGTATGCTTTGCATCTGATCCAAAAGCCTGACACAGCCACTAGAAATGGTTATTGGATTAAATTCTTAGACAGCACAGAAAATAGCAGGCTAAAGAATCTTAGCAGACTTTCCAAGAGTATTCATTCATCTCTGGCTTGGGAAAAGCTTGTGAAGTGTCAGACTGAAGAAGAATTTTGCCAGGAAAATCTGGGTTTGAACCACAAGAGCAGCTGGCTATAATAGTATTGCCCAGAGAGGTATCAAACAGGTGCTATAACCAAAAAAATAAATCAGTAAACAAAACAATAAACCAAAATTACTTAGTGCCCAGTTTCTCCATCATGCATAACAAAGCAACAACTCAGAGGAACTTCTGAAAAGCATAAATGTCAATTCAGCACCCCGCTCAGCCTGACCTTTACAAAAGAGTTTTTCATTTTCACAACCATTTTTTACAGGAATAGAGAAAACTCCTTTGAAAACCTCCTCCTGGAGACTGCTGGAGAAAGCACAAGCCCTGGGAAAAGAATAAGGTGACCTAATGACAAGTAGTCACAAATTTCCAAGTCAGCCCAGTTACTTGCAAACTCTTCTAGTGATTTGGGCAGGCAAAAAGTAAGCCTCCTCCTTCTTGTCCACCTCCCCAGCTATCCCAGTCTTCAAAACTGCTAGGCATCTCGGCATGGCCAAGCGGAGTTACACGCCAGGAAGAATTTGCTCCAGTGAGTCACGTTTCTCCACAATTACTAGCAAAGGGTGAAACAACGACAGCTTTCAAAATTCCCATGGCAACAGCTCCTTCTCTCTGCAAACTCTGACTCCACTGGCAGCCTTAACACTGCACAAAGTAGCAGCACACAGAGGCGATTCGAAGCCTGTAGTCAGGTAGCATTACTTTTATTTAAGAAAAAATTCACAAGCACAAACTACTGACCATGGCTGGAGATGTAACCTTGAACTAAGGTACCTAATCGTTGCTCCAGGATGGATCCTTCTGTGTTCCTATCTTTGCAATAATGGGCTTATCTAAAACGTTGGAAATTGGGTTTTTAAGGTCAGTAGGAGACCTTTAAAAGCTCTCCAAATAGAACTGAGGTCGTGACTACTTGTGGTCATTGACGTTACAGCAATTTTTGTAAGTACAGGGATATTAATCCCAGGAGCCTGACAATTTCAATTTTAGTAATGACATTCTGTCCACCTCAAACTTTTAGTGAAGTTTAATATTCTTCACTTCACATACTGATCTGTTTTGTGTTGTTTTTCAGTGTTGTTAAGCGGTTGTTTCATTTCACTGTGGAGTTGGCTGACCAAATTTCAGCTGTGCATGGAGTGAAGTCTGTATATTGTATCATTATTACTCTCAGAGGATCCTAGGTAGCTGGAAAATATTGTAATTCGATTTTGTTTTTTTCTTTAAAGCAACTACATTTTGTAAGAGCAGCCCATTATTTCTCTCCCTGGAAGGAATACAATAAAAAAAAAAATAATTATGCCATACCGTGTTTAATTGAATTTTAAAATGGAAAAGGTCCACTGTATTGGTACATACGTTACTTGGGTTGAATCAATAGTTTTTAAACAAGCTTGAAGAGGATTACAACAATATTCTTATTTATTTCATGCACAGTTGGATGTCAGTGCCCAGACATTATTAAGAGCAAATATGCAGTGTAATTCACATAAATAGTTTTACAGAATTATTGATATGAATTAAATTTCATGATTTCTTAAGTGACTGCAAAATTTGAGGCCACAAATTTATTCCATATAAGTAGGATTTCAACCAGAATCCACAGAAATTTTTCCAAATTTAAATGCTTCTGTTCTGTAGCAAAAAACACCTCCCAAGACTGTATTTGGCTGGAAAAAAAGGTGTCCTCAGCACAGTTAACAGCATCAGCATGAGAGTCTAATCTCTGTATCATGCTAAATATTTTCTTTTTTGAAGTGATAAAAATCCAACTGTCGACAATTGCTTGATCTGACGTAATGCCTGGGGAAGGCTAATCAAAAGGAAGTCTTATAGGTTCCCCCTACTTAAATCCACCCACCCGAATAAGCACAAGTTAGAATTTTTATGAGGTAGAAAAGACTCTGCTGTCATAGCCCAGTGTTAATTGGCACAAAGGTTTAAGAATACCTTTTAGTGTTACTGAACTGCTTTGATTTCAAGACTTACGAGCTGAATTTTCTTGTTTCTTTATAATCCTGCCTTAACTATCACTGAGTTTAAGTGAGAAAGGAGCTTGGACAGATCTACATCAGTGTTCACTCATGCCAGACTGTTGCATTTTCATCCCAAACAGGTTTTGAAAAAAATTCCGATTGAGGGCAGGAGTACCAGGGGGACCATAGGGAATGCTAATCCCCTGTTCAGCTCTTGTGGGAGCAACAGGTGATGATTAGTCATCGGCCACCAAGTCAACAGCCTCTTATTTTCTTCTCTGACTTTTCCAGACAAAGTGAGGGGAGACGGGGAATAAAAATCTCATCCCTTTCCCCTCCCCTTTCTGGGTTTGTACACCAGATGCAATGACACAGACAGCATGCACTTGAGGCCTCTGCAGGACCATCTCCCAGGACACTTCCCAACTGCTGTGTGAAGTAGTAACATTCACAATTCAGCGGTAAAATAAGCCAAATAAAATAAAAGAAGATGCAGCTCTGGTTTACTTCCATCTCCCAGTTTTGTTCCAGTGGTCCTTTATCTCATGCCTCGAGCCTTATAGCATTTCATTTACTTGTGTTAAACACTCCTTTGCTGCTTCAGTTCCCAGCCAGGGTACTTCAAAGTTTGGATGTCCTCTATCTTCATCAGGTGAAAATATTACCATCAAGACTGCAGAATATAAATCACCCCAGGTCTCCATCTTCTACTGAAGAACAAAACCCAAAATGCAAAAGCAGAGGTACGTGTTACACCCAGGTGTGTGCTTCTGTAGATATGAACTGGCTTCAGAAGAGGTGATGAAACCCCAGATTAACCTTGCACTACATTATGAACGGGAGGAAATGTCACTGCTTGAGGACAGACAGATGTTTTGCAGATTATCTGGGAAACTGTCAGTGATGGATAAAGAACCATATTTCACATGTAACACTCAGTTTCAAGATCTATCTTGGTTTTTTTCCTTTTTGACATTTTCATCCACATATATACATTTTATATTATAAAATTCCCTCGGAAATAACGAATGAGCTAGTGCCACTTCACCTGATCCTCACATCTATGACTAATCAATGCAAGATTCAAGCCATCTCTAGGACTAAGAATAGAATTTGTAATTTTCATAAAATTACTTCCTGTGAGATCTCATTTTATTTTTTTTAAGCTTGAAGTATCTGATGAAAGGAGTTTAGGGGTCATGCTTCATACCATTTACCTCGTAGCTTTCAGTTTGTTTCAATTTGATTTTATTTATACACTGAAAGGGATAGATTTTCTTCCTCATTTTCATAGAGCTGCCTTTACTAAAAAAACCAAGATCCCAGTTCTGCCAACCTTGCTTATCAAATTAGAGCCAAGTGTAATAAAATGGCCATTGGACAAAGATTTTAACAAGGTACCCAAACACAGTCACTTCCATAATATTATGCTCCACTAATACCTTTCTCCCAATATTTTCTCAAAAACTTATTTAAGCCATAAAGCCTTGCGAAGATTGTCCACGTTTTACAACACACAGTACATAAACTTTAATCTTATTTTACCTTTTCCTTTGTAAGTACTCACACAGCTTCCAGTGTCTAGTAAATATTATGTCTTGTCACAGATAACCAGCCATTCAACTAATTGGAGATTTCTATTAAGATTTCTCCTAAATTCTCCCTTCCAGTAGCATTTATTCATCCAAATTCATCTCCCTGAAAATGAAGTCCTACACTTTCTCTGTATTATCAATTTCTGTAGGAGATATTGGTATCATTTTGGATTAAACAAGCAAAAAAGCTTTAAGTCTGCAGAATTTATTCATACTGTAAGGTCTTGAAAGTGCCTTCTTAAGCCATTGAAGACAAAACTCTCAATCTATTTTAGTGCTGTGGAATACATATTCTTCTTTTCTATCAGTTGTCCCTGATTTAACATCCATATTCAGTAAAAAAAGCCAACAGGTATCACTGACTATTAGGAGAAAAACTATCAAAGGAGGAACTTCATTTAAATTAATTTATAATGCATTTCCTATATAAAAATGTCAATATTTAGTTCTTTATCAGAGCATTAAACACAGAAAACCTCATTTCACATTCATACAGGTTTGTTCATGAGTCACCTGTACAACAAGAAACGAGATAAGGTGAGCACAAAACTAAACAAACATGCTTTCACCGGCTGTCTATCCAGTGACTGCCATCCACCGTGGCAGTGTTACATTATACCTGTGTCAATTCTATCAACACTAATTAATCTAACAGTAACCTTCTCCTGAATTCTCCCTTCAGTATTTTAAAGGTAACCGTTATCTCATAAATCAAAATCCTTGTCTGATTGTCCTGGAGGTCTGTATGTAATAAAATTCAGCTTACAGAAGTTGCCTGTGGGAGATGCTTCTTCCTTTATCTGTCCTTTTTGTAAGTGAAGCCGGACTCAGTTTCTGACAGTTCAATCTGTGTGCCATCTAAGCCTACAGTCTAACAGTTTCATATGAATCATGTGGAGTTTCAACTTGGGGTTTTGGGTTTTTGCCCACTTCCACGTAGCGGAGGGAGTGAAATACTCCTAGAGCACATCTTGACATGGTCCCACAGCCCAGCCTACCGTAAAACAATCTCTATCAGCACACATTGGCAGACTGCACAGGTTTAAATCACATCAGGAAGCAGTCAGGACAGGTGGCTGCAAAAAATACAGGCATCCAGGGAGCCAAAACCTGACTTTTTGGAACTGATTTTGTTTAAGAAGTAAGCTTTCCCTGTCAGCCTCCAGGCAAAGTAGCTCACTTGAGAAACACCTCTCAGACACTGGCTGGCAGGACACTATCATATTGTTTCCAGTACTTTGGGTTTAAAACCATACAGGAATGGCATTTATAGGTTCATTGATTAAAAATAATTTTCCCTTCACTTAGGGAGACAATGTCTTTGCATCAAGATAATGGGATCTAATGTCTAAATAGTCAGCAATATATCCTTTTGCGAAAGTGAGTTTTGGGGAGAAAGGGCACAATTATTCAAAAAAGTGTTTGCAGGAGGGACTGAACAGTGTAACTAGCTGGAGTTTTCTGCCTTGTTATGGATATTAAAGGAACAAAAATGTGTGGAGGCAAGGAAGTTGAGGATTGATGAGAACAGATAATGAGACCCAAGTCTATCACCTTTAGTTGAAGTCTGACCTAGCCTGAAAAGGAGCAGAAAGCAGAACTGCCATGTGTTGGGAAACGGAGGTCACCTCAGCTGATTCCGCTAAGCATCCTCACCCCAAAAGACATCAGTAAGGCCCAGGATGAAGTCTGGTCTGACTCTCTGCCAGATATGAAACCTCCAATTAGGACAGGGACCTTCTGATGGGGCTACGCAGGTGACACTTGGACTGCACATGTGGTATGGAGAAAGGATTCCCACACCCATTTTTTCTTTTTCCAAACTTGGCAAAAATCCTTCTTTGCACAAGTGCAAGTGTCGGAATGGGTGCCCCCCTGCTTCACAGCATCACTGCTCTCCCAGCATGGGTAAGTTCAGCCAGAAGCACATCATCATATTATTTATTCATGCAAACACTCAACAGCAAGAGGTCACAGGAGTTTAGATCCTACAGAAATGAGACGCTGCCTGTATATAGCCACTGGCATGAGGGGGTGTATTTGCTTTTCCCCAGACAAGCCAGAGGATGTTGATAAGGGTGAGAAGCTTTTCCAGGGACAATAGGAAGATTGGGTGTTTTGCTTTTATTTTTTAAAGACCTGAACTATGCAAAACCTCAAGAGTGATTTAACAAACAGAGAGTTTCTAAGAGCCAAGCAGTGCCCAAAAAATGCTTTTAGATAAAGGTATTAAAGTTCAGTGATTTGCAAAATATGGATAGATAATTCTAACCTGCGCTTCTACAAGGGAGCTATGAAGTATTTTGGAGCTTAAAATTAAAAACAAAAAACCCCACAAACACACCCCAAAGCTATTGCAACATCTTATAAAAAAGCTAAACGGGTTGTGAATGCAAAAGCAGTCCTGCCCTGCCTGCAGAACCACCCCAACTCTTCCCACATCCACAGACCTAACGCTAACAGGCAAGTAGCATCCTCCTGCCTCCTCTGCAGCTTCAATAAACACTGCACTGTGAGAATAACAGTTCCTGCTCCCACTAGCTAAAGCCTCACTGATTAGGAAATACACAAAGCACCTGCCGCCCTGGGTAGATCAGACAAGTGTGCTACCACATACAAAAGTAGCCTGTGTCTTGAAAGGGATGAAGCACATCCACAAACCCTGATTTCAATTCTAGTCTCAGCTTTCTCAGTCTTCTGAATGGCTCAAGGCAGATAATGGCTTTCTTTTCTCCCTTACAGTGATGGCGGGGCAATAATCTCTGGCCTTACAAAAGTGCTACAAGTAAGGATATCTTAGACATTCCCTCAATGAAGTCAAAATTAAACAGAACAAATGCACAAGCCACTGTGAGCTCAGTGTGATTTTTATGGCCCAGAATCTACCTGAAGATTTGATGGTAAGAAACAAATATTTTCCTTGTGAAGAAGCACACTGGAAACAAAAGTAATGGATGCACTAAAGATGTTTAAAACAGCATTATTTCTGTGTTCTGGGTTAATCAGGCCCATACAACTTGGTACAAAATTAATCATCTAGGACTGTAGTAATAAAGTCTCACTTGGAGACTGCATCTCTGCTTGGCATAGGCCCAGGCATGCACACTATGTCAGATTGCTGAAAAACCGTGGGGAAGAAACAGAAATAGTCATCTTCCCTACCCAAGAGCCTCAGGCATTCTCTCCATCACACCAAACAAGGAGACACAACATCTCCCGTCACAACTTTGCTGGATTTAGTGTAGGTACAAGACATTTTTCTGTGTTCTTTCAGTCATGTAGCAACTAAGAGTTTCATTACAGTAACATATCAAATTTCCATCAGAATTAGCTTTATTTGCTCTTAGTTCTTGTTCCCAAAAGACACACTAGATACTAAAATAGATAAGACTGGTCTAAAATAAAACATTAACTCTTATTGACTGAATAATTTTCTCATTGACAGTGAAACAAATGCAGACTACGTAAAGTTGAACAGTAATGACTTTTCTGTAAAACTTCTAGTAAATGAATATTGGTGCTGTTAATTGCTATTAATTCTAGCTTAGTTATAATTTGTAGTAGCGGCAGTTATAGTACTTTTTACCAAAAATACATCAAACTCAGACATGCTCTGTTTCCTATTAGTGTCATCTCTCGTAGAGCTGGGGGCACACACAGACTGGAGGCATCTGTTACACACTGAACAGGGCACCGCATGCTTCTCCGGTTCAGGCAGCCTGTACGCAGGGGTAGGCTGCCAAGGAAAAAAAACCCACATTTCAGTATCACTGTGCCTCTTATCCCCTTTCAAGCTCCACTGAGGATGCCAGAATACCCTTGTCTTTGCACGTCAGGAACATGAGGAAGACGAGACAGCTCTTGGTTATCATACTGGTAACAAAATATTTGGAAGCACAGAGGAGTATTCATCCTTTCTTTGTTTCTTCTTCTCGTCATGAGCAAGACTAGACATAGGCTAGTCCCAACTCTACACAGTAATTTAAAATCAATATAATCACAGTGAACTTTGTCACCTCTGCTTCAGCTGAGTAGGTTTTTCATTTGGGTCCCTTGCCATTTTTCTCCCTGAAAATAAGTTCTTCAGTTTTTAGTCTGCCTTGAAATGAAATAAAGCCATCCTTGGCTTCAACGCAGCATGTAAGCAGTCTCTCAAGAAATGCAAGACAGAGCAAACTTCCATCATCTGGACATCCCTACATTCAAACACAGTGATTTCCATTAAATATTTAGGACTCAAATATTTATATCCAGTCAACTAAACCAAGCATTACTTATCCTCCAGGGAATTCTTACCCTCACTCAACACAGAAGAGAGGACCAAACTTCATTTCCTGTACTTACTAATAACACAGTAACACCTAAGGCTATAAAGAAATCCTTCCCACTGGATGCAAAGACCTTGGAAGCAAAAATACAAATCTAGTATAAAAGAAGATCTTGTTGCTAACCAACATAAACAAATGACTGTCTCTGCCCCAAGGAGCTTACAGTGGAAGCTCCAACAGACAGTAAAACATGGGGAAAAAAAGGAAAGGTAAACGATGTAGACCTTTTCTACAGATGTACCCTCACTCTAGCAATTGGCAAGTCTGACAGGCTACAGAGTAATGCCCCAGGAAAGGAACGGTTACTAGTACAAGAAGATCCCACCACCAGACCATTGCTGTAGGTCCTAGTGGGGGGATTTACAGATAGCATTTTGTACAGAAGAAATCACCAGCTAGACTTTGTTAATCGTGTTATCATGCGCACTAATTCATATATCTCTCCTACAGCAAAACCTTTTTATTACAGAATTTCAAAAGCCAATACTTGAATTTTAAACTTTAATATGAACTTACATTTTAAAACATTAAATTATCCAGCGAAGCGGACGTGAAGGTAAAAAAAAAAAGCCATTTCCTCCATCATTTCATTAAATTTGAAAGTACTTATTTATTTTAATAAGTCAAGATGTCCATATGCCAGGAAATTAACATCGAAGAATGTTAAATATGCCCAGTATCACTTAAAAGCCTATGGAGTACTATGCATTTTCAAAAATAGCATAACTCAGCAAAACTACTTTCACAGCAGTTACTTTTGTTACAGTTTCCAATAGTACTTTGGGGAAAACAGCTGAAAATGTTTACCATACTCTGCACTTCAGTTCATACAGAAATCATAAGATGCAATGTTGAATCACATGTCCAGGCATCACAGCACAACCACCTTCCCTAATTTAAGGTTTTCTGTTAATGCCAAACAGATGCTTGTCTACCATGAGCTCTTCCAAGGGCTTCTGTGCAGACCTCCTTCACTGGCACGTATGACCAAGACCATAGATGGCCTCAAACAGAAAGGTTGCAGGGACTTGGACTGTCTCCTCACAACAGTTATACTTCACTTAGCACAACAGGACAGAATTATGACTAATATTTTGATCACTTGAACTACCCAGATGCGCTCCAATCTTAAGAACCCATCTGCTGAAATTGCAGGGACTTCCATGCAGAAGAGGGACTTAACTGGCATGTACTCTGAAAAGCTACTCATGAGAGCTTGCAATTTTGAATAGGGGCCCGTAATAGATTGGCCTAGTTTCCTAAAGAAACAACTTATGCATTTGAGCCTTCTATTGCATCTGGTCTACCAATTCCCTTTCCCTCCCCCACCACTTTCAAACCTGCTGGCTAACTGACCAAATCTGAGAGCAATGGGTGATCTTACAGATACAGTTTTGCGAAGTGCAGCTGTCACAACACGGGGAACCGTGGCAGGGCAAACTACTGAAGGCCACAAAAGCAGCTCAAAGCTTCTTTGGCATTAAGAGACTTTTCACAGGAATATGAAGCACTTCGCTGCTCAGTTCTGGGTTTTTTAACAGCAGAGAAAGGGAAGGCTTCTCCAGCTCATAGTCCTCACCTCATTACACCCTGCTTCAGCCATTCATGCATTTAACACCAAGCCATCTCTCAGATGGCTTGTACAAATTTAAGGCAGAGGTAACTTTTCCGTGTTTGCACTGAGAGCAATTAAGTCCTGCAGACATCTGGGAAGCCCTTGTGCAATATAAACAGTAACTGAACTACATACAGCCAATCCTTCTTTACAAAAGTCACGTCCAATTCTCTCTGCAAACTTACCTTCACATAGCAAATCCCCTTCCTCAGAGATCAGCATATGATAATACTGTATCATGCAGATACAGTGTCTCAATTTCATGTCTCCAGCAACAGAAATATAAATTAAAAACATGATCTGAAGTGCCGCAGAAGCTTCCAAGTTGGAATCTATCTGAAAAGTTCACGTCACCTCTGGTTAGGAGCAGACTAGCATCTGGCATGTAAAATGGCTTTTCATACCCCAAGGGGCCAGAAGGCTTCGGCAGCAGCCTGAGCCCAGCAGCCTGAGACACACCACCACACCTCCGGAGCAAAAGACAGCATGTAAAACTGAATATGAAGTGATCTAAACTCTCCATGACTTCACTGCTGTCATTACCTCAGGGTAAATCTTATTTCTGTACTTGAGAAGTATATTCTCACAAACACAAAGCAAACCACGTAACATTCAGTTCTTCATTCTGAGGGGGTCCACTTACAGTTTGTTCATACAGGAGCTCAGCATGTAGGGCTGACCTCAGTGCTCAAGGTCCAGATGATGTGAAATACAGCAAAGGAGTCCTGTGAGGTCCTGATCCAGCATGCTGCAAAAGCACATGGTCAACATTCAAGGGACCTTTGTCACCTCAGCTCTAGCTGTGAGTGTATTACGGGTGAGTTGGGAAGGAAACAGGAAACATTGTTTCACTGTTCCACATAGGAAAAGCAACAGAAACTGCAGTCCACATGCCAATACTCATCACCTTCAGGCATTCAGTTGAAGGAATGTTTCCTCTTTTGTTTGTTTCTAAGGAAATTTATACATGAAGACAGTTGAGAAAGTCTCGGAAGTGAGTCAGAAATAAAAAAACCCCATGTGAAACAGCTCCTCCTGAGCCTTCTGGCAGCTGGACAACTTTGCTGTTGGCCTGAATGCTCTAATTACAGCAAGGTAAAAAAAAGCAGTTTGGGCCAGCTTTAGAGACCTCCGTTCAGCCCTCTGCTCTGCCATGCTTAGGTAATCTGAGACATGGCACCCAGCCTCGCTGCGCCCTCCTAGTCTTTACAGCTGCGATCACAGCACGACCTTACCTTATAGCAGCTATGCTGGGATAGATGTATATCTGCGTACATGCCTGCAGGGCTGTAATCCTGTAGTAGTGTGGAGTAACATGCATGAACTAAGACTGCATTCAAAGGGAAATGTAGAGGAGGAAGGGTTTATTTCAGCCTCGAGTAGAACAGACTGGCTTAGGTTAAACCCAGCAGTATTGTCTGGAAGACAACAGGCAGGATTTTCTTTGAGATGGAGAAAGATAGAAGGCCCGATACTCATGGCAGCAAAGACTCCTTTGGTGGAAGAGTTGCTTGCTGGTCATATCGGTTCACTTAAGTATTTTTAAAGCAGTTACATGTCTCACCCTACTGAGGGTTCAACCATAAGGACTCCGTGAGTCAGTAAGGACTGGTGGGCATTGCTATGTCAGCTCAAGTTGCAATCTTCATACCTCTGCAACAGGGACATAGGGCTCCTAATTCTTCATGAGTGAAATCAGTCATCTCACTAACTGTCCTGAAAGCATTATCAACTCACAGTCCCACTCATCCCACAACTGGGCAGTGCTAAGAGATGGGAGTGGGTGGGAAAACACACTTAGGAAACATTCATTCCGGGTTCAATTGAATTAAACCCACTTGCTTTCCTAGCTCTACAAAAACAGAAGCTTGATACTCAGGTTCTCAAAAAGGCTTGACATTACTTTCATACTGCAGAGCAACATACCTCTTAAATAAATCATTCCAGTGCCAATAGCCTCTCTTGGATAGGAAGGGTACAAAGATGACCCTTAAGAGTTCAGAGGAGAGTTAAAAACATTTCCAGAAAATAATTCAAGTGCTGTTTAAAGATGTAATTTATATGCACAGCTCTGCACTCCATTGCAGGATTTCATATTTATTTAATTTGATGGTTAAAAGTGTGCCCATCCAACTCTTTGGGCAAATGCAGTCCTTAATAAAAAACTTTGTAATTTAGAGCCAAACGTTCAGTGTACTGAATAGGAAAAGAATGTCTTCTTACTCAAGCCCAACATTGTCCCAAGCCTACTGGAAAAAAACAAAGAGAGCACCAAACAGACCAAGAGCTTCAATAAAGCAGCCAGCAAAGGGAGAAGTTCAGTTTGCTGCTGAAGGAAAAATTAAGCTCCATAGCTGGATCACCTCCAGGAAGGCCTCCTGTTAGCTCAGGAGCTTCACACCACCTGTGCTACTGACATGGTCTCCCCAAGAAGAGGCAGTCTCCAAGGCAACCAAGATCTCTTCAATTAGCATTTGATAAGGTTGGATGTGTGGCCTAAGAAATAGCGCACAGCACTGGGACTTGGGCTGAATTTCCAACTCTGCTGTATGCTGCGTGGGGTGTATCAAAGAAGTTACTAAAACTTCAGTTCCCACCATGTAAACACATCCACCTCAGACATATTACAAGAATTAGAACTCCCTCAACTGCTCAGCACTCATACCCTGGAAGGGTTCAAGGCCAGGCTGGACGGGGCTTTGAGCAACCTGGTCTAGTGGAAGGTGTCCCTGCCCATGGCAGGGGGGTTGGGACTAGGTGATCTTTAAGGTCCCTTCCAACCCAAACCATCCTATGATATGACGCTGCAGTACCAAAGGACACCTCAGAACATACATAGGTGAGACTCTTTTTAATTTTACCTTTCTCTAATTGGCACGTGACATTCAACATAGAAGCAGTGCATGGCACCCACGGCAGACAGGGCCCCGCTGGCCGCTGACAAGGCACCAGGTGGGAAAGCCCTGCTAGCAGCACCACAACACTGCTGCTGCTCACTCCTCCCTTCGCCAGGGAACCCAGTGGGACAGATGTACTCCTCCTGCAGGCAGGGGCTGCTTTTTCCAAGGATCATGATTAAAAACTGCAAGTCTTCAATGCCACATGCTGCAAGATGGAGACACTTCCTTAGAAAGAGGAAAGATGGGACAATTCCCAGGGCAGAGATATTGAAAAAAAGATTATCTTTTGAACAGCGTCTGGAATGACACAAAGCAGCCACTCGACATTGCAAAAATAATGGCAATAATTCTCTATCTACTGCATCAACTGCAGTACTGGTCTTGCTCAGCCCTTTCATACAAAGACTCCACTTATATCCTTCAACTAGAATTCTGATTCATCCTTGATTATTTCATGCCTGGACTATTGCAATAATGTTTGTGCCAAGCTACTTTAAATCCACAACACTACAAGGCTATTCAGAGCTTCCCTGCTTGCTTTGTTTCCCACTGCAGTATCCTTGCTGTTCACATACTTTTTTCCCCATTGTTAATTCTCCTATATGCGTTCAGTTACATATGAAATCAAGATTGGAAGTTCAATGTATTACTGCAATCATTCAAGAACCTCAAGGCAACAGCAGACTCCAACCTTCTGTGTGTTCTCCAGTCCATTTGCTGAGCTTGTATTACAGCTGCTACCCAAATACTTCATCTTTCTGTTGTCTGTTTGAAATATAGGCATTTCACATGGCTTTATGTCTAAAGAGCTTGAAATATTTTATACTGTTTCTTATTTCAATGCCTAGAAATCGGCTAAATTGACAACTTTTTGCTGCACTTCAGTACACTTTCAGTTTTATGAAACAGTGCACTGGTTGTTGTCATTCCAGAGGTTTTCTACAAATGTCCCAGTGTTCACATTGAAAGAAAACACAACAAAAAGCACAGTACATTTAAAGAAGCAAGAGGTCCCCCCTTCCCTGCAAAAGCAGCTCTTTGTGCTTCCTCATTTCAGCATAGCTAGCCAGAGCTGTGATTGCAGCAGTGCAAAGCAAAAATACTTTGATGCACTATTGGAACAACTGGATCTGAAGCTCTTAAGATTTCATCTAGCATCTGTTGTAGATATTTTATACTTTTGTGCTGTGGTAGGGAAAAACGTCATGAAAGAACGAAAGTTTAGGGAACGTCTGGTTCTTTGTACCTCTTATATTTAAGCTTCTCAAAGCTGTTCATCTGCCAATGGCCTATCTACTCAAAAACAGTAAAGAAAAAATTCAGAGCATTCAAAAAATCAGAGATTTGCTTTAATGTATTTAAGTCATGAAAAACAATCAACTTCCAGAAAGAACCTTGCCAAAAAAAGAAAAAAGGCAATTTCACCATAACCATGTCCAACATTTAAAAATTCAGTCAACCATTTCATTATAGACTGGATACCAGGATTGACTATGACAGTACTTGGAATAAACCGTAAGCGTGGCACACAAGAAAAGGTGGCAAGAAGAAAGAGTAAACAGTATTAATGGTATTCAATAAGGAAATCGTGTCTGTGTCTAAGTAGAAACTAAATTACTATCTGAGGTTTTCTTAGCAGATTATTTAGAAACTTGCCAATAGACAAACAAAGTAAATGACAAGACTCTCAATCAGAGCTGTGTTCCCCAGCAAAATGGCTTAGTAAAAATGATACAGACTACTTGGACTGCTTCTGGCAAGGCTGGCTCTCCTTAGAGAACTGCTGATGTTAAATACTCAACACAAACATGTGATTGTGAATTCTTTATTCACGCTAGCTTATGGTTAGGAAGATATATCCTGTTCTCAGGGACAGGAACTTGAAAACTTGCTGCTACAGTCTCATAGCAAAACCAAAAGATAATATTTTGTATTTGTTACTTCACAATGCAGAATAGCTGAAGATAGATAAAAAGCATTCTTGACATCCTCCTAGTAAGTGCACATTTTGATACAGATTCTGCAGACAAGTATGTGTCTAGTGCACGTTCGTACAGTGTCTAGCTCACGGACATGAAGGCTCATGACCCAGTACCGTCAGAATACAAACAATCAAAATGTACAGATGGTACTTCCAGTTTATTTGAGAAAACACACAGCAGTATACCACTCGCTTTAGCTGTGCACATTAAAAATCTGGGTTCATGTTTAGACAGTAACAACAAACTCTCAAGCTATGGTTTTTCATGTTTCTGTTATGAAAGAGTGTAGCATTGATTTCTGGAACAACTGTTACTCTAACAAGATTGCACATGGAAATGAATGCATCACAGCTGGTTTTAGCAGGGTTCAGTGAAAACTACCATTCATCTCTGATGAACGCAGATAAAATATTCAAAGCTCAGTTTACTGATCAGATCAGATATTAATGGGAATATTTTGCCTAGTTCTCTCAGCTTAGTTCCTCTTCAGAATGTCAGCTTAAAAGCGTGAGGAAAGGAGAGAGCCAGAACTTGCTCATTTTGACCATCTTGCATTTAACAGAGATGAGTACTCTTACAGTGGAATGATAACTGTGCACACAGTATGCCAGAGTTTTGGTCAATATCGAGATTTATTATTCTGAGGGACAGAAAGAGTGAAATACTGACCACAGCAAATAGGCCATTAGTTACCTCTCAGTTCAATAAGTCTTGATGCTTTCCTTACTATGTGCTGATTATTTCCTGTCCAATTCACATTAGCAGCTTATTTAATGAGAACAATCTAAGCAAAGAGAGAAATTCACACATTTACAAAGGACATCACCAAGTTACATTTCATCACAGTTAACAACATTTGCTGTTCTTTCAGGAAATAACCTTTACTGATCTTTCCTGTTTTAATGCCAGCAATTGCTTTTGAGAAGAACACTCAATTCTCGAATTCACCACTGGTTGTATTTTAAATAATAGCATCTTAAGGGACAGCAATAACTGCCTAAGTGTTGTAGGACAAAGCATTCACACACTGATAGTGTCCACTAGCATGACAGCATAGCTGCAGTTAATGAACACTTTTTCCCACTCACAGGGTCATCCCTACTCTTGTGAAGCCTATTTTTCTTCTATTAACTTCTACTAATGTTCATGGCAGTTGCCGAGAATCTTAGAGAGAAACGATCCAAGATTTTAGACAGAAAAAACGTCAGTAAGAACACGCATAAAGAACAGAAGCATCATAAGCAGTGCTAATAATTTCACACAGAAAATGGGAGTTCCAAGGTACAAAGAGGAAAGAGATGCCTTGAACACTCCATAAGATTAAAGAGAAAAAACAACTGTATGCATTTTCTACTTAGGGTTCTCTTTACAAAGCCATAGTTAAATAAACAAGTAAAAAGAACATGTATACATCTTTGGCCAGTGTCTGCTTTTTTGTTCTCTGATGAGCTGAAATGACTTTGATTACTTAAAAGAGAGTATTCCCTGAATGAGTCAGCCTGCAACACTGAGGATGATCAGCAGAACAGGCATCAAGAGAACAGGGTACACCAGTCCCTCAGCTCAACTGGGAAACTCCAGTGACAAAAGCACCATCACTTACAACATCCCGCCCCAGAACAGTACAGCCTCCCATTCCATACCCATTGATCACACACGTTAATACTGGGCGTAATTAGACATCACATCTTATATCTGAGGACTCCAAGAGGAGTTTCCCAATTTGAGTCACAGAGTAAGGAGCAGTATTTCCCCCATAGTCACTTCTGGTTTTCCAGTCTCATGCAATGACTGCCACATTAATTTTACATAACAGTTTTTCAGAAAAAAAAAAGATATGAGTAGGTATAGGCCCTTCAGAGCTACTATCACTTAAGATACAAGCATCCGCGTCGGCATTTCATAAAGTCCTGACCCTCTTGCTACCCATTTTTTGGGCTACTGCAAGGCAAAATAGGGTCTGCTCAGGTCACCTGCAAAGTGTTCTCAGCACTGATAGATGCAACACTTGACATTGAGAGGTATCTTTAAGTGTCTGGAATACTATGCTCTGTGAAGCAGCATACATTACACAAGGGAGGGTCAGTCAGAAAGCCCTGGATCTGGTAGAGGTTTCAATTGCATATTTCTGTAGGATTTCTTTTCAGGTTTTGTTTTGTTTTTAAAAACAGCTGATATATTTACAACAATATTTCCACATTGGTGACAAGGCACCTGAACTACTATCAGACACTATTATGGGTATTAGAAACATATTGAGTTCTGTGGCAATTATAAGGAGGTGCTAAAAATCATTTCAAACTTGTCCGTTCAGTGGTTAGCCTCACAGAAAAGATCACTGTGAAAAGCAAAGACTGCATTGAAGCACATTCAGGATCCACACCTACTTCTTGCATTGACTGTGCTGCGCCTATTCCACATTCCTGTTACACTGCAAGCAATGTGGCCAGTCGCAGTTTCGGAAGTCTTTGGCAAACTGTAAGACACGATCATGGAATAAATACTTTGCCAAAACATACACTAATACACACACGCAGAGAAATCCCCCTAGAAATGTAGTTTGAGCTTCCTGAAAAATCCTAAAAAGAACATCTAGGAGATCTCAACCTCTGTTCAGTCTTGCAGTTCCTATTTAAAGACAAGTTAGTCTTCTGTTTTCAGTGTTTGCTCACTTCTGAATTTGGTTTAAAGAGCTGCTAGCGTAGACTTAACGAAGTTTCTTCTGAAAGGCTGATTGTGTTTCCTTCTGTCTTTTTGACAGAACCCATTTAAAATGGGCCTTCTTCATTTAATTATCTAGTCTTTATTTTTGCGAGTTTTATTTCTGAACCGCAATAAATGTTAGAATTGTGTCTGTAGACAACAGGCTTATTTTATAAAGCATAAAAATCCTTTCCTTTACAATCAGTGAAGTGAGAGCTCTGTGGTGCAGGCTCTGCAGCTTTGTCCAGGGCACAAGCAGTATAACCACAGGGTCCTGTGGCAGGGATATTTAGGTATGTTAGTATCTTATACAAATGTTAAGAGACCCAAGGGTTGTCTGACTCCTGATCAATAATTGAAACTGATCCTTTCTAAACTCTTGTGCCTGGGAAGAGCAGTATTAGCAGGCAGTACATGGTAACGCTACAGATCGCTCATGAAACCAGGAAAATTGCTCATCTCCAGAGTTTAAACCAGCTCCTGGACCATTCAGCCTCCACAGGAGCATGGAGCAGCAGAAGGGTTTCCTCTAGAAGCACTTTAGAGGACAGATACATCCTGTGGGAGATGAAGACTTGAGGGCTCTCTGCAACACGGCTGTGCCCTTTTTCCACACCCAGGCAGGAAAACCACAACTGGCTGGCTGCTTTCAGACCTCTCCACCCCCACCTCAGGATTTATTACAGAACACTTAAGCCCCAAAATACAAAAGCTCTGCAAGCAGGCAGGCACAGCCATAATCACAGAAAGGCCTCTGCTGCTATAAATCAGTACAGCTCAATTGAAATGAATATAAAGCCATAGTTCTGCCTAATGCAGGCCCAGCAGAGATACGGGTGCGCTGGTCAATACTGGGGTTCAACAGATGGCTGTCCACTGATGGCTGGCAGAAGCTGTCCTGGTCTTACTTACTCCAGTTGGCAAATTCCCTTAGAAGAAACCTCAGATTCACCAGCGCACAGTCTAGCATAACTTTCTTCCCTGCCCGTAATTGCTGGGGCTGGGCCAGCAGATGCTGTACAACTAACGGGAGGGGAGCTGGCCTAACCATTTGAGGATAGGGAAGGAAAGCAGCCTACCAGATAATGTCTGTAAAAGAGCTTGGAAACCATTGACACAGGCTAATTGCTTACTGCAGAGTAAAGTTTCCAGTCTCTGTAGGCTCATTTGATGTAAACTTCCTAGTCATGTCCAAAACCCTACCCGCAGGACAAACATTGTTAGTACATAAACTGCTTAGCCAAGCCCTGCTCAGGGTTCCTGGGACATATTCTGGGGAATGAGGAAGCAAGGAAAAAGAAACAGACAACATGATCATCCTCCTCACTGTGCTCAGCTAGAAACAAACATCTGTCTGGCATCTGGGCTCTGCCACCCACCATTTATTCCCATCTTCATCCTAAACATAAGCTAGGCATTTTCATTACCTCTGGTCCCCTCAGTGAGCAAATATGGACAAAAGACATCAGATAAGAGAGGCTGAACTGGCTGAAAATCCTGCATAGAGCTAGAAGAAACCAAGTGAGGGGGGAAAATACAGAGAAACTCTTACATATAAAAAGCCATGACAAAGCAGCAGTCTACAGAAACATCCAATTTCTAACCAAGCACGTGCTCCTTTCCCTGCCTAATTGCTCATCTTCATTTCCTCCCTTTCTTGGGGAGAATCTGGCAATACTGAGACTCCTGCAGGACATCACATCAACCCTGGAAAATGCCTTTAGAAATAACCATGTCTTTCCCAACTTTCTACTTGCCTTTTCCTTTTCCCTCTCAGACACAACCTAAATTGTTGCTCACATCTCGGCATTAACATTTAGCCTGTGGCCCTGCCCCTCCTGCTCCCAGATACAATGTGGGGCTCAGCGGAGCAGAGCTGCTCCTCCTTGCAAGCAGAGACCACAACGTGGCTCAGGAGGACACCACATCTCCATCCACTTCCAGGATGGGCTTGCTCAGACGCAGTGTACGCACAATCCAAACAGCCAGGGCACGCAGTACCTGAGCTCTTTGCTCACACCTGTATTTCATGTCACAAAAGCTTTGGCGAAGACCTCAGTTCTGCAGCTGGAATACACGGTCCCAAACCACATCCCCCTGGAACAGCATTTCAAGACACTGTTCAAACAGTAGCCTGACAAAGCATCCTGAAAAAACGGTATTATATCCTCTACTGGTTTCTTGACAAGTGCTGGTAAATATATCATTTCCACCTTTTCCATCTCCTAATTTACTCCTTTTATCAGCAATAGTGACAAAAGTATTCTAATTAGATAGCGCTAATCAGGTAGAATGGCATGTGATTGACAGTTGAGAAGTCACTATCTGTTCTCTGAAAAACAGATTGGCTATTTTCCTCACAGAGGCAGAAGATTTATCAATAGACAAAAGGATGCAAAACCCTAAAAGGTATGGTATAATTACACATCAGGACTACACATTTTATTTTGACATAAATCTAAAAGGATTTGTGGGTGGCAAAAGCTGTTTTGGAGGGGTGAACAAGTGTTATTATTCATCAAGAAAGAACACCACCATGACAAAAATAAAATTAGGAAAATTGCCTATGCATAAACTGGTGTGTGGTGGGTTTGGGGGTTTTTTGTTGCTTTGTTTGTTTTGTGGTGTGTCGTTTCCTCCATTTTTTTTTAAAACCAGGACTGGTTTTAAAAAAAAAAAAAAAGAAGTCCAGTAACTCAAGCGAAGACTTTTGATGCATATGACAACAGAATAATTCCACTAGCATTTTACCTTTTTTAGAACATTTTAATTTAGCTACCTGCAATGGATATTCCAAACACATTTTTCAGTAACAGAAACAAAATAAGCTTGCCAAGTGGCACTTAACTTGTAATATTTTACACAAGATAGCAGATAGGAACAGGCCATTCATTCCAACATACACATTTTTCCTCCATTTCCTTATTTATACACTTTATGAGTTTGGGGGCTTAAAATCTAAGAAAGATATTTTAAGCTGCAATACGGAAGTACATCTTGTGGAAATATTTGTCTGCCTGATAATCTCAACATTTAACAAAAAGTGGTCATTAGTCCTATGCTACTAAAATGTTTAGATTTATTTTACTTGCATGACCTCATTTGCAAATGAGGTAGCTTGTGTTTTGAGATCTAACAGAGAAAACTTGTGACATCTGGTATTTTGTGTGTTAACGGAAAAAGATTAAGCCTACCTATAATCATTAACTTCCAATGAAACTTATGTTCTGTATAAAAGAGAGGAGTTGGCAGTCAAAAATTAACATTTGCCTGTTTATCTGGTATCGGTATTCAGACTTCTTAGAAAGTATTTTTCCTTCAGCTAAAACTAGGCCTGCACAACATTCTTCTTGGACAAGCACCAAATGTTTGAAATATATTTCAGATCTTCTAAAAAAGCACGCACAAGTTCATTATGATGCTTGAAATCTTCATTAAAAAACTTTCTAGATATTAGACATTTTTCCATAGCGTCAACATAGCTATTAACATGACTTCAAGCTGTTGGGTTTTTTTTTTAATAACTTCAAATACAGACCTGGAATTTTCTAGACCTGAACCAATTGTCAAACCATACATCAAAGACATCATTCTGAAGTATATTTTGATTTGTGGCATTTCAAAATTGTGCAGACACATCAGGTTTTCCATAAGACCTAAGAGCAGTTGGACAAACAATGAAATACCCTCCCAATATTCTACCTTCTTGGCATCACACATCCTGGTGTGATGCTGCACTGACAGGTCTTGTCATTATACACCACCACAAAAATACATGCACATGAGAAATAATTGTAAAATTTCTAGGGTTTTTTTATCTCCATGTATATATGGATGCTCACAGTCTTCCTAGAAGGCTCAACAGGATAAGCAAATGGTGAGCTTGGGAATGCACTGGTTGTACAGGAAAAGTAAAGAAAAATTTGTGGGAGTATGCTTTTTTAAGGGTATGTTATTAAACCGAAAGACTACTGAGAGAAAGAGCAAAGTAATAAGGCCAATCCTGCAGGTAAATGGCAGGAAGGCAAGAAAGGAGAGTATGTGTGCAGAGGGAGTTTGCAAGGAAGTCAGTAGGAGAAAATACACTGTAAAACTCATTTAAACTATTTCTGAGCATAGCAACAAAAAGAAAGTAAACAAATTGATTTTGGAGGTATTTTATATTTCAGTCCTCTGAAGATGTTAACTCACCCGAGTATGCCCAGTAAGGATCCCCTGAAGCCTTTCGCCTCCGTATCTGCACAGAACTACCATGTCTGTTGTCATGCAGAGAGCCAACATAACCTTCGGTCAGAGCTGGGAAGAGAAGAAGCAGGAATCGTTAGGGAATTGGTATTTACTCCCTGGAGTTTACACAGTGAAGCTTACATCTTTGCTGAGCAGGGACTACAAACTTCGCATTGCTCAGAAAAAAAAAAAAAATATTAACAGGTATGTTCCTCAGCCATGAAACCCCACCATCCAAAGATGATTCACAGAAGCCAGGACTAGCTGATGCTATTATTCTGATCTGGCACATGCCTGTATAACTCCAGTAATTTCCATAAGGAAATTCTGATATACACAAGCAAACAAGTATGAGCCATGACATATGATCAAACTTTCTCTGTCTAGACCCAAAAGATACCTTACTTTGCTAGTGACTACCAAACTACTAATTGTACTTCAACACAAAACTTATCAAGATCCTTAAAAGAATACAGATGCAAGCACGTGGAATATGCCAGTATGGTGTTACCCTGGTTAACATAACTGCACCTATTTTAAACCACATCTGGAAATCCCACATAGAACACTTTCAGGGGGGACCAAATGAATCTCCTCCGCATACAGCCTGCAGACCTGAGCCCACAGCACACTGGGTAACAGTCTCAACACGAGCAAGGCTCGAGTAACATCACCTCATGTGATTCACTCAAGCAAGGCAGACATGCAGCACTGTCTTCTAGCTAGAGGAAGGTCTGACTATGTCAGACAAAATACCCCACATGCAATACCAATGCCTTATGACACAAAAGGGAGAGGCCACTAAAGAAATCTGTGTAAAACCTTACAAGCTAGAAGGAATTAAATTCATCAACCAAAACGGAAAAGAACACATCCTACACTGCATCCCAGGACTTTTCTTCTAGACCTCAAACAATTATTTTTTTTCCTTGTAAAGGAATGTATAGTTTCCATGAGGACATGGGTTGTTTGGGGTTTTTATTTGCATATTTTGCTTATTGTTTCTATGCATTTGACTGAACCAAACTGGAGGTGTGTGAATTCACAAATACCAGTAAAAAGCCTGTAATAAATTCAACTACCTTCCTCAGAGCACCACAGCTGAAAACGTTTGTGCTATAATAAACCCACACAAACAAAAAAACCCTTAGAATCACAGACATGGAACATGAAGAACAAGTATGCACCAAGTGGCTCTATGGAAATTTAAGTCCAACTGACCCAAACCACTTATTTGATCAGTAAGAAACTAGCTGAATATTTCATATTAAAACTTTAGAAAACCATGTAAAGCACAGCCTGTATGCAGTCACCAAGCACTGTACTCCCTTCTACTCCCAGGCCAATTACAGCACGCTATTGAACATCAGACACCAGTAACTCAGAATTTGGCTTTCTTTCCCTTTAGAAAAGCTTCTGGGTGACACCCACTTTGTACCACAACAGCGGAGAGCATGCTGTGTCCGAGGGCTATCCGTGTATGCTAAACGCCTCTATAAACAACCCTAGCTCTGCAATGTGGATCATGGATTTCTGCAGTTTTTGGAATCCTGAAGTGGAAGGAAAAGTCATGCAATCCCAGGAAAGGTATTACAGGTTCACCCTTGTGCAAGCAAAGGTACTAATTGTGCAATTTATTATGAGCCTCTGATTTGAATGAGTTTTCCAGATTTCTTGGCAACTTTCGAAATGCTAATTCACTCCAGGCTGCAAACTAGAAATGCTGGAACACATCATGCCACCAGGATTTATAGGCAACACTATATCACATACCTTGTTTTCCTCTTCTGATTTACCCTAATATGTCTACCTGGCTGGGAGGCAGCAGACACTCATTTCAACAGGAAGAAGCAGGTAAAGGGATGTGGAGACCCAAACCCTCTTAGCAAAGCAAAAAAAAAAACCACCTGAGTAAAGATCAGAGACCATGAAAACCACAAGGAAAGGAACATAGAAATAACCTAGATGGATGGCTAAAAGGCCTGTAAGAAAAAAGTGGCCTGATTATTCCCTTTAAAATCACATCTGCTGAGAAATACACATTAAGTCCCTCCTTATTACAAAATCAAAGACAACAGCAGCTTTCTTCCAAGCATTCTCCACATCGAGGAGGCAAATAGTTGTGGGGTTTTTGTTGCACAGAAAAACCGATTCCTACAAGCAGAAGGAAGATTTCACCCTGCCTCCTCCAAGGAATAAGCTACTCCTGCAGATATCTGCTCAGTGAGCCCTTCTGTGTGCCTTACCATCAGAAGAAAGAAACTATGTCTAAATAATCTGTATTTGTTGAAGGTAAAAAGGCTCTGAGTCAGTGAGAAACATCTGAAGTTGTAAAACCCTTTGTACTCCTAGCTTGAACCATCAAAAAGCCACATGGCAACCATGGTATGGCTATGAATCATACCATTGATTTTCAGTATCCTCTGTGCAGAAAATTAAATTATGCAAATCCAAGCCTTTATGAATGCCTAACTTTAATGTGAAATTGAACATTTGCTTCAGTCAGCATCTTATTTATGCAATTAAAAACCTGACATTCTTGTGAAAATATGCAGTTTTAGTTTTCTGCATAGACACTTAATAGATTTGTACATTTCTCTATAGTTATAAATGGTGAAGAGCCATGCTCTACACAAATTTATTTCCAGCAAAAAGGATGTTAGAAACCAAGAGGGGAGCTCAAGTATTTGTCAAGAGAACTGTGGGAAGGAACTTGCTGGTTATACCGCTAAAAATCTTCTGTAGGACTGAAAATGAAACAAATTGGAACATCTTGTTCCAAATAAACTGCTGCATCACTGTTAGGCAGCCCAACATTAATGTCAGTAGTCCCCTTATAAACGTGCAATATTTCAGTAGTCATTAGCAATTTAGAGACGATATATGTTTACTGGATAGCTGCAGAAACTCTGGGAAAAGGATGACAGGTCAAGATCTCTGGCCATGCTGTGAACTGGAAAGGTAATGGTCTGTCTCTATCAAAAATCATGACATCACCTTCTTCCCTAAGCTGGCTCAGTTCCCCAGCCTGTTCACAGTATGGCCACACATTTCTGCATGGGGTCACACAAACACTCCCAAGAAAACACTGTGGGAACAAATATCTATTGTTGGCAATATCTTGTACTGCTAAAGTCATCAGGAAACCACAGACTCAATCTCATGGTGCTTTTGTTCTGTGGTGTCAACTGGGGTCAATGGACTCTCTCATACTGGAGAGGTGCAGGGTACATAACAGAGCCTACAGTGGCTTTTCAACAGAAGTTTGGAAGAGACAAAGCATTCAAGCCAAGTTATTTCAAAAAATGAAGTACTTCATGTATCAAAACCATCTCATGTTTCAGGCAGAATCATTAATTTTTCCAGATTTTGGGGGCAGCTGGGGATGTACCTTCCCACCAAAACAACTTGACACCACCAATGAAACTAACAGGCATCTCAGTGTTACTGAATCTGCTTCTCTCACTGAAAATATATACAGCTAAAATATTTTCTTCAGCTCTAGCCATGAGAGTGCACTTACTCATTTTTGTGAAATCCTCCAATGCCACAGTTTCAGAAGGTATGCATGCAAATAAGTGACTCAAACTCAACTGACATCTTCCAGTGTTTCTAACATCTGAACAAATCTCAGAGAAAATACTTAAGAAAGTTCAGTTATATTAGCACCAATCGCTACAGGTTTCCACAGGTTTTTTTTCAGCTGGGACATAGTTAACAGCTCAAGAACAGAACACAGCCAAGTGGTTTCCTGCTCCACTCCTGCATATTTGGATGCTGGAGAAAAGCCAGCAATTAGACGGGCTGGCCCATCACAGAGCTAACACGGGGAGGCTCCTCTCTTCTGGGAACCCTGGAAAAGTTGGGGAAGTGGAAATTAGGACAATAGGAGGGTCAGAAACATGCTCAGGAAGGCTCAAAATGAAGAAGCCAAAATAGAGGGGTGGGTGGAATATAGGCATGCACACACACAGCAGGAGGGAGAGAGGAAGAGAAGGCACAGCAAAAGCCCTTGCCCTGCAAGGTTTCATTTAATGCATCATGCCAGTGCTGATGGCGGAGGAGTAATGAATACCATAATATACGGTCTGAGACTTGCAGATACACAATTAAAAGAGAAGGGGACCAATCTTACACTCAGATACACAAGCGTGAAATTAAATCCCGAGCAACTCCTCTGGCTGCTGGTGCAGTACTGGTGTCTATGAAGCGTAACACCTGCAGTCAGTGGAGTTGTGCTGTGCCTATCAGAACTACTTCTGCAAGGAATAGGGGATCCTTCAAAGCTAACATGGAGAAATCTCTTACACACAATTTCATATAATTTTAATCGGTACTGAACGCTACATGATTTTAGATGATGTGCTAAATGAATCAACCCATGCCGCATATCTGCAGAGAGCAAAAGCAATGCAATGCTGGGATATGCCTTAGCATTCTGATCAGCTTTCCATTCACTCTGTCTCAATGTATTAACTTTCCAATAAAAATTATTTGATAAGTGCCCTCAAAGGTACGATAAGGTAATTCCTGCCTGAATACCTTACTGGTATTCATAGTTCACATGAAAACACAAAATTTTATCCCCAATCTACCTTAAATATAAAGCTATTATACTATTCAGAGAGATTATACCCTCGGCGTTACTGTTTAAAAGGTATCAAGCCATCAGCTACGTAAGAAAAATCCTTTAAGGTCGATACTTTATGTCTGAATGCTGAAATCATTAGTTATGATGGTAGATTAACTAGATTGTGTGCCAAATTAGGATTCTTTTAAACCTTCTTTGAAGACGAGAATTGCACACAAATCTGTTTTCAACTGTTCTAATTAAAACGGTTCAAAGTCAAAGGTATGTTCATTTCTCAGCTCATAATCATTCTGTGACTTGCCACTGTAGATTATACTAGCAGTTGAATCAGATTTAGTCCTAGTCCCTAATGTGGACACACTACTTAACTGATGCTACTGCTGGAAAACAAGCCAGCCTTTGGAGACAGAGACTTGACTATTGGCATCTGGAGTAGTGTCACACCATGAAAACACTTTAAGCAGGGGGAGTAAAAATAAAATCTTGTAATCTTGTTAGTCTGTAGCAAAAAAGCACTAAATCATAGGGAATGCTAGCAATTAGTACTGTATCAAATCAATGGCTGTAGTAAGGAAATTCTTAAAAACAAGGAAACCACTATTTTCAAGACTGCACAACACTGCAATTTAAAAGGGGGAGGGGGCACAGAAACGTTACCTCAAGGTCTTTTGTATCATCTCTTAAATGGAGTTTAAGAGATCAGTGAGCCAAGACACTTAGCCATCTGCAAGCCTAAAGCTTCAAGCATGCCTCACTGAAAAAATTCAGCATCTTTATCTAGGTACATTTACTGTATTTTTAATTGGCCTGTGCTAAAGAGAAGCAGGTAAACTGAAGACACTGCAATGCTATGCACTGTAACACATGCTCTGCTGAAAAGAGTTTAGGCTTCTGGGCAGTTTTGTTGAATAAATATTGTCAAATGGGACAGAAGGGGAAAAGAGTAAAAAAACCTGATAGAAGATAAATTCATAATATTAAACAATTAAAATATTTTTGTACAATTAAAATAAATAATGGTTTAAATTCATCTCTTTAGGCTCTTTCATGGACAACTTGCTAAACAAAACTAGGCTATTTGCCTTAAATATTTTAGCATTCTTTGACAGCAAATAAATCTAGAAATATTTCAGGCACAGCTAACCCATTTTGATAGTGCATTACTTTTAAACAGACTCTTCAGCCATGGATTCCCATATTTTGAAGATTATTTTAGATCTTGCCAAAGAAGGATGAAAGTTAAAACAACATATGGTGGTCAGACAGCATCAACAAATTATTTTCTGAATGAGACTTCTTCCTTTGATTATGCTGCAGAGATTTCTTCTGATTATCAGATAAAAGACAAAATCTATTCCCCTATGAATGCACATACAATTTTCACAGCTTTCCATTAATGAAATATGGGAGTTACAAATCACAAGTTTCTCGCGACTAAGTGAAATACCAGACACCCGGATGCTCCATCTGCCAGAAGATGTATATCCCTTTCCCAGATGACAGTCACCCAGGCAGCCCCTGAATTCCTGTATGAGCACAATCCACAGGTCTATTCCTAACAATGACATGGGGACTTTTCACACCATTCATTCTCTGTTCATGTGTCTGATAGATGATGCGGTAACAGCACAAATCCTAAGAACAAGAACATAAATGCAGAGCACAGCAGGCCTTTACAAGAACTAACCAGCAGACTGCAATTTGAAGATGAAAAATAGTCCAGGGAACATGCTGTCAAACTGTGGGGATTAAATTAACTAGCAGAATTAAAAGCCCTTATCCCAAACATGAATACACCAGTCACTAGGTGCATTAACCCTTGGTAACCTGTTCCGTTGAAAGCCAGCGAGTTAAGTGTAATGCCACTTTATATTACTCCAATGTATCAACAGAAAGCAAGCCCCAAAGCATTAGGGCTGATGTAGACAAGCAACAGAAAACAGATTTTCAGTGCAGGCTTTTCCTTACATGACAAGGGATGGAGTTTAAGGGTGACAGGAGAGTCTCCTACATCAGAGCACGGCTTATCCAAACCAGAGCAAGGACCCACGAGTGTACTGCAACACCCAGTGCTATCAGCCGCTCTCCAGCAGAGCGAATGCCCTTCCAGGGAAAAGCAAAGCAGCCTCCTCAGTCACCAGTTCCCACGGATCCTTCTCTTAGCCTTCCTGGCTTTTTAAGCAAGATGAGCAAAGCTCATTAGCAAGACAGTAAGGCAACTTCAAGTTTCATTAATGATGCCCCATTAAGGGGACTCTGAAAAAGAAGCTTGGGCAGCCGGGAAGAGACAGATGCTGCCAGATGATGAGAAAGGGCTTCATTTTGCATTTTCATGGCTCATACTCTGCTGGCATCAGCTGTGCAAGATATGACATAGCTGGTGAATTTGGACCACTGATGTCAACTGGCACCACCTGCAGCACTTCTGCTGGGAATAAGCTAAATCAGCCAGATAACCAACAGTGCTAACAACTTCCACCTCAAGATAAAAACCACACAGATTAAACCAACATAACATCACCCCTTCCAGGAGAATAGTGCCCCACAGCAAGGTTTCTCCCAGAGAACTTGAGGAATACCCTTAGACTAAGGGTTCTCAGACTGCAGTACATGAGCTCAGATCTACCTGTGTGAACAAATATGTCATGAAAAAAAAAAAAAAACCAGTCTGTTATCTTTTCCCCTAAGAAAATGCAGAAATGCAGAGCAGAAAAAAATAGCCCAGACAACTGCACTTCTCCAGGATGGACGGGCTGCTGTTCATGTCACACTGCAAACAGTGTGCAATGGCGATAGCCACGGAAATGAAGTTTGAGGACCCCAGATTCAGAAACACTCATCCCCCATCACCGAGAACTGCAAACAAATCAAAACCAGCTGTGTTTGATGCAAACCCAGAGTAAAACCTTTATGCCACTGAACTGTCCCCTGACACTTCTCTGCAGGCAGAAATACACTCCATTTACCTTTAAGAGAAAATTTTCAAACAGACTGGTATTCTAGCCACCTCAGTTGAGATACCTTAAAGAAGACTGATGCACATTACATCCTAAAAATCAAACTCCTTTTAGACATTTCTAATTTGGGTAGTCAGACAGAAAAATAATTGGGAGCACCTGAAAACTCTGTAACCTTGAAAACTCTTGGTCTGTGCATCCTTCACAGTCCCTCAGACTTCTGTTAACCATCATTATCTGCATTTCTTAAAAGGAGGAATCTTCATCCTTGTTCATCGCCTCTCCATGCTGTACTTCAGAAGGGTCATGCCACCTCTGATTTTTATTCATAACAATGAGTGATGCAAACACAGAAATAAAACTTCAGAGCAGAGGTTCATAAGCAAAGCTGACCTCCACAGGAAAGCTGATGCTCTCTCAGCCAGTGCTGACTGAATCACAGCAGATATTGGGGAGGAAACAGATAAACTCAATTCTCTAATATCTAGGGTAGCCTGGTCAGAGTGAACCGAGGCAATGAAAACCTTGACAATGATACCTTGGTATCAGGGCAAAATGACTGCTCACACAGCCAGCCCCAATGTTGCTGCACTATTTCCCCAAGGGCAAGCTTGAAGTCAAGCTTGGAACAAGCTGGAACCCTGAGGAACCACAGTGTACTTGTGCAGAAAAAACTTGAGTCCATCAGCACAGTCACACTGAGAAGGGGCCATCTTGGTGTCTTCATTCATGGCATAGTTTATCCAGAAAATGTATAAACCACACATATATAATGGAGACTTGTTGGTATGATGAATTAATAATGGCAAAAGGGGGCTTGCCTTATTTCAAGTACCTAAACCTTAAGGGTTTTACAACAGAAAATACTGTGGCTGGAACTACTTGTCTCACTCTCATCCTCACATAATCAGGTGCTGCAGCATGCAGTATTAGAAGAGCAGCCTCTGAATAGCAAATAAATGTGACTTTAATGAAGTATTTTATACCTTCAGTTCCTTTAATGCAGAATCATACCCTTTTCATTTCACTAAACCCAGTAATACACACAAAACCACACAAATTCATGCAAAATCACCAGATTCACCTCTCTGCTCTGGAAATAATTTGCTTGTATTCACTGCCAGCATTTGTCATAGTACAGCCTCATTACGTTTTGAAAACAGATTCCCCTAAGTCACATAACAAGAAATATCTTGGTAAAAAAAGAAAATATTTACTAGAGACTTATCCAAATAACCACAGCAAGGATCTTGTGATGCAGACCTGCTCTGGGCATGACTGCTGCCCATCCAGGCTGCCATCTTGCCAGACATAGTCATGCTTCCCCATAGGTAGCCTACAATTTCATTAACTCCATCTTGGCATTATATCTAACAAACCAGGCCCTTCTCTGCTAAACTTGCATAGAGTCCCTAGAGAG
Source organism: Strix aluco (assembly GCF_031877795.1). NCBI lineage: Eukaryota > Metazoa > Chordata > Aves > Strigiformes > Strigidae > Strix > Strix aluco. Next base: position 5,040,668 of record NC_133941.1, on the reverse strand, counting down.
AGAGGCTGTTCTTGCATAAGAGCAGGCCAGATCCCTCCTGGGGAGGAGGTCAGCATTGGCACTCCATGGATTCCGCACTCCAAGGCACCACTTAAAACTCACCTGCCTCTAACACTGAAGGAGCAGCAAGGCCAGTGTTCATTCATTCAGCAGAAAATGCAGGGCACAGTGCGGATTTCATTCACGCGGAGAACAGCAAAGCACTTTATGAAGCCAACAGAGCTGCTCCCACTGCATGGCATGAGATCAAACTTGCCCCATTATAAACTCTTCAGAGACAGGGGCTCCGTCAGCTAATAAAAATTCCTCATTCTTTATACAAAATGATTTTTTTAACCCATGTCCTTTGGCCCATTTAACAATTTATTGACTGTGGGAAATAAAGTGAGGCCACATCAATCTCTTCCTGGTTATTTGGTTCAGGCTCTCAAATTAATGCAGAAGGTGGAAAGCTCAATAAAGAACTATTTAAGAAAAGAAAGGAGAAATGTTCTAGTCCCACTGTGAGATATCTTCCTCTCTGTTTGCAGTTAGGTCTCGCCATCTATAGCTGCACAATCTCCTGGAGGAAAGACGGAAGGGCATAAGCCAGCATGCTCCCCTGGATCGAGCAGAAATAACTTGAGATTTGTATCACTCTGCACTGAAACAGATCAGTAGCGCTCAGGTGGCCAGATTTAGTGCCTCCAGCATGTGACAGCAATTCCAGCCAGATCCACAAAAATTATTTTAGGACCAAACTTAAAAGCTGAGTAGAACCAAGCAAACAAGCATTCATTTTTATTTGTGTAAAAATGTATTTAATTTGGCTTATGATCTACAAAACAGGGGTTTTTCATTTTTTTTTATGCTGACAGCTTGCATTACATACAGATTTTGTAGAGAGGGTTTCATCCACATTTATTTCCCAAAATATAAATCTAAAGTGGAAACTGAGATAAATAGAGATTTTTTGTGCTGACTGAACAAGTTGTTAGTCAGGGATATATGCCCCAAAAATGTGACCTACCATTTTGAGAACTCTCTCCTTTCCTTCCAAGTAAGTTGCATTGTTCAAAGGGAAAGACACTATAAATACTACAGAGCTGATCTGTAAAATGAATCAAATTTCCATCTTTGCTTTGCAGTTCACCATTAGTTTTTCACCCAGGCAAGAATTTTTCTGGAAATTTCCCAGCTGGAGGGTCTGGTGCTGTTTAGTGTCCAAAACTAATACTTGGTTCCTTGGTCATTTGTCTCCAGAGAATGCAATAAAGATCTTGACACAAAACCTCATACTACTAAGAGCAAGAGCACTAAGGCCTTTGGCAGCAAGAATAAAAACGCAGTAATAGAGCACAGATGAAGTAAATAGATAAAAATTGCCAGCAATGGTGCACACTTTGTAATCATACAGTGATGGTATGCAGCACAGTCTGAAAAGGCACGGGGTCACTGTTCTTTCCTATACAACCAATTTAACCATCTGGAGGACAAAGCTAATGCCACACTCAGTAAATGTAAATGATGCTAAACCAAGAGGAGGAGAAGCAAGCAAGAATGCCTCAAAAATATTCAGCTGTCTGGCAAGCTCAGCAAAATGGGCTGATGTAAGTGAGACATTCCTCTGAAGATAGATGTAAGGCTATGCAGTTGGGGAGAAATAATAATCAGTGCAGGAATGAAGTGAGAGACTGCTGTTTAGAAAGCAGTAATGCAGAAAGACTTGAGCATTAGGGTGGATAATGAATTAGATGAAAGTTCATGCTGCAATACCACTGCAGAAAAAGGCAATTGCTATCCTGGGGCACATGCACAGAGATACTAGAAGCAATAACTCAGTTTTAGACAGTCTTTGGCAAGACTGTCACTGCACTGCCACATGCTGTTTGATGCCCATTACTCACAAAAAAAAAAAAAAAATCATTTTTAACCAAAAATCTAAGACCTGGAGCAGGGAAGGGAGGGATGACAGGGGATGACACACAACACGCGGAATGAATCTAAGCATGTTTAACAGCAACCTTGTGCCCTACTCTGTGCTGGCTTGGACAGCCCAGCCACAAGCTGCTCAGCCCTGCCTGGCCTTGCCTTTTGGTGTGCTCTTGCTCATATCCTCTCAGGTCTTGAACGTTGCACTCCACTCTACCTCCTTGTTTCATACATCAATTTTCATAACAAGCCTCATAAAGAGTTAGATTTTAGAGCACTCCGAAGTGTTGATCTTCAGACAAGAAGTGCTCTCAATAGCACAAGAGTGAAAGAGGAGGAGATGAAGAGCTCCGTGAGGAACAAAGGGATGTTTTCACCTTGTGGCGGGCAGGGCGGGAGCGCAACTGCACACCATTTTTAAGCAAGGGGCAGGTTTGAGAGGAGACGCTCAGTGCACACAAGTGCTGGGAGCAACACATGCTTTGCTTGAGTGCCACTGCAGATGAGCTCTGGCTGAGAATAGAGACCGCAGCATAATGGATCACCAGCAGAGAGGCATACAGCCTTCCTGACTGATTTGAACAGGTCCCGCATTGCCAGGCCGACAAGAGAGCAGTTGGCTCTAGCAGGGGTAGAAGGAAGCTGGAGAGCTGCATGCTCAATGCCCAAGCTTTTACTTCCTCCAGGGCACCTCTTCTCAGTAAGGCTCAGGCATACAAGTTTGCTCCCTTCCTACTCCACAGTCTCAACCACTCTGCAACATTCCCCAGTTTCCAGTGTTACTAATCCTACAGTTATTACAAGCACTTAAGTTACTAAAAGCACAACAAAAGCACTGTGCCATGGAAGATGGATCTAGTGTACAGCCTGCAGCCTGACAAATGTAATTGTTTTCTTAAGGATCATAAGAATCCTCACGAAGACTTCAGCCCACTTGCAGAAAGCAAGGTTGTTGACTGCTGCAGGTTTCTCACTTCCCAAGCAGATTGGCTGGCTATGTAATTACAATACAGCTTTGTACTTAGTCCCCACTTGACTCAGAAAGCCCCAGAATGGTCCTCAATACCCACAGAAAGTTTAATTACTCAAGAAAATAACTCCCCCTAGGCGAGTTAATTCCAAAGTGTGTGCATGTGTTCCACAGTTGCTATTTCCATATTTTATGCTGCTTCTTTATGCTTTCACTGTGAACTGTAACAATATTTCATCTCCCATATTGCTGGTGTCAGTGTTAAAAAACAGTCATCCCTTTATGCAATGCTTAGAAGATTTCTTCATGGCAATATCCTATGTTCTAGTTTGTCCACAAAAATGAGATAGTAATATCACAACATATATTCTCTCTTACTCTAAAGAATTTAAAAATACATTATAATAAGGAAATTACTTTTTAAATAACAACTGCATTAGACATTGACAGCATATGAATGCTTGTTCTGTGACAGCATTCGTCCAATCCATGGCAGGGATCTGCAAAGCTGCATCTTACAACTATAAAAAACTTCAATCAACACTGCACAGACTATCAAAAATCAGTTTTCCTCAAAAAAGTTGTTCCCTATTAAATATGCTTTTAGTTATTTTTTTTACATTCACCATATAAACCACAGTCTTTGCTAGAGAAATCAAAAGTAAGACTATTCATAAAGTCTCATGTTGTTGTCTTTCTTTTTTTAACCCCCAATTCGTATTTTGTAAACAAGAAGCTCAAAGCAATCAGTTCCAGTCAGGCTTTTCAGCTTTGGATTTAAATCCTTTCATGACTTCTTCAAAAAACATGTATCCAAATCTCAGAGAGGGGAGGAAGAAGACTCTTGACAGTGTAGTTTTCTCTGATGAACAAACTGATGTATTAACAAAGAGGCATCTATATACTCAAGCTACTTGCCAACTGACATATCTGATTTGAACACAGGACTTTCAATAGCTATTAAAAAAGTTAACAACTGTTAGTAAAATATCATCTACTGTATGTGATTAGATTTGAAGTTGCAGGAAAATAAAGACTGATGTAGAGCACATTTGGCAACTGATATTATCCATGTTAACACAGCATATACAAAGACCATCTTTGCCCACATGGAGTATATACCTCTCATTACTACACTGCTCTGAAATGAACTAGAAGATACAAACATGAGATAACAAGTTAGTTTAAGCTGATCGTCTGAAATACCAAGAAACTGCAAGCAGCTTAGCTTCCGCAGGGCTGCCTCTAGCCATTTTCCTAATGAGATGGATACTAGGACTTGCCAAAATTTTGGAAGTCCAAAACACAACCACCCAACACCCACAGAAATCCCAGCCGAGAATCCTCATTTTCACCCTCCAAAACCCACAGAAAGCACAGGAAAAGAGGCACAGAGGCTGAGGCTTCAAAACTGAACTGCTGAACAGCAGCAATGGGCCAGAGTCAGCCTCAGCGGGAATCATGATGTGTGGGACAAGCCTGAGTCCCAGGGAATGTGAAGGAGGTTCATGTAATAGAATAAAAGGTCCCAGACTCAAAGAGACAGGCTTGAAAACCAGTCTTCCTAGCAGCTTTCTAAGTAAACACAAGACCAGCAAAGATCATTTAAACTGCTCAGGAGCAAAACCCTGGTGAGGTATGTAGCTGGGGGGATAGAGAAGGAGGACTGTCTCTTCGGAATGCCATGCAGAAAGGACCCAAAATTCTTAGACACAGCATGGCTACAGTGAGAAAGGTCTGGCTTGCAGAACACATTCAGGTGGCAGGTCTGACAGGTCAGCAGGGCAAAAGCACTGCTCACAGCAATCGAAAAAATAAAATGATTTGGGACAGGAACACAACAGCCTCATCTGTCCCCAGGTAACTGGAGCAGAAGGGCGGGCAACATGAAGCCAAGACTACAGAGAAGGACTGCCATAGCAGATTGGAGACAGGGCAAGGAGGAGAGAGCACAAACACAGGAGAAATCAAACAGTAACATCGCATAGACTGGTATCCTACTTAGGACCAGGGACTGCCGAAGTTACTGCTGAGTACCCTTCATGAATTTGTGATGACAACAATGACTTCCTTATCAGTAATCCACTCACATAAGTCTAAATATTATAACAACAAAAAAACACACAGAGCAGGAGGCTGCTTTTGCAATTTTTAGCCACTCCACTGCAGCAGAGTAGCATTAACTGCAAATGAACCAAGTCCCGATTAATCTGGAAACACTTCATTTGAAAATTTTATTGTAAGGGTAAATTTATTAGAGCCCATTAAGCAACGTGTAATCAATAACTACTCATTATTTTCTATATAGGTAAGGAAAGAAAAAAGGAAGAAGGTGCTTCTCAGGTCACAGTATGGAATATGTCAAATCAGGAGGAAGGAAATCCTTGAAAAAGCTGCCAGTCCTTAATTGCCACTGAGGTCTAACACAACTGAGATATTCAGCACACTGTGCATTCATGCCCCTTAGAATTAGGTAAGTGAGAAGGTGTTACACACACACTGTGTCATTCCCAGGCAAGGGCCTTGGGTTGGTATAAGTTTATTTGTACTATATAAGTCAAGTGACAGTCAAATTGAGACTTAAGACAATTTTGTTCCTACTCCACACTTATCAACAATTCAGATTGCAATTACAGGGGAGAAAGGGGACAGGAAAAAAAGATTTTTTTTAAATTTACATTTGAATAAATTTTAAATATCTTTTAAAAAAATATTATAAAATATATAGTGATGCCAGAATATGCTAGTAAAAGCTTGGCACTGTCAGAAATTTGACTTCTTTAAAATATATCTACTTTAATTTGCTTTTTAAAAAAATGACTATGCCCTAGTAAAAATCTGCAATTTCCAGCCAGCTGCATTAATATTTCAACTTGGTAAATTACTCTTTTTAAAAAGTTTCTAATAAAGTAGCACTTGCTGCATGTCTTTTAATAAGATTACATTTCTATTTATGATGTTATAATACATTGTATTAAAAACAAAAGAAAGATTACTATGGGAGGAATAGAGATGTCTTCCTTCATTTTAAATTTAATATAAAGTGCAGGAAAAGGATTTTTCTTTTAAATTAATATTTCCCTTGCAGTGCTATGAAGCCCAGCTTCAGCTATTGAATAAGACTCAGGAAAGGAAACTTTACCATTTTTATGCAAACTCAAAGAAAACACAAAATTAAACTTCATTAAGCCTCATAGATACCAAAAAGCCAAAACTTGCATCTTTGCGCAGTCTAAGGGCAAAGGCCCTAAGCCAAGATGTGTGTTGTTCGTCCTGCTGAAATAGAGGATAACAGGTAGAGCTTGTTGCTCTGTATTATTGTAGCCATTCTTATGTCAGGTGAAGTGCAGAGCAAGGGGACAGGTGATTATCCTCAAATGAGTCGAGACAGCCAAAGGAGGAGCAAAATACCAGCAGTGTCTGTCCATCCTACTCCCTCTTCCACCTGCAGGGAAAGCATGTCTTGCCTGCAGTGCCAGAGCTAAACTTCCCCAATCTGTTAGATACGTACAGTTTCTGATTCTGGTGAATAAGAGCAATGGGAACATATTGGAGCTTACAGACTGGGAAGTAGTAGCAGAAGGCCACAGTGTTTGTTTTACTCCACTGCTTGATCAGCAAAGCAGAATCCAAAAAGCAGCCCCGTGCAGCACTCCAAGACCAGACCCACACTTCTGCTGAAATGATTAAGCATTGCTGTACCCCACGCAGCTCACACCTCTCATAAAGCAGAAAGTCCCATTCCCTTGCTCTCACCAAGTCATGGAGATTTTCTATCACAGCTAAATAAAACTGCTCTCACATAGCCCTGTTGGATATTAGATACCATAGCAATTTGCAAAGGTGGTCAGCATTGGAAAAACAGAGGTGCAGGGAAGAGAAATCATTATTCAGTATCATCTGATGGCTATCAGCCAAATCAGGATTAAAATGCAGGATCAGACCTGAACGCCAGTGGAATATTCCATCCAGGCAGTTGCACCGATTTGTCCTTCAAAAGTTTAACACAAGGCAATGACAGAAGTTCAAAGACTACACTAGTTCAGAAAGTGCATCCTGACATTTAACCACAGAAGAAAGTGATAAAAGATGTACATGAAACAAAGGGGGTTTGGGTGGCCGAGGGATAACCTTATGCTGCATGTGTTTGTGTAACACTTGCCCACAAGCAGAAGCAGTACTTCCACGTGTATTTGCCATATTGTAAAAGATAATGCCTTTTTTTTTTTTTTTTTTCAGTGCTCAGGTCCCACTATAGTTTGCAGGACTATAGCCCAGACTCAAAATAAAATAAACCTCTGTTAGCCATTCAAAGGCAAAGTACACGCTAAAATAAATCACCTATAACCTGAAATGGGACTAAGGGGCAGAACTGCTGTCTCTGAGTAGAAACCAAACCAGCCCCCAAACCCCCTTCTGAACAACTGAGAATTCCCAGAATAAAATGAGCAAGTGTGCTCAGGAATTATTTAGTCACAGCAATATATTCTTGGTAAAAATCAATGCCTGTGATATACACCATACCATGGAAATGACCTTTAAATAGCCATGGTCTTGGACAGCAGGCCACAACCACAGTTAAGAGGGGGTGGGGACAGTAGGGGAAGTACAAGATGAAAAAGGATGTTTTTCACATAGGTCTTTACTGGTCCTTGACGGTCAACAAATTTATAACAGATGTGCCTCATTCTGAGTGTGGAGAAATGAGTGCTGGTAACTGTTATTGTCAGGACAAATCAATTGGAGCCATATGTCTGCAGCAGCTGACAGCATCATGAAAATCTCAAGCAAGACACAGACATTAGGTTGTTGCTGAAAATAAGAGCTTTCCCATCATGTAAAGGCCCTTTGGGAGATGCCTCTCTCCGAGATAGGTTTGTGGGAATTAGCTTATATATTTTGATTCTTTCAAATGCTTGATTGTATGCAAGACGTTGCCCTCTCTTATCAATTCCCCAGACAGTAGGTTATAATTAACAGGAGGCAAAATGCTACAAATTAATCATAGGACACATCTCATTAGGATTCTTATTTTATCTAGATTAAATAGAAAACTGTCATGACAGAATGGGGAAGTTTCCTAACCTTCTCTGCTACTTGACGCTCCCCAACCAAATGTCAGCCGTTATTCCCAGTGATGGAACCCAAGAGGAATGCACAACTCACAGCAAAATCATAGATGATAATAAAAAGGAATAAAATGGTAAGACCCCATTCTAATAAACTGAAGTTATGCTTTTAGAGCATTTCCTCCTACTGTGCAACTCCTAGATTTCTCAGAATACAAACTAGTTAGTGGTTATCAGATAGCTGTACTGTAAAATAGGAATAGACATAGTGGAACAGATCCATGGCCCTTTTTTTGGCCAGTATGCTAGACCAAAGCAGTGTAACATGCATTACAAGAAAAGGAAGTAACTAACATTGTCAAGTCAGCAGGGTCTCATGTAGGTTAAAGTGTAATGCAAGATCAGTGCCATAATTACCCACACCAAGCAATTTTTTAGTTTATTGACTATGCTGCAGTTCCTGAATTTATGTCTTGGGGCTTAAATTGCAAAATATTATTGCAACGTGGCAGATACTATAATCCAGATATCGGTAGCTATGCAGGAATGCTTGGTATTTCTCTGAACAGCCAAGCTTCTCCAAAACCACTGCCTTTCGTTCACCAATATTAATGAGCAAATCTGCCAGAACACAAGCATGTGTATTTCTCTGTAAAACATATACAGAAAGGAAAAAGACCAAGATTTTCAAGGAAGAACTAGTTTTCAAACGAACTGTAGCTAGCTCACAGACATCCAACACTCCTGATTTATACCACGATGCACTTGCACCTTACAAGTTACAAGATCTACAAGTTCTCAGTTTGCCTGTGCCCCTTCCCCATCCTTTCTCTACATCACAATTCTTCAAGGCTTTTCCCATTTAGGTCACCATTTCGAACTCAGCCCACGTCCACCCAGCTGACAGCCTTTACCATGGGATGGCTGCATTACAGCATTTGGTAATGAACGGTGCCAGTTAGGGTTTGTTGGGTGTCTCAGCAGGGAACCCAAGCACACCTTCCCCCCCTTTGTGCCAGCAGGACCTTCACTGTTGCCTTTGCTGAGCACAGGATCAGGCAGCACAAGCAGAAAGCTTCTCCCCTGTGCTATTCCAGAATAACCAAGTAACAGATTTCAGCAGAAAAGCAAAGAGGAAAGTGCATTGCAAACTGTCATATCCTGCAAGGATAGGGCAAGGACCTAACTAAGCACACACTTTTGGTTCCTTCTTAAAATTTCAAAAGGAGGGTGAGAAGACAGGCTGACCAGCCTCTTGATCTGAGATTAGCCTGAAACTAAATGCAAGCCAGAGGCACTGAGCCAGTGAAGCTTAGATGACTTGAACTAATACGAAAACTATTGCTAGTCACTTTTTTTCCCCCTCATTTTCCACACTAGTAATAGCACTGGTAAGGGTGAGCAGGAGGCTGCTTGCTCCACCTCAAACCCTGAAAATGTAACAACTACCCAAGAATGCACAGGGGACAAAAGCACCAAAGTGAAAATGCCCTAACATTCAGTGGATCCTCTTGAAAGCAACTACAAAGATTTTTAGAACAAAAATCAGCATTGTGTTCTTGACTGTTCTCTGCAAATAAAAAGACCACGTTTGCACATCCCCACAGAAAGCTTGCTGTAGCCATAGGATGAGGCTTGGTTCGAATGCTAAATGTATTCTCAGCCTTCCAGATCTCTATCAGGGCAACTGAAACAAAATAGACTGCACTTTTTTGCCCTATCATTAAGAAGTGATGGGGTCAGAATACTGACTGCCGAATGCTGTAAAGCAGTCCTGAAACTTGAGGCATCTACAACACATATCTGCTTCAAATGTCAGCCTGATAATATGGGAGTAACAGGGCAGAATTCTCTGGTCTGTGCTTTGCAGGAGGTCAGACCATAATTTAAATAATCCCTCTAGCCTTAACTTTTAGCTATTTTGTACTCAGGCAGGCACGTGGGGATATATAATGTCTCAATCTTGCCAAGAAAAAAAGAGGGAGGAATAATCAGAACAGATTCAAGACATTTTGTGAGGAATGAATCCACACAAATAAACATTTGGCAGAGGGAAAAGACCACATTCGTATTGAGAAACTCAACCATACATCTGCTACAACCAAGTTTTCCTTTCCTTGGAGGTGGAAGTTTCCATCACTTGTGCTGGGACTTGGGCTATTGACAAAGTTATTTTTCCTCTGTGTTCTTTTGTTGACATATGGTTTCAATGCTTTACTGCTGTATTAATCCTATTTTGTCTTTCAGATAATAAGGATATTGTTGTTACTAAGTACTATGCTAATTGTTTTTGTCTAGTATTAAAAATACACTGCACTGCCTTATTCTAATTAACTTGAGATTATTATTGAAATAATGGCTTTATTATTTTACCACCGGCATTTTACTGCCTTGGAGTCTTAGTTGTACTCAAGCTATTATGACTTTGTAGCAATTGACTAACTACAATTATTCCATTATCCAGCTTCTAACATTTAATTGGGTGAGTGCAGAAAATACTTTCCCATTACAAGATCTTTGCTTTCTGATTTATTAGAATTAACCTTCAATACACAGAATCTAGATTCAGTTCATTTTTCCCCTCTTCTCAAGAAAAATCCCATGAGGATCACCATAAGCATCGTTTGGTTTAATTAGGAGGGGAAAAATTTAAAATATATTATGAGACTTATATTGATGCCCTCCAGCACACATTCTTCATTTCACACTTTATGTAAGATTTCAATAGCCAATACACTTGCCTCCTCCCTGAGTGAGAACACACCGCAGGGCAGGACTGTTAAATGTCATTAGCCTGAACTATTTTTAATACTGATTTTTGTTGCTCTGTTTCTCCTCTGTCCATTTGATGCGTTGCAGAGTTCAGATTCAAGTTTTAATTGAAATACTTGTAAGCCTTAATACCTTACCAGGCTGCATTTTTCTCCAAGTTCCAGCTGCAGAAATCTATCAGTTTTCACAGTGATGTGTAGGTACCAGCAGCAGCAGCAATTTGAAAGTGTTTGCTGTTGTTTTTACTGATCATAAGTACAGATATTCTGAGAGGCTCCAAATAAGACCATTCAACTTGGTGTGCTCTTACACCCAGTGGAAAACCTGTTAAGCTACAAGCTGTCTTTTAAATAAAGGAATAAGTGACTGGCATGCTATGAGACAACTCAATCACTGATTGCCAGTAGGGGTAGGGCAGGCACTGACTGTTGGCTGAGGCAGCGGTGCAACAAGCAACGTGCACAGAAGGTGCCCAAAGAACAGCATAAATTGGCAAAGGAGATCAGAATATCAAAACATTTGTGCACTGGCCAGTCTGTGGACATTTCTCATCCTCTGATGTGTGAATAGCTAGTTTAGAATCTGGGCACAATGTGTGGTTTTGCGTCCAGTCTGGTGCAATGCGGGGCCAGGGGGGATTTTTTAAAAAAAATAAATCAGTAGGCAAACAAATAAACCAACCAGAAAGACTGAAGGCTAAAGAGTGCTACACTTTGAACTCCTACACCCTCATTTCCTGCTTTTATTGGCATTAAGTTAGGTCATTAACATTTTATCAATATATTATGTGTATATAATGTTACTGAGATTAATGGACATAGGCAATGCTGTTCTAAAGGCAATCAGAGTTCAGTAATAAGTTATACGCTTGGTCTTCCAACAAGCTGCTCAGTGGTAGGGATGCATGGATTTTTAAACACCTCAAAGTTTAATATGTTAGAATTAAAAGTGTGACTACACTGCAGAAGTAACTTTAAAGAACAGATAGCTTGACCCAGATTTGTATGCTGCTCCTGACAACTGAAGTTTTGAAACCCAAGTTGTTCAGACTTCAGCATATGCTCTAAGTCAATATGTATTGAACTCCAAGCCTCTGCTGCAGCTGATTAAGGACAAAGAAAGGACATGATACAATGCTACAGGATTCAAGACAGTTCTTTTTTGTGTTCCTGAAGAAAGAACATTGCTCATTTTTATTAAGTCTTAAACTTTCTGTTATCTGGCTACCTAATACCAGGTATGTTTACTGCCCTGGTTCCTGGTTTTAAGCTTGACGTGCAGAGCTTCAATTGTCATTCTGCTCATCTACTCTCGTTAGAGGCTGCTCTCATTTAGTGCATATTCAATTATCCAAGTTTTATTAGAAGCCCAGACAAATACCCACTGCCTTCCTTTTCCTCCTCCTCCCCACTCTCCATCCTGCTGGCGTAGGTACACTCCTATGAAATACTTTAAAATTTATTATTAGGATAATTTACAATACCTAGGGGACACGCTGCAGCTCAAATACATAGACATTGAAGCAGTTAACTATTAAAAGCCCCACAGTAGCACTCAGGATTTACATTACAGAAATGAGACATAAGCTTGTATCTTCTGGTTAGCTTCCAACCACCGCTACAAAGGAAGGAAACACCTTTAGTCACAGTGATACAGCATAAAGGGAATCTCATGTCACACTATAACAGGCATCAGCATGATGTATTAGCTCTTTCTCAAAAGTCTTACAGACTTTTCTCCTTTGACCACAGTACACATTCATGGAGAAATTTTAATTCAAAACCCTAGGTGAGGAGACTCACCACGCTACCAGAAATACTTACTTTACATATGCTTTTATGGCTGCCTTAACAGCAGGAACATTCTCCTCATTCCCACAGTATTTGGTGACAGAAATGCTGAACAGACTCCGAAACCTCACAGACAGCTGTTAATCAAAGCTTCCTAAGTAACAGACCACAAATACAGAGCTCATTTTATCCAGAGCTGCCTGCAAACTCCACCTGTACTCCTTCTTGTAACCCATACAGGCCTACTGGTTCACACTGAAGAAACATGCTGATCCCATTTTCTTACAATACTTGACAGTTATGCAACTCCACACAACCATTTCCAAAACTATCCCATCACTGTCCAACTTGTCTCTGACTCTGCCAACTACCTTATTCATACTTTTCATCCACTGCTACGTCCCATTATATTAGCAGGGAAGGAGAGGAAAGAACTAGCTTTCAAGTTAAAATTGTTGCTTGGAAGATAAATTAAGATACTTTTCCCTCTCTTCAACACTCCAGCCCTATTCTGATTCACAAGCTGCATTCCCTAAAGTGAATCATGTTGGATAACAAAGGTTCCCAGGCTGACTCAGATAACTTGGGAGAGGCAGTTTTCCCCCTCAATGTTTTTAAAGGCTGAGTTTTAAAATAGCAGTTCTGGTTTTTAGCTTATGATTGCCTTAAAGGTTCATGAACAGTTGAATAAGTGAATTGACTGATTGTACCAAGTAAATAACCTAAATCCTTTCATCAGCACTCTCACTATCCTGAGTAGTTTTTCTCAGGAAAGTGTTGTGAAAGTCAGATTGAGTTTTCAAAAGCTTCTGGGAAGTATTTCATACATTTTTAAGAAATTCCCTCAAAACACTATCCAATATAACACTGATTTGAGAAGACCTACACAGCGCTCTGAAGCAGCCAGTACTTAATCAACCCTCAGTAATTTTACCATCACAGTAACTCCCTGATAATGGATGGGTACTTTTTCTCCCCTCCCTCGGTTTCTCAAAGAATGAAACTCCACCGCCTTTCACCATTCAGCAGTGCATCTGACATCCAGGTGGTGGAGAGAAGGTCACTAGCATCTGGAACCACAGCACAAACAGCTAGGTTATTTTTTCTGCCTTGTCCATCACAACACTTACTATGAAAGATACTAAGATTTCTTACGATGAAAGAACAAGGAATAAGCAGAAGCAATCAGTCAATGACAGTATCTCCCCTGTGATCATAATGACATAGTATCTAAATCTGTTCATCACAGCATAGGTGCATTAAAAATATGCACAGATGTGTCTTTCACCCCACCACTAGCAAGATACTCCCCCTGTATTTGCTACATTATGAGATGATACCAATTTGCATTTATATTTTGATTACATCTGACTGAATTCTATAATGTTCAGCAATTTGCAATGGATGAAATCTGACACCATCAAAATAAGTGGGAGTTTTGCCATTGACTTCAGCAAGGATGTGATTTCATTGTAAGTGCTCTGATAAGCAGATCTCTAAAGAAATAGGGGACCATAGCTTTTCTAAACTGCACAATTTTGAATCAGAATAACCCCACTGAATCTACAGATTTATACTGATACAAGTAGAATTCCCCAAACCACTGTTAGATCTCAGTTAAAGTTTATTGCATTATAGCTGAATAGTATTTCACTGTTGTGTGTTCTTATTATGTAAAATGTCATAGATTTCAAGTGCAGCTGGGTGTTCCTTTCATACCTCCGACCCCTCTGCCTTTGTATCCACCAGACTTTGCAGTCTTTCCAAAAATCTTGGTGGATTTTGCATTCAATGCCAGTCGAGGAAATGAGGAAGGGCAACACCAGACTTCTTCATTAACTAAATCTTGAGTCCCTAAGGCCACTGATGTATTACAGCCAGGGGATTACAGCCAGGGGCAACACTGCTATCCTGGTACCTGCTTACAAAGTTCCAGGTTAATTGTAACTCATTTTTAGAACATGTTCAAAGTATACAACCCTGATATAGTATCAGCCACTTACCACCATGTAGGTCCAACATGGTTTTGACTAGCTGCACAGATCCTTTGGGAACCTGAGCCCAAGGTCAGACTGACTAAAAGCACTCTTGGAACATTTCTGTTTAACTGAGAATAAAAAAGATTAAGATGGATATGTCGCATCTCATGTATTTTACACTTTAGTACAAGAAAAGGTTGACAGACTTTTTCAAGAGCATGTTCTCTTCAGTGACATGCTGGGAGCTCACCTGATACCAGTTTCCCTATCCAAGAGATGGGATCTGTTACCAGCTTCCAAGAGCAGCAACCTTTTCAAATTCCCTTCTGCCATCCTCACAAACATATTTTATATATCTTTATACATACATCCACACACACATATATATGTATGACATTTCCTCATCTTCTTTTACTGTACTTTTCAGCAGTGCCTTTGGCAAAGGACAAAGACTTGAATGGTTTTACATTGGGCTTTGTTTTACTTTTTTAACCTGGGAAGAGTTTTTCTCTATTCAGACAAACAGACCCTCCAGGAGTGCACCACCCTAATTGCCCCAGACAGTTAGATCCATTCAAGCTTAATGCCTTGCAATTGCTGGTCTTATGACTGAATCCACTTGTCAGGGGGAGAGCCGAAACTGTCTGCTCCTCTCCGACAGCCCAACACATCACCTCTGAAATCCAATATCTACGCCAGTTTCTGAGACCTGAATCAATAATTGCCATCAGGCATTCACCACCATGCTGCACTGAGCAGCTCACCTTAATGCCCAAGTGTTCTGTCCCATGAGAATACTGCTAATTCAGAAGTCAGCCTGGTTCAGCCAAGGTCTAGTTCCTCCTATGCTGAGTGCCCCACACTGTAACCCCCACCCTGCTGGCCTCCCTCACAGGTCTCCATGACACACCTTCCGCTGCTCCTCAATCTCAGCCTAAATAATTCTGCATCATTGCCTGTCCCTTTTTAGCTCACATATAAAAATTGAATTTGAATGCACTGTCATAAGGAGAGCAGGGATCTCAGCTATTAGCCTTTTCCCAGATCTAAATCTAATTTTCCATTGCTTGGCCAGGTTTCAGTCCTGAGCTATGAGGTAAAAACACCGTGAAGCTTTGAATCTCCTGGAATATTTAACAAGGTGGGAGTTAGTTATTGGGGAAGAATTTAGAAGGTGATTAGAGAGGCAGAAACTGGACATCTGCTAGCACAGCAGTGCTTAAGTAAAGGTGAAACAAGTTTTCAACACAGTTTGGCAACATCACAGGGAAAATCTTTTTCATTAATAAAAACAAAGTCAGAGACTCTATCTGGACAGCTTTCAGCAACATTCATATTGAAGTCACAGAAAGTAGGCAGCACTCTCCTGTAAGTCACAGTGTTGATCCCATTCCTCTGAGACATTACCCCAAGGAAGACTAGGCAGAAGGGCTAACCTGTACTAGAACCAAAAAGTCAGCATCTTCCCAGAAAGCTGCACTGCATTCACTTCTGTTGGAACAGCTTCTGGAATAGCTACTAGGACTGCCATTACCTCCATGTGGGTTCATATTCTGGAATAAAACCATTTAAATAGGATACTGGTACAACAGCAGCAACATAAATAAACCGACACAATTGTATTGTTTCATTTTCTTGAGAGACCTTTAAAATGATAAAAGCCTTCTTGTCCTCCAGAAGACAAGAAGCTGGTGTCATTTTTTAATACATTATGTACACAGAATATTTCTGTTTGGACACTTAGACATGTAGAGAATGCCTACTTGAAAAAAGCTTCACCAGCTCAAACTCAATACACAGAACAGCTGTATTCTATTAAGTATGGAATATAAGTATGTTTTTCTAGTTAGGAAAATACCATGTCAAACACACTCCTTTTGCAGGTAACAAACACATGGAAACCAAGGTATCTAACAGGGCTGGGACATCTGGGAAAAGCCTATCTGGAGAATAAGCTTGTTTATGAGAATAAAAACCTTACAGAGTATCTCAGCTAAGTTGGCGAGAAAATTAGGACAGCGGAAAAAAACACTGGGATTTTTTTCCCTAAACAAATGGCTTCATCTTTCAAACAAGCACAGGAGATGCCAGGGGGGCTGGTGACAATCATCACTGATGCGAATGATGGGATATGTCAAGGAGAGAGAAATGTCATGTGGGAAATGTAATTAACCACTATAGAAGGGGGGCCAACACCTCCCCACCTATTCACATGCCAGAGAGAAAAACCCAAAATTTATTAGTACAGCTCCTATTCACTCATTTGCTGTTTGATATTGCTGTACCAGATACATTTATAAACATATCAACCTTTTTGAGAGCACTGCAGCATTCCAGATACTTCCAGTCCAGGTACAGTCACTGTTCATTTTACCTAAAGACACTTAAACTAATGGGAAAGGGACACAAGCTGAACAATTGTTCCAAATTTGTTTGGGTTACTTTACAATAAATAAGTTTCTTTCCCTATCAGGGTAGCTAAAAAGGCAAAATGTGTCCATGGCCATGAAATTTAAGGGATTCTTCCTGTGCAATAGCTTTTTAGACTTAGATGATGTTACCCACTCATTAACACCGTCAGATCACATAAGCATCTTGAACAGCAACAACAGAGTGGCAGCTGCATTTTCTGTATTAAAACTCCTGGTCAAATTTTCCTATGTAGATTCAACAGGTCTGTAGACAGAAATGAAGCTGGCATCCTTGTATCTGCTCAAAACTAGCTGATGTTCACAGAGCACACAGTTGAGTGCAAAATACTCATATTTTCATTCCAGGGTGAAACAGGGGGGGCGGGGGGGGAAGATGATCAAAAATACAGATACTGACCTTTCAGAGTTAAGCTGGAGGTGTGGGGAGGACTTTTCCCCAAGATGCTTAGGAGGTATCCTGAAATCAACGTATACGCACAAAGCAGATATGTGCTGACATGACCTCAGAAGCGGCTAAGGCGAGGACCCAGTGGCAGTCCATTGCAACTCTGCATCTGATAGTTGTTACAAGCTCTGTAATCCCTTGCCCTAAGCCAGTTTCCAGGCAGACCCACAGAAACTTAACAGATTTAGTAAAATCATCATCTCCAGCATCACAAGAGGATTAGGTGCCATCATCCTCTCTCTGCCTCCCATTCCTGATATACGAAAAGAAAATAAGGTTTGGACAACCTCCTGAATTCCTCGGCAGGTAAGCAAGCCCTCAAGTCACCATAATATTGGTGCACTAAGATACCTACTGACTTCCTCAGAGTGTCAGCTTTGTTAACCCACTGTGTCCCCAGTGCTGTTAAGATTTCTGTGCAGAAGATACAATAAATCTCTCCCACATTCCATTTCTTTTGGCAGGACTAAACTCCACCCAGAAAAAGATATACTTAATGAAGGTAATTTTTTACTAGACACTGTAGCATATACAGAAGGGAACATGCTCCACCGTCCATAAGTTTACAGTCTAAATAGTTCTAAAGCAAGAGGCTTGTTCAGAGTTGCCCCAAACCCAGGAACTGGCCCAGATTCTTTGCTTTCCATTAAAGCAATTGAGCCATATTTTCACCCTTGCAACTCACCCTTCCTCAAGAGCAGCCCATGCTCTATAGGCACAAGAACACAACATTCTCTCCCCGAGCCTAGGTCAGAGTCACCTGTCAGTCACTCCCTGGATATCCCTACAAAAAGTTAAATCCCAGTGAAAGAAGTATTTCAGTGGCACTGATACTGCAGAGGGGATGCTCCAGCACAGAGCAGCTCAAACCCCTGGGCGCTGTGGGTGTCTCACTGCAGAACAGCTTCTACCATGATACATAATGAGAGCTACGAGAAAGGGGAAATCATGCATAGCCACTTTCAAATGTCACACAAGTAGGCTCCAGCAGCACAAAGAACAGGTAATTCAGACAAAATTTGTACTAAAGAGATGCCTACAGTTTTCATCTCTGAAGAAAAAGCTGTGTGGAAATTATCTAAAATACTCTTCAAATGCTTCAGTGCTTGTATAAATGGGGTAAAGGTGCACTGCTTAGCAACATCAATACACTGCTATTTAATCACTTCTTGCGTTTTTCAATAGAGACCTTTATTGTTTCCATCATCTTTCTCCTCCTTCCCTTACTACATCTCTAACAATGGTAGTTGATTCCTTCAAGTTTACTTATTTGGGGTCATACTAATTTTTAAATAATGCAGGGGGAAAATGACTGTAAATAATGTCCTTGTAAATACATTTGCCAAGAAACTGATTACATGCATCCATGAAACATGCATCCAGCCATAAAAACTAGTTCTAGAAAATGACCCAAGAAGCTTGAAAAGATATATCCACTCTAAATTTTATTTTTTTAAATTGTATAAACCAAATTACTCTGTTTAAGTTCTGCACAATTCTGCTACTATGCTATCTTTTGGGCAACTTGTTATTCAGTGGACATAAACGTGAGAAATTGCCTATCAAAATGCTGCATGTTCTGACAAGACCACAAGCAAATATATAGTCCCCAAAGATTCAGGGGCCTTTGCATACAATCCTATTAATTGCTAGAGGAAGGCAACCATATGGCAAGACAGTAGTGTGCTCTATGAGTGCACAGTGGGAAATATGTAGCTTACTGGGAGCTTTTTATAAAGGACAAGGGGAAAGAAGACGGAAGCTGCTAAATCTATAGATTATTCATTAGAAGTTCAGTTATAGACTAGCGCTTTTCTAATTACTGAGGTCCATTAAAGAACAGGGCTTTTTCTAGATAAACTAGAAAAACTTTCATCCTTATCATTACAAGAATAATTGAAATCTTGTTTCCATTAAGTTTAGATGGCTTTAAATACCTTCCTTCAAAACTATAACAGCACAGAATTTAATGCATACATAGGTGACAGAATACAAATTACATGTTTGCTTCTAGACAGGCAGTATACCTGCACGCCACTTACATCCTCTGTGGCACACCTAAAGTCAACATCTTCCAAAGCTGTTGTATTTGAGCCATTTGCTCTGGGTGTGGGAGCCTTTTGGGCCGTGGCAAGGCATGCTTTCTCTGGCACAAGTAAAAGTTCAGGCATCCTCCAAGCCCTCCCATTCCATTCATTCCTCTCTCTGCTCCAAAAACCCACTTGGGCTGGTACAGCTGTCTGTGGGTTCAAGTGGGAAACCACACTTAAGCCAAAAAAAGCCTTCAGCAAAATAACAGTTGTCTTTAACGGTTACGTCCAGTTTAGCTCACTTCATTGACTCAGGTCACTATGTGGGCCTATGAACATCACATAGTGCCTCAGGTGGTGCGGCACAACTGAAGGGGAGACAGCAGCACAAGTGAAAATGCACTACCACCATATCAGACAGGCAGCAAACCAGGCCCTGAGCAGGTAGGTAATCAACTCCGACATTTCCTCTCAGCATGCTTTCTTGGAGTGGACAAGAGTTCCCTCCTACACCTTCATAGCACCGATCCCAGCCATGACAAGTTCCCAAGACAAGAGCTGGCACTCACAGAAACTGCAGAGACACAAGCACACCCTTCTCAGCACTCCAGCACATAGGTACACACTCACCGTGACACCCTCAGATACGTGCAACAGTGGGAGCAAACACACACACAGATTTTATAGACATTCAACACAACCGTTTATATTGGGACTGGACAAACGTATGGATATAGATGAATAAAATGTGTACCCCCTCATCTCAGCTTGCCCAACGTTCACAGCATCACTCCTTCAGCTCCCAAGGGAGCAGGCTTAGGGAACGCTTGTCTAGGAGGCATATGACACACAGGGCACTGCCAATGGGCAGCTTTCATTCACGGAAAGGCAGTGACTCAGCAGGGCTGTAACATCAGCTGTAATTCACAGGAAACACTCAAAATGCACCAAGCTTACCATAAACCTAACAGACCTCACCTGCCTGTTGTTAAAGGCTGGCAAACAAATCCCATGGCCTCTCAAATTATCTAGCCCAAATCTTCCCAGCCTTACCATTTGGGTTTCCCTTGTGTCTGACACTTGATTAAATTTAAGCTTCTTGCACCAGGAATGCAGAGAACCGATTTTTCTCTTGAAGCTTATTATTGCACCTCCTGGCAACCTTCTTGAGTGTAAGCAGCCTCAAGTCAAGTCAATTTACTCACCCCACCTCATCCCCTGAAGCTCAGTGCCCCAAACCAGCCATAACAACTTAACATGGGTCTCAGGAACACTGTGAAGCAGAAGGATGACACCAGGTGACCTGCAGGCAGCACAGCCAGTGTGACCGCTGCATTTCTCACAAGGAGTTGTGATTTCTGTGAAAAGTGTTCTCACAGCAATAGCATTGCTGACTCATGTTCAGCTTGTGACATACCACAGCTCCAGATCTTTTTTTGCAAGCCTTCTGCACAAATCTAAGTGATTGTTCCTACATTTGTCCTCAATGAATCATCCAATTTTTTTTTAAGATTATTTATGTGATGTATTTCTAGCCCATCCCAGCTTCACGTCATCGTCAAGCTTAATAAGTACACTCCCTTCTGCATCATCCAAATCACTGAGAAATACTGAACAGAACTGGTGCCAGGACAGACCTTTTCCAAGCCATGCTCAGCACATTATCCCATACATTTCTGAAAATAACACACTGATAAGTAAACTCTCATCACCATTATCTACCCAAGTTTGCATCTAACACCCACCAGTAGTTCCACAGCAAGACACTGAAGATGTGCAACAGCCACTTCTCCTTTATCTCCTATATCCTACTGTAGAAAAAAATTAGGTCGGCTTGACACACACCTGTACTAGCAAGTCACAATGACCGCAGTAAAGATATAAGTTGGTTATGAAGTTACACTGAAAATTTAGATGAAAGACAAATGGCCAAAGTAAGGGAGCTCGCAGAAGTCTCCCACAGGTAGCCTGGGGCATGTAGACACTCCAGCTCACCCCACTGCCTCACTGTGTGGAGGTGACACCTGATCAACCTCTTATCTCCGTCCTTCAGTGGAGAATGGCAGTATCTGCAGGCTTACTACCACTGCTCTGGAGTATACGTTGGGGATCCCTTTTCAAGGAAAGGGATAAATTATACAAGTCTAAGCACAAGGTTCAGCCATCCAGTCCCCCTACCTGCAGCACCACCACTGACTCCAAGGGGCAGTGCCAAGAGAAAAGCTTGGTGTGAGCATCAGTCACACATTTGCCATTCTGCTCGTCATTTCTTTCTATATGTAGTTTGCAAATTTAAAAATAAAGCAACAAAAACACCACCCACCACAAACACAATAGTGTGGTCAAGCTACTTTTAAGGCTTTGTACAATATATTCTTTCCCATTTTCATAGGGAAAATGGAGCCCACAGGGCGTTTCGTAGAGCACTGCGGTGAGGTCCTGGCAAGTCTTTCCATACTTCAGCACAATACTGTAACACGCAGATTCACGTCCTATGTTCAAGTCTAAACACACAAATATTCACTACAGGAAGCCTAAATATCTAAGCGTATGCAGGATCAGGGCTGAATTTCTGGAAACTGAGATAGCTTGCTACATCCCAATAGACAGTATGTCTTACAGTCCTAGGAATTATTCACCTGGTTGATATTCACTCATTCATTTCCTATCCAATAATGAATATTTATAAACAGTTTAAGAAATGGAAACAAAACAGGAAGCCTTAGAGACTGCAAGGGCTAGAGAGAAACATTTTAAGACCTGTAGTGAGCTCTGGCTTCCTAACAGTGCTAGTGCCTTGTAACTGCTTATCTCAAAGGCAAACATCTCCTTCTTGAAAGGAAAATATTTTCTAATATTATTGCTTTACCTAGACATCTTCTCTTGTGTTGCCTTTTGGCCTAAGCAATGCTTTTAGTAGCAACTGAAAACAGGAGAAGAGGAAGGGTAGCCACTTGATCCTGTTTCCAGCAGAGGAACTAAGATGGCAAGAAACAAAGTGGTCAAAAACTGGCTTGGGCCATGTCTGCATCACTTTGCAATTCCTCCCACTATGGAATTTCTTTCCTTCTCTGCTCAACGAGGCTTTTGGATGCACACGTGGCCCCAGATGCTGCTTTCAGAGCCCCTCCTTGGAGAACATGAGGGTGGCTTTGCTCCAGAGCCCACAAACCTGTTCCCCCAGTACCTGAGCCCTGTTGCAGAAGGGAAACACCTCTGGATCTGTTCAGTGTATTAACATTATTTTAGAAGTCCCTTTCAAGTTGTTACTTGCATGGAAATCACTGCACTCTCTTGTCATCAATGAGACTCTTTGCTGTTCTTCCCCCTTTGTTCTCTTTTTGTTTCAGTGAGTTAAGCTTATCTTTTGCTTTTGTTTTCCTACAGTAGTAAAACTCTATTATGATGCTTGGCAGACAATTTAAGCTACTGTGACAATCATCTTTGAAAAAGGAATCTGCTTTCATAAACCCTTTCTACATGACTAAATATTCATTTCTGAGCTAGAAGCAGGCAAAGATTCTGCCCCCCTCACTATCTAGCTCATGATTTTAAAGCTACTTAAAAATAAAAAAGAGGAGCAGCAAGTGTTTGCAGAGGAATGGTTTTTAAGATGTGCACAGTTCCACCCTCAACAAAGCTTCACCTCAAATGATTCTTTGTTATTTCTCTCCCCTCCTTTTTCCTTCCGGAAAAGGGGTAAAGCAATACAAGAAGATACAAATCTGCTGGGTCTGCTCCACACTTTCCTCCCAGTGTACACTACAGCCTAGACCTTTCACAAACATAGCTTAGAACAGTCACAAGAGGATTTTTTTTCTTGTGTGTTTTTATACAGAAATAATACATTATTTTTTTAATTTCCCCTTCACGTTTGGAACCTTACTGGGTGACATTTTTTAAGCTTTCCTCTAAAGCTCTAAGGACCAAGGGATCTATTTCTACTAGAGAGCAAACAACTCACACACAAATACAAAAAAAACACCCAGAAAGGCTTCTCACATAATCCCAAGTCTCCAGGAACTAGGGCTTTCAGAGAAGCAGTACTGTAGATTTCTGATTAAATGTCACAAAAATTGGCACAACCAATACAAAGGAGTCAAAGCACAGTAGGTTATTAAACCCTGGAACAGCTTCCTGCATGTCCCTCTGTCCTGTTCATCTACGATCAATCGTTCTGCACTAACACACGGGAAAAGTGCTGTGTAGCGTCATAAACACCACACCGGGGACTTCCCAGGAGAACATGCAACAATTCTGGCATCAAGGGTGGCCCAAAATTGTCTCCATGACTTAGAAAGAATCAGCAGCAGCAACATGTAGTAAATAAAACTGGACACAGAACCAGCAGAAAATTAGTTGGACATAGGAGGCTGGAGGGACAATATAAATGTGTCGAATCCCTACTGGTAGCTTATACCAGAAAAGATGGAAAGCTTCGCTTAGTGCTGCACACAACTGGCTGCTTGCACACCAGGCCTTTTCTCAGACTGACAGAGGTGCAGTTGTGGGAGTACTGATCAGATGGATGAAGGAGAGAAACAAAACCAACGGTAACGGCTTTTACTAAGCCAGAGACTTAAGGCAGCAAATACGGATGTACCAGAGTGGTGAGAGGGGAGGGGAAGGTTCTTTAAATTTGAAAATCCCACATTGCCTAACTGAGGTCGCATATGAATTAAGAAGGAAAAAAAAAAAAGACCTCCACCAAAAAACAACCCCTAAACAACAACTACAACAAACAAAAAACCCAACACACCACAAACAGGCTAACCCTACATTAAAATGAACAAAAAACCCCACCATTAAAAAATAACACTTCATTATACAACAGCCAAGAATTCCTCAATATGGGGAAAAAAAAAACCCAAAACTGTCTATATTGAAATGCTAAACTGGCAAGGAAAAACACAGAAAGATCATCTGTTTTCTCTCCTAGTAGTATTTTTCCAATACTTTGCCACTTGCATTTGTTCCATCAGTATTTTTCCTACTAGTGATTTCATTAATGAATAAAACACTTTCTTAAAAATCAAAGCTTGCAGGCCCTGCCCACAACCAGAAATCCACCAGGCTTGGTTTTGCATGGCCGCAGAGACACTCTGGTGTCCTCCCAAGGAGCTATTAGCCTACTTTAAAAGGAAAGATAGTAGGTGAGGGTGCCAGGAGGGAGCAGGAACAGAGGACCAAAACATGCACTTATGTAAATGCTTGGTTTAGGTCACCAAAGCCAGGGAGAAGGTAAGGACTTGCTGAAAACTTTTGGCAATATTGGCTAGAGATTAAGATTCAACAGCCTATGAATTAGAAAGGGCAGAATCATGGGTCACTAAAAAAAAAAACCAGGCTCAAACAACTTTGGTACAAACCTGTCAGAGGCGACTGCCTCTGCAAAAACCTCAGCTCCATAATTACAGTGTAGGTTAAATTCCACTCTGACTAAGTCTACAGAGCTGTTTCATAAAACTTCAGTAGACGTCACTGGACACTGCACACCAATTACTCAAAACCTCAGTACCTTTCAGTTTTTACATGTTCATTCAGCCATTCTTTCTCCCTGGAGTGAATATTATCGTGTCTTAAAGGTTTGATGTAAAATCAAACAGCATGTTGTTTGGCTAGGCTTTGGTTTTCCTTTTAAGACTGCTATTTCTCAAAAAGCCATTTCAAAACACAAATATACCAGGGCATCTAAATATAACTGACCCTACTTGGACATAAGTTTTCCTCACATCTGTCATCTCTCCCTCAGATCTTTTCAAGGTACACCTACTGGGTAATAAACTATGCTCTCCCGCTGTACAAAGGCACTGCTGCTTTTTTTCCCCCAAGTTTGGCGAGAGGATGAGCCATAAGCTGTACAAAGACTGTCTGCTGAGTGTACGCTATGTAATCGCTCCAGCAAATGCTTGGCTTAGTCAAACTCAAAATTATGTTTTAATTCCCTTCAAAAAGTCCCCTCAGTGTCATAGTTTTCTGGGCTAATTCTAACCAGCAGCACAGAGCACTAGCAAACCAGCAGCACAAACCCGCTGAAGCTGCTGGCTCAGGGAGGAATGAGCAACTGGAAGCAGCCCTGCGCCCCGAGCTGGCTGTGCCACAGGACGTGTAAAGCCTTCCGTCTGAAGCGCCAAGTCCACACAGCAGGCAAGAGGCCGAGCAAAGCTGAATCCTCACCTTCCAGATGACCTGAGTTTCTTGGCAACTAGCCTTCCCATTTGTTTAGCATACTAACCTCCAAAGCATCAAAACAATGCACAAAACCCATATGCTTTCTGCTATCTGACAGAGTTCTTTCAAAATAGTAAGGCATGAATTAAAAAAGCAATGAAATAAACCTGGGAGCATCAGAACTCACTGCTGGCTCTAGGAAGCTGCTTCTGATGCACCAGACTATCAAATGTTAATACAAAACTGGGACAAAACTGAACTGCAGTGTCAAATACCCCATTCCTGCTCTGCATCACTAGACCTTTCATAGCCCAACTCCCACACTGACATGGATTCAAGCCAACAGCTTCAAGGCTTTTACCAGAGATGAGAAAGTTAAGCTTTCTTATTTGCAAAGCCATTTTATCAATTGATTTGTGAGATTATACCATATACTGCTGAATATTAATATAATACCTCAAAACTGTTTCTGTAATACTCTCATCTGTTGTATAAGAGTGCTAAAGGCATTCAAAAGCAGTCTCAGTGAACTGTTCCCAACACTTACTAGTACTCTGTGCCAAACAAGTTTTCCTACAAGCATTGACCTCAAATTACTTCAAACTTCTGTTAATCTATTTTTTTTAAAAAAAAAAGGAACAGTTTTTCATTAATTTTTATTCAACCAAAGAAGATCTACCACTGAATTTAAGTTGTTCCACCTTTACAGACACTTAAAAGTTTCTGACTAAGCTAACTCCATTAGGGATCCGGAATAAGAGCTAAGAACAGAAATCTAATGCTTCCCACTTCCATGGGGAGCCCTGATTATTATCCTCTGAAGAACTATTTATCAACATACAACTGACAGTCTTGATTCTTAATGGGTGAGCTAAAGTGGTAAGATACGATGAACATTCTGGGTTACTTTTCTGGAGGATGGTCAGAGGAAAAATAAAGGACAAAAATCCCCCCTCCTTTACCATGGCAGCTGCTTTGGCTCTGTATAAGTGTGTTATTGGAATTCTGGTTTTGGCCCAAGGCAAGGTTTAACCTGGGATTGGGGAATAGTTAGCTTTAAAGGAAAACACTTAGTTAAGCTTCAAAAGACAGTGTTTCAAAACTTGCCAGCTCTGGTGTCTTTTCCAGCTTAACCAAATCTACTGGAAGAAATTTGTTTGGGGAAGGGTTTTTGTTTTGTCCGTCACTTCCCACCCCCACCTTGGCAAAACAACTCAGAATTACTGTTATTTCAGCCACAATAAACAGACTGTCTACAGAAGAAAAAGTTTTCTTCCAAGTCTTTTGATCTAACAGAAGATATACACATTGTATCAGCACCTTCTTTCAGTGATTGATGAGTGAGCCACTGATTTCAATTCAAGGGTATGCAGAAAGAGTAATATGCTTTATTGTTTCTTGCAGCGTTGCTAGCAAGTTGATTGCCGAACTTGATTGTTCACGGAGGTACATGCTTATTATGCTGAGAAACATCTGTATTCACTCCCATTAACAGGAATAATTAATAGTAAGATAACAGGTTTCAACCCTGAAAGTCCAAGACTAGAGTGAAAAATATTAGAAGACCCCACCCTATTGTCCAGTGAAGCATAATTATGATTAGCAACAAAGACAAGCAATTTTCTTATATAACCAAGATATTTTCCAAGACAAAAAGCCCTGTGGTCTATTGCAGTGAGCTGCAATGCACTCTCTGCCATGCACTCTCTCTCATCAGGTATCTTGGGACTTTATAAAAGAACAAAATCCCACACAAATGATAACTTTGCTCCATTACTTTTTCCTCACAAGTCTTTTTCTTCCCTCTTTAACAGTTTAGTACTAGCCAAAAGTGGTTGCCTGACAAGAGACTCAAATTTAAACAAACCTACATATTGGAACATAAAGCAGTAACATGAATTAATTATTCCTTTTGCATCAGGTAAGAATATAAAACAACAGAAAAAGATTAGCCACTCCTTGATCAGTTTCTTCTATTCCCTCTTACTACTTATACTTCAGAAAGGGGTTGTGGCAAAGAAATTAATGGCTACAATGGCATTTGACTCTGTACAGGTTCTTCCAGCGTATCAGAGATGCCAAGTCATGAATTAAGCAATATAATAATTGAAATTATCACATATGGTGCATTCTAATTTTCATGTGCTTAAAAAGAAGTACTTGGAGTACACTGGAGCATTTCAATCTCCCTACTCTTCCAGGCTTATGTAGCAGTAAGGAAGGCCTTCGAGGTACAGGTGACTCTTGTACCATAAACTAATGAGGTCCAAAACAGTCCTCTTCAGTACTAAAGTCACTCTTTCTCCTCCCTCCAAGAATGAAAAAGACAAAAATGCAGCTTTAAGTAACAAAAATTGTGCATGTACTTAATTCAAATTTAAATAAGCAATTATAACATTCACCTGGAGACTAGCAGGTTTAAACCTCCTTTCTGGCAGATCTGGATCTCCTACTCACCGAGTGCACTTACACTGCTGAGCTACAGAATATTCTAAGAGCAGACGGCCACATAAAGCTACTCACTGCCTAACAAGTACTTGAAAAAGCATGTGCTGGAGCTCTAGCCTCATCCTGTTTCCCCAATACCAGTAAACTACAGTAAGCATCAGCATATGGAGTTATTCTTGCTTGCTCTCAATTAATACATAGGAAATATTTGTATAAAATATTTAAATATGCATTGGATCAGAAAAAGGCTCAATTGCCTGGTACTTAGAGAATTTGCCAGGGGCAGAAAAAGGGGAAGAGTAAAGAACTCAAGTTCCAGGTTCTGATAAAATGAGTATTTAAATTAAGCAGAGTAGAACAGCTTCAGTGGAAAGTAACTAACAAAAGACCTAACCTGGAAGAGCAGATGACACATTTGGTAGGCTTGAAATACTCATGCCCCTGGAATACTACTGTAGGAATCTAGGTTTTCTATGGATGTGCTAACTTATACCACCTTCATCCAAGATAAGTTGATAACTTCATCCCAGTAAGTAAATTAAAAAATTAACAACAAACACCTGTCAAAATACAAAACATTTCTTGTCCCTCTGACATAAAGAGACCTGGAAATCATACATAACCCATATGGAAGTTGTGTAAAATCACCACAGCCAGTGAAATCTGCTGATGCTAAAATGCTGTTCTATACAGCCTTTCCACAAGCTGATCAGAGACCATACGTATAACGGAGTGCTGCAATGACAACACAGAAGGAATAAGAAAGAAGCAAAAGTGTGAGTTTTAGTGCTCAAATTGATTTGCAGTGCCCTCTTGAATAAGAGAAAAGAGAGACCCTTCAAAGCTCCTAATTTTGACAACAGATATAAAAAGAGAGCAAGGACAAACAGAATAAGAAAGACGACTAGTCAAACAGTAAAATATTTTGAAAAACAGTACTAAATTATTTGACTTATCAAATCATATCGGGGAGCTGGGCAACTTCCTTTGGGGCCAAGGAAGAGATGAAATACACTTCTCTCTTCAAAATAATGCCAAACTGTTTTTTGCATTCGCTTTTCATTTCCCTCACTGCTTGTGGTGCAGCTGTTCACCGCCCCATGAACTCTCAGGCAGCTATGAGGCTTCTGCATGATGAAGCAGAACTGATCCGATGGACAGTACTTGTGGGTACGAGGAACTGCATTAATATACAGGCTCTTTATTATCTTTCCATCACCGGAGCCGTGTTCAGAAGACGTTTCACATCCCTGCAGCACTCCAGCTCCTGGAGCGTACATCTCCTGTATTCAAATCACTGGGAGCAGCTGCGCTTACTGCTCTGGTTACTCACAATCTCTCAAACTTACACAGTAGAAGACTTTCTTCTAAAAGAGGTCACTGGCACTGTGGACATGAGGGTGGATTTTCCTTTGCTATGAGAAAGCAAACCCTCAATCCTGGTACATATTTATAAGAATAACAAGGATATACGAAATCTGGCAGGAGGCAAGTTTAGTATCTCTTTCAGTCTCTAAATTCTTGTTATTCTATCAGGAGAATGCATCCATTAATGTTGCATTGAACAGTCATTGGTGCCCCAAGGAAGACTTTGAAAAAACATTCTATTTAAAGTCAAGCCTGTTAATGTGTCATCTACAATATGCCTCTCTTACTCCTGGGAAATTTGCATGAAAACAGGATTGTTATTGCTCTGACATTCTTGTGTTCCTAGTGCTTATTCTCACTGGAAGAAGCATGCTACCTGCCTTGCCATCCCCGCATACCCAGGCTTTCACCAAAAACAAAAAAGCTGCAATCTCACTCCAGTTTCAGCTCATGGTTCTGAAATCCCAGTTTTAGTAGCAGGGAAGCTCAACATGCCAAAGGAAACAGATGCTATAAAAGCCAATAAAAACCAAATAAACATAAATAAATAACATTTTGTCACCATTAGTGAAGGTTTGTGATTATGTGAGTATTCAGTAGGAGCAAATACATTTCCAACAAAAAAAAAGCACCAATGCAAAATATATCCAGTGAAATTAAATGGAAAAGGCAGATGAAATGCCAGCTCATACAAGAAGGTAACAGACTGTCATTTAAGGCTAACATGTCCCAGGTACATGCTTTCTTTACTACTGTGTGCTGCCACACCTAATGAAAGTCCTTTTCTTCATGGGGGTGGGGGTAAGGAAAGCACCAAGAGGATTTAAGGGGAGTTAAGTTTCAAGGACAGTGACCCTTTACCTAAGGCCTGATGGGTAAGCACCAGTGGGAAGCTTCCATGGTTCTTTCATTGCATTCACATCTCATTTTCACTGTTACACCTTCATTTCTCTGCTTTTTCAAAGAAATACATTCACAACAAAAAGAATCACAGAAGGGTTTATTGTTTAAGACTTCATTTGAAACAGACTGATCTGCAACGTCAGTGCAGCTGCCTCATATGCAGCATCGCATTCTAAAAATCCTTATGACATTTCTCTTTAGACGTGAATCAGCAGACTAACAGATGTCTCATTCACACCATGTTTGAGTTTCAGTTTTACTAATGAAATTAATTTAGGGCCAAATTGCATCTTGAGTCACACACAGAACTCTTGTTGACTTGCGTGTCAGCCAAATACGTGCATGGGAGAATGGAAATCTGACCTTAATTTTAATTTGATCTTTGTAACAGATTGCTAATTCAGAGAGACAGATTGTGATGTCCCTTACTTGTGTTACATACTACCTTACAACACAAATAATCCCACTGAACACAGCAAGATTTCTGGAGTGCCATATACTCCTAGGAGGGTCCAGATCTGACAACCTGCCTGTTACTAGTGTAGACTGCCTCTGAATCTTAAGACGTACCAGTACGCAGCCTTCCGAGCTTTTTCTCTTTGTGCAAACAAGCGTGCAGTCCTGGGAAGACCTGCTGTGTTGTTGCTGGGTTTTGTCATGCAACGCTCAGTACAGGCAGTAGTTCTCAGAAAGGGAGATGAAGAAGCAGCAGGGAAGTCTGCTCTTCCCCACAGGTTGTTCACACAGTCTTTTGCAGGCAGATGCAAGCTTGCCTGGACTAGAGTCTGTGCAGCCACATTGGCCAAACTGAACTTACTTTTGGCCAATAATCCACTGTGTTAACTGCATGATCACAGCTACCTGTTAGAGCTCAGAGTGCAGCCACATCTGTCTGAAGCAGAGCATGAATTCACATCTGCCTACAAACACACTCTCAGTCCCTGACAGAAGTCATTTCGTGAATCAGAGCTGTTTCATGAGAAGCAAGCCATTGTACTGAGGGTTTTTTCTTTTAATCTCCAAATTTTCTCAAAAGGATGTCTGAACCATAATCTGAGCAGATCTGCTAGTGAGTAAATTAAACAAGCAAAAGAGATCATAATGTGTTATAGCATTGTTATAACATCCAGTCTGACATTCCCTTCACCTCAAATACCTTCTATAACTGGGTAGAGATAAACTTCCGTGCAAGTGACACTATGTTAAAAAAAACAACCAAACAAACAAAACCAAACATGCAACTGTTGGCAGCATATTCAACAGTTCCCACATGCATGACTTGAGATCCCCAATCACATTATGTTTGATATTGCTCCAGGAACATATCCAGAGTTGTAGAGTCCCATACTGTCTCTAGCTTTGACAGATGTGTATTTGGAATCAAGAGAAGTGTGTTAACTTTTTTTTTTAATGGAACTTTTGACTTCACAGTTAACTCTAAGGACTCAGTCCTACTAAAAGCTGGTCATGTACCAAAGTGAAAACAAGATTCCTTAACAGGCAGGATGCAACAAAAGCTGCAGACAATTTCTTACTTGAATAATAAGCACCTTGAGGGCAGTAGGTTGTAACTACTGATAAGGCTAAAGATAGTAAGTAGTTTAAGTACAAGGTCAGTGAACTCCATGCATTCAGCATCTTAAGTCTCTAACTTTCTCAGGAGTATCTGTGGGTTTTTTTCCTTAAGCCTGGCAACCAGATGTTATTTCTATACTTTCACAGCAGGTCTACTCTTCCTGTGTTTGTTTCCCATCTAGCTAATGGCCAATGTTTACTCAGTGAAGAGATACCCGTCCCCTCTTCTGGCAAACTATATATAAACCCATACCAAAAATCCAATACTGATACCAGCAATGTTCAGAGAGTGATTCTTCATCTACTTCCTCATCAGCTTAGGCTGATTCACTGGCATTTCTCTGGCTACCTTCAGTTATTCTTTCCATCTGCAGAGATAACTGAGCCATATTACTGGTCCTTTTCTCTAATATTCTGAGGTTGAATTCTACTATGACATTACGATAGACAGCAAAAGCCAATGGCACCTTGAATTTGTGGTTGGGTTATCCATTTCACCAGCAGATTCATTTCTGCTATGATTACATAGTTAAAGATGCAGAACACATTGTATGGCATTTGCCTTCTAGTTACTTTGTGATAGGCTGTTTCCCTAAACATATGGTTTTTACCATTTTAGAAAATTATTCTTGATGGTACATCACAGGATGGGAATCTATGCTTTGGTAGTCTATAAGCTGCACTACCACACTATGCAATTTAAGAACAGCAAGCCAGAGGAAGAAAAATATAAAAGAAATCCCAGGAACAAAAAGTCTAAACAGTCTGGCACAAAAACTGCTACAGACTCTCACATGTGCCCAGTTTTCCTAGTGTTTTTGTTGCACCCCTTCTTCCCCAAACTGCCTTTCACATACTATAACCTTCACTGTGGTTTCATGTCCTATTTCCCATTACATTTTGAACTGTTGCATTTATATTTAAAATCAGTTTCAAGTACTTCCAACATATATTAATGACCTCTTAATAATTTAGGAGGCATTCAGAGCATAAGGTGTGCTTCTACCAGATACTCCAGAACTTTGACAGAAGGTCAAGACTTTGCATGGTCTAAGCTGATACTCTCTCAATGTCTTCTTTTTCTTAGCCTGTGTTAGTTCATAAATGGGTCAAGATTTGTCTTTGTTTTGTACTTTTAAATAATAAAAAATAGCTTTCATATAGTTTTGAACAAAGGGAGCTGAGAGTATTGTTATTTTCTCAGCTGCACCTGGGCAGACTCAAAGACATAACATACAATTTCAAGTTGTTAGCTGATACTCTGTATCTGTATTACTTGGACTTTACACAACACCTCAGACATTACGCACACATCACAGAAATGCAAAGTACAAACACAGTCTTCTTGAAAAAATGCATACAGTTGCACATATATGCCTATACATGCCTAGATACAGTAGCATCCTTTGAGTGTTCACACTGAATCCTGAGCTCTGTCCAGGTGAGTGAAAAAAAATTTTTTTTAGGAACTCCAAGAGAAGCAAAGAATGTATTTTAGATTTTAGCCAATTTTAGGGACATCACAAGCAAAATAAATAAATAAATCAGAGAAAATACTAACAAGTGATCTAGCTGAAATGCAACTCCTCGCATGAGCTTCACCAAACCTTCCTCCAAGCCCATCCTGTCATGACTGTGTAACATCCCAAGTACACTGTTTGAGATTGAGTACATTTCAGGCTAAAACCTGTAATTGTAGAGCAAGTAGTCCAAGTCCTAGGCATAACCCTGTCTAAGGCACAAATAGCTCACTACAAGATGACTACACAGACACGCAAGACTTGGAACATCAGAGTTTTTGCCGTGTTATGTAACGATCAATGAATTACTTCTCTCACCTATTTTTAAACATGTGCTGCACATAACTACAAGTGCCTCAGCCAAATAATTGCTGTTCATTACTGCTGATTTCTAGCACGTAGGTTTGATCTCCATCATCAGAAAGAGAGCACAGTTTAGTGGAAGATGCCTTCCTCAAAATACACACATAGTACCACCTCAGAGGGGTTTATGGGGAAGGAGAAAAGTGGTTCTGATTGCAGTAAGCTGTAAGCCCCCAGTGGAAGGAGCCAGGTATTGTGATGCAAGATCTACTCAAAAATCACAAGCACAGCTTTATGGCCACAGTGAAAGCTAAGAGGTTGGTTTGTATTTAATAAATTTAATAAATATTTGAGACATAGCTTTGATTCTTGACATCCTTCCATATGCATAAACACCCAAGAGTTTATAAAAAGACGTTGCAGTTGTTAGCCACACTGCTTCCTCAAGCCAACAGCAGGGAACATGTCCCCATTTTACAATGTATCCATAATGCATGATCAAGCTGTAAAAGCCAGAATAGACGTTGCGGCGTTACAAGCTCTAAGCTATAACACCAGATTTGTCTGTGAAGTTCTATGCGTATCCTGTAAACTGTTTCAAAATGTGCCCAATAAAAGTTAAATTTTCATTTACAGTTTAATTTTGTCAACAAATCGTGATTTACTATACCTATCTGTCAAACACTACACTACTCCCTTTCAAATATTACAGGAACTAAAATACAAGTTTCTAATTAACTTTGTCATATGAATAAGAGTTGTTCTAAAACTTCTCTCTTCAAAGTACTGAGATTTAAAGTAATAAATATTCCTTCAGAAGTAGGCCAGTTTGAATTTTATATGCACCAAATAAATATTCCCTCAATTAGATGTGTGCAAGTAAAAAGCTTTATGTTATGGCTTATAGCAATTTCAGATAAAGAGCTTGTGTGATGGAGTGAATCCAGCTACGAAATGATTGCAGTAGTGCAACATATTTTTAGCACAGTATAGCACTCATCTCAAAAATAATTCTGAGAATTTTGCGATTTTGAGATCATACTATGTTTTCAGCAAGACTACCATGCTTAATAGATTTCACAAATTACTCCTAAAAAATTAATAAGGCAAATTAAGGGTCCTTGTAATGAATCATGTAACTTCTCATTTGGCAGAATTACGCCCTTTTTCTCTTTGTGCAGGAACCATCATCTAAGTTGTACCATTAGCCACAAGGCTGACTAGAGAGAAAAAAAAATAAAATCACCCATTACTGTGATAAAACTTCTACATTATCACTACTTTGATATTCCAAACAAAATTTCTACTCATCAGTTTGACTGAAATCTAAGTCTATCTTCGTGACTAATGAGAAGTACTGTTGTTACTTACCACTGCAGAATAGCCTTACCACTGACTTTTTTGATTAAAGAGTGCAAGTTCAAAGAATACTCATGAAAGAATCTTTTTTAAAAAAAAGTGTATAATCCACAACTGAATCCAAGACTTTTCACATATCAATCACCATGCAACCCCCTTCTGTATTAAATCTTAGAGCTAAACGCTGACTATAGTAAGTCAGATACCATTTAGACTAAGTTTGCTTCTAGCAAACATTACCAACTATTTTTCCTCTGGAGTGTTGTGGCTCTATAAATAATCAAGCACTTGTTCAAGGGGATACACAGTCCCTATTGTACATATACCCAAAGGTCAGCAAAATTGCAGTTACTTAGGGCAACTGCAGGTATTGATACACAGCACAGCTAGTCTGGGCACGCTGTGCTACAAGCCACTGAATTAAGCAATGGTTCCACTAAGTCTGGTCAACAGATCCATAGACATTTCCAAAAATCAGATGTTAGCTGGAAAAAGTGTCTACATCAGGAGAAAAGCAGTGGCAGAATCCTCCAAAGGTCAATAACAGTCTGTTCTACAACAGGGAATTATTCAGAAGAACAGCAACTACTTCAAGCCATAAAAGTCGATATTCGGCCTGCTGTCTTCAGCAAAGATACACTCATTTTTACATGAGAAGAGATCAGGCAGTCCTCAGCCAGCACAGCCTTTGACAGACAGTTGCTGCAGGGAGCAACTGGGCAGCTATTCCCAGCCAACACCTTAACTGCTGTGGGAGATGCAAAACATCGGGACAGACTCGGCTGATTAAAACAACAGGTGAAAAACATACTTCTTTGTTTTCCTTTCAAGATCTCTTCTGCTGGCCCAGATCACCTTTTGCCTGCAAGAGATAGTCCCAGCTTTGCATGTTGAAAAACACAGCACTGTGACAATGCAGCCTTCAACTGGTTATTTGCAAACATGCATTGCTGACCGTCAAAGCATCCCTCCATTTTTATCCTGGTTCTGCTTTCAAAGCAATCACATGAGGACTAAAAGATAATTACTGCTCTATATACTGGAGTACAACACCAAACTGCAACTAATACTCTATGTTTCCCCTAAAACAGTTTAGAGAGAACCATAGTTCTGTAAACTAGTGGAGGGGGCAAACCAACAAAAGAACTAAACACGTGTCTACGAGGTTAACTGTAATAAATTGAGGAATGACATCATTTAGTACTTTCAGTCCCTTATTACAACCACCAACAGGTTTGTAACTTACCCAGGAACTGCAGACCCATGCACTTCTCTCTTGAATGCTAGCAGATGCTGTGATCTTGGACAGCGGGGATCACTATCAAAGTCACCCCAAGTTTACAGAGCTGTCACTGTTGGGAAACATCCCCAAAGCACACAGTTACCGGTATGGCCCCTTTCTTCTGAAATATTGAATTTATTCCTCCTGCAGTATCTTCCTGAATTCACAGTTAATGCTGTTTCTTCAAAACATCAAGAAACTTTCTGACACAGCATCTAGTGCTGGGTTTGAATGTGTCAGTGGAACAGCTGAAGTGAAAATGACAAGTGGCTTCTGCATTACTTTGGACCAGGGTTTCTGCATAGAGGGAGAAGATGAATTTCTGGCAATGCTTTTCAGTCCCTTCACAGCCCTTTGTTCTGGGGGATCACTGCCTGTTATTAGCCTAATTCAAGAAATTCAGCTTTGTCTCATTTACTCTTAAATGATTTAAAATTCATCTTATAAATGGAGTATAGTCTGCTGTGATTCAGAGCTGCAAGTCTACATCTATGACAGTAAGAAAGATATGACATGAAGTTCAATCTTAGGCCTGCTCATAGCTTCATTTTTCGTAAATTATTTACCATCTGTTCACAGTACTGTCTATTTAGACGAAGATGATTCAGCCATCCATGCCAGGAGTTACAAGTGGAGAAGTTGTACCAAGAAGTCAGACTGATTTCCACTTCAAGTATTATTGCTTTGTGGGTGCTGCCAGCAAATATAGATGCGAGGCATTTTCCAAACACTTATCTGAACCTTGATTCAGGGAACAGTCAGCAATTTGTACATCTGTCAGCTCTGTTCACTGAGCAGCACGGTACACATAGGTCTTCAAGAGGGACTTACAAAGCAGATAGTGCAGGAACCTGTGCAGATGCACGCAGGGAGGTCACAAATTAACATATAGGGAGGCACAGAGAAGGTGGCACAAAGATGGATCATGAAGCATCTGACAAGCAAGTAGCACAGCAGAAGTGACAAGAGACCTTGGAAAGCCTGGCAAGAGAAGCTAAATGGAGAAGGTCACAGTTATGTATAGCTTTTGAGAATGACAAAAAGTATCCATCAGGTACAATAACTGGATGCAAAGTTTACAGGGGATTTTTAAGAAAGGAATTTCATGGACAAGTAGGTTAGTAAAAGCATTTCAGCTGGACCAACAGGACTAAAGAGTATGACTGAGAAGACAGATTTACTTAAGATATATATTAATCAGAACAGGGTTAGCAGAGAAATGCCTGAACAAGAAAATACCCTGGAGAGATGGAGGAAATTCAAAATAACCTGCCTGGTGCGGTCCTGAGCCAAAGGAGATACTGAGGCTCCTGTAACACTATTTGCTCTGAGAAGACATTTGTAAGGCATTTTACAGAGACAAGCCAATAGGCAAGATTGAAAAGCAGAAACTTAGCAGAGAACAGAAAGACACTCTTACAAATCATCTGCACAGAGATATGATAGCCTCAGCTATTATTGATTCAGCTATGAATTGAAGAAATTACCTGAAGATCAAGGTGAAGAGCAAAGGGGCCAAGAACAAAGCCTTAAAGAACAACCTCTTCCCTCCTAAAATCATTGGGGAAAGTAGCAACTGAAAATAGCAGCATCTCATAGAAAAGGAAAAGCATCATGTACCAAACAGTTGGCCATTCAAAACAAGCCTATTATGATTTTTATTACAACATATTTAACCAGCAAAATTAGATGCCTAGTACTGTCAACAGCAACAGAACATACGACTACAGCTGTCCTCTCTGCCCTCAAAAAATCCCCACACCAAACACAGCATAAACAGCCGACCTCAAATCAGCCAAAACACCCTTCCTCCTGGAGGCACTATGCAGCTTTATAATATGGTGTCTCCTTTCCCTTTGCCTAGTTATAGTATGTTATTACTAATCCCACTATTACTAATCCCATGTAGAGAGCACAACAACAGCAGCTCAGAGGCTGATAAAAGGAGATAGCGCATATCCCCTCAAACACAGCATAATTTTCTCAGGGATTTGAGCTTATTTATTAGGCATCCTTATGCTGTTTGGGAGATGGCTACATCTGCTGTGCATGGCAGATCTGACTTCTGTGCTACTATGTTCTACTGATTGTTGCAAGTTTTTACGTTTAAACAAACATGGTTTAGAAGTGTTTTTCCACCTACTAATTCTTGAGTAGACAGAGAACAATTCTAAACAAAGGCACATTATCCTGTCCACACAGGATGGCAGTTGTCACCAGCACTCCAGGTTCTCTACAGGTGAAGAATCATACTAATGCAAGGAATCATTCCAATTCTAGCTATGCAAAATAGCCTCTTACAGGTCTTGTAAATTCCTACTGCCAAATACAAACATACACATACACACTCCCTCTCAAAATACCAAAGTATATTGGGAGTCTACAGGCACAAAAAATTGACAAGTTGCAAAGTTGCAATCACAGAGAAAAACAAGACATGATTAACTGTTGCGTATTCTAAATTCCTTGGGGACACTGAAAAACCCTACAAACTATATAATTATAACTATATATATAAAAAAGTAAGAATAAGGAATCCTACCTTGGCAGAGAGCAAGCAGCTCCCTACCATCAAAAAGTTGAGCTCACAGCCCCATTTTAAGAATAGTGCCAGAAGTAACACACCAATAATATTCTTTCCCTGCAATAAAAACAAAAAAACAAAAAAACAAAACCCAAAAAGTTGTAAGAGACACTGAAAGTACTAATACTTGAGAAAGTTCTTTGAGCAACCTGCCATGGGCAAAAAACAAGCACCCATGTAAACAGAAAAGGCCAGTAAAAACATGTCTACATTGATAGTACTTCCTGACTAGGGAAAAATAAAGCAGGAGTATTAACCAAAATTATGCCTTGAGTTAGTGGCCCGTTGCCACCTAGATCCCATCAACTGAACAGCAGCAAAGAAAGCTGGCTTAATATGAGATGCTATTCTCATTTACAAAACGCTGATATCGGTACCAAAGTTAATAAAAATGAGCTATGGATGATGAGATTCAAATTTTGCTTATGTGGTACCCAAGCTGTGCCAGGTTCATTCTAATATACAGACAAAGATATTTCCTGTCTCCATCAGCACACAACCCAGAAACTGTATGTCTAACGTGGGCAGAAACCCCACGAAACTATGTAGTTCCTCATTCACATGCCACACAAGATGCTCTAAACTAACTCTAGAGGCTGCTTCAGAAGGACCTGGGTATCACATAGGTCCTGGGTCAGATTTGCTGACCCTGAGGTGTTGTCTCAAATACCTTACAGCTTTTTGAAAGGTACTATACACATGTCTATGCTTATGCAGCAGAACTGTGCCCAGACTACTGACTAAACAGTGTACACATGGCTTAAATTTATTCTGCTCTGCAAAGCTAGTCTTGAGAGCAGTCCTTCTCCTTTTTCCTTCCAGACAAAAGAAGTTGAGAGCCAAATTCCCCCTCTAGTGTCAGCACCTAAGAAAGCCCAAGTGATGAGAAGGTTTTGGAGGTTGCAGCATGGGCTCCCAGCTGAGACTGCACCCTCCACATCTCTTTGTATGCTGCAGCCAGCATTAACTACAGCATCACTCTTCAGGAAGTTTCTCAACTGAACTGGCTCGATCAGTGTTCAGCAAGGATGGGGAGTGGGGGTATTTCCTACTTTCAGTGTATGGAGCTGTTTCTGGGTAGGCGTTTTCTTTTGTTTGGTTTTCTTTTAAGCTAGAATCATCTTTAGAAGATGAGAAACACACTAGAAGGGTAGGCAGGAATATTTACCATTACGTTAGAGCAATGCCTGGGAACGCACTCACAAGCTCAGAGCCCTGCTGTGCAAGGTGCAAGAGGAACAATAAATGACACCACTTCCCTTCCAGGAATTCAGCAGTTCCTGGCCAAGACAGGTCATAACCCACAAGGCAGACAGGACAAGCTGGAGACTAAACATGCAGAAGGGGTAAGAGGTATTGGGAGGAGAAGGAAACAATAAAGGTGAACAGCATCTAATAAAAGAATAAAATAAATACCAAGAAGAAAAACTCATAGTAGTGAGTGCTCAAATCTATTTCTGATCTTATTCAAAGGATGACAAATATTCTCAAGGGAAATAACAGTTCCTGACACCACACCCACACAACATTATGCTAAAGCTTTAGCATTTTCTGGCTGCTCAAAGTCATTCCAGTTTTAAAGAAACACAACCCAGAAAAATCAAAACACAAGTCGGAAGATTCTGGCCCTATCTGTGCTCCTGCAGCCCCAGCCAGTTCTCATGTTTCATAGTTATATCACTCTAATTTCAAATGCCTTTCTCTACTGCTGGTACAAGACACAGATACCACTCTAAATAGATGTACTACAAAGAACATTAAATGAAACAGGAGTACCTAAACTGTAAATAGATATCGGACTCCTGCATTTTGTACTACTGTTTTAAACTCTAATATTGACGATGACAATAAAACTTTTTGTGGCTAAGGAACTATCTGATGTCAGTGGCACCCTTCAGTAGCAAGCCAGACAGGTTTCAAAACTCAGCCCATAATCCCCCGAGCTTTACTTTGTTTGCAACAACCAGGCAGCAACCACTTGTACTACAAATTGACCCACGAGGCCAGCCTATTTCACAGATCACAGGACACCAGAACCTTTCCGTATCATGCCTCCCATCAGTCTGCTGAAGCACAGCACTTTCAAAAGCAGTGACTGAAGACAGCAAGACTCAAGTCAGTCCACAACATCTAAACCTCCAATGTAACAAATCACCCTTTCCGTACAAAAATTGAGCCGCTCCACCCTTAACCAGTGTCTCCCTCCAGTACCCAGTGAAAGTGTTGTGCCCTCTTTACACGGGGATGGGAGAGGAAAGAGTGAAAGTAGCTGGCTGAGAAAGCACTCACAGGAGGCACAGTGCTTGACCTGCCAAGGACACCCACTGCTTCCCAGTATGAGGCAAATGAGTCCTACCACAGAGCAGGGCTTCCTCAGTTCATCCCCACCAGCCACTCCACTAAGTATAGCAGTCTAGCCTACAGAACCATGTTACAGAATATTAGCTATTGTATTTCAGCTAAATGCATGCTTTTCCAATGAAAAGTATCTAAGAGGACAGCCTGGGGAGAATTCAGAGTTCACATAGTGGAAGCCATCACTCCAAAAATTTCAACATTGTTAACATAATCAGAGAGGTGTATAGCACTGGTTTCAGCGTTGTTCCATACGCACAGATGAAGCAGACTGTGCTTGTCTTCAGTTCCATCTATTCTCTACCATCTGAAAGACAGAAGCAAATTTCCGGTCTAAAGAAACAAAAATACTTTTGCATCCTAAAGAGGATGGAGAGAAGTTAATGCAGCAAAACAGTATGAATTAACTTGAATTTTATACCCTGTAACTTGCATGTAAATAAAGCTAACTTTATTATGGCTCTTGTGGCAGCATACAGTCTCTGAATACTTCATCGTGGATGAAAATGGAAACAACTTAAAAATCCCATGCACATGATAATAAGGCTTTGCAATGTACTCAAAGAATACATATTCACAGATTTAAACTCCTTGTTGAAAAATTGAATATAAAGCTGGAACAACTTAGAATTAAACATCAAGTTTTAAGTAGAAGAGAAAACCATCATTTTTGTTTGGTTTTGGGTTTGTTTTTTTTTTTTTTTTAAAGGTAGAACTATACTAAAGAATCTGAATTCATATTAATACAGCTATTTACTAAATTGCTCTTTCCCCCCCAAATCATACCGAAGTAGACTGCTGAGATCCAAAAGCATAATTACAGTAACAACAGTAATTACAGCAGTAATTACACTTTGGATGAAACATAATTTCCTTGCATTCCCTCTATTGCTAGGCAAAGTTCCTTCTCAGATAGGTCAGCTTTGCTCCACTGAGTCACAAAATAAAGCTTTCCATTTTACTTCACATTAAAAATAAGAGTAAAAGCTGCAGAAAAAAATTCAAAACTAGATCCTGGAGTGTTTCCCCACTCTTGCCACATGTCTTTTTGCAGCAATTAACTATAACCAAACAGTATTCCTTTAAAAAATTCAAAGATTGAGGCATGGTTTTGTTTTTGGTTTTTTTTTTTCCTCTTTCTCCACTCACAGAGGCAGAGTCCAAGATAAACATCTGATATCTACTCTAAATGCAAGCTACTGGGGGGGGGGGTGGGGGTGGTGGTGTGTGGGGTGGATTTTTTGTTTTTCCCCACATTCTTACTTCCCATGCACACACTGCTTATTATATTAACTTAAAAATTTGTGCATATGTTATCAGCAACTCAGGGAACAGAAACAATTTCTAGCTCCACATTGAACAACTACTTATATAGCTAAATGGGAAGGTCAATTTTTCAGACGCACTCCACCTCACTTGAAAATAATTATTTTTACTTTGAGAAAGCTACCCAAAGTTGTAATCAGATTCCGTGCTGGGCTAATATATTCCATGTGGAAGCCCCTGCTAGCAGAGTTCATGCTCAGCGGTACACGCGCTAGCTACATTAGAGCTACAGCCTCAATGCCGGCATAGACTGCAATCCAGTTTTCAAGTGCAGCATAACCACAGCCTCTTTAAGTAGCTGCAGGATTCTCAGCACATTTGCAGAACGGTCCCTGAATATTTCAGTAAGCATCTGTATTAACATTGCAATGCTTTTGTATTTTTGGAAGTAACACAGTTTTTGATTCCATCTTAAGTTTCAACTCAAGCACTGGAAGAAAAAGACGTATTTTTTTTTTTAAAAGTGAGAAATGTGTTGCTGCTGGCACTTATCTGGAATCTCTGCTCAATGATGGCTTTAGCCAACACCAACCGAGATTCCAGATGGGCTGCTGAGTGTTTTTGGTTTTTAAAAAACATGGCAGCCAATGCACCCATCTGGCTGCATATAGAAGTGATGTAGGAAAAGAGATCAAGCTCTACCCCTGTAATTGAGGTTGATAAATCAGGCGCTAAAATTGTGCACAGCAGGGAAGAAATATAAATGTATATACAGAGAGAAGAGCAAGCACAATTTATCTGCATCATTAGAGTAAGTGTTACCATTGAGTGACTGCCACCATGTTCCTCACACACAAAAAGAAACTTTAGACTGCTGAATCACTGTTCTTATGTGAATGAGTTTTTAAAACATTTGTACTGTTATTTTAATATAGTTTACAGCAAAGAGTAGAACCTTAGATGTGCAAAGTTCCTACAAAAACACAAAGAGCAAAGCAGCAGACAG
The DNA here is from genome assembly GCF_031877795.1 of Strix aluco. NCBI lineage: Eukaryota > Metazoa > Chordata > Aves > Strigiformes > Strigidae > Strix > Strix aluco. Next base: position 4,997,130 of record NC_133941.1, on the reverse strand, counting down.
TACAGGTTCCCAAATTTATGCTCCAAGGGAAATCAGAGGTCAAATTATCTTTGCACCTTGCATTATTTTCAACAGTGCTAAGTTAATGTAAGACTTATTTTTTTTGTCAGCCAGTTTACATTTACATGCAGCAACAAGCAATTCCAAAAAATCCCACAACAGTAGAAAGTCCAACAGGTCTAGCCAAGAGTACATTAACTCAAAGGCACAACAGGTGAAACCAAAGACCTCAAACTATTTAGCTTTGTATCCAAAGCAGTAATTCTCAAGTGTGGCCAGATACTTCACATGTGGCCACCACAAAAAAAAAAAAAAAAAAAAAAAGCAAGCACTGAGCAGGCTTTGTCATTAATACAGCCTCTATCTACTCTCTATTGCCACATGTTGGAAAACTCTTTTCAGGTTCCCCAAAGGTAAGGAAGGTGAGGTCTAAAGGAGACAGCAGTCAACATCCCCTCGCAGTATGTTTAACAAGGCCACCGGTCAAGTAAAGATGCTCACTAAAAAGGTCTCTTTCTGAGGATGGATCTCTCCTGACTGAACTCAGATTTTTTCAAACAGTTTCACCAGCAAGTGCAGAGCAATAACAAAAAAACCTCAAACAAATCCCAAAACCCCCATGCCAGTAAATGTCACTGGTCTTTGACCTTCAGTTTTGACAATACTTCATAGTCTGAGGGAGGTGAAGTTAAGCCTGTCATTTCATTTAAGAAGAAAATGTCTGTTCTCAGCTGCAAATTACCAGACCTGGTATTTTTCAAAGAACAGTGGTTTTTTTTAAAAAAAAAAAAAACAAAAAACAACCAACCTGAAGTTATGTTATTTTTAGTTGTTTAAAATGAAGAAGCACAAGTCTAATTCTCTTCTCACTTAATGCTGATTTAGTTACTTCAACTTCAGTAGAGTAACTTCTAATTTACAGTGGCATAAGCAAGAGGCAAGCGAGAATGACAAAACTCTCTGGAGGAACACTGATTAAGCATACTCTTGGAGAGGTCTCCATGGGTCTGAGTTCACCGTCAAGGCATGCGACCACCGGAGTGTCACACTCCTTCAGCTGCTGTGGAGGACGACTGCCGAGTGACAGTTTAAATTACGTGGAGTTTGTCTGCTCTTCTCCTTTCCTTGAATACTTCATTGCAACATTGATAGGAGGAAAAAAAGTCATAGCAACCAAGACACAGAAGGAAAAAGCCCAGGCGTGTTGAAATCAGTGGGAGTTCTGCCATTCAGTTTGCTGGAGCCAGGATTTCATGCATTGTCTCATTCTATTAATATTAAAGAAATAATGAGTACAGATTTACCAAAAAGGACATCTCATTCAAACTTAGATCACTGGCATCTTCTAAACAGCCAGCCAGATGTTCCCAGAAGCTCATGTCCTTTGCATCCTAAAGAACAGAACCATTTTAGGCAGCACCCACTGAAGCATTAACATAGAAAGGTTCTGGCCTTATTTTTACCAAGCATCAAATGGTTTTGTCTCACTAAAATGGCAGCTCGCTTTGAGGTTGCATGTGCAGCAGTACAAGGGAGATTCATGTCTATCAGTAGAGACTATTTTCTTTAGTTTTAACAAAGCACCAAGAAACAAATTAAATTCTGGATTCATTGGAGGCAATAACAAAACCTCCTTTTTATATTATATTTTCCATCTAATAAACTCTTTATCACTGAAAGTAATATATTACTTTCCTAGAACCATTAAAATTAGGAGCTAGACAAATACTTGAGTGATAAGTCAAAGTAACAGTATGATCAATCCTAGCTGGGAATCCTGCTTTATGATTCAGGGTCTTTTGTGTGCTATTTCATCTCTGCCTGAAACAGCACACCCATTACCAGGTCTGTCGCTGCTCCAGCTGTACCTGCCTCTTCAGGCAAGTTCACTAAAGCACTAGGAGACTATGGCCTATTGTATTTATTGAACACAGAGCTTTTTCTTCCTTTTTTTTTTTTCCTTCCCTTGAAACAGTATTGCTTGTTAACTAGGATTCAAGATTACTAAATATAGACTGTTGCTGTATAAACAGAGACAATGAAATGTTGAGTCTACTGTCATTCTGACAACTGAAAACATCCTGTTTAGTTCAGACTGTCAGTCCTAGAACTGTATGAGCAGCAGTATTTAAGTCGCATTAACAGCCTTCTCAGTGCTCCCCCAGACAAAGAGATGACATTGGAACCCACTGTACTCAGACATATTTTTTTTCCCTATGTTAATAATATTTTAATATACTTTACCTTCACCTAGGTCAGGGCACTAACAATTTCTTGTAGATAAGATATTATTTCTAGGAACTTGAGCAGAACTTTGTAAAACATACTTCCATATCAATATTTATCCAAGACAAAAATAGACTCAATCTGGCATTTGTGTGCCTCCTCCACTTTGAGGTCACAAATGAATATATAGAGATGCAGGATTTTTTCTTTTAATTGATTTTTAAGTTTCAATAAGCCTTAGCTGCTCCTTTGTAAAGCCACCAGACAATGAACAGCAGTTCAAAGGTGAACTAGTAACTTTAAATGAAGCCAGTCCAGAAATAATGGACTTCTGCCCCAAATCATTCCTTTCACTGCAAGGGTATAATAGTGCATATATAATATAACTAGATGTTTCTGCCTCACAGAGATCACCTGAGCAATCTCAGCTGGCACTAGAAACTCACTGCAGTGGCTGCAAACAGCTTAGTCAGTTCTACATAAAACAAAACCATAAAAAAATGTGATTAGGTACAATAATTAAACTTGTTGCCCTACTCACCTCCCTGACATGTATGGCAGGAAGAGGTCAGGGAACTCATGAAGAAAGAAAGAAACACTTTGCTCACTATCTTCTGTGATCACTTCCTATCACTCAGAACTCTACACTCACATGGGCAATACTGCTAGAATCTCGTATCACATGAAAAAATAAGAGCAATTATCACTGAAAACAAATCTTAAAATTCTAAGAACTAAAAAAAAACCGTACAAAATAGTCAAAGCAAATAAACCTACATAGGCTTATATGTTATGAACGCATAGGAAAGTCTGACTCAATTTTGAGAACTTTGATTCAAAAAAAGTTCTGGGCTTACCTTGGAAGAAGAACCCAGTTCTCACCTGATCTATAAGCTTTTATACACACATGCGTAAGTTCATGATGTCTTGTTTTTAAGTCTATTAATAATGTTTATTTCTAAGGCTTAGACACAGGGGCATTGATTTAATTTTCATTATGCAGCACTGCCACTAAAACCTAAAATTAAATGTATCAGAGATGAAAAAAAAATTCCCACAATATCCTGCAGACTTTAGACATATTTATGTACATGGAAGATGATCAAATTTATTAGCAGTTGGTGGACTACTCAGGCTTTCATGAAACATCTAAGAAATATGGTACAAAGAAACAGTAAGTCAGCTCCTCAAATACCCATTCCTTAACTGTTAATTGTCTAGCAGAAGCCTGAAATATTATCAGCAGCGAGCTGAGGAACAGCTGGGCTTTTGGGCTGTTCTTAGTTACTCTTCCTCAGTAGATCTTCAGTATTCACATTTCCAGTGGTTAAATCCTGCTTGAACATCCAGAAGATGTTAACCAGACTCCTCCATACCAGCACTGTCAGAACAATCGTCTTCCATTGCCTTAATGCCTGTGCTTGCACGATACAGTTATTATTTGTGTGGGGAAAGAAAAATTCAAGAGGCATGGGACTTTGCTCCATTCTCAGGTAGCTCTCTTTGCTATGGAAATAAAGCTACTGTTTGAATTCACTACAGCGTTTTTACTGGGGAATAACAACAGTAAAGATAAAAGATATTAAGTAATTAGTAGCCAACAGAAATGTTCTAAATGAAGTGTATGGTTTATTTTACCCCGCATGTTCTAACTCTGGTAACGCAGTTCCTCTGTCGGTTCAGATGCTAACAGTGCATCCCTCCGCTGCTGGCACAAGAGCTGCCACACAGCTACTGAGCAACAAGCCTCTGTGAAAAACAAGGGCCTTGTACTCAAGGTGCTCCACAACAGCATTCGATTCTGGTGCGCTGATTGAGAGAGTCCTCTGCCTGGCCTTTCACTGCTAGAACAATCCCAACACCATCCCCAAAAGGCATCTGTAGAAAATAGAGCCTCCCTTGGGGTAAGCTGAGAAAGGCCCTTACACAAGGGCTGCGAGCACAGAACTGACAAACTGCACAAGAGAAACTGAATGAACAGCGTGAGCTCGATTTAACAATGCTTTTACAAATCGAAGGCTGAAGAGCCAGAGGCAAAAAAGGCACATATTAGATGACTGGGTCAACGCTAGCCTGATAGCGGGCAATTTCACTGTAAGAATACAAAGAAATAAGGAGAACTGTTTTGGAGGTAAGATTTAGTAACATCTAGTTCCTGCACTTAAAAAGAACAAAAATCTATCTGAAATGTGTAAGCGCATAAAATTTGCCCACCAGACATATAGAAAAGACTTAACACACATCAAGCCCTTTATGTAATTTATCTTCAGCTGAGGCTACTGAAGCCGTGTATCAAACCATTAATTCACAATTATCAGGATGCTCCCATATGAAGGGGACTTACTGACATATTAAATACAGTTACAAGCCAGATAAGAACCATCAGTTTTGCAGCACAGCTTTTGCTCACAGAAAAGAGTTTATTCATGCGCACACACACAGAAACCTGAACAATTAGAGCTACCGACATCACTTATAAATTCTGCTATTCATCATCCCAAATGTTACATTTGGGAGCTGGGGGAGGAAGGAGCCTACAACCAGTCAGATTTAATCATAACATCTGCTAAGAACTCCCAACCTTCGATTTCATTCCAACAAGAAGTAACCTTTAAGAAGAACACACAAAAAAAGCTACACTCTGTTCAACAAAACCTACTTGAAATATTTAATGTCAAGGCACTGATAAATTTAAGAGAAAAGGTTGGGATGTTTCAGTATCTGCATAAGGCAGTTGGAGCAAGTTGCAGATTTACAGTGTCTGGGCAGAGCTGGGGGATGTAGCATTAAGGATAAAGAGGCTCAATCAAACACGCTGCTTAAATCCAAGCAAGCTTTGATTTATATTAATTCCTTTTGATTTTAAAGATTCTGTGCCCATCTAACACCTGTCAGTACACTAACTGGCTAGCTCACCAGGGAGACACTACAAGCTGAGAGGATGTCATGGTGGGAACAGTTATCCTCAACCTACATAAAGCTTGGGAAACCTGTCAGTAATCCAGCCCAGTTACAGGTTGGGTACTATCAAGTAAATCAATGAAGGGGCAGAAAGAAAGGAGTAGAACAGAAGTACAGAACAACGATTACCCCAGTGGCTATGGCCCCTGGCTGCACCAGTCTTGCACTGACGCTTATCACAGGCTTTCCTGCCCCTCTCACCCCCACCCTGTAGCTAGAAAAAAAAAGGTTCTGCATATTAGATTGTTCATGGAGAAAAGGGGAGGAAATAGGTTTAAAATTACAGAGGAAGGAAAGGTCTGCAGACAGAGAAGACCGTTTTTTCCCCCTTCCAAAAAGCACAGAAAGCTGGAAGTATAGTGTTCAAAAGTTTCTTAACAGCTTGAACCCCACAAGTTTTCTTGCACGCCACTGAAATGGGACATTCCTTTAACTGAAGCCTTTAGTAACAAAGCACTTCCATTAACTAGTCAAATTTCCACTAGAAATATATCAGGATACACTGCAAATATGGAGTGACAGATTAACAATAAAATCCAACACTATAATTTAGATGACAATAGTCTCATCTTCAGTTAGTTCAAACCAGATGAGGTCTCCTGCAGCCACCATTAGGTTCAAGATCAAACACCCACAACCCAGGCACATGCAATTATAATGCCACCAGCATTTGGAGGCCAATGGAGAACACCTAGTGAAGCTAATCTAGATTCCTCTCCAAAAAATCTCACAGGGTTTTTTTTCCCCCCACCATCATCACATTACTTTTCCAGTTTAATTTTGTTTCAACAGTATGCTTCACAGACTAAAATACTACACTTAACATTTGACACTAATGTGTTCTAACGAAGTTGACGCATTAAAAGGATTACACACTTGTAGATTACTGAGCAGGTTCTTCCTGGATGTCTGCCGAAAAAATCCTGCAAATATTCTGACTGTAGGCTCTCCCAGTTACACCCAGCATTCATCTTGATAGGTTAGTGTAATCAGTTTGCATGCCACAGAATGATCTGAAGCAAGCAACTGGGCTGCTTTTACTAGAGACAGGCAGAGCTGTAGAACCTGAATATATTAAAAAGGAGGTTAAGCATCAGCTAAGTCTACTCACAACACATTGCTGTTTTTTCTGGTGCTTTGTCAATTTAGTAATTCAGCAAAACCATATATGTGACTTATCTTGTATGTGCAAGCAAGAGATTATCAGGAGGGAAAGGAATTTAAATTGTAATAACAAACCTTGAACATTGAGAGAAGGGAAGAAAGGAGAAAGTTACTAGATAAATTGGGGTTGCAAAACTGAAATAAAGGTTTCATGTTTGCTTAGTTTATTTTTAAGCAGTAGAAATTCACATGTCCTGAAGCCAATTTACTTCCGCAAATTTAAGTATTGAAAATGTAATATGAGAAAAGTCATGCAGTAGAGGGGGCTGCATGTACGACTCAAGCTGCTGACTGAAGGGGTCTCTTAGAGGTAAAGATGGGACTGCAATTCTGAACGAGGTTAATATATATAAGAACTCTCCTGAGGGCTTTCTGCATTTCTATACTCGCCATTTCAAACTTTTAGCTTTAATTTGAACTTCCACTTGCTGGGGGGGGCGGGGGGGGGGGGGGGGGGGGGGGTGGGTGGAACTGACACATGAATTTTGAAATAAGTCTTTAATCATATCAGGATACAACCACGTGTTCCACCAAGAAATAAGTGTTTCTTTCAAACCTGGTATGGGGCAGGAGGGACAGAGGGGAAGTATTGTTTTGTGTTAGTAACTCATCTGAGAAAGAATTATGAAATAGTTAAACTCATACACACCCTTCCTGCGTCTCTGGGAAAGGAAGAGTGCATTTATTTGTATATTCCATTCAGAAAGCTATATTGAAAGCTATTTTAAGGCTGCAGATTGAAATGTTCAAGTGGCAACATTAAAGCAATTTGGACAAAAGGGACTTTTTAGCCTGCTATATTTGCATAATACTATAGTCTTTAGATGAATTATCTAATGATAAGTTTTCAGAAGAATCATGCCACAATCAATGCACAAGAGGAATGGGAGCACTGAAGAACACACCACCACACCCTAAACTACTTAAGAGTTTTATATCTGTAGAAACAAAATATTCTAGCAGAGCACTCCAATGCTGTTTCAAGTTGTGCTGCATTTTAGAAAGCTCATTCTTGACAGACTTCACGTTTCTCCTTCTTTTCAGTTAGTTTTATGACCTTATCAGTTGAATTTTGACATAGTTACATATTGCCTGAAAAGAAGAAATTTCTAAAGGCGCTATCAGGAGGCATGAAGGAGGAATTTAAATCCTCTGTGTTTGATGAAAGTGTCATCAGTCGGAAAACGATTCCTTTGTACATCTGATGCAGTGAACCGCTCTCTTCAAACACTGAATATTTCCTTTAATGACACATCAAGTGATCTTTGCAGATCCAATGATCCTAAGTAACCAAGTGATTTTCTTTTGGTTCTAAAACATGCAACAAGTTCTGATTTGACAACTTACAAGCCTTTGGGGTTACCCTCAATTCTGCTTTCCTTTCCTCATCCATTCCACCACCAGTCTTTTACTGCATCCTTCAATTTTCAGCATACTGCATCAACTAAATTAAAAGAAGTGTTCAGAACTCAAACTGCTAATCACCTGCTTGTACTATTGATCAGCAGCTTTTACGACCTACTACAGCTGAATGAAAAACAACCACAGAAATTTAACAGCATGCTACATTTAGACTTTTGGAGCAGACATCCTCCCACGCCTTTCCAGTAGTTAACTCCCCCACTGTTTCAGCACAGCAGTTTGAACAGCTGTGCAATGCATCAGAGAGACACACAGATCTATCTCAGAAAGGATGCCTTTCTAGAGGTTTTGGTGTTTCCTCCCAAAATCTGATGACTGCCCTGACACAGAAAATACTTGCGCCAACACAGCACAGAAGACTCCACACAGAGCTGAGTGAATAGCCAGCACCAGTCAGAGCAGCCAAGCCTGCAGCAAAAGCTGCACACAACTACAGGCTGATAGACACTAAAAGAAAGATCATCCATGCACTCCTCTCCTTCAAGACACAAAACAATAAATTTGTAGTAATAACTACTGCAGTCTGTGTTGATCAGATACAGGGCAATCAACTTCAAAACTCCTGGACAGTCAATATCTATGGGGTTTTGTTTAGTTGGTTTTAATTGTTTTCTTGTTTCCTAATAGTCCTAAGGCAGGATAAGCAGAGGACTTAATGGCCACATTATCCTCCTCTCATAGACTGCTGTTACTCCTCGCAGGTTCAAGACCAGAAAACTTTCAAGTGTGCAGTGTTCACACCCACTACCTCCAGAATGACAATTAAAAAAACCAAACCCCATGGGTAGGAAAGGGAGGAAAAACACCCTTGCTTGAATACTTTCCCATGAAGTAGAAGAGAGGCCTTCCTATCATTTCCTCTCCCCTCCAAAGCAGCTTTTTTTTTAAAAAAAAATTCGAAAACTTAATTTCTCTTTCAAAAAAGAACCCACTAAGCAGCTTACATATTCATGAAAAAAGGATGCAAAAAAGATTGCATTTCTTAAAACATACACTCTCTTTTTCTATGGTCTCAAAGAGCAGCCAATATATTTTTACTCAAGTTCTCAGCAATAGTATTCTGCACTAAGCACAGACCTGTCAGACTGGTACCCAAAATAAGACATAATGCTCTAAGAGGGGCCATTTAGAATGAAACTATTTACAGAGCCTCAATTGCAGTAGTCACATTGTACCTGGGCTATCATGTATTTGAAAGCAGTTTATCAACAAGGAACAGACTACATGCATTTGTTTCCCTGAACTCATTACCCTACCAAAACCTGCGAAGGAATGCTTGTCGGATATAGATGACAAAACATGAAAAATCACAACAAAATTCAACCCTCTAACTTAAAAAAGAATAATAAAAAAAAAAAAAAAATCACTCATCAGTCTCTCCTCCAATAATGACAAAAAAAAATGTTGGTTTACATATATACAGCAGATAGGGCACCGCCATGTAGTATCAACATAAAACTAAGCAGTGACCTGCCAACAACAGGCAGACAGTGATTTCACATACCATTAAATAATTAAAGCTAAGTGTCCAAAGGATTCTTGTAACCACATGGTTTGACATGTTTCAGGAAGCAGAACTCAATATTTCACTGCATATTCAAAAAAGAGCTCATGTGTGTTTTACAAGGTCTCTGCACTCCTGTGAACCTTGTCCATTATAAATACAGGCTTTAGATATATTCTCACTTTGAGATAACTTACACAGTTGACTATTTGCAGGGCAAACGAATGCAATCAAACACTAAAGCTTCAAGGAGATTAGAGAGCTGCCAAGGTCTGAACTATATCAACAGCTTGAAGTCAGCTCATTCAATAAAGCTTTGACAGTATTACACTGGCAAAACAAACAAACCGATGGTGTTCGCATTGGACATAGCTTCCTATTGCACTAGTTCTTTCTACTCATTTAAGGTGGAAAAGAGGCATCTGTTAATTGCCATTTCTAGAGAAAGAATGTGATCCTGCTATTCACAGGAATATTACAACAGAGCACTGTTAGGCCAGCACCCAAACTCAGTTACTAGCTAGTGGGAATACATGAAATAAGTCGACTGAATTTGCCCAAGGTTAGCTATTGCTCGCCTTCTACCTCACCCCCTTTTCCAAGTTAAAATTGTCACACAGAACTAAATCAAATGTCTTACAGAAATCCAAGTAGACCATATCATTGTGTTTCAGTCAAACTTGAAGCTCCACTGCAGAAAGTTTGACTGGTTCCCATAAAACAGTGATGGTCAGCATGAATTATGTTACTGTTTTATTCACACTCTTCATTGCTTCCCACAACCACTTGTCCTTATTTTGCCTGGAAGGGATCTCAGGCCAAACACTATCCCTGGTTCATCCATATTTTAGCTACCTGAAAATAATGGTTATTCTCTAATCCCCTCATGCTTCTCAGTGTCCCAAAATGTGCTAGAAGTCTTCCATATTTTTGGGGTCTAAACTGCTATCTAAAAATGTTTATCCTTAATAGTGATTGTTTAACGTTCTCTTTACTTACTGGAGAAAAGTTATTAGTCATGCAGTATGGGAACACAGCATCTGGTTCCCCTCTTACTATATAACAGACATTGTTTTAGTACAATATAGACAAGTGGTTATTGGCAAATTTACCATCCTCATTCATAACATTTCATATTTGGTTTGTCTCAGTTCATATAAAATATTTCTTCTCATTAAGCCTAAGTCAGCTGACCAGTAATTCTTCATTGACACTTACCTTCCTTTATCAGCTGCTTTTACTGCTTCTGCCTTGTTTGTATTTTTTTCCTGTAAATTTCCCTTTTTTGTTATTTATACTTTCTAGTCCCTCTAACCAGGACTTTTATTTTGAAAACACACATTACTGTTTCTCAGAAAAGAAGGTTTAGTTTTGAAGGGTGTATAACAAAGCATTTTAAATTGTTTCCAACTATTTCTCTTTATATTTATTTTCTTCCGCATCAGTAAATTCTTCATGGCTCTTTTTAAAGCATAGAAATAACAACACTTCTAAAGCCTTTGCATATTACTATACGCATGTGTGTATACAAACTCACACTCAATATCTCTAACTTGGGCTAACAATTTATTTGCACATAAACTAACTGGTTTCAAGATCATAAGACTTAAAATTCATATACCGAACTGGAAGTGCTCTTACCTAATGTCTACTGAAAGGTCTTCTACATCTCCAGCAGATTTGCAAATGGCTGGAGAATCTGCATTCTACCTCCTTCTACATATTTCACAGATCCTGTCTCCCTAGTTTTTGTGCTCAAGCACTACAAAAAAAGAAAAAGAAATTAGCGTACCTCAGCTGTTCTTGAATGCCATACAGCACACAAGGATCAATAAGCAGCATTCAATGTTTAAAAAAGGAGCGTTTCCAAGCAAACCTAAATTGCCTAAGTTCAGTTCTGATTCAGTATCTCTTGGCTTATTATTTCTATATGCAAGAATCTGCTTGCTACAGTGCTGCAGATTTACGCATTGATGACAAAAACTTTTATTTTCGGAACTACTAGAAGAAAACCGCAGGCAGCAACAGCAAAGTTGGGAGCTGCTGAAGCTTTGGCCCCATAGAACATAAAAGCAATACAGTGAACAGCTGTATTCTCCACGACCTATAACAAGTCATTTTCCTTACTGCGTAGAGAACACTTTCATACTTGGGAGAAGGCAGAATCTCCATTTCTATACCTCATTAGTAAGCAATTTCCATAGTTCATTAGTAAGCAAAAGGAATGTAAACCGGCACCTTGAAAAATTGTTCTGTGCTTAGTAATAGACTTCCATTCCTTTCCAGTATTAAGGCAAATATGCACAGTACGTACACTTCAGATTTGCATTTCATGAATTTAACACTAGTGTGGCAGAACAAAAATAGAACAGCTTTATTCATCCATGGAAGATAATATACTAAGTTCTAGCTTTCACTAGAAAACCAATCACTTCTCTATCAGATTTTGGACATTTTAAGCGCTTGGGAACTCACAAAATTGTGATTCTCTCCTCTGGAAACTATGGAGCCTAGCAAAACACATAAGCTACATAGTACATCATACTTTTATCAAAAAAAACTTTCATTCAGTGCTCTCTGAGCAATTGCCAAAACAAGATTAAACCTTTGAGTGTTGGAAGTGTTGGAAACAGATCTCGAAATAATAATAGTGCCACACATGAATATTAGACTAGCTCCTACGGTGCACACATCCATAAGAAATTAAAACCAAAACAAACTGGAAAAAAGTTTATAAAAATCCTCCATGTTTATTTCTTAAAATCCTCCCTTCTGCATGTAACTATTTTAGTGCGTATGGTTCATGGAAACCCACGGTGCAATTCAGTGCTATTTCAGCAACAGAGAACACCAAGAATGTCCCCCCATACTCTCCATTCAGCACCAGACAGTACAGTTCATACCTAAGCATCAAAAGCAAACCATCTGCCAGTTTCTTAAGCAGTGAAAATAGGCACAACTCCACTGACTTCAGCAGAAATGTGCTTATTTTGGCTGATGGTAAATTTGATCAAGGCTCCGTGTGCAGGCTCTGCATTCAAACAGCTGCTTATTTTAGGCCCATCACCATGTTCATCTAGCAGTTACTAAGTCAGTTGCCCTCCACTGTAAAATAACATATATAGACACATTTCTCCCTTTTCTTCCACTGAAAAGCACCCAAGCCAACAGAATCATCAGTGGTAACAACACACTAAGCGATCCTGTCACTTTGAGGAAGTGATTCATGGCATATTGTGGTTTTAAAACTTCTCATCTATACCAGCTGAGGCAGACAATTTTTATTCTACCATTTCCTACCAGTATTAATTATTATTTTCACAATTTAATAATAAATTCTCATCTCCCCTTCACTTAGAAATAATATTTCTGCTTTTAATGCTCCTCTGAATCCTTAATCTTGACTTCAAGAACATTATCTCTTCCATTAAAATGATGTGTGTGTATATACACACAAATAGTCATTCAATCATTCATTACAGGTTTAAGCTTACTATTCTAGAGATACTTCAGAAGGACTCTTTCCATAGCTGAAATCTTCAGGTAAAGCAGTTTCTTGACAGCACGATACAACATGATCTGTTTGATGAAGCAGCCAAAAAGCTGAAGTCATTTGCTTCCATAACACTGGTTAACACTGGAAGTCTCACTGAGATCAATTTTAATCTGCCATTTATTACTCCTTCAAGAACTCTACATGCCTTCAAGAGAATCTACAGTAAACCCTTGCCCTTTTTATCTCCTTCATACCTGAGATCACAAAACTAATATAAGTCACAAGCTTTAAGAAGATATTGCTTTCCTGTTGACTCAGATTGCTTCCAAGCAGCTTTGCACACAAAGGTATCATTGCATTACATCACATGGACCTTTTAAACTTTCAGTAAGAGGCAGCAATAATGCATACAAAACAGCTGGAGGAGAACAGGTTTCATTTCAGCAAGACATTTTGGCGATTCTCTTTAGACGAAAACCTTTGTCTTCCTGTTAATGGATTGCTACGGTAAATGTTTCATGAGCATAATGTTTTATGCGGGTGCTAAGTAAGGAAAAGACAAAAAATACTTGCTATTTCCAGTAAAACAACTGAACCCTGAGCCATTGAATAAAAGTATTCAGAACAAATGTCTGCACATACATAGACACACTATAAAAAAATACTTTCACTGATCAACCAGAACATTACTCGGTTACACTTGACAATTCCATCTTATTAATACAGTATCGTCAAAACACTTCATAATGGAGCTGTAGCAGTGCAAACCTCTACTGAATTGCAGGAGACAGAAGATAGAAGACAGCCCACCTCAGAACAAACCAGAGACTTCACAAGAGTTCTATCCAAGCAAATTTGGTTTCAATGGCATGTAAATTTTCTTCCCTTTGCAGTGTGTGAAAGGGCATTTGAGGTGTAAGTGCAGCAAATTATTAGAGCAACAAATATTTATTTTGCCAAAATAGTAGGGAAACACCAAGTAGTACAATCACCTACATGGCTTCAGAAAGAATTTACTTACAGTTTTTGTAAAAAATGTAGAAGAACAATAATCTACTTGTTTAGTGAGAAACTTCTCACTTTCACCGTTGTGGCTCCAATACAGTAACACACTTCAAGAATTCAAGAGTTAAGTTCATGTTTAAGTATGTTCCTGAGTTAAAGCCAAGAGGTGAAAATGGGCTGTTGAGCCAATGTAGAAGGAACACAGCACTAACCAGAGGTACCAATGTCTGCAACATAACACACCTAGCTGGGCATGCAGAGTATGAAACTTCCTATCCTTAAGTATAAGTCTCTCCTACATTAGCTAAGAGCTCCTGCTCCAACAGTCAACAACAAAATGGCTCTGTCTACCTTTATTTGGCTGTGCCTTGAGCATAAAGTCAAAATGTCACATAGGCTATCTGTAGGCTTGTGTCATCTGCGAGCTCTTGTGGCTTCCATCAATGCCTCCAACTACGCTACTCTTGACCAGACACCCACAACCCCTGCACCAGCTAAGCTTTATAGCTGCTGGCATCTGACCTTTCACAACACTCGCTGCACTGGGGTGAAACCGCAAAATAACTTTTTAGGGGTCCACCTCCCCCCCAAGATTGATGTAATCTGCACATTTAACAAACATACAGTCCAGATAGTTCTAAACACCACTGCCTCACAAATGTGAATTACTCTATGATAAGAAGGAATCAGCTTGTTTAGCAGCCAGATTAAAACTCTCAAGAAAACATACTCCAGTACAACCAATGCAAGAGATTAAAAAGGTGCAGTAGTATTTTTAAAGTAACCATTGGCAAATCTAGTTTTACGTCAACATTTGAAAATTCCGAGGGGAAACGTTTAGCAATTTTATAGTCAAAACAAAATTGTTTGATTCTTTCAGCACTTATCCTTTAAGCACTCTTATAAGAACAGACCCAGCACAGGTTTCCTGGATTCAAAGGTGACTATTAAATAATGACAGGCACGTCTTGGTACTTGCAGCTTTTTCTTTATCATCGTACAAAACGGACCAAAACAATGGACCAGAAAAGGAAGCTGCCATCCTTCACAAAGGAAGGAGACAGAGGAAAGTTCCGTCCTTTCATGCTATTTATACTGCTGCAGCACTCGAAAGCTCTGAAGAGCTCTGCAGTGTGTTGAACGCTGTACAGACAGGGAAAACAGTCTCTGCCCCAAACGGTTCACACAAACGGGATGTCAAATTAACCCAGCCCACATTAGTCTCGCTTGGTTATAAAACAAACCAGCCGTTTCCAAACGCTGATATTTAAACAACAAAACCCCACCCACAGCCCTCTGAGCCGCCTGGCTCTTTCTGCCTTTAGCTTATCAGGATAGCAAAGCCAATTAAAATAAACAGACTTATGATGCTTACAGCCTTTCTGCATCACGACCATTCATGGAATGCTTACGGAAAAAAAAAAAAAAAAAAAAGAAAAATACAAAAGCAGTAAGGCCTGTAGCCAAAATAGCTGAAGTTACATTGCAGGAAATACTTAAGCGATTCTGGTCACAATAGGCGGTTTCCTGCGCACAGCAGCAACCCCCTGGCTGCCCGCTCTCCCCCAGGAAGGCCTCACAAGGTTTGCATCACAACTCGGCTGCCGAGCATTAAGCCAAGTTCTTTTTCAGAAAGCTCAGGCTTTAATCAGCGGCAAGAGGAAAACAGGAGCAATATTAAACTACAGGTAAATCAGCGCCCTTTTTCCCCACATGCTCCCTTTTTGTCTTCTACAGCTTACAGCAGATTCTTTCACATGGACATGTGTTTCAGCCTTTGCATCTGAACCACTAGCTGTATTGATTTTAAATGGAAAAATTTATAATAAGGAATATATTTATAAAACCAGGAGCACTTTTCCTATACTCCATAATTACTTCTATTCATACTTTTAAATTATATGGCGTTTAACAAGGACTATATTCCAGTTAAAATGGAAGGCAGTTTACACGTGTGACGTTCAGTGGTCCAAAAAAAGATAGAAAAAATAGAAACAATAGGAAAACAAAGCCAAAAATCCATCCTCACCACTAAATTATCATTTTCATGTCACCACCAGTTTGTTCTGACCATATGAACACTGGCATGTCATTCTCCCCTTGCTGTCACAGGAGGGAAGACAGAGCTCTGCTGTAATCAGACCAACATGCAAGTTACCATAAGGCACATAAAACTGCACCCGGGATATATAGAAAATTCTGCAGTCCCCTGGCAGCCCAAATTACAAATCCCGACTACAGGCTGGGGCATGATTGTCACACAGGTACAGGTAGAGCTTACAGGAACCCAAGCATCTAACACAGCACCTCAGCGTAATGCTCATGAGTTTTATCACAGCTAGACTGGAAACTCTTCAAGGCAGAGTCTTTGTTTATCAAGACACTGTGCAAAGTGTCTCATACATTTGTTGAGCTACACGAAGTATTCTCTATGTCAATACTACAAGTCCATACATTTTTAAGAGTTCATATCAAGAAACTTTTTTATTATTTCCTAATTCTCAAAGAAGCTCTACCCCAACCATTTTTTCCCCTTTTAGGAAAATAAATCACAGCATCCCTTCCTTCACCTGATGAAGTCTGTGGGAACAGGCTCAGGCTCAGACTTTGCACAGTTATTATTTACCATTAGCTATTAACTCCCACTCAGAGTGAACCTATGCTACTTTCATAGTCACCTGCATAAATATGTTTTGTCAAGCCACAAAATCGCAGGAAAAAAAAAATGAATGACCATTACAAATCCATTTGGGCTACATCATTATCATTTCAGACTACAACCAAATCCCATTTTCCCTTTGCAAATTCAATTCCCATCAACAGACCCATACATCAGTGGCTGCTCATGTTTGTGGCCTCATTTTTTACATTAAAAAAATTGAAAGATTACTGCCAGTGTATAATAGGCAAACTGAATTTTCAATTCCCAACACATGTGCTTTAGGGAAAAAAAGAAACACAAGGTAAGGGGAAGAAATGCAAATGAATGCACTGCTATCAGCTGTATATTACCCTAGTGACATTACCATACTTCATATCTCTGGTTGCGTACTTCAGAGGGGAAAAAAAAAAAAACCTACTACGTTGTCATTCAAGTAAATTTTTTTATCAGTTTACTGTATATTAGTTTACTTCTTAGGTTTCTATTTTATTTACCCAGAGGCAACAAAACCAAGCAAAGATGTGTCTTTCTGCTTATATAGTTTTTATTTACTTTGGCCAAATTTTTTCCCATGACCAACACAGGTAACAGCTAGATTTCAGCTGAAGCACTGCTTTCCAAGTAACAAGACCAAAATCCAGAACAAAAAAAACACAACCCACACATATTGAAAAGGTTACACAACTCCTTGGTACACCAGACCTTCTTCTCTGCCCATTCTGTGGAGCATCACAGAGCAATGAAACTCGCAAAATTCAAAACTCCAGACTTCTCAAAAAACCCACCAACCTGTAGTGCATCTTTATTACAGCTATGAGCACCCAGCATACCGAGTAACATGCATTAAATTTCAGCATCTGTGCCGCATGGATAATTTGGGCATGCTAGCTGGTCGCTTCTGGTAAACACTCGTTTCATTCATGATGTGCTGCAATGCAAAAGAGCAGCTCTTTAGGGAATTAGAGCAGGCAGGTAGCTCCTGCCAATCACTTCGAGGGTCCATTCTCACACCGACAGACAGAAGATTCAGACGCAACTCCAATTACTGCTAATTGTAGCTCTCTCTAAGTCCCTCTGCAGCCAGAGATGACAGAGACTTCATAACATGGTTCTTAACGTAAGTGGCAACACTAATTTTGCTCACTTCAAAATCCTTCCTGGATGCAAAGCTCTAAGCTTTATAAGTAAGTTTACCAAGCTTTCAGATGGCAGAATTACCATCTATTTCTAAAAATTCTACACAAGTATTTTTCTTTACATCAGGTGTCATAGCTATCTGACTAGGAAATGGTTGTTTTGTGGGTTTTCATGCTGAATTTCCTTAAACACAAGGTTGTAAATCTTAAGAGACCCTGACAAAGTTTTAACAAGAAACAAATTATAAAGTGCATACTGAGAAGTTACATGTCACCCCACAGCTCCCCACTCTCACACACACACCCCCTGCCCCCACAGGGGCCTATACACTGGTGCTGTACACAGTGCCAAAGGACCTTCTCCAACAGTGGCAGCATCCGATGCTGCTCAGAACAGGTTGTGTCCCAAATACCCTCGGGGCATAGCAAAATAGCAGGGCTGCTTCTGCACAGACAGACCTGAGTTTTTTTCCCCTCCAGTATCACCATCTCCTTCCCTGGCAAACTTTTGCTGGACTTGCTGCTCTGTGGAGCTATAAGGAACCCTCCCAGACACGCATGGGGGTTTTGGAGATAGGAGCTGCACACCCCAGTTTCTCCTTCCCTCCTCTGCAGGCATGGATCTGCTCCGCTCTATGAGAGCTCTGGGAGAGCTGCCCACAGCTTCCCGAACGGTCACACCGGCTTACCACAGACAGAACACAACAGAGCAACAAAACCTTGCAGAGTTAAATTCAGGTCAGTATGGTATTGTCATATTCATCAATGGAGAACTTTAAAGGCAACAGTCACTTGGTACAAAAAACCACCTCATTTTTCTCCAATGAACTATCTCCACCATCTGTGGAACCCACAGTGAAAGACAAATATGGTTTAAAAGGACATATTGGGAATAGAGTTCTTACAGTGCAATTTCACACCAGTCCTGCAAACAGCCAAGTCTGTCGACCAAAGATGCTCAAAAGTCCATCCATACAAACAGACCCTTTCAAGTAACTGATACAACTCAGACTGAAACTGCGTTTGCTGCCAACATTTCATGCCTTAATCATTGTATGTTTAAATATACACATCTACAAAACAAATGTCAGTGTCCACAGACTATAAGCTTATAAACAAAAAAAATAAAAAAGAAAAATGTTAAGTTATAACAATTAAACCAGTTCTCATTACCTCAATTTCCATCTGCAATTATAATCATTTCCCATTTAAAATATCTACCACATTTTATTCTTAATTAAAAATGACATCCTTGCAATGAAGTGCAATATGAATTAACAATTCAAATGTTATCTATGCAAATTTGTTAGTCCTTTGATTTTTCCCCCCTTTATGCAAAGTCATGTGTAGGTTTATTTTTATTAAGCTTGTATAACTTCACTCAGTGTCTTCTGCTCTGAACTCTATACATAATATTTCAATCCAAGGACATAGAAATAAGTTGTAAATGGTGCAATTCCTTTTCAAGTCTCCTACCATTCATTTAAGAATCAATACATATGTGAAGAGGTACCTTTCCTAAATAATGTTTTTAAAATGTCTGTGCAATTAAGATTTAAAGACACTTTACATTTCCAATGGCTTTAACAACAGCCATTTCTTCAGGCCCTGCTGTGTAAAGTCAATGGAGAAATAACTGCAACACAATAACACCCCATCTTTAAATCAGTTTGTCTACACCTACAGTTCCAGTGACTTGACTCCTCAACATTACTCTCTGCCCTCAACCCTCCCACAGGCATCTCTTATCCAATTTGGTTTTACCTCCTTCTGCAGTGTTTTGAGCTTTCATCCCAGATTTAAAATTTCTCCTTGCTTCATCAGCCAAGTGCAGTCTCACCTCAGATTCTCTAGGTGAACCAACTCAACACATAGTATTAATGCCTTAGAATAGAAATCGTTGGCCCACATTTTCTGTGGCTTTCAAAGGAGTTCAGCAACAAAGTAGCACTAAAATGGTAACTTTTTTCCAAGTCCTTCTAGATGTTTCAGCATGCATTTTGTACTGAGAAAACACAAGAGTTTAAAACCCACTGAATAAGAGAGTTTCATTAGAATATTATATTCATAATTACATATGCATCTTACCAACACCGATCATTGCCTTGCCCAAAGCTACTTTTCTATCCCATTCTGGAAGGAAACACTCTTTCAGTAAAGTGAAACATTGCTGTACCCGTACAAAACTAAGGGATTTTCTCAGTGAGGATCATCCAGCTCCTGACAAGAGGATGACTGTGACTGCTGTGTTCTGGCTTCCCTGCCAAAAGAGGGCATCCTGCAGCTGGGAAAAATTAAGGTGTCATACAGTAAGTTTTCTTCAGTTGTATGATAGCAAAACGAGGTTATTCAGAGCAGCAATTAGCTGTGTATACTTAGTAAGGAAGTAAGCAAGCAAAGGTGGCCCGCTGCTTCACAGATAAGATCCATACAGAGATTATAATTACAGACCGCAAGGTGAATTTCTAAAGGTCCAGAGGGCAGTGCAATGGGTTTAAACCAAGCATATACTTATGAGGCAATTAGATGCGTCAATATGAGGTACAAGAAAAATGCAATAGATCGGAGCAAGATCTGCAGTTTACCAAATTACAAGGACATATCTTGAAGTCAAATTACACAAACACAATTACACAAATTACACTGTAACCTTCAAAGGAAGAGGTCTGCGCTGTATTCCAAAAACCTCATTGTGTTTTATTAATAAGTTCTGGCAAGACAAAGTTTGAAGTCATGCATTTATTTCACTGGCTAGTTTAAAAACGCCTTTATTCAATGATCTTTTTCTGTCATAATCTCCTTATCTAATTTAAACAGAGTGCATTCTCTTGCTATGACTGTAATTTTCATTTAAGTTGCTATAACTTGTGCACAAAGGAATATGTCAATTCAACTCACCAGCTAATACGTTCTTCTGTGATATATGAGAGCAAAAATTGGACTATTTGTACAACCCAATATGAGGGTTGCCTTTTTTTTTTTTTTAACTTTTTGTTACAAAAAGGCCAAATGGCATCAAGCCCCACACAGCACATGGGGAGAAGTAGTCACAGGAAGCTTCTACCGAAATACTCTTTTTTCTTTCTTTCTTTCCCAACCTGCAAAGACTGCTTGAGATTAAGGCAACCAGAAAGGACTAAAATGTCTGAAGGCAGTTCCCTGGCATTGCCTTCTCCTTATCCCTCTCACTCTTTTAGAAGCAAGCACGTATGAAGTCTCTCTCTCCCCCTTCAATTATGTCATTTGTCCTCTGCTAACTCTTATCCACATTAAAAAAAAAAATCCTTCTATCCAACATTGTAATTGGAGGAGCTTTAAATAGATAATTTAACCTTGGGAGGATGTTCATTTTCACTGAGCATATCTCTCCAATCTATGAAACAGACAAACCCTTTCACCTGAGCATGCCATTCTTTAATTGTGACAGCACTGTGAGATAATTCATTTCAAATAGTTGATCAACCCAGGGGGAGTATGAATGCCCAAATATTTAACAGACAATGATGCCTTTTTAAATGAAAACTCAGGCTTGCAAGATGGTTGTTGCATGATCAACAGCATACCAATACCATCACCCAGAGACAATTTATTTTACACACCAAAAAGAATTGCTTTTTCAGAAACTATTCGGTAATTAGTGGATGTATCGTTTTTGATCTGTCTCAGCCACTGCACATCAGTTTACCAGCTCCTAGCCTCTCTCAGAAGAGAGCTAACTGATTAAAGAGAAATGGAAAGACTACTGCTATTTGTCCTCTTTGAAAAATTCCACCAGCTCAGTATAAACTCTGACTTCATGATTATGAAGCTCAAGAGCAAACCAGATTTATCCTGAGGGCAGCCTTACAGAAGCTCAAAGGGTGAAGGTGTGGCTGTAATGTCCTCTAGGTCAGAGGAACTCAGATAATGCTGAGAAAAGGCTTCTTTTGTTCTGAAGCATAGGGTGGTCTGATAGACAGGTGCATCCAAAAGGAATTCAAGCCATTAAAGGGAAAAAAAAAAATCTCTTGGAGGAATATACACAATATCTTCCTTGCTGTCAAGCTACTCATACACTGTCAGACATTAGGACTCTTACAGATGTCTCCTGGACTGATAAACAGTGCCCACACAGATACCACAGAGTCCTCACAAGCATCTTGGATCCACTCAAACAGACCAATCTATTGCTGTGCAACATACACTTCTGGTCTTCATTCCCAAGGAGAGAAGTCAGCTAGGCTGATACCTGCGTGTATAACTCCCAGGCCAAGAAGGCTGCCTGGCAGCCTAACTTCACTGATGGCATGGCACTGCACCAAGATCCTGAATTCCCCAACAGAAAGGTGCTCCTCTCTCCCAAGATTCCAAGAGCACCACAGTACCCTGGCTGTTCTCTCACTTTGTCTCCACAGGGATTAAAGCAGGAGGAAGATCTGCACTGCAGTTTGGGCTCACAAGAGTTCATCTTCTCCTCTGCCACAAGAGTGAGAGAAGCCATCTCTGGCTTCAGCAAGCTAGTTCAGTCAGCTTTGATTGCATATGCCTGGGCATGCAACTTCATCCTTGTGCAGCAAACCTTGAAAGCACCCTCAGTAACTTTGCCAGCACCCTGCTGAGCCAGAGACTAGAACGGAGAAGGTGGCACAGCCACCTCCTCAAAGCTTCTCATCCAAACATACATCTTCAGTTATACAAGCTCCTACATTAACCAAACCAGAACCCTCCAGCCACACTCACACAGCTGGGAGAACACAATGAGGAATCTCACAATGTTTCTCTGACCAAAACAATCCATGTCACTGAACGTAAGGAAACAACTGGATGCCTTCCTTAGAGCCTCCTTTCACTGAAATGGTTTAAGCATCACACGAGACACAGGAACACAAGGAGCCAGGACAGACTGTGTGTATGGGTATATTGTGATGAACACCGTCCAAACTGTCCAAGCCTAAATTTAAATGCTTCTCAGTCAGGAGTGACTTTGGTCTAAGGAAAACAAAGGAGCTCAGTTTGCCCATCACGGGTGCAATGTGTTCACACTGGCCTTCATTGCGAGGAGGACGTGGTATCAGATCCAGCTTTCCTGTAGCTGTCGGATCCAACTCCAGTAACAAACGCTAGAGCAATTCAACCTCCTTCAACGTCCTGGAAGTGACGAAAATGCAGACTGTCATCTGAGAAGTGCTGGTTACACACAAGCTAACTTAAGAAGGTATTTTTAGCACGTTTGTCCAGCTTTGTCATTTCAAAGATAGCTACAGCCCAGTCCATTGGTACCCTTCTCAGGGATACCGGAACATGAAGAGACATGAGGTCTTTAGCGGCAACACACCCCATAGCTCTTAAAAGCCTACGATTCTTCAAGTAAGATTCAAACCATGATATTAGAAACTATCAAAAGTTTAAGATACTACAAAACACAGGCCCCCAGAATCAGGATTTTTTCCTTCAAAATTATCATCAGATCCCTTCAATCATTTTAGGCCTTGGGCAAATCACCTGTGATCTGATATATTACACCATGCAATTTCCTTATAGTTGTTTCCTTAGTTATTTGTTTCTTTCACTTGCAGAATTCTCATGTGTTGCACAGAGAGAATTTGGGGCTTCACAAACACTCCTGGCACAGAATGGAAAACAGCTGAACTGGGGAAGAAGTGGCAAAGAAAAGTATAGCTGAAGTTTATATTAAAATATGTGCTAAAATTAAACTGATTTTTAGAACACCATTATATATTTTACACAGACTCTGTTGCCACTGTTTCTATTGCTTTTTTGGTCTTTTTCTTGAAACACTAAAGAAAATATATAGTTGGTAAAATGGAGCATAGACAGGAAAAGGGAGCAATCTGACTGCAAACATGGTTGTACAAATAGCTTACTTCTTCACTGGTTTTCCTCACTGAAAAAAATGTGTCTATAGGCATTAGTGTTTGAAAACAAGCAATCTCCACACATTTCCCCTCCATGACACAAACTGCCCAAACAGATGAAGCAACATGTAAACAGTAAAACATCAATGCCACTGTAGCTTTTCAGGGAAGAAACTGCAATGAAGTATCATTGTCCTCTATCAACATATCCAGTACTAGATAGTTTTTTCTTGTCAACATTGCAATAAATCACTCACTAGTCAGATTTCATCTGACATTGCACCATCACACTGAAGGTGGAAATCTCCAGGGAACTGAAGAGGGAGGGGTTTTTCCAGACCAAAACCAATACTCCTGTATAACTAATTACCTGTTACTATGTAAGCCTTCCTCCATATGACTTCAACTGTGGGGCGAAATTAGCGGGTGCTACCAGTTTTTATATACATACATACAACTCTGGCTTCAAAGTTGACAAAAAAAACATTAGCAAAACACACTTCAGCCAAAGGAATCACACGACCATCTGACTTCAGTATCACCTACCAAAGAAGTTTCCTATCCTATAAAGTAGCTTCACCCCTTCTTTGGACAAGATTATTCTTCCACCAAAAAAAAAAAATGTTCCATTTTGCAATTTTGTCTATACGCATGGGTTCAGACACACATTATGAATCCCCAATGTGAAGTCAGTTCTACTCTACTACTACAACATCTGCTGAATATTCATTCTAATCCACCTACTAACTGCTTTACTAATGGAAGAAACCTATTCAGGTATACAATTCCTAAGCTTAATTATTATTATGCCAGGTTTTAAAAGCAGTAGTATTCATACATAAATATATATGCAGCAACACATAGCAACTTAAATGAAAAACAGCACCTTGGAAGTGCTCAACAGACCAGACAGAGCAGAGGACTGATCCTAGAGCATCACAGCATCCTCCTTAGTAATAAGGATGAGATCCAAAATACCTGAAATTAGGTCCCAATGTCTGGAAGGCTGCTCCAGCTGCTCAGCAGCAAGGGGAAGAATGACACAGCTAGCTTATGCATTCAGGCACTGGCAACTCCTGCTCGAAGCCCACATAAGGCCTGGATAGCAAGCATTGCATAAGTGTAAGGGCCTGGCTACACCCGAGAGGGATGGGGCAAAGAACAGAGCCCCCAGTGCAAATGGAAGTGTTCATGCAGATGAACACCTACAGCCAAGAAAAGACGGTGCTCAGGAAGGCAGCACTGCAGCTCTTGCTGGATTTTGGTTTTGCAGCAAGGAGGATGGCTGAGGAACCCACATGGCAAAGACTACCAGAATAACCACAGAGGCCAGTGACCATCGGAACAATTCATCAGTGGAAGACAGTCAAGATGAAAGAGCAAAGACTGCCAAAGCAGCTTTCTAAAGGTATTGATAGTTCTGAATAACAGACATTTCTTCAGCCAAAGCTCTTTGAGAGAGGCTGCAAATAATAAAGACACTCTTAACAGTGTATTATCCTTACAGTCCAGCTTAAAGATGTCCGGAGCTTTTTGTTTATATATATATACACACGCACACACCAATACACAAACCCACAGCATTACCTCATTCACCACCAGCTTGGCACTACTGAAGCGTCATCCAGGAAGGCAGGACAGCAAAGTCACATAATAAAAACGCAAATAGGTAAGCAGGCCTTTCATATAGTACATGTGTGAGGACAGCAAGGGCTTAAGCAGCAAAACAAATCAAGCTTTCTCCACTTTACTCTCAAGCGTGAGAGCTAGCAGAAGGGTCCAATTTTTGTTGATGCTGCTTGTATCGATCACAGCAGAAGTCACTGGAAGGCACCAAGGGAAGCAGGGAACAAATCATCAGCTTTGCAGGGCAGACAGGACAGTGCTGCTGACTTTGATCCTTTATTTCACTCAGTATTGTAGGGCCCAGGCAGTCAGTGAGAACAGAAATGATGTTCACCAAAACGATGTACTTTATTTCCAGCTCATCAAGAAAGAACAATCTCAGTAAGACCCATGTACTTCAACATTATTTCCAAGGAATACAATCCATTGTAGCAAACTCCAGGATGGCCTCTATTTCACGAATAGAAGCAAAAAGGCAAATCCAACTGCATGTCCTGTCTCTCATACTCAGCGTATGTAGTTTAGAAACATCCAGGTTTGCAAAGGAGGAGAACACTGCTTTATTACAGTGGGTGCTCATAGTCTCAGTTCAACAGAGAGCACAACTGTCAGGTAAATTAAAAACTGAAGATCAGAACAGAATTATTTAGCAAGTGAATTTGTTACTAATAGAGTGCAAATGAGACAAGCTAGAGTTGTTACCCATTGACAGCATGCATCTTACAAGCCTCGCCTGGCTCTGCAGACAGTCTGCACCCAAAATGCCTGATGATGTCTCCCAAATACAGAAGCAAATAGAGGAATGCAATCTCAAGCTACAGAAATGAAGAGTCATTGATCAAGACGGCAATCAAAACTGTAAAGCGTGAAGGGGTAATCAAGACTACTGCAAAACTATAAGACTCCTCAGATCCAATGGAAAAAAGTTAATTTTCTTTCTAAGTTAGTTTTCACCTTGAAAGCTAATTGTTGAAAGAGAAAAGGTCACACTGCTTAATAACATGAAATAGAGAAAGCAGTACATGCAGATAGTGTTTGACATGAGGTATTAATTACCTTTTTGACAGAGAATCTGTTTGTGCTGTAATGTATTACTCCTGGCACTGAACTATGGCTTGGGATTCACTTACAATAGGTGTTACTAGCGTGTGGGCAAGTCACTTTTACCTTACATTCCTGGATCACTGGGTACCAGGTCTGCTCATATATTTTTAAACACAGCTGGCTTCTTGGCACATAAACATAAATCCTTGTGTGGTTTTGAGTGATTAGTTAAAAAGAAATGGTTTGCTGTTTTGATATCAAATTCAAGAAATTCACACGCAACTCTTAAGTTGCCTTGAAGAATGAAGGAAATGTGTTCTTCATCAGTGTCATCTAGTTACTAATTATGTTTTGTTCCTACAAAAACACTGCTTTAGCAGTTTACTGAAGAGAACAGACTCTTGCTTTGATTACCAGGGTAGCCAGACCTGCCTCTCTTTGCCCTTGGTTTGCCCTCTTCCTTGATTCATTAACATATCTGAATGAAAGCAAGTGAAAGCAAAAGAAGAGGTGAGAGAAAACTGAACCCAAGAGGTTAAAGTAACAGGTAGCTCATAATACTTAGTATCTTTAAAGGAAGGTTAAATGGGAAATAAGATTTAGACCATCCAAAAGGTTCTTGTATTTGGAATTAAGAATTCCAGGAATTCTTAAACATTTCTGAAGTCATGAGAAGCACTGGGCAAGATCACAGCAACTCAAAGAACCACCTGATAAAAATAGTCATTCATTTTTCCAGGGACTCAAGTTTCACCTTGCACAAATTAAAACAAGATGCAGAAGAATATAAATATTTATATAGACACTGGCCCAACACTGCTAAGATGCTGAACTTCACCCGGAAGAGGTAGAGCTAACACCATACAAAAAGCTTCCACGCAAGAGCCAGGTTCTCCACCACAGCAGCTGGTCCCTCCTTTCTGGAACTGCTGTTTCTTAAGAGACAAACTATTTCTTCCAACTGGGTACCTACATCCGTGACAGGAAGCCTTCCCAGTGCAAACTGAACCTTCTTAAACTTCGTAAACATAGAGAGCAACCATTACACAGTAATGTGTCCATCTCTGTCCATTTGACAGCCTGTACTGCAAACTAAAGAGGGTCATTTCCTGCACGCTGTGATCAACTCGCCAGAGCAGCAGTACATTCTATTTTAGACACTTCATCAGAGCATTACCTTCAGATATTTACTCCAATAGTGTTATGGTTCACCAGTGCCTTATCTAGGAAGTACCAACATTGCTTCAGTCTGAATTCCATGCTTAATTTGACCTAGGTTAATTGTTATTGCTGGCAATCTGCTGGCTGTGTGGTAAAAGCCAGCTGACAACATGACAACAGCTTCTTACATGAATTGGTGTGATTCAGAAATATCCAAGCCAAGGACTGAAGGCATAGAGACCCAGACTCTGCTTTTTGCACTGGAAGCCATCCCTGCAGAACACTGCCCAGATGTGCCAGGGGAAGCCAGTGCTGCCCTGCCAGTGCAGGACTCCTGGGTCAACAGCATTCACCACAGGCCCCAAGCATATGCTTCCCCTCAAGATGTTTTTAAACTACTTCTAACTGCCAACTATTCTTTACTGCATTTATTTCTCAGTGATGATTTCAAATAAATGTTTATTTTTAAATCCTATTTGACATTTTGTTAGGTACACTAGAAAATATACCCATTCCTACATATGCAAAAATTAGGAATTAACGAGGTCTGGCAGTTATCTTGATGGAAAGAACCAAGTGACTTAGTTGAACATACAGAGGTTTACTAAAAAAAAAAAAAGCCTGCTCTAGTAGTTAAAAAACAAACAAAATTGCTCCTTATTGATTTTAATTTAGGTTGAAACACTAGCTGTCTCTCCAACAAAGCCAGAAATGGAAACAACTATAAATGAGTACAAGATGTGATAAGATAGACAGATTCTTAAGCAATCTAGTATAGAGATGACCTGCAGTTTAGACAGTAGTTAAAATATGATATCATATGTATGGATCAATAAGTAAGTTTGCATTTGTCTCAGCTCCAAAAGCTGGAAAGCTACGTGTCTTTCTTTTCTAGTTATTCTAAAATGTTGTCCAATTAAGCTCTACTGGGTTTTGGTGGTTTTTTTTTTTTTCCTTACAGATCCTCTAGATTCTAATTTACAAATAAAATCAAGAGAAGCAATTAAATGTTAAGTACTATCAGCATGTTTCCCCAAGTGATGCACATGTGCAACAGAATAGAAGTAGTCCAATCTTGATACAGAAGGCCAGGTTACAAATTGAAATACATTTGTATTACCGTTACTTCCAGGCTTCACGCTCTAGCAAGTAATAACATTGGGCACCACGCTCCCCCTCCGTGCACAGCAGAAGCTCTTTGACCACGAGTCTCTCATAGGCTGCAGCAGATGCAGACACACTTTACTCCTCCAGTCTCCAGGGCAAGCACGGACACAGAGCAGGGGCAACCAGGGGCTTCGGGTGCACACTAAGAGTATGTGCAGTGCAGAACAATGCTGGAAGGGGCTTCTGCTGATGCCCATCTAGTCCATCACTTTAAAGACTAGTTAAAACCATCCTGGCAGGCTGCCTGGTCACTCCTCTCTGCTCTCCAGGCAGCACGCACTGCCAGGGCCTGCCTGGCTCGTACTGCGCTTCGTCCTCCTGAAGCACACAAAAATTATCAGTATCGATCAAGTATAATTAAGTTTATGATCCTTTCAGCACGCTAGAACTTGATCCAATATTAGCTGAAGGGTATGGATCAGGTCTTCTCAATGTTTTTCTGGTGAAGGCTGTCATGTTGGGAAGACTGGATTTCCTCTCTCTCCTTTAGTCATAAAGACCTCTCCACCTTCTCATCTACCTTCGGACATCAGTCTCTTCCCAGACAGGAGAATATTAGCTGGGGCACAAGGGACTGTTTTCCCTCATGTGGTACATGGTGCAAGTTTGCCCAAAACAAACACAACCAAGGTGGAAAGCTAAAAGCATCCAAGGGAGGCCACCCTAATGAAACAGTGCCACAGTAACAGAGCAGATCTTCTAAATTCTTGCAACTAGCTCAAAAGCCAGTCCCACCACCTGCATCCAGCAACAGAAGAAAATGAGGTCAAGAAACACTTTCTACCAAAAACAACAGCATGAGTAACAGTAAGGGGGTGAGGGAATGGATAGGAAAAAAACCCACATTCCGAAGAAATCTATTGCTGTCTTGGAGTTACATCCAAATCATAATCCCCACTCCAAGTTTCCAGTGAAGCCCAACTGTTAGCCACATCAGTGTGATCACACAAGTGTGATAATTGTGACCAGAAGGTCATAGTCATGTTGGGGAGCTGTGTGAAGCTTTCAGTTTGCAATGCTTAACAGAAGTCAAACCCTAAGATGCCCATTTTAGATAAGTCTGCAACAGACACCTGGACTACTACGGGATGCATTGACTGCTACTCCCTTAAAAACTGTTGGGCTACAAAAGGAAACAAACAAAACTGGAACAAAAGATGCATCTAAGATGCTAAGATTGCAGAGGTCTTAAGTCAAAGAGGTCTGCCTGTCCTTCTATTGCTAACATTGCCATTATAGCTGCATTCAAGTCACATAAGAAAAAGGAGATCCATTCAAAGAGTTTATTAAAATAAAAACCCTAAGAACTAGTGATCCAGGCCACATCCACTGAACAGCAGACTATTTTGTTCAGCACTGACTCCAATAACGATCTAGAAGTCATACTAGACAAACAATCAACATGAGCTTTCTTGCTGTGGCAGAAAGATAGGCCACTAAAAATCCTTGGACAAACAGAAAGGGCAATAGCATCGCACATATATGATATGAGTAAGACCAGTGTTCAGATCTGCTGCACATCTTCCTAAAAACAAGTTAAAAAAAATGAAGAAAAGGCAAAAAAAATTGCTACAAAAATTATTCATGAACTGGATAAAATCTGATAGCAAAAGGCTTGTGGAGTTCAGGTCACGGTGTTAATCAGGACATTGTGACATGCTTTTATTGTGATGTCTAAGTGCTTTCATGGTAACAAAATATTTAGTCTTTAAAGCTCTTTAAACTAGTAGAGAAAAGCGAAACAGTTACAAGAATTGTTAAAGTGGCTGTGTGTTTGCGGTCTGAACTTCACAGATACAGTAACTCAAACCACTACTTTTGTGGTGGCTTATTTATTTTGGTAACTATTCAAGGAAAAGAAGTTTGGTATCACTTCAAAATGAGCAAGTAAATATTTGATTTAAAAAAAAAACAAACAAACAACTAACAGCTGTGGACAGAAAACCTCACAAATACCTCTGCAACAGCCACAGTTTTGGTCAAAAATCTAGGTACAAGCTAAGAGAAAGATTCCAAGGACTGATCCACATAACAAGATCCCTCCAGAAAACCAGAATTTTAACGGAAGAACTGGACACGTCTGCTTCACAGCAAGCAGAATCATACAAAGCAGTAGTTTTGCATTTCACCACACAGTAAAAGAAAAATACTCCAAGAAGCATAAAGACAGTATCAAAACTGTACACCTTCGACAAAACCAGCCTGTGGAAATATTCTAAGGAACATGCACAGTCATTTTTCAGGATAATGTCATGATGAGGGTTATGGTGCAAATTCTCAACTGATGAAAGCTGCCACAGAAACAGTAGCATCAATCGTGCTATGAAAATTTGCAGCAGCTGAGGACCTGCCATTATGCCAAGATAAAATATTACAAACTTGCACATCTTTAAAAAGATAACAATGAATTAATTCACAGTAAACAAAAGAGAAGCACTTTACAATGCATAAACAATGTAGTAAGAAACAATTTTAAAAGTCACAGTTTCTGAAACTGCTGTCACTGAGCCCATGCTTTTAACACTTACTTAAATAGCTAGAACTGCACAAAGGTGTTGCTTCAGAACACAAACAGCTATACAGAAGCCATATAATCTGATGCAAAACCCTTGGGCAAAGAAAGGAAAAATAAACAACTAATTTTAGAACCTGAACACTCCATTAGCAATTCTCACCAATTAAAATATGATGCAACTACTGTCAACAGGCAAATTTTACTCGTATTTTAAGCATGGATTTAAATACAAAATACACAAGCTACTGCACTGTCAGATTACTAAATAGATTAGTTACAAGTAGCATGGAGGCCAAGAAGAAATACTCAACTGGTTCTCTCTGTCTACCTAGTAAATGGCTGCAACGTTTAAGACAGTCATGTTGCACAAACCCTCATTCCTACTTTGACTGCAGTAAATCGATACCATAATCTCCAGAAGTCTGAAATGAAAGCACCTTAGGAATCAAAACACCAGTGAAAGCCTATCAAAAATTTAATCCCTAAACTCACTTGTCACAGCAATGTAGATCTGTACTTAGTTATTTGAAAGCTACTAGGTATCTTTATTGTCTCATCTTAGAGTTTCCAGGGGGTGGGGGTCAGATGGACACAAGGGTCTCATGCTGAGGCTCATATAAACATCCATCAAAAAAAAAAAAAAAAAAAAAAAAATCACTAAACTTGCTCTAAAAAACTCTTAGCCAAGACTTACTTATTTTGAGATGTATATTGCTAACTTCACAACCTCCTAAAATATGAGATATTTTAAAACCCAGAAGGGGAGGAAAAAAAATTTGAAAGAAAGATGATAAAAAAAGGAAAAGAGATTTAACAGGAGAGCATTTCTAAGCACACCAAAGTAACACAAAGGCAGGCACTGGTCCTCAGTGGTGCAGGGGTTACTTCAGACATCCTTGTCTTAAAGAAATGGATTGAGGCCCAAAGAAAGTTTTACTGTTTAGGATCAACAAGGGTCAGGACAGAACTGTTTCTGTTTATCTCTGCAGTAGAAAAATGGCTTATCCAGTACATTGGCACAAGTGATTTTACCTTCATATCCTGCTTATTCAGTGTTCACCACCCATCACAGCAAAGGCCTCTTCCACTCTGGGACAACACACACTGCTTTTCAACCAGTCTGACATACAGACCAAGGAACTCCAGGTCTAAGACTTCAGACTGCTAAAAACCAATAATGCAAAGTGTAGATGCTTTTATAGGAGTAAGGAAAGGGCAGGGCACTGCTTTGATTAAAGCAAGTATTATAGCATTTTATATGTCTCTTACAAGCCTCCTGCAAGGACAGAGGATGGAAAGAGTCAAGTGTGGGAAGACTGAACAACTGCCCGCTTTGCCTGTGAGGAGTTATCAGATAGCTTTCCTTCACTGTCAGCAGAATAAACAGACTCCCAATGGAAGAACTTTGACAGCACTTTGTCAGGGAGACAGGCACATTTTATTTCAAAAAAAGAGAACAAAACAGCTGCCACAAGACCAAGTAACATCCTACATTTTGCTCCTAAATACCAGTGCAGCTCTTCAGGGCTCAAGGTCTCATTCATTACGTATCTGCAAGCAGAGAAAAGGATTTTTCAAAGCAGCTTTCCTAAGCTAAGCATCCAAGTCTCAAAACACCTAGATTTTCTTTAGAAAGGCCTCCATGCTATGAATGCAAAGTCCCTCAAAGCAGGCACTGGCACAGGATAAACATATTCAGGCATCACTGCAGCATTTATGCATAGAAAAACTGCAACACCCACGTCAATTGAGATTTTATGTGTCAGTACTGCTGGCAGGTGAACTATGCGGTCAAGTTTTAAGTTCTAGAAAATGGTTCATCATTATTCAAATGACTTGATAATTAAGAATGCTAGTACTTCAACTCCCAAGCAAACTTAAGAGATGCATAATAAAACCACATAAAAAAAACAAGGCCATGTACTAACTGATTTTACTTTAACCATAGTTCACTTGAAGACTAATTCAAATTGCCGTAAGGTGAACCCATTCAGTGTAATAAAAAACATCTTGCAGTGAGCACACAAACTCCTTCGTTTCCTTACTGCCCCGTGTCCTCCCTTCTCCTCCAGTCAGCTGGCGAGCTCATTCCCCACCACTGCTCCCTTCAGCTTCCCATGAATACTGCTAGCAATCAGAGAAAAAGAAAAATGAAACAAGAACAGCAATACCCATGGAGTATCGCAGTACCTTCACTGCTGTGCTCGCAATCTGAACCTTCATTCATCTGTTCACTTTCTGGGTGGGAAGAGCCTCTGCTCAGGCTACAGATACGTAACAGCTCAAGGCATCAAACAAGGATCCACTGTGTCCTGGCAGCTGTGCCTCAACAAGATGGCGATACATCGAAAGGCAAGCATTTGACGACGTGACCATTGTAGCCCTGACTCATCTAAGAGTACACCTGTCCTCATGAAGTGGGGCAAGATCACTTCGGAGAGCTGCACCGCATGTCAGCAGCATTAAAAGAAAGAAGCCAGTTCAACTTGCCTCAGGGCAAGTAATGTGGATGGATATCTGTAGCCTACAGCATAGATAACATGATCAACAGCACTACCACAAGATATTGAGTAATGGAAAAATTAACAGCAACCAAGGATCATTTTTCTGTGATTTTTTTTTTTCTCTCGAGGTTTCCTGACACACAAATGTAAAAGCCAGTTACTTTCATCAGAAGTTGTTCTCTAGTTGAGCATCTCCAGTTGGCCAGACCCCAGGTTCCTCTGCTTAGTACGAAAGTGTGCATTAATTTACACCTTCCCTTTGTGCTTTGCCTCCAACCCCTGCATGTCTCTACAGAGGTGATGCAGGCCAAGTCTTCCTGGGAGTAACTCTGGCAATCGATGAAGTCACATTCCTGTCAACCTGGTGCAAGAAGATGCAGGTCCACAATCTTCACTTGGAAGAAACATTGACAGAAGTTTACCTCACAAAGAAGGGAAAAATTTGTAAAGATATTTAAGCACCTGAAGCAGCAAGCACTCTCCAGAACAGATATATAAAACCATAAACTAACCCATTTGGTGCATATCTGCATCCTCAGATGACTCTGTATCTTTTAAGAACATTTGTCTGATGAGATTCCACTTCCCAAAATACTTAAAAATTGTTGTCTAGAATTAAAGTTTAAGTAGCATGGCATGTAAACATAAATAATTACGATTTTGTCAACCCACAGGACCAACTCTGATCTTTAAACATGGAAGCACAGTAACTAGGCAAACAGAAATTAGTCTCAGTTTTTCATAATTTCTCAGATTAAAGTTATATATTAGCTAAAGTACAGTGTTATTACTATACCCTTAGGCTTCAGAGCACATCATGCCACATGTTCAGTTGGCTGCTAAAAAGCAGCAATCAAATGATTAGCATTTTTTCCAAGGACAGCTGAGATTAATAGTTTGAAGTCATTTCTTCAATTTAACCATGAAACTTGAACATTGAAATTAGCGTCAACGTTAATAACATTTTATTTCGGAAAACTAAGTATGTTAGTCCTTGAGCACTGATCATAAGATGGATAGAGTCTTCACCGTTATCTGTCTTTACTGTAATTGGAACCAAACCCCAACTATTAAACTTGCACAACTTGATAACAGTACAGCTTTAACTGAGCACATACATAACTTCAGACACACTCGTCCCTGCAGAGACCCAGAAACTGGGAGTGAAACCATCGCCCTGCTGAAATCAATAGGTGGTTTTTGGTGATTTTTATGGTACCAAGCAGGAGCTATTTGTTAAGCAGAGGTTCCCAGAGTGGATGCAGGAAGGACAGGTGAACAACATGACATCTCTCTGCTAGACTCAGAAGTCTCTCACTGCTCTGACCAAGACATCCATTTTCTGAACAGGATCAAAAACCCTTTCAATCCCCATTTCCTAGACAAAAAGGAGAGGAGATAAGGGATGAGAGAACAGTAACAGAAACCATAACTCATGCACATAGGCAAAAATCCTCCTCACTCTTCCAAGCAGAGCAACCTCCCCAGCCTGAATACAGGCTTTGTAGACACTGCAGACACCCCAAAATGACTGAGGGGATTCCAGTTACCCTCAAATCGTGGTGGTTTTTTGTTTTGGGGTTGGTTGGGGTTTTTTTTAATATACTGAAATGCCTTCCTTCTCTGATGCCTTTTCCTCCCTCCCCAACTTCGGAAGCCTCTTTCTCTGGCTGCTAGTGCAGAGAGCTCCTCTGACTACTTGAAGACTTCTGAAAGCCATGTCCAGGCTCTGTTAACCACGAATCGGCTCCTGTAAACCTGCTAACAGATAGCAAAGCTCTCCCTCGAGTTTTCCCCCCAGAAGCATACCAGCAAGCTCAGCTCTTACAGCCTGGGAAAGCTTACTTGACATTCTTTATCTGCAAGGACTCCATTAGCAACTTCCCGTAACATAAAGCATATTTTAAAAAGGCACTGAAAATAGGGGATAATTAAAATGTAAGAAGTGTCATCTTCATAAAAGCCACAGGACTAAATAAAGTCTTGGAGGGCCCTCTCCTGTACATTCCGTATTTTTCCACGTGCACAATGCACCTTCCTCTGCAAAATCTTTACTAAACAAAGCCAGTCTTCTCTGTACCTTTAAAAATATCTGAAGTAGCATTTCATTAGTTCGTAGGGAAAGGCTCCTAGTATATTTTTTCCTTCAAGCAGAAGACAGTTACATGCAAAATTAACTCTCAACTCAGAACGATAAAGATTCAAAATCCAAAACCCATTTACAGGCAGTTACCAGGTCAGCAACAATTTGATCCATTACCAAAGAGCTAATCTAGACTTAAGAAAATGACTTTCATTTATGCATCTAGCCTAGAAGAATTCTAACAATTGTCACTCCTTAGATGACAGGATTGTCGCAGCAACAGCTAAGAACTGCACAAATATGTACTTTTTCCTTTACAAAAAATTATTTATCCTCTCTTGGCAAAGCACTGAGAAACTACATAGTAAGGACATCACAGTAATGTTAATATTTATGTCTCGCTGATTTTTGGTACTGTGAATTTAGATTAATGAGCAAACAGACCCCATGGAAACCACCTCTCTTACCTTGTCTTAGTTTGATTTATTAAGCAATGTAATTACCAGTGACAAGCCCACAGAGAAATGCACTAAACGCCTCAGAAAGAGCAAAGCCACATATTTTTTGTGCAAGAATGACTCCTTCCTCTTATTGCAACCAAAGGAACAGCAACAAAAAAAAGCTACTTAAACAGTGAAAACCTATTACAATCCTCCTAACAAAGGAATACTGCAAAGACTTATTTTCTACATGGCTCATTTATTGTTGCCGAACAAAGAAAAACTTCGCCTTTATGTTTCTTACAAGTAAAGTGATTTGCAGAGGAGAAAATAAATAGTAACCTCTCTTTCATTTAAAGGGAGCTAGATATGAAGCGGCGGGAAGAAAGATGCTTGTAAATTAACACACAGAATAACAAATGCCTTAATTCTCTAATCCTCTCTAGAAAATGCTATGAAAAGGTACTGAAACATTTGTAGTAGATACTAAATGGTTAATATCTGGCCGGGATTCCCCGCCAACACAAATTCCCATGATTTGCCATTGGATGTTGTCAGCATCAATGTCCTGTTATAGTCCACTGAGATCCTCCCTGCAGCTTTCCTGCCTCGGGCATCTCTGATGTACGGGATCAGAGTCTGGAGCGTCCCGTTTATCACGATGTTTCACTTACCACCCCCTTGCACGCACGCACACACACCAGATACTGCTGCTTTTCAGAAGAAGGCAGAAAAGAGTAAGCAAGTCACTAAGGTCTAACATGGTAGCTCTGTACAAAAAGTAAATGCATAAAAGCCCTTCTGGAAAACAGTTTGCTTTCCAAGCAAACCTTTAGCCATGAACAGCCCTGAAACATTCCCAAGTATTACACAGCTGTTTTACAGCTTCTAGCCTTAAAGAGTTTACCTACTCACAGGTCCATAGACCTACTGCTCTCTGCCTGCATTCATCTTTACATTCATACCATAACGCAAATACTTATCCAGTGCAAACATTACTGATCTAAATCAGCAAGTCATACAATATTGTCATATTAAACCTACATCATAGCTTGTTTTCCTGAAGCGTTCCTGCAGCCTGCCTTCTAGATGTAATTACTGTACAATATATATCAGAACCAGAGAGAAAGGCTTCACTCTGAGGTCTGAAATTGAGAAGAAATCAATACAAAGAAGATAAATGTTTCTTCAAGAGCTGCAGAGGTATTAACCCTCTCTCCAACTTATTTTCTTTTTGCTTCAAATCACTTTTCCATGTAAGAAGATAGTGGAAGGACTGGAATATGATGGGTCTATCTACTTATCTCCATCTTTGGCGTTAGAAAAGTGTATTTTCGGAAAAAAGAAGGAAAAATAAAATAAACAGAAGTGGAAGTTCCTATAAAGCTCCCAGAATTTAATTCTTTCTTCTCACCCCTGCACACCTGGCTGCAGCCGGTGGCCCGCAAGGGCCAGGAGGAGTCTCGGGGCAGGGACTCACGGAGGGGCGGGGTGGGGGGGGCTCGCCCTGCCCAAGGCCCCCTCACATCACACCCGCCCCCCACCGCGCCGTCACTGCCAGGAGCGGGGAAGCCCGGGCACGAGTAAATCAATAAAACCACTTCGGGGGCGTGCGGGGGTGCTCACCCGTTTTCAGGAAGACCCTTTCAGCCGCAGATGCGGGGAGAAGCGGGGTGGGGGGGGAGAAACGACAATACTCCCCCCCCCAAAAAAAAGCCTGCTGCGCCTCAGAGCTGCCTGAGGGGGCTGCGAGCGGGGGCGGGGCCGCGCGCGAGGGGCGCGTGGGGGGGGCGCGCGGCGCCGCCGGCGGTGCAATATCGCCCCTAGCGGCCGGCCGCGGCGCTGCGGGGGCGGCGGGAGCCGGAGCCCCGCGCGGGCGCTGCAAGTTCCCCCGGGCCGGGGGCGCTCCCGGGATGGGGCCGGGGGGGGGAACGGACACGGGGAAAGGGGGTCCCACCGCGGGGCGAGCGCCCCGTTATCCGCGGCCCCTGCATTTCGGTGGGGGGCGAGGAGCGCTGTACAGACACAAACCATGGGGTGCGAAGCGGGGGGGTGGGAAGCACGGTGGGCGCTGGGTGCCCCCCCCCCCGCATAACCCCTCTGCCTCGAGCTTGGGGGGGGGGGTGGTGTTTGCAAGGAGCCAGCCCCGGGCGCGGAGCCCCGTGCCCCCCCCGCCCTGCCAAGGTCAGCGCGCCGGTACGGCGAGGCACCCACCGCGGACACGAGTGGGGTGGGGAGGGCAGAGGCCCGCGCACAAGTAAGTTTCTGGTGGAGGAAGGGGGGTTGCAACAAGGGCTGGGAGCGCGGAGACACGGGGCGGCGGTCCCGCAGCACAAAGGGAGCCCCCAGGCAGCCCCACGGAAGAAGAGCAGCGCAGCAGGAGCCCCCCCGCCCGCCCCACGCCGTCGGGGGCTGCAATGCACCGGAGAGAGGGGGACAGGGCGCCGGGAGCGCGGAGCCGAGCCCGTGCACCGCACACGGCCCCACTCGCGGGCAGCGCTGCCCGCAGCCGGGAGGGTGCTGCGGGGCTGGGGGAAACCCAGCGCTGAGGCCACCAGTGCAAAAGGGTCCCCAGCGCATCCTCCGCGTCCGCAGGGTGCCCCGCCGGCACCCCACGGGGGACGCGGACACGTGTGGCGGAGGCACCGGGACCCCCCCCCTCCCCGCTGCAACCGCCGCTCTCACTCACCGGGGAAACACACCACATCATGGAGCACGGAGCTGGTGATTTTCAAGAAAAAGATCCACCAACACGGTTGCAGTAGCCTCCGCATGTCCAAAGCCGCACATCGAAAGGGGAGACGGGCTAAAATAATTAACACACAGGGAAAAAAAAAAAAAAAAAGGAGGAAAAAAAAAAAAAACTTGTTGAAAATAAGTTTCTCCCCGCACCCCTCTTCCTGCGGGAGAAAGCGGGGGGCTCCTGCTCGCCTCCTCACCGGGGTGGGGGGGGGGGGGGGAATAAAAATCCCCCAACCGCGGGGCAGGGGGAGGACAGAGGCGGCGCGGGGGACCCCCCGCGCGGCACTGCGCGGCGCTGCGCGGCGGGGCGCGGGGCGGCGCGGCTCAGGCGGGCAGCGGCGGCGGGGCGGGCGGCATGCCGCGGAGCGGGGCGCTCAGAGCCGCCTCCGCGCACGGGCGGGCGGGCGGCGGTCAGCCGGGGCCCCGGCGCGCTCCATCCTGCCGTACAGGAAGTGGCGGGCGAGCCCGGATCCTGGCGGAGACTTTAAAGCGGGGCGAGGGAGCGGGAGAGAGGAGGGAGGGAGGGAAGGAGGGAGGGAGAGAGGGAGGGAGTGAAACGCGGCGAGGCGGTGGCGCGCCGGTCGCCCCGGCGGCGCGCCCCCGCCGCCCTTAAAGCGGCCGCGGCGGCGGGGCGGGAGCGCGCCCGCCCGCCGCGGGGAGGTTGGGGCGGGGGGGGGGGGGGGAGTGTTGTGTTGTGTGTCTGTTCGCTCGTGGGGACGCACCCGCCCCGCTGCCCCACCGCGCACTCTCCGCGGAGCCCGCCCCTTTGCTGCGGAGTTGAGAGGCGGCGGGGGGGCGGGGGGGGGGGGCGGTGCTGCCGGCAGCGGCGGGTTTGGGAGAAAGTGTGGGAATCTGGCGTTCGCCATTCCGCACCTCGCGCTCGCCCAGGCGGCGTCTGCCTGAAGTTACTCGTGTCGCTGTGCCGCCCTCGGTGCCTGCTGCAGGGGGCTTGGGTGGCCGTGTTCCCCTTCCCCCCAGTTCTGTGCATCCTTCTGTGCGTTGCCAGAACTGTGTGTGTCCCACACCCCCCCCCCCCCCCCCAAATCACACAGTTTTCCTTCAGCACCGTAGTGCCCATTGCCACGGGGCCCCCACAAAATCATCCAGTTTAAAGCTTATTGCCAGAAATTCCCACCAAAATCATATCGCTTTTTGTTTCTCCCCACTACTATGCTTCATTCTGGGTAGTGCTAGAGGTCCCCCACAAAATCATACAGTTTTTTTTTTTCACTCCCAATACTGTACTGGGTATTGCCAGAGACCCCCTCTGCCTCCTCCAAACCTCATAGATTTTTTTCTCCCCCAGTACCTATGCATCATTCTGGGTATTGCCAGAGGTCCCCTGCAAAACTGCTGGGGTTTCCCCCAGTACTGTGCATTATATTACGTTTTTGCAGAGAGCCCCTTCAAAATGAGGTAGCTGTCTGATATTTTTGCAGAGTCAGGTGAAGGCTGTCCCAAGGCACTCTGCATCCAGATCTTGATCCACAGCCCCCTCCCCGGCAGCAGTTTCTGAGTGATTGATAACTTTGCACAGGAAACAGAAACAGAAAATGGTGTGAATTCAGGATGAAGGGATGGTTGCTTGTACTTGGCTCTTCCTGGCGGTGCTGTGGTCTGCTGAAGCTTAAATTTCATTCAGAAGTAGTTTTTGTCTGTTTCTTTGGTAATTATTTCCATTACGGGGATTCTGTTTCAGAAGAGAAAGGGTTTGGCAGGAGTTTATCAGTGCGTGCTGTGCTCGGCTCTGGCTCTGTCACTTGCTGTGACCATCTCCTCTTTGCTTACCTGCAAACCTTCCACATCTGTGGTGTTTCCAGAGGAGATGAGATGGGCGGCAGGAGGAGGAACAGAGTAGGGAAATTCAGAAGAAGTCATATTTATTCAGTGGAATAGCAGTGATTTTCTCTTCCCTTGCCTCAACTTAGGGATCACTAGAGCAGAGCCTCAGGGCTTGGGGACTTACCGCTGCTCTGCTTTGACTTTTCTGGAAGAGGCCGTGGCTTTGTGTCCCTCCAGGGTCACCCCACGCAGCACAGGGTGCCAAATCAGTGCATTACGCTGCAGCCAAAGGGCCCCTAATTAGGAGGCCCTGCGTTTTCACAGGCTTTCCTTCGACTCTCTCAACATTCCAGGTTGCACCTGCCAAAAATTACAGTTGGAAGTTAAAAGTGCAATCCTTACTTGGCAAAACTGTTTATCCCAATAGGGATTTTACCAGTGTAAGGATTCAAGGACCTGATTAGATGTTCTCTGCCCTTGAGGGCAGCAACCTTTGGGGTGTGCAAAGAGTGGAGAAGGCGCTTGCGTAAGGATTTATCTAAAACAAAGCAAAAAATTTATAGGCCCTGAAGAAAGTTCTTATCCAACTTATTGTTCATTAAATCATTTCCCAAAACAGGTGGGGTTTGGAGGTTGTTTTCAACTCTCATAAAAACAAAGATAAAATTTTAAGAGCTAAATTTGCCTGATCTGTTTGTTCCTGTGAAAACCGAAAAACAAATCCCCACCTGTCTTGACCTTTTGGATTCTGCAGTGAGGTCTGTGCTCAGTTGCTTATTGGGCTGCTCCAG
The DNA here is from genome assembly GCF_031877795.1 of Strix aluco. Classification (NCBI taxonomy): domain Eukaryota; kingdom Metazoa; phylum Chordata; class Aves; order Strigiformes; family Strigidae; genus Strix; species Strix aluco. Next base: position 4,955,844 of record NC_133941.1, on the reverse strand, counting down.
AAAAACCTGCAAAATACTCCCCTTTCAGCAATGGATTCCTAACTTTACTGATCTAACGCAACAGATAAGTAGGCAGGTTTTCCTCCAGTACTGAGACTTACCTCTTCAGATGATGGCTCCCTGGTGTTGCAAGAGGCAATCTTAAAGTGAGTTTCAACAGATCTCATTACATGAGAAAAGTTATTAAACACTATTGCAATCTCACAAAAGAAGAATGAAAGTAATGGATTTTGTTCAAAGAGCAGTTTGCATCACTATCTCACTGATTCAAAATCCTTTGCAAAAGCTGTTAATTACACCATTCTATATTTAAAATATATTTTTACATTAGTTTAGTGTTTCCTATCCTGGAAAATGACAAATCTGAAACTGCCCCCCTATTTTGGAATTGGAGGAATTCTATATTTTCCATTCTCAGAGCAAACATGCAAGTAAGTTATAAAACACATAAGCTTAATACTGTCTCCTGAGGAGCACAGATGACTTCAGACCTGTAGAAGCTGCTAAGGAAGATTTTAGAATGGCAGTGCTCCCATCAAAACCCAGAAGTGTTCAGGTTGGATATTCACAGTAGTCCCCTCAGGTCTGAACTTCTAAAAACAAATCTGTAAAACCCCGATGTCGGCACAGACCGCTTGGTTCAGCATGCTGTGGTACGTGTACAATGACCCACTTTTCCTGGAGTGGCAAATCAATCATTGCATCTTCACACATCACTTCAGGAGCCGTCGTGGCGGAAGTAGCTTTGTTTCACATGAGCAATTTGGGGGGGGGGGGGGCAGGGGCACAGAGAAATGGAAAGACGTATGATGAAGATCCAGAGAACAAAATTAAACACGGTTAAATGAGAATCCATTTCCTGCAGTATCTCTTTGCCTGCGGCACGCTGTCTATCAACAATACACAGGTACAAATTGGCCTGGAGATGTATCTTGAACTACCCAAACAGAGAAAACTGCATTAGCAGTGTGCTGCTCTGCCGGCCTGGTGCCATGTGACTGGGCAGTGTGTACCTTAGACAGGACAGCTGACTGTTTCCCAGTGACTGAAGTTCTGTGGTGTGATTAAAATAACTGCTACTGTATGAAGAGATTGTAAAGGGACGTTATAATACAGCGCAGTTAAACCAGATTGATGGGTGTTCTGCAAATCTTGCAATACTTGCCGTTAAACATAGTGGGCGCTGTCAAGGTGAAAGGAATAGGATCAGCATCTCTGATTTGCATGGAACAGTGAATAAAAGATAACTTTTATCTTTTTTTTCCTCCTGTTTGAACAGGTAATATTTTTATGCTGCCTTCATCAACATATGGGCATCACTCCTGGGAAAGAAATGAAAGTCTGTTAATTTATTTGATCAGACATCAGAAATAATAGAAAACCGAAATGAAGACTCGCATTTGTCATATGTTTGAATTAGTGGAAAGCTGAAGAAAGCAGAAAAATATTGCAAGGAGTTCAAAGATGAGAGGGTTTATTGAATTAGAAAAATATTAATAGCATTAATCATTTCCAAAACAGGCTTCTTAACATCTGTAATGACTATATAAAGGATTGGAGAAATAAAAATCAAAGAAAAAATCGGATATAGAAAGTTACACTTTTTTGCGTTTGGAAAGAAAGGGATGAGTTTTCACTGATTTACATCCAGCCAGCCTCACTGGAATGGATAACCTGTGGGGAAAATACCAGGTGAGGATCTAGCCCTGGAAGGATAAATCAACGTGAAGTACCGAGAAGCAGCTACAGTTCAGATTATAAGTAATGTGAGGTATAAACTTCCAGGTTAACTCAGCAGCCTTTTGCATAGAAAGGAAGAAAAAGATGCTGAACTTGAAGTTTCATAAATTATATTATTGCAGAGTTACTTTCTCGTAGCCTCAGGACAGATGCATTCTTCTCAGAGTATGCTGTGAGGCTCTGAAAGTCTTAACAAGGCATCTGAGAACCTGCTGAGGAACTGAGGTGGAGGGCAAGCAAAGTAGCTGAGATAAAAAAAAAAAAAAAAAGAGCTTTATTTCAATATAATCATAGCAATGAGCTGTGTTGTTTGATTTATGAAGACATAAAAATAGATTAACCCAGAGAGGCAGGTAAAGCAAAATGTATGAAAAATGTTGATGGGTGATGCAAACTTGAGGTAAAGACATACGGTGTAGGTCAGAGATTACTGCAGGTATTATTAGGCTGCACATCCAGCCTGATATGAATGAGGGTATCTGAGCGCTGACTTGAGTGATACTCCAAGATGTCCTGGCCGGGCAGTGTCCCACAGGTTTTGCACAAGATTGTTTTGGAAGACCAATTAATTTAATTTTCTTGTGGTCTATAAAAGGAGCTTCCACCTTAGGGTACCCTTAGGCTAAATCATTCAGAACAGACACTCGGTCACATGCTGAAATACCTGCTTGAAAACTACATCTTAATCTTGAAGTCATACAGCTTTTTTGTTTCCTGAAATGGCCTCAAAATCACCACGTTCTGTAAAAGTGTGTGTTAGTAACTGGTGCAGTGGAGGCTCAGACTGATCAGCAATGAGTTTCTCTCTTTCAGAAGCAACTGTCGTTCACAGTCCTGTGGTATGACCTTGCTAGGGCTGTAAGTGTGTGTTTAATTCACAAATCCTCTCTTGTTAAAAGAAAAGAAAGAAAAATCTATTATCAGTGTAGCAGTGAGCAGAGCAAGCATGTTAATGACTGGAGCTGAGGGATGAGCATGGAGGACCCAGCTCCCTGTCCTGCTTGTCTGTTACCATTTAAGTAGCTCATCAGGAATATACTGGTGTTGGAGAATATAAGGTGGAAACTAATGAGACAACAGACTTACGAACTTTCAGCATTGGTGAAAAAATTGTGTATAGGTTTCAGTAATATTTGAGTTCAGTGTAAGTCTTGGGAACATCAACTGCAGAAAAGCAAAAATCCTTTTGACTGGGAAGGCTCTATCCAGCCTCGATGTTTTTAACACTATCATGCAGCTTGCCAGTGAGATAACTGCAACTGTCAGGTTTTTTTTCTACACAGTAAAGTTGACTCAAGGACAGGCAGGGTTTGCAGGCAGCATGAGTTCAGGCTGCATATAAGCTGCTGTAAGGAACAGCATGGGTGCAGTGTGCTGGACCTAGATGTATTATAGACACAGTTAATATGAGCAATCTTCTTGTCCCTAATAACTTCAGCTTCCAGACCCCTTGTCTTCCAGACAACTCCAGAAAGCCAGTACCACAATGGGATATCTACTCTTTCAAGGGACTCATGCATTACAACCACAACATCAGACTCTATCTTTTCCACTATAAGTAAATTGGTGAGAATGAATAAATTTATTGAAGGTGGAATTTCCGCTATTCCTTTCTCCCTCCTTCTTTTCCCTGCTGCTTTCTGTCAAAGGAGTTAGTACAACATGCTCCTGCCTTCCTGCATGGATGTCCAGAAGATGTGTCAGAACCTCCTTGTGAAGGGTGAAGTCACAGGTGTGCAATGGTCCCAAGGGGGAGTGAAAAATAATGGCTCTGTAACAAGACATGACCTTCTAATATAAACCCATTGCAAATGGTGTCCAAAGCCAGGCCTCTGAAACTGCTCCACAACGAAGACCAATCAAGCAGACCACAAAAAACACTTTCCTAGCCAATCCCAGGAGAGCACTTTAAGGAAAAAGAAAATCTGTTCTATAAATGGTCAAACAAGTCTCCAAATCTGTTTAAGGAAAGAAGAGAAAGTTAAAGAGGAACATTTGCCAAACGCATTTTTGTTCAGAGATACACTCTTTTTGAGTGCAGGTATGAGATGATGTGCTAACTTGTATGTTCTGGCTACCTTTTTTAGTTGGTAATATCTTAAAACAGCTTGTACAGATGTGAATAATTACATTCCAGAAATGAATGCAGCCCCTGGTGGGTGTGTGTGGGGAGGCCTTGACAGAACAAGGAAAGAAATAACATTTGTGCGTTACAGGGACAAGTAACTCTTTACCTAATTTTGGGCTCCATGTGTGGCAATAGAGAAATGCAGGTTGCAGACTGCAGCATAGTTCTGTCTTTGCCATTCCTCGCTGGTTTCACAGATATGTCTTTTTGTTTCTTTTTGTTTGTTTGTTTGTTTTCTTATAACATTATCAGCTACTCAGATACGGGCTTGTGTGAAGCACTCTGGATTTGAGTGTGGACAGACAGTACATTAGCTAATATGATTCCATTAAAAAGGGATTCCATAGCCAGTGCCCCAATTAAATGAAGAAGCGTCAATATTAATAAACCTTCCAAAGAAAGGGATAAAATCAGATGCCCACAGTGACCCCACAGACATGAGTGCTAGTCAGATCAATACATACTCATAACCACTGATGGAAATAGCTAAACACCAACAACATATCTAGGCCACTGAGATTTGGCAGTACAGCACACCCACAAGGTATCCTTTGTTTTCTCTAGTTTTGCGTTCCATTCCCTTACTCTCCAGCCAAAGATCAGTGTCACAAGCGTGAGCTACTCATCTGCAAACAGTTTCTTGCTGGACTTCATCCTGTCTCCTCTTGATGCCTGGTCTAAAAAGGGTCTCTTGGAAGTGTAAAGATGCCATTCAAAGCAGTAATCCAAACCCCTGCCAGCTTACATCCCTAATGCAACTGAAATGATTTTCATTCATCTTTTCAATTGCCATCAAATATAGATCCACTGTAGCTGGGCACAACTCCACTGACGTAAATGACTGGGCATTCACTTTCTTGGAACTACACCTACTTGGATTCAAGTCAAAGTTTTGCCAATGCAAGGAGGGATGTGACCAAATACCACAAAAATGCAGTTGTTACTTTCTACAGTGTTTTGCTACTTTGGAAGTGTTGCAAGACTGTGTCCTTATCTTTTCTACCCAGATTTCATGTTCATGATGCATATCTTTGTGCCATCAAGGTCTGGTGGTTACAATGCACTGTGCTCACAGCTACAGTATTGGAGGGTTTAAAACATTTTAGAATTTCAGCATCTGTTTTATGTTGATTTCAGGAGGGGAATGGGAGAAGAGGATGCCAAGTTCCAGAGAACAATAAACACTTTGGGCCAAATTCTCCCTTCGTCTACGCTGGTGTAAATCTAACATCTTTTCATCCAGCTGATGTGTAGATTTGAGCCAGTATAATACAGGGCAGAGTCAAGCCCTTTAATGTGGAAGAACACAGTTGCTTCCTCTGGATCATGCCCAAGAAAATATATTTAAGATATATAATAGATAGTAAAAGAAATTTTAATTAACAGTTTTTTATGGGGGTATTGGGGTAAAAGCATTCCATTCTGGACAGAAAGAAGGGCTTTCAGAATTGAGCCAAAAAGGGGAATATTTATCATAAATGACCTAAAGAGGAGTACAATTAAAATGTGTTTAGAACCTTGAACTATTCTGTTAATCAACATGAACTTAGAAGTCCGGGTTTTAAAATAACTAATGATGTCCAAATAGATTTTCGCATCTATTAAAGATATCATCTTAAGACACATTGTTGGGGAAAAATGAAATGGACAATAAAGATGTAAGACTAATTCATGATAAAGAAATATGAGACCTCATAATTCTTCCCTAAGCATCACAGTTAGTAAAATATTACACTTTTTTTTTTTTTTTTTCCCTACAGCAGAAACACAACAGAACAACATTATTCTCTAGCGGTCAACATTAATTGCAAACTGATGACCACTTCTGAACATGGGAGTCTTCACTGGGCCACATTTAATTATGTTAACTGCCGTCATGTCAGCCTGCCCAGCTCCAGCAGCCCCGCTAGCTGAGCTGCTGTCCGTGGCACCGGCCAAGGCTCTCGTACCACACGGGGGAGTCTCTCTGCACGCACGGAAAAGTTCATGTTTCATAAATCACTCGCTTTGAAACCTGATTTCTCTGTACTGCAGCCTTGTCAGTTTGTTTGAGAGATAACATAAGATCCGCAACACTTGGCAGGGCAAAAACCAAAGCCTAAACCATGATATTTCTATAAATGAATTGCTTATAATTAAGATCCATAAGATTTTTATTGGTGGGGAAATCTCTGTCAAGCCCAATTCTCTCTATTAAACACTGTTTAAGTCACCAACTTGCCTGGTATTTCCATACAGAACACTAAGAAAAGTTCAGGAAATCTCAGCCATCAAGTAATAAAATGCTACAGATTTGATTTAATCATTTAGGAAAGCAGAAGGTGTGGCAGGTTCACTGCATGGCACAGCAACACCTTCTCAGCACAGCGAAAATGGAACAACAATGTGCGAGCAGGATTCAGCCATTTCAATACCACATTTTTCCTTGCAATGTATAGCATAGCCTTCTGCCACAGAGTTACAGGAATAACGGGCACGGTCCACACTGTGGGCAGTCCCTGGGTACACCTCTCCGGGGATTTAATGAGCCTGGTATCTTGACAAAATACACTTTTCATGAAGTACAGGCCCTGAGCAGTGGACATATGGCCTGAAAATCTTGTAGCATATCTTGAGGGGTGAACCATCCTCATTCCCCAAGTCTGTCTCAACCCAGGGGACACAGCAGTGATGAGGCACCTGAACAATGCACAAAGGGAGGCACAAAGATCTCCCAAAGTGGCACAGGTTTTCTAGCACACACCATCCTAACGAGCTTCCTCTTGGATTTTTATACATCATTCTTATGACCTTACCATGCCACACAGGAGACTTACTTTGCCAGCTCATTGTTACCTGCTACTAATACAGACTGCTGCTAGCACAATATACTATTATCCAGCAAAACAACATGTACTGACAAACACTGTTTAGCTGAGTATTGGCTACCAATCTGAGAAAGCCAGGGTCACCGCTGAACAATACCCAAAGAGGTCTCGCTAGCTTCTTCTCCCTACTCCATTGAATGAGCTGTTAATAGACAAGCTGTTATAGAGAAAAAGAACTAAATAGTTTACAAGCTTACATTTGAAGGCCTGTGAATTACATTAGCTGAGCCAGCTGAGTGAGAGCCAAGGCAATCTCCCCACGATTGTAGAAAATGTGGCATTGAGGCATGTGGAGGCAAAGGAAGAATGACAGTGACCAGGTTTACAATATGCAAAGCTGGAATAATTACTGCTTTCTGTGGCATAGAATTTTTAGCTGAACTACGGTATGAAATAAGCATCTCCTTTAAATGCACAAGTGTGTGTGTTCATATTTTAAAACTTTCTCTTTTATGCAAATATTAATTTACAGCCTTAATAGAAACTCTTTGAAGTTGACTTTTCCCCATTGGACCTTTCCCCCTCCTACCCCTCTTTCTCTACTGCACAGGACACTCTCAGTATGAGCAACGACCACAGTTCTTTTTTATTACTCAGTGTTTTCTTTGGGCCTAGCAGTTATGAATAAGAATGTGAACCACTTCTAATTCAATTACCTGGACAATTATTTGGGATGAGTAGAACTGGAACATGCAGCTGAAAAGTTTTTGGAACCCTTCTGTTATCAGCTGAGAGACTGACAGATTTCTTCTTAAAATTTCTTTCTGTTCTTTAACTTTACCAGAGACATAAAAGTTTTGAAAAGCAGCAGAACAAGAAAAGTTAATAATAGAGAAACAGCAAAATTGAAAAGTAAAGAATGGAACTCTCAGATCATTCATTTTAAGACATTCAGTGGGAGAAAAGAATGAAGGAAAGATGAAGGAAAGGACAGCTAAAAAACAACCACTGCTGAACAATGATAATTCAAAATCTCTAACTTTGAGAAAGGCTCAGAAACTTTTAACGGGTCAGGTCTTCACACAAGAGTTGTTTTGGATCAAATATAATTTTTTAAAGTTTCCGTTTAAAGATTTCAACCTGCTTACAAGTTTCCATCTTTGTATCGCCCTCCCAATTTTATACAGTCTTTAGTTAGAAACAAGCCAGGTGATGTCTCTAACCTGTTGTTGCAATGACAGCAGTCTGAAAAACTGCACTAAGAGCTGAGGTAGCTGGTTTGACACAGCCCTTACAAACAACCTGAGGAGATGAGGCAATTGCTGAGAGGATATTCAGCAAAGAACAGTGGTGGCTTTTGCCGTAACCTCCACTAATGGGTAGCTATATTTGATAGCTCATTTAGTGTCCAGTTAAACCAGACAGAAATCAGCCTGACAGGAAACACATTTTTGGCTTTTGAAAACAGATTTCTTGGTACATTATCACATAAAATGTTCGCAAACTGGACTAACCTGGCTCAGTGATCCAGATAACAGTTTTTCTAGTCAGACTTGAGCTTTGCCCATTAAACTTTGTCTCAGAATCTGAGTATCTTTACCACAGAGAAACCTTTCAGTCATGCTAACTTAGAGTACCAGCCATGTATTCCTTACATCTGAAAGGAGACCATTAGTCTATATTCAGAAATCCAACATCCCTCTACATGGGGCAAGAATTTCTGCCACTATTTTAAGGCCAATGGCAAAACTCATGTTGATTTCAGAAGGGACAGAATGACTTGCTGACTTGTTAGATGCTCTAATTTGGCTTCCAGTCCTGCAGTAACAGTGTAGATGAATCAGCTTCTGGAATTATGTTCACCTGAGATCAGACCAAGTGGAGATTATGCCTTTTCAGATCCTTGATTGTGAAACCTTTTTAAGTACTTGCTGAGCAAAATTCCCTTTAAAGGCTTCAGAGAAACCATCATGTCAAAGGCAGTTTGTTTCAATGAAAGGCTCAGGATTTATCTAATCAAACCTGGGAATTGTCCCCTTTTGTTTTGGTGGGTTTGTTTTCCTGAGCTCTTCAGTTTGCCCTCCTGTTAGATCCCTTCATTCAAGTTAGTAGTTTCCTCAGGTTGGCTGATCTTTATTTCTGCTTTTAATATTCTCTATTGATTTTATTGTAGTGCACTTACATGCTGTTCAACAGTCCCCTATTACTGTAAATAAAATGAGATAAATAACTTGGCTTTCTTTCTGCATTTAAAATGTTTGACAGCAGCCATCTCCACCCTTAACTGAGCATTTGACAGTGTTACTGCCAGTATCTGTGAGGGCAGCTCCCGAGACCTGCATGCCCTGCACATGTCCCTAGTTTCCATGCTAGTTCGATAAAGCTAGCTTGGAGTCTGGTGATATTACTGTCTGGCTTTATCTCGCTAGCAGAGGTACCAGTAGCATCTGTGCATCTGTTGGATGTGCAGATGGGGGCAGCTGCCCTCTCAGACACTGGCAGTAATAGCAGTGTTAATACGTGCATCTATGACCAAGCAAGATACTGCCTATCTGCAGTGTATGTGAAAGTCACCGAGGCTCCCATTTTCAGATCAGGTAGGTGTTATTCCTATCTATCACTTACAGACTTTGGCTTAACTGGTCACTTAAACAACAATGATAAGATACAAAACACAGCTTCATCTTTCTTCCCCCTTGTGACTGCTCTGCCCTGGACTGTTTCACTGTCCTCAGGGAAACAACCGGCACAGTCAGAGGAGAGAAGGTGCATTCCCCTTGGCTAACAAGAGTCCGTAGAGCATTCCCAGCACCCACACTCCCTTCACGCTCCTTGGTGTTGGTGCTGTTATCAGCACAGTTGGAGGTCAAAGCGACTGTTGAAGGGCTGGGGCAGCTTCTCAAGCGGAGCCTGCAGCCTGTGCTGGGCTTTGCACTGTTGCAGTTTATTGAGTCAGTGCTTACGGTACGGGGCTGTGTGGGCTGCAGGGCAGACCTAGCCCGAGACTCCTGTCTTGAAACGGGCCTGCCCTGTGAGCAGACACGTTACCATAGCTTATTCTAGCTAGTTTGAGTATTGACAGCATAGTAGCTGACTTTGACTGCTTGAATGAATGCCAGGATCTGCTGGAGGCTCTACAGTCTGCTTAAGCCAGCATGGGGCCATCTTCATTGTTATTTCGCCCTGAACAAGACAGATTGGTCTGGGTGCTGCCTCCATGAGTTCCCGAGTCCGACTGCACCAGGTCTGAGTGGCGCAGTATTGATATCCTCTACCTCTGCCAAGGTTAGAGATTTCAGCCTTACTGCAGGTGATGCTTACTTGTCTTTAAAGCCCCTTCTTCCACATGTAGGTTTTTTTCCTGTTGTGACTGTAAGCTAGCACTGAAGATCAAACCTGGGCGGAGGTTCAGATCAACACTGCCAATAGACAGCTTTATTTGATCTCCAGAAATATACACCCTCTTGCAGATGCGTCTTCCTGCTGTGCTTTGCACGGCTGCAGCCAAGATAGCCTAAAAAACAGACCTTCATATGGGGTATGTTCACATCCAGAAATGCTGAAACAGTGCCAAGATTTTCTCCAATGTCCCAGATTTTAAAAAGTTCACTGTGGAGTTACTGGTTTTGCCTCACTTTTACTTAAATACACACCTGAGTTCTAAAAAGACTGTGTTCTTTTAAATTTGTTCTTGTAAAAATAAATCTATTTCAGTTAGGTAATACAAACTGTTTTGAAAAGAGCTGCGGAATATCCTTGTAAATATATTGTGAAAACAAGTAATTAAAATAGTCAAAATAATGAGTAAAAATCGCATGACTTTAAGAAAGCACATAAAGAGTAATCAAGCAGGGTAAAACCAAATAAGATTAATTTAAGTTAGAGACTCATATATATGGTGTATTTTATTCTTTGGACTCAACAGAAATGCATGCTGTGAAAGGATGTTCTGAACTCCATTAAAGAGTAATCTTTGTACACAACAGTAGTGCTGTGCAAATAAATGTTGTGAGGCGAAATAAATAAGTTTTGAGAAATGAATGACTTTAGGAGTAGTTTGCCAATTAATTAGAACAAAGAGGGAAGTCTAGCAGACAACACAAAAAGATAAATAAGGAAGAGTTCAAGTTGCCATAACAGCTTTTGCTATTCTCTCAATCTACTTTTTGCTAATTCGTCCTCTCACAAGCTTTCTGGGATTTTCTTTGGAGGGGGAAGGGAGCCAAGAGGATGCAGTAGCAATTTTGCTCACTCTTGAAATGCTATCTCAGGGTCTTACCTCAAAAAAGGTTAATTGTAACTTTATCCTTTCCACAATTTGTACTAACAGGGTGATGGCGTGTGAACTAGAATGGAGAAAGAATTAGAGAAGATTTAGCAAAGTTGCATATATTCTAGACAGCAAGACCTGTTCCCCCACAGCAGTTAAGGAATTAACCAGTGCAGTTTCATAATTATTAGCTATCATCTCTTAGAACCTGTGGAGGACAGGTCAAGTCCCAGAAAACTGGAAGAGGGCAAATATTGTACGTGCTTTCAAGAAAATGGAAAAAGAAACTCTCAAGAAACCATGGATTTCTCACCCTAACTTTAAACAAGCTGTAACTGAAAAGAATAAATTAGAGATTATAACATTTGTGAATGACACCATTTTGGAAGGGACTGGAAATACTATAGCATCACAATTAGAACTAGTGCTCCTGGTAAAGCAGGGAAATGATCCCAATTCAACAAGGTCACATTCACTCAAGTGAAATAAAAGCACTACACATAGGCAGGAGAAGCCAAATCTCCACATACCAAAAAAGCAGCAGAAGCCTGGAAGATCTGAAGGTGATAACATCCACAGTAAATGAGAAGTGAGATGTACTTGTAAGAAAGGAAATCTTGTGAAATGTACTAACAGTAGCACTGCTTGTAACATGCCAAACATCGTTACTCTGCTGTGCTCAGAACTACTGGAGGTTTACCAGTTTGCACTGAATCTGGCTTAAGTACCATATTTTAAAAGAAAAGGTTCAGTCCCACTGGACAGGAACAGGAATAAATAGAAACCTATAAACACATAAGCAATGAGAAAAGTTTGGAGAAACCGAGTTTTTCATTTACACAATTGAGGGGAGTATGATAACAGACTTCCAGTGTGTAAGAAGCTACTAAAAGAAGATAGTAATCCATTACCCACTGAGGTCAGGGCAGGAAAAATTGCTTTAATTTCCAACCAAGGAGATTTAGGTTATCCTTCTAACTATAAACCTAGGTGAGCACTTGAACAGGTTGCTAGAGTGTGTGTAGAATCTCCATTACTTGGGGTTTTAAAGAACAGATTAGATAAAACAGCTGTCAGGCTTGTTGGGTATACTCGATCCGCATACCTCAGCTGAGGTGGACTTACACCAAACATCCTTTAAGCTCCTTGCCAGCCCGACCTTCTTCAGCTCCTGAAATGCTGTAGTTGCATAGTTTTGTAGTTGCGTATACACCCTAAATTTAATTAAAAACTAACATACAAACAACAAAAAACCCCAAAAGAAACTTGAAAATGTGGATCCTAGCATTTCAAAGATCAGAGGTAAGTAAAACAAGTCAGTATCTTTTTGCTGACTCTGATGATTCCAGATTCAGCTGTGTTTTAACAGAGGTAGAGGACTTCGACAAAGAAGTAGAGATGCTGAAGGTGGGGAAGGCAGAATTGGAGAATAAGCAAGACTTATTCTGCTACCCACCCCTGTCAGAGCCTTCCATGTATCTTTATCTCCTGGAAAAGCTGCGAAGCTCTTGTTCCATTTTTTCTTGTCTCTGCTTTTGCAGAGTCCAGGGAGAGTCCAAGGAAGGGACCCTATGAGTTGCATGAGCAAGAACTTGGTTGGACTGAAAGGAGCACACAAAGGGATTTCTCTGAACATCGTGGCCAGCATTTCAATGTTCTTCTCCAGCACCACACAGTCTATGGTTCGAGACAGAGGATCCCCAGAAAGGAGCTCAGAGGGTATGTAAAGGTAACAACAGAGGAAAGCAAGAGACTCCTCCCCCGCACTGAGAGAACCCATTCCCCACGCAGTGGTGTCCTAACACGGTGAAATTTTCAGGGACAAAAGTGGCAGATTCAGCAAACATTGGGGGGTAGTTTAATATTGCTTCAACTATCCTCAGGCACTACTTTTTTCCGTATGTTCAATTATGTTGTGGATTTATTGATAAATAAATCAAGTCTCTGCTTTCCATTTGCACACTGAAGGAAGCCACAGTTGAGTTGTTGCAGAATTTCAGGAATGCATTCATCTAAACATGTGAAATTCTCTTCGGTCTTTGAATTCTCTTGCAGATAAACTACTCTTACCATATTTATGGAGTACCAGCTTTTCAACATGTAGTTTATAATCCGTAGTCCTCTGGCCTTTTGCAAATGACTTCTGTTTTACCCTGAAAGGCAGTCTATCTCAGCTCACGCAGCCTATGTGTTTGTGCCTGTCTGCATTATTTATATCTCCACTAAAGACATTCCCCTTTAACATGTTCTTATCATGGTGCCTATCATACAATATTTGGACAGCTACTTCTTGTTGCTGATGAGAGCTTGTCCGCTGTTCCCACCTTTATGGTACAAGCCTTCGGCACACGGTTTGGAACTGTTGGCCCTCCAGCAGAGTCTCAGTTGTGTTACCTCAGATTCATGCAGCAGCAGCAGATGTCCATTTCACAACTGAGTTATCAGAGGTATCTGTTTGGAGTCTGATCTCAACTTTTCTGCATGATGCTTTTTCATTTAGAAAACTCATGGTGTTGATGTTTACTTCTAAGCCATCATAGTTTTGTAAGTTCCATCCAGCAAGACATCACGATAGAGCCTACACCCTATTTTTCTTGCTCAATTACACGGAGATGTTGATTCTCTTTAGACAAGATGTAATCAGTGATTCCTACATATTAACTCTCTCTTTAAAAATATCTCTATTCCACAGCTGAGGGATGAAGAGAGCAACATTGCACTCCTTTCCTTCCCTGATGTATCTTGACCTTAACCAAGAGAGATCCTTCCCAATCCTATCCATCCTGTGGCTCAGAGAAGCGCAGCGTGACATCAGGCCAGCAATCGCTACCCATTTTGTCTCCGCTGTCAGCCCTGTGACAATAGCTCAGTGCTGGTGGCTGGGTGTGCACATGAGAACCACAAGCTGTCTTAGTGATTAGGCTGGCAGGAGGTGATAGCTCCAAGTTCTCCTAGAACCTCTTATTTTGTCATGCCCTGCAGAGAGATTGTAACCGTATTTAGATTTCTAGCACAGCACCTTCTGGTGAGCTAGTTATGCATTAAAGTAATGCCCAATCCCTATGGTACGATACACCTGGGAAAAAGTCTGTTCCCAGGAGTTACAAGGGAAAGGCTTCTGGGTTTTCAGTATATATATTTTAGTAAGCTATACAACCCCAGGGGAGGTGTTTGCTCCCCAATTCAGTCTGTTGATACTTTTGTCTGAACTAACCAATTCTGCTTTTCACTGTCATTTGTAATTACAGTCTATAAATATTTTATATGACTTTAAAATCAGGTTTTAAAATATTTAAATTAATTGGGGCTGCTGAATTAGATAGCCAGGAATTTGAAACTGAGCTTGTCTAATCCTCTGTGCTGCTTTTTTCAGCTTTTAACTGTAGCCCAAATTCTCCCACTTTCTATAGAATAAACCAATGGGAGATGCTTTCCTTGTAACATATGAATGGTTTGATTCAGTTAGCAATGTTTTGTTTTTTCTTGCAATTATTTCAGCTAACTGAAACTGTGCTAACTGCCTCTGAGTCTCCAGGCTGCCAGAGTATGAATTTGGATGGGTGGGCACCACAGAGGATCTGCCTAAGCCTCGCAAAATTTCACAGTTACAGATGGGATTCATCTGTAAAATGGGTTGTGATATATCCTGTAGTCATGCTATGTGCTGTGCCCCATGCAGGACTCCTTGTATTTCCTAAACTCTGCCTCAGCAACAAAAAGATTCAGTGAATTCTCAAAAGATATCCCTTTCCCTACTGTGTCCAGTGACCACATCAGGGCCTACAAAGGATGTTTCCGAAATATTATGTATCATAGATATATTGTGGCAACTGCCAGTATGTCCCAGAAATGTGCTGAGTCCTGTAGTGACTACTTGTAGGAATAATCCCACAGACTGCATGCTCAAACTTAAGTTTTTGTTTTGGCATCTGAGATACATATAAAGGAAAGCTCAAGAGCTGCATGTTATTACTTACTAGTGTGATGTTTCATTTTACCACAGGCTTAGGTAGTGTCCATGGAAGACTTTGGATGGATTGAAATGATTCTGCAGGCTGTTCATCAGGGAATAACCAAAGCAACAGTTGAAATCTCAGAGAATTTTAGAAAGCGTAAATAAACCTGTTGAAAGTGTAATTACTATAGAAGACAACTTAGAGGTCCCAGGTGTAAAAGGTGAGGGAAACTGTTATGCTTATCAGAGTTGTTTTTTAGGAAGTTTTTCTTTTCTGAAGAAGCTCAGACAAGCTATTATCTTTAGTAACTAACTACTAGTCTGAATTTCAAACCAGGTACTGTCAATCTTATTCAACAAATCTATCTGCCATCTACCAGCTTGTGCAGTGAGTGGATCTTTCAGGCGAGGAAGAGAAGAAAACAATCATGGAGGAAGGTACATTCCTGTAAGCTCCATTACTATTTAAGGAGTTACTCACCATTTTTGATCATGAAGTGCAAGGTAATATTTAAGAAACATTTCTGATATGAAGCTCAAAGATACTGAATAGTAAAGCACAACTGATACCTTTCAGTTCTTTTAGTAGAACTTAAGCAGGTGGGAGTGTCTTGTCTCACATACTTGGAACTCCTAGAAAAAGAGGAAGTTTAGGGCAAACACATATTTAGGATCATTTTCTTAAAACCAGATCCTGCACTAGATTATGACCTTGTGTATTATCCATAGGCTGAGGCAAATTACGGTTTCCCCTCGCATCCCACTTAAACCCTAGAAATAGGGTTTATTTCACACACAGTGACTAGATGGGAGCAGGGAACAGTATGATTGATTTTCGCTGTGACAAAAGCCACCTGGTTCTCCTGGAGAGAGGACAAGGGGGAGGAACCAGACTCCCTTTTAGCTGAGCTCTTCATCTGTTTCTGCTCTACTAAAGATTATCTAAGGCCATTTTTTCCCATTTCAACTCTGTGCAAGTCATGCTTCGCATTCAAAAGAAATTTGTCCCAGTACTGTAATCATGGCATAAATAGACCTATGCAGGCCCTTCCTGAATCTGCATTCACTGAAAAATCCCATACCCAGCACGTCTATGAGGAACCATTCAACCAGCTGACTAAGTACATAAAGCATTTGAAAACACTAGCCTTATCTCCTCAAGAGTTGACAGCAAAATGTATGGCCACATTGAAGTTTCTGGCAGTTCTAGAAATAGTGCCTGCTGAGCAAATAAGGTCAGAGTGGGTGGGTGAAAATAGATTGTTCTCAAAATTTGGCACATAAAACTTTAAAAGTGCTTTATGAACAGAAATCATTCTTTCAGGTCTTGATCTTGCAAAAGCTCATGTGGGTAGACTTCTCAAGCTCATAAATTTAAAGATCTGTTTATGTTTTTGCAGGGTGGGGTTTCAGGCTAAATAAAAGAAGGTGAAACATTAGCCATAGGAGGTTTCACCTTCAAAGGAAGATAGCCATTTCTGTTAGTTTTCCTGTGAGGAAAATACTTGACTAACTCATATTTTCATTTGTCCACCATTTCAAAACTTAAGAAGCAGTTCCTCTAAGGCACTTGTTTTGATTTTTCCACTTAGGTATTCTAGGAACTTGCTTAAATCATTTGACATTTGTGTTAATAACATAAAATCTTAGTGATCTGAAATCTTTATATAATTAAGCAAAATAATACACCTCCCTACATGGAACTAAAGTAGTTCGGGGAAATTCTCAGTGGAAATAAGGATGACTCATTCCTCAAGCAACACCAACAATTAAGTATACATAAGCTATCAGTTCCCAATTGGAAAAAATGGGGACATTTATATAATAAAGGGCTTTCTTAATCTGCATGGAAAGATGATAAGGTATTTGTACCAGCTGAGACTGTATTCAGGAACATGTTTACCAGTGCTCAAGTTTATTCTCAAGAGCAGCATCCAGTGAGTAAGACCATACTGGTGGTAATTTTAAGCCTCACATATTTGTAATATCATTATGCTGTCAGTCCTTTCTGATGCCAAAGTCTGCATGCTGTGCATTTAAGATTTTAGGATGAAGGACTGAAAAAAATTTCTACATTTAGGTATTTAGAACTAAATAAGAGTTGTGATTTGGGCAAAATCCAAAGAAAGAAAACCTTGTAAAGAAAAAACAGCCTTAGGTGCTATAAAATCATTATCTTCCTGGTAGAGGTGTGTAATTTTGAAACTCTTATATACCATTCAGCTTCTTCTTTGGTGTCAGCATGCCCACTTCATTTGTCAAGGCTTGAATCTGAGGTCTAATCACAGCCATGTCATTGCATGCCTTGGGCTGGGTGCTGGACATTGTAAGCAGCCACACAAACCCTTGGATGCATTTAGATCACCTCTGCCATTGGGGTTTTTGACAATCTTGCTGACAGAGAGATCCCTGTGTGGAGGAACTCAACATTTCCTAACTTAAAATGCCACCAGGGGTCTGTTCCAAATTAATAATGTATTGGCACCTGTCTCTGCTCCAGACCAAAGCTTATCAGCCAGTCCTCACGCTAGAGGCTATGTGGGCCCTTCGTATTCACAGAGAGGTGTCAGTGATACTGGCTAGCAGCACTGCTTGGTGCCCCAGAGCCCTGTTTTTCCCCCAGCACAATTTGGAATCCCACATTATTTATCTCTTGAGGTATTCCACCCTGTTTCCCATGGAAATCTCATATTCTTCTCAACAGGTGGGGACCAAGGCTGACAGGAGAGACAGCCAGGGGCTCCTGCCTCCCAGAGCTCTGCTCTTACACAGTGGGGCAGCAGCACTGCCCCATGGCTGCGTAGCATGCAGGGACATTTAGGGTTGTGGATTGCTAGCCGGCTAAACATGAGCCAGCAGTGTGCCCAGGTGGCCAAGAAGGCCAATGGTATCCTGGCTTGTATCAGCAATAGCGTGGCCAGCAGGGACAGGGAAGGGATCTTACTCCTGTACTCGGCACTGGTGAGGCTGCACCTCGATTACGGGGTTCTGTTTTGGGCCCCTCACTACAAAAAGGCCATTGAATGACTCGAGCGTGTCCAGAGAAGAGCAAAGAAGCTGGTGCAGGGTCTGGAGCACAGGTCTGATGGGGAGCAGTTGAGGGAACTGGGGGGATTTAGTCTGGAGAAGAGGAGGCTGAGGGGAGACCTCATGGCCCTCTACAACTCCCTGAAAGGAGGGTGCAGAGAGGGGGGATGAGTCTCTTGAACCAAGGAACAAGCGCCAGGACGAGAGGGAATGGCCTCAAGCTGCCCAGGGCAGGGTCAGACTGGCTCTTAGGAAGTATTTCTTTGCAGAAGGGGTTGTTGGACGTTGGAATGGGCTGCCCAGGGCAGGGGGGGAGTCCCCATCCCTGGAGAGGTTGAAGAGTCGGGTTGAGCCAGAGCTGAGGGATCTGGTGGAGTTGGGAACGGTCAGTGTGAGGTTCATGGTTGGACTGGATGATCTACAAGGTCTTTTCCAACTGAGATGATTCTGTGATTCTGTGACATACTGCTGTGCGAGACCTCCGATACCACAGGGATGGGACTGCACAATGACCAGAGCCAGGCACCTTTTTGTATCCTCTCCACTGTAGGCACTTACATCTAAGGACTGCTCAGCTGGTAACAACAGCAGCTTTACCGAACCTATGGTTTTATGAACACCATCTCTAAAAAGAGACAGCTTGTCGGGAAGCACAGTGTCTATTAAACATGCAGCTCGACAGATATGGCTCTCCTGATAGCGAACTTCATTACATGTGTGTCTCTGCTTACACAATACACCCAGTTACACTGCTTCTTTCCTAAGGAGTGAGATATTTTTTTCAAAATGACGCAAGATTTGATCCACTGTGTTTATAGCACATATTGGATGAACCCTAATTTGCAGGAAGTCTTTACAAGTGGAAAACCTTGCTAAAACACATATTATTGAATAGATATCTTGCTGTGCTTGGATCAATGAAGCTTATACTGTGGCTTAGGCCTAATCTTATGACAATTCAAGTATTGAATCCCCTTATGTTAGGCTACTGGCAATGTTGCAGGACGCATTTTGTATCTACTGATTAACTGTGTTCAGTTTGTGCATAAAATGAAAAAGAAATCAATGAAAACACTTAGAAAAATAAAATAGAGAGAAAGAGATGGATATATCAAAAAGCAAAAAAAGAAACAGCCTTGTAGATTCTGTAGTGA
Source organism: Strix aluco (assembly GCF_031877795.1). Classification (NCBI taxonomy): domain Eukaryota; kingdom Metazoa; phylum Chordata; class Aves; order Strigiformes; family Strigidae; genus Strix; species Strix aluco. Next base: position 4,936,763 of record NC_133941.1, on the reverse strand, counting down.
GATGGCAGATCTCTCTGAATTAGTATCTTTTTCTCGGTATCCTGGAATGATTCTTAGGTCATCACTCTGAAAATTTAATTTTTAAATATTGTGTGCTTTAACTCCTAAAATAGCAGCAGCTTTGGACATATGGACCACTGCAAAAAGTCCACTGGAAAGCCATCGGCCAGCAGACAGGACTGTGATGCTTGATAACATGGTCAGGCAATGTTTCAGACAGGTTTCTTGGGATCATGCAATTGTGGGGATGGGCACAGGGATGGAGGTCTCTAATTCCTACAGCTTTCATACACAGTAGTAGGTAGTGAGAGGAAAGAGGTGATCCTAGTGCTTCTGCTAGTGGGTAAAAACTTCAGTCACATCTCATGCCTTATTAGATATTGGGAACTACACAGAGGCAACCTGAACATAACCCACCAAAAAACAGGTAGCGTTGGTTTGAGCTGCTCTGGGAACTACTTGTTAGGCATATGGACCTAGGAATTCAACTCCCTCTATTTAAGTATTTTGGAAGTGATTTTCACTGTTAGATTCATCTCCAAATGGGAAAAAAGTGTAGGCATAGTAGCCTAGATTTAGATCTTGCAAAGCATTCCCAAGGTCTGTCACTTGGTTCTTGCTAAGTGGCTTCATTCAGCTAGGGATGCATCTTAGCATGTGTATTTAATGCTTTTGAAAGGTGTTTAGCTGACAGTCTCAGAGGATGATTCCTGGGCATATTCTGCCTTCAGATATGTGCAAGCTACTCCCCTTGATATCAGTGAGAACTGCTTTTGCTTATGAGAGATGTAGGCATCTTCTTATATTTTACTCCTGTCTCTCCTCTGTTACTTTGACATACTGGCAACTCTGAACCTTCCCCCTTTTAATTATAATTTTTAATTCTTACATGATTCTGACATGATTGATCAAAGTATGCCTACTGGAAATCAGTGCTGAAACTGCAGCTGTATGAATGCAGCTTGCTTCATCATTTTAATCTTTTTCTTTAGACTAGCCTCAGCATTCCTTGATGATTTCTATAATTGTCCCCCAAATGCCTCTACTGAGTACATTACTCTGTAGTTGTCTATATTCTTACACCTTGATCTGGTGCAGAATTATCTCACATTGGATTTGTGTTCTGGTGTCTGTTTTTGTACTTGCATGTCTTCCACTGCTTTCCAAATGTGTCTGATTTGCTAAGTTCCTGCTTGGAGACTATTGCTTCCCCTCTCAAAGATCTGAATTTGCTTTTGTTTCTTTGATCTTTGGCCATGTATTTTTGCTCACAGCTCTAGCTTTTCTGGTTTATTCCCTCTGTTTTATTCTGGTATACAGTGGTGCCCACAGCACCATCCAGATTGAGCATGAGCAAAAAAAAAGCAGGTACCTAGAGTGGCAGACAGTCATTGGTGTCAAACTTGCCAGGGCTTGGCTGTGGGACATCACTCTACTTTGCTACCCCAGAGTCATACTGACAGCTCCTTCTGATGCCACGGGAGAGGACAGGGCAGGCAAGAAGTGGGGCAAGGGAACAGCACCATCCTCCCTGCTCCGCCCACAAAAGCAGAAGGTGCTGCCTTGCCATCCACAAACCTCTCCCTGTTCCTCACTCCCAGCTGTTTTCTTCAGAAGAGCAAGAATCAAATTTGTCTGCACTTCTGAGAAACCAGGAGTTTTTTTCTGATGCCATCAGACTGAAGCATTGTCTGCTCTACGCTTTTCTTAATATTCCCCCCACTGCCTTCCATTCCCATTGCTTAGGGTTTGTCATGATTTGAATCATCTGCTCCCTGACAGTAATCAGATTAAAATATTAGGTTTCTACTTTTGAAATTTCCTTTCCTGACATTCACAGAAAAGAACTGCAAGATGAGGTGGTTCCTCAAAAATTGGTATCATAAACTTCTATATTTGCCAAAACTAAGCTGAAATTCACATTGTTTGTACTCTAAGCATCACTTCCACAGATTATTTTACCATTACCCTCAAAAGACAATGCCAACAAGCTCTTCTTATGCTGTACTGATTTTCTAATTTCTTTTCTATTTAAATCTAAGCTAAAAGCTAACCATAGCCTTCTCACTGTTCAATCTATTGCTTCTCTGCCAGGAAATCATATTCTACAAGTGTTTCATTAGTACCTCAGAAGCACACAAATCAGAAAGGAACTTTTGGTTTCCAGAGTTATGCCCAATGGTTAACAAGTGCCGTTTGTAGTGCCAGGTACTTTTTCCTGTGATGTTACTGTGAGCACGCAAGCAAATCCTGCTTTTCTGACTAGTGGAAAAAATCAGATAACCCCAGGTGGAAATCATACTGCATCTGCAAAGATGCTAATGTGCTAAGAAGCTGGTCAGGCCTTAGATGAGATGAAAAAAGGCCTCTATTTCCTAAGAAATAAAAATGCAGGTGAAGAAGATGAATAAAATCCTGTGGATAAAATGGAAAGTAAAGATCTTTCTCTTGTTTCCAATAAAGTGCTGCTAGAGGGTCTCCCAAGAGATTTCTGTTAGTCCATATATTTTAGATTTCTGGAGTTCAGTTGTTTCAGCACAAAAATAATGAAATAATATAAACTGATGTCACAGCATATCCTTTTGCCTTGTATCAGTTCTCTGAAGTCTTTAATTTTGACCAAGGCACTACATCTCATTATTTGCAGTTTAGTTTAGGTTCACTTCTCATTACAGAGCTAATGGATTCATTCAGATTTGCAAGCCTGAGGGAGCTGCACAGGTGAGGGCTGGCAGCCACCCCTGGCAGAGATCCATGACATGGGTACAACTCAACAGCTTTCCTATAGTTTGATTTTGAATATCATAAAAGCCTATTCTTTGATAACAGATAAGAGCATCATATACTTAGTGTAATACTGTACAAACTCTGATTAATAATTACTTCTTTATCAGTAAATGTAGCTGCATATACACAAAACTGTTTATACATTAAACAGTGCTGACATGAACATGATTATATAAGTGTATGTGTCTTTCCTTTAGTGTATAAAGAGTAATTTTTATTGTTTTTAACTGCAACAGCCACATTTGTATTAATCGGTTATAAATTCCCTTAGCATAGGACTTCTCAATTACTATTAATTGTTCTTATCCTCAAAGAAACAGGCCCATTAGGCTCCAGAGTGCTGTCTCGTTACCACTGTACATCTGCACATAGATCGAAGCTGGGGAGTGACTCAGCAGCACTCTGATGACAGGTGCAGTCAGCCTGGGCTTCTCCTCCATGGTAATATTTATAACCAGAAAGCCAACAATCAAAAGATAAAAGGGTAACAGAAGCTTTCCTCCGGGTTTGCATCCAAACCCCAAACCACATCAATGGTGGGGTCTTCCTCTTCTATTTCCCAGGCAGCTGTTTTACAGATCTTGATTCATGTGTGAACATTTTATCTGGATGAGTTGTGCTAAGTGATAGCCAGGCTGCAGCCCTTCTCCTGCTCTGCTGGGGGTGCCCTGGTGCAGAAGGGAGAGGCTATTTGCCCCTCCTCATGGACACAGGAGTTGTTGGGTGCAGACTGGGAAATATGATTGCTCAGGCATCCTAATGCTTGTGAAGTCTAGAGGTTTGGGACTGCCCTGCAGTGTGCCTCATTATTCCCAGCACAGGTACATACAAGCTGCCTTCACCCATGCTGTGGCATGGGGGTGCAGCAGATTTGTTCCAATTTCTCTGTGCAGTAGGTAGTAAGTGCCAAAGTGATGTTAAAGTTGTGGCCTTTTCACCCTGTCCAGGCAGTTTTCTGCAGGCTATAATCAGCTGCTGTCTTGCTGCATACCATGTGCACTGTTATTTGTAATGGTCCCCACCACGTTCATCCACCAGCTGTTGACATAGGTTGACTTCAGTTCCTTCTCATTTCTCATAGCTGTACTCTGGGTTTAGCAAAACCTTAGCTTTTAATCTCAAAGATGATAATTTTCAGAAAGTGTTTCATAAGCAAGAAACACTCCTGAATTTTTGGAATTAAGTTTAAGTGATTTCATGTAATTCTCACCTTTCAACTATCGCTTTCAACTTTGCCTTTCCTTCTTTTGAGTTTCTCCTTGTCATGTTCCAGTTCACAAAACATTAAAAGTAACCTTTTCCTAATGTTACAAGATATCAGGAGAGTTGTCTGCCTGAGTAATGGAAGTGTTTAATTTGAAGGGGAAGGGACGTTATCAGCTGACTAATACAAAGGAAAGGAATTATATCTAGAGACAAGGTCCCTGGATTGGGACTCGGGGAGTGTCTTCCCATCTCCACTGTGTGAATTTCTTTCTACTCTGTTTTCTCTTTTAGACTTTAAGTTCTTTAGGGTACAGGCTCTACCATGCACCTGAAACTATGGGGCCCCAAATTTTAATGGGAATGTCAGGGTACTATTATAATTGAAAAAAAAAAAAAAAAAAGTAATAATAATGACTGATAGAAACCAGTTCTCCTGGATTTTGTTTCTAGCTCTAGTCAGTGGCTTAGTGTAGGAAACAGGCAAGTCACATAGCCTCTCTGATCCAGACTCCTAAAGTCACTCTGCTCACCAACTTAGCCTTTACACTGTCTGAAGTTGGTTCTTTATATGTTTACACACCAGTAAAGTGTATGCTGAAATTCTCATCTACCTCCTAGGGGTGTTTTTAGGTTTAATACATTAATATTTATAGGTACTTTTATATGCTTGGATGAAAGTAGCTATAGATATGCAGTAATGCTCTGCATTAATGGCAAGGCTTAACATTAATAAAGCACTATGGAGAGGGAAAGGGGGCCTTGCATATAACATACAGACTCTCTGGGGGCAGCATAAACCAAAGGGGCATCTCAGTCCAGGGAAGTTATGCTGGGCAAAGCATGTATTCCTGGAGTTGAATGAGACAGGAACATGCCAGTGAGCAAGGCTGACCACGGTGGGGAATGTTCTTGTCATTCAAAGCTAGAGGTACCGCACATAACTGTCCTTCCAAGCTGCAGAGATGCAGCCACACAGCTACCATGATCCTGCAGCAATAAGAAGTCTAAAGAGATTTAATTGCTCCAGTTTTAGAATTGGGTAATTATATCTGGTCAAAGTGTTTCAGCACTGAAGTAATAATTAACCATGTAGTGAACTGGTTCTCCTGGCAGCCCTACAGTCAGTCTTTGCTAAGCTGATTTTCTTCTCTCTATTAATACGCATTTACAAAAAAAATCTGTGCCACTGACCTTATGTCTTAGTGACCCTTTGGGTATAGGAAAAGACGCAAGTCAGAAGCCCAGAGGTTAAATCTAACTGCACAGCAAAAAAATACCCTTTGGTCTGGGAACTATTTTCAGTTCACTTTGAAAAAGAAAAATCTTCATTACATGAGATGATTTCTAAATGCTTTTGATTTTTGAAAGATTTTGTATTTCTGAGTTCCTAGTCTATTCACTTTATAAAAACTTCAGGTGAAAACTATATAATACAGACACTAAATATATGATACCAATTTATTTAAATTTCAGATTTCAAAAATTCTCCTTGAGAGCACTACAAGTCCCTGTGAAGAAATTCTTAGTGTAAACTACAAGTCCACTTCCTTGAGGACTGAAAGATGAAGCAATAACATTGGGTAGATGTGGAGCTATGGTGATTTTGAGTAACATGTGCTTTGAGAGAACAAAAAGGAGAGAAGCAGAAGAAGGCAGATTTAATGAAGCTGCCCGGCTCTTTGGGACACAAGATATTTATAAGATGCTTTGTGGTTATACTGTGGTGAACCCATAGTTCAGTTCACTTACATTAAGTACCTGGGATCATCAAAGCCTTTGTGAGGCAAGTAACAAGCATGTGTTGGCTGTGTGCCTACGGGAAGTGTATGGAAAGCACAAAATGATCGTTGGGCACTTTTCTGCCAGTGGGATCCATCCACTCAACAATGTCATTGGTGTTTTATAAGAGAAAGAGACTGCTCTGAAGAAGGTGATGTGTTAGTAAAGTCAGAATTTGAGACAGTCTTAGGGGTTCATGTCATTCAAAATACAATATTTTCATGTATTTCATTTCAATTCATGTGAGTTTGTCTGGATAGATAGAAGTCCTCCACAAAGAAGTTTTACAGCAGTAAGTTTTGCATCACTTAGAAACCCTTCAACAACAGAACTGGGCCAATCCCAACCTCTTTGTTGTATTTTGAGTCTCTAGAAGCTTGTAATGAAAAAGGGCAATTGCTCTTATTTCAGCAAGTAATCCAAAACCACACAAACACTCAGCCAGGGAAAGACTAGGCCCTGCATCTGGGGGAACCAACACTTTCACTAGAGGGTAACCCGCAGCTGCTGATAACAGTAGTAGGCTGTTCTCCTTTAGCAGATCTGCCAACTAAGGAAGGCATTCACACTGTTACTGCCATTGACAGAGATGTAATATAATATTAAAATTTGTTTTGTACATGTAGTTGTTCAGAGACTCAAAGTATTCTGAACCCTGACAATGAAATAAAAGCTACAGAGTTAAAACATTCTTGAAATGGCTATGTAATGTAAATATATTTACAGAGAATTTGCACAAGTTACATCCCAGTGTTGCACACTGCATTTCTGCTTGTAAAAATATATTCATTTGGAAAAGAAGAACAGGAAATATCACTATATTCAGTGCATTGTTCTACTGAGGAAAAATTTAATTTAATTAAAGTGAATTGACTAATTCGAAGAAGTCTGGAAGCTATTTCTGGACAATAGTAAGGTGAAAGATAAAATATATAGTTTATAGGAAACATGGCAAATGGTATCTTCTCTGATGATTGGCTAGAAGTATTTGATATGAAACATCTGTCTCTTAATGAAATTGTTCCCCAAAATAATGATTACAAGGTGCTTCAGGAAATATTTAAGTCTAATTTAGTTTTATTACTAGTGTTCTAGGTTAATGAAAAGCATTCCCTATGCAGCTGCACGTTGCCTGCTGTGTTTTTTCTTACTATGTATCTCATGGCATAAGCCATAAGAATATGAAAAAAATACATGTGCCAGGGTCATAATGAACTTACAAGCTGGTGGAACAGTGTTAGCATGGAACAAGCTGGCTACCTGCTCCAGCACTCCTCTCTGATGTCTGTGACATTAGCAGCAGAAAACAAGTACAATTATTTGTGAAGCATTATCTGTGTTCTTCACTTAAGAAAGGAAAAAAAAAGTAGTGAAACATCCCAATTAAGGTGCTGAAGCACTGGAGAGCCATTTACCACCATAACTCCTTCCTAATGGAGATTTTTTTTGCTTGAAATACTGCATACTGCATTATGTCTCTGCACTTTTCAAAGAACACCACCAAAGGTATCTGTAATGCAAAGGAACAGCCATTGATATGGTAATCAAATGTAAATGTCATAGTAGGTTACCTGAGATTATGTATTTTACAACACAATTACATTCCCATTAAATTAATACAGGAATCTTGCATTAGCAAGTCACACTTGGTAGCAAATACCTACTAAATGGTTGTCTGTTACAGTGCAGAAAAATGCAAATTTTGACTGATGTGGAAATGCACTTCTTTGTTTTAATAGACAAACAATAAAATTCTAGCTGATCTAATTCTCAGTGGCTTGAGGGTTTATCTTTTCCTTATCTAATTTCTGGGTTTACAACCTGGGCAACTAATACACTGACCTGTATTTCAATATGTGATTGGAAAAAAACCCACCCAACCAAACCTAATCACTGAGAGAATGTATAAGTTTTCATGTCCAAAGGGGAAACGTTTGCATGATTTATGTTTCTAATACTACGCCCTCTTTATCTTCAGCACACACCTCTAAACTGCAAACTTCAGTAGTGTTCTGACTTAGGATTTTGTGAATAACTTTGTGAATAACTTTCACAAAGTCAATACTGCTACATTTAATTACCCTGAGTAAAAAATTTTGGTCCATATTTTCATCAGCCTTCCCAAGCAATAGAATCTTTGTCGCCTACAACACAGCCTTCATGGTGGCATACAACGGAATTAACTACGGCCATGAAAACAGCACAGATCGATCACTGAAGTAAAAAGTCTTGTTACTTACAAAGACAGACTTGCATTAAGTATGCACAAATCATAGGCTGAGTCAGAAGAGTCTTTCCTATAGCTATTGTCAAAGGTAATGAAACAAAGTATTTGTGTAGATTCAGTTCTCATCACAGATATTAATGCATCCAAGTTCTTTCTGGATTCCTTTCTACAGCCACAAACCTTACCTCAGTCCTTAATCTCATGAGTTGGCCTCAAACTTAGAAAAAATGTTGGTCATGTAGCATTTGCAGCTGGCTGCAACATAATTTGTAGTAGAACATTAATTTATGCTTGATTTATTGATGGTGCTCACTTAAACCTTCTGTACCACGATGGATAGCATCTCAGTAAAAAGGGCCAAACCAAAATGGTATTTGGATGAAGTATAAAGCTTTAGACCCTGACCTGAGCACACTCCTAAGACTCAATGACTTCATCATCCAGCCATTGCTAAATTAAATATGAAGAGCGTAGGAAGCTGTGCATAACATATGCAAATGTGTTTTATAGACAATATGCTAACTTTGGCTATTTTTTGGTATTGTTTGCACACCCAAGGAAAGTAAGATGAATTTATACAGATTCTCTGTGGGCATAGGATTGCACACTCATCTAATAAAGGAAACTATATACATTAAAATTCAGTTCTCTTGGAATTCAACCAAATTCATCTCTGTGAAGTAGACACTATTTTCATATATATGTGTATATAAAAAAAATGGTTTTTTCTTCCAAGTACAAAAAATAATCAATCCTTGTCACAAGTCCATCTTAAGAGATCCATTATATGAGTTAAATAGCAGAAAAATGCATAAATTACATGAAAAAATCTGTGGTGATGTCCTTGTATGACAAAGACCAAATGTATGTAAAGCCAAAGCTGAATATGTTTATGAAACAGAAAAAAGTTTTAATGCCTGCTCTGGAGCTGAAAAGAATTGGAAAAAATCTCCTGTATGCTGAGAAAGAGGTGAAACAGAAAGAAAATTTGAAAGCTGTCTCATGCAGTAAGTAACACTATCTGTAATCTACACTTTAAGAGCATCTTCAGAAAGAACCAAATCAAAATAAGAATTACCAATACAAAAGAATCATGAGCAAGGATAGATTTTTATGGCCATCCTTCCATACCTAGACAAAGAGAAATAAACTTGTAAGTAGGAGGCTGAGAGAAGATTATGGTATTAAATGGAGTATTTATGCTTTTATTTCCACATGTAATCAAACGGAGAAACAATCAAGTCAAACTCAAGACATCCTTCCTTTTCCCTTTGTCTGTTGCTCTGATGAGGAAATTACAAATTTACGAGTGATGAAAAATAATAATCCACAAGTTATTCCTTCATTCAATGCCAGAACTGCTAAACTGTGTTTATTTATGTAGGTATTGTGAACATCTGGAGCAAGGATTGTGGTCGGGGTCTGGATTTGTGAATAGACACAAAGGGCTTCCACTTAAAGAAATGAGAACATACAAAGAATGACTGCAAAAAGGATAAAATATATGTACAGATAGTCATTCATGAAAAGCAACATTCAGTGATGACAATGGTATTGTAGTTACTGTGGCCGTGAACATTGCAGCTCTCATCTTGCTTCACATACTGCTTTTAACCCAATCTTAGTTTCAAGTGTCATTACCCATAAAGCCCAGACCAAATGTATCAAGGTGACACTGGAATGCTTTGGATATCTTTTCCACCTCTTTTTTGATGTATGTGTGTTAAGCCATTCTTAACTCTTGCTAACAAAGAGCTTGTATTTTCTCTATTTCTGTATGAAAGCTTAGCTCTCTTTTTTATACAAGCACACACGCTTTTACTTATTGTATTTGACCTAAACCTTTCTATTTTTATTTAACACTTTATTTATATATAACCATCTACTATAGCAAGATATTACAAGTGAATAGAAGAAGCATTTACATTATAATGAGGATGCAGCTATTTCAACCTGATTGACCTTGTTACAGCTCGTCTTTCAATTTCTTAATTAAAAAGATGCAATTTTGTTTCTATAAAGCACCTAAGGAAGATGAAATTCTGAGCCTAAAATAAACCAAACCTCTTCTGGAATTTATTTATAAAGAAATCTCTTATCATATTCCAATGTGAAATGTCATTGATTTACTGCCTCTGATTAATTAGAATTTGGAAAACAGAATGTTTCTTACCCTCATTAATATTTTCCATTACTATAGGGATAGAGGTCTGTGACTTGGACAAAACAAGAAAGGTCGTAAATGTAGAACATCATTCTTTTTCTCTTTTGAGAATCCACTGAAGTCCTCAGAGAGGCAAGGCATTTAAGAATGTGCTAAAATGCCCCCTGTCAGTAAAGCACATCAGCACATTCTTCTGTTTGCTTGAAGATTTAGGTATCGTTTTACTGTGCTTGGTTGAACTGAGGAATCTTTCTAAATTCAGAGATAGAGCACAATTTGTACTATGGGTAGACAGGGAAATAAAAACACAAATTCCATCTTCCTCATAAAAAGGAATCTTAGCATTATTTGTTGACTCCATTTTGCAGGAATGAAAATAGACCATTTATACCTATTTGCAAAATGCTTCTTTGATAGTGTTGCTTTGCAGTGAGGAGTGCTCATTGATGGTTCCTTTTTAGAGTCTGATAACTTTGAAGAGTCCACCTCTGTCTGATGGATTGCCCTCCAGTCACTCCATTCATATGAGAAACTCCATCTGTAAAGAAGACGGTAAGTTTTGAAAAGCAGCTGCCAGGCTTCCTATCAAAATGGTAACGAGATCAGCATTTCAAGGAGCAAAGGATATGCTACAACTGGTTTATCTAATCCAGCCAAACCCAGCACTGTTCAGTAAGTGATGCCAAAAAGGTGTTACAGATGTTGCGACCAGTTTAATTGTTAAGGTTCTGTTACTTTCTACATGATTTCATAAGCAGTTTACAAAAAGTAAAGCAAAACATTAATTCAAGCATTGCACTTGCAGTTTGAAACTAAAGTCAGGACTGTAAATGTTTATATGTGTTAATAATAACATCACCATGCAGACTAAGGACAAGCAAGTGTAATGTTACCTGGCGTATGATATTACAGATGTGAGTGAAAGCCCTTAGAGATCAATGGCACTAAGTGTGTCCATTGACAAGGCTCAGCTTGCTAAATACCGAAACAAATGTGGGTCATTCTGGAAGGTATTTTTGTCTGTTTTCTCCTGGAAAACTGCATTGTGGCACTTTTAATTTTCCCCCAAGAGTCAATTAAAAATGAATGCAAGAGGAAGGCCTTTTTGCTAAGGGAAAAGCATCTTCTTGATCTTAGATGATTATAGATTTAATTACTCCTTTCATTAGTTGACACTGCTCCGAATGGCAGTAGTTAAGAAAACATCAATCACTGTTTAAAATCCAGCTTCAAGTATTTGTCTGCAAGTAGTTAACAGGCAAAATGGATGACAGAAGATGGAGAGGAAGACTGTGTGGGAGGAAGAGCCACGGTTCTGTAGAGCCTGTTGCCTGCACCCAGAGTTCCCATTGCCCAGCCCATTCCATAGGCTCTTGCAACAGCGATTTTCTGCAGAGCACAAACGGAGGCAGCGACCTTTGCGGTGGTGCTGCAGGCAGCACAGATGAGAGCTTGCGAATATCGTGCCTTTATTTCCAGCAAAGGGACACCTTGTCAGCCACTGTCACTGAATGACACTGAATGACGTCTAATTCATCCTTGCCACTAGATGACAGCACAGCAACACACATCTATAAAGTAACCAGTATTTTGCTACGGGTTAAGAATTCCTGGAGAAACAGGTTTGAGGAATTTTAGGACTAGCCCCATGGCAAGAAGAGATGACATGAAATTTCTATGTCTTTGGACTTTCTAAAGCCTTTGGACTTCATCATCCACCATGAACATTAAGAAGGAACTTGCATGACTTCTGTTCTGCCGAGCAGGACAAAAAGCCTCACATACAACTGAACGCTCTGCATCTGGATGGTTTCCTTATGTTTGCATGGATAAAGCAGAAAGTGTGAGAAAACGGTAGCTAGCAACTCTCAATGTCAAAACACAAACATGACTACTAAATCCAAATATCTAAGGACGGTATTTGGTACAAGAAGAAATTACGTGCATACTTTTGAGATCAGATGACTTACAATGTTTTAGTTTAACAAGTCTTTTCCCAATGCTGAGCTGGTGACTGCAGTGATACAGTAGATGTGTGGTCTACATATTGAACGACTAGAGAACTCTGATACTGATGGATGCTTTTGACTGAAAAACACCAATAATTCCGCTATTATTTCATGTACACTTCTTGACACGATCAGCACTTTTAGTAAAATACTTTTGTCAGTTGTTCTGAAGAGAAATAAAGATGATTATGGGAAAAAATCCATGGGTTCAATTTCATCAATGTTAATCCTGGAGAGTTTGCCTGAAGAAAGGTCTGTCTTTCTTTTCTTCTTCCATTCTCCAAATTACACTGTTCTTCCAAAGTAAGTGGCTGTAGTTTCCAACAAGGGAAAGGAGAGAGCTATCACACAAACGAGTCCCTTCTCCCAACTGCTATAATCCAGTCCACTCACTGTGTGCTCAGTGCAGGGAGGTGGACTACAGGATCTATCAAGGTCCTTTCCAATCCAATTTTTCTTTCTTAAATCATTGTAGTCCTTGAGTTTGAATGAATACAATATTTAGCTATGTTAATCCTTCACTCCCAAAGGAGGAAGATCTAGGAATAAATTGATATTCCCATGTCACAAGATAGGACTCTACAGCAGACTGTAATGCGAAGGGTCTCTCATAGTGGAATAATCTAGAAATAATTAACTGTTCCTTCATATGAAGTCTTGTGCTGGTCTCCCACACTTCTGCAAGCACCCTACTTTCAAGAAATTCTGGGGTCATGCCCAATCTCTTTCCTCCCCTCCACCTTTTCCCAGAAATTTCTGAACCTAAGACATTTTTTGCCTGTCAAAAAAAGATGGTACATTCCTGTGAAGACTTTTGCTTTTGAAAAATACTGTTTTTCCAAGAAACACTGTTTTGTTTCCAAAACTTTCCCAATCAACAGCTGGAGAGAAGGTTTATGGTTTTCTGTGTGGCAAAAAATGGATTTAATGGATTTAATTTAAATGTAAAATTTTAAAACCTCAATAAAAAAAAATGTATTTGCCATCTTTATCTGTCCTTTCTTAAAGGCGTACATGTCTAATACTCAAGGAAAATAGTATTTGTGCCTGCTTACCTCCACTTTCAGTCAGTGTGCCTGATAATTAGTGCTACTGCACATGAGTATGTATTCACCCCATACAGGTTGTGCCACAACAGGACTGTAATATATTAGCATTCTGTGACCAATTCTTAAACATGTTTACAATTTTCTTCATAATCCTGCTTTCTTTCAAAGGGCAAGAAGAAATTACAGCCCACTGAGAAAAGGAGGAGAGAGTAGCTGTGTGGGGGCAGAGAATGAGTATATTCCAGGATTTTGTGGCTTTTTCTTTCATCTATTTCTTTCTGTTTGATAATACAGCTGGTGGATACCATACAGAGAGTACTTTATCATTGGCAAAAAATGTGTAGGAGAAAAAAAACCCAAGCATGCCATTAATTGCTTATAAATATATGCTCTCAACCCTAGCAATCAGCCTTCAGGATTTCTAACCTCTAAGTTCTGTTCAATTCCTTCATTTGAATAAAATTATCAACTTGTATCTTTTCTAGCATGATTAAACACATTGCTTGCAGGCAGATTATGATTAAATAGGAAAGATTTGCATTTTTTGAAATACACAGTCTGTGTTTCTCTCTCTGTAGGTGTGTCTATGCAAATACATGCACCCATATAAACTTACACACATGTACATATACACATACACGTATGTGTGCGTGTGTGCGCATGTCTGCACATAAATGGGGGGGTGGGGAGCAGGAAAAGATTGAGAGAAAGAAAATCCAAAGCTAAGTTAGATGCAGTCATCTAGATGTTAAGGCCAAATTTTTCAAGCTTCAGCACCCAGATGCATCCACTGTGACATTCAGAAGAATTCAGTACTGGATTTCTCAAGGAAGTTTAACACCAGAGATGCTGAGCCTTTCTCACTCTTCCAACCACATAGCTTAAGGAGCTCAGCTGGAGGTTGTTATTTCTTACCTAGAAGACCTGTGTTTTAAAAGCAAGTAGGAAGAAAAAAGAAACTCTCTCAGCCTGCTGAAAGCTTTTTCTTTAGACAGTCATGCCTCGCATACAAATGGTTGCACCTGCAAACACTACAGGCACATTTGTGCAGGCCTGTTGAAAAGCTGGCCATAAAAGTAATTTTCCCCAAAGCCATGGCTATAAAAAAAATTTCCTTACCAAAATGTTACGTGCTTTTAAATCTGTTTTTATTTTCCTTACTTATTATTTACTGTCGTTCCCCCTCCTGCCTACAGAGTACCAAGCAACCAATACAGCTGTGCTTGCAAAGGGACATAAACATTCTCTCACGTTATGATCTGACAGTGTAATGTGTTCTGATGTTGCAATAATAAGTGAGAAAATTAAGTGCTTATAATACAACATATCAGTATTCAATAGGAAAAAACACACGAGTGATGGCAGAAATGGAAGTATCTCATGTCTGCTAAATGGTGATTGGGGTTGAGATGAGCACTTTTGCTGATCATATTCCTGCCTGTGGCAACTGAGTCTGAACTTTGTTTTTCCATCACTTGGATGGTTTAACACTGATACAACAACACTGTGAAATTACGGCTGATAGTGGTGAAAGACAGGGGAAAATTAAGCCTCCTCGGACTACCTATCATCCAGTTGATCTTCTTTTCCTCACAGCCTCTATCTTCCCTCTGCCTGTGGGCAGGTAAGTAGGAGGCTCCTTGTCCTTCTAGGGCAGGATGCTTAATATGAGGTTGCTGTTCATCTTGCAGTTACAGCTGTCAATCAGCTTCAAGAGCTACCTTGTCAGTTCTGGTCCCATAGGGCCAAAATGTAGAGAAATTCCATGTTATCATTTTCACTTGCAGTCTTCTATCATGAGAATCAGGAGTTTATCATGTTAATAGGATTATGGCAAGAAGAATGTTATCAAGGCATGACAAATTCTAATGTCATGGGACACATACTGTTAGACAGTACAGCTTTTCTCTTCATTCATGGATTTGCATGACATCACTGCTAAGAGATTCTACTGTACTCCTCAGTAGAGAAGCATGCAATATAAATAGGACAGACAAAAGGTAGGAAAAAGTAGAATCATCATTCTAGACAGATAGACCTTCCGGGTCTCCATGAGATTGAATAATCCATCCAAGGCCACACAAATAGTCTGTGGCAGTGCCAATTTTCTGTATTTCATGTAGTCTTTTGTCAACCTCTGTGTTACACAGTCAACAGGTTTTCAAGTTGCCTTTTGACCTGTCTTTCATACCATGATCTTATGCTTCGAAATTAGGCCATGACTATGATAGCAAATGTAATTTGCCACTGTAATTCTTTTGGCCTAATTCTTCATGGGACAACTGACTAAAAAATTATTTTAAATGTTCTCTAAAATGAGACTAGTTCTTAGAATTTCTTTAGTCTCATTAAGGTTCAACCTTTAAACAAGGAGCAGATGATTTTTCACAGCTTTTATACACACTCTATGCTACATTTTCCCCTTATTTTTTTTACTAATCCAGAACTACTGCAGCTTTAACTGAAGAACGAACACTTTAGAAGTGAATCCATCAGCTGAGATGCATACCTTTATGTAAGCATGGTTAATTTGAAGTTCAAACTGACATCTATAGTCAGAATTTTTCTCCCTCCATCATGGGACAGCCAGACACTTACTGCACACTTGGTTTCTGAGTCTGAAAGCAACAGTATGACTCTCAGGCAGCCCTGAGAGTATCACATATACTAATCAATTATGTATCACATATAATAATAAACTATACGAAATTAAATTTTCTGCACTATGTATGTGAAATGTCATTGTTAACCCGATGCTTAATTTGATCTTAGTAAGTAGAACAGGTTTACCTTGCTTAGTGATTTTTTTCTCTTTTGGATCAACAATAAAGCTAGCTTGCAACAGAAAAATTCAACTGTGAGGAAGTTTGATGGGTTTTCCAATACTTCCCAAACCTAGGAAATACTGAGCAGCTTCATTTCTGGTTCAGCTCCCTCACAATTTTGTCCACCTGGGCTGCAGCACAGTGGTGGTATGCCAGGTTACCCTCTAAGCATCCGATTCACACATTCTCCCTGGCTTTGCTGCAAATGTGTCACTTGTGTGATTCTGTCACCACTCAACAGAAGTCAATGATCTTTTGTAGTAAATAAAATTGACTTCATTTTAATGGGACTTTTACAAAGATAGAAAGAGAGATAAAGTTAAGGACTAAGAGTAGTTTTAAAAATGTATTTGGCAGCAATGAAGCAAAAAGATTTCAGTAAAGTCATGTATGTTGTAACACTGCTGATTTTGGGAAAATTGTGCCAAATAAATTTGACTCATTCACTCTTCTCTTTATGTGAGGGATGCTCAGAAAAAGACAGTCAAAAAGGACTAAAACAACCACAGATAAAATGAGCTTAACTGTACAGCTGTTCTACAGCTGATTAGGAAGTAGAAATGGCTGTAGTTGGGCAAGAAAAATCCAGAATTATTTGGGTACTTGTATGGATTACACTTAAAATGTTTGGGAATGGCATCCGTAAGTGTGGTAGTGCTAAAATTCTTTAATAAGACAAATGTGTATTTGGGCATGGTGGAAAATCAGTTGAAAGGACTAAGAAAAGGTGGTTACACATATGGGGCAATGCTAGCATGACAGATGGTATTTGTTTTATTTATGTCCTCACAACTGTGTTTGTGTGCTTTTAAGAAGCCTGTCTGGGTGGAGCCTTGCAGAGAGACTGTGCAGACTCCTTCCTTGGGGAAGCTGTTGAGTATGTTGAGACAGAAACAATTCTAGGCTTCATGGGGCAGGGAAAAGATACACAGAATGAAGATGGTGGCTTGAAGCTCATGCAAAGACACTGCAGGGACGGGAAGGGTGCAGTCAGGCAAATCTCAGAAAAGATGAAGAGACCCTCCCAGGAACAAGATGAGAAGAGAATTTGCTCTGTGGCTTAGGAAGTCATTGAGTTGGCTGGAAGCAATCAACTGCCTGCAAGGACAGAGGGAACATGGGATAGCTGTGTACAAAACACTGTAATGCAGTTCTGTCTTCTCCAGCTGTTTTAAGTAGTATTTAATTAAAAAGTTCAATTTCTAGTTTTTCTTCAAGTAAATGTTGGCTTTTCTGAATTTAAAACCATTCTGTCTGCTGGGGTGAAGGTCTAGGCACATCAAACACAGTGCTGTGCTGTCAACAGTCAAAATAAAAAGTGTTAAAACAACCTAATTTAATACAAACACCTATTAAACATTTTCTAACCTCTTGGGAAAACAGAAAGCACTGGAATTCCTCTAGTGATAATGAATCCTTAAATTACTATTTTGGTCTTTAACCCTTTTTTCAAAAACAACAGATTATATTTAGAAAAATATCTTCAGTAAGTACTGTGCTTCAGGAAGATTCACTCTCCTAATAGAAGTTTATTTTTGTCAAATGTTTTTAGGAAACAAAGTCCATTTGGCTCAATTGAATTTTCTCTTAGCACATAGTTCCATCTCCAGGTAAGTCTTTGGAGCAGATCACTAAAATACTGTTTATTCTTGTCAGTTCTTCAGATAACTTAACTGCTTCAGGTGCTTTTTGGCAACTGTAAAACAGAACTCCTTTATGGTGAAAAGATTTTGTTTTTTTAGGATATTCCCAGGAGAACTGGATCATTCAGCTGTCAGTTTCTGTTAGGTAAGCAGCATATCTTGGACCTTAGTGCAGAATTCTCTCATTGCTACTACTGCATATAGCATAATGCAAGCAATTTATACCTCCCATTTATGTTAATAGTGATTTATTAAAAATTCATCAGAACAACTGAAGCTGGCAGAATCCCTCAGAATCACTAAATAATTAATAACTCTTCCACAAAGGTGACCTAGGCTCAGCATGCAATACCTAATTTTTGGCTTACCACTGGAGTTTCTTGTTCCCCACTAGAGTAAATAACTAGTCACCCAATGCCAGTGCCTGGGCAGAACTTGGTATCTTTCAAAGCTATGTTGTTGAATAAGATGCTGCCTAATGTAACTGATAGTAAATGCCAAGGAGAGAAAAAGTTATTTCCTAATCTCCACTCTTCTGTCATTTTCCTCTCTTCAGAACTCTACAGATGTGAATGGCTTGCTCTCTACTTCAGATCCCTTTTCACAAAATACAGCAAGAAGTGGTGGTGTTGCCATTACCTTTTATCTAGGTGATCAAGCGTTAGAACATGAAAGATATGAAAACTGCAGTCTTAAATATCTTTTTAGCTTCAGCAGATTTTAAGACACATCTTCATCCTTCTGTTTTCCAGCCTCCTGGTTGATTTTGAGAGTTGCTCTCAGTTTTGACTATTACCATTTCCATTTGACATGACCTATCTGAAATAATATACTTAATTCAAAAATATAAACAGTCATTGGATAAAATACCTAGGACTCCTCACTTCCCAAGTGGAGAGACAGAGTTTAGGTGCAGTCACTATTTTTATCTCTCTCTCATTTACAAATATGTAGAATTTTCAATTAATATTTAATTTTTCCATGCAATGAGCTACAAGTTCAAGAGATGCGTATTCTCTCTTAGAATAATCAATAACTGGGTTTTGAGGACAACATGATGGAATTTGCAGGGTCAAGACCTCCTCAGGAAAAGAGAAAACTCAGTATGGATCTGTCACGTCTTCAGTTTGTGCATTCAAACATTTCAGCAGATTTAAGACAGACTCTGAACTGTTCAGCACTGGCAAAAGGCATTTCTGATCATGATCAAATACTACTTGGCTGTTTATGATCATGATCAATTACCGGTGGACAAGTTTTACATTTATAGACTTCGGGTGGCAACTGAAGAGTGAATCTGAGGATTAAATATGGTGTGACTGTCTAAAGTCACTGTTAGGTATCTAAGTCCAGTATAAGCACTTTAGAAGATCTTGCTCTTACTGAATTGTTATTAGGTGAATAACTAGGGCTGTAAAAAGGTGTAATTCTGTGCTTTTCATACTCTCTTCTACGAGTAACTTCAATAATTTCAATTGTATCAGTTGACAAAAGAGGGGCACCTTCATTTCAGTTCTATAGAATGGGAATTATAAATTATTTAACTTTTTAATATTTAATATTATGATTAGAACAATGACTAAAAAAATACAATCATTTTAATGAACAATGAAGGTCTGGAGTCTGCTACAACCAACTATACAAAACAATACTTTCTTTTATAGCTGTGCAAGTGAAATAATTTGTGCAACTGGGATTCTAAGGTATCAATCAGCAAATATAGTCCTCCAGTATTCTTCCTTTTTTCATTCCATATAACATAAGTATCCATAGTTCTTCACAGTCATTTAAAAAAAGAACACTGAAATGTATTCCTCCTTCCAAGAGGTTTGAGTTACTAATTCTGTTGGTTTGCCAGTACAATAATGGTGAAGTAACTCTCTAAGTGCTGAATTTGATTCTGCTACAATGATCAGAGTTTTTTTTGGACTGCTAGACAAATCAATCAAAGAGCATATGTTCATTTCCACAGTCTCTAGAAGTCTATAAGGATGCAATACATATTTTCTTACTCTTACCAACTTAATGACAATCACTAAACTCATGAAATTGTAATGGTTACATATTTGAGAGGACATGTATCTGGCCAAGAAGGATTGGAATATTAAATGAAAAATTTGTTATCATGGGAAACTATTCCACAAAAATATCTATTGGGCTGAGGGATGTTGTAAAGAGACAAAAAGAGGCCAACGGTGACCTTTTAACATTCAAACTAGAAGACTGGCCTATTATAACCTGTTTATTTAGGCACAGGAAGAATTTACTTGCTTAGCAGAGGAAAAGAACTCTTATTTGTTCCTAGATAACTTTTTATATGCCTCTGTGACATTTCTATCCACTGGCCTTGCTCCTATATAGGAATCACAATGAAAAATATGATATAAAACTACAGAATTTATATCCTAACAGTGTGCTGTTCCTATAATGGGAATTACTTTGAGTGACTTGAATGCTCCTTAAGAGCTCCCTTCATCAGTAGAGTGGCAAATGGAGTTACACGGCACAAGGGAGACCAAACAATAATCTGGATCACCAAAAGAGAGGGAGATCTGTGGAAATGAGTAAGTTGCTCTCCAGTAAGCTTTTTTCCCCTCAGTCCTTCTTTTAGACTGTGATCTTTAGCTATGTGCTTCTCAGAGGTGTCTGGTTGTCTCTAGCTGAGTACAAAAGTAACTTTAATACTTCTGTGTCACCTTGAATTCTATGCTATTAGAGCATCCTTGAAATCTCCCAGAGAAAACAAGCCAAACTCCTCATAATTGCTTTCTAGGAAAGACTCTTATAAGCCGGAACCACCCCGACGTCCTGCACTGCACCCTTCTAGGACTGATAGCATCCCATACATGATAAGGTAATCAAAGCTGACTGCAATACTGCAGATGGAACTAGATTTTATACACTACGTCTTTTCATTAGTATTCCCTCTCTCTGCATTTTCCTCTTTCTATTGATGCATTTCAGCAAGTGTGGGTTTTTTTACAATTCACTGGGATGATGACTTCAAGTACTTATTGACAATAGCCCTTATATATTCTTTTTCTGGTCAGTACTCTGCACAACTTTCCTATTTAATAAGTACTTCCTACTTCCTTACACAAGCCCAAATTACCTGTATTGTTGGAGACCCTGAATGTCAGTTGCTCCTAATTCAAATACAGTTTATATCCCTTGGTAAAAGCCACTGAATGCCCCTGTGGTTACCCAGCTATGTAGCCTTCCATTATATGCCCACTGACTCATAAGAATTGCACATCCTGATACCCCTGGTTGATGAGCAAGGAGACAAAGAGGAAATCATCTTCCTTTGTCAGACAATGTCTAGGTCTCAGTGTTATTATTACTGAGCCTGCACTCTTTCTCCCTTGCTGTGAGAGGCAATTTTTTCTTTAAAGAAACTAACATCTAAACAGACAAGATAAAGGCTGGAGAAAGGAAGAATATATTACCCATTTTATAGATAAGTAACAAAGGTACAGGGAAAGTAAGATACACTCCTGTGGTCACACAGGAGGTCTTCGGCACAGGCATGTTCCAAACAAAGCCTTCACTCTTTGGTGAGGAGTCTATGAACTGTGAGTTGCAAGGATGTTAAAGCTCTTTTGTTCAATCACATTTTCTCTTTTAAGCAACTTACAGCAGAGCTTTTTTGTGGGAATCTTCTATGACGTTCTAACTAATCATCTTCAGATGTATCACTGCAGATTCAGTACCTATATTTTCACAGAGCTGGCGTTTGGTTTGGCTTTTTTGTGTATGATGAATCCCCAGCTGAATTCCTCGAGGTGCTTTGTTTTGTTAAACTTCACTGTCCCCCTGTTGCTGGCCAGTGTCCTTGGTTACATTAATACTGTCTTTACTATGTGTGAAGGTACCTGAGCCAAGTAACTGGCTTGTGCACATAGTGAGCAGAGTTAAGGGCCTCTCGGGCAGACTGGCTGCATCCGCACTGAATCTGGGTTAAAGGGAAAGTGTGAATTTGGCTGACTTACCACTGGAGCTCTGTATCACGTGGAAGGAGTAAACTTGTCTCCCACTGCATTGTGTCTACACAGTGTAACACCGCCCTTTTAATCTATATTAGGGTCTCACTGGACGGCAAATGAATTGGTTTTATCCAGAATGGGGCTAGGCAAGAAACTAGTATGCATATAGTGGGGACAACTGGGAGGCTTCGGCTTAGAGACAAGCAAGTGAATCAACACAGCAGTGTAGCTAACACTAATTGAATCTTTCCACTCAGCACAGGGATTACTTTTGGTTGATTCTAGCATGGCCTTCTCCCCGAGATCCTCACAGATGTCTTGTCAGCAGAAAGGACAAGCATGGAAATCTGTCACCATTCCTCTTGTATTCCTTTCTCGATTTATCCTGACTCTAAAGCATGACCTGAAAACTACCATTAGGCAGGAAAAACAAATTCTCAAACACCTTAAATAATTTGCACTGTTTGACATCATCTAAGTTTCCATGGGTTTCTCTGTTCCAGAAGTCATGGCTACCAGGATGGGTCAGGAACACAGGAGGATGGTAGCATGGACCTGATTCAGAACACAGTTCTGTTTGGGAATGGTGAGAATCAGGGATAAGTGGCAACATGTGATATGAAGGATACAAAAATACTTACAGCTGTGCTCTTCTCAGGGAACAGTTTTTGTCTTGGAGGCATGGTTAAAATGGGACTAAATTTGCATGTGTGCTTATGATCCCAAGAGTGGGTCAGGGCCTTTCTGTACTACGGAAGTGCGGAAGAGAAAAGCAGCCCCAAAGAGCCTACATAAGAGACAGAAATTACTTTTCTGTTCCAGGATTAAGTGTATTCATCACATCATCATAGCTAGAATTTTTGTGGCTTGGTTTCCTTTCTTTGGTTGCTTTGCATTAATATTAAAGGATGATTTGGGTGGGGGGAGAAAGAATGTCTCTTGAGAAACAGAAATGCAAAGGAAAAAAGCCTTTTGTTTGCAAGTGCATCAGACCTTATAAAAGTATATAATCCATGGATCATTGGCACGATCAACTGTAATGGCTCCAAAAGAGCCATTGTGTTAATGTAGCTGATGAGCATGAGTACTGCCTCTGCATACTAAAAATCCTCATGAAAATTTTAACAACATGCAGATAGTGGATAAGTGCAGCATGTAGTTGTTTTTAAAATTGAGAACACAGTACTGTAAGTTTCATCAAAATGCAGAAGAAAAACTAAAATATATCCACCAGCAAAATGTAACTTTAGTAACATTTGATATTTTTTCTCAGATAAAGTAACTGATTTTTGACAAAGGAAATGAAGTAGGTCTCATTTATCTGGACTTCATAAAGGTTTTTGATATAATACCATTTGGGAAATTACTAGTTAAGCAAGAGAAGTTGGGGAATAGTACAAGAAATCTAAAGTAGGCAAGGAAATATCTAAAGAAGAGATAATTTAAAGGGAAAGCATTGCAACGAAAAGAGCATGCTAATGGATTTCTTCAAAGACTGATCTAATATTTTCGTTAATGAGCATGACACAGAAAGGAAAAATGTGGTAATGAAATTTCCTGAAAACAGAAAATTGGGAGATATAATCAATACAGAAGAGGACCAGAATATCATGTGGGACAACTTAGATGATCTGATGATCTCAAAAATACAAATAGAATAGCATTTAATATTGCACACTGCGAAGTCACGGGTTGAAGACAAAAAGGAGCGTTTTTGCTTTTAGCTGGTGGAGGTCCACAGAAGGAGATCTAGGAGTCCTAATCAGCTGCAAGATAACTGTAAGGACCGATGCAAAATAGTAGTGAGAAAGGAAAACATGATCTTAGGATGTATCAGGAAGGTATGCGAAACGGTATGGCATTTAGGCAGTGATTTATGACCTGATCTTGAATATGGTGGGGAATCACAGGCTGAAAGAACAGGATTACTAATGTGATTAGAGAAAATGTAAAGAATTTTACTTGTTTAGCCAGCAAAACAAAGGCTGAGAAAGGTTCTCATTAATGTCTGCAAATACTGCAGGATAGCTATTTAAATTAAAAGTATTGCCAATAATGGACAGTTTCACATTGGCATTGCATACTATTTAGTTGGAAATTAGAAGGATGATTCTGATCATTGCAGGAGTGACATACTGGAACAACTTCCAACAGGAATAAGGGTCAAACCCCTCATGGTTTCTAATACAGGATGTGAACAGTTTGTGAATGGGATGAACAGGAGATAGCAAGCCCACAAGACAGGAATCACCTTTGCATGCTAGAATGTTATCCTATGCAATAATATACTTTGAATAGTAATCTTACTAACTAACTCCTGAGTGAAAAGTGGGATCTTGGCACAGGATTATGCAATTCGAACAGATAGCTACTCACTCAGACTTATGTCATATCTTGTACTGCTTTCCATGAGTCCCACTTATGCTGGGACTGAACCTGTGCATTCAAGAACTTCTGTACTTTTAAAACAAATGTGTAATTCTAAGTCATTTTATTTGTAGTCCTCTTGATTGTTTCCTTTTATAATCTTTGTTCGTTAACTTTTCAGTTTCTATGAATTTGTAGCTAAATAATCTGGTTTATTGTGTAAATAATCTATTTCCAAATAATCTGGGTTGAGTTTCTTGAAATTCATTAGCTTTTACTTTTATCCAGCAATGATTAAGACTGAATGACATTAACCAAAAAGAGAGAGATGGATACACAGAATTCACAGCCTTAAAAGAGTATTCTGATGTTGCTGTGCATTAAATGATACACTACTAGTTACATACTTACTATAGTATTTTGCATGGTAGGGAATAACGGAAACTTGCTTGAAATTCTCCATTTTTTACCCTTTTCTGCTTCCTAAGATTCATCCCTCTTCAATCCTTTGGTACCTAACCTTTTTTTCATGAGGTCTCAAAGATGTCTGTCAGATCCTTCTCAGCCAATTCCTTAAGATCCTTTGGCTGAATATGATTTGGATCTTCTGAATAATAAATATTTAAATTATCTAAATATTCTTTTACCTGCTTTTTATTAATTCTGCTGCTAGATATTCCCAAAGCCTCATTAATATTTATCTCACTGAGCTCCATGGCTCCCTCTTACATTAAATACTGGGGAAAAATGTAGATGTTGAGCAATTTTTTCTCTCTGACCAGTATCAGTTGACCTTTCTTTTGATTTAGAATGATATTTGTTTTCTTTTATCCACAGTGTATTTATTTTCTTCATCTCTTCTCCCAGGTTACACCCTTAACTTAAATTCTATTTTACCCTCTTTCTTCGTTATTATTTCTATTGTTCTGTATTACAGATGTAGCTGCTTGTATTTTTAGCTCTCATCTATTATGTGTTCTTTTCCTCCCGTCATTTTGTAAATGGATTGTGTTGCCATATTTATGACTAAGGGACCTTTCCATGTAGAACTCAGATATTAAAACGTGACCACCTCATAAAAATATTAAAGCAAGTACTTTATATATTTTTCATATATACAGCTGTATAAGAATGATGTCTGTTCACTTTTGCTAATTTAAAATAATGGAATTTGAAATAGTAAATTAAAGAGGGTTGTTAGATGCAGATGTTTGAATATGAACACTCTGTGATTAAATGCTGGCATCATTATAGCCTATGGGAATTTTGCCATTGGCTTCAGCTGGGTTAGGATTTTATTCTGATTCTGTACTTATACATAGATTTAACTTTAAGCCTAGAACTAGACCCCTGGACTTAGTAGAAGTTGCAACGCAGTAACATTATTCCTCTGCCTAAGAGTTTGCTGAACTGGGGCAATATACTGCAGGTAAGAAATGTTTTCACACAGAGAACAAATTTACGTAAAATTCAGATGTTCTTATTTTAGAGTTCATGAACAACCTGAGTCAATCCTTCATGTGCGCCTGCTCAAAAACCAATATAAAAACACTTATGGACAGTGTATACTTTTAAAATATCTGCTATATCCACATTCTCATTTGTATAAATGTTCTTTTGCAGTGTTCCATCCACAAGGCTCTTTGAAGAAAGAAGCAGAACAATTAAAACAATATTTTATTAATTATCATTAAATAACAAAAAACCCCCCTTAAATTGTGACATTAAGGAACTCTAATTCCAAAACAGAGGGACTTAAGTTTTTATTGTTGATCTTCCTTGATACCGGTTGCTATTTTTGGAATTTTGGGGTAATGTCTAACAAAAAAACCCTAAAAAACACTACTGTTATGTTATGACTACTATTACAGTATAGGTGTGTATGTATATAAGGGTTTTTTTTTTAAAACAATTACTCCAGAGAAACAAAACTTGCATCATGTAGATAGCTGGAGTGTCATCCAATTGTAGGGTCCAGAGAGATTTGCTAATTGTATGGCATTCTGGAGAAGGTCATGTAATTGATGCTGATATTTATTTGCAAGTGTGGCCGAAAGCTAAGGTGGGACTGTGTCACATTATCTGTCTGCAGACTTGTCAGTTACAGCTGATCCAAGAATATAGCATCTGTTTCTTGTCTGACTTCAATTTATTGGTTGGGAGTAGTTCTTTGAACTGCATGCTGAGTTTTTAAGGAAGTTGTTTCCTTATGTTGTGTAATTAGAAGTCTCTCTATAGATATGACAAAAAAGCACTTACTCTTTCAGGTTCTTTGTGCTGTTTCTTACTGCCAACTCAAATAGATAGTGAAATTTTGAATTTCTTAAAAATTAATATTAACATGGAAAAAACAGACACTATATTAACTGCACTGAAGCCAAAGTTTGTCGTAAGTATCATGGGTTCAGCTGTAGCTTTTTATTGTAAAAGCTGTCTTCTTAACCAGTTCATTCAAAATCAATAATGATAAATAAAACAAGACCTTCAGACACTAGATAAAAGGACTATATGTAGACTACATTTCAAAGACTCGGTCTACTTTTACAGGTTATTAATATGGATTGAGATTACTGTACTTTTGTAATTCCGTTTCCATCTGGTTTTCCCTTATGTTCTAGAAAATGCATGTTTGGATAGAGATCTTGAGTATCTGTCTCATTGGCTAAGCTGCTAGAAGCTGTAGTGCCAAAAGAATGAATGTGAAAACTGACATGCTATGAAGGTTGATAAATAGAGATGCAATAGCATGAAAATTATGGTTATGAATAAAAGATTCATCCTTAAAACCATGATTTTTTTTATATAGTTTATATCATCATAGTACACAATTTTCCACTGTCACTTACTCCTCGCTTGTGAGATTTTTCACAGAAAAGTAAGTGATACTTTCAAGTCAGGAATACCCGCAATTGTTCAATAGCTAAAACAGGCAGTTGCATGAGAAATGGCCATAACAATGAGCTGGAGCTGCTCATCCGGGATCATTTTGTTTATATTGATCTCTTGCCAGCGTTTGCATAGAATAAAATATCTTAGGCAGTTTGTAGCATGGAAATAAATATAAATGTCTAAGGATGTAGTGTCTGTATCCTTTCCCAAATGTTGGTATGCCAGCAGGACACTTTCCAACTTGCTTGTCTTCTTAAGTACATAAATGCCCTTTTCTACCAAGAATAATTAAAGTAATAAACAAACAGATTATTGGGGCCCAACTAAATATAAAATGAAGATTCCTAAAGATTTGCTAAAGGTTTGTTGCAAAATGCCAGCGATATTTAAGTAAATCAACAAATATGGCCACCACCATGAATAAATAAACACTATGAAAAATGAACTGAATCACCACTACTTCTCCAGTGTTGTGTAGCTCTAACTCCACCACTGTCTCTAGTGAGGTGATGCGTTACTGTGAGCCACGAGGTGTGATACTCAAGTAAATACAAGGAGGGCTCTGAATCTGCTTCTCTCTACCAGACATTTCTATGGCACGGTCACCAAACATCATCGAGCATGTGAATGTGTCAGCTAAAGGCCTTCTACTACACCTGCTATTGTATCATCAAGGCTTGCTTTCGCAGCTTGCTCTCACTGGCTTTACACTAGTGCAACTCCACTGAGTAAACAGTACTCTGTGCCATGCAGAGGGAGTTGAATTTCAAGCCCATATGCTGCCAGAGGTTCTCTGCTTCTGTAAGAGGAGGGAGTGGAAACAGAATGATGCCTGAAATGACTGGGTGCTACTCTGTCCCCATCACAGGTTCTTTGTTAGAGTATAATGTTTAAAACCTCTGACCAAACACCGTGCTCTGGTTCTGGACCACTGTTTCTTCACTGCATGTCCCTCAACATCTCTGGAAAGTGGGATGGCTCATTGTTATGCAAAGAGGGGAGAACCTGGTGAATTCTTACAAATCATCTCTTGCAGACCCATATTGTATCTTACTCAATATTAAATACAAAACAGATGATACAATTTATGTTGTGCAGCAAAAATGCACCACACACACTTGTTGTATGTTTGTCTCTAAGTGGAATATTTCACCATGATAACAGCTCCTTGCTATTTAATACTATTCATTTTTGATTACAGAAACAGAACATTGACTTCAAAGTTAAAACCCTGATTGCATTTGAGCTGTTATGTTCAGCTCATTACAAGAGAAACTGCATGCAACATGCTGCCTATTGTGCAAGATTATGAAAATCTCCTTTCTGCATTAAATTCTTCAGGCTTTTCTAAGTCATGGGTGACCATATTGGATATTTCAGAGAAAGGTGATTTTCTAAAGTGAGTTGCGATACAGACTTTAAAAGGCTTCTACATATTCTAAGTACAAAATAAATCTAAAAAACCTAAACCTGAATTTAACCTGAAAACCATGCAGACTCTAATATCACTAGCTTGTTTTTCTGAAGATGGGGTACAAATATTAATATTTGAATTTACTCTAAATCTTAAAATTGTTCATCAGATTCTGTTTGACTTCATAAAGTTTGTTCTGCACTGCTTAATTTGAAGTCAGTGTACAGGGCTCAATTATGATTTTTGGAGATATTTTTCTACATATTTCATATTTTCTACAACCTTTGAATATTCACCCCAATTAATCTGGCAATGATAGCTGCTCTGAGCATAGCGGCACACAATAAACAGCACTTTACAGGCTTATGCTGCTATTTTGGTAAACATGTCTGTGATAAGCATACTACTTGGAAAGGAAACACTGGTGAAACATAACTGGTATTTGTTTATTTAAAACTTTTCTTTTTATTTAAACCAGCATAATTTTAAAATAGATATTTATGTATCATCTTAGTATTCTTCAGGTATAATCCTCCATAGCATAACTTGCTGATAACTAGGGTTTTTGTTTTCTGTAGAGCAATTTTTCAATTGATTTAAATCTGGGCCCTAGTGAATGCCATTATTCCTTGGGTATGACACTCAGTCAAAGGCCACACTAAACCCAAATAAAACCAATTCTGATTGGTTCCAACCATTTAATATTATATATAAAACAACCATCTCAACGCCTGCCTGGGATTGACACAGTAAAAGCACAGGGATTCACACAGTAAAAGCAAAAAAATTCAGAATAGCTAGTATTTTCTAACCTATCATTCTAATCTTGCTTTTGTGCACTTACACATGGGGAGGTAGTACACAGATAGTAGCTATATAAGAAATTTAAGTAAAGAATCCTGTCATAAAAATCAGCAGTGACAATTCCTACTTCATTCTAAAACAGCATAATTTTAAAATAGATATTTATGTATCTTAGTATTCTTCAGGTATAATCCTTCATAGCATTCAAATGGAATGTCTGCAGCTTTTGTAATAGGGAAAACACCTGCACAGGGATAGGCCTTATATTTTATGCTAAATATATTAAAATTCAAATGACATCTTACAGAAAAGTGACTGAAACCAAGAGCCATTTATTAATCATCACATAAAAATTTTAGAGCAGCCAGGGCTAGATTCTGCTCCCCATGGAGATAGATCATACTAAAGGGTAGAAGTGAGAAAGTAGGTACTAGGAAAAAACACAGGCACTTTCTTTTTCAGCACAGTAAGTTGGTTATGATTTCTCCTCAGTGCCCAAGGATAGAGCTGCGCTTATTTGAACACTGTAGCTTCAAGACGGAATAGTCTTTTACTGACTTTCTACATATCCTATTATCTACATCCTATTCCCATGCTACCTGGTGTATTATGTTATGGTGTTACCAGATCAAACTGCATGCTGCTTCTCTTTCAAGCAGAGAGTAGCTACCTATGCATTTTAGAGAGTGAGTGAGGAATGAGTGAGGACTACAGAATCCTTCCCTACCTCACAGGAATCATAAAATATATTGGCTAGGACAAGCATTTTTGCCTACTCACTGCCTGAGTGGAATGCCAATCTAGGTTAAAATTCTGCCTATAGCTTTTAGCCATTCTCCTCTACAAAATGTAATACTCTTCTCCACCAAAACAAAAGTAACATTTTTTTCCACCACTTATTTAGGCAAGCACAGTACATTGCATTTAAATGTTCTCATGAGGCCTAATGTTTGCGAGACTGGAATTTATTTGAACGTTTTTGTTGCCATTCTGTTGGCAATCAGTCTAGGCTTGCTGTCTTGCCAACTAAGCGATCTTAATAGTACTATCTGTTTCTTGAGTAGCACCATTTTTCTCTGTAATTCTCTACTTGCTTCTCATGTTAATTTTGCTTTGCTTAGAAGTTTCTTGTGATAGCTATGCAGTTTTGCTTTGTACTCTAATCTTTTTGCACAAGAAGTATGAAAGCAAAACAACAATTCAAAAGACCTGTGAATTTTTCTACTGATTCATTATGTTCTAGAAGACGAGTGACTTCATAATGGATCAGTCGGGAGGCTTATAAAGGACTGAATCTAAACCTCAAATATCTTGGCCTTCCTCTTGAATTTAGCAATATAACTTTTGATTAATTTATGCAGCTTGTATTTTTATGAGGTTAGTCTCAGTTGGTTTGGCTCACTTCTGGACAATTACTAGGGGGCACACAGACAGCACAGCCACAGATTACCGATGAAGGTAAAAGCAGAGAGGCAGCCTATGGTTAATTACTCTAAATCATCAATAAAACCACATACCTCCCTCTCTCCAACCAGCAGTAGAGGCACTTTTGCCTATATCCCAGTTTGAAATCCTTTCCCCAAAGGAGTGGTGTAGGTGGGAATAACGTGACAAGACTGTGCTGAGACTGCGACATTGAGTGCTGTCAATTTTTGTCAGTCTTTGCACAGGGCCACGCTTCTTCCACTACTGCCTTCCTGCGTGCAGACTACATTCCCAGATTAATGCCAGATGTAAGAACCATATGCTAACAGAGAAAACTGGTCATGGTCTTATGTTAATCAGGGAACACCTATTTAAAACCTCATGGGTTTCTTATTGAAAGAACTGTAAGACAATGTATTACATGCTTTATTAGAACTCCCAAGTATAAACAAGAAGACGTATTACCAAAACTATTATCAATACTGAAGTATTATTAATATCATTAAAACTAATTGAAATCTCAGCAAACAAATCAGAAGCATATTGATATCAAAGCAACCAGTCAACAAATGACTGTTGAGCTATAGTTCAATTATCCAGTTAATTAATGCTTAAAGTAATAATTTTTATGCATTCTGAACAGGACTTGAGACAACTGACTGTTTGGTTATAGGTGTCAAATAAAGAGTTTACCAGGTGAGTCATATCTGTGATTTATACTGGGTAAGAAATGGCACAAAACCCAAGTTTTTTAATGTCCAAATCATAATTCTGACGCCAGGGGTAATGCTTCCTCTTGTAGAATTCAGCCTATACTAAGTTTGAAATTGTACTGTGTATCTGTACTGTGGTACTACTACCGTGGAGGCTCACTCTTCCCTCCCAGCAGTGATGCTGTGACACAGATCTTAGGGACAGCTTGGCTGATGGGAAGGGAGGAGTGCTCCTCCCCGTCTGGCACTGCCTTATCTGGCAGAGAGAGCATGATGTGTGCCCCCGGACACACTGTGCCGCTCACTTGGTGGACTCCTTCGTCCCACCAGCAGCCCCATAGATGCAACTGTCCTTGCAACCTCTCAGAACAATCTTGAGAAACAGTAGTTTGATGATTCCCATTTACCAAAAATTACCGTAATAATATCAGTTCCTTAAGACTTTAAAGGTCAGAACATGCTGTAATAAAAATGACTATGAGACAGTATTTTAGTACTGCTTAAAACTTGTTACTATTTTTTCTAGCATCTTTCCTTTGCTGACTGCATAGGTGCTCACAGAGGTATGTGCATATCCAGTTTACAAAACCTACAACCACTTTCAAACCCCCTCACCCCCTTGCAAAAAGAAATCACCGGAGGAACCAAAAGAAAAAGAAATCTAAAAATATTGGAATATGCCTTACTTAGAAAAATTGGAGCATAAAGAGGAAAACAGGAAACATTTAAGCTATCAGAGATGTGGATACTCTTCAGCATTCTCAGGTTTCTGTGATCTGGTCAGGTAAGATTGGAACTGCATTAAGTAGCTGCTGGCACAGCTGTTTTCAGCACTGAATGTTTTTCACAAGCACCAATAATTGTCAAAGGATGAGTTACGTGTTTGTTGATACTTTATCATACTGTTCTCAAGGTAAATTTCCTTCAGGTAATTTATGGATTCTAAGGACAAGTTCTAAGTTGGGCCAGCAGAACCTCATTAAAAACAATAACTGATTTAATGATTTAAATCAGTTTTATGTGATTTAGAATGAAGGTCCTTAAATGATGTGTCACTGACATGCAGAAATTTTATAAAAATTACTCACTGAAAATTAACGCACAGCTCTAAGTAGTTCTTGAACATTAGTCCATCAGCCAATTTTAAATACATTTGAGCAAACCTATGATCAGTTTTGTTACTTCCAGTGAGATGCTTACAGGAGAAATTTAGAGCATTTTTCTATGTAAAACAGAGCTCTAAATCAACTTATCTTATGGAATCTTCATGAGGAAAAGATAATTTGAGGCTTATCAAGATGAAACCACTTCACATAAGAAATTTTAAATTTTATCTAAGTTCTGTGAATCCATATGAACCATACTCCTCACACAGAGCTTGTGTGTGACGACTAGAGCTGGCTTGCGAAAGAACAAAGATTGTAACAACGCTTACCTATGCTGCTTTAAATGCTGTTAGTATCCTGCAATTTTTCTGCCTTTTGTTTCTTCCTTCCCAATAAAGCACAAAACTTTAATATACTTGGCACATTGCGAAAACATTTTCTAACTTCTTTTGACGTGCCACATCATGCCATGTGCCAAAGAAAAAGTAATTTCCCCTTGATTTTGCAAAAAGTACTCCACTTTGACGTATGCCCTTGATAGCAACACAATATGAATATTCTTTGCATTAATATTCCCATCCATTGTTTAACAACTTTTGAAGATAACATATGTGCTGTCCAACCTTTGCTCCTATATTTAGTTATTGTAATATGTGTTTTAGTTGTCGTGGTTCCACACAAAATTGCCTAGCAGATTTTGAAGGTTAAATGAGTTTTCTGTCATACATGAAAGCTTCCTTGCTTTCTTTTTTGTGATAAAGATCCAGTTCTTTTTATATTAAAATGATCTTGCTTAAGGTTTTTATTGCTTCCTTAGTTGAACAGGCACCATATACCATCTTTTTTTTTTCAAGCACTGCAGAAAGAATTAAAATAAAACCTGAAACAAACTGAAAACCTTTACTGTCGTTTTCAGAAAAAGGTAATGAACTGTGCTTGTAAGAGTAAGGTAAATACTGAGGTCTTTATGTACAAACCTGTTTCCTTTTCTGCCTTTTACACTGATACTCTATGTATCATCCTCTGACAGTCTAAGGGTATTCACCACATGGTACCTTTGGAGTGGGCCCTCTGTCCACTCAGGCAACCAGCATTCTGAGAAACCATCACGCCCACAGTACATATACCTCACACACCTGGGATTTAGCTCACTCAGTCTGTCCTTTCCCTGTAGCTTATGATTGCAACATAGGCTGAGTTATAAAATCAGTAAGGTCAATTCATAACATAAACAATCAATAGGCTTTCTCTTAAGCTAGTGCATCAGTACTAGCCTTCCCCCCCCTTTAATATCATTCTTGGAATTATGAACCAGTTAGCCTTCTGAGATGTGCTTTCTTCTCAAAATTGATATGTCAGCTCTCCTTTTTGCATATCACATATTTTTACAGTATCAAATTCATCCAGTCCAGATCTTTTGTCGAAGGAATACATGACATAAACCGTGGAAAACTAAACAAATCTTTTATGGCTGTAGGGCAGCATTCTAAATAGTTACCTCTCATATTTTATAGAATAGGTCAGTTTTCTCCTGCTTGGTTACCTGCTTTACATATAAGTTGCATAATAAACATATAGAGGAGGTAAAGAGAAGAGGCATAAAGCTTATATAACCAGTTTCTTCCTTCGCTTATGTCCATGGGGGTGATTTCAATCACATCATCAATCTGTGTTTTCGGGCTAGAGACATTGTGCAAAGTGACAAAACCTGGGGTTAGAAAGGTCCTAAATGTTCTCAAGGCTGTACAAAATGAATTCTTAAGAAGAAAATTCTGTCTTCCTGAATGGCATAAAAGCTGCTTTACTTAGTGCAGAAGTTGGGGAAGGTGCAAATTTGTGTGAAGTTCAGTATCTTTGTAGATTTATCTGCTACATGTTCAGTATATTAACTCAACATAGAATAGTGCCATTTTTTTATGTGAGGAAACATGCTCCCAAGGTTTTATACTTGTTGTTTCTTGCAATTCTCAAATTTGACCTGGCTAAGAAATTTAGGCAAGAATTTGAAATAATTGAACATAGAATGGACAAAGTTGAAGAAAGCTGAAGAAAACCTGTCTCAATATAGCTCTTACAACAATTATAACACTTCACGTCTCTTGTGTAAACTGAGTATCTTCAGTTACCAAAAATATTTGTGTAAAAAATACATTGAGGAATTTCATTGTTCCTTAGTTTCAAACCACAAAACTGGCATATTTGAAAGAAAAGTTTCCCAGTATCAGGAGACAAAGATTGGTCTTTGCTCATTCAAAGTACATTGTTAACCATCTAAAGAATTACCTAATTTATTTAGTCTGTACTGATTAACTTCATTCTTGATGGAGACAGCTGCTATTGCATGTGATGACAAACGAGACTCCCTGCTATGCCGCAAAGTTTTCTGACTAAATTGGCTGGTTTCCTACTAGCCTCAACGGCCACAGAGAGCAAGGAAAAAAAAAAAAAAAAAAAAAAAACCAGATGAAAGACAGACCCCTAATGAGTTAGAAAAATGTTAACAGTTCCCAGAATTTTTCCTTCATCTTTACCAGTTATCTGAGGGATTGTAATTTAGGGCTTACTTTGTGTTTTTATTTTTTTTGCTGTTCCTAACATTTGAATTCAAATTATCAAGCTGTGTTGATTTGAAAATTGGTGTTTATATTCAATTTATTGTATTGTACGCTATGACACATGTCTATGAACCTACATCAATTAACCAGTTCATTTTCAAGATATGAGTGTTGTTTCAATTATCCTTTTGAAATTTTATTTGTGGCATGCTGTAATTATACCTTGCACATATATTTTGTAAAGTTTCCCATTGAACTGAGAAACTGCATTGTGTTCACAAAACCCAGTTTGTTGTGTTCGCTGTATTAAGCATGCTGTGAAAGCTTGTCCCTGGTGCTCAAAATGTAAATTGGACATAGCTAATTGCATCTACTGCCGGTGATCATGTTCAGCGAGTGCAGATTTCTGGAGGGAAATATGCCTACGCTTCTCCTCATGCTTAGATATAACTGTGAGTCCTCCTTCAGATATGCTTTATTATTGGCAGGGTTAGACTTCATTGCCAGTGCTTCTTATGAGAAACAAAAACATTTTGTACTCTACTTGCTGATATAAACCTGGAAATGTTTTTCTGTGTTGGATGCAGAATACTTCTCATTACTTTCTGTGCAAAAACCACTTCCCAAAATCTTACGTGATGAAACTCTATCCTTAAAGTAACATTACACTCTTACGCTGTTTGTAGATTCTTTCAGTCAAGAGAGAGGTACAACACGTAACGTAAAGAGAGGCTGCAGTTCTGTGGTCAGCAGCTGCAGCTGCTGAGGTAGTGAAGAGGAAAGTTCATAAAAGGATGTGGTGCTCTTCTTGAAAATACAGAATCGTTTGTGGATGCCTTGTGGGTGCAGTCACGGGAAATGCACAGGGTGTAAACTCAGCAGACATCTGGTGATGACAAGCTACCAGAGAGGAATTAATGACTGGCTTCACAGAAGGGGCTGTTTTGGTTAGATGCAGTATCATTGTTACTCTGCCAAAAACATGAATACTGTTCCCGGTTTTGAGGAAAAGAGAAATGACTAATAGTGATTTAGAAGAAACAGCCAATTGGTCTTAAAGAAGTAGTTGTTGAGTTGACCAGTGGATAATACATTGTGGCTTGAAGAAAATACTTAGTGAGAGCAAACCTGCATCACAGTAATAAAGAAGTAGCCATGAAACTGTATTAATGCCGAAGACCCAGCCTCCTTAAAATAGTGGTAATCCAGCACAGTATATTCTTGGGATTCCATCTAAATAAAACCAACAAAAGATAGCTTTAGGATTGAACATTAACAGAAGGAAACAGTGAAAACTTCTTACAAAAGTCCCATGATGCTTTGCTGCTTTTCTGATGGTTACACACTAAGGTCTCTTCTCAGAGATGTTTGAGGATTGTGAATAATTTCACTGAGAAAGAAGCAATAGACACACACTTTAAATCTCAGAACATAGCAGAAACAGACCATAAGAAGAATCACCTTGTTACATGAAGGATGACAAAACTGCAAGATTTTGATATACTAATACCATTGTTACTTCTTCCGAACTACTGTGTTCCTATTTCTTGGATACACACAAATATTAAGACAAAAGGCAGAAGAAAGTTTGTTTGAAAATACATGCTATGTAACATCACAGCTCTAGGACTTGTAATTTAAGATAAAAATAGTTTCCTGGTGGAAACCACAGAATTCACTGAAAAATAAACTACAATTCCCATGCATCACAGAGCCAGATATCTCATGTATCATTTTGCAGGTAAAACAGCTTTTATAAGGACTTGACTTACTGAAACTGTGAGATTGCCAAAGATGAGATGTTAAGGGCTCATGCTGCTGCTAAGGATTAGAGGGAGAAAAAATTTTGGTTTTGCATAAGTATAAAGCAGCTCAGTATAATGGAACAAAGTGAACTCTCCCATCGAAAAATAAACAGTAGTGAGCTAAAAGAATGTTTTCCTGGGAACTCTACATGGCTTTTCTTCAAGAGGAGATTTCATGCTCAGTTGAATGTTAGAAGCAGATTATCTAGAAACATGCTTCACTTTTGCTTAGGTATTGCATTTGTTTTTCTCTGTTAATAACGGAATATTAAATCTATTTTCTGGTGAGCAAAGGCTTCTGCTGTAGCAACAGCCCACCTCTTCATGTGCTTTTTACATATTTTAACAGTTGTAAGTATTTATGTAACACATAATCTCTGGTTACAGACAGAGGTTTCAGTGTTAGAAACGGAGAATTATGACTAGATCTATTCAAACAGATTAGGATTTGCAGTTTGTTTTCAACACTGTGGAATAACATTGAGAGGTTTTTTTTTCCTTTGTTGGTTTTAAAACTTTCTGACATATTTAAGCAGATTTTCTGATGTGCTGCTCTACTGAAGTCTCAATTATTTCCAGCATATACTTCAGTACAGTGTTTGTTTTCATAGTATCACAAGCATGTGCCTGGGACAACAAAACAGTCTTAATTTTTTATCTTTGTTTGCAGACCTCAAAATAATGGAATCATAGGACTGTAGAACGGTTTGGTTTTGGAAGGGACCTTAAAGATCATCTAGTCCCAACCCCCCTGCCACGGGCAGGGACACCTTCCACTAGCCCAGGTTGCTCAAAGCCCCATCCAGCCTGGCCTTGAACCCTTCCAGGGAGGGGGCAGCCACAGCTTCTCTGGGCAACCTGTGCCAGTGCCTCACCACCCTCACTGTAAGGAATTTCTTCCTTCTGTCTAATCTAAATCTACCCTCTTTCAGTTTAAAACCATTACCCCTTGTCCTATCCCTACACCCCTGATCAAGAGTCCCTCCCCACCTTTCCTGTAGCCCCTTTAAGTACTGGGAGGCCGCTCTAAGGTCTCCCCAGAGCCTTCTCTTCTCCAGCTGAACCCCCCCAACTCTCTCAGCCTGTCCTCACAGGGGTGTGCTCCAGCCCCCCCGAGCATCTTCGTGGCCTCCTCTGGCCCTGCTCGAGCAGGTCTGTGTCCTTCTGATGTTGGTGTCCCCAGAGCTGGACACAGCACTGCAGGGGGGGGTGGAGCAGAGGGGGAGAATCCCCTCCCTCGCCCTGCTGGCCACACTGCTCTGGATGCAGCCCAGGACACGGTTGGCTTTCTGGGCTGCGAGCGCACATTGCTGGCTCATGGTCAGTTTTCAATCCACTGATACCCCCAAGTCCTTCTCCTTGGGGCTGCTCTCAATCCAGTCATGGCCCAGCCTGTGTTTGTGCTTGGGATTGACCCGACCCATGGGCAGGACCTTGCCCTTGGCCTTGTTGAACCTCATGAGGTTCACACGGTCCCACCTCTCCAGCCTGTCCAGGTCCCTCTGGATGGCACATCCCTTCCCTCCAGCGTGTAGACCGCACCACACAGCTTGGTGTCATCAGGGAACTTGATGAGGGTGCACTCAACCCCGCTGTCCGCGTCTCCAACAAAGATGTTAAACAGCGCCAGTCCCAACACCCACCTCTGAGGAATTATACATGTCATACCCCTCCACAAAAAGAGGGAACGTTTACTAACAGTATTTTACAATAGCAAGTAACAAGGGACAACACCAATAAAAGGATAAATTATCATATTTTCATACGGGTGTGATGAGCACATCATCTCACACAGTACCCCTTGATTTGAATGGAGTTTCATCTGCAAATGGCAGTGTAAGTGTCTATATAGAAGTCTGATGGTCTTTTCTTCTACTAGTGATATAGTCTCCTTAACAATTAATGGCAGTAAAGCATGTCATGAAGGGAAAAGTAAGGTTCTTACAGGATGGGATGACCAGAAAAGTCAAATAACTTAAAGGCAGCAAGGTGATGCAGATTAGGCTGTTGAAGAGACAGACTTCACTGTCTTCATTTTCCTTAATGACAAATTAAGTCAATTTGGGGAAACAGAGCTGCTGCTACTTGCCTGCTGTACTATTATATATTAACTCAGTTCAGTGAGATCAATAAAACTTGAGGAAAACTACCAAATCAGTGCAAGGTGATAAAATCAATGCACAACTGTAATGTCATTAAAAACAGTAGGACTTCATGCGAGGACTTCAGGAAAGTATGAAGGATTGTCTAGAGTCAAAAATTACTACACAGAAATCAGCATTTCAATGACCTGGTAATTTGAGGGCAAGGTCTGTCTGCCAGCCAGAACGCAACTGCACAAGATAATCATTAAGAAATATACAAAAGTGATGCTGTGATAGCAAAATCCTTCACTTGTACTAGATATGGGAATTGTACACCCTGTATTTGTATTTGCTTTTGTAAACAAAATGAGGGCTTTGTATGTTTCTCAGGATCAAGTGGATATAGGAAGAGCAGCCAGTACTGGATTATCAGTTGCATAATCCTAGAAGACAGGTGTATGCCCCGTAAAAGGGACATATCTGGGGTAGCTTTGCAGACAACTGACACGAGGGAGCTGTCACTGTGCACTGTCACAAAGGGCTGGCAAAATGTTTAACAGCAGGGGGAATTAATGCTGTCACTTCAGCACGGAGTGATATTTGGGATTAGGCAGGGGACTTCGCTGTATGGAAGTACAGATACTGAGGCATTATCCACAGCAGTGGCATCAAACGGCAATCTTGGCTCTCTGTTGGCATTAAGTAATAATGACACTTGATACCATATTCATGCATTTGTGACAACAATATCTTCAATATGAGTGTACAGGATAAGCTATGATACTTGCAGTACTGGTCATTATTTGTGGCAGTATTCACTAATATGGCAATAAGAGAGCTTTGCATTAATCCTCTGGCTCCAGAAAATACATCAAACTTGTCTTCCATTTGTTATACTCATTTCCTTTAGAATATAAAATAAAAGTTCAAGGTTTGGGCTTGAGCCCAGCGTACCTGATCGCCTGAAGCACTGGAATAACAGTCACATTCAGCAACTTCATTCCTGTACAGTGGATATACATAAAAGTAGCTGTGTAAGAGAGATTTCTTAGATACCAGTCTGAAAATGAACTCTGCTACAAACAAAAGGCCCACTAGAAACTTGGCTTTCTACTGTCAGACCTTGTCTACACTAAAAAAAGCTCAGCCCAACTGAAGTAAAGCAAGTTACTAACCATGTATTTTTCCTTTTGGAAAGGGGTGGAGGGAGAAATAATGGCAAAAGCTAATCACAGTGCTGGATGCATTGCTGCTGCAAAGTGCCTTGTATGAACTGAGGAGCACCAATGTCCACGTTTGTGCCAGGGAATTCAACAGGGACACGATCACTGCCTGCACTCAGGCAGGGGGGGGGGGTTAAAGTCTCACTACATAGAAACTAAAAGCCACACAAGAAGAAAGGAAAATTGATGGTAAGTGTTGCAACTGTCTCCAGTGTGGGGCAAAAACAGATACCTGGGTCACAGCATAAGCATGGGGCACACACCATGACGCTACTTTCCCTACTTGTAACGCTGAGCCAAGGGGCACCTCCACACAACTGGTGAGACTTTTCCCTCCCGACTCGCTTCGGGCACAGCTGAACTCGGGCACAGCTTTTACCACCCGCAGCAGAGCCCCAGCTGCGCTCCTCGACTCACCAGCTGCAACTCGTCTCCTGAGGGCTGTAACCTAAAGCGCACCTGAGGCGCGTCCACCCCGCACCTGGACAGCGGAGCTGGGCGGGAAAACCGTCCCTCAGCCGCCCACACCCGCGCGCTGCCCGCCCCGGCGGCCATTACTAAAGTGGCGAACCCGCCCCTGGGCTGGTCCTGGTTCGCCCCTTTTCGCTGGAACCACGCATGCGCGGTAGGAGAGGGCGTGTAAGTTTCCATTTTGTGTTCCTTCTCTCTCCCTCCCTGCGTTGCTGAGCTTCCCAGCGGGGAGGTGGTGGCCGTTAAGGAGAGTGGGGTGGGCACCGCCGTGCTGGCCGCCGCCGCCTTTATCTCAGGGCTGTCGGGCGCTCCCTGAGGCAGCTGCCGCTGCCGCCGCGTTCTGTTTCCTTGGCCCTCGCTGCGCAGGGGCCGGGGCTGCTTCCCTGGCCCTTTTTTCCCCGCTTTTCCTCCCGGTTGGATGTTGGAGAAGCGTTCCGGGGGCATTTCACGCTAGTTTAGATGCTTTAGTTGGTGGGACCGCGTGGCCACCTCCCCGTGGCTTGGGGTTTGCGCTTGGCCGTGCCCGCGCGGAAGCGGCACCCTCACTGTTTTCTGGGGTGACCTTTTTCTGTTTTGTCCGTGCGTGGCTGCCTTTGGCCTCCCGCTGACCAGTGGGACAGGGGGAGAATCCGCTTTCGGGATGGAAATGCACTGGGTTAAAACAAACTAATCAATTTCCGTGCCCCAGCAAAACCAAAGCAGTCACTGCAACAACCTAGCTATGTTAGGATCACAGAGACTGGCTAATCACTTGAATTTCAATTTGTGTGTAAGGTAGTAACACTCAAAATAATTTTAGGTGGTTTACACACATTGTCCGAGCGGTCGATCTGGTGCTCACACCAGTTCACAAAGGATTTCAGCTGAATGTGGGTGACAACATGATACATATAGCAAAGGTAGTTCTGTCTTTCTAAGGATAGTATGTGTCCAAGGAACAGATTAATTTTGCAGGTTCTTAATAAGTCATTCAAGGGAAAGAGTAAAATCAGGATCGAGAATGAAAAAAAAAAAAAAATACTCGTTCTTGGTTCTAGAACTGAAAAAATGTGAGCTCAGGGATGTTCAGGTGAAAGTTACCTTTGAGACAAAAAGTAGCGAAGACTTAAATTATTTTTGTGGGATTTAATGTAATTAAAAATCTTAAATGATAACATTCTTAAAAAGAGGAAAGTACAAAGTTCAATTCAAAGAATAATTGCACACAATATGTCATCTGTAAGCAGTTTTTCGAGTAATTAATTTTCAGATGTTGGTGATTCAAGTAAGGCATTCCAGAGCATGTGCTAAGATCTTGGCTACTTAATTTTAAATTGAATCACTGAAATGTCTAATGGAAAAATGGTATTAAATACTTTGCCTTTTTCCTGAGGGCAAGATGTCTCTTATCTCTAATACATGGTAGGCCCCCTAATTTCATAACCTGCTTTCATATTTCCCCTCAAATGCATTTTTAGAAATTCTGAGTAGTTTTAAATCTTTGAATGACAGCAGAGTACCATTCCTATCTTTAAAAGTTACATTCTGCGTGCTGAAAAATTCTGCACATACACACTGCTTTTTTCCTGTGAGCGTTAGACATAGAGTGCTGGTAAAAGCTGAATTTAATTCACTTGTCAGTTCTGCCACTTACTATGAAACCTTTAGTTGTATTTCTTTCAGGTTGTTTATTTTTTTTCCCTTGTAAGATATTTGGGCAGAAATGTTGCTAGTTTCATTCAGTGTGAGCTGTTACATTTCCAAGTATAGCACTTCTGATGCAAGTTCTAATTAAATCTCTTCAAAATGTGCTGTTTGTAATAATGCTAATTTAATTGGTATTGTAGTCTTGAGAAAACTTAGAAGAATTAACACAGCAATATTGAAAACTGTGGAGCCTACTTGTTTTCATTTACTTATTTATTAAACAGGGTTTTTTTAGTTGAGTTCATTTTTCAGATGTCTGTGTTCAGCTTCTTACCATTTTCTTACCTTTGTTGTGGTTTATTTCTCAGTCTCTGAGCGCATTGGGAAGATTGTGTAAAACTAAGGCTGTAGTAACAGTAAAATATTTTAGATTGACAGCCTTTGAATTGTGTGTTTACAGTTTCTGTTGACTTCACTAGTGACCAAGTTAGTATTTTTACATGTTGGGAAAATTGGAGGATATGGCAGTGATATTGGAAACAATGGCTTGGGTAACTCCTATAACTTAATGTTGAGCATGGGATTATCCACTTGTCTTGTGTATTACAACTGTGTACATATTTTATAGGATTTGCCTTTTTACAGTTACAATGTGTAATCCTCTCATATTCATTTTGTCATCTGTCACACGAATCCTTTTGTGAATTTGCAGTAAATAGAATTATTCAGTTTTATACATGTCAAAGTCATTCTTCTCCAGTGTCTGCAGCTTTGTTTGTCAATTAAGTTTATTTATATAATTTTATGTATTTACAATTTTGTCTATTTCTGCAAAAGTTAAAAATATTGCCACTTTTCAACCTTGTCAACTGATTTGTGTATAGAATGTCATTAGTGTGTATATAAACAGCTTCAGACAAATTGGTAATGTTTACTACAGAGGCCCAAATGTTGATGTATTAGGTCTGCAAGAAAACTGTTGTTGACTTGTAAAGCTCAAACTCTAATACTAGAATGATTTTGAAATGCAAATTGATGATATCCAAATAATTTGGTGCTATGTAGATAATGTTTTGTGCATTAGGATTAATTGCTTTTAAGTGGAACTTAGGTTGACCAGTATCATCCATATTTTCTCCTTTTTTTTTTTTTTTAAATAATAGCTTAAATGACTTGTTAGCCTTACTATAGATTCTTCACACTTACATTTAAATTATTTTTACAGGGCTACATGTTTTTGTTGCTTTGTTATTTCCATAAGCTTTAGGGGAAGATGGACGTTTTAAAGATGGTCTTCATAAATTATGTTCATTGTTCTTGTGTTTCTCTACTACACCAGTAATTTATCAAAAAAATCGGATATGTTTGGCACAATATGTTCTTTGTGCATCCTTGTAGTTTATAACT
Organism: Strix aluco; assembly: GCF_031877795.1. NCBI lineage: Eukaryota > Metazoa > Chordata > Aves > Strigiformes > Strigidae > Strix > Strix aluco. The sequence continues at coordinate 4,893,199 of NC_133941.1, read as the reverse complement.
TTTGTTTTCTGAGTGCAATGTTAAAATGTGTATGTAATTGGATTTTTTTATCTTTTTTTAAAAAAAAAGGCCTAACCACATCTGGGTTCCTTTGGGTGGTTGAGTCTACGTGAGAGAAGTAAGATTGTCCCTAAAGCTACAGGATAATTCTGAATAGCCATCGTAAATACTCAATTCAGAATTTGAAGCCTTTAACTTCTGAGTGTGTGTAAGTTTTTATAGTGACGTAGTTATCTCTTTGCATAATAATGTGCACATAAAGTAAGGATAAGATTGGGTTGTATGAGAAGCAGCTACCTAATATTCAGGATTTAGAAAGCTTTACTGGTTAGTAAAAATGACACTTGTGTTAGTTGAACTCGATTCCTATGCTTTTTTTGGTTGTATATGTAAGCTGGATCTAGTCCTGTTTATGACTAACCCGTCACTTCTTATGTTGATGCAGCCTTATTGGTGAGTGTGCAATTAAAATTTGCTTGTTCACTCAAAAGCCAATAAGTGATTCAGCTGCTGAAAGAGCTACTGCAGAAGTCCTTAATTAAGATGAATTCCCCCTCCCCTCCCTTAAATTTCAAGACAGTATGTTAATTTTATTCCTACAAGGAACAGATTGGAGAGTTCTTTTTACAAAGAGCATTCCTCTACAATTGCTTAGATTCTGAGAAGGAATCCTGCACTACAAAAGGACCCTAAACGGAGGTTCAATGCAATGTAATCCCTCAGGGAGATGTATCGGAGAGGGAGGGCTGAGGTTACCTTCAGAGAGGAGCAGCTATATAGATAGATTCCTGCAGATGGCTGTGGTAAGAGGGAAGATAAGACTGGTTTTGAGTGCATTGGACTTCGTTATTTTGAAAAATACCACCCCACCCCCAAAAGCTGAAATCATTAACATAAGAAATCCTATAGCTAGACAGCACAATGTCTTGAAGGTCTATTTTCTCTTGTTTCACCTGTCTTCAGGTGAAGTACAGAAGATATACGTTACACACTTCGTGAACATTTTCATGGATATTCAGTTTTAGTTATGTTGATCTTGTGCTATTATTGTGATATTCCACCAGAAGTGGATATCATTTTGCTGAATTTCAAGGTTTGGGACAGTAATCAGATGATTCATTAGTTATATTTTAATAGACTTATTATCTATACTCAGGCAGAGAATTTGCTTTGATCGGCAAATGGAGCATTAAGGAATCATCCTTAGTCTGGTTAAACTTTAGCTTGAGGTGGTGTTGAAGTGGAGCTTGATCAGCATAGCAATTATTCAAATATAGGAGAACTAGCGTTCTGGAGGCACATATTGCAGTAATCAGATTATCGTAATTGTGGACAGTATGTTACTGACATTTCTAAGGAAATGCTTTGTTGACCAGACTCCTTTTCACTGCATTAATTAGAATTTTCTTTTTCTTCTCGTCTTATTTCTTACATATGAATGGTGTCACAGACCCAACAGAGTTTGAAAAAAGCAAGTTTTCATAATGAATAGACAAAACAGATAACACTATTTTTGAACTTAATTTTTCTTTTTTGACACTTTGTCCTTGTTAAAGTCAGCTGCTGATACTGGACCTTTCCACTCGTTGTTGCTTTTTGAGATCTTACAAGATTGCTTCAGCTTGCTTCTGCCAGTTCTGTTTAAGTTAGGTTAGTTCTGTTGAGTTAGGTTTCATCTCTTTTGGAGCAGAAGACTGGCAAGATAGCGTTCTGATGTATGTTTCACAGAATCATTTAGGTTGGAAAAGACCTTGAAGATCATCTAGTCCAAACATTTCAAGTGAGATGTTCTCCTTGCAAGTATTTGTAATGAAGACCAAGGAGTATAGAAAGTGTATTTTAAAATACTTAAGGTAAAAGTAAATTAGGGCACTGACTCCTGTTAAAAAAAAAAGGGGGGGGGGGGGGTGTGGAAAAGAGTTTGGGAGTACATGTAGCTGTATAAATAGTGGTGTATGTCTGTTGGCCCTGGTGCCACTCTTCTGGCAGGAATCCCTAGATTACAGTTTATTCTTGATTTATACACAGCACAGAAATGGTGATTGTGTTGAAAGGATTCACAATACTGGTTTGTCTTCATGTAAGTGAAAGCTTTTGAACAGTAATGTAGAACTGTCTTCTCCAGAAGAGCTGCAGATCCCATGGATCTTAGAAAAACTGCACAGAAACCCACAGTCCTGTCAGATGGAGGGGAAAAAAAAAAAAAGGCAAAAGAAACATGTAGGAATCACTTAAAATAATTATCAGTGTTGGTATTTGCTGAAAATCAAATAGATTATCGTGGCCAGAAGCCCTGGTAATTTTTGCTTTCTGTTTCTTCTTAGAAGAAACTTGGAAAGGTCAGACATATTTCAGTGGTCACCAGTGAATAGATGGGCAAAATGTAGACCTTGGGCAGATCATGTCTAGCAAGGAGATGACTTAATGAGTTCAGGATAGGTCATTGATAGCTCATATCTGGTTTTCCTATATTAAAAAGCAGATATGTTGTACACTATATTTCCTTTGGGGATAAAGGGTTATCCTTTGTGCCATGAGAAACAAGAGTATCCTTGGATGGTAGAGAAGTTTCAATAGTGCCAAATCCGATTCTTCAAAAACAAACCTTCATTCCCAAACATGTAAAATTACAGTAGAAATATTCAAAATAATATAGTGCTCCTAAAGGCCTACTCTTTTTAGAAGTGGTGTGGTTACTCTAGTACTAAACTTGAAAAATGTAAATAGGCTTTGGTAAAAGAGCTATTTTTAACCTTGTGGGCTTTTAAAGAGAATGTTCTAATTGTGAGATGTAAATAAACCTTTTGATTTCTATCAGAATGTGTGCTTTTCCTCTCATCAATTTTCACTGCAATACTGAATATTCCCAGTATAGCTCATCCGATTTGCAATGTAATGCAACCAACTCAGCAACTACATTTATCAGCTTCACGTTTCTAGATACTCCAAAATATGGATTTTCTATATTGGCACTGCAGCTCTGCCTGTTACATTATCAAAATAATGCTGTGGCTTAGTGCATGAATAGTCAAAACCATTTATATCAATTCTTTTAAACATAAATGTTTTTTAGCATTAGCATTTGCACAGATTTAGCAAGGTCTTAAGTTGCTAAAAATGTGATGTGTCTGGTAGGTACTGGCCTTGGAAGGGATTCTGTTGTTTAGAACTCATTGCCCACTGACTTGTTGGAATAGTTTACATATGTCATTTAATTTGTTTTCAAAATTGTTTCTGAAATGTTAGAGAATAAGGTGTTAAATTGGCATAGTGCTGACATCTGGCACTAAGTATGCATATTACTTGTCCTGTTCAATGGTATTATGCAAATACTGAAAATTAAGTACCTTCTAAACTGTGTTGCTGGATTTGTGTACAAGTCTTAACTGAGAACTAAGAGATAGTAAAGGCATGTTAGAAAGCGTGAGGTAACATACAAGGCTCAAATTTGCATTTAACTTGTATTAAGACTGGGAATCGGTGCTCTGTTAATAAAAACAATATCATGATTCCTTGAACTGATGGAAAGTGAGGTACTTCATAGCGTATTTGGATTTGGAAATAGCTTTTAAATGGCATTCATGCGTTATTATTTTTCTAAATGGTCACTAAACTGAGGTGGTGCAGGATTTTATGTTGTTTTCTGTTGTCAGTATTTTTTTCTTTTTGATGTTGTACCTGATTCTTACCACCTTCTTGATATTCCACTTTCAAAAAAAAAATCTTTAATTTTATATACTTTACCCATGATCTTTGGCATCTCAATGAATCAAAACCAGTATCTTCATTACATGCTTATTTAATATACAGTAGCAGAGCAACCAAGCTGACAGTCTTTAGATCCCTATGTGAAAGGACTTTGAAATTACACTTGCAAAGAAATGTATGTCTCCTTTTTATTTCTTGTGCTGGGACATCTCCTAATGATTTCAGGCTTTCAATCACTTTTTAGTGCATGTTGTGTTATTAAATATTTAAGAATTATATAGTTGTGATGAATACCATTTCAGAATAGCAGAATTTTATTCATTGCAGGGAAGTTTTCAGGTCAAACTTGACTTTAAAACATTCAATTTTAGTAGGAGGTGGGGGAAGGACAGAAGGGAGCTTGCCTAGATCTGAGGCTTATACATTTTTTTTTCATTCATATTTTTGACTAGGCAGATATTTTGATGAGGACAATGTGTAGTCTTGTTTAAAATATGATTAGGTTCATGTATTTATGGAAAAAAACAAAATATAGAGAAGCCCATCTCAAACAAAGACCTAGTAGTCCACACAATATTTCAGTAGAAAATTTTACTACCCTGGACTTCGGTCTCCATTGCTATGCAAGGGTTTATAGAAGTTTTATTTAAATTGTCATGAAACTACAGTGATAATATTTTTCTGTGAATTGTTTGTCAGACTATTGTGCCTGTTTGCGTGTTGCTGCATGCAGATTATCAACTAATATTTTTGGTTTAGTTGTCATTAGACTTGTGTAGGAGTAGTCTTTGCCTATTAAAAATATATATAATAGGTAGTATTAAATTTATATCATTTATATAATAAATTATTATAAGTTTATTGTAACTTGTTCTACTAGGTACTGAACTGGAAAAGGAAGAGTGTTCTTGGCAGATGGACACTAGCAATTAAACTGTTCAGTGTGGGATATTTAGTTGTTACTGGTCTGTAACTGTAACAACTCAGGATTAGCTTTTGTGGTTCTTATATAAGAGGATACTAGGTGCAGAATTTAAAACAGGAAACATTTAGTGGTGGGGTGTTCATGCAACACAGTGCAAAGAATCCTACTGTGGTTTTTGTTTTCAACTCAGGATACAATTTGAGGTACTCTAGCATTAGACAAAGTAGTGCATTTTAGTATAGATATTTTTATGGGAGTAGTCAAATAAATGAAAAAGGCTTTCTTAGGAAAACAAGTATTTTTAAAGGATTTGTGTGCCTAAAGATGTAGACAAGTGCTTTAAAATTTGAAAAGAAACTATCAAAGTAGTTTATTCTGTGTTTGGCAGGTATTTTTTCCTGTATTTTTCTAGTGTAATGTTAGTTTTTGAGGTACACTTAGCATGTATGTGAGTATTCTTTGTCTGTACATTGAAAATATGAAGGCAGCATTAGAAAAGATAAAATCACCCTATGTTATTCCTTGAACATTTTATTATAAGGCTCACATGTCAACTAGTTCTCAATTTTGTGTGTTGAGACTGTATAATGCAACTACCCATGACATTTTCCAATGTTCTAAGAAACTACCTACTATAGAGCTGTTAATTCACAAATACTTCTGTACTACACTACCTTATGAAAACATATGATGGAAACTTTGGGGCTGATGGTGATTACGTGATACTAAATCCTTTTCCTCTAAGTGTCAGAGGTTGGAATCCTGTTTTAACCATTCAGATTATAAGAATACATTGCTGAGACTGCTGTTGCCAGACCAAATGTGTTGCTGCTATGGTACTAGCATCTAGAAGGATATAACCATACCCGCAGTTGAAGCGGCTGTCAGTTCTGAAGCTGTGCTAGCATGGATTGAGTCTGTGTTGAAATGTTCAAAGTTCAGGGTGGGAAGGATAGCTTGACAATGGGAGTGAACTACACCTGTACTTGTAAGACTAACTTCTTGCTATGTAGATGCAAGAAATACTGAGATAGTGCTTGAGTCTGGATACAGGGGTCTGTCTAGAGACACTTGTGTAATCATTTAAGTGAGCCGTGATTAAAACCCCACAGTTTATAAGTTGCCTGCTAACCAACAGCATAAGCACTACTGCTTTTTTTAAGACAGTCTTATGAGATTCAACCACTACAAAAAGTAGGCCTTATTAACAGAAGCTTTCATTCCTTATTTTTATTTATTTTATTTTTAATAGCATAACCAGCTCAAGGAATTCCTGATCAAGCAAGTCCATATCAGCTGCTGGTTTCCTTTCCCATGTGTAATGCATTTGTTATCCTGGTACAGCTGTTTCTTGAATTGTGTGGTGAGTCAGACCACTGGAGACATCTGAGCAAATTGACTATACAAAAATGGGCTGTTTTCAACCTTGACAAACTTGAAGAGTTCATTGTTCCGTTCCAATTCATTGTACAGCCTACAGACAGTTCCTCACATGGGCTTATGCGAGATCTGGGGAGAAGTGGGAGCTGCTTTAGGTGGAAGAATTGCCAGCCTTACCATCCAGAAAATTATGCTTGGAAACACAGGGTAACTGAGTGCCTCAGCCTCTGAACCAGGTTTACTACTGCAGTAGTAGAGATGAAGTGCTGCTTTATTTGTGCATTCTCCCAACTGAGGTGAAAAGGAACAACTTCTAAACAGCCTTTTTGCACTAGTCACATCTGTGCAAATGCTTCTATAAATTCAACAGGTTCATTTAAACCAGTTTGATTGTCATCGGAAGTGCACTAGATAATCATTCATCTATTATTGGATTTCTCTGTTGAAAGGTGGCTGCTTCTTAGCTCTTAATGGCAGTGGGATGCTTACAGTCAGTTTGAGAGAAGCTGAATGCTGTAATTTCTTCGCAGATACTATTTACAGATTTTCAGCCATACAGGCCCTGCATCAAAACTGCAGTTGTTCAATATTAACATCAAACTGGGATGTGACCATGTTGTAATGGGGCAGCAGCTGAGTTGCATTGCTGTGCACAGAAGTACTGGCATAAAAATACATGTTAAATTATGTATTGGCATAAAAAAATTGTGCAGAAGGTCAGCCTAAAAATATATTTTATTAGTGTGTATTATGGACAGGTCATACAAGTTCTGCATTATAAGTTTAACTAGTCAAATAAAGCACGGGTAGATCGTTGGCCTACACTGTTAGTGGATCAACAGAGTTTTTCTTGGATACGCTTTACAAAGAGTTTTTCCCTATATACCTTTACAGCCAGCATAGTATATGGAATTAAAAGTTATTTAAAAAATCAGAATAAACACTGCCTCAAAGCCTGTTGCTTGAAATACGTGTGACTAAATATTTGGTGTTCCTATGAGAAACTTCTTATTTTATGCCTGACAGTTTAGGAGTGCTTATTATGAACTTAGTGTAAATGCCTACAGTGAAGTCTTGCCTCCCCCCACCCCTGGTTAAGATAGGTGTTGCTGTTCATGGTGTTTTCTGTTGAAAACAATGAAACATGTAATTGTCCATTTTGATTTTTAAGGATGTTAGAAAAAAAAACTTGAAAGCTGTAGCTGAAAAAAGAGAAAATCAATTTTAACTAATAATTAGATCAAGGCTGGGGTTTCTTCAGTCTAAATTTTCCTAAATTTGTTTTTAAAAAAAAAAGTCTTGAAGAAGAAAGAGCAGATTTTGACTGAATGAGCTTTTCCTGAAAGTGCAGTTGAACAGAGCATTGCTTCTCTTTATATGGTTTTTATAAGAACATTCTTTTTCCTTCAATGATGTGATTGAACTAATACTTTTTTCTACTAGAATCTGATGAGCATTCCATAGATTGGAACTTTAAGTGGAAACCGTAGTAATTGTACATACAGGCTTCCTTCTCCTTCCCCAAACAAAACTGGAATTTACCTTACAGCAGTGTGATAACTTCCATTTCATGTTAATAAATTGTAATGCAATAACAAAGTCACAAGTTAGTTCAATACTTATTTACAGGTTTTTTTTCAGCTCATTTAATTTTAAATTACTTTGAGTGTCTGGAAGTTGGGCCTTACTTCAGTTTCAGTTTCTCTAATGTTCATTTCCAAGTGCCAGGTCCTGTGTGACTCTGTTTGCAAGGTCAGAAAGCTTTACGTTGTCAGACTGTGTAAGTGTCTGTACACAGTGATCAGCTCCCTTCTCAACCTTCCTGATAAGCTGAATAAGTTAAACTCCTTATTAGGAAAAGATGAGGATTTCAGATAGCTGTGGCAAAAGACAACCTCTAGGATAAAATCCAGTGTGAGCGAAGGAGAGAGAAAAAGACCAAAATAGTCTGGCAGAAGAGGAATGTGATTGTTGCCATAATCAAAATGGGTTGGCTGGCTTACAACAAATTCAGATAATGAATCAGTGACACAGAAATGGTGTATTGCTGTTCTGGAAAACTGTCTTGTTTATGATCCCACCTTAACATGTGTTAGCCCTCAGCGATGCTTGTTTTCAAATGATTTATAAACTATTCTGTTGCTTATTGTCTCAGAGGCTGTATCAAATGCTGTTTGCTCTTAATGATGTGAGTGAATAAGGTGACTAAATTCTGTCTTTAGAAATACATTTGGCTCACGTTGTTGCTCATAGATATTACAGGGTAGTGGTTGTTCTGCAAGGAAACAGCCAATGTATAAAATTCATTTGTGAGATGTACATAATTACAAATTCATGTAGTTAACAGTATTTACTTTGCACTTCCTTCCTGTCTGTTCTCATATCTAAGTGGTTTGTTAAACTGAACATCTCCCTGTAAATGGTAAGAGGTTAATCTTAAAAACCAACTAGACTGCAGTAATTTCAACTAGTGCTGTCAGATTAAAGCCCATTATTTGACAAAGCTGTATTGTCCTATTACATCCCTCAAACAGAGTTTAGACTTGAGTAAATACTAAATTAATGAGGATCTCTGTTCTACTCACTGTTGTTCTTTTCTCAAAAGTACCAAAGCCAAACTTCAGCATTTTAAAAGTGTCTGTTCAGTTAGTTGTATTTTACTCTCATGCTGTTTTCCATCTTGGGCAGAAGAACCTTGTTGTCACTGTCAGTGTGGAAGGTCTAATCTGATGGAGGTTGCAGGATCTGAATCTGAACAGGACTTTCAGCCCTCCATGTTAACTCTCCTCACTTCATCAGGCATAAGTAGTACAACTACTTGCAATAAGCTGTTTTGGAGCTTGCATGAAGTATAAGGTTTCTTTCTTATTTTTTTTTCCCAAGTGTTACAAACAATAGTCAGCTTTGGTGGCTGATAAATCGTTTATAACTTGTGTAACATCTGTCCTTCCAGAAAGGAATGTATTGTCAGCTGGTTTCAATCAAGGCTGATTCGTGTATAGTTTTGAGAACTTCTGTTCTTTATAACTAGAGATTTTTACTAGTCAGCACTGCTTGTCAGATTATTTATGCTGCAAATCTTGATTTTTTTTTTTTTTACTCACTATCTCTAAAAATCAAAGATAATCAACAAAAATGAGAAGCTCTAAGTAGCTTACTGTATGCTAGATGATCAAGGAGGCAACTACTGACCACTCATACGAAACCCAATTTTAAAAATGTTTTTGTAATTTTTTTCTTTTAGGTGTCAGTTCTTCAACTTAACTGACAGAAACTTGCATAACTGGCAAAGAGGGCTCTTCTCTCTGAATTGTGCAGCTTTAGCTCAACACTGAGGGAGTAGAATTTCAGAGGAATCTTTCCTGAACCTGAGACTCCTAGGGCTGTTGGCTATTTCAAAAAATATTTAAAGATGCTTTTACTTTGGTAAAATGTCGTCTGTCTTTTCCTTAAGTAGTTTTGTCATCTTTGTGTTGCTACATGGAAACTGAGACAGACTAACATTGTGCAAATCTGATTAAAATTATCTGTGCTGTTTCAAAGGTCAGGTGCACTCAGTGAATTTGCTTTCAAATTATTTTGTTTATTCTGTGTACGTACGCATCTTGAGCTCTATAAAGGTCAGGAGAGGAGACTCATTTTGGAATTTAAAGAAGTTAGGTTTTTACTGCTGGTAGCCCTTGTTAGTTTCATTTGAACAAATAAAAATGGTTTTCCATTGTTGTTTTTGTTTGCTGTCAGTTTTATTTCTCTAGTGAAGCTCACTTGTAACTATGAGGTCCATTTGAAAATAAAACAGTATTAGTAATGCATTTTATTTTTTTATGTGATCTTAAATTAAGTACTGTTTGCACAAATTAACTAGTAGTCTTATTTGGTTTTTAGTTTCTTGACTTGTTTCACTCGTGGTAGGCGAACATTTTCCTAGCTAATGTATTTAAAGGATACGCAGTATTTAACTGTCTCTTGCTACAAATGTTTTAATAAAATAGGGGTGGTGGTGCAATCCTGTAGAATTTTTATCTGCTTATTAACGTTGAGGTTGAATAACATAACCACAAAAGGATTCATGTGTGCGCCAGTGAAGCATAACTAATTGCAGTTTTCAGTCACAGAACCAATGACAATTAGTAAGGAAGTGGGCTTCCATTAAATGTGAAAGAAACTGCATTTGTCAAGGTGCCTAACTTTTGTCCTAAAAAAGGCTGTTATATAAGTCTTATTCCATTGTAGTTCTGTCTATAGAATGGTAGATGTATTTTTGTTGACTTTTTAAATGATAACTCATAGAAATAGATTATAATGATGATTTGTCACTTTAACATGAGTACCTTTTTAAAGTTTAGATTCACTTGGCAAGTCTTGAGCTGTTCAACCAAATCAGATTTTTCTGTCAGAGATATTCTGACAGATTCTTTTCTGACTTTAGGAGATGAAATCTGAATGAGGCAGAACATGCTTACTGAATGAACATAATATCAAAACTTAACAGAACTCTATGTTTTAGTGCACATTTAATGGAAAGGATGGACCTATTTTGCAGTTATATGAAAGGTTAGAAAATTGTTCTGAGCCTCTTTTTATGGGTAAAAGAATATAAATCTTTTCTAGGAAGTTGCTGCTCTTTTGGTAGTTAAGTAATAGATGTCTTTAAGTAAAGCACCAATCTTCCTTGCCAAAGATGAATTTAGTGTATATTTAATCTGCAGTTGCTTCAGTTTGTGTGGATGTAACCAAGCTTGGATATTAGTGGCAACATATTGGTCACTTCCTTCATTTAAAAGATTGTTTTAGTAAATTGGATATTTGGCCAGACTGACTGACTCTGATTTCATATGGCAAAGAGTTGACCGCTGGGTATGTGCACTTTGAAAGACAAAGAAGGATCGTGAGGCCTAGACTGATAGTACGTTTGCTTGTGGGAGTTTTGCCAAGATGCTGCTATGGCTTTGAGGCTCTTGTTTTTCTTGCCTGCTTCTTATTAATTAGTATAATTCGTAAGCTTCCCTCCGCAGATTCATTATGGTTAGTAGTAGGCGCTGTCTTTTTCTCTTTACCTGTATTCAATGAGAGAGATCTCTGTGTCAGCTTTTCCTCAGTTTTGCTGTTTGAATCCCACTCCATTGAATAGCTCTAGTGCTTTATACCTTTTGTGAGACTTATCCTTCCCAGTGCTGCAGCTGAAGCAGTAGCTGTTAAGCCTTGACAGTGTGATTTTAAAAAAACTAAAAAAATTCAAAATTTAGTAACTTGAGGATATTTGAAGTACAATTTAGAATGTAAGTGGTTTATAATGTAAAGCATACAAAACTATTTACTTGGAACAATTTCTAGGAGAGTTTTATCCTGTTCTTCACTTTCCCAGGTATCAGGAAAAAATACTGCCTTCTAGTATTGTGACATTAATGCTTTTCATGTCATGTGAATTCTGATGTATGACTTGTTTTTAGAAGAATTGATTAGCTGGGATAAAATATCAATATGATGTATGCTATAATGATGCATCTCCAAGTGGTGAGTTTGAGTATCAGAATTAGAGTGAGTATCAGTATCTAAATGCAGACTTAAGCTAGTTCAGGTGAAAAGAAAAGAATAGAAAGGGAGAAAAGGTAGAGAGAGAAAATGTTGTTCTGTAGAGGAAGATTAATAATACTTACCTCTGAGGAGAGTGATATATAAGGCCTGATGTTGCACATAATCTGAATTAGAAATGGGTGATTATCCACAGCATCTGGTTTATATAAATACTTTGAATATTACTTAAAGCTTCTAAAATTACTTCTTTGTTTTTTTCCAGAGTTCTGGAGAACCAAATTCATATTAATATGCATAGCTTTACAGATAGTCAAACACTGGTACCAGTGAAAATCTTTTAAACTTTGATTTACATAACAGTTGTATTATGAACAACTATCTTGAAACGTTTGGGTTTGGTGAATACCAATGCTATTAGGTACTAAGTGTCCTGTGACATTCACTGGGAGTCCTAGAATTTGGGATACTTAGTCCTTGGAACTTTTTTGTTATTATTTGATACTGAGACTAGAGTAACAGCTTTTTCTGTGTATGGAAATTTGGTATATGGGTGTGATAGTCAAAGGTTCTGGTCTCTGTATGCTGCAGTGGGCACTGTATAATTATGTATTTTCCTGCTTTTGCCCATTTACTGCGTTGTCATTAGGAAGCTTATAATGGGTATTTCTCTTGTGGTGTAAGAGTTAATTCCTAGATAGAATTCTCTAATAGACGGTTTCAAATTGGTGTAGCTTTATCTCAAAATGTTTTTTTTAAAAAAATTCATATATTGGTTTTGATCTTCAAGTTGGAAATACCAGTGAAAGCCCAGAATGTAAGAACTATTAATAGACACGGTAGTCACCTGGTCTTACTAGACCACTTGAGGATAAATCCAGATGCCAGCGAAGCAAATGTGAATGTGTGGCATTGACTTGATTAGCACTGAGGTTTATGCCAAGTCATTTCTTTAACAAAATGATATTTCAGTGAAAGACCTTTATGGTTGCTTGGAGAATTAAGAGTTACTGGACCTGACTTCATAGATGTTTCTTTCTGAAGTAGCAATATTTCTTTGAAAGTTATTGCATATTTCAATTATCTTTGCATACACGTGAGGTGTAGTACGATAGGACTGCTTTGCCTAAATTACTTCTAGTGTTAATCAGCATTTTGAATGGGGTAATAGCAAAACTCTTAAGAGCGTAGAGAAGGTTTAATGAGCAGTGGATGTTTAACCTGAAACTGCTGGCATGTTCTGATGGATTGTCTCAGCCTGTAAGCTCACATTTGTTCCCCTGGGCGCTTCTAATTTATGCCGTGTATGTACTGCAGGTATGTTGTGCAGCATATGCTGGCACGCTCTTACTTTCAACTTCTTGTGGATATGCACTGGAAACAGTGGAAACTAACTATGAAAACAACGAATGTTTTCTTAAATGCAGAGAATACATGTGACTGGCTGTTTATGCATGTTGTTGTGTGCGCACCTGTGGTGTGAAATGTCAGTGGTATTGTCTTCTGGCAACAATGCTGCTGCTTTTGGGCCTGTAAATTCTTGAAGCTGAAAAGTTGTGGCTGTATTCTTCATTTTTTGCTTGAGAGATGTTTCATCATAAAGTCTGTAAAATATGGAAGTGATGCTGAGTATGAGCATTTTTCATTCTGTCCATATATATTATGTGTTTATGCTGTTATCCATTTAGGGTTCTGTGCTCATAATTGACTGAATTAGTTATGCTTTTGTTGAGTTCCACTTTGTTTTGGTGTATGTAGACTCTGTCGTCAGGAAGTTTGAAGAAAAAGCTGGAGAACACAAAGAATAAAGTATTGGCAGTGTTGGTGAAAAACATAAATCAGGAAAAATCTGATAACATTGTTTAAATAGCTTCTTATAAATGCGTAAGATTCTTATTAGTCCAACATCAGAAGACTAATGAATATTAATGAATGAGATCAAAGACATTTAGAAATCAAAGCAAGTAAACAACAATTATTTTTAAGAATTATGTAAGTTTTTAACTGCAGAAAAATATGAATCTTAACTGAACAGCTCCATCAGAAGTTTTTCTTGAAAATATTTTTCCTGAAAATTTTTATGTTGAACTAGAAAGGCAATTACATAATGTAAACAGACCAGAAATATATATATTAAAACCTGAAATATATGAAGTGTTTTGAATATGGTGTATTGAAATACCTATAAATTCAACTGTGGAATCTAATAGGCTGGGAGTTTGAGCTTGGCCAGAGTCCATGATCTGAGCTTGACTCAGACTGTCAACACAAATTCGTGAGATATTGAGAAGGAAATTACTTTTGGATGTCTAGGACTTCTGTTTCCTTCTACATTTCTAGTGCTTTTGGAAAAAAGTTACCTGTACTGAAGCACAGTGTAATTCTGTTAAAATGAACAGTTTTGTGTCACTTAATAAAGATTCTGATGATTAAATGCCAGAGTAAGATCAGAACTATCTTCATTTCAATATCTGCCTTTCCAAATGTTACCTAGGTTCACCACATAGCATGATCTGTATACCACAGTTATTTAAACTTTGAACTATGCACGCTAGTAGTATTGCATGGGGTGTTTCATCATCACAATATAATGCAAGTGAATCTTCCAAGATTCAGGGAAAAAATTGGAATAGATTATTAAATATTACTTTTCAGTTATCTTTAAATGTCTACTATAATTCAATTAGTAATTCTTAAATTCCACTAAAATAAAATGAAAAATTAATTTCTGTATGAGATGATGATTTAAACAAAATAATACGTCTAGGCATGAGTTAAGGTATCTTCTATTTTTATTTCGGCAATTAAAACCAAAAAATATATCTGTATAATCTTGTTTAAAACTCTGTGAGGATTTTAATCCATTTAATCTACAAAGGTCATAATGGAAATATTACTCCAAAGGCACAGATCCCCTGGTACAACACAGGAAAGTGTTCTGGTCATGAAGTACCCAATCCCTATGGGCAATAGTGATACTATTTGACAGTTTGTGATTCTTACAAACTTTAATGGCGATGTAGGGCTCGCAAGAGGATTCTTCAAATACTGTCAAAGTAACAGTTTCATTTTGAACCTAGATATAAAGCTAATGGTAGCTAACAGCTTTTAGTGTCACTGAATCAAATTCCTCAAGTAGAAAGAACGATTGACATTCTGTTTTAAAGTGACCGTATGTTTGACCCAGTTCTGCGATCGTGGTGTCATCGCAATTGTATCTCGCTGCTGTAGATTCTTGGAGGCTGACAAGCGGAACAAGTTGCTTTAGCTCACATAGCTCATCTGTCACACTGAGTAGCTTGCAGATTTCTATTATCTGAAGGAAATGTGGAGAAAGTACTTCTCCCCGCTCTCTGCCTATCAGCATAGTCAGCAACCTGCTCACACCCCTGGTAATGGAGTGAAATGAATTCCTAAAAAAAATGGAGAAGAAAAAAAATATTTCCAAGAGATGCAAATGTAAGCCACATTGAATAACTAAAAGGTTTGTAGTTTAAAAAAAAAAAAAAAAATCATGTCCAGCAACTAGATGGGGGGCTTTGGATTGCATGGAAAGTTAATTTACAAAGGTGGCTTGCAATTTCTGAGAAGAAAGATGAAAAGTTTTTAGTTTTATATTTATGATCCAATGCTAAGAACAATTTTGTAGTTCAGTAGGGCAGTGACAGGCAGCTCCATTTTCATTTGTGAGCACTTTCTTAGCATTTAAAAGGTTCAAACTTTCATAGAGATTTTATTACATTTTCCCCAAATAGTGCAGCTAGAATTTTGTACACTAGGCCAAATATTGCCATAATCTCAACACAGAACTCTTTGAAGTTCTGTGATGAGAGCAGTGTTAGGGCATTGAGTTTGTGCCAGTTGCTCTTTGAAGTTCATATGTGGCTGGCTTGACTGCTTTACTCTTGCAATGACCGATTTTTACTTGTCATTTTGAGAGTATTAGCAAAAAATGCACAGAACATA
The DNA here is from genome assembly GCF_031877795.1 of Strix aluco. NCBI lineage: Eukaryota > Metazoa > Chordata > Aves > Strigiformes > Strigidae > Strix > Strix aluco. The sequence continues at coordinate 4,877,688 of NC_133941.1, read as the reverse complement.
ATGCTTAGCAAATGTTGATTAGAGGCTTTTTCCATGTCAAACATAGGAATAAGTTTTTCTAGCCCTTTATGATATGTCTAGTTTTTAAAATGCTTTTACTAAAGGAAAATTTCAAAGTACAGTAACTGTCAGATTGTCTTATTCAACTTAGAATAATCAGCAGTAACACTCCATTTAGGGTTATTGAATTAGCCATTACAGGAACCACAGAAAGTACGTAACACTTCAATTTGTGTTCACTTGAATTTGGTTATTAAGCTTTGATTGACATTCCATTTAACCAAATATTTTGATTTACAATAGTAGAATATTTAACGCATCTGACAAAAATTTGAAAAATAATTGTTTCATTGATACTTGCTTTTATCTGTTGTAGATAACATATTTTTAAAGATGATTATTGGTCCAAAATTAGAAGTTTTTTAGTCTTGTCTTTAAAGTACTGATTCATATTTTTGACTGTCTGAACTTTTGACTCTATGATCATGGAACGTAAATGATATATAAATTTAAGTATTGTTAATAAATTTGTGTATTTTAGAACTACTTTGCAGCTCTCAAATATAAAAAGTTGTAGTAACAATCAATCTTTGAAGAAAATTATGGGTTGAATTTTAAAATGCATTGAACTGATGTGTGATAGTTATGACTTGAAATACTTCAGACTTTTTTAATCATTACAGGTCTTACAGTAATGAGGTGATTCACACATAGTCACAATATTTTTTTTTTTCTATAATAACTTTCAGCTTTGGTCTGGTCTTCTGACTTAAGGCATCATTCTTCCTAATGCATACAAAAATATGTAGTTCCTCAGTACCCCTAATTTTGGTAACTGCAACAAGAATGTGCACTTCAGATAATAAGCTAGCAAGATTGTGACTTCTTAAAGAAAAGGTGTGTATCCTTGAAGTTTTTATATATTTTTTTTAAATGCTGATTTAAATTACCTATTCTAATCCACATCAGCTTGCATCCAATTAGATGTGCACTTGACTGATATTTAAAAATAACTTCAAAACTGAATACAAGTGTAATTTGAATATGGAAGAGTAATCTTGCTATATTGACATGGATTTTTTCTTTTGCTGTTTAAAGAGAATTAATTTTCAGTGAATCAGCTGTCTGAAAACTAGCTATATGAAGTACTGTGGCTATTGGATGTAATGTTTGTAGACATAGGATATAATTTGTGTTTAGTTTAGTTACATAGACAGCTTGTGGAGTTGTCACCTTTTTATTTACAAGATTATGCTGACTGTATGTTTTATCTGTTACTTCCATAAACACATAGCACCATAACCATGTCTGCATTGTGCATGTCTTCAAATGTATGTGGATATAACTTAGGCTTTCTCTATTGTGGCAGTGGTGGGTTTACAGGGGTATTTAGAAACTAGACAAATGTTAGAACTGATGATCATTTGAGGATGACAGTGAGGCATCAGTGGAGAACATGCTGTTAAAAGTACAGAGATCACATCTTTGCTTTAGCTAGTAACAACCACAAACTGGTTTCTGTTTTTTATAATAAGAAGGATTGTGGCAGTCCACAAGCAGAATGATCCATATATGGCACGTGTCAGGAATACCCTCTGGTATTTAAGAATGAGATAGATTACACTGGGGGAGAAGCCTGCTGATAATGTTTCATTCAAAGTGATGCTGTACAAAGTTATTCAAAAGGAATACATCAGCAGATATTTTCATTGAGGAAATGAGCTGAAGCACCATGAACTAATCAAAAATAGGGCTATGGAATGTATGGTGTATGTATGAATTAAGAAGATATTTACATCTTTGGGCTTTACAGCTTCAGTGAAATAGAAAGGGTCATTCTGTGGTAATAGATGGATATGTGGTGAATTGCACAAGATCTGAGAAAATGAGGATTGCATTTATCATATCTAAGGGGAATGTCAAAGTGTGTGTCTGCCTATAACCCTATCAGTGGTAAAATGATTACAGTATGCCTTTGGGAGATACCAATCAATATGACTGTTGTAAAGCTCAACAACAGCTGATGACAATTCAGCTGATGAGTTCTGTGGATGGCTTAGAGAGCTATGAAAAAAACCAGAATAAAAATATCATCTTTGTACCCAAGATCTATGTGGAAAAAGTTTGAAATAATTCTCATAAAAATGAAATGGGACATAACAATCTAGGTTTCAAAAATTAGGTGAAGATGTTCAGTTGAATTCTGTTCACTTCATCATTATAGACAGCACCTGCATTCAGTATCATAGGTGAGAGCATAACAAAGAACCAGAATGATTTCTGGTGATCTTGAAGACTTGAGAGTGTGATGAACTTCCCAGAGTGCAGTTTGTTGGCAAAACCATTAGTAGTTAGCCTCCTTAACAAAAAGGTGATGCTGATTCATTCAGAAAGCCCCCTGGTTTGCTCAAAAGAAATAAAACCTATGACTTCTGACCAGAATGAATCAATGGCAATGTCACAGATGTGAAAAGAATATCCAAAACAAGCTCTGAAGTAAAATGTAAGTGAATAGGAACATTTTAAAAAGTCAGTAGAAGCCTGCTTCTTTTGTAATGAACTCTACAACATATAAAGGCTAAACCGTATGTGTGGGTTTCTTTTTCAGTAAAAGACTGAAATCTGAATTAGTTTTTCTGTGGATAAGATAGAGGTATTTATGAGTGCATAACCCAAACACCTGCTGATAGACACAGATATACAATTTATACATGCACACTTACAGTCTCTCTAACAATCTTCAGCAATAGTGAAGACATACACACCTGAAATGTATATTCCTATTCCCTAAATCCTGAGTTCCTAGCTAACTATATGTGCAGCTTTGTCCCTTGACCCATTTTTGTTGGAGTGGCTATCTTGCTCCTTATGTAGCCAGATCTTACTAGCCTAAATCACTTGAAGAATCATTGTCATTAGGTGCAATTGTGCAATTAAAAGGTGGTAGAAAATTTTTTCTCAGTGGAGCAGTAATGACAGAGGTAATTCTCCTTCACTTGATTGTTTTCTTCTTCCAGGAAAACTGAAGGAAAGAGTTTTGGTTTTGACAATTTTGTTTCTTATTGTGTTAAAATCAGATTAAAATTGTACATAGAGTTACTAGGGTGATGTATAGATTCACAGTAGTAAAGATCAGAAGAGGTCATTGAAGCGTTTAGTTTCATCTCCTGTGTCAGGAATATAAATTTCACTCATTTTCCCTGATGGAGGAAAGTAACTTGTGCTAGGCTGAAATGGAGCTGCTGGAAAGCTTGTCTTCATTTGAAGAAACTGAGAGGGGGATGAGTGGCCTCTTCCTTTGGTAACTAGTTCTACTTGTTTGTTAATCATCTTCCAGATTAAACTTTGATTTGTACAAATCGATCTCTTGGCTGTGTTGAACTGTCTTGCTGACAAACATGCAGGGCAGTTCGCCTGTAACTTCAGAGGAAGTCCGTACTGGCCAAAATTGCTTTAGCCTTGGTCCCCTCTCTGTGTCTGACTCCTAGATGAATTTAGTGTTAGCAACTAAGCTATGGTGTCATTAAAGCAGTAGAGAGAAGCAACATCTTATTAGACTTTTTTCATACAGTAGTAGCTGAACAAAGTAAATATGATTATTAATATACAGGCCAAACATTCTCTTTTTACTGATGGGCAGATCATTACTTTTCTATATGTATTTATTATCCCTTTGTAGCCTTGAAGCACAGAAAGAAGGTATTCTAAAGGGAAGTGTCTTTATTACATTGCATTGACAAACATCGCCTTACACCCTTTGTTGTTATATTCATAGATCTAAGTGCAGAGATTAAAGATAAAGCTGACAGGACAACTTCTTTAGCCATCTGGCTTCCCTATCAGACAAAAATGCTGAGTGGCAGAGGGAAAATGTAAAGAAAGTTGATGTGCTGAGGGTCGCCAAATCTTAGAGAATGACTGCTGACTTCTGCTTTGTTCACAGTGGTTAAGTTATTCTGGTGTAGTTATGTTTGCAAAGATTAATGCTAGTGTATTTAAAAATAAATGCACTGGTACTGCTTCTGGTCCCCAGCTGAATAATGCCAGGTGGAAAAAAAAATTGAAAGTGGCTTTTTTTTTATGGCTTTGCATGAGGCTTGCTTATGTAGTAGTATGTAGCAGGCATTTCTACAGAAAGCAGAAAGTTCAGATACATAATACTGCATAGCTGTAGATATTTCACTGTGTATTAAGTGGATAAATAGGTAAAATTTTTGTAGCAGAGCATAATAGTTGCCTGTGTATGAAGTATCATGGTAACTTTAGTCTTTCCTTTGAAGATAGTTCAGCATTCAGTACTTACTCATAAATGTGTAACTTAATAGTTCTTTGATTAATAGTTAAAGTAGAAATAGTTTTTTGCTAAAAACAGATTGGATAATACATCAGACACCCTGACAGAGACCCATTTTCATCAATAAGCTTTTTTTGGGGAGACTTAAATATCCCATAATCTCATACTTATTTTCAACAACTTCTTTTCATTTTGAGATTTTCTGTTGTCAGCTTCAGAAAGTTGAGCTGTGATAATTAAAGCAGCCTGCAACATAAAAGGAAGATTTAGAAATTCAAGATAGTCACATTATGCAGTGAAACTTAAATTGATATGTATTTGTGGTGTCATAAATTGTAAATCAACTGTTTAAACACTTGTTAAACAACAGATTTATGTAATATAGAAGAAACAAATGTATGCTATGCTGTGCTATGAGTTTGATTTTTTTTTTTTCTTGACCATATTGGCATTTTATGACATGGTGAATTAATTTTTAATATTTATATGCACAGTTTATAGGTGGATTAATAAAAACAAGATTGGAGCAAATACTTGCAATGAGTAAAAGTATTTTCAAAGGAAAACTTGAGAGGCAAGGAAGTGTACTTATATATGTGGCAGCAGCAATTTGTAGGTTTAGAGCTCTTGTACCTGCTTAATCTCCTCCTTAACTGTTGTTATCGTGGTACCTGCAGTGTTGCATGCCATAGGTGACTTGTGAACCAAATATCCCTATTATATTTGATAGTTTTGGCTTCCATTTCTTAGACCACTACTTCCCCCCCGCCCCCATGTTCCTGTTCTTTGGGTACAGAGTGAAAATGTAAGTTAGATTCCTTGCAGTGTCTGCATCCTTTAGGTGGCACATCTGTATAGCTGCTGTCAGATGCTATTACCTGTATTAATTGTCAGACTTGCTTTTCCTTGGAGGGATACTGGCAGGAGGAGGAATCTCCTCTGAGGAGGAGGTGATTAATTCTGCCCTAGTATGAGCAGATTTCTTGGATGTTATAGTCCATGCAGATAGCTCTTCACACCTTCATGGTGAACTGGTGAATATGAGTTAGCTCCATCGTGAAGCTGCTGTCTCACCCCTTTAGCACTGAGCTGAGCTCAAGCTACCATGATTTGCCCCTTAGCTACTGATCTGGGTTTGATGTCAAATTAGGAGAATCATGCAGCTTTGCTCTTGATTGAAAAGGCAGTGTAGGTATGCCTTTTGTATGTTAGTAGGATGTTAAGCAAACAGGCTGAGTGGGTGGAAAACAGGGATGAAGAAGCTCAGTTGTAGAACCTTGTACATGGTAGTAATGGAATTGTGTGTGTTGATCTCTGTGTCTCAGTGAGAGCCTGATGGATTTGCTTTTGAGCCCTGAGCAGGATGGTGAACTGGATCAATTTGTGGTTTTGTGAGACCATGTTGCCTGAATTCCCAATTCACTGAGCATGTTTTTGTGTGAACTGTGATTAGTCTATCTCCAGATACAGTAAACAGGAGCTCTGAAGGCAACTTTGAGAAGAAAGGAATGGAAGTGTCTTTGCTTTTGCAATTCTGTGTTTGGTTTGGTAGTGGAGTTAAGAGGTACGATAGTTCTCTTTCCTGTTGGAGGCCACTAGTCTTTTTCTTTATATGATGTGTCTGTGAATCAGTAGTCTGACATAACAGGAAAAAAAGAGAAATAGTTTTGGTTGTCCAAAAATATGAAAAAATCTGTGTATATGACCCAAGAAAAGAATTGATGATGTAGGCAGAATGGAAAGGTTAGATATGACAGCATGTAGCCATCAACCAGTCATCGTCCTGAATTCTGTAAGAGAATTGGCATCCTGAGGCAGCCTGGCCTAGAAATTTCAAGAACATATTCTGTTGTGTAAATGTCTATTTTAAAAGACATAAGCAGATAACTGCTCAGCTCAAGCTTTTAAACTAAAAATAACATATAATGTAATTTTGAATAGACTACGGAAAGCAAAGTAAGAATGTAATGGTGCATAACAGGTGCCATTGTACTGCTATGCAAATTGCAGATTACTCTGAATTTTAGACATGTCAAAGGATTAATATCCAGCTGCTCTTCTCAGACCATTCATTCAAAAAATAAGGAAAAATTCTTCAAAGGAAACTCTGTAACTAGACTGTTAGTGAACATGAGTGATGTGATGGAGTTTGTTTTGTGGGGTATTGACCCACCTCCAGAGGGGAGAGGGGAGGGAAGTCTGCCTTTTGGCTTGGAATATTAAAATAAATAGTTGAAGTCCAGCTAGAAAGGACTGAGAGAATCAAAGGGGAGGGAGAAGAAGTGCTATGTCAAAGTGGTGTCAGGTGTTTGAGATACTGGCTATCTGGAAACAATCCTAAATACTGACTTACCAGCACTCTAACAGGGAAAAGTACAAGAGCCAATATCAGCCAGGGCTACTGGAGACCAAATTTTATTTGAATATAGGATGTTGATATACCTAGAATATATCAAAGGTGGGACTTGCTATCATGTCACTGAGAATGAATTCTGTGTACTGCTGATTTTAAAATAGATTTTCCAGTGGTTAAAGGAAATAACCAGGGAAAGACAAAAAAAAAATGGAGGAAGAGTGATTAAACTAGAAAAAAGAATAATAAAATCTTAATCACTAGCACATCCCTACCTGGCAATAATGGTAATGCTTATTCGGTGGAAAGATGGAAGTGTTCAGGAGAAGCAGTCCATCTGCAAAGCAGCTGACTGTATTCCCATTGTTTTACTGCTTGCACTGCAGTGGATCTAAATTTGATGAAGTATCTTTGTCATTGAGAGGCAGTAAAAGTTTCCCCACTAATTGTTCCTAATGCATTTCTTTGAATTATTGGGGACTTGAGAGTTTGAAACACTAATAGTTGCTCAAATTCCCCAAATGAATGGGGGCAAGCCTACCTTGACACAAAATAGTAGTGTCCAGTTCCTTGAGGAAGTGTGTTCTCTGAATGCATTTATATTTCAGCAGATTAATTTAGAAATAGTTTGCTTGGTGACAGCAGCAAAGACCTCTTTTTCCAAACTACCTCCTTCATATATCTGGGATTTCTAAGATAATTTTCTGTAGTAGTAGTACTTGGCTGTACAAATGATTGATTTAAATATTTTTCTGGGACAGTTGTTCATGGAAGGCATTGCTGGGTTATATATATACCTTGAAAATATAATTACATTGAACAGCATAAATTAAATTTTTACAGTAAATTATCTGAATTTGGAAGTAGCTGTCTTTGGAAACCTGTCTCTGTCCTGTAGAAGGCAGCACGGTGGAATTGGTATGTCTGGTTCATACATCCTTTTTAAAGAGACAGTATTTATAGTAATAGAATGCCAATTATATTATTGACTGAGCAGAAGAACTGAAAGGTGATTGCTTGAATTAAGGTGACATTGTGTGCGAGTGTGATCGAATTTAGGTTCCCTCTTGCCAAACACAATTGGTAAGCCCTTAGAATCTCCAAATAAATACTTGTGCTTTAAGGTCAGTCCGGACCTCATGGATTGCTTTCGCTTTCTCTGATAAAAGCAGATGCAAGCATGCCAAATTGCTTTGCTCCAGCTTAACCCTAGCACTGTTTGAATTCATAAATGCTACAAAAGGAAAGCTTATAAACGCATACAACAGTGAAGTGGAAAAATGTCATGCCTATCTAATCTATTTCCTGGGAAGGGGAGAAAAATCTTTTTATTCTTTACTGGGACTCGGGGAATAAAATGAGGACTGGATGTTATGCTTATAATCAAGAATTGTCTTTCATATTTTCAGTGGATATAAACCCAACATTTTCTGTTGTCCTTCTGGTATATTATCTCTGAAATGAGACAGTAAAGACACCTTTTTTAATTGTATTTATTAGAATAGTATGCTGTATTTAAAGTCTTTTTCATTTTTTTGTACTTGTTAATATAATAGTTATTAAGCAGCTATTTTTCTGAAGATTTTGGTTTAAGGATCAAGTGTTCAAATGGCAGCACACCATTTAGTAGACGAAACAAAGCAATGCTGCTTTATACGGTAAGTATTAGAAATGGCATTGATGGGAACTTTGCTATGAATTGATAACAAGTACACGGTTTTAAATAACTTGGACAGGAAGAAATGCTCCTAAAATAGAGCGCTTGAGGGAAAAGTAGGTTTTCACACTGTAAACAGGGTCCTTTGAAAGCTGAGGGAAGGAAAAAAAAGGGGGGGGGGAGGGGAAGGAATTAATGCCATATTTCCATTATCAAGTTTGTCATAGCTTTGTGTCTCAAAACAAACTATATTTGCAACAGCCACTTTGTCAGAGCTCCACAATACAGTAAGTTAAATCATTATATTGTTTTAAGAACACTTGTTCATTTGCAGAGGGTGGTTTTTTGGGGTGTCAGTAAGATGAATTGTTGAGAAAGGAAGCAAAAGTGAAGCAGTAGTGGTTAAAGTTCAGTGCATGTGTTGATACTGCATCTTCTTGTATGTATAAGTTGAAGAGCTGAATGGAATAATTTTTCCCATTATTACTTTCTATAATGGTTTTCTTATATCATGTTGTCTTAACTACTCCATATACAGCCAGGGTGATGTTGCAGTCACATGGTAATTTTTAATTCCTTCCTCACAGGTGAGGGCTGGTGAGTTCACTTGATCACTCAAATTGAAATAGTATGGAAAAATATTATTGACACATCAGCCAAAATGTGCCATGCATTTGTCAAGGATAATAGTAATGTTATGCATGTTGTTCCTTTACTGAAGAGGAAAAGGATTTTTACCAGGAATGGAATACAGCTGTATGTAGTGTTTTCACAAATATTTCCTTTATACTTTGCATATACTATAGGGATTTTAAATACATAGTGTGAATTAAAAAAAGTTGTTTCTGCAAGAGCCAGTGGTTTTTGTCCTCTTATATGGAAGAGTTCTTTTTTATTTCTGAACATTAGTACAGAAACAGCTCTTGGAAGGATTTTTCTGGTTTCTCAGCTGATCATCTTCGCCAGTGTATTTACTGCATGAGCTTAGTAGCCACTGTCCTTCTAACTTCTGAAGAATAATGAGTTTTACACCTTGAAATTTGGGATTACACATTTCAGACTGTATGTACTGCAATGACTCCTAACTTTAAAGGTTTTCAACATACCAGTTGCCAAATTTATGTTAGAATTTAAGAATAGGTGGAGAATGAGATAACAGCAGTGGCAATCTGTTTTACAGGTGACTGCATCATATGACTTTAAAATTCCGTATATCATGATAGGACTAAAATAAAATGGCTCTATACAACCCAGAAAGTGAATTTATACCAAGATTCAGGTTGCATAACACTTATTTCTGATCTAAGATTCAGATGATGTTAAAAATGTAGCACTCTCAGGATTAGTGTTCCATTGTTATACCAATATTTCTTGGCTAAGATGGAAATATTTGTTGAAATCACTTAAGTTTTTTTTTCTAAGCGAAACAAAGCAGTTAGCCTTCAGAAACTGCAGCTACGGGAAATGTGTTGTTTACTTTTCCAAGGCGGTTTAGTGGTGTTGTAAACTACTACCTGTAATCAAGTTAGTTCATCTACAAACAGAACTTTATTATTAAGTTCCTCAGGTTTTAACTGCGGATAACTAATATCTTGTGTCTTATCAGTGCATCTTTATTTCATCATAAATATAATACAAAATGATTTCATTGTAAAGTTGAAATTCTGCATCCAATGGGTGTTGAATCCTCTTTTGGAAAGTGGTGCTTAAACTTCAGTGCCTCTCGTTGTAGTTCCAAACCTGAAATAGGGCAGGTAATTCTTAAGTCAAAATAGTTTTCCAAATGTTATAAATTCTTAAAAAACAAAACCAAAAGCATTTTAGTAGACAGTCTGTCAGCCCAATGAGATACCGACAGGATTTTGTAGGACGCGGATGGCAGAAGAAAATCTAGTAGTTCACTGCTTAACACGCTTTTTTTTATTTCCAATGATAATCTGTTGGGTTGCTAGTTTTGTCATATAACATAGGGTGTGGCTACCTAATTAGGTTGCTTTAAAGCCCATTGGTGATGCTGATATATTTTTCACAATCCTTTTGCCCAGGGTTGCTTTTGATAAAGGCTAACTTCTCAGTCTTGGGGAAAAAAGCTTGTTCATGGGGCTAAAACTGAAAAATGCGTTATGCTTGATGTTCTTGGTAGAAGTGTAATGTGCAACAGAATTTTCTATACTCTGTCTCTTGAAGCCATAGCTTCTGGACAGAAATGGCAAAAAGATGTTCAGATCACAGTTAAAGGGATTCCAGTTAATCATAGTTGGTAGATTAAACTTTAATCATTCAATTATAGCTTTTGGCCTAACTTTTTTAACACTAGAAGGTCAGTAACAAAAAAACTTGGTCTGAGTAAGTATGTGCTGCTTGACACCACAAAACAGTATGCTCTTTGCAGTAGCATGTTGAATATTTTGTAAAGGAACAGTTTGTTCACACAGTAGAATTCACATAGTAGAAGTCTTTTTATATGCCTTAAAATTGTCCACTGATGAAACCTACGTTGTCAGGACTTCATCCAGTGGAAACTGCTGTACACTTTTTTGTTGAAAATGTAACTATCATACTTCTGTGTGAGAGCAGCAAGACTGAAAGATGTTATTAGGAAATCATTTATTTAAAGGTACTCAAACTCAGTTGCAGAGAATTGAAGTCTCCAGGAAGATTTAGCAAAGAGCTTTGAATACTTAGCAGGAAACTTGACACATTCAAGCCCCTCCATTTCATGTACCCTCAGGGTAAAGACAAAGCTAATAGCTGAATGGTTTCAGACGTCTTTTGAGCAGAAGCAGACACAAAGGTGGACTCAAAAGCCTAGGCATGGCAGGGCCACCATTTGTCATGACGTTTGAGGAAATAAACTTCTCTATTTAAGAGGGTCTTATTCCCTTCAACCATGCCTTTAAAAAAATGAATTAAAAAAATAGAAAACAAAATGAACACACACACCCCCACCTTTGGCTCTATAATCTCTTGTATGTATTTATTGTTTTGTTGAAAATATTTCTGAAGGAAAAGCCACTGAAATATATCATCACCCTGGCAAGGGAATTTTTTTAGGAGTAGAAACGGATAGTACATGTCACTGCGAAAGTTAGGCACTCTTTAAATGAATTCAGTTAGGAAAACTGTCAGATGGTTAATGCAAGTCAATTGTCAAAAAAGACATTCTTTATCAAGCACTTCTGAAATTGCAGGTTGGAACTCTTAGAAGAAATTAAATAAAGCTTCTAATTTTGTCTTTAATACTGTATACTGTCAACATAAACTGGCTTAATTCAATGAAAGTTCCAATTTATATCTAGAAGTTTTAATTTTTGTTATTGCTCTGTAGCTTAGGCATTATTCCTGCTTATCCATACTAGATGTGTATAATGCCATTTTTGCATGATGATGAAGTTTAATATCTAAATAAGAGTACTACTGCAAATGCGGTATTGTATGTTACAGTATTTCAGATACAAGAATAGAAATTTGTAACAATTTCAATCGAAGTTGCAGTATTTTGTTACCACTAAATAGTTCAGTGGCTACTCAATAATTCTACAGTAGTTCAATCCTCTGATAAATTACTCCTTAAGCAATTTTCAAGAAGCTTCTGATTATCTTTAAACCAACACCACATTTTTGTGTCTTAAACTATTGTCTTCCATCTTCATTATCAAACAAAAAAAAAGTTTCTTGGCATCTCTGCTAATCTTCTCAATGGAATGAGATGAGCAAAGAAGGTAGGAACTAAACCGTTTGTTCCAGCTGCTCTCCTGGAAGTTGGTGTCTGGTTGCTGTCACGCCCTGCTCTGAGAACAGATCTCAGGTAAGCTGAGCTGAGTAGTTTCAGTGAGGCTGAGTGTTCAGGACTGGCTTCATTGTAGAGGAACTCAAACGGGTTCAGTGCTACAAAGCAAGGATGGTTTTTGCCTTGTTATGACATGTCATAGTTTTTTTTGACTCTCAAATGTTGTTACTAATGGTTAGACCTAAGAAGCTGCGGTAGCTAATTGATTCTTCTTTTTCCCCAGTGTCAGTGTTCTGTACTCTGCAAGAGCATAAATTCTTACTGTAATTCGTATATATGACTTAAAATATAGGTTAACCTGCAGGTAGGTAAACCTGCTTATTTTTATTATCATTGGAATGAGATCTTGAGTAAGATAGTGGTAATCTGAACCTATTAACATGCTTTATGCTATTTAAGTCGGTATTTTAGAAACATTTATTTTAGTATTTTCCTCTAGGTAATGCTGTAATAATACAAATTGCTGCTGCTGCTGTTTAAATAGTTTTACAAAGTGGACGTCTTCCAGGAAAATCTTTGACTTCCAAGCCTGGACAACTCTGAAAAGTCCCAAAAAGGACTTCCCCTTTTCTTCTTTATTTATAGATTAATTAAAGGAATAAAAGTTTAGTGGTGAAAACACTACTCTAAATTGATTGGAAAGTATTGTAATGCATTTTTTGCATCTCCTAACTTGTAAATTTTAATTTTTTTCATTTTTCCCTACTTGGCAAAAGCTAATTTAATTAAGCAAACCAGATGACACTTTGGAAATGTACTGGAGTTCGGTCCTATTTAACATGAGTATTGCTCCCTGCGTATATCTCAGCTTCCTCTCATAGAACTGATAGATACTTAAATGGAGGAGATTCTACTTGTAGTGGGAGGCACTGACATCAGTGCAGTTGATGGGGTTCTGTCTGATGTTGTCCCTTCCAATATTAGAGAACAAATAGCTTTGCTAAAGGTAAGAGCTGTGCCCCGTCTGCCTTTATTGAAAGCCATTTTTTCTATCTGTCATGTTATGATATCTTGTTTGAACAGTTTTCTTGAATAATCTTATATTCAAGCCAAATTTTCAAAGCAGTTTTTCATTGCGGAGTATTTTATATGCAGCGTGTCATGGTTTAACCCCAGCCAGCAACCAAGCACTACCCAGCCACTTGCTCATTCCTCCCCCCTCCCAGTAGGATGGGGAGGAGAATCGGGGGGGGGGGCGGGGGAAGTAAAACTTATGGGTTGAGATAAGAATGGTTTAATAACTGAAATAAAATATTCTAATAACAGTAATAAAAAGGAATATAATAGAGAGTGAAAAAAACCCAAGAAAAGACATTGCTCAACCTGCTGACCGATGCCTGAGCAGCAATCTGCCCCCCCAGCCAACTCCCCCCAGTTTACGTACTGGTCATGACATTCTATGGCATGGAATAGCCCTTTGGCTATCTTGGGTCAGCTGTCCTGACCATGCTCCCTCCCAGCTTCTTGTGCACCTGCTCACTGGCAGAGCATGGGAAACTAAAATCCTTAACTTAGGATAAGTACTACTTAGCAACAATTAAAACATCCATGTGTTATCAACGTTATTCTCACACTAAATCCAAAACATGGCACTGTACCAGCTACTGGGAAGAAAATTAAATCTATCCCAGCTGAAACCAGGACACAGTGATTGACTGTGCATGAGTATCAATGGGCCTGTTCACTAGAATATCAAAGTCTTGGTCTATTGCTACTAAAACATGTTAGATAAAGTTACAGATGTCCTAGTATCATATGTTGTCAAGAGTGTTCTGACATAAATTTCTTGGTTAAATCACCAGATAAGAAAACTAACAAACTTTAAGTAAACTATTGTACATGATGCAAAGACAAATCTTTTATTGGGGGGATACTTCTGTTGCACTGCTGACCCTCATGAAAAAGTAGCTTTGGCCGTTTTGTCTCATTATCAGAGCTCTATTTTCCTCTTCCCACAAATACGTATGGTACTTTGAAGTCATTTGTAAAAAGGGAGGGAAGGAAGAGATGCTTTTGACACTATTGGTCTAAGAGAAAAAGTGTTGGGAGATGAAATCTGCTCTCCAAAGGAGTACATGCGTGGAAGAAGTGTTAGCAATTTCAAAGAACTTTTGGAACAAATACATGTATAGGTAGCCCTCTTTGCTTGGGAGGAGTCACTGTGACTGAAAACTGGAAAAAGGATAATGATCTGTGGAAACTGTCCATTGGAGCATTCATAGTGCAGAAATACTGTGTTATGAACCTAAATTTTCGGAGCAAGCTACCATGTGAGTATGAGGTGTTTAGTTTTATTAGAGCTGTATTCTAATAAAAGCTTTTCCTAGGTTTTGTAGTATAAGTAGGACATACTTGGGATGTGAAAATGAGATGTTGGTTTGCTTCGGAATGTGACAATTCAGAGCACCCTTGAAGGGTTTTCTCATTACAATGAGTCTGTTTTTTTAGTGTTTTGGTAGGCACAAACAAGTTAGAAGGAGCAGAGGCAGATGAGGTTATCTTCAGCATTGAGATGAACTAGAGTTAATAATGTATTACTGTACACCAAACTTTTTTGAGAATGTTTTCAGAAGATATTTTGAGTCCAGGGAGGAGTTGGTGGTATCATTAAATAAGTTGACAACTTCTGTAACCAGCTTTTTGGTATTATAGCTCAAGGGAAAGTCAATAAACTTTGATTTCTGGCATTAATGTAATTATTTTGATTATTTTTTTCTTTTATGGTTCCTTTTGCAGAAGGCTACAGTAATATAATATCAGATGGCCAAAAGCAATTCAGAAAGTCAGTGTCCCATAGGATGACGTACAAATGTAGGAAGACTGGGGGTGGAATAAATCATTTCCTCTGATCTTGTTAGGGATGAAATTATTATAGAGAAGCAAATGTAATTTGCTGAATATTCAAGGAGGAAGAGAAGTATGAAGTGCTCCTTTGATTACCAAAGGTACTCTTTTAAAAGTGTTTTTCTTTTTGTCTCACCTGTGGTATTTTCCTTACAGAGTATATGAAGGTGTTCTCATTGCCAATTGTTTTGATAGCTGTAATGTACCACTTCAGGTCAACTGCTACTCTTGTATTTTGGTTGATTTGGGATAATCAAACATTAATCTTCATCTTCCTCTGACCTTGGCCTAGTAAGAAATTACTTTAAATGTGATAATCTGTTTATTTAATTATTCTGATACTAATGTACTCAGTTTCATGCTCCCATGAGAGAATATGGGACAGGTGAGATGAGTGAATCACAATAATATAAATACCTTGTTGAATATTATAGGCCAAAGAACTTGCAAATTGACCTTAAAACACAATAGCTTGATCAACTTCCTTGAAAACACTCTTTTCTCCGAACAAAAGAAAACTAAAAGATGATGTATTGAATCTTTAAGATTAAATCTTTCCGCAGGTAAATGAAATGCATCTTGATGTGTCAGTTGTTTAGAAAGAAAAGTAAAAGTGGGAGACATGTATGTATACACAGTATTTTTTAAATGTATTTTGTTTTGGAAACCAAAGTCTGTAAAATAGAGTATCCTAGAAGCCTATAACCTTTTCTTAGCCTTGTTTTTCAGGTTTCAAAGAGTAAGAATCCTGAAAAGAGTAGCTTTTGATGTGTTTTGATACATTACTCTTTCCTTCCCTTTCATTTTTACTATTTCTTCACTGGGACATACAAATACAAGAAAATGATTTTAAATTATTTGATGATTGAAGATGCTCAGGGAGCACCTTTTCTATGAGGACAGGCTGAGAGAGTTGGGCGTGTTCAGCCTGGAGAAGAGAAGGCTCCGGGGAGACGTTAGAGCAGCCTCCTGGTACTTAAAGGGGCTACAGGAAAGGTGGGGAGGGACTCTTGATCAGGGGTGTAGGGATAGGATGAGGGGTAACAGTTTTAAACTGAAAGAGGGTAAATTTAGACTAGATATAAGGAAGAAATTCCTTACTGTGAGGGTGGTGAGGCCCTGGCACAGGTTGCCCAGAGAAGCTGTGGCTGCACCCTCCTTGGAAGGGTTCAAGGCCAGGTTGGACGGGGCTTTGAGCAACCTGGGCTAGTGGAAGGTGTCCCTGCCCATAGCAGGGGGTTTGGGACGAGGTGTTCTTTAAGGTCCCTTCCAACCCAAACCATCCTATGATTCTATGAAAGACCTGAACTTCATCCTTAAAACTTTATCTGCAGAACTCTAGTAGTGATTAAAAAAAAACGCCAAGCCCCAAAATGAAGAAAGATTTTGTGTGCTGCCTCTAAACAGAAAAGATTAAGTGACTTGTTCAGCATCGATGAAGAGAGATTCTTGCCAGGTCCAAGCCAAAAATGCTGGAAGAGATATTCTTTCTGTATCTCCACAATACATTCTGGTATTGTGCCAGTCCCTCTTGGAGTGTGCAGCCTGTCCCAGGATGGTGCTTTCTTTAAGTAGTTGGTCTGGGGATGGTGCTGGAGGAGGTTCCTCACAGTGCAGTAGAAGTGACTGTTCTAGACCCAGACAGAATCATCTGTCTGCTGTAAATCATCTCTGGCAAGCCCTGCTGCTGCTATTCTTTCACCTGAGAGCCACACCATCTGTGGGAAGCTTTTCCTCTCACCAGTCAAGCAGGCTTTGACCCAAAAGTCTTTACTCTGCTCCCCAGCCCTACATCTGCCAGCACAAGCTATAAGTTGTAAAAGTGCAGCAGAGACTCTATTCTACAACCGTTTTGTCTGAAGTGAGTTGTGGAGTCTCTAGAACATCCTGTTGGGACTGTGATTATTTTCACAGCTTCCTACCAAAGATTGCAACTTAAAATAATCATCTGCAGGGTTATTTAAGGCTGACCAACTACATTCTGTTCAAAGTGTTATGTACAGTGGTAAAGCTGATCAGGTGTGATTTGTCAGCTGTGGTCATGCAGATCTGCTTTCAGTCACTTGGGCAGCTAGCAATTAGCAGCCATCATAGAAGGTTTAACTTCAGTGTTAGTCTCAATGCAAGTCTGCCCTGAGGAGTCAAATATTAATAGCTATAACTAGGCAAATACAATTCCATGTAATTCTCTAACTCATAATCTGGGATTTGATATGCAGCGTTTTCTAGTTTAAGTCTGAAGTTGGTTAGACATGTCAGTTATTGTTAGGAAGGAATAATATTCCAGATGGTTAAATTTAAGTGTAAATTTTTCAGATACACCCAACTGACTGAAGTGCCTAAATTCTAGTTTTGGGAGAGGCTCAGCTTTCAATAAGTTTAAAGCTTTTTAACGTCATGAAGTCAATGAACAATAAGAGAGACTGAATTTACTGCTTGGTGGTTACTCTGTGGTTATTCCCCAGGTAAATATTTGTAGAGCACACTAACACAAGATGCTTTTGTTTGCACTGCTCCACTTAGTACATGCTAAGAAACATCCAGAGAATTAGTAGATTTTATCGTGATTATTCTTACCTTTGTTTATCATAGGAAATTCCCCGTGAAGACAATCTTAGAGCCTCATCAGTACATAGGAACCAGTTTCACAAAGCAATTGCAGGTTTGGATGATGCAGCTAAGCATGTCTTATAAATCCTGCTATCTGCATTATTAGACATTTGAGAGTTTGACCTGCACTAATTAGACTGTGTGATCTTTCAAAACAAGGACAGGGCTCGTAGGTCACTCAGGTGCTTTGGAAAATGGTACTTTGTGATGTTTATCTTGTACAACTGATATTTGCTAGCATTTAATAGGGAAAATCTTTTACTACGTGTAAAACTGAACCTGAACGAGGTAGTCTAAGGTAGTTCCTTTGTGGTTTGTTCATGTTTTTTGTTATTTCCCTTTTGGTAGAAACTGGCAATCACAATAGCAGACCTCTGTCTAGTAAGAGCTGTTTTGTATAGCTGTGAGTAGTACTACACATTGAAATTCTGACAGGCCTTGCATAAACCATGATCTGATTGTTGGGGGTTTTTTTTTGCCTTCTGGCAAGAAGGCAAGATCACAATGCATTATTATTGAGTCAGGTTCTTGTGTAGTGTAACTAAAGCTTGAGAAATCTATCACATTGTTCTTAAATTTCATTTCTGTGGGTTTGATAGTGCCAAGCTGATCCCATGATTCTCTACTGTAGAGGCTTCAGTGCACTGACTCAGAAGTATATTGAGCCAACATGAAGGAAAACACATAATTTTTCATGACTAAAGAAAACATGAAAGTTAAAACTGTAGAGGCTGAGTGAAGGCAAAAGTGAAGAAATATAATTTACCTTACTCACTGGTTTTACTTATTACCTAGTTGTTATCCTGCTGAAGTTCTGCAGGTAATAAAACTGTGTTGAAATCTTTTTCTTCTTGTTGTGGTTTATTGTTGTTGTGTCACCTTCTTGGAATGTTTTTTGTTTGTTTTTTCCTGAATACATAATTTCACCTTTCCCAAGCCTGTATTTATCACTTTGATCATTAGAGTATATCCTTTGGAAATACAATTTATTGGAGCTTTAACCAATGCAGTCGAGCCATTGAAAAACATGGAAGCCATGGGCATGTGAGACTTGCCAGGTGTAGTTTTCTGTTAGTAGAGAGTAATAGGGTTTTTTCTAGTAGTCTTAAGTACAGACACTGTCAAGAATATTTACCTAGGTGAAAACAAAATATTGTAATTGGAATAAGCGATAAAAATACTATGTAAGTAATACTGTGAATAGAAGTAATCATTAATAGTACCTATTAGCAAATGACACAATTGCATGTGAAACAGATTGCATACAGAACTGTCCTGTACACTACACTTCTGAAACAGCTGATGTCAGGTGATGTATAGGTAATTAATGGGTTTAATGACTTTCTTGAAAATTGACTTGGGAAGTCTGTAGTTATAGTTAATGGTAGCATCACAGAGGATAGGTTACATAGTGGCTTGTGTTTTACCTCTAGATGTGTATATACAGATCATTAAATTCCTATTCATGGTGCAAATATTTGTGTAAGTTCAAAATCCTGAATGACCAAGCAAATTTTATAGTTTGAAGTAATCTTCCACAGGCAGTTGGCTGTATGACTAATAGAATTATGTATGCGTAAAATTGCTTTTACTGTAGAAGCCAAAATGCAGAATAATAGCTTGTCAAACTGTCATTTGCAAGTGAGATCATAGATTTCGTAGTCCAAATTAGGTTGTGTTCTTTTTCTTTTTGTCAGGTCACATTCTAATAACCATATTGTGCATTAAACCCTGTGATTATCTGAGCACTTGACAGATGGTAGGATGTTAATTTATATGTAAGAGACAGTGATTGCCTGTGCAGTAATGGTATTCAACAAAATATGAAATGTCAAAATCCACTTTTTGTTATGTTTTTACTTGACTTATTTCAGCAAGGTAATTCTAGCAGAGTAATTTTTTTCATAGCTAAACATATGCTTCATTTACTACTGTTAACAGGTTTTGAGGTCTTAAATCTTACTTTTTGTATTGAAAGATGTTTACATGTTGATCTAGAGTACAGGAAAATTGTGGAGTGCAGTGAAAATGAAAAGTTATTATATTTGTTAGGTTTAAGTTTTAAACATGTATATTACTCAATTTTAAGGAAAAGGATATTAGTTTTAGGATCACTTAAGAATTAGTATGATACTGATCAGTTGGTTTTCTGATAACACAACTGTCTTAAATTTATACCAGAGTTCTATTAAATTGTTATCAAAATGAGTAGTTACTCCTAATATCTTCTTTAATTATCATTTTAATGTATGTCACAGAAAACAGTCCGTTTGAGCCCAAAGGATTTTGCCTTTTGATGGATTTGAGAGACAGTTGGGGTTTCTAATGTGTAGCTAGAGAGAAAAGAGTGAAATGTGGCACAATTCAGTGCCACACGCTTACCTGTACAAAATACGTGAATGTCATGGAGATACCTCCCAACCCAAAGTTTATGTTGAGGTTTAACCCCAGGGGCAACTAAGCACCACCCAGCTGCTTGCTCACTCACCCCTCAGTGGGATGGGGAGAGAATTGGGAGGGTAAAAGTGAAGAAAACTCATGGGTTGAGATAAAGACAGTTGAATAGATAAAGCAAAAGCTGTGCACACAAGCAAAGCAAAACAAGGAATTCCTTCACCCGTTCCCACAGGCAGGCAGGTGTCCAGCCATCCCCAGGACAGCCGGGCTCCATCATGTGTAACAGTGACTTGGGCGGACAAAGGCCATCACTCCAAATGTCTGCCCCTGCCTTCCTCTTCCCCCAGCTGTATAAGCTGAGCATGACACCACATGGTCTGGGGTACCCCTTGGTCAGTTGGGGTCAGCTGTCCCAGCTGTGTCCCCTCCCAGCTCCTTGTGCCCCCAGTCTCCTCCCTGGTGGGGTGAGGAGTAGAAAAGGCCTCGATGCTGTGTAAGCACTGCCCAGAGTAACTAAAACATCTCTGTGTTATCAACACTGTTTTCAGCATAAATCCAAAACACAGCCCCATACCAGCTACTGTGAACAAAATGAACTCTATCCCAGCCAAAATCAGCACATTTTGTCTTCATGAAAGCTGTGTTTCAGAAACATTTTGGTCAGCAATTGGTTGAAGGAGAATTTGGAAGGGTATTCCAAGCATACTGAGCAGCACGAAAAAGGTCTTACAGATAAAAAGAACATTGCTGTATTGTCCAGAGCAGTTAACACCAACAGAAGTCATTTTCGTTGCCTAGTATTTTTTGAGAGCTCAAACTTAGTAGGTACTTGAATGGTTTTCCACATAAATTGTCTGCACTTAGTTTGGGTCTCTGGGACTGTGCTTTATTTCAAATCATTGTAATAATTAATTGTTAATTGGAAACATTTGCTTAACCCTTGGAAATCAGGCTCTTTCACTAATAGTGTGACTTTAATTGTTATTAGTTAATAAACTGATAACTAGTTAATAGAAATCTGCCCTTGTGGTCAAAGATTTAGTCTTAGTTTTGCAGTTCAGTTGGTTCCTTAATTTTTCAAAGAAGTTCCCTTAATTTTCTTTCTTCAAAAGCAATACAAAACTAAAAATTTACTGAGTCTTTTCTCCAGTTTGACATGCTTCTGAGCCTTAAGAATGGTAATTCCTCATAGAAATTAGTTTTATGTAAGTGCTGGAATTGTTTTGTCGGATGTTTAGTTGCTTTATAATTGGGATAGGAATAAGTAGTGCAGAGGGCATAAGCAGATTTGATTGGCTATTTTGTGTAAAAGCAAGACCGAGACTGATAAGTAGGGAGTAAGTTGGAGTATATCGCAAGAAATTGTGATAAAACCATTTTGGAAGGGTTTACCTGGATAACAGTGATACCGTTTACTCTGTAAAAATGAAGTTCTATGTTCAGTTATTAGGATTCTATTGTAATTGTAAGCTTTAAGAATATAAATTGTGTTTTCTTTATTGAATGTGCCTTCTGTTCCTACTTTAATCCCCTACTGGCATTTCAAATAAAACTTGTGCAAATGCACAAACCACAAAGTTCCAGATGTTGAAGTCTAAAACCAACCATTGTTCAGTAGAGGTCTAGTGGCTGAACATCGGAAGTGGTGTCTAGAAAACATGCATTCAGAGCATTTGGAGAAACGAGTGTATATAAAAGCGTGCTGAAATCTTTGGTTGGAAACATAAGCACTAGGACAGCTATGAAGCTAACAAGCAAGAGCATTCAAAGTACTGAAAAAAACAAATATCGGGCTTTCCATTACTTTTGCTTTGCTTCAGAATTTATACTCTATCGTTCTCTGTTGCCACTTATCCCTCTTTTAAACCAGTGTATGAGTTACTTTCAAGCCAGTACACTGACCTTCAGATGAAAGGGCAAATCTATTTACTTCATCTTATGGTTAGGAAATCAATGATTTATATCTAAAAATTTTCTGAAAAAGAATTCATTCTGCAAAGAAAAATTGCCTTAATACTAGTACGGAACTAGAGATAGTCTTGCTTGCCTTTTCTTGAGAGCAGGGGATCTTACTGTAACTTTAATTAAATCTGAACAATCATGAGTTCAGAGACAACTTTTTAAAGTTTAGAGAAGTGCCTGAAAAAATACTAGACAAGGTTTGTTTAGAGAAACCTCAAATTGTAATATTGATAACACTTTAAATGCATAAGTGTCTGATTCCTGAAACAAGTTACTGAAGCTGAAATACAAATACCCAAAGAAACTACCTGGTCTTATGGTTTCCTTTAACAACGCTGTTTTCAGAAATTTCTTTCTACCTTTACATCTTGTTGAGGAATTACTTATACCCTTGTGACTGAGCTCGCTCTGCTTGTACGCAAGTTCAGAGGATCTGCTTATTTGTTACTGATTTGTTATCTGCTAAACCTTCAACTAAGTTTTAATGCCTTTGAGTTGAAAAACTTTACTTTCTAGGAGACAAAGTCCCCAAAATACTTGGCTTTTGAACAAACAGTTGACGTTTGTAGTTTTCCAATACTGGGGAAAAGAAATCAAAGAAAATAAAAATAGGTGTCCAAGTATTTCTTTGCTTGAAACACTTTACCAAGAGAAGAGAGTTGAAGTAGAAACTCCCAGCACTCTCAATGTATTTTTGTAGTTTGGTTGTCTTTGGCTGACAGATTATTATTATGTACTTGTAATCGATCACTGTTGTATTTAGGTATTCAGTAACGCTTGAATTTTGGAGGAATAAGTTCCTTAATCACTAACAAAATTAGTTTTCTGTAAACTGTGTTTCAGTAGGCTGAGAAAGGAGTCATCAAGCCCTAAAGAATAGTAATTGCTCTGCTCGTATTTCTCAATGTCACAATATTGTATTGTCATTTTCAGTGTGTGTGTGGGAAGTCTTAAAGGCTGTGAGTTGGTACTTCAGGAATGGAAACAGCAAAGATATTTTTTGAGTATGTGAGTTACAGGAATTTTTTTGTTGGCTTCTAAGCTTGGGGAGAAAGTTCGTCATCAGTGTAGTTGATATTATTTAAACACTTAACTGTAAAAATATTAGTGCAGAAGCAGGATGTTCTTGATGAAGAAGAACATGTACAAGAATTTCATAAACAAAATAGGTTGCACTTCTCTTACAAGATTGATGCTTTTATCTAAATGTTCTAATCTCTTAGACGTTACAAAGATATGTTCAGTCATGAATGCTTGTGACATCTTGGAGGGACTGCAGAAGAGTGTAGTATATGATGATCTGTATGTTATAAAGATATTTCATGTAACCTTTTCCAAATATATGGAGAAGCACTGTTTTTCTGTTTTGACAATGTTCCAATGTACTGCCAAAGAGAAATTTAAATTTAAGTAACAGCATTGTTGCAGCCATTCAGTGTTTCTGCATTTCTGCCTTCCATTCCCTATAACAGTACCATTAAAGTGTATTTAAAATAGAAGATGTAATTGCCGAGATGAGCTTTCACACTACTAGATAGTAGACCAAAACCCTACTGGGCCTGTCTATCAAGCCAAGCTGCTTCTTAGTATTTCTTTTTAGAAAAATATGCTCCTTAACGTTGGAGTGAAGTTGTAGCTGCTGCTTTGGTAATTCATTAATTTTGTATTGTGTTCTTAGTGATTGGGCTTGAAGGTGTCAGCTCATGGTCAAACAATTATTTGTATATCTGCTACTTGTGGATAAAAATCCTGCAGTTGGGCATCAGTGAGTTGTTAGAATTTGCTAATGGTTTTGTGGCCTCAGTTACTTGTTCTCAGGCCTTCTGTAATAGTGATTGAAGCACAAGCACAAAAATGGTTGCCAGAAGACATCACAAAAATGCTTCAAAGTGTTCCCTGAATTAGGATACTTAAATTTCCTGGCTGATTAAAATATGGTAAAGTAAACTTTCTGAAAAGCATTAAGAAAAAGTGCCCGCTATAGGATTAAGGATAACTATATGAAACACAGTAGCTAGAGCCTTAAAGATGTGTTAAAAGTGTTTATTTTAATGATTGTTGACAATGTAAATGTTCCTATTTGTAGTAGAAGTGTTGTGTCTGGTTTGGGGGTGTTTTGGTACCTATTTTCTGCAAGTTTGAGTACATTCAGGATTTTGTTTAAAGCATGCCACTGTAGTTGTAACATGGTATTGTAATATTGTTGCTTTTAATTTGATGAATAGATTTGTCTATATACACGTGAAAAAATATTGCCATGACTGATATTATTGTTGTTTGCTGTTGAAACTTTTGATAGGTGGAATTGTTATCAGAAGATTAAAACTTTTAAAGAGGCCAAAATATGAAGTTCCTGTGGAGTCTCCTTCTGAAAAGAAAATCTTGAACAAAATTTTTTCATTAAATAATGAATCATTCTAGATGCACTCTTCTTTATATGAAACCATCTTCCATTAAATTAGCTTCAGTAAGGATGTCAAATGAAGTATTAAAAATGCACTGAATCACCCACATGCAATATTTGTATTAGCAACTATTTAGGGGGGAAAAAAAATTAGGCACACCTAGCGGATTATAGGCTTTTTTCCAGACCTTAAATACTTTAGAGATTGTGAAGGCTCAGTGAAACACTAAAGTTGTTGAAATAAACCTGTTATGCAGCAGCAGCTTGTAGTTACTCAATAAAGGAGATAAAAAACATTGTTCTTACTGGGAATATAAAAAAAAGAAACTAACCAAACTGAAAATAAGTGCTGGCATTATAATGACTTCAGAAGCAGAAGAGCATGTTTTAGTTTGAGAGCAAGCGCTCTAAAAGGAGTGATGTGCAGGTGTTTGTGGTGGGGGGAACTTGAAACTACTTTTCATTTTTAGATTTTGGATAAGTTTTTTGTGACATAAAACCCATTTCCCTTTGAGACAGCAGAGTGCTCTAAGTCCAAGCATGCTTCCAGGAATTTGCCAACCATGATAGCTGGAGGAAAGAATGTTGGTCCTCATAACACATGCTGCATCTTCTCAAAATCCCCATTCTTCCGGAATAACTTTGGTAGCCCCTTGTGATGACTGCCAGTTACCTTATCCATTCAGGTTTCATCTCTAACCTTGTAGTTCTTGGAATGAACTGCTTCTATTGCACACTTTTCTTGAAGGCAGATAAGAATCAGGGGGCTACATAATAGATAAAAATAAGGTACAGTGAAATATTTTAATGTTTGTACTGAAACTACAATGGTAATGAGCTTTACAGCTTTGCGGTCAGAACTAGATTCTGAATTGAGAAGAATTCTGGTGCACTGGCAGACTCTGAGGAACTGTCAAAGTTAATTGCACTGTATGTAGTTGCAGCTGACAAGTATCTGATGAGCTCTATAAATGCAGAGTAATAATTAATTCTGTGTGTACATGAAGGAAAAGACATGTAATATGTAGCCTTTCTGTTACTTTTGCTTGAGGTTTTTTATACGGTGTTGAACATATTTTCAGTGCACCTGAAGTCTCAAATAATACTTAAGAATTGACACTTTACTTGACAGTGAGGTATGTTTTCAAATAGGAATTATGTTCCAAAGTACTGTTTGGAATACGAAGCTTGTTTGTATTTCTATAGTATACCCATCTAAGGATCTCACGGCATTTCATAAGTATTAATGAATTAAGCCTCACTGCAAGGTAGGTATTATCCCAGTTTCACAGATTGCAGGGAGGTTAATTAACTTGCCCAGAGTCACTCAGTGATCTGTGGTGAAATTGGTTTCTATTTAAAAATGTCTGGATTTGCAGTCTCATGCTTTAACCATTAGGCTGTTCTTTCAAAATAATTTTTGTGGTTGAAAATGTTTGGCTTATTATCAAGTTATAATAAGCTTTGTCTATGCACAAAATAGAGTTGAAGTGACCAAATCCAGTTTTAACTTTATCTAGGTACTTTGCAAGTTTTGTGTATAGACAGCTGAACAGAGTTGCATTTGAACTAGGTTTAATCTAAAAGAAATTTAAAGTAGATTAATAGAAAAGGGTCTCAATTCAAAGAGTGTGTCTACGTGCAAATTTGTGCTAGTTTATGTCAAAGTATAAATTAAAACCAGTGTACCTGTTTGGTCTGAATTCTTAATAGAAATATTCTAATTTCACTTAATCTTGTTTAACACACATAACACATAAATTGAAAAGTGAGGGGAAAAGACATTTGTCAAATAACTTTAAAAATCATTTGGTCATATGTCCTGTTGGTTCCAATTATTTAAGTTGTATAACCACTGCTGATTCTAAAAACTATAAAAAATTGTTTCCTGTTAAATGTTTTCACTCTCATTAAGGAAAGATGCAACTTCAGCTGCAGGAGCTTATTAGTAAAATTTTATTTCTGGGAGAATCCATCTCTGTATTTTTGCTGGCTTGATAGGAAATAAAGTAATTTAGGAGAGAGGGCTTTATTTTGTTTGATTTATATCCCTGTTTCCCCTGGTCTTATACTCAGGTATGCAGATCTGATAGTAAAAGTGATGATGCTTGAGTCTCAAGAAACCTGCAACTTCTTCAGACTCCTGCTGTTGGTTCTTGATGTATCCTTTGACAGGTCATTTAAAGTGGTTTTAGTATAGTTTCTGGATTTGCAAAATCACGATAATACTTGTAAAATCCTTTGAAAGTTTAAAATTTGTTATGATCAGGAAAGTATTTTTTATAATAAAGTGTTAGAAGCTTTTTAAAATAGAATAACCTTTATTTCAAACTTCAGGTTCAACCTAATAAATCCCAGTTAAATGTGATTTTGTTTGATGAACGAGGCTGGAATTCACCACTCGTTCTCTTAATTAGCAGCACTTGACTTTATACACCAAAAAGCCCAATTTGGAACTGTTATTTCTTTGCGGTTTAAAAAAAAATAAATATTTTAGGGCATAAAGGTTTTTTGAAATGCCGTATAAATTTCTCGTTGTGATTGCTGATTACCAGTAATGCAACATCTATGTAGAGCATATAATTGTGGCACAACATGATCTTTTCTTTGAGCATTGCTCCTTCTAAGGTGATGCAATATGTGCATAAGTGAGTGCTAAAGTTTTAAATAGGAAGATCATGTGATGTGGCATTCTCACCTAATTGAAACTGATTTTTACAGCTTCAAATGCAGTAAATTTTTAACATCCAGGTTAATATGTTCAGAAGGTTTGCCTTTTTCAGAAATGAGATGAACAGTGAACCTTTGAATACTTCCTCCTCCCTGTCTCTACTTTCCCATACCTTGTTTTTGGTTGAAGGCAAGCATATAGCTGTAGTTTAGCAACTCTATACTGGTTTTCCTAGATTTCTTCCTTTATTTTTGGCCAAGCAATGACAAAGCTTCTAAGACAATTCTGCAGGTAGTGGTCTACTCAGTGCTGACTGTAACAACTTAAAATCTGTCTCCTTGCTTGTATCTAATTTCCATAATGGCATTGTAGCCTGTAAGTGCAATATAATATAAATAATACAACATGCTAACTAGGAAAAACAGTTTGATTAAATAAATGTTCCCTCAACATGTTAGTCATTTATTGCATATAATTACTTTGAGACTCAGAATAGGCACAGCTGTAATAAGGCTGGTGTTAAAGTTGAGATTTTTCAATAATGTATTTCATAGGTTACTTGTTCAGGTTTCCTTCAAGTTCCCTTCTCTCTGTATTGTGCAGAAAATTACTTCAATCAGAAGTGGATTGACTAGGAAATGTTTAGTCTTGCTGCCACTCAGGCTTCGGAGAGTGTAGACTGGATTGTTCAGTTACACAGATGTCAAATTAATAGCAGGTAAAAGCTTCCTGTATTTGTCAGACTATTCTTTTTTTGAACGCAATGTGATTGCTGCTGGAGGCATAGAACCACAATGAGAAGTAGCTGTACATAAATACAAACTAACTTCCTACTCAAACAATTCAGAAATTTCAAGAACATGTTGCAAATAAAACTGGAGTGGCAGCTAAAGGTATACTCCCAGATTTGTCTAATTATATTTGTACTGTACTAAATAGAAGAAAGGAGTTACACATTTCACCAGAGTATTTAACCTTGTCATATTGGTAGTGTTGGTCATATACTGCATTCTCAAAAACATAAATTTGGGTCACTTCTGGTATGTATGGCTACTTTGGTAAAGGGATTTAATTATTTCAGTTGGATTGGCAAAGTTGCATATAGCTAATGCTCTTCACTGTTGAAGAAACAGTCTCCTGTCAGCTAGAAAATTGTTCTCAGTATTTCTTTATCCCATGGGCATGCTGAGAACAATACTAGCTGGGAGTAGCACCTAGCTTTTCTGTAGAATAGAAGTTCAGTCTTTTCAGTTGACTTATTTCTCAATAGAAATAAGTTTTATGTGGCATGCTTGGAAAATTTAGATGCAACTGTCCAAGGAACATATATCAAGGTAACACTATGCTTCTATGGTTAGGACAATATTTATTATTTGTGTACTATCTAATAGTAGGGGCAGGATTGTTAAAGTCAATTTGTTCTCTGAATATTGTCAAACATTTTGAACATTGAGGTGTTATTGTCTGTGCAACAAAAATATCACTTCATATTGTAGGTCATTTAGATGCTGTTGAAAATTCACTCGAGGTTTGTGTAAATGTGTTTGTATGACTCTCCAGAGTTGGAAATGAAGATATTTAAAGTGGTTTTTTTGATGGTGTTCGTTGTGTTTTGGTGATCCTGTTGCTGTTTAGTTAGGATTATCTTGGTATTCTTCCCTAAGTGTTTCAGAGCAGACTCAAGTATGCATCACAGGCCTCAGGTGACTTAGGTGTGAGTGGGTACCTTTTGTCAGGCTGGAAAACCGTGATGGCTAAGGGGCAATTGCAACAACTTTCTTTGTAGTGTGTTAGCCACAGGTTCTGGTGTACATGTGCTCACCAAATAATGCTGAATCACTACACAACTTTTTTCATGTAGCATCTGTGAATAGCTTTTGTAGAATCTGTCGCTATATTACTATTATCTACCTTGATATCATCATGGAAAAAGTAACTGAGGCTTTCATTGACTCTTTTGTAGTTAAATCTTTGTAAGTTATTTCACTGTTTCTTTGTATTTGCTGGTTAAATAGCAGCAGTCCCAGTTTCCTGGGATTTATGAACTGACAGTCTGGGGGCACGGTGGAGGGATTTTCCTTCTTCCCCCGTGTTTGCTACAGCCCTCAGGTTTTTCCAAGGTATTTGAGCCTTTCCATACTTTTTTGTCATGCTAATGCCTTTGCATTGATAAATAAGACTTATTAAAAGTAGTTATGTCACTTATCTGAGCACCTGGGCTTGGGAAAACCAACACCTAGTACCAAGGGAATGAGCATCAAAAGAGACATATGGATTAATGCTGACTCAGACAGTTTTTATCTTTTCTCCAGTTAATCTTGTTTCTAAACCATGGGTCAATAGCATAAGAATTCTTCCCTTCAAAATTCTTGCATATCATAAAGGGATTTGTTTTACTAATACTCAAATTTGTTGTGGTTCCATCTAGCGACTGAGAAATGATTTTGTGATGAGAATTCTAAAGCATAAAATCTACTAAAAAGAGGTCTTGACAACTGAAAATTTTGGAGGAAAAATTACTTCCTTTTTTTCTTTATAAAGGGAAAATACCCTAGTTCATACTATAACTTAAGGGCAGAATGGGAAGCTTCTGAAGGTATGACTGCTCAAATGGCTGTTGAAGATAGTAATTAACGAACAGCAAAAATGTTTAGATTTTTCACTGACTTTGAGCATAACGTATTATAGAAATCTATAATATAGGAGACAGAATGTGTTACTACCTGACTTAAACATGGAAAAAAATTAAGTTGTAGCAAAAGGTTTGGGTTTTGTTTGCCACCCCCCCCTTTTTTTCCCCATGGTCCTTGCTTTCTACTTTTCTGTTGTACATACCATGAAGCACTTTAGTCAAGTGATCTGAGATCTGAAGGCGTAAAAGCGTGGGTATAGAACTAAATAATGAAAATCAGGGCTGAGAAACATCTGACTCCTGTTTATGTCTATAGTTGAAATATAAGAATCAAGTGTATCAGTGATAGAAAACTTGGAAGTGAAAATGAACAAAAAAGGTGCTATTCCTGTGTTTTGGTAGTGCATCTAACTTAACGTAGGAGTTATTTTGTGTTAATAAGTATGTGTTTCATGCCTAAAAGTGATGTTAAACACAAATGAAAACCACTTCTAACTATTATAACAACTATGTGCTTCAAATTAATGTTGGCTTATACCAGCTGTTACTGCCTCTAACAGCCTTCATAGTGGAATGCCTCACCTGTATCAAGTTGAGTATATGCATAAATCTCTGCAAGACTGGAGCTGTAGCATTTCATTAAATGCAAAATGGTAAACTTTTATAGTTCTACACTTAATGTTTTTGTAAACCAATCTATAATTTCATTATGTCAGGGGAAATTGTCTGAGTTTTATGATAAGCTGTCTAAACAATGACATTTTCTAAGTCTTTTTGAAGAGAGGAGATAAAATAAATTGGGCTCTTGCTAGTGCTGAAGTAAATCTGTTTTGCTGGTTTTCTTTTTAACAGAGCTGGGTGTATCCCTGCACACCCTGTAATTTGAGAATGTTTGTTTTAATGAGGATCTTCTGTTGCTTGCTGCTTTTCTCTCCCTGTACTTCTGGCTCAAAGGAGAAAGGCATCAGCATAGGGGAAAAAAGCTTGTTTACTTAGAGGGTTTTGGTAAAAAACATTAACTACATTTATTCTATCATTGTTCTTACTCTGCCATATGGCTGTTTTGGTACTCTAATCTATCATGTCATGTCTTTTGATCAAGACTCTAACATTTTCTCCTCTTTCTAGGCACATAACTTAGCCCAGTGAGTTGACTAATTGTCCTTGGCTCCCTTCATATTCAGAAGGGGGGAAAAGCTGATTCAGTGCATGACTTAGAGCATCTCCAGAACAGCTAGTTAGTCTCTGATGCCTTCAGATGGCACATAAAAGGCTATGAAAGGTAGTTATGCATGACTAAAGCTACACAGATTGCTGATGTACTTTAATGACTGAAATCTGATTTTTGTTAGAAAGCTAGGAACATGAGATTTTTAAGACCAGGCTCAAACTCTTAAGGATTTTTGTAATAAGTCAATACTTGCTTTTGTAAAATAGTTTTTTTTCAGTTAGAGAAACTGCTTATAAACTCTGGTGTTTGAGTTCACTTGTGCCCGGATTTGCAGCATGTCTCAACATATGCATTCACATAGTAGGCATGGAATCAAATTTTACATACCTGAGAAGGTCAGAAACTTGTGACTTGGACTTGAGTTCTGGCAATTCAGAGAAGATTTGTTATTCTGGTATTAAGTTACAATGCATATAAGGAGGTAAAGTTCATAGTGATGTTCAGTGCAGTAGAACATAAAGGGTAAAAAAGAAAAAAAAAAAAACCACTCTCCAGTGATGCTTGGACTTGTTCTGCATGTAATGATGTGTGTTTGTGGGGTTTTTTGGTTATTTGTTTGTTTTAGGAATGATTCAGCCTTTTTCTTTAACATGACTTTATTTTTGGAAGTCAGAGCAGGGATGAATTTGGAGGCATGTGAAGTGTGAAGTAATTTCAGTTCTGCATCTGAATAGCTGTGTTCAGATCTATAGCGGTGCAGAGTTCAACTCCTCACCTGCCAGTGTTGAAGGATGGTGGTCTTCTGAGAGACTGACTTTCAATTAGCAACAGGGTTTGTGGATACTTAAAGATAGCAAGATGTCACTGCTGGTGGGATTCTTCTTGCGGGGGGGTGTGTGTGTGTGTGTGTTTCTTTGTTGTTTGTTTTTTGGTGTGGTGTTTTTTTTTTTTTCTTCTGAACAAGAGCAGTAGCAAAGCATGTCTTTTTAGTGATTGCTGAAGTTGTTGGTATGAAGCGAAGATGAAACTTCTCCAAACATTAAGTCAAGTAAGTGATGATAATAGCCTTTCTTTTGATTGACAGGAAATATGTTGATCTGTCGTAACTTGATTAAAAAATGTAAAACTCAAAATGCAGTTCTAAATTTTATAACCTCTTTGTGCAAGGAATGAATTACTGATGATAGAATATACTAAGTATTTATTTTGAGAAAATAAATTGTTTTTGCTAAATTCTGTTGGGACTAAATTTTACTTGAAGTTGTGGTTCATACAATTTTCTAAGACATCTGTAAATGAACTCATTAGTGCACAGTCATATTGAAATCCTATTTTGGCCCTGGGATAATTTGTCTTTTCAAAGCACAACATGCCATTACTGATTCTAAAAAATATTTTTCCATTTCTTTAAATGTGATATTATTTTTATTTCATCTTTTCATCTTTTGTACGTAGAACCCAACATAAGGAAGATGTTTTCTTTTCTCCCTTTATATTTTTAAATAGATGTTTAAACAGACTTCACAGTTAATCTAATAGTTAGGCCAGTGGAGAGAGAAGAGTAAATCTATGGTGACAGGCAAAGGGCTAAGGATGGAAAGTATGCTCCCCAGATGCTAGTAGTATAGAATTTATGGACTTATCCCAAGGGAGCTACTTGGGTATCTAAAGATAAGCAAGTACATAAGTACTTGCAGAATTGGCAGCTAAGTGGCAAACTGAGTATTTTATGTGGTGCTGTGCTCATTTTGATAAATTTGCTCAAAATAAATGAGCTTCCTACCTTCATTTTAGATTTTTGTTGTTGGTAAAAAAAAAATCTCAATGTATTTGAAAATCTGCACTTGGCATATAACATGTAAAGTTCATTCCCTACACTTGTACTAATTCTTTTACAGATACGGTTTTACAGAAATAGTTGTACAGAAATAACAAAATTGCTTTTACTATTACTCTGCTATAGTATTGTGATTTTATTTCTTTTTTTAAGTGTCGGTGGGGTGAAAGGTACCTTAGTAGCTTAAGAAACAAAACTAGTTACAAATGGTATGTGGAAACAAATTGTTTCAGAGGAACTTTTAGTTCCTGTGACTGCAACTGCAGGGTATTGGATTTGCTTTTAAAATATTTGTTAATATCTAGAGCGGTAACAGTCTCTTTTGTTGAGCCACCTTGAGCTAGTTTTGCTCTTCTGTGACTTTGTTCTTTAGCACATAATTACAGGGATCACTTCTAAAAAACAACAGGAAAAAAATCCAAAACAAAAACATAGTTGTAACTAGCTTTATGAAGTTACTCCAATCCAACATCAGAAAAGATAAATATACAAGTATGAAACAAATTCAATGCTTGAAGTCACTGTAAATGATCAAAATCTGTAAAGATGAAGGCGTTTTAACTAATACTTATTCTATCATTATATAAACAAATGTATCTAGAATTATGATTTACAGTTATGATAGGTATTTTGGCTACAGAGAACTTGCCAAGACTATATTTTTCTGAAAATTTAGTTTACTAAATGCACCCTACCTTTTAAAATAAATCTGTCTTGCCATTTGAATGCAGATACTAGAATAAGTTGAAAGTCTTGGACTTGCTTAATAAACAACCCCCCACCCACCCCCAACCCAAACCAAAATAAATCCCAAACCAATAATTAACTACTTATTTATTTGGAAGCAAAGAAACAGTTGTAGTATATACTGCAATGTCTCATTTTGCCAGAGGTCTCGACCTCTCTGCTGTACCAGTGATATCAGATGCAAGATTCTTACTGAACAGAAAAAGCAGAAATTAAATGCATTATACAGCTTGTGGTTTAAGAAGTTATATTAGCAGGTGTTAAAAATGTTTTTTAGAGGGTACCACTTGGTTAATATAAATTATTTTCAAGTGTCTAATGACCCATGGACAGCAAGTGTATCTCTCTTCTAGGGTATATAGGCTCAGATTTATAAAGGAAAAGAAAGAAACCTTTCTGCCAAATATACTGTATAACTTTGGGAAGTGAGTAAAATCTGAAACTGCTTGAAATGCCCCTTCCTTTTTGTGGAAAAAAACAATTAAGCTTTCTTCACAGTACACAGTATTTTGCGTTGTGGTATTGAGGGTGGCATGTGATTCCATGTTCAAAATCTCTTAAGAACAGGATAAATGGAAAGAACTAGTTCTGTCATCCTGATGTTATTTCTACTTTTGCTTAATTCTGTGAAATACAGTTGACTTTAAAGCTAACTTGATTAAAAAAACATTGGAATCAAAACTGGGAAATTGAACACTGAATTCAATTCCTGGTTATGGTTTATTTTGCTTGTAACCTTGACATGGAGGCCAAATTCAACTGTTTCAGTGTTTTTTAATATATGGTAATAGATGTTTTAGATCATTAATTTACTGAAGTATAAATTAAATTATTAGTACAGACAGTTTTTGTTCTTTTTTTAAAAAAAAGTTTAGCTAGAGTGAAGTGCTCAAAATGGAAGCGCTTTATAAGATGAAATATTCACATAAATGTTTGAATATTTCCCTTTGGCTTAAACCTTTTTATTTTCTTATTTGCAATAGAAATAAAGATGATAATATTGCATGTTGACAAACTCAGTTATACTGTATAGTTTACCTAGGAGTAAATATTATCTGCAAAATATAATAAAGTGGCATCAGCCTTATAACCAAAACTAGACATGATTGAAAACACTTTTAAAGATACCATGGCATTATAGCACCCTTTAGTTAAGTCTGTGCTTACTGGAATTTCTGCATACAGCTCAGAAAAAGGTAGATGAGTTCTGAATTCTAACAGGTTTTCTGGCAGTTGAGCTATATGGAGACAGAGTTGTGAGATGGATTCCATTCTGCATTACAGCATTTTACTGCCTTAATTAGTGTGTGGGGGCCCCATAGCCATTATACTAATTCTCTGTCTTCTATCTTCAAGGAGCCACTTGCTGCTTTTCTGAACTGAGGTTTCTCATATCTAAAAAAGTATTGTTTGTTATTTCATTGATACAAGATTCAGTATTCTATCTTGCCTGGATTTCCTAGAATAATGAAAACTCATCATCTTTTTCATTTGGTTTAGTTCAGGAGTAAGCAAAACACAACTGTGAAACTCAACTGTTACTTCCTTTCCCCTTTTTCTGCTCAGTGTTTTTTCCAGGGCATGACTCTATGTAGCCATACGTATGACTCTGTGTAGTCATCTACAAGCTACTGTTTTAGTATACCAGGAGATTTGACCTAAATGGCATGACTGAAAATTTGTCTTGGAAAAGACCTAGGAGGTTAGTTAAATCTAGTAACTGTAACTCAGTATTGCAATTTTCTTAATCCTGTTATTTTCTAATTTTTTGTTAAGTTAAATTTTGTGAAATTCTAGAGGAGTTTTTCACTAAGAACTGTGGAACGTAAGTCTTGATTTGGATGGGAATTTTTACATGAATGAATGGGGTTATATAAATGGATGTTAGACTGGACTACATTAAGCATTCTAGGAGGTCCCTTATGTTCCCGAGTTGTGTAAGCTGGTCCCCTCTGCCCTTTATTGGCTTGATGTATCTTTGGCACTCTTTTCTAAATCACATACCTTTGGTAATCTTGCTGTGTTTCTATCAGTCCTCTCCTTAAATTCATGGATCAATGTCAAACAAATTTGGAAGAGGACATCAGATAACTGAGGTTCTGTGAATTTCTGAGGGCATGCACTGACCAAACATCATCTGCTTAAGATCATAACCAGGTTTTTATCCCGACAGCAGTGCACAGTTGTCTTGTGCAACCAGCTGATGTCCACGGCCATTGGCGGTGATGACTCTGAACCACCCTTCTCTGCCCTCTTTGTTAGCAGCTTCACAGCAGTAAGTCTTGCAGCCCTTCCCATTTGGGCAGGGTAACCAGTTTGACAGAATCACCTTTTTAGTTCCATTTTGTGCTTATCACTCTAGGTCTTGATTGCTTCTAGGTGTTTGATTGCTTCTAGCTCTCTTCAAGGGGACTTGTCTGTAATTGCACAAAATTGGGCAAAAAGAGTTGAGTGTTAATACATTGAGGTAGCATATTGATAAATCAATGCTGCCTTAGCAACCATTGTTGCTCAAGTGTTTTATATTAAAAAAGAAATCATTAAACCTCCAAGTAGCCCTTGGACAACTTAAAAGCATTGGTGGAAGAAGAGTAAGTTGACTGAATTAATGAGTTATTCAAACTTACCTGAAAACTCTTCTCTGTAAAGCACTCACCCAATGTGACACCTCCCTGTAGGACTCCGCTCACCCTCGAACAGGGTGATACGTTGTTTTCCTTTGTGGTCGTGCTCACTGCCTTAAGAGTGTGTCTTCACAAGCTTAGATATAAAAGGAGAAGGCTATTACCTCCTGGGGCTTCCAAGAATATGTTTATTAGCAGGCTGGGGGAGGAGGAACTACTAGATAGAATTAAACTTCACAATATTTTTTTGGTTTAGAATTTTTTCTGCAGATTTTGAAAATGCTTTCCTGATTAATGGACATTTTACTTAGCACTTAACAGGAGGTGGATGTTGTACTTCGCATCAAAGAACAGTATACTTTTAATGTAATGGGAATCAGTTTGTAATAAAGCTTTTTTCCCCCAGGAAAGTTCTTAGCCTTCAATAAACTTGTACTTAAATGCTGACTTTTTTATAGTACAATTTAGGTTAAGCTGTTTAAAATGAGGGTTGAAAATAAGGGGTTTGTTTCTTAATACCAAAGCATCCAAGGCTGTCTTGTGGGAGGAAGCTTCTCTCCCACTGAAATCCTGAAACAACTAAATTTAAGATTGGCAAGTAGCCTTAGTAAAGCCAGTC
The DNA here is from genome assembly GCF_031877795.1 of Strix aluco. NCBI lineage: Eukaryota > Metazoa > Chordata > Aves > Strigiformes > Strigidae > Strix > Strix aluco. The sequence continues at coordinate 4,841,076 of NC_133941.1, read as the reverse complement.
CAGAAAGCTTAACAACTTCACAGCAGTTGAAAGGGAACCTGAGGGAGAAAAGATACCTAGAATGAGGTGTTCAAAGGATGATGGGGTTATAAACAAGGATCAAATGTTTCAGATGCTGAGGTTCAGAGCAGTTGGAATTCAAGGTGCTGTAGGTGTTGTTTGTAATATGTATAGTATAGGGTGATTTAATTCACATCTGCTGTGCTTTTAGACTTTGTGTTAATTGTTGTTAGTCAACTTTCAAAATATGGTCATGAGAGCCCTTTAATGTTAATGAAAATCCTATGTTCAATTCCCATCATGTCACTGATTTCTTGTGTTTCTAAAGTCTTTCAACTCCATGTCAGCAGCCCCAAAGAAAGAGGACTGACTAGTACCTCTAGAAATCAAGCATTCAGGCTTAATGTAATTTCATATACAGAGAACTCTTTTTATAGGCCCCAGCCACAGTCATATCCAAGTCAACAATGTCTTTCCATAGACTTCTCCTGGCTTTAGATCAGTTTCCTATAGAAGTGGTTTTGGTTTTTGTTTGTTCTCAAAAGTGGAAGAGCACCCTTGGGTATTTACGTTATAGAAGGAGTGATAATAGATTAAAATGTATGCGAGGGTATTTGGTAGGTAGGATTTCTAAAGCTGTATTGCATCTAAAACAACTATGTTGTTCAGTGCAAAATTATTTGCATTTTAGATCCTCTTACGTGACCACTATACTATGTCCCAGACTTACCTCCATTTATTGATTTCGAACATATGCCAGTCTCTAATTGCTTCTTTCAGATAGCATTTGTTCAGAGTGCTGACTCCATTCTAGTAATTCTTACCCTTCAGTCTTTGCCGTGTTCTGCCAGTATCCCAGAGCAGTTTGAGGGGCTGTGTACTTGATCAGTCCTGGTCTTTGTCCTATCAAATTCTGTGTTTCATACTTAAAGCATTTTAAAACTACTTTTCTGTTGCTAGCAGGTGTACTTTTTTACATCTTAGTCTGTATAGCTTTATTGTGGATGTGACTTACATGTTTTAAAACTCTTCAATATCTATGCCAGATGGAAGCATTCTGTATGTCACTTTACATCTGAATCCTCTTGCGTATTGTTTTTTTTTCCTGCAGCCCTCACTCTTTTGGATGGATTTATTCAGCTCTTTGCACTGGATGAATTTTCAGTTATGTTTTACGCTGGTTACTTATTTTCTCATCACCTTGCTCCCGGTCCCCAAAACTAAACAAACTGCTTTTCCCTCAATCACTCTATTTTCTTTAATTGCAGCTCAGAGTTTTCTGTTTTCATTCTTCTTTCATTCCATTATTTGCAAGTAGTTAATTTAGATGTGTATTAGTTAGGGAGGACTAAGTCATCTTATATCTATATGCTATATAGATATATATACATATATAATATATGTATATGGTTTGTTAGAAGGACACTTTTACATAACTTGTACAAATCTGGTTTACGTTATGCGCACAGTTTGGGCTGTGGGTTTCCCCCCCTGGCCCTTGTTCAGTGCTGGCATTGTTATAGGTGTCTTTAGACAAATAGCTTTTGATGATTGGCTTGTTTATTGGGTCAGGAACCTCCTTCGTTCAGCCAGATTATTCAACCATTGCTGTGAGAATAGATGCACAATTCTAAAGTAGAACCTTTGGACATACTGATGCTAGATACTGTTTAAGTTGTACTTTCAGCTCTGTTTATTGCCACAGGTAAGACTTTAAACTAATTTACACTTCAAGTCTAAATTGATAAACTTTGTATTCTGTGCAAGAGGGGAATGAGTGAAAGTTGCTTGGGGAGACTTAAACTGTACCACTAAAAGTTAAACAAAAGTTTCTGTCATAGTATGTTTTGCCCATTAGCACTACTGGTAACTGAAGGTTTTTGGGTTCTTGTGGGTTTTGGTCTTTTTTGGTTGGTTGGGTGTTTTCCCCCATTATAATTCTGATGAAACTTTTCCAAAGAGGTTTTAACTCAGTTGCAGAGAAATTTCTTCTGGATCCTAGAATATATTAATCAAATGTGAGAGACAACTGGTTGAAAATTAAGATTATTTCCAGTCTTCAAAGTAGCCCTGGAGCTGCAAATATCACAGTGGTGCTGAAGAATAAAGGAGAGGTTGGGGTGAAAGAGTAGATGTAAGTTCAGCAGATATGAGCTCACTTCCTGGCTCTTGTTCCTTACTGACTTCCTGCTTGGCACTGGTAAAACCATTCTGATTTTATCCAGTATTTTGTGGATTTTGTTCATAAATCCCCCTGACTTTCAAAGTCAAAGGAGTTTAGATAGGAAAGTAGATGATTTTGAAAAATCTTACATTTCATTCTTTGCTCTCATCTGAGAGGCAGACAATGATAATTGCATTACTTTACCTCCTCTTTAAATTTACATTATCTTCACTGGACAGGGAAATGGCGCTCCTGAACATGCACAAAAACCATCCCAGTAGGACTGGGACAGTTTGGGAGTTCCAGAACTCATAGAAGGCTATAGGGGATTCATTCATGGAAATGTACTATACTATGTTAAAAATCCTTTGAGATCTTGAAAACTGCAAATGAAAGGTATTTGATTTTTTAAAAAGTGCATTTGTACAGATGTATAGTAAAAGTTATTAGTGTCAGCAAATTTCTTGGAGGTATGTTGAACAATAGCTTAGCTGAAAAAAACTCAAGGAAATGTAATACAAGTTTGATGAATGTGAACTATTTATGCAAGATATCCTGGCAACTGTAGTCTCTGCATGAAAATTTCAAGGAGGAAGATTTTATTTTAGCTTTTCAGTAGAAAATTAAAACAACAAAATACAAACCAGCATCAAGAGCTCAACTTGCCTGGATGCAAAAAGTATGAGAAGATTTTTTGTAAGTATTTGGTTGTCTTAAATGTCTTGTCAAGGAGCTAGCCAAAATTGGATTTCAGTCTAAGTCAATGGCAGAACTGATAATAAGAGCTTTCAGCAAGGAGCAGTAGCAATAACCCTGATTCCTTGGCATGTCAAGAATTCCAGGAAGTACTGTGTTTTGCTGAGACATAGTGACTCCTACAGTCATATAGAAATGTGTTTGGTGCCTTCAGAAGACTAATGGGTTCAAATCAAAATGATCCTGTACAATGGATAAAATACTGGAGACTGAAATAGCCAGTCGGTTGTGCCAACTGGAACGGCACAACTTCCAGCCATCAGTCTGTGCTGTTCTGTTTAAAAAGATGTCTTCCCAGCTGCTTTATTTTTAATGCAAAATAGATATGTGCTTTGCTTGTTGACAACTATAGAATCAGTTTATTTTTCTATGTAAGGGCTATTAAAATTAGTTAAGAGATGTAAGGTTTTTAATAATGGGTAAAGCAATTTAAAACATCAAGGCTTTTAGCAACAGAACGGGGTCTTATGATGATGCACAACAGATTTATGTTTGTCTTATGTTGGCTGTTTCTTAGGAAAGCTATAGTTTAGGACGTGGCAGCTATCTAGATTATGTGTGCAAAAATTAGAAGTGCTGCTGGGTAATGTTGAAGCCTGTTGGTAAAAAGTTTGAAAAGCTATTAGAGGGTTTTAATAACATGGAAAACTATCTCATGGGGCCAGATAATAAAATTATTGTAGTAATTTCAGGCATTGTATGTTGGTAGAATTATTAGAAAACATGCATTCAGTTAATCTAGAAATACTAAAATACCATAGGTGTTGCCAAAAACCTGAAGGTTAGAAAGGTTTTCTTTTGTGGGGATGAATAGCACAAAATTCTGCTGAAATAGTGTGTAGGTTCCCACCCTCCTTCACCCCTTGACTGTTATATACAATGGACAGTTAAACAAGTTGCAGTGGCTATGCAGCTTTGCTGCCTGATTTATTGTGCATTTAATTTAATTCACTAAAGGTGACCTTTTTGTATTTCACTACAGAGACACAAACTTTACTGGCTCTGATTACTCAGGCCTGTGTTGGAACGTCCCATGGTAAAAAGGACATGATGATTGTACCCATGTGCCATTAATATGACCTGGCTTTGAACATTTATTTACCTGACTTGACACTTTTAATTTCCTGATTAGAGTTTCTCACTTTTAGGGGCTTGACTAAAAACTTATCTCAACCATGTCCTTACCCACTGTGTGCAAGCTACCTTAAATAACAGCTGCTTCAGCAGGGCAAAAACCCTTTGGACTGTTAGCTGGTGAGAACAGAGGATGGTGAGCCAGTGTTGTGCTACTGGTGTTTCTTTGGGCCTCTGATCTACAGAGGAATTCCTTTGTGATATATATATATATATATACACCCATAGCTTTGAATATATAATATGAAACCTATTCTCTCAGGAGAAATAGAGGAATGATGACTTGCAAGAGGCAATTTTTTTTGAGTTCATTCTGTGAGTAAGTTTAAGAATGAACTGGCCCTCTGGATACTTCCCACAGTGCTGCAAGTTAGTCCTTTGAACAGGGAGTGTGTAGTGTTAAGGCTGTATCTGTGCCTCTTGCTTTTTTGGAGTGTGGGGGCATGGTGTTAGTATTTTTTTCCCACCAGGTGTCTTTTGGCAGACCTGGGAACTGATCCTCCAGAAGCTTTCCTAAGGGATGAAAATCAAATAATTGCTTAGACAATGAGGACAAGGCTTCCCTCTTTTTTGTCTTTTGCCCATCTTATACTTAAGGACATAAGGAAAAAAAGAAGACTGATTAGTCTTTTGCATGGATGAATCGTCTCCTGTCTAGCTCTAGGTTTTCTTTGTCCTTTCTGGAACTCACAGGTCTTAAGTCAGTCTTATTGGAAAGTCTTAATCAGTAGAACTCTGAGTTACTTCTCCTCAGTACTAAATTCCAAAAGTAAATTTAGGCAGTTGCTGTGAAATACTAGTTTTCACTCTGCTGCTTCTTTGTTTCTAAATAAGATGTCATAGAGTAGCAGTAATCTTGTTCTGTGTTCAGCTCTAATTTAGTGTTAGAATTCAATCTAATTGACATATTTCAATTTTCCAATAGAAGTTTGACTCTAATTTGATGTTTAGACACAGGTTGAATCTTGTGTCTTTGCATATTAATAACTATTCTAGAAAGGTATCTGATTTTCACAGCAATAAATTTTAATGACTTCTGTTTGTACAGCATTAGAAAACATCTGGCGTTATCAAAACTCATAGACAAAATGAACTTGCTGGAGAGAAGTCTGTCCTTTTCTGCTCATAATGGCCTCAACTGTTTATTTTACCCTTAAATAAAAACAAATTTCTATGTGATAATATAAGGTCTTAATATTAATTTTGGTATTACATAAAATTTGAGTGGCTTTTCCTTACACAATGATTTGGTAATGTGGGTTTTTTTGGTTTGTTGCAGATAAACATCTCCAAGTGAAAAAGTTCAGTGTAAAAGCTGCTTTCCTCTACCTTGTGTTGAACTTTGTGTTTTTATAGCTGTTATACCTAAGCGTGTCTTGCAAAAAATACCCAAAAAGCGTAACAGTTTACTTCATAAAGGTTTTTTTTGAAAAAGCCATAGAGAAAATTTTGGAAAGTTGCTGTGAATGTTTGCACCAATGCAATCCATCTGTAGAAAAAAACCCCAGTTATTCCCTTGAGCTTAAAATGTTGCTCACACTTCTGTGTGCTGCAGATTTATGGTATTAGCTCTTCATTAATACAGACCCTCTCTAGGTGAACTCTCACTTGTGTTAATCTGGTTTGTACCTCTACTTAATTTTGTAAAATATGTACTAATGTTTAAAGTAGCAGTAAATAGGAAACATGATCTAATTTAGAAGACTATTCATGATGTATACCTGATCCTCAGTCTACGGAGTATAACTGATTTTTTTTTTTCCTGTGAAGAATGAGGATTATAGTGCAAATTCAGGTGGGAAGCAGGATGGTTGTAAATAGTGTTTAATCTTCAAGTCCACCTGAGCTAGAAATGACTGTAAGGAATAGAAGTGACTCTAGGGGACAGAAGTAGAAGATAGACAATCTGGAGCTATACACACCCCTGCATAATGGCACTCTTCGCAGTAGTTCTTTTAAACAATGGTTACAGCTTTTCAGAGCTGCAGCGTCTTCACTTTAGTGTTGTGGAAATTCCTCAAGCAAAATGATTTCCCAGTCACTGGATTTTCTTCTCTGCCACAGAAAAAAAAAATCCCAGAGGGTTGTTCAGGACAGCAAGCAAGTTGACTGTTGAAAGATGAGGGGTTTGGGTTGGGTGGTTTTGTGTTTTGGTTTGGGTTTTTTTGTTTGTTTTGGTTCCCTCGCCCCTCTAGTACCTGTAAGTCTGTTGTAGCTTGGCCAAATCTCATCTATCTTATCTGTGTGTTTGCAAGTGCACTATAAAGACAACTGTGGACTGGAAGGGGATCTTGCATCAGTTGCCAAATCTGGGAATATGTGTTGCTATCTCAGAGGCTGTGTATTCTGGAAATAAAGCACTCTGAGGGTAATATTGTAAGAATAATAACTTTAACAATAGTGAGTCTTGTATAATTTAAAAAACCCTCAAAATACCTGTTTTATTTTGCAGTCTCTTATCTTACCCTTACCTATAAAAAGGTTACCAAGTAAATAGTATGCTGATATTAAGACATGGACCTGCTCGAGCAGGTCCAGAGGAGGCCACAAAAATGCTGGAGCACCTCCCCTGTGAGGACAGGCTGAGAGAGTTGGGGGGGTTCAGCCTGGAGAAGTGAAGGCTCTGGGGAGACCTTAGAGTGGCCTCCCAGGACTTAAAGGGGCTACAGGAAAGGTGGGGAGGGACTCTTGATCAGGGGGTGTAGGGATAGAACAAGAGGTAACCGTTTTAAACAGAAAGAGGATAGATTTAGATTAGACATAAGGAAGTAGTTCCTTACTGTGAGGGTGGTGAGGCCCTGGCACAGGTTGCCCAGAGAAGCTGCCCCCTCCCTGGAAGGGTTCAAGGCCAGGTTGGACGGGGCTTTGGGCAACCTGGTCTAGTAGAAGGTGTCCCTGCCCGTGGCAGGGGGTTGGGACTAGATGATCTTCCAACCCAAACCATTCTATGATTCAGTTCTGATTTTTCAAGTACAGATTTTTTAAGATGTGACACTGAAACTTATAATTTGTTTATACGAAACAAGAAATCATACAGAGTTTGTGATTATTCAGATGGATGGTATGTGCGATCTTTAAATACTACCTTAATAGTTATGCTTGACTGTAGTCAATGAAGCATGCTGCCTCTTGCATTTGTGGATTATGTCAGTAAAATCATTTGATAGATTATTTTTCTGTAGATGATATTATGGAAGTAGTCAATGGTTAGTTACCATAAATCAATAATTTGTCTGGTTCTTCAAATATCTACCATGAAACAGCATTGGTCTCGAATCTATAAACAAGGGAATAAATTCGATTTGGGGAATTTGCACAAAAGCATCTGCTGTACCATAAAGTAAAAATTATGTGGAGGACTTGGGTGGAGGGAAGGATGCTTTGAACTTAAAGTAAGACGTCTGCTTTTGATAGAAGTCGATGAAAGGAGGCTTGTAGTGCAGTGTTTTGAGGCTTTTCCCATTGATGCTGAAAATGACAGCAGATAGCATGAAAAGCTAAATGGTGAAAAATGTTTTTGGTACAATTTGTGTTGCTACAAGATGCACTGGACTTTTTTGGAGGAAAGTGCTGATGTTAATTACTAATTTAAGGACAATGTTGTTTGAACAATAGTTTTTTTGAGTGTAATTTATGGAAAACAATTTCTCTTAACTTCTTATTGAATTTACTGCTGTGACATTTGAGGATTTTCTCAACTCTAGCTCCATCAAATAATCACCAGAAGATGAAATGGCAAGAAAACAAACTAATGCTTTCTATTTCTAATTTTTTAAAAGTAAAAACTGTAATTGTGTTGATAATTTATGTGATGCTGTGTATGCAAAATTCAAGTGTTGTATGGAACAAAATATGATCATTGTGGTTTAGTGTCTTTTCTGCTAAAGATAACTTATAGTTAGAATAAAAACCAGAAAAACAAGCTAAAATGGTTTGAGGAAGAGTTGCATTATTGAAACTAAAATTTATATTTTGGTCTTAGCTTTTAGACTAGTGACATCAAATTTACTCTTTCAGAATAGGTGTATTAGATGGACAAAACTCTTGTTAATACAAAACCCAAACTTTGCTGTTACTGAAATGCTTCTTGCCATCTTCCTTCTCCATTATTAATTTATATTAAATTTAGAATAAAAACTGATTTCCAGTGGGAACTATTTAATTAGAACATACTTCATCATTCTCCTCCCCACAAAGTATCAAGAACAACTCTCAAATATATGTATGTTTTTCTTAAATATTTGTTGAACATGAGGAATTCAAATGTTCTGCTGAAATGGAAAGAGACACACTTTGATCACTATTGGAAGGTTTGAACTAATTGTATTTATGAGCTCCAAAATCAGAAGGTTAAAAAGGCAGCCCTGAACCACCCAAAGCAGAAATTTCTTACTAGGTACATAGACAGATGCATACAAATACAATTTCATGCAATGGTAGTTTTGGTTTTGTTTTTGTGTTTTTTTTTTTTAAACCTGTCACTCATTTTGGTGGTTTTATGAGCAGGAAGATGTAGTCCTCTGTAAGCCTGTATTATTAATACTAAAATTTTTGATTGTGTGTAATTATCTTGCTTTCTTTGCCCTTTTTTGCATTTGTGTTCAGTTCCCCTCTTTTTCCTGAACAATTGCTGTTGTAGAATTGAAAAGCTGAGGCTTGCTTTAAGAATATCTGTACTTTTCATGCAATACCAGGTGTGCATCATGATTACTTGTGAAGGTCAGTGTTCTCAGAATATTTAAAACACATGTCACTTACTCAATTACTTTAATGGACTGAGAAATTCTTATGGTCTTTTTTTACCCAAGATGAAAATCGTATGAATAACCACATGCCTATTAATGTAGACACTTTTTATGCATTAGTGAGTAGAGTACAGATGCACTGACTTAAGATGGATTTGAAATCAAAGGATTGGTTGTTATTTTTTTGGGTAGGGTCATAGAAATGTTTCAGGGTATTCCTTGATTATTTTTTTTTTTACAGTGATTTAGAAGAATATGTTGAAACTGTCTGCTTGGCTATAATACATGGAGATGTTTTGTTTTGTAGAGTTAATACTACTGTATTACAGAAACCTTATTTTAACTTTAGAAAGCTTTTGCTTTTTTGAAGTGGAAGAGTAAACATCAATCTGTAACATCAAATGTCCTGAGAAATCGTTTATCTTAAGTGGAAAGTACTATAATATCCTATGCTGTTATCTTCAGATTTTCATATTAAAGGGAGTGGTGTTAGGAAGGTTCATGTGCACAATGAAATGGTGGCACTGTTTGCAAGGAGAGTAACCCATGTCATCTTCAGTCAGGTCCTCCTCTTCATCCTGCTCATTTCCTTTCTCTTTTCTAAAGTCTCTACATTCTGTTTGTGTCACCCCCCCCCACCCCCAAAAAAAAAAGAGTTTCAGAGAAGCAGAAACAATTATTCAGTCCTGGTGTTCACATGTTGCATTGTAAAGCATAGTCACCTTAGTTCATGGTATATATTTTCAGATGAATGCTTTTAGAGCTTCTTAAACGCTTCACTGAGGTTGAATTGCATGTATCTGGAAACAAGGCAAAAAGCAGGCATGAGAGCTGAATCTTTTCCAAAAGGGGTTAGTCTTGCTATCCAGTTTAATTGAAAAAGCAGCATGTTGGACAAGCTGTTATCCCTGTCTCACTACTCCCTTAAATCTGAAATTCTTGTAGACTATGATAACATCTTAAATAACATGGTAACTAACACCTATTGATAACTCCGTGCAGAGTTGCTTTTTTCAGATCTGTTGGTAAATAGCACTAATCAGACGTTTAGATTTTGTTAAAGTCTACTTTTCGGACTGCTTGAGCAACAAGGACCAGAATAAGAGAGATTTCAGACTTCCTCTCAGGAATGTTGCTGTTTGGCTTCCCCAAGTACTGAGCTAGGTTAGGAGTTGCGGTGCTCTGAAGCTGGTGTGCTGTCTGCTGGCTCAGTGGTTAGCTAACAAGCTGGCCTGCAGGTATTCTGCCAGGAGGAAGATAACGATACAAGTCACCTAGTTTTTTTTAGTTCTAGCCTCTTTCTAGTAAAATACACATGCTTCCTTCTCCAGCTGTGAGTGTAATAGCTTCAGTAAGGAAATCCTTGCTCACTATTTCCAGACCTGGAAATAGGTCACAGTGTTGTTTTCTGCGCTCTCAGGATTAAACTCATAATTGCTTTTTGACCTTTTAAAGTTTTTTCCTTCTGACACCTTCACAAAGCTGGGGTAGGGGGTGAGATGTTAAATCAGTGAAATTTAGACTTTACAAAAACACTTCTACCACTTAAACCTTGATTATTTTCCAAGAGTAACTAATAGCAAAGCCCTTTACAAATGATCCAGTGTCTTGGTAAGCAGCTTCTGCTGTTTCAGTCACGAGTGTATTAAGGAGCTTAAGTGCTTATACCATTTAGCCAAGTGAAGGTGGTTTAGTAAGTAAATAAAAAAATAATCAAGTAAACATCAGTAAACTCGATGAGCTACTTTGACAGTCTAGCTAGTAACTTCTTGTGCTATACTTCAGAACAGAAACAAAGCAGCTGCTGTCTTCAGACGTACTCAGGACAGTCTAGGCAATTGGTCTATTTTTGGAAAAAGCATCAGTACTTTTTACAAGGATACATAGAGAAATAAAGGAAAAATTGTAATTTTCAGAAGAATCTAAATGTATATTTTCAAAATCTATGTATTTAATACAACTATATTAAGAAGAAAGTAATCCATAGTACTTTTTTCTTTGCAGAGATAAAGATCTAAAATTTTATTACAGATACAACTTATGTTAAAAGCATTTCATTCAAGGAGGTCTTAATGATTTTTATTGAGCACTTAGACTGACATACCTTGCCTATTGTTACTGCTAAATTAAATTTCATTTTGACAGCTGACCACTATGTCACTCTTCCAGGGACTGTTTTGTTCTTAGAGTGAATGTGACATAAGGAAAATGGTTATCTGTGAATATTATTCCTTGTAGATTTTTTGTTCTTGCAAATATGCTTTAACAGGCTTCAAGATTCCTGGGAAGAGTGCTTTTTTCATTCTCTTCACAACTTTCACACTGAAAAAAATGTCAAGTGTTGAAAGCATAGATTTTCTCCTTGATTAATGTAGCCTTTGAGATTCTCAGCTTCTTGGCAGCATGTCCCTAAAGATTCTTTACTTCTTTCTTTTCTTTCTTTCTCCCTCCAAGATATAGAGGAATAAACAGGTATATACTTACCAGGTAAGAGAGATGCTTGAAAATAGCAAGGGGAACTAGGCTTATCCCTAGATGTAAAAATAGTTGTTCCTGTCCCTGCTCCCCTCATTCCCCTTAACTCACGCATTTTAATGGACTGTTTCCTTGTTGTATAGAAAAACTGAATTGTTTAAAATACAGATATATCAGGGAAGTAGGATGACTCCTGTCTGTGTAGAGCATTGTCATACAAGTTTCTTGAAGCATGAAGAAAAGCTGAGATGTACTAGTGCTAAAAAGTTGAGTAAAAATAGTATATTTACGGACTATGAGGTAGTCTAATTTTACAGCTGTAAGGCCACCAGATCTGTGAAGACAATGTGACGTAATTACAGAAACTTGGATTTAGTGTAGCAACAGTTGAGTCTCTGTTTATGCAGTCTGGATTCTGAATTGTTTTCTGTAGACCTTTGCGTTTAGAATGGCCTTAAAGGGTGAACCAAACTCCACTGATTCAAAAGCATACTGTTTTGCTTTTAATTAGAAAGCAAAACCCAGTATCTATCTTGTTGCATTCAGAACACTAATATCAAGTAAAATAACGAAGACAGTGTGTATGGTCTTTTTTTAGCTGTCTTTAGTTTGTGAAAGATGCTTCAAGTTCTAGTTTTCATTTCTGCACTTGACTGTTAAGTGAATGTGTATATACGAAAGTACTTGCAAGTAGAATGTGCTTTGTTTGATCTGCTTGTTTAAAAATATGTAATAGTATTTAGTCTGTGAGCTGTAGGTATGAAAACTTCCATTGTTAGGTTATTTGTGTGTAATGCTGATGAGGAAATGTGAGCACTTGAAGAAATGTTTCTTAAGCCCCTCTAGTGATGTGCTGTGTGAGCTGATGTGGTTTCCTTTGCATTGATAGGGAAACATTTAGTAAACAAGACTAAGAACTTAATTGTGTAGGGCACTGAATTTAATTAGCCAATAAATTCATCCTGATAGTGTCTTCCTTCATAAGTATAAAGATGCTGTTTATCTGATCCTGAGTTTCCTCCCAACTTCCTTGTCCCTGAAAGATAAATTGTTCTAACATACTTTTTAATGCAGAATTGATCTTGCTTCAAGATTTCTTTGGTAGTTAGAGGGTTAGCAATGGTGTTTGAGCCTAGGCCCAAATTTAGACCTTCTTTGTGGGGCTGTTGCTGTGTACAGATGTGTGGAGAGCATCAGATGTTATTACTACCAAAGCAGATATAATGTCTATTTTCTTGATTCCGTTTTCAAAGCAGTCTCATCTTTGTATGAAGAGAAGCTTCAGATTAAAGGCTTTGAATAAACTTGCTGTATTTGGGTTAGGATTTCAGTTACAGAAAATCTAAACTAATGGCTAGGCGTGTCTGCTTGACTCCTTCAGACTGATCTTAGCCGGGTTTCAGTAAAATCTCATTCCCCTTCAGTACTGCCCAATTCACAAATGGACAGATGACATGAGAAGCAGATTGCCTCACAGATGTCCTTCTTTGGAGATACTTTTCTGGCATTCATTGTTCCTTGGGCTGGAGCGGCAGAACACTGGAACAGGGTGGGTTTCTGATGGCTGGCTCATGTTGCATCTGCATTTCTTGATATAAGGAGAGTGATACGATGGCAGGTCTTTAAGTTGACTTTGCCCTTCTTTCTTACAGACAGCTGTGCTCTGCTGCTGGGTAGGAGTGAGCCTGTGATAGAAACCTGCGCCGCGATCCCAGCAGGGGTTTTGGGGGAACAAGTGTGGTCCTACAGAGCTCGGCAGCAGTGTGGGTGGCAGTCTTATTGTAGGGCTGAACTGAAAAATAAAGTTTAAAGAAGGAAGATGTCTTTTCTCATGATACTGTTCAGGCTATGTGCAGAATGCAATTATCACTGTTTTGATCTTTCAGATGATTTAGTTTTATGCTTTTAAAACCTTTTGTCAGGTATATTCATGCTTGGTTTTGATTTGCCTTATTACTGTCTGTGTAGACTAAATGAGGACCATTACTTTTACTATTAGAATCAGCAGTGCAACTGCAGAGGAGAAAGCCACAGCTATAGGGTAGACATTAAAGAAATGTTTCTTGGTTTGATGTTCAACTTGTCAATGCCTTTTTTCTCATTGGGTCAAAATCTTCTTTTGTTCTTTTGAACATTTCAGGAATTAGGCTACATAGAAATGACACTTGCTGCTGAACGTGGGGGTACCTAACTGCAGCTGTCCCTGGAGTAGAACTCACCAATGACATGAATAAATGAGGAGGCTTTTCATATCTGTGAGAAGCTTACAAAGCAGCTTGCACTCTCTGACAATTGATGCTAAGTTGGTTGAGATTTAAAGAACCTTAAGACAACACATATTCATCTTTTTTTCACCAGTTTTTTGTATTTCTTACCTGAGAACTTTCTAGTATTAATACACCAATGTTTTGAAATATAAATAGATCTGTAAGAAAATTGCTGTTCATCATTAAGAGCATTCATATGTATTATATATATGTAAGTGTGTGTCTACATATACACACATCTGTGTGTGTGTATATATATGAAGAGGTTTGTTTAAAAACTTCTATATCACTTGAGGTTTTGGAAGGGGCTTTGAGTCTAACAACTCTAGAATTCAGAGGCTATTATTTATTATAGTCATAACTGCCAGTCTTTTAAAGTGGATTTTTTTTTCCCCTTCAGTATATGTATATCCATTCTCTATAGCTAGGATGATGTTATTGTGCTAGAGCGTGTCTTTTTTGCCACTCTTTCTTGGAGACAGATTTGTTTTGTTTGCAGGTATTTTCAGGTGATTCCATTTCCTTTCTACAGAGATTTGAGGCAAAGACCCTCATTGGGGATGGAACAGTTTGTGTGGCCTGTGTGCACAAATGAGTACACCTCAGGGTGTAGAATAAAAATTCTCCAACGATTTCCTCTGGTAAGGTTCCATCATAGACAATTGCTTGTAAGTGTAATGGAGTGTAAAATGGGGGGAAAAGTTGTGTTCGGAGCCTCTGTACCCCAGTAGATGACTATGAAAAGTAGTAGACTTAAGAGTAGGTTAAGTAAGTTTTCTACTTGTATTTCAAGTTATTGCAGCTGTTGACAATCAAATAAGTTTTACCAAACAGTTCTAGGAAATCAAAAGGTATTTTAAGAGCTGGTATGTAAAATATCAGCTCTGAAATAATAAGATCTGAATAACTATGCATTTCGTAAGCTGTATTTCTCAAGCTTTGTGGAAGATGGTTATGGCTGATGGATAGGTTCTCTCTTAGCAGAGAATGTTATAAACCCTCCTCTCCTGGTCCCATTCCAGTGTTGGATAATAAGAATGTAACTAATTCATCATCTCTCTGCATATTTCCAGTAATCTGTGATTAATGCTTGTATTCAAGTAAATATAACTAAAACTGACAGATGTAAAAACTCTTGCATTCGCATCGCAATGATGCAGTGAGGTGTAAAAAAAAAATGCCTAGGAACTGTAAAGTATAGCCTTTCGTGAAACCTAATGACAGTGTCTAACTTCATGATGAAAACACATTATTGTGAATGTCAGTGCACAGAGAATTGTTTAGACAGACTGCAATGATGATTGCTAAAGAAATATCAAAAGCAATAAAATATAGAACAACACTCTTCCGTTGGTTTTGTTATAATTCAAATATGTTATCACTTTTGTAGTATCATTTCATACAGAGAATCACATTCAGTATGACAGCTGATTCTTTAAAAGGAAGTCATGGTAAAAAGATTTAGCTTTTGCTTTTAATATCTTAAAGACTTAATATGGATGCTGGCATATATTTTGTCTCTAAACCACAATATTACGGAAATTTGAAATGGAAGAAACTTTGAATTAGTTAAAAGACTTCTTTTTTGTGGGTGGAGTTTGGAGGCTCCAATTAACTTTCGTTAGTGATTAAAAGATCCACTTTTGAACAGAGTTGATTTGGACAATAATCATACTTAGAGGAAACGCTTTATGAAAAGGAGTGTCTGCTTGTATTTTTTTAGCTTCTGCAAATCAAGCCAACCGAAGGAGGCTGCTTTCTGTTAGTCACCAATAAAAAAAATGTTTGCACTCATGAACATCGGTTGTTTCTTCAGGTTTGTTTCTGTATTTCATTTAAGATATGTGAAAGTACTGTTTATCTAATGAATTACAATACTTTGCAGTATAATTATATTTTTAGAAAGAAGGTGGTTATCCTTTTAAAATAAGTCACTATATACATGAGTTAGTAAAACCCTTTGAGTTCCCCAGAAGTTGAAAAAAAATTGCAAGTCTCTGATCTCATTCATCTAAATTATAACTTTACTAGCAAATCTCAGTTAGAGTTTAGTAGGGTGGAGCATGCAAGCTGTACTTAGGGCTCGTACACTAGAAGGAAGCCTTGAGGCAGTCTTGTTTGCACATACTCTCTGATCAGTGACTCCTGAAATCCTGAATAGGTGGCTTTGCAGAACTGTCTGCCACAGTGGATGTTTAGAGACAAGATCCCAGGCTATGACCTCTGGATGTGTGCGGTAATGTTGGCTGTTTTGGAGTAACTTCTAGTCCTTTTAACCTTTTAGTCCTTAGTAACCTTTTGCTGCTTTGGCAAGAGGCACTTGTCCTGTTACCAGTGTCAGGGTCTCTCCTTGGTTAATCAGTGGTGTTCTCACACAAAAAGAGAAAGTAGAACTCTAAGATCAGATTGACTGCTCAGAATGTAACAGATTTGTCCTGAATATAGTTATATGAGAAATAGGCAGTGTTTACTACCTGTTTGTAAAATCTTGACAAATTCTAGTAAGTCTTTTATGTCTTGGTTCCATATGATACCCCATGTCCTTTCTGAATGAGTTAGGTTATGATTAAAGTAAATGCAAATACTATGTTATTAATTTTTCTGTTCTGCTGTAGAAAATAAAATAATAAGCAAAAAGCCTGTAGGATATAAATTTTTTACCTTATTTTTTTTGTTCGTTTTTAAAAAACTTTCTTTTAACACTTTCATTCAGTGATGGGTTCATGGTGGGATAGGAGGGAAACTAAAAAGAACGTTGAGCCACTCAAATATCATTCCCTTAAGAGGTTAACATAGTGTAACTGTGGATTGTCTTTTTGTGACAGTGTTAATCAGAGTGGAGTTGATTTAAGCTTTCACTATATTGCATCTGTGGAGAGACAGAGATGGCTGAAGAGAATATAAAGAATCTACTATTTTATCAGTTCTTCCTCTTTTCAGTGAAAGTGCTAGTTATGTCCCTCAACTGCCTGAACACAGATGCAGAAAACAAGAAGAGAAAGCGCAGGAAAAATAATTTGTGTATGGAATTTCATCTAGTGAAATATAGAAAATCTCCCCATCCCCTTCCCCCCTCCTGCAAAACCGAATTATGAAAGCTAAATGACAACAAAATCCTAAAAATTCAGGTCTTAGTTTTTACACTGGTTATGTTGTGCGCTGCTGACAAACTAGGACGGCTTTTTTTAAATGTTAAACTTTTATAACTGAGTCATGCATAGTGCTTTGTTCTGTCATTTTGAATTTCTGTTCATATCTTCAGTTCAGTGAGCCCTTTCTAGTGTTATCAGACATGACTCAGTATTGGGAAATACTGTGAGAATAATAAATTTGAGGTGGTTGGTTTTTATTTTCAAGCTTAACTTGCTGATCGGAAGTGTTCCTCTTATATACAGAACTGTTGTTTTATATTACTTCTCTTATGATAAACAAAATTAATGAAATACCTTAAGTCCAGTCCATCTGAATGCTGCTGGTGAAGTCATCTTTTGTTCTCTCTTTTCCCTCCTTTCCTCCTCCACCTTGCTTTATCTGGATAGCTCATTTTTGTTCCAATCAGTTTTGCATTGCAACAAGGTCAAACTTCTTAGTCGTGCTTTTAAGACTGAACTGTCGATGTTCATGGATAGTCTCTGTCTACATTTATGATCCCAAGTTTTTCTTGTGTTCTCCAAAACCTACTTTTCCTACAGAGTCTGGGAAAGACTTCTGAAGCTAAGTCAAATACAAATGTGAGAGAAGTGGTCAGAAAGCCATGCTTTAAAAAATACAGGTTCTGACTGTGGCAAAAATAATCTGCTAACAGAAATAGGGTATGTATTCTTTAACTTTTTTTATTTGATGAACAGGGTCTACAGAACAAAGGATAATAGGGGAAGAGGAAGGCTGAGTCTACCAGATCACCTCTGCTCTCCCATTTAAAAGTAGCAGTGACCTCTGATTCTTTCTGGCTTGGATAAACACTAACCATTCTCTCCTTTGCAGGAGGGCACATGCTTCACTTAAAATTGATATTGACCAGGGGGTAGATAGTAAATGTATCAAGATTAATACCAAAACAGGGAGATGGTAGACTTTATCTGATGGCTATATTGGCCTACCTATTTAAATGCTGGTACCTGACTAGTGATGTGTTATTTCAGCATTAAAGGTATGTTTAATTCAAAAGGGAGTATTTGTCTCTAAACCTATTACATGGACAAATTCAGCTAAACTGCAGAACACTACAGCATACTCTTCTGTATTCCATTTTTTAAAAATAATTCCAGGTGACAGCTTCATACATCTTAAAATCTGTTACTGGACTGCTAAAATGGTCCACAAGCATGTAGTATTCTTGAATTCGGTACTTGTGTGGAAATTCGAATTTTAGAGAAATACTCACTTTCAGTTGTGTGTGACCACAAGATTATATGCAGATATTGTGCACTCCGGTCTGGTTGTCATGATTCCTAACCATTGTAACATCTGGCCTTTACTTTTGTAATGTTCTGTGTTTAGGTGTGAAGCGGAGTCCTGCATGGTGCTGAACACAGCAACCAGCTGTCTCCAAAGCAGAGATTAACTGTTAGAAACTAGGAACACGAAACCTCCATCAGTACTTTTTTGCTTCCTCTGTTTTAATGCCTGTGTCCTATTTTTTTAGGTTTCGTGCAGGAGTATAGCCCTTAATATCCAAAAGACTTTGTTTACATTCAAAGTCATGGTCTTTATTGACACTTTTTTTTTCTGGCTGTCAACTGGTAGCAGAAGGTTTGTCATAAATACCAATCCATTTTTTGCTCTGTTATTTCTAAAAAACCTTTCTCATTCTTATATTTTATATTTGTATTTAAAAAAAACCCCAAACAAACAACCACAACAACAAACTCTGTCTCCTGGTAATAAGGTCAGAAATGATTGCTATCACACAAAGGGAGAGCTTGAATACTGTTGAAGGAAGCCAGAAAAAGAGCTTGCATGCTGAGAGAACAGATTATGTCTGTAAAGGGACTGTGAAGACGACTTCCTAAGTTTTTCAGGATCAAAGAAAAGGTTTTTAAAGATAGACATGCTGGAAGAGTAGACAGCCAGGTCAAGGGAAGCTGTAGAAAATGAAAGAGGGGTAACATGAAACAGATGTTAAGGAATGTGGAGGAAGTTCTAGGCTAAAGGTGTGTATTGGAAGCTACGGAAGAAATGCATTTGATGTAGGAGATGGGGTAAAACACAGAGTGCGAGGGTGATGTTACACTGTATTTAATAAGTAGCTTGAACTTGCATTCATCATTGGATATGTAATCACTGAAAAATCAAAATTTTATTTAAGGAAAAAACGTTCAGATACCTTTTGTATAGTTACTAGAGTGTCTGGTCAGTGAGCTGCCAAATATATGCTGAGTTTAGTATTCCCACTGTGATTTCTCTTTCCATAATGTAAAGAGCAGGAATGGCATTCATAAAAACTGCTTGTCATCTTTTAAAGCATGTATTGTTTTTCTCATTGACAAATACGGCCTTTGGCATTCACAACTTGTGCTTTTCGTAAATGCAAGTCTTTGGCAGAGTTAAATGTTCTGATGTTTGTAAGAAGTAGGATTGTGTCAGGCAAACTAACCTGAAGAACTACTTGAATGCCGGATACTGTAGGCTTTCTGCAATGCAAATTGTTTCCTAGACCAAAACATCATCAGATTCTTTTAATGGAAATATTTTGTTTTGGAAGCCTAAATCATATTTGATATGTTAACTTTATTTTGTGGTTTTTTTCTACATGAGCTTCCTGCTTAAGTTGTGATTAGAGTGTTAGTTCAAAGATACAATTCATAGTGAAGCCTGCTCAGCATAATAGATGGGAGGCTAAAATGCAGCTCCTTGCCTCCAATTCAGCAAAACAGAATTTGCTTTTAAACTGCAGTAACTGGTATTTGTAAGAAATTATTACACAGATGTAGGTACTTACAGACTACAGCAGTTTAATTGTAAATAGATTATTATAGCTTTCTGAAAATTTATTAAATTAATACATGATACTGTCATAGATAATTCCAGGGGAATGTATTATAACCCTGTATTTTGCTCTGTAATAATACCCAAGCAGTAGCAGCTAATGTTGTGGCTATTATTCGCTGCTACTGGCAGGTTAAGTTTTGTGTCTGAGTGACTTCAGATCAAGGGTGTATATTTGTCATGCTTAAGAATCTGTATTTTTGGGGGTCTGCAACCAAATTTTATCTTTAAAGTGAATATTAGCAAAATAAGCTTTCCCATAAAAGGTTAGATATCTGTCATTGTAAACTTGAGATGTGCATGTTGAAAATAACATTTTATATTTTTGAAATAATGCAGAAAGGCCACTGGGAAATAGGGAGTTCCTTATCGTATGTTGTATTTGTAGAGATTTTTATTCTCTTCTGTGATCGTGGGTGAGAGAGACAGAAGATATCCATAGGGATATTTTAGAGAGTTGATTTTTAATTAAAAATGGATATGCTTCTTACTTGGTTCACTGTGGTTTTCTGAATCTTGTTAAATATTCTACATGAGATGTAAAACATTACCTTGCAAATAATCATTCTGTAACCTAGGGGGAGATGGTTGTCCTTGAGGAGCTGGCTGCATAAAATAGGGGACTCTTAAATCTTTTTGGGTTGAAACTCCAGTAGGGCAGAGAACATTGGTTATGTCTCAGGATTAGTAACTAAAAAACCCCAGTGTTCTGTGCATATGTTTTAACAGGTGAGAAGAATCAAATACTTTGTGTTAACTGTGACAGGAGTGATGATGCTGAAGAGTTGGTACTTGATACCTCAGAGTTGCGGAAGAGAAGGCACAGTCAGGTCTACTCTAAGGAAAAGAACTGCAAAACAATGAGAAGGCTTATGGGTGGTCAAAACCACTTGGAGACTAGGGAAGACACAGGACAGGGAAGAGGAAGGGCTGGAGGAAATACAAAATGAGGAAATTAGAGGTGTGGACTGATAGAGGTGAACAGGACTGCTATAGAGCAGGAGATGCTTTGATTATAATATTAGCAGTTGTCTGGTAGCAGAGCTTACTCTAAAGGCAAACTCCATTTTGAAGCAGCAGTATTGCAGTGATACAATTCTTTAGTCAAAATGGCTTCATAATTTTTCATCAAAGAACTTTCATACTAATATAGAATCATAGTCTAACAATAACTAGTGTATATCACTTTCTGCAACATGAAATAAGATCTTTTATGAAATAAGATGCATTTTTTTAATTTTAGTATTCATTGCCTTGTTATGAAGTACACAAAGCATACGCTGGGACTAAGTGTTGTGAGAAGGCATATAATTGGATTTATTTAGATGACAATCTGTTACATTAATGAATTAAATTTTGTATTGGAATACAGTTTTAGGTTTCACTGTAAGACTGCAATTTATCGTTTCAATCTAATGAAAATTAAAGTTTTGGTGATGGTCAATGTTGACCTGCAAGTCCTTAGATAAAGTTTGTGCTTTTTTTGTTGCTTTATGTTTTAGGGATCTTGCTCGTTTTTTATTCCCGTTTTCATTTTGTTAATTATAGCAGTGTGATAGTTTTCATGAGCTTGTATTGAATGAAGCTGTGTTCTTGATGATCACAGAATCAGAATCACAGAATCATTCAGGTTGGAAAAGACCCTTGGGATCATCGAGTCCAACCATCAGCCCTACTCTACAAAGTTCTCCCCTACACCATATCCCCCAGCATCTCATCCAAACGACCCTTAAACACACCCAGGGATGGTGACTCCACCACCTCCTTGGGCAGCCTATTCCACTGTGATAACACTACCTTAACTTAATCTGGAGCTTCTGTTATAAAGTGTGATTTTTCTGGGGTGTGAATAATCTCTCAGTTGTTTTAGAATTTATTTGGCTTTACATTTGGTTGGCAGGATTTAATTCTAAGTGTAAATTTACTTAAAAGATGGACTTGTTATGGTTTGCAGTGGAGATGAGATACAGTTTTCTGAAGAAAGCCTTGTAGAAAACTTGCATTTTTTGAAAGCTTTGTAGGAACAAGGGCTTTAGTTTTCTCCAGTTACTAAAATCATGGGCATTGTAGCTTTAAGAAAAGCTAAAATCTGCTGCTGTACTTTCATTACTTTTAAAAATATTTTTGCTGTGCAGAAATAATTCCCTTGACTTGAGACAGCTCAAGAAACAATCAGTATTGTCATATGTGTTAGGTTGTTAATGTTGACATTGTTCCCTTTGTCTTTTGAATGAACAAGGTAGGTGAAACAAGTCACATCTGCCCTAAGCTTCACGTACTTGGACTAGATAGGTCTTTATCATTGTGTGATTTCCTCTGTGGAGGATTCTGCAGCAACTGGAAGAGTTGATAAAGTTGGGTGAGTACTGTGACCAGATCTGCCAGGAAGAGAACAGAAATGAGTATTAGGGTACTGAGAGTGTGCTGGAGAAAAGCTTGCAAGTGATACTTACTCGTTGCCCAGAGGCAATTAATATGTCTGCCTCTACCCATGTCTTTATAGAATGAAAAGTAACTGCTTAAGAGGGAAAAAAGGGAGGCCAACTGGGATGGAGTTTCAGCAGCAGAGAGCTGTTTTTGAAGAAGGCATGCTGTTTTCCAAATACATGCTTTTGTGGCATACATTGCAATAAAATGTAAAAGTCAGATTCTCAGCTGCTAAAAACCAGTTTAATTTCAATTATGCCTGTTTATCCTCTCAAATTTCTGTGGAGACTTAAGTGTCATGATTCTCTACCCTTACAGTAAGTGAAGAATAGCAAATCAAAATGGTTCTTTATTCTAGCAATAATGTTATTGCATTGTAAAGTGCATTTGTTAATTTTTCTTAAATAATATTATAGTTTATGTGTTCTTCTGGACAGGCGATACAATGGGAGGAGAAATTAATCCCCAAACTTTGGAAAACAAATTTGCTGTAATGAAGAAAATATGTAGTGAGGAGGTATACGGATATATTTGTGTTCTGTAAAAAGCTTTTTCTCTCAGCTGTTGTGTGCAGTTTGCACTTGTATTTATGAAAAAAATATTATTGGACTTGATGTTGATAGTAATTGCTAGTTAGTCTTACTTTGTTAAAACATACCTACAAGTTTTAGGCTTTTTGCACATTTGGAGCTTTAAGAATTCTGGAGAGAAGAAACCCAGCCAAGCAAAGCTATTACATTTACTTATGAAGTCCTGCTGCTTCTGTGAAACAGTAAACTTCCACAGAAGTTTATCTTTCATAGGTTACATTTATATATCGTGGTACATAGATGAGGTAGCACTGAAATATGTGTCATAGTTTCCTAATCTTGGGAGAGAAGTGAAGAGGGAGGAAGAGTTTTCAACATTAGAATCTTTCCACTTAGAAATTGTTTCGTTTGAATTGGCTTAAAGCAGATGAGCATGGTTGTAGCAATTGTTCTGCAATGTAAAAAGTATTAGAATTTCTGCGAACATCTTTATTTTAAACTATCTTTCTTCCACTCGTGTTCCATTGGTGTTATAAACGTAAACATAGACTGCTCAATGTTAAAAAGCTTTCATGGCCTTAGCCTGGATGGTGCTCATGATCTTTAGCTGTCACTATGCATTTTAGTTTTTGATCACTTTGTATATTGTTATCATTATAAGGTACTACATAATAATTTAATGTCACCTGCAAGAATACATTTATAGAGGAGTTTTGTGCTTATTTTATCAGATGGGAAGCTGGTTGCAAGTAAGATACAAAATAAAAACACATAAACAGATACTCTTAAGTTTCCATAACTCTGGTAATTTAGTAGAAATTAAGTGGGTTACACTAAAAACACAATTATCTTCTCCCCTCAGAAAAAAAAAACAACCCCAACCCAAACTCTAACTGTACTGCTGCTTCAAGGTAGTTTATATATCCAAATGTATACCTTCTGGTGCTTTTGGTGTTGAGTTTCAATTTAGCAGAAAATAGCACTGACCAACCTTTCCTGTTGCTCTTCTCCATAGGTACAATTCTTAACATTTGATGTGAAAGGAAGGAATCTGAAAAATGAACAGTAACAGCCAGCAGTATGAATGAGTGTATTTCAAATTACTGTATTGAAATTGTTTAACTTACCATATATCTTAGATACAGAATAGTTGCCCAATTTCTTTTATTGTACTTCAGAAAAAATCTTTATGCCTTCTCAAAATCTCCAATGCCTTCTAAAAATCTCATTTACAATAGTTTTAAAATTACATTCTTAACTCCCCAACTTTTATTGACACCCATAAGACTTTAATGGCTATCGACTACTGAAAGTGTATTTGAATTCAATATTAAATATTCTGTTTCAGAAGGACATTTATGGAGTGAAAAGAATACTCTGACTCCTTCCCTCCCTATAATTAATAATTTTGTCATGTGCCTTCTCTGTGCCTCTTCAGTAACCATGACTCACCTTAATACCAGTGTTTGACATTAGAAGCCTCTCCAGAGAGGAAGAAAATCATTCAGAAATGAGCTGGATAAAGGTTATTAAACCAACACTTAAAATTCTAGTCCTGCACACTTTCCTTTACCCCTAATTAAATGCCAAGAACAGCAATGTAGAATTTTCAGTATATACATATGCTGGATATACCTTTATCAGTGGAAAAGTACCTACAGGGAACTGAAACTTTATTCCTGGCAGTCATATTTTCTTGCTTATATATTTGGAATGCTGTTTTTCAGAAATAGGGAAGAAATCTTGGGGGTTGAGTGTCCTAAGCTACATGTTGAAGTACATACGTAATATGATTCTTTTCTTGTCTGAGTCAGGTTTTTAGCTAAAGCTGTCTTACTGCCTTCAGCGGTACTACTTGTGTAAGTACAGACAAACTGCATGAGTAAAGTTGGTATCATTGGGTCGATACTGTGTATATACATCACTGCTTACAGACTTCTTGCTTGTCATATCCCAGAAGGTTCTAGGGCTAACTTGAATATCAGTATAAATGATACGTGGAACAGTGTATTAATTTTCTAAACAAGTGAGACCTTTGGATTGTGGGGAAAAAAACATTGCACCCCAACATTCTGTTTTACCTTAGAGTTTTCTATCCCTAAAGCTTCTACAAACCATGTAGACTGGGAAAAAATAAATTTTAAATCAAGAGAATGTAACGTGCTTAGTTACATTCTCTTTACGGGTAGGAGACACTGGTAAAGCAGTGATAATTTGCAGTGTTATCATTCTGACTTGCAGTGCATGACCCTGATGAGGTCAGGTCCTTTCAATTAGCAAGATGGTGGTGTTAAATCCCATGCTATTATGCTCTTGTTGCCAGGCTCTACTGCTCATTTACAGAATATTACATAGGTTGGCCATTAAAGTCTAATTCCTTCAATAAAAATTTAACACAAACTTCTTTTCCTAATTTATAAAACTATCTGGGTCTCTTTCTAACCAGTTTTCTCAACCTTGTGCGTGTCAAATGAATACTTCATAAAAGCATAAAAGGTTTCTGGATCTTTACTCTCTTGTGTTGGCTTTTCCAGTGAACTTTGCATAATACTTTATTAAATGATTTTACTCTCATGAGTGGTAAACAGGTAATTCAACTTAGCTGAGTACAGGTGCTATTTTTGATATTTAGTGCTTACTGGAAAATTTCCAAATAACCGTAGCATCTCTAAAAGCGTTAGAAATCCCCCAAGTGCTATAAAACTATGCTGGTACTTGTCCAGGATAACTAATGCTTTTTTCTCCTTTGCTGTGAGATCCAGGCTACCTTGTAACAACCAAGGACTGATCAGTTAAAGGGGGATCACTGTATGCTGCTGCTCTTTCTGTTTATGTCATTCCATAGTACTGCGATAGTGATGATGGGGGGTAAGATGTTCCTTACTGAATTCTGAGAAGTGGGGATGGTTCTATGGTAAATAGAACTATGTTTGCAGATGAATTATTTGTTCTCTATGAACCACACAAAATCTCTGAATGCATGTTTTACTTCAAAGAGATTAGTTTTCTGTAAAATCTCTGCTTTCTTCTAACGACACATTTTGAAATTAAAAAATGGCACAAAAATAGAGCAAGCCCACATAATCACAAAATAAACAGTACCTGG
This sequence comes from Strix aluco, assembly GCF_031877795.1. NCBI lineage: Eukaryota > Metazoa > Chordata > Aves > Strigiformes > Strigidae > Strix > Strix aluco. The sequence continues at coordinate 4,815,484 of NC_133941.1, read as the reverse complement.
TTCCACGGAGGCTCATCTCTATAGCAAGGGCTGTGGCTACTAAGGATTATTTATAGTTATGTTCCTACTATGCTTTTTCTCTGTGATCTTTGTCCTTGCATTTCACTCGAGTTTCTTGACTTCAGTCGTCTGCTGCCACCCCTTCCTCGCATCTCCATGCCCTAAAGTTTGCTTAGTTGTCTCCTGTGATTCCCATATCATCCTTGCCTCTGTTTTTCCTTTTATTTTTGTCTGTGTGTCTTTGTTGGTCCCTGACCATCAAGACCTTCTGACAGTCTGTTAATTAATTCTTGCTCTAAAAGCAAGACAAGTCAGGAAGAAAGGTTCTGGAATGGTGGAAAGTATCTGAAAAAGTGGTGTGCTATTTTCAAAAGAGCAATAAACCAGGTAAAAATAAAAGAGCTGTTGTGCTGAATCTATACTTAAAGGACCATTGCTACAATGAAGATATTAGTTCTTCCAGTCTCCATAAGACATGGAAGAAGAGAGCAAACTGACCAAAAAAGATATTCCTGAATATCTGTACGGTGGAATTTGGATAGGACTGAAGTGTTTAGTTAGCACTGCATGGAAAGAAAGAAGAAAGATTCAGATCATATGCTGAGTTCTTCATCACTGGGTTTTTAGCAAATACTTTTCATCCATTAAATCAGAGGAAGCAGGAAGGAAATTGTTAGCTTTTATGGTTTTGTGACAGGTCAGAAGTTTGGCATTTTGTTTCACATAGCCAAATCCTGTTCTGTGCATTAACAAGTTCTTGATCCAGGACAAGAAAGTAAGTGATGCATTCATTTTAGGAGTAGAGTAAGATAATACTGTTCTAATAAGGTTTATAGGATATCAGGTGCTAACAATGTGCCTATCTCCCATTATGTAGAAGTGCTGCTGTTGTGCAGTTCTCTTCTCATAGATTAAGTGCAGGTGTTATAACTATTTTTTTTGAAAAGAGTGTGACAGGAGAATGCATGGTGGATCAGAGAGCAAGTGTAAGAGGAAGTATAGGAGGAAATGTTTTCTATACATGTACTTCCTCTGTACAACTTCCAGTAATGAGTTTGTTAATGATAAAATTGCTGCATTTGTTGAGATCAAGGGCAGTTACAGATACTTAAAATGGGACCAAAGTTTGCCTTTTAAATAAAGCTTGTCTTTCTGCAAAGGCCCCTTCAGTTTCTGTTCTGCAGCCTTATTCGAGCTCTCATGTCCTGAAAACCACATCAGATTTTAGGATTCCTTATCTGTCCTAATATTACTTCCCATATCTCATTTCCTGTTGAGATGCTAAGGCTGTCTCTGATGCCAGCTTCTATCCTGCACTTGCTTAATGCTATTCCTTTAGCTTAACCAATTATCCAGTTCAGAAGTTATCAGAAGAAAAGGATGTTAGAATTATTAGGAGTAAATCTATTTATTTGCAAGGCTACAGAAATCTGTTTCCCTTAATGCACTAGGAATTGAACAGATGACTTTGATTGCACTCAGCTCCAAGCAACCCTCTCCAGTCACCTCCTAACCTGAAAACTCTGTCAACTGATGGCCTCTCAGGATGCTGTTTCCTGCACTTACTGTGTTTTTGGATTTTGCCCTGCTTCATCAGGATGTGCTTTTGTTACTTTGAAAAATGAAGTTGAACATAGGTCCATAAACAGTAAATCTCCTCAGATCTGCTGACATCCCCAAGAAATTGCCTGTATGTTAGTGGCATGGCTTCTTTAAACTCCTGAGGTGTAAGTGTGAATTAGGGGTGGTGACCTACGTTGTTCTATACAACGAGATGTATATTTACTCCTCCTTTGGTCCTGTGTGTCAGCTCAGCTTTTATGCCCGCTAGTTTTAGTGAAACTTAAATTAATATATAGAATTAAACTTACTGATAGGCACCTTTTGCGATGTCTGTCATGCTGCCCTTTACACTTAGGACTGACTCCCCTTAAACATTTTTTATAGCTACTGAATTATCTGCTTTGAAACTTGACCACATCTCTTTAACTGTGATGTCTCAGTGATCTTAACATTAGGTAGGCTTTAGGTTTGCTAACGCTACTGCATGTCTGCAGCAATGATGTTATTTCACAGTTTCCATTAAACATCTCATCTGCCTTTTGCAGTCTTTTGGCTGAGCTATCGTGCTTTCATTCATGTTTACAAAGAATCTGACAACAGGTTTGGTCCCTGATTGGGTTTATGATACTAAAAATAATAATAAGGCACTCAAAAGGCAAGTTTGAGCCAAAATGAGAATTTCCCAAGTTGACAGAACTTCTAATAGGAAGACTCTTTTCAAGGAACATAAAAAGCAATGCTAGGAAAAAACTGGAGAATTATGAAAATATGGAATTTGTTTGGTGTTTTTTTCCATAGGCATGGTTTCTATAATAGCATTTATTTTAGTTTATTTCTCAGTTCTTGAAAATCATATAGTATTTGACACTAACAAATTGAAATACCAAGGATGAAATCACACTAATCTAACTAGACAAGAGACAGATATTGTAAAATTATGCTGTATGTACATGCTTTTTTCTTTGCACTTACACATAACCAGTCTCCATGGTTCAGTTTTCAATTAGATACCTATTAAAATAGGTAGATAAACTGGGCAGAAACAAATATCATGGTCATGTCTCTACTTGTTGGGTTCCCAGTTTAACATCTACGAATACAAAAAATAACAGTTTATTTTCCTAGCTAAGTATATAGATTTTTGGTTTTAAAGGTTTCTCTGTTTCTTCACTTAAAGAATACATCTATGTTTATGTTCTTAAGCATATTGTAATCCTAATTTGTAAACCAAATCATCCTGTTTCTTTTGAAACACTTTATCCAAGTGTAGTTACAATGTTTTGCCCCTTGTGTCATCGTTCTGGGCAGCAGGGATGGTGCAGTGTTGCTGCTGTTCTTTGTCTCTTAAAATACCTGTCATTTGCTTAAAAATCAACTTTCACAATGCACAAGAAATGAGGACATCTGTCCTAAAACTTTTTAATGCTATTTTTAGATATCCTTCATTTGAATATGTGTTTCTCTTCATATTGTTCTACTTTTTGGTCAAGTGATGAGAAAACAACTATACTGCAGTGTCATTGCTATTGATACCTTAAGAGTGTTTGTACTCAGTTAAAATATGCAAAATTGAGAAATAACTTTTCATTAAAAAGGTATTTCATTTAGCCAATGTAAAATTTGAGAAAGGCTTTGATTCTGTAACTAGTATTCATACTAATGCACCCAGCATCTGTGTTGTGTTCCAAATTTCTTTCAGATTTTGCCTTTGAAATGAGTAGCATGTCTCCTTATATTTCTCTGCTTCCTACTGGATATCTGCTGGCTTACCAGAAGGTGTTTAATTGCAAACTAAGCCTATCTGGCATGCAATAAAGTGGAATTATTTTTTTTTATTAAATCTCACCCTTTGATAATGTAAAAACCCTCAAACAACTGATTATAAGGCTCCTACAAAGCAGTTCTTTAGTAAGATGAGTGAGAGGTTAAAGAAGTGTGAGGATGTGGAACAATTTTGAAAACCACTTTTAATTTCATTAAATATGTACAACAAAGAGGAGGACAAAGGCTGGCATTTTATGCAGAATAAATATGAGAATTTGTTTATAAATCTCTTGCAAAATATGGATGGTCAGATGATGTACATGCTTAAGAATAAGGAAAAAACCTGTCATGTTTCTCTTCTGAGCTTATCTAAGTGATTTTGAAGAAGCTTGGAGAGAAGTCAAAGGGGAAAATGCTGAAATAAGCCTTGGGGAGGATGGGAGGATCATGATACTCCCTCCTCTAATGCTAATTGATGTACAGTAGTTGTTAGTGGGGAGGAGGGTGGGAACCCTGCCACTGAGGCCTTAATGAATGGTGGAAATCACTTGATGTGGGTGGGTTCCACATCCTGCTGCCTTTTCAGCCTCTGTTCAAGGTAGTTTTGTGTAACTCACTCAAACTGGCTTTTAGGCAGCCCTTTCTTCAGCAGAGTTTTATAGCTCAAAGGATTTTACCAGTCTTTCATAGGGTTATATGGTAAAAACCAGTCTGTGTCCAAGGGTGTGTGCGGAGTAGCTGTGAAGTAACTAACGTGCAGTGGTAGTACTACCAGTATTTCCCTTACCTGTCTTAAGTGCTTTTCATATTATTGGTCATGTGAGTAATGCTATTAATTAATTTGCAGGGTCTTGCACAAGTAGACTGACTACCCTGCCAATAATCCAAATTTATCTGAAAATTCCCCTGAAAATCTTATATGCAAGTTTCTGCAGCATTCCTCTCCACTATAGCTGAACAGACAGTGAATATTTTGACTTGGTGGCAAAACCAACATGAATAGAGGTGAAAAGTTGATATATGTCAAATTTTTTTCTCCTACCTCCTCCAAACTCTTCTACCCTCTTTGTTACTAAACATCAAAATGAAGTACCAAGTATTGAATTTGATTCAAACTCACAAATGTTGTTCTGATTTGAGGAACTAATATTTTGTGACACTTTTACTTATATAGACCATGATATGCCTATTTTAGTAATTCTAAAGTGTTTAGTTACTTCACATTTGCCTGTCAGTATTGTCTTTTAAATTATTTGTGTAGTGCAATCTGAATTCCTCACCGTTACTGGTATGGCTTATCTATTGTGCACAGGAGCACAGACACACACACATGCGTGTGCATGCACACGTTTGTGTTTTTATATTTGTGTTTCCAGTTGTCTCTGACTTCCGCATTGGTTTTGGAAGGTAACTTGGGAACATGCAGTTATCAATATGTAGACAACAATCTTTATTAATTCAAGAGTCCAGACTAGTGCTGCTTTGTCAGAATCTGTTGAGCTGTAGTGAAATTAATAGAGTAGATTTAATTAGGTGAGTTGGAAGGAGTATTAACTGAGAGAAAGAAGCATTCTGCTGCATGATTGATGCTAATGCAGATGTTACCAGTGCAGCTTCTGCCCAAATGATTCCTGTCTAGACAAGCCTGGTGGATGCATTGCTGTTTGTATGGTGAGGGTAAGAACTAGGGATCTGTAGGGTCATTGATTATCTGCAGCTGGCCAGGGGATTGCAGCCATTCATTTCCTAATGCTTGTTTTATAAGCTTCTGCAACTTACTTATGACCTAGTTGTTTGTAGGTTTCAAATCTGTTTGAGCCTATCCTATTCTCTGTTTTAGAGAGAGGGGAGGAAAGTTCCTGCTAACAGACAGTCAAAGCATAAATAGTTTGATGGTCCACTGGGAACAGCTGGTTCTTAAGCCTTAGTGAGGGCTTTCAGTTCCCTTCTTGATACAGTCGTGGTTCTTAGTCAGGGATTTAGCTATTTAACAGTCCAAGTTCTATCTCAAATCTCTGTGAGGTGAGACTATTGGAAAGCATGTGAACCTTGAACTTCAGTCAAAAGCCTGCATATATAGAACTCATTCCCTTTCATGGACAACCAGAGAGCCAACATCTAGAAATGTTTTGGAGACATTTCATTTGATTAATCCTTTTTTAAGTCATGTTTTGAATCTTAGTTTTTTACAACTAATGTAACACAGTTGTTGCGATAACTACAGAAATAATAACTCCATTTCATGTCTTATCCCAGACCTTTTCTGAATGTAATTAAATTCACTGTATGTTATATATGTTCCTCAGTAACAGTCAGGTGCAAATAGTTTCCATATTTGCTTTCATAATATGGATCATGGCATACAGAAGTGAATCAGTTTTACATTTGACCAGTAATTTGGTAACCAGCACTGAATCATTTTTCATAAATAAAAGCCTGTCCTTTAAAAAGAGTCTTATCAAATACACTGTGCATTGAGTACGTGTCTCCCCTCCTAGTATGGCAGTAGTTAACGGTGAACTGATAGATATTCCAGGCAAGGTACAGAGTCAGATTGATATAATTAGTGTACAGTTGCTTTGAGCTTTTCTGTTACTATTGTTATTAATGAAGGTCTTTCCTTGTCATGTAGAGAACGTTTTAGTTTTCAAACAATTTTAACTCCCTTAATATTTTACATTTTTTTAAGCTATTATTGTTGAAAAGGTGCCAAAGTGTCCTTTATGAAGCCATTTGCAAACGCCTTTCCATGAATTTGACAGCAGGCTGTCCCCTCCAAGGCTACTCTTGCTATTTCAGTTATAATATCTTGAACAACAACATTCTGTTTTGCAATTCCTATTTTCAATGCTATAGTTAGAGTTCCATTGAAACTAGCTATTGTGACCGTTTACTTAAATCCAGTTTTGGTATAGTAGATAATTCAGTTTCTAAACCAAGTAAATCTCTACTAACATGTCTCATTTTATCCGTGACCACTTGAGAGATTTAGTAGCTTCAGGAATCTTCCTCCATTACTGATACAGATCAGCAGAGTTGAAGCAACTTAATGTTTATGCTGGAATTGGGTTGTAGGGTGAGTCCTTCCTATGCAAGGCAACAGGGATGGGGGCTGGCTATGGAACAATTGATTACAAGACCTTTCTTTTGTTACAATACTAGTAAAACCAAGTTGCACTGGTATGTACGGACACCTCTCCCTTACTTGACTTAAAGCACTTCAGTAATTTTTAGAAGAGGAACTTTTAAATTTCTTGTGATAAGAATTTTTAACGTTCACCTGTTGTACATTTGCTTGATTTTTAGGAAGAGACTGTAAATGTTCCTTATAGCTAGACAGAAATCAGAATTATTTGTTGCTTTGGGTCAATTTTTAACATGTGTCACATAACTGTACTGAGTTTTGGAATTGCAGTTTAGTAGTGGGGAGATGTTCCTTTTCTATCTAGCAGAGGGATAGAAAATGTTCTTTGTGTCATTTGGTAGTAGTTATTCATAGTAAGAAAAATATATATGGCAGACTTTTCTTATGTTAGAATATGAAGAAAAACTAGGAAAAGTCAATGACTAATATTGACAAATAGTTACTTATGATTATGACCAGGGCCAAAAAAACCCTCCAGAAATACAAACCTAAATTGTGGCTGTTGGTGTAACTGATTGTTACTGCAATAAAAGGAGTGGAATGATTGCTTTTATTAGATGGACAGTCAAGTAACTGAGAAAAGATGAACTAAAAAAGGCATTTCTTCAAAAAAATTTTTGAGCATAATTTATGGAATATCTTCCATGAAAATTGTGTTACTATGGCAGTTTGTTGGATTATTTCACTTCTGTGGTATTGCTTTATCTTTCACATTTTTTATTATGAAATATTCTGTAAAAACAATAATTAAAAAAATCCCATGTGTAATCCTGAGTAAAATTGTAGTAAATTAAATATAAAACCATAGGGAATGTTAACTCTAGGAGTATATGCAATCTATAAAATCACATAAGCTGCATTTTATACTGCCTTTCATGTCAATCTCTTATCAGTAATAGGGGAACTAAATACCCAAGGCTGGGTTGTACTCAGAGGTGGTATTTGTGGGAGGAATATTCAGGGAAGCTTTGCAGCCCTTTGCCAGGCAGGATTCTGATGAAGAGAGCTCAGTGCCAAGAGGTGCTGGACAAATGAGTCTTACTGAAGCCTGTGTGAACAGCAGCAATTTATCATGTGATGGTTCAGATTTTGAGGTGAAAATGATCCTGAAAACTTATTGGATCAAGGTATCTTAGCAGACCAGACAAAATACAGTGGAAGCACTTGGTTTTGAATGCTTTGTACCATTAGAGTTCAATGAGAGAAACATGATTAGAAAAAGTATCAGATTATAGCTGTTTTTAAAAAAAGTAATGTTAAAGCTTTAGATTTATATCGTATGGTTTGCCAAGCAGTACTGAATATGGTATTTCATGTTTTACAGATTAATTATAAAAAAAGAGCATCTCTTAAGAAGTCAAGCTCCAAGGAAATCGGTAGGTGGAAATGGATAATTTTTTGTTCTTGTTATTTACTTCCTGGTTTCTGAACACTTAGCCTGGTTCGTGTCAACTTTTGGTATTTACTCTGGAAAAAAAGGAGATGAAAAGTAGCTTTTTTAAAGAAAATAAATATTTTAAAAACTTTAGCTAGTCAATGTTGAAGAAAAACACCAAATATTGCATCCTGCTGTACAGTTGTGAGTACAAGGCAAACCCCTCAATATTGTGAAGTGTTTTTGAAGTCCTTATGAAGATAATATTAAAAATAGGCTGAACTGTTTTTTCCTTCATATTTGTCTTCATCACTCAAGTCACTCTAAAGTATCTATTGGTGTGCTGCCTCATGAGAGTTTAATGATGACTTTCATTCAGCGTAAACTGTCAGTAGGTCAGAGATGCCTCATATCTTGGATGGAGTTATGAAATTTCCTGAGTTTATTATCCTATTAAAATTCATTTTAAATGTCAAAGTTTCTAATTTGTACAAAGAAATTTAATTTAGGAGGATCTTCAAAGTAACACATATTTTTTCTCCTTGAGTATCAAGTGAAGTATCAGAAAAAGTATAAGACCTTTGCAGCATATTATATTCAATTATTTCTGTGTTTTAACTTTGGATAGTGTGCAGAGGTAGATATAAAATAATAATTTTGTAGTCTTTTATGACTTTTATGTTAAAAGAGTTTGCAAAAATGGTCTATCTAACCAAAAATACTGATTATTTTAAAGAAAAAAAAAAAGTCCACATTCTCAGCAAAGCCCAACTGCCATTTTTTCCATAGAAAAATCTGTGCTTTACTATCTCCTGAATGACTCATTGTTTGCTTTGACCCAGTTGTGCTCTGTTCTGTAGCATTAATTTAATTTTTCTGTCTTGCAAACTTCTGGCCTGTCTGTACTAGATCCTGGCCTGTGTGCTGGTAGCATATATTAGTTCATCTTTTCACTGTATTGAGTGGTCAGGTATCTCCAGCTTCAACTGCTGAATGAATGTTTTACAGCAAGTAGATTATTACAGAGCTAATAGATGGCAAGGCTAGATGGTAGCCCAAGTCTAAAATTGTCCAGATGTGCAGGAAGATTATCAGATACTGATCTAAGGAAATGTTTTTCTGAGCCCTTTCAGTGTGGTTCTGTTTTTGAAGCTGGACCCACAACTGTCCTGTCAGCTGTGTATAGAACCTGAAGCTGGAACTCTGATAAAAAGATTTTTCCTGTTAATAAAGAAATGTGTCATTAATGATATCAGATAACGTAGGTATTGATTTGTTGCTCTCTGATTAATTCCTTTTGTGGGAGTATGAGATTAACAATGGAGGACAAAAGACATGATAAACTAGTTTAGTGATAAGGATTGAGGGAGAGTAATCGGGAAGTAGCTTGCTGGCTTGTGAAACTTAAATGTTAACCTCCTTCACAAAAAATAAGAGTTGTGATGTTTATATCCAGTATCAGTAGATCACTGTTCAATTTTGAGGATAGCTAATGTAAAGCTAAAGACAGTGTCTGAGACAAATAGCATATATAATGTATCTCTCAAACATTCAGGTATCATTTGGTGTCACATGATAATTTTTATTTCAACAGGGAATTATGGCAGCATAGGCGAAAAATAAGAGGTTTTTAAGTCAATTTTGTTTGAAACAAACCTTAGTGGTTGATACCTGCATTGTAACTGAGTATATGTAACATTCGCCAGCATCCCCTCATTACAGTAACTTTCTCTCAGTGCATATTTGCATGTTTACATACTCACAATCCATGCTAAGAGGTATTGTTTTCAGAGATGCTGGCCTGCATCTTGAATTGATCATTGCTGTACTTGAGGATCCTCATTAGTCTATACTAGATGTTAGAAGTCTATACTGTATGTCAAAATCCTTGTTAAAACAGACTTAAATTGCTTATATAAAAAAAGGGAACGACATTAACGGTACTAAAAACTTAAATTTAATCATCAGATTTTCATGACTTGAGCTTCAAAAACTTTGATTACATCATACATTTATTTAGAATATAAGTCACTGATTTATTCAGCCACTTAAATGTTAGCCTTCTCAGCTGGATCTGTTCCTCTGAATAAGTGTTTGAAAAAGACTAGTTTTGCTTGTTTCTCGTGACCCCACAGGAAAGAAACTCTGGTTTTTGTTCTACACTGTGAACAAGAACGCAAAGTATCTTAAATAAAGGTATTGATGTAAGAGGAGTTAATATTGGGAAATTGAATGACTTTCATGTGCTCCAAATGCAGGTTTCAAGACAGTTAACTTCAGAATGGCGTATCTCAGCAGATGTGTGGAATTTATAATAGATTTCGTCTTCACTATGAGCCATAATATATAGTTATATAAAAATTCTAGAAATGTCAAGAAGGGGGGAAAAAATTCCCAATGCAAATCAATAACAATTTAGCTGTGTTGCCAGATCAGTTGGATTCTGCGGTTTGTAATTTCTCAGTGAATAGACAATAATGTTTTACATAAGCGTTGTAATTTCTTTTTATATTGATTCATCTTAATAGTTCCTTCTAGTTATTAGCATTACTATTATTTGTTTGACAGTACCACCTAGCGAGTGCGGCTGTTGTCATAAGCTGCAATGTAAGTTTCTGCTCTCACATATGAGATACCTTGCCAATAATACCAAAAGCAGGACAGAGTATTATCTCCCTTTTACACATGGCATGCTTAACGTGAATACTTACCTTAGTTTCTGGGCAGAATTGTACAATTCTTGCTGGAAATGATGCTGCCACAGCTACATTGTCAGTAGTACTTGCAGTAGTAAATTTGAAGCCATTTGGATTATATATGTGTAAGCTGCAAAAACATCTCTCGCTTTCAGTTGTAGGCGTGCTCCACTGCAAGGCGCCTCAAAGGTGTAACAGGTTCTGCATCAGCCTTGCGTTATTAAGAGATGGAGACAAAAGAATCTTCCAAGTTGTGTTTTTTCATCCTCCATTCAAAACAGCCCAGGTACTTGGATAGTTAGAGCTCATGTATACAGGATGCCTTGTATTAAGCTCCAGAAAAGAGATGAGTGGAGAGATCAATAGTTACTGCAGAAGCAGAACTCTCTCTGGTTGGAGTAGCTCGTACTTCCATCTTCTCAGGCTTCTCTCTGATATTTCTTTGCTGCTGAATTTGTTCATGAATCTAGTTGCTGCTCTCTTTATTCAGGCCCAGAGGTCCCTCCTTTAGATTTGTGAGTTGGTAGTAGTTTCCTAAAAGTGATGTAGTGATTGATTTTTGGGTGGGGGTGTTGAGTTTGGCAGTGCCTTGTCTGTGGCCCTTCGCTGCCCGTGTGTGTTGCTGGGTTCTTTATGCAAGTGCTAAAACAGCCTTGGTGGTCCTTTTGTTCAGTATATGAACAGCAGATTTAAAGTTTTCTGCCATATTCTCTCACTTATTTTTGGACTTGTGCACCAGCATGCTTGAACACAAATTTAAAGATGGGAAAAGGAGTGGTGCAGGTTGAAATGTATTTGGAATTTTCCTTGTGGAGTTGTCTTCTTTTACTTTGTGTACTCTGCTGTGGGAAAACTCATAGTTAGTGACAGGTAAGTGAGCTGAGAAGAAACTAAATGTGGAGGATGATAGGCACTGTATCTCTGTAAATCCATGTCCTGAGTGTTTTCCTCTGCTCCTAATCCTACCCAACAGGAAGCAGAACTGCTGATGTTGCCCCTTCCATTGCTCAGGGCTGACTGTGCTCCTGCAAAGCTTTCTCAAGACGGGCAGCTTTTCTTCATTGAGCCAGTGTGTGAGCAGCCTAGTGCTTGGCAGGTTCATTGCAGCTCAGTCTGCTCTGCTTCTGCTGTAGTCTGAGTGGTGGTTGCAGCATAAAACAGTCTTCAAGAGGTTTTTGAAGACTGGATATGAAATATTAGCCTTTCTTATTCCCATTCTGCAGGGGATTACAGCTTGAACTGTGACCCTCATTTAGGTTACAGATAAGAGTTTGTTAATGTAACTGAGCTCCTATCGAAGGACAGTTTCTTTGTTAACTTAAGAGCTCCTCTATCAGAAAGAAAATCATGACTGGCTTTTTATTCATCAGCGTCAAAAATAGTTATGAGTGAGTACAACGTGTGTATAGTTTGTATACTTCATTGTACATTGTCCAGTGTACTTATGTACTAAGGATGACTTCTTAGGTGTCCATCTTTCCTTTTGAGTTGGGTAACTACAGCTCTGTTGCTTAGTGGTTTTATTTGTGAGATTGAGTATTGCGATTGCTTCCGTCTGTCTGTCCCCAGCTCTGTTTATCTTCCTCTCTTCCTTCCTTCCTCAAGCGCATGTAGATGAGTGTCTTGACCATGTTTTAAAGTAATTCCCCGGTTTTCAAGTTGTTGAATTAAAAGCTATCATGATAAAAGTAGAATATAAAGAATGAACTTAAACTAGTCAAGGAAGTGTATTCACAGTTCGTGCTGTGTATTCACACAGATGAAGACAGACTGTAAAGAATGTTCTGGTCCTCCTGACCACTGTTGTGATCCCCTGAATTTTACTGACACAAATAATTGTATCTTAATATTGAAGAGCATGTATCACATGCGAGCTCAAACGATAGATTCTTTTGGTTTGTTCAATTTGTGGATTTAATACTGTTTAATATAAGTACTCCTGAGTGAACACATATATTCTTAGGGGTGACACAAATTAATTCCACTCCCATCATGAAATCTCTCCCTGGATTTATCACAAATTGCTGCAGCTGTGAGTGATTCCATGCTCTCATGAGAAGTATGAGATTAAATTCTGTCACTACTGTACTATTTTTAATTAATTTAACCTCCAAACTAATAATTTCCCAGTGCCAGTTTCTCTCTCTTTGGTCAGTAGATTAATTAGTTAATGTCAAATTAATTAGTTAATTCAGTCAATGTTTAAAAGCTTTACAAAAGTAGTAAGTGACTAGTGCAGATTCTGTAAGTGTTACAGAAAGTAGGGGTTCATGTTTTAACAGGAAAACCAGAAGTTGCATTTTCACATTAGTTGCCTCACTGCTACTGTTGATTTGAACATGGCACACGCTTAACTATAACAGCAAGGGTGGAAACTTAAATACGATAGCACCAATAGCTACATCCTGAAGTGATATTTTTCTAATAATTTGGAGACTAGCAGAGGAAAACAGGAACAACTCTGACAGAGCCAAAGAGAATTGAACTGCACTGCATGCTAAGGAAGGAGCATTCTATTTATTTTGGAACAGGAATTGAGGTATCTCAAAAATAACCATAATTTTTTGAGCCTTTTGAAAGAGTTTGAAGTTGGCAATGTCTTTTCATCATCCTCAAGTCCTGACCTGTCAGCTTTGCCAAAACTGAGAAATTGGAGCCGAATACAACGAGTGACACTGAAAAAGTCAGAGGAAGTTCTGGTGTATAGCCAGTTACCACAAACTACATTTAGTAGTATCTATATTCTGAAGCAAGGTATTTGCAACTTGGTACTGGTAGAACAAAGGGGATTGAGACAAAGTTGTGTCTACCCAGGAGTTCAGGGAAATCTCCAACCACAGGTGAGACAGAATGCAAGCACCTCTGTTTTTGGCATGTTGTGTGTACTTTTCTTTAAACAAATGGCTTCTTGTCTCCTCTCAAACAGGTATATCCATAGTCTTTCATGTATCAATAAGGTTGGTTCTGCCTACTGTAATGGTTGGAACCTAAGGGTTGTAACATAGTCGCATTAGTTTGATAGATCACTCCAAAGAAGCCAAGATTGAGTCTGAGTGCTGAAAAAAAGAGAGAAGGGACAAAAAAGAATGACTCATAACTACTTTGTGTAGGAAGACAAACACTTACAAATGCTGGTTTGCTTTTGCACTGTCTAATTCATACCCGTGTGATTTTCTGAATACTTCCAAAACTGTCACGTGTAAACTTTGTGCTCTTAGACTCAAATACTTTTTCAAGTAAAGGTGATTTCTTGTAATTTCTGAAAAGATGCCAGATTTTGAATACCTGTCACAGGTAAAATTTGTCTGTATGTTGAAGTGCTTAAATTAATATGGCTAGGCATAATGGGATAGGTGGTAAATCTGCAGTAATCTGAGGCCCCTTGAGATTAATTTTGAGCAAAATGATTATCACCACCATCAGCAGCACTCTTAACTACCTAAGTATTTTGCATTAGCAAAGTCAAGGTAATGAAACATAATGCAGATTGATTTTAATAGAGGAAAGAACATGTCTGGAAACTTTCATGGTAACATGTTAGTTCTGGGTTATGCCACTTCTATCAGTTTTCTTCCTGAGAGCTCTGTTTGCCATTCCCTATGGTCGGGGGGGGGAAGAAAATTTGGGAGTAAGGGGAAAGACAAAACCAGACAGAAAATATACTACAGCAATGTATGTTACTTACTTTTTACGTAAAGATTACCTTAAATTGAGAAGGATAACCTGTACTCGGTGTTGCAGAACTTGGAGAGTATCTCTGCAAACATGAATATATTTTTGACAAACCATTTTTATATGAGCTAGTTGCTTCTACATTGCACTTTAAAGCTGGAAGCTTTGAGATCCTCTGTTCATCTAATCATCTTAACAGCCTTTCTCTGAACTTATTCATTTTTCTTCAGTTTACGTGTCCAGGACTGGATGGAAAAGTCCTTATATCATGTCACCAGTGGGCCTAGTATAATAATTTCTGTGGGTTAGGGATTTTCATGCATTCTGAAGTTCAAAAATACTTTCTCATAGTGTACCACAACAGTTTTCCTGTAATAAATCCTGGTCTTACATATCTTCTGCTGTTTGCAATTGATAAGCTCTTAAATTACTTTGTTACAGGCTCCCAAGTGTAAAATTTCATGTGTTCTATTATATATTTTTAGCCTATTTGCTTTTTCCATACTTCAAAATTATTTGATTTTTCTGTCTATAAGTATACTAATAATCTTCTCTATTGACAGTGTTGATTGGCTCTAATGGTAGGAAACGTCATCAGCACATACCCAATACTAATAAATCTGTTCAATAACTTCTATTTCAAAAATTTTAATAACTTTCCTTCAGCCTGATAAAACTCTCTCCAGCAGTACTTGTTTGCTTTGCTGGAGCCATCTACTTACCTATACTGGAGTTTCCCCTGCCCCTTCTGTGCAAAACTGTTAGGACTTAATCTCATGAGTAAAACTAAGTGTCTATGTAAGTGATTAGAAGAAGCTAGGATACAAGGACACTGTTCTACAGGAATATAAATGATAGAGAAGAGGGATATTTTTTTCTCCTCTTTTTGTCTTACACTATCTAGTTTGGTTCTTTAAGAATGTTTTGAGGAAGTTTTGATGAGGAACTTTGAATATTAAGTCTGGGTTCATGTGCCCACTAGATCACATGAGTGTCTCTGTATAAAAATGATTACTGAACTGGATTCACAAAACATTTGCCTACAATATTTTCCACTAAAAGAGTTAATATTTTGAAGAATTGCGTGTTGCTATACCAAAATAGATTTTAAAGCTAATGAATTGGTTGAATTAGTCTGTTTGATAATCAAATAAGGTACACCTTGCCCTCTGTATTTTGTGAATATTGCCAGGTATCATATTAAGAACTTCAGCACTAGAATTTTATTTTAAGTTGTGATTTAAATTGGATTTACTGTCTTTAAGTGTGTCCTTAATAATGTAGATACTGACAACAAGGAGGATGCAATGCATGTTTTGCAATGTTAATGAACTGTTTCCAATTACATTTTTTACTAGTTTCAAAAGTGTCATTGTGTTCTGTCATGATTTTTTTCGAAATCAGGTATAAGTGGGAAAACCAGCTGAAGTTATCTGAAAATGCTCAGATAGGAGACAGCAAAACCTGTTTAAATGATTAATACATAGCAAATGGAATTATTTAGGATGAGTGGCTGAATCCTTGCCAGTTCGATGGGTGTCAGAACAGATAATAGTTAACATGATTGGAAGAGAGCTCATTTCTTCAAAATACAGTTACATACACAGAAGTCAGTAACAATCTTAGAAAACTGTCTCCTCTTATGCAGCATTTAATTGAACAGGTTTAATGTTTGTCATTATTTAGAGATACAAAAAGTTCAGAAATTGTAGAACATGGTGATTTAGTGTCATAGTGATATTCTGGAGTGAAGACAATGAGATTAATTTTAATGGGACCTTTAACCATTTTTTATATTTTAAAAAACACAAAATTGGTTAAAAAGAAAAATATTGTGCACTGTGGTTGCAGCACAGGCAATAGAATGAAAAGTAAGGCACAGATTTTCTCAAACCAAATTTTTCCAATCTTTCAGGGTTTGAAGTTTCTCAACTCAGTAGTTTGTAATGTTTATTTGGGTATTGAAGATTTCTGGGTACTTTTAATTTTGTTTGTGCACTAGAAGAAGTTAATTCAATTTCTTTATTTGATGTGTGAAGTGACATGTATGTGTTTAGTCATGAGTGTTAAACTGATTTAGCTCAAGAAGCCAGGTAGGCAGAAAGGATGAATCTTCTGTGCTTAGCATTTTTAATTGTCTTGCTCTTTCAAATTCTTACAACCAGATTGTTGAATTAATTCACTGTTTTGAATGATCTTTATCATCTCTGGGCCTCAGTATTAACCCTGCTTACTGTACCAAAAACAGAGAAGAAAGGACATATTATTAGTTATTGCAGCATTACCATTTTGCTTGTATTGAAACTCTTGGTTATTCTCTATGCTTGCAGCTGCTGGCTGGGCACTGCAGACACCATTATTAAATTACAATTATTGCTCTGTATCCTGGCATGATGAGATGCTGTGTCAGAGGTGTTGATCACTGAGAACATTTTCTTTTCAGACGCTGGCACCAGTGCAGCTCTGTTGAGATAATTGGCAAAGTAGTAGAGGTTATTCTAAGTATAAGTAATTCTTGTATTGCTACTAATCCTTGCTTGCTGAAAGAATGACTTCTGAACTAAAGAAGTTCAAAACTGTGCTGAAGATCTGGGTCTCCCTTGACATAAATAATACAAAATTTTATTTTTCCCATTTCTAATTGAATTTACAAAGCAATCATTGCAATGATTTGTTGCTTTGATCTCTTTCTACATGGTTTATTAACTAATGAAATAGCAAATAGTTAAATATTGTATTTACTACCTCTGTATTAGTATACTGTAAGATAAAGAGGCTTTAGGGCATTGGAAGATCTTTTCTTTCTGAGCTCTGATACCAAAGAGCTGTGTAATTTCAGGCAGAAAGTTCACACTCTGTATGCTAAATCATAGAACCATAGAATGGTTTGGGTTGGAAGGGACCTTAAAGATCTTCTAGTCCCAACCCCTCTGCCATGGTCAGGGACACCTTCCACTAGCCCAGGTTGCTGAAAGCCCTGTCCAACCTTCCAGGGAGGGGGCAGCCACAGCTTCTCTGGGCAACCTGTGCCGGTGTCTCACCACCCTCACAGGAAAGAATTTCTTCTTTGTATTGAATCTAAATCTACCCTCTTTCAGTTTAAACCCCTTACCCCTCGTCCTATCCCTACACCCCTGATCAAGAGTCCCTCCCCACCTTTCCTGTAGCCCCTTTAAGTCCTGGGAGGCTGCTCTAAGGTTTCCCCAGAGCCTTCTCTTCTCCAGCTGGACACCCCCAACTCTCTCAGCCTGTCCTCACAGGGGAGGTGTCGAGCCCCCCGAGCATCTTCGTGGCCTCCTCTGGCCCTGCTCGAGCAGGTCCATGTCCTTCTGATGTTGGTGTCCCCAGAGCTGGACACAGCACTGCGGGGGGGGGGGGGGGGGGGGGGGCAGGGGGATGTGTGTCTCACAAGAGCAGAGCAGAGCGGGAGAATCCCCTCCCTCGCCCTGCTGGCCACACTGCTCTGGATGCAGCCCAGGACACGGTTGGCTTTCTGGGCTGTGAGTGCACATTGCTGGCTCATGGTCAGTTTTCCATCCACTCATACTCCCCCATCTCTCAAATCAAATTTAAGCATTGTAGACCTAGTGTAGATACGAGGGATTGGATTGGCATATATGTAAGTATAGTCAGGGACAAACCAGGTTCAGTGGCATATCAAATATTATAAATAATAAGCTTCATGTTGTACTTGGATCTTAGTCCAACTCCTGCTCAAGGTAGAGCTGACTTTGACTTTAAATCAGATTCCTTAGAGCCATGTCCATTGGATGTTAAAAATCTCCAGGACTGGGAGATTCCACAGCCTGGCTGGGCAGCCCGTTGCTTGGAAGGGACTTCTGTATATCATCTGGTCCAAACATCTGCTTAAAGTATGATTACTGCCAACAATAGATCAAGTCAACCATGGGTTTGTTTAGTTAAATTTCTAAGGATGTTGATCTACTGCCATGCTTAATGCCCAGCTGAATCTCCCAAGACAGAATTTGTGGCCATTGCCTCTATTATTGAAATTACTTTCAAAAACTTCTAGTGATGAAATTCCCAAGCTGCTTGGGTAGTCTTTCAAACTCTAAAAAATTATGTTTTAGTTCTCAAATATCCTAACTTTTAGGAAACACTTTCTAGCTTCAGGAGAGGATAAGCTGGTGCAGCAGCTCAAAATATTGTACTCTCACCAGCTGGGGAAGGTCTTATCTCAGTGCTTCATTTGCATGTTTTGCATGGTTTAGAAGACTTAAGTTGAGATTTATGCTCTGTGGGGTCTATATGAGGCTAATTCTACTGTAGTTTGTGTTTAATACTGGCATACTGTTTGTGTCTGAGGTCAGTTTGTATAATTCAAAGGCTTAAACACCTGGTTTGATGCTCATTAGTGCTGCTTCATATTCAGTTCTTCTGTCAGCTAATAGAGACATTTTTCTGTTTATCTTAGTCTGTGTTTATTCTAAGCATTACTATTTATGAGTATTTCTGAATGTAACGTTCTTATACCATAGGAAAATATTTTTATGGAATGATTTTTTTTTTTTCCAAATAGCACCTTGTAAGTGCCAGTACCCAGTGGACAGGGCTATATGCTTGCACATTGCTTACATGCATCTACTCTTTGAAAGTTGCACTGTTTTTTTCTTTTCAGTTTGTCTTTTTTCGTGTTTCCCCCCCTTCCCCCATGCATTCCTACCTACTCTTTAAGAAATAATAGAATTTCTCCAGTGATGATTCAGGTATGCTTTGAATTTTGTCTATTTCCTGTATTTCATGCTTAATCTTTTCAAATGCTATTATCCATGTGATGTATTATAAGCTTCCGGGGAGAGCAGACCATTATAGTTTCTACATGAATAACTTGTAAGGAAATGACTAAGTGGACTTGTTTATAGGCCTAAAGCATTGGGTTTCAACTCTAAAAAGAAGGTAAGAACAATGGACCCTGGTTAACATCCTGTGAAAGTTGGCAGCTTTGATGTATGTATTTGCAGATGTCTGCAGAACACAGATAATCAGTATTTGGAAGAGGTGTGCAAATTAAAGATCTACTTGACCAGTCATAATTACAGCATTGTAAGGACAGAGTGGCACTGAGAAGTAATAAAATGGCCTTTAATCTCTTGCACTGTCGATTATAATCTACTTGTGGTTAACAGAAAATATTTTGGTGGCTTTAGTTATACAGTTCATGTGACTGCTAGGTGGGGTTTTCTTAGCTTACAGACTTTACTCTGAGATAATAAGCATGTATTGCTTCGGAATTTCTTCAAAGAGGAAAAGCAGCTAAGAATGCCTTCTTGGTTAAAAGTTCATCTGTCACTGGGGTTTGGCTGTTACTCTGACTTCCTTTATTTTGTATTGAAAGACAGTAGAGTTTTATGCTTTTTATTTTATGACGTTTTAGCTGTCTGTGTTTTATTGAGCTGCTACAGTGTCTTATTTAACATTTTAAAAATTAACATGTCTTGGTTTAGAGAAAGTGTGTCCACTTGGTGGTTGTGCCAGTTTTACCCGATTATTGTTCTTCAGGTTTTTTAGGAGCAGTAACTTTACTGCATTTCGTAACACTGCTTTTCTTTTTAATTTTTATATGCTCCCCATCTGAGTTTTGATTAATTACACTGAATGGAAATACCAGTGTTTCTAGTACTTAAGCTGATTATTATATCAACAGAAAGCATAAAATGTCAGATTAAATGTTCAGAAGAGAGAAAAACATGCTGAAGTGTTCTAGAAGGGAAAATAGTGACCTTACAGAATTGGACAAAATCATGCACTATACCATGAGACCTCCGGGTAAACTTTAAGTTGTTTTGCCTTCCATTACAGAATGAAAGTGTAGGTGTTCAGAAACACTGTAAATTTCTCAGCCCTTTACAAGGGAATACCAAAAGGTAACATTAAGCAACAACTTGTAAATTTTTCTCTGTATAAGAAAAGCAACTCCAGTATACCTTCAGGTATAATAAAACAGGTACTTGACACATTGTATGAACTATGTAGTGCAATCAGAGATGATTTTCTTACACGAGAGGATTAAATTTACACGTTAGTGCTAAACAGTGCTTCTCTGTGCTTTTTGTTTCCTAAGGAAAAGCAAAATTTATAAGTTGCTGCATAATACCTCCTGAAGTGCCAGTTTCTCCAAACTGAATTGTGAAATTTGCAAGTGGCTGTTTAATGATGGCCATGGCACTGTTCTTTCCTTGAGGGGTAGTGAAGCATGTACAGTTAGGAAAAGGCTTTTACTGCAAGTACAGTCCAACCTTGCTGACTGCGATGTGGTGAAAGTATTACAAATGCACCCTGTGGGAAAAGTCATGGTAGAAGCTGTGGAAGTGGGTGGTATTGCTGGGGTTTATTCACAGGGGTAGATATTCTGGCTGTTGATGCATGTGCAGATATGTTATGCTGAGGATGCTATATATTACTCTTCTTGTACCAGTTGTTTCTTATGCTTTGAGCTGAGATCTAGACTTGTGAGACTGTTCTCAGGCCCTCTGGACTACGTCCATAATTCAGCAGGAGTAGTAGCAGCCATAATTTCCACTACAGTGAGAACAAGTAAAGCTAAGTGGAAAAGAAGCAATTTCTGTCCAGAAGGCTGCAAGAGTTAATTGCATACAACTGTTCACACAATTGAGTATTTTTAGTCTGCTGGGTATTCTATTTACTATTACTGTTTTCCCTCTGATTATGAGAATAAATAATTTTTATGCTGACTGTTCTGTAAACACTTTAACAATAACTTCGTCTTGAATGATATTTTCAGCAGTTACCTGCTTTTATAAAAATTGCAGCAATATAGGTTGCACCATAACATACTAAAGGAACTTCAGTATTTATGGAGAAGATAAAGTGCTTGAGGTCTTAATAGCTGCAGTTTAATTGTGTTGATAGTGAACAGGGAATATTCTGAAAAGAATTTTGAATTAAACTTGGCAAGATTGGGAATCACTGGTGGGTTTTTCCTTCTCGCATGAAGAATGACTTTGCTTCTCCATTTAGTTAGCTTTCTTTCTACATAGGCCAAATATACTGAAAATTGGGATATGGTGCATTGAGTCATGTTTTTCAGTTTGCAATTTAGGCCATTGGTTAAATATAAGCAGTCTTTAAAACCTCATTTAGTTTTAGTAGCTTTCACAGTAATGTTAACAGAACTATTGTCAGCACCTTTGCTGTGTTATTTAAAGTGCTGACACAAAGGAAGTCTGAACTATATCAAATATAGATTATTTTTTATTTTCAGAACTGCCGTTCACTTGTTTCTATCATACTTTGATCATTATAGTCAAATAATTTCAAGCATATTCTTTTCATTGACTGACTTATTTTTCTCTCAGGTAGAGTTAGTTCAGTTGAACCACTGCTATTCAGGAAAAGATGGACTGATAGTAACTCTTCTGTGTCTCTCTTGTGACCGTGCCAAAGCACTTAAGACCTTCCTAATCTTCACTGTGTTATAAAAGCTTTAAAATCCTTTGCTGTCGCCCTGATACCAGTGCAGCTACCTCACCCACTGTTTTCATTGTATCATTATTCTTTGTTGGTTGGCTGATTTTCATTTTCTCCTTGTGTCAAACTCAAACTTTTCAATTCTTTATATTAATTTTTGGTTTGCTGTATTTACAACTTAATTCTTGCTCTTCTGCATGCAAAGTGTTTTGGGCTTTCTGCTGTTGCTCAAGTTAGCTTGTTGGATTTTTGAATGATTGTCTCTCCAGATAGTCCTTTCTGAGTAGATCTCTATGTTACTGCTTTACTTTTGTCAATTTTCTTCACTATTCAGATTTCTCTGTTAAAAGTTATGATACAGTGGCTTTCCAGAGTCTGTGGTTGTCAAATAGAACCTGCTGTTATTTCATGGAATCATAGGATAGTAGAAGTCTCTAGACCAACTCCCTGCTCCAACCTAAAACTAAAGCAGGTTGCTCAGGACCTTTTCCAGTTTAACTCTGAAAATCCTAAGGATGGGAAATTCTACAGCTCCTCTGGGCTACCTGTTGCAGTACGTAGTTGTTCTCTTTGTGAAGAATTTTTCTTTACATGAACAGAATTTTTCATGCTATGGCTTGTGCCTATTGCCTTTTGACCTTGCTTCTTCAGACAGAGTTTGGCAAGGGGCTTACTGTCAATAGCATAACTACATAAAGGAATGTGTAACAGAGGCTACCTGTTAATTTGCACAGATAAATCTGTTCCCATGTTTCACAGTCTGAGCCAACTAGCAGCAAAGTGATTGAGTGCAACCTAGTTTGCGAACTGAATTATTAATTTTGCCTACTTTCACTGAAATAAGAATATTAGCAGATCTAATACTAATAGATTGCCGATACTAACAGGTTGTAGGGCATTTTCTTATGGCATTTGCAGAGTTGGCTAACAACCAGGGAAGCAAAAGAGAAACTTACAAAACCAGAAACCATTGCTATGAATTAATTTTCATTTGATTGGTTAACTTGAAAAATCTGCTAAAATTTATTTCCAGTGATATCAGGAGAGGTAGCACTGTTGCACAGCAAGTGCTTGCAGATAATTTAAAACAAATATGCATCTGGTTTCTTTTCTCCTAAAGTAAACATGTACTGGCTAAAACCAGCTCAGAGGTGCAGCATGTATCTGCCTAGTGTTGTCAGAAAAACTTATCCTTTGTTTTTCCTGCCTGAACTTCCTGGTCTGTTGTTCTAGCTGTATTCATTGAGTATCAAATACACTGTGATAAAGAACTTTTCTTTTGGTGTATGCGTAAAAAAGAAAAAATAATTCACTTTGTTCCCTACAAGTAGCAGTATCATAAAATTTGTCAGCAATGTGATATAATAAAAATTACTTCCAATTAAAACCCCTCTCATAACTTTTTCTCCTTGAGCTTCTTACCTCAACTAGAAATTCCATCTCTGTATTGCTTGTTGATCTAGCAACTGGAAAACTTGGCAGAGCATTTTTTCTTGAAAAAAAAAATTGGAGAAGAAAAGACTGTTCAGAACAACATGCCAAATGCTGTATGGTGTCCTCAAACACAGAATGTAAACTATCTCTGTGGTGCTCAGAAAGGATGTGGTAGGCTTCAGCGGAGGGGAGAAAGGAAGACCTTCAAGTTGCTTAACTGGAAAGAGAATGTCACATTGCTGCCGTGGTTTGCACTGACATGTTATGGGAAAGTTTAGGTGCTTTGGGGCTGTGAATGGCTGACCTTTCCTAGAGCTGTCAGTACTGGTGGGAGAGGCTGCTGACCTCTCTGCTGCTGATGGTTACCAGGTTTGCAGACTTGCTGGTTACGGTTGCTTGTCTGAGTACTTGAAATGAACATTGTGGTCAACGCGCTGTTTTGATAAGCTTTTTAAGTTAACCTGGCTCAGGAAGAGGTACAAGGCACGCTCTTGTCATTTCTTAAACTTGCAGCTGTACCTGAAGTGATAACTTTTGAGCAATTTCTCAGTATCTGACTTTCAGGCCAGATCCTGCTTTAAATGGGCTGTTATTCAAATCACTATTGGTATGAACTATTGCTGTGGTGGTACCTGCTCCCACGTTCTTTGATACACATCCTCAGGGGTATATCTGTTCATGCCTCCCACCCTGCTGCCTTCCTGCTCTGATATTATGTTCAGTTTGGAAAACTTTGAGTGGCCTGTTGTCTAAAGCATAAGCAGTCTTGATTTACAGTAAGAGTGTGATTTCTGTGATTCTTAGTATCTCTCTTGAGCTGAAGTGAGCACCTGAAGAG
Source organism: Strix aluco (assembly GCF_031877795.1). Classification (NCBI taxonomy): domain Eukaryota; kingdom Metazoa; phylum Chordata; class Aves; order Strigiformes; family Strigidae; genus Strix; species Strix aluco. The sequence goes on along the minus strand of NC_133941.1, from coordinate 4,791,548 downwards.
TCTGGTAGTAGTTAAAATGGAATAGATGTTTTTAATTGGTGGGAAGCGTTTATTAGCCTCTAAGTAGAAGTTTACAATATGTGGACAGATGGGCTTTGCCAGTTAAGACTAACCACTGTACACACTCCATCTGACAGCCTGGATACATTTTGTTGTCGTTGTTGTATGCTCGTTCTACATACATTGAAGCCCGTTAACACACTACCTTGCCAGAAGGTGTCACTCTAGCAGGAAAGCATGATGGAAAACAAAAAAACACCAAAGAAAATGCAGGTTTTCCTTAGGGCAATAACTTTTTCTTATGTAGTGGCCATTTTCTGACAGGACACCTAATACCTTACTAAGCTTTCAAGTTCCTGGTATTTTTTTCTTCATCTTCCTTCCCATGTTTCATGCAAGGCATCCAGAGATGTTTATACCTTAAGCAGGCTTGAAGGCAGGAACAGAACGGAATACAGGCTCCCGTCGTAGTGTGCTGACTCTTACAGGCATCTGGTTTATAGACAGTAAGTATTTATCAAGGAAGACAAACAAACTTTAACATATAAATACAAATAAATGTGTACTGATCTGAAACATTCTTCAAACTGCAGAAACAACTTATGCTTGACTTTTATAGTGCCCACTTAGAACACCTTCTTCAATCTCTCTGAGAGTTTCTTCACTTTGACATAATATTAACATGGGAAGCAGGAATGCCACTGGCAGGAGTACTAGACCTATTGTGTTCTGAAGATTAATAAGAAGGCAGTGTTACTTAGACTAGTTTTATTTATATCGTGTAAAGATTGACTTCCATATATATTTATTTTAAAAATAGGGTCCCCTCAAGAAGCCATCAGGAAGGATTTGATGAATTTTATAATTTGGGGGCTGGAGATGGTGGTGTTTGTAAAAAGAATGGCAAAATGGTGCTTCAAAAGAATGAAAGACATAAAAAATATTAGTAGTAAACTTTAGATTTTGTACCAACAAGCTATTCTAGTATAGTTCTCTTCAGGCTTTTGAGACAGGTAACTTTTAAGTACTATTGGAAAATGTTTTAGTCTATGCAACATGCTTATGCTGTTTTGTCTTGTTCTACAATAGAATGAGCAGAAACGATTAGAAGCTCTCTCTTTTTCTTTTTTCTTTTTTTTTTTTTTTAGACAGTGTCTTTGTCTTTCAAAAGGAACATGGGGAATGCTTTTAGGCTAATGTTTCTGTGAAATTCATTTTTGGCGTTTCAAATGGTAAAGCTGTCATTCCTGTGTATGAGATGGATCTAGGCCACTGCTGCTTTTCCTTGCACAGCAAGATTCCCCTAGACTGAAGAAGGTACACAACGCACTGGTGTGATGGTTTCAGAACTGGTTTTCAATTCTAAATTTGCAGCATCAGCTTGAACAAGGTCACCATAGGGATTTGAAAAGCAGAGCGATATTTAAAGAAATTAAAACTGTTTCTGCCATTTGAAACAATATGAAATCTGTGCAGGAGAAAAGCTATGTGAAGCTCAGAACAGCGGTATTCTAAAGGCCTATGAGAGATACACCTTTGAATTTTAATGCAGTAGGTTTATGTATCGCATAAGATTGCTGGCTTGGAGGTTTGTTTTTTTTATAATGGATGGAAATAACTTCTAGACTCTGCCTATAGCTGCAGATATGTTAAAATCCTATTTGGTAAATCGATTTCAGTGCTTTGGGTGAAGGTGTGTAAGTGATTCCAAGTTAAGAGTTTTTGGCTGATTTCCATTGTCAGGCCCTGGGCTAAGAAGTTTTATCATCCTTTAAAATAAAACAAACCAACCTATGAGTCCTTTCCCAAAAAACCAAAATAGCAAGTCAAATGTAGACATAATTTATTTTGAGAATAATTTAGTTATCCTTGAATAAGAGAAATGCTAATTGTTGATGAAAAAGCTGCCTAGGTGAGATGGCCACTTAAAGGATTCTTTTTTTTTTTTTAATTTAAATACATATCACTATTAGAAAAATAAAAAGTGGCAAGTATACCAGGGAAATAACAGAATGTAGACATAATGACATCTGTAATGAAAATTCACTGCGCACTAAAATAGATATTGACATCACAGACTTCTTTTTCTGAAAGAGGAGTGACACATGACATAATGGAAACACGAAGCGGTAGCGTTTTGTGTAACAAATAAACAACTCCCTTGAGAAACTTGAAGCACCGTGTTAAATGGGGGCATTACTTCTCCTGTATTGAAATGCACATTTTTACTACTTCTGCTTTTCTTATGACAGTATATATATTAGGAAGATGCTTTCTTTATTTCTGAATACAGATACACAACTGAAAGTTTTCACACTGACATAATTATTCCTCTGTAGGAATTACTATCATGTAATACTGATTTATATTGGTAAAAAGCCTCTACCTGTTCTATGGCTTTTAGTGATATGAATCCAGTTACTATCACATCACTAGTTAACATGTTTCAACTTAGAATTCTAACCCTTAAATTGTTTGCCATTCTGTTGGTGGGTCTGGATAAGGGAAAACTTGCTGTACTAGCACCCTTAGGATAAATGCAATTAAGAACTGTACTGTTGTTCTACAGTTTATCCATTACCTGTAGAGTGTGCTGCTTGTGAAAGGACAATTTTCCTCATAATTGTCTCTGTGCTCAGAAGTCTGATCAGTGGTTGCACCTTATTTCTCACAGGACTGATAAAGTCGGGCCAGTACAGACCTTGTCTTACAGATTGTATGACTTGTCTGAACATTGACTTTGAATTCTGGCTGAAACGGAGGTTTAAATCAATTATCTGTGTTTGTTCTTAAGCTAGACTTCTAAGCCTAGTAATGCTTGTATCATGGATTTAACAAATCAAGAAAAACAGGGTAGCTGAGAGAAAATACTTTGGCCATAAAGGTTAATAAATGTTTAGAAATACTAAATGTTGGTTGAACTTGATTAATTTTGAGAAGATATTTAAAAGATTTCTCTTTCCATATATGGTGGTTTGTGAAAAGGTGGACAAAGATTTTTTTTTTTTAAATGTTTTTGAAATTATTCTAGCTTGTGTGAAATACCTGCTACTTCATTCTTACTCAGCTTGGCATATTCCTATAATAATACATTTATGTCTAATGAAGATTGTGGGTTATGTGAAAAGTTATTGGAATTTATGGGAAGCTATGAAAATATCTTAGGATAACTTTGCATTCGCTCCAAGGTTCTGGAGGTAAAGATCCTGTCTTTGATAGGATCTTCAAGAGCTGGAGAAGTATAAGACTTTCTGCTGTTGTGTTTCAAGAAAAAGGGAGAGCAACTACGTAATCTCCAGGGACATTTCAATGCTGACTAACAGGCTGGATTAAGCATGCCAGCCATAGACTCGTCAAATTATTTGTGCAAATCCTATTCATGTAGGTTCTTAAATATCCTCTTGAAAACCATGATGTAATAATTACCTTTGAAACATTTGGACTGAGATGCTAATAAAAGCAGGGAAACAGAAAATGAAGGCTGCAATGTTGGCCTTACATTACCTGGCCATACTTCAGAACAAGATATCATGTGCTGTTCAGATAAGTTTTCAGTACAGTAGCAGAACTGCCAGAAGAGGTAATGAGGTTTGCTGAAGATCTTGACAGCAGACTACAGTAAATGGCATAGATGGTGTAACATTTCACTGAACATCTGTCAGTGTTTTAAGGGAGTGGATACTTTCATGCCAAATGGGTAAAACCTTTTTGTCTCATCTTAATAATAACGTGTTTCCTTCTTACCAGCTTGAATGAAAAATTTTGAAAGCTGGCTTTCCTTTATTGAAGGTTTTGTGCTTGTTTGAGGAATGCATGGCAAATAGGTTAGCCTTTAGAGAATTATCAGACGTATACTTTTTTCAAATGATTTGAGCACAGTGCTCTTCAGAGTGTAGAAATTGAGATACATGGCTTAGACATTTGTGTATTCAATGATGTTGTGTACCATATAATGTTCTAGGTGTCATAGTGCTCTAGGGCAACAGGCACATACAGGTTTCCAAAGTTCTTGTTATGAATTCATCCATGAAATGTTGTAAGATTCACGTAAGATTAATCTCACCTAAAGGTGTCGCCTGTTATTTCAGTTTAGTGTCTGATCCTTATAGTTGCAGGTCTTGGTGCAAAATGCCAATTACTTAGTAGAGGTCAACAAAATAAGACAAACTCAACATTCTTTCCAGCCACACCACTGTAACGCAGGTTCACAGACTATCTTTCCTTCTCTGGAAAGCTAATTAGACATTGGTTTAAGCTTGCATGACATGAAAACACTTCAAAGGTGTGATTATCAGATTCCTGTGAAACCTCAGTTTGTTTACAGTTGCTGATGCATAGGATGTAGGTGAAGATGAATGGAGAACCAGACTGGCAAGATTAGAAGTGTCTAGCATTACGTTACAAGCACTTTCACCTGCTGTGTTATTCCCACAGAAGATAGAGTAAGCATGTTGAACAAGCAGAACATTTGAAAAATACATAAACATGTAAAAAAATTCAAGTACTGTGTGATATTTACAGAGAACGAAATCATGAAGTTTCAGTTTTAGATTTTCTGCACTTGTGTCTGAAGAATTTCAGCTGTTCTGCGTGGTTTTGGTTTCCTTCAGTTTTGGGATGGATTGGAGCACCTCCCTTAAGAAGGCCCTTCAGACCTCTTTCAGGAGAGATTCTGAGTTGATTTCCTGACCTCCTGTTGGCTTCAGAGAGCTGGTTCAGGTATAAGAATTAAAATAGCTACTGCTTTTTACCTAATTGTTCTCATAGTTCATTAGTTTGCTTACATGAACTGTAGGATCTACATTTCCCCTGCGTGCAATGTGAGTGCAGAGTATCTTTAGCATAAGAGTAAGGTGGTGCTTTAGGAGTGTTGCTGCTATTTATGATAATAGTAAAGCTTCTATATTTAAAAAAACCCCAAACAAACAGGAAATTTGAACTATTTGCAGTATCTTGTGTAGAATCCAGTTACTAAAGAACAGCTGTTACTTTAACCTGCAGCACTTTGTTAGCAATTTCTGTGGGGGAAAAAAAAATGAAGTGAACTAGTTTAATCCAGTTGCCCTTGCCTCCTCTCCCCCAGTGTTGGCATCTTCTTCCATCTCATCTTTGCTTATCATATGATCTCTGCTTTTGCTTATCTTTGGGATTACAGATGTGATGGATGTGCAAGACGTTCAGAGTTATGGCCAGGCTTCAAGCTTTTTTGGCTAAATATCATACTTTCAAACACTGATTTCTTTGTAAATTATTTTTCAAGCTACAAATAACAGCAATAAAAAGGTTCATTAAATAGTTTGAAAATGTGTAATGCCAGATCATGCTGACTTGCTACCCACAGGATGTCATTTTCATCTAAAACTAGCTAGGAGTCTTGAGTAAATTACAAATTTTTCTTCTGTATTTTAATTAATACGAGCCACATTTAATGTGTCTCACCGTGGCTTTGCCAGCAACCTGATTTCTTTTTGTTTTTAAATGACCCCTTTTATACACTGCGCTATTGGCGAAGGAGCTCAGTCCCTTACAGGATGTCTGCCTTAAGAACAAGCTTTCAGTGTTCTCGTTCTCATTCTCTTGCTCACAGGCAATGTAGACTTCTGAAATATTTTGGTAGTTTGTTGTGTGTTGATCTTTGGTTTGTAATGTAGGAAACTTCTTGTTTCTCAGCTGGGGAGGTAGGCTACACTACAAAGGAACAAGTGTGTTACAAGGGAGACCAAGAGTAAGGACCTAACGTGCTGGTGTGTAGTGCTAGTGAGAGGTATCCACTCCCTGGTACTTGGAGTGGAATTGCTGGGGGTGTGTGGTGTGGAAATAACCACATGAGGATAGTGTAGCTTGGAATGGTGACTGCTACTGAGGAAGAGTGGTGGCTTTAGCTGATGTGGAGGGAAAGGCTGTGTGGAGTTGCAGCCCCCTATATGAGATGAGAAACAAGCCTGGAACCTCTGGTCTGTGCAGAGGATGGATGTGGTAACCAGTGGGAAACTATGGTACTTCTGGGTTGAGGGGGGAAAATATATTTGTGAAGGATCCTGACAGCTAAATCCTGTTTTCATTGGCTGTCCACGTATATCATTTATATCTATAAAGACTGTCAAGATCAGACCCGTTGCCCGGACCCTTAAGATAGATTTGGAAAATCTCTTTTTAGTGGTTTTGTTTTGTTCTGTTGTGGCAAATTTGCCTGTGTGAGGTATTTATTAAAAGAGAAATTGGTTCTTAAGCTTATCTTGTACAGTAAGGTAGATGGACCTGCTCTTCTCTTTGACTATGTGTTTTTATATGGCAAAAATACAACTAGCTATTAACTTCTGCTTCAGATGCCTGAAGTGCCAATTCAAGTGTATCTTACCACTGGACACTTCTGAATCTATTTCCAAAATAACTGACACAAATAGGTGGTCCTAATGTAGTTCAAGTAGCTAAGTATAGGGCCTTTTCTGTGTGCAAATACTGTTTTGCTCAGTAGGTGATAATACTGCTTTTTGCTCACTGGTCCTTTTTACTGCATGTAAACTCCAACTATTGTTGTTATAATGATTAAAAAAACCAAATAGTGGCCTTCATGTGAGTCCTTAACACCTTATACTTGCAATGGATAATCTTTTTAAAAAAATGCGTGATATAATGTCTATAGGATGAGATTATTTTTCATTGTTGTTCATTTAATGTACTTTCACAAATACAAGAAGCTTAAAATCTATATGACACTGATTCTCAGCAATGACTAGCTTAAACATGCATGCAGAAGTTGGATTCAGTTAAAATTTGTGCTTCTATTTGGTCCATGACCTACACCAGCAACAAACACCAGCAAATCTTTTTTGGATAATCTATACAACTGAGGGATTACTTTCTTTTTCTTCTGTAAAACTTATTTTAGATTACTGCAGTGAAGTATTACAATTCAGCTTTTGATGCATTGGAATGAAACCACTGCTACTTCAGTAGTTAAAAAATTATTTGAATGTTTATATTGGTTTTTGCTTGTCTTTGATATTACAGATAACACAGATACATATTTCTTATATTGTTTATTTTTACATTAGTATTTGTGGAAGGGAGGTTATTTTAGGCTTTTTCATGTCCAAAGCGCTGTAGGTTCTCAAGTGTGCATTCAAGCTTTATTTTTAAAAACGTCTAGGACTGCAGGCATCAACGTAAATTTGTATTTTGTATGTTATATCGTTCTGAAAAATAGTGCTTGCTTAATCGGACTACAGTAATGTTCTGAGTTGCAAGCTGCTGGAATATCCCCAGGTACTAGTGAACTGGGGACATCTCTGGGTTTACCTTTGTTCCTTCTTTCCTACTCTTGACATCTGAATACTCCACAGACATCGACAAACTGGCCATCATTAGAACCACAGAAAGATCAAGTAATGTGTGAAAAACTAATCTTGAAGTCTGTGTCAGAGGCAAGTACTCAGTTTGGGTAATACGAATCTCAATGTAGTGACTAGATGATAAAATTGTGCTTGCTGCATAAGGTCTGGAAAGGAATTTTATGTGAAGTGTAAACTACACAAAATAAAGTTCCTAATTTTTTTAACAGTTCATTTATTTCTAAGCCATTTCAAACCTCAGAGGAGTTACCCATAATATAATTTAAACTTTCTTCTGTGAAAGGGGCAGTTCAGGAAGCAAACCTCTCCAGGGATACTCTTAAAGAAAAGCGTGAAGTTTTTGGTGTTCCCCCCTTCTCTTTTTGGAAAAACCTATATCTTTATTTTCTGGCATTAAATAAAGGAATTAAAAGAAAAAAAAAAAAGAAAAAATAAAGCACTCCTTGGAGCAGTCCCTGGGGAGACTATCATTTATATTTAAGATAATTGTGGAAGGTGGTAGAAGAGAATTTTTAAAGATTCAATGCTACTGCCTGTTTTCTCAGACTTCCTGCTGACTGCTGATGACAGCTGCTTCACTGAGATCATTGGTTGTAGCTTTTATTGTAAGAATTTTAAAGCTACTTATAAATAAAGTATGAACAAACCAAATGGTAGAATATCCCTATCTGTGCTTCATTAACAAACAGACTTACAGGAATATACTGACTTTCTAAACTTACAATACCTAAAGCCAATCATTAATGAAAATCTGTGCAACAAATTTCTTTCATACTTTTGTATCCAAATAACAACTCTGTACTCCTGTGGTTCAGTTTTCAATGGGAAGCTGTGCATGGAAATGATGGGAAATAAGTGATGTGACAAGAATCTCCAAATTCCTTGGGAAATTTTTAAAGATAAGTTTCTTTGTCAAGTGAATTTAATTTTACTGCAACTTGTACTCAAACTGTAAATTCTTGTACTTTTTGGTTAGGTAGCAGACACAAGAGCAACACATGGACTCAAAAGAATCATGGTGCTACTTGGCTCTGGCAGCAGTGCTGTCTTTGTATGTGGAGTATTTAGTTTTTGTTTCGCTTCACATATTTCTTTCCTTCCTTTGTATATATTCATGTCTTTGTAGTCTCACTTATTTGTGTAATTCTATACCTTCATTTCATTCATGTGTTTTGTGGTTTTGCTCTTGTACTGCCAGTTGATTGGTATAAGATTTAGATCTTTCCTACAGTTGAGCAAACCGTTGTAAATCCTTTTCTGGAGAGGTAAATTCCTGGGTATAATAATGTTATTTGCTTCACTTACAAATCCATTGGATTCATAAAATGTGAACTCTTCATCAGCAATTAACCATGTTGGCTCACTGTAGGGTGCCTTCCTGAAAGCAGGCTGGGAAGAGTCTGTTAGGATTAGATTTAGGTCTGTTTTCTAAATGGTAAGTAACTCTTTGCAGCTTATTTATATCTTTAATTCCACGTGTCTGTTAAATGCATAGGATGCAACTAGCTGTGGTTTGGGGTTTTCTTGTTGCGTTCCGAAAGGCATATAATTCCCCTTTCTCCTTTCCAGCCTTGTCCCCCCAGCCTTCTCAAACATAAACACCCCAAACAAACTCTAAACTCTCCAGAACATAAAAGGACTTTAGACTTGGGACGAATCTTAGAAAAACTTATTCTTAATATCCTCTTTACTGAAGATATGTGCAATCAGCTGTACTGTATCATCTCCTATTTGCCTACTGCTGCACAGTTTCACTCATGTGGAAATGTCTGATGGAAAAGAAATGCAAGATTGTTGTCTTTTTACTGCATTGAAAAATACCTAGAGTTTTACAAAGCTTTCAGAAAATTATTTGCAGTCCATTTAGGGAAGCTGGCTGAGCTATCAATAGATAAGTCAGGTCTTTGCTTGTCTGAGGTATCCTTGAAAGTAAAGAATGCGAAAGGCTGAATTTTCTACTTGAATTTAACAGCTGCAGTTGTTCCAGAGTGAGCACTGAAAAAACTACTGCTTATTTTTCTCCAGATCTTTTTTGTTGAAATGATAACGAGGACTGCTGAGGGCTTTTATTTTTGATAATATAAAATGATAATTTTACTTTAAAGGTAACAGACTGTTTTAGGGACCACTTTCTGATCTGAGCTTTCCTTAGCTACTCTGCCACAAAAGTAACAATATTTTCAGCTTTTGAGACTTAAGGATAGATTAGATCTTGCCTTTCTGCTTTTATGGTTAGTAATCAGGTCCTGTATTCCCTGTGACCCTGGAAGGAAAGGAGCACTTAACACACTGAGCCTACAAGTTGTGTAGATCCAGTGGTTAACCCCACAGTGGGGAAGGAAATGTGTGTGTAAGTATGTGTTCATGTAGGCCTATATCTTACTGTGCTGGTTGTGGCTGGGATAGAGTTCATTTTGTTCACAGTAGCTGGTATGGGGCTGTGTTTTGGATTTATGCTGAAAACAGTGTTGATAACAGAGAGATGTTTTAGTTACTCTGGGCAGTGCTTACACAGCATCGAGGCCTTTTCTGCTCCTCACCCCACCAGCGAGGAGACTGGGGGGGCACAAGGAGCTGGGAGGGGACACAGCTGGGACAGCTGACCCCAACTGACCAAGGGGTACCCCAGACCATGTGGTGTCATGCTCAGCTTATACAGCTGGGGGAAGAGGAAGGCAGGGGGGGACCTTCGGAGTGATGGCGTTTGTCTGCCCCAGTCACCGTTACATATGATGGAGCCCGGCTGTCCTGGGGATGGCTGAACACCTGCCTGCCCGTGGGAAGGGGTGAAGGAATTCCTTGTTTTGCTTTGCTTGTGTGCACAGCTTTTGCTTTATCTATTCAACTGTCTTTATCTCAACCCATGAGTTTTCTTGACTTTTACCCTTCCAATTCTTTCCCCCATCCCACCATGGGGAGTGAGCAAGCAGCTGGGTGGTGCTTAGTTGTCCGGCTGGGGTTAAACCACTACACTTATATATTGTGTCTTCTTCCGACTAGAAGGTCCACTATCCAAACTTGAGAGCCTTGTGTTGTGAGAAAGGGAAGCTTGAGGGTTTTGTGCTGCATTTATCACTTGCATACATTATTTCTCATTTCTAAGTATAAAAGGCATAAATGAACAGCTGAGTGCCAGGTGAAGCTTTCAGATGAATTCAGACTTATCCCAGATAGATTGTATGTCAATCTTTTAAGCTCTATGGATTAAGCCTTGTGCTCTGTTGGGAAACTATAGGAGATTAAAGCTTTGGCCCAGACTTCAGTTTTAGCAGGGCATGATGAAGGCTGTTTCATCTGGGTGCTGTTTTCTTATTTCAAGCAGTTTGCCAGATACTTTTCTGGGTAAAAGATGATTGTGATTTTTGTAGAGGTTGTGGTGTGGAAATTATTTGTTTTTTGAATTCCTGGGTTTATCTGAAAAAAATTCTATTTGAGGTTAGCTTGAGATATGATCTCTCCAAAAGGAAGTCCAAGCAGGGAGTGTGTAGTATGAATTATGTATTGCCATAAATTTTTTGTCTTGGGTTAGACAAGGGCTAAATATTCTTCAAGTTGTTCAGAGAGCTCTTGCCTTTGGGTCACGTGATTATCTTAATGGGGAAAGTACAGCTCTGTGGTGACAGGTCTGAGATTTGCAAAATGCTGTAGAAGATCCTAGGATAGATATCTAAAGAAGAAATAATGGGAATTAAGTATATTGACCCCAGATTCTGCTGGGGAAGGTGTCTATCCAGATATTGTCAATCAGTGTAGATTTAATTCCCATTACTCAAGGTACAGAACACTGCTTAGAGGAAATAAACTGGAAGTCTTTAATCTTCTGTAAAAAAGCTCTTCCGAAAATGGATGATTTAAAAAAAACCTAATAGAACACTGTCTGGTGTTCAAATGGCCTACAGGCTTTGTCTTCAGGTTAGATGAAGTTTCAAGAGGGGTTGCAGAACTTTGTGTCATATTGTGCTATCTGCTACCATAAATTCTAGACTCCTATACAGATGTGTAATGAAATCAACCTCAGCTGCAGTTCACTAAAATGCTTAGTAATTACTTTCCTCTGTTCACTTCTTTCTGTAGTCTCTTCCTTGGCTTTATTTTTACTTTTAAACTTATGTGACTTACCTAAATTCAGTAAACTTTTTCCTTTTCTTCTAAAGTCCAGTTTTAATTCTGGTGTTCCTCTAGTTTGCTTCATCAGTTTTTTGTCTGCTAGTTTGCTCTTCCCTGGTCCAATGCTATTTCTCATTCCTTATTTCACATGATCTGAATTTTACTAGAAAATATTGTGCTGTCATTAGACCCTAGGTTCTTCTCAGGAGTGATTTCTCATTGGCTAGTATGGTATTTACTGGGCTGATGGCTATTTAAAGGCTCTAAGTTTCAGTAATGTCCACAGATGACTTTGAGGTACAGGTGTTACAAACCATTTTGCCTTCCCCTTCATCCTACCTAAAGCTAATAGTGAAGTGGGTGAAATGTGAAAATGGGAGAATAAGCAACAAAAACCTCCCCAAGGATTTTGCAGAATTCCAGAAAAAAAGTAGTATCTTCATAGTAAAAAACTATTAAAGATTTGGAGTATTCCTTTAATCTCTTGGGGTGAATGGCATGGTTTGAAGGATGGGATGTAGCAGATGTCACACTTCATGTGTCACCTGTTTCTTGAGTACAATCCTGACAATGGTGTGCTTAACCTGCTTCGCAGTTTGTAATGTTAAATTAAACAACCAACACTGAAATTACAATTTGCGTCCATGTTTCATGTTGGTAGGAAAAAGGAGGACTGGGGTATAATAAAACAACACTACTCTGCCTTTTTGCTCTGAGATCTTTCAACTGTAGGATTACTTCCATTAACATGCAGATGGTATCTTTTTGTGCTCTGCTTCCGGACCTTTTAACTCATGTTTGTTCTCATATTTTTACTGGTTTTCATTCATTGTTTTTGCATCCTTCTCTGCTTTCCTTCCTGATGTTTTTTTTCCTAGCTGTAAAATATTTAATGATTCTTAAAGTTCAGGGCAACTGTGATTGACATAGTCAATGCAGAGTGCGAACAAATTTCAGAGGAGTTTGGCGATGGTAGAAGACTGTGTGGGTGAAAAGTTGATGACGTTCCCACTGAGAAAATAATTTAAAAGATACACTGTTATCTCTCTTTAGATATTAGAAGTAATCAAGTGTTTTGGAACATCTCTGGTATTGGAAGTATGAGGAAGGAGAAGTGTTCTACACGAGTTTCTTCTTCCCCGTTTCTGTGTAAAGATAATGTAATGACAGCTTTCACTTCGAGTTTGTGGTCAGTGGGAGAAGATGGTAATGTGCCCTTTACCTAGAAGCCCTCAAAGTACATTTGCCATCCAGTGTTTTTGGTGATTATTTCAGTGTCTATTCCCTTGTGTTTGTGCTTTTTTAAGTATGACTGAGAGTAACATGGACCTTGAGAAATAACACTGATAATTTAAGGAATCACTCATGATAAAAATCTCTTTCTGGGAATTTGTGTTCCAGTAGATTAGCATTATTGATCATTCTCTCCTCACATACTCTACAGATGATGTTAGAAATCTGAAGCTGTTATTCTTTTCTTGTCTGATGTAATTACCAGTACAAGGAATAATCTAATTAGAAGACAACAAGGATGCATTCTAATTGTTCTAATAAATTATGTTAATGCTTTATGCTTGCAGTCAGATTTAGTAAGAAATCATTTGACAAAGTGACAGCTTGTCTTACAGTGCTAGCAAATATAACTTCAAATATAACTTCATATGTTAAAACCACATGAAATGGAGCAATTGATGGTGGGGATGGGGTTGGGGAAAGATGATGTCAAATGCATTTTAAGTATATTCTACTCAACTCCTCATATTAGAAATTTCTCTCCCCTGCATACCACCCTTTCATCTGTCTGATGTTTTCCATTCATTTTCTTTTGCTGACACAGTATTTCTGGCCACTTAATCTAATAGGTGATCTCTCTTTCTCCAGAAAGAAATGGAGTACTCGGTTCTCACTAAACTGATCTCTGCATTCACTCTTAATTAGATGAAGTATTGAAGGCGGCACTACTTTTTTTTGTAGTATTATTATGTCTCCAGGTCAGAGATGAGTGCCTGCATGATCTATGACTAGTAGCATTAATGGCCTATTTTACTTTTAATTGTTGGTGACAAAGGGTAACAAGAACTCACACCATTAATAAATGCTTTATGATATAATTTAGAAACCTTTTCCCTAGACTTTGCTTCTGCTCTTTTATTATTTTTTTATATGGAACACAAGGTACAGGTAGAATTATTTTAGCCATGCTTGAGCTGCTTAGGGTTAGTAAAGATGCAATAAATAGTTTAGGACTATTAAAATGTATTAAGACTGTTAATAGACTTTAAGATGATTTAATTTCTCCATAAACACTCTGTGTTCAAACTTTAGATTTAACAGTTGAAAGGCCTGTCCTGTCTAATCAACAAAACACATTTATTTAAACAAATCTTTAAAAGTTAAAATGATGGTAAGGTGGTGAAAGTTTGAATGGCAGTGAGTCAAAGTAGAAACTGTAGTTATTCTACATCAGGTTAGTTCCATCTATTAGCTATGAGACACTGTTACAGATAGGAGGGATATAAAAGGGATGCAATTTAAATATTTAAGTAAAGACAATATTGGTAAAAGATACATCCATCCTTCTGATGGCTAGATGAGATCGCACTGGGTTACTGTCTATATCTCTAAGCTGGGTGGTATCCTGCTATTAAGTAGTATTTTTAACTGTGTGTATGAAGAAATACCTTGCCCTTCATTTGCTTAATCTAAAATTCAAATCCTCATTGCAGTGTGCAACTGCATTAGGAGTACTTAGACAAATTAAATGATTCAGTGTGGTAGCTCTGACGAATCTAATTTCCATGTGGAGAATCATTTTTATCATCTGGCTAAAAGACAAAATGTGAGTTTCCCATTGGCTGCTTTTTTGTAACGTTTATTACATGGGCTTTGCTTTATTGTTAATCCAAACTCAAAGCATGGACCTGTTATTTAGCTCGTAAGTGCTTAACTAATGTTACAGATTTTTAATGCGCATACAGATACTAATCTATCTACTCTGTTCTGAATGTCTCCTTTGCACACAGGTTACTGTGAGCTCTGCTGGAGTGATTCTTGTATTGATGCAGTTTTGAACCATCATTTTGTTTGTGATTTTTACCTAACTGCCTCTGTAGTGCCATTATGGCTTGTAACATAATTATGCATCTATGCCATTTAAAAACATATACATGGTGGATATGGTACCTGGAAGATACCTGTGGTGTATTCAGTTTGTCAGTAACTTTTTTGTTGTCGTCTTCTGTTGCTGTGAAGATTTATAAAAAGAACAATTTATCCCTTGGAAAGTTCTACTCTATTTCCAGTAATGAAGCAGGCCTTTCATAACCTTTACTAGCATTTGTTCTGAAATACTGAAAAAATCACAAAGTTAAGAAAATGTTATCTAGGCTGCGTATTCACCTATCGATAACTAGTACTGACTACTTGAGTTGGGTTAAGTTGCTTCTAGGATTGAAGCAAATTCTGTGTATGGGTGCCAGCGGGTCACTGCCTCAGGCTCCTTGGGCAGATGAACATGGGTTGTCACAGCAGTTTGAAGGAAAGTGCCGAGAGCTGTTAGTAAAAGAACTTTCCCCTTTGTTCATATTTTCTACCCAACCTTGGGAACCTCATGTCATTGTTTCATTGCATTCCTTTTGAACAAATCTGGGCTGCTTTGAAGTTAACAGAAGCTTTGCCACTAATTCTAAGAGATCTGCATTTCATTGCTTTGTATGGTTTAGTTCATGAATTTCGATTGCAGAACACTAGATTTTCTACTTTTACTTTTGTTTTTTTCTCAATTATGAGGGGAATAAGGAAAAAAATAGTTAGGCTAACTCTCCTTAAGGCAGCTATCAATCTGAAGGTGTTTTACAGGCATACAGGGAGGTGGTCAGTACTATCACATGTTGCCAACAACCTGTTGTAAATCCTTTATAGGCTCTTAGAAAGCTAGTGCATAATTAACCTTTGCTGGAAATTATTCTTTTAACCAGAGAAGAAATCTCTCCAGGTAAGCATGAAAAATATAATGGATATTTCTAGATGCTTCTTTCCTGAACCCTTTATGGCTTATTCCCAAGTGCAATTGAAAACCATCAGGGCAGTAGCAGCCTGCCCTGGGAGGGAACTGGTTGATGGGTGTATTTGAGACCTTGGGGTTTCCGTACAGCCTTAGATTTTACATACCAGCCAAAAGTATGTTTTCTACTTTATAGTGTGTAGCAGAATACAGTCTGAAATCTCTGGTGTAGCTAAGACATGCTTTTAGCTAAAGAAAGGTGTATTCATGAAAAAAAATGCACGAAAGTCAAAATCCATTAGGTAGTTCCAGTAATGGGGTTAGAGTAGTGGATGTGGGACCACATGTTGGCATAAGCTGTATGGTCCGTGAGGTTATCAACTCAAGTTATTAACTGGATGCTTCAGTTGTAGCCTTTGGGCAAATATTTCTTGAAACATAAAGGTTTTGTTGGGCTTAGCCTGGTTCCTTTCATTCTCTTCCTGTGAACGCAAACCATCAGCACTTTCAGGTGTCTTTAATACGTGGTTCTGGATTTATAGGAAACAATCCTAATTATAGGAGAAAGTGACTCGTTGAAGTTTTTGCCTTATTTCGCCAGGATTCTGCCTATTAGTTTTGTTTTAAAATCCACTTTCCCTCTGCTAGCTGAGGTATAACAGGTACTTATTTACCTTACTGAGCTAGACTCAGCAGGACTCCTGGGAGCTATAGGTTCAAAGTTCAGCTCTACCAAGTTGTGAGTGGGAAGCTGTTTCCTGCATTGACTGTGTATGCTCAGGTATGTATTGTGTGTGGGGTTTTTTGTTTGAGTTTGGTTTTTTTTTTGGTGTGGTGGTGCTTTTGCCTTTTCTAAAAAAGGTGTATAAAGATGTCGAGACAATAGCTAGAGGAATTGTTTTAAAGAGGGTGAATGGAATTCCAGACCTTTCACTTGAGAAGCAATGCATGCCCCCAGAACTGGGGAAAGATGAGAAAATGGGGCATGGATATGTCTCAAAGTAATGAATCTTTAATGTTTTCTATTTTTCATTGGTTTTCTGTGTTCCCTGGGTATTGGGCTTGAAGAAAATACGGGGATACAAGTATGTATGTCTTCATTAGTTACCTGTCTACTTCTTGGAGGAAATGTTTTTCCCCAAGTACAGTCTCCTTGTAAACACTGCAGCTTGATATCCTGCCTATTAGGAAAATAATGGTCTGGGGTGTGCAAGCTAAGTCCTGCCTTACTATAAACAAGAGGAAAAGCTGATTGTTTTAACAGGCCAAGCTTTACATCATTCTCCCAAATGAATGCTATAAATTCAGTGGGATTTCTTCAGAAACTTTTGAAATGTGAGAATTTAAGGTGAAAATGTAAAATAGTTGTGCCACGATCAAGGCAAGAATCAGACCAGTTCACTGTCCTTTTAATTTGTGGTGACATTTTTTGCAAATTTGTTGTGTGCTTGTTCTGTATTTATGCATTCTTCAGCACAAGCTGAGTACCTTAAATGGTGGACTGCTGAATATTGCAACAATGCCTAAATTTGTCTTAACAATTTTTGAGATATCTTTATCTTCCCATGAAAGATCTTTAAAAAATGCTGGGGACAAAGGGTAATACTGTTAAGACAGAAAACATATTTTTTTGCTTTTCTCCTGCAGACCTCTCTAAATCTTAGGTGTAAAGGTTCTGGATACAGGCTGTCTTCCAAAACTTAGGTGTTTTGATATCCCACCAGTCCTGGTTTCGGCTGGGATAGAGTTAATTTTCTTCCTAGTAGTTGGTACAGTGCCATCTTTTGGATTTAGTGCAAGAATAAAGTTTGATAACACATGGATGTTTTAATTGTTGCTAAGTAGTACTTATCCTAAGTTAAGGGTTTTAGTTTCCCATGCTCTGCCAGCGAGCAGGTGCACAAGAAGCTGGGAGGGAGCATGGCCAGGACAGCTGACCTGAACTAGCCAAAGGGCTGTTCCATACCACAGAACATCATGCCCGGTATATAAACTGGGGGGAGTTGGCTGGGGGGTGGATTGCTGCTCTGGCATTGGTCAATGGGTGGTGAGCAATTGCATTGTGTGTCACTTGCCTTTTCTCACATTTTATTTCCCTTTCTTTGGTATATTCCTTTTCATTACTATTATTATTTATTATATATTATTATTGCTATGTCTTACTTTAGCTATTAAACTGTTCTTGTCTCAACCCATGAGTTTTACTTTTTGTTCCGATTCTCCTCCCCATCCCACTGGGAGGGGGGAGGAATGAGCAAGCAGCTGCGTGGTGCTTAGTCTCTGGCTGGGGTTAAAGCATGACACCATCCTTTTGAAATTCCCTAAACACTCAGTTCCAAAAGTTTTTGTATTACCTTCAAGAATCAGAATTTTAGGATGGTTTCTTAGTGACCATATAGTCGTTGTGTTATAAAAAGACCTGTCTTGAAGCATGACAATAAACTATTATGAGGTTCTTCCAAATGGTTTTGAAATTTCTGTATCTCCCAGCTTTCCTAAATTTTACCCAGATGTCTGATAAACACAACATTTCAAGCAGCATACTAGTCTTGGCAGACACTAAATTCAGCAGAATGTAAATTACATTCAGTGTGTGTATATATATTCTCTTGGCATTTTTTTCCTTCCATAGACTCAGCACGCTGTTACCCCAGTGAGTCCCATTTACTAGTAGGCTGGAATTCAACTGCATGAGATAGTGTTTAAAAAATCTCAAGCAGCTCACTAGAAACTTTTGATAATATAGAAATTACTTGCTACTTTATTTCTTTATGATTTTCTCACTTGATTGTGTATTATAATTGCTTTTTTAATGTCACCAAACTCTGGTAGAGGCTGTTAAATAAAGTATCCATCCTAAAGTCTGCTTTAGTGGAAACTGCTCTTAAATGACTTATTAGCAGATGCCACTTTAAGGCTTGTGCATAAGGATTTTAAAAAATTAAGAATTTCAATTTTCAAACAATTACTTTGTGTTTTCAACTTGGTCTAAACTCATGTCACTCCCACAAAAGGGTAGAAAATTTTTGTTAGAAATATTTGAATTTGTCAATATCTTTTCATTTGTTTCATGTTAGATATCATAGGTTTGATGAGCCACATTCTCATAAATTGAATTACTGTAACACTGAGTGATCCAGCTGCAAATCAGGACCCACTTTGAGAGCTGCCTTACGGACCTACAAGTGTAAAGTTTGGACAAAGAGGTGGGAGTTTGAAAGTACAGAAACAAGGTGTTGGTCGGCATGCTGGGCAGTCTTCTTCAGTGCCCAAACCCTTATCTGCTGCAAAGGTTTTCATAGGTATAATATTATAGGCAAAGTGAACTTAGAAGAAGCTGAAGGGGACTTTTTTTTTTAGAGTTATTAAGTGGCTCTCATCCCTGAATTGCACTGTATTGCTTGGATACTCTGCAGCTAATTCTCTCCTTTAATGACTTGTGGACATCACCTGAACAGAAATGAAGGTTAAATCCTGTCTGACTAGCTTCACTAATACAGACCCATTAACTGTCACAGGTGTCTATGATTAGCCTTAGGTTTAGCAATTACACAAAAATGTTAAATACTCCCATTTGACTTTACAGAGTAAAAACCATTTCAAATGTTGTCAGCTTGCTAGTGCTTCATTAGAAGAATCTAGTTTTGTGTATCTTGAGAAAAAAACAAACTCTGTGACTAATAGAATGAGTAAAGCTTACAGTAAAACTGCCTCTGTAAGTAGTCTTTGGATTTTGATTTTCTCAGAGCAAGCTACAATTGTCAGCCTGTTCTGAGGAATGAAACACTGAAAGATCTCTGTGGCTAAATTTAAACCTTCTAGCTGACATACTTGCTGTGCATATAGGTGATGGGCTGAATAAATGTCCTAGATGGGTTTGATAAGTTTGCTTCCTCCTCACAGTTAGGAATGTCTGAATGGGGTGGGGAGAAGGTTACATTGTAGGTACTGGCAGTATTTTGGTTGAGATTTTTGATGCAAGATATAATATTAAATTAGAATTTCACAAGTCTAGAATTCAGTATGAAAGACTTCATAAATCAGTAAAAAAATTTATCTGTGGCAGGTAGCATGACGGGCTTTCAGGATAGCTTTTAGCCTTTAGGCTCTTGTCTTGTACTTCTGTAGATGTTTCTCAGTGTTAGGGAACTGTATTCATTCTTGCTGGGACTTAATAAAATAGGATGCACCAATGTCAGCATTAATAAAAATCTGTCCACATAGAAATTCATATATCCCAGATACAGAATATATCTTACTATAAATCACTGGCAGCAGTATAAATCTTAATCTTATGGATGTGTCCAAGGATGAAAATATAGGCGTTGATTTTTTTTAAATCTACAATACTGCTAGATAATAAATACTTAACGAATACTTCTACACAATAAATCTACAATGATATAACGGTTGGACTTGGTGATCTTAAAGGTCTTTTCCAAGCTAAATGATTCTGTGATTCTACTTTGACCAAACTAATCCTTCTTGTTACTGTATCTTTTAAAATTATGGAAAAATTATGGAATATGATTATGTGGACATGCTTATGTAACAGCTCATAAATATATATGATGCTCTTCCTAGAGAAGATACAGTCTTTATTCCAGTGGTTTTAGTAACTTGCTGAGATGACAAATTTAGGAAAAAAGTCCATACACGCTGATAAATGAATGTCTCCTCTGCTTTTCAACATTTCAAATGCCAAATCCATGTAAAAACTTTGACAGATATATAAAATTTGTACTTTCTGCTTTGGTTTTTCTGTACTTTTTCTTTGAACCATCTTGATCCTTGGAGACGTGGTAATTAATGATAATTACTAATTTATTGCATTAAGCTATGATGAAAAACCCACCAAAATAATTTCTTAGTGCTTCTTGTTTAAAAGGCTGTACTGGGTTCTGCCTTGTAAACCTGAACCTATACCTTTGGCTTTTAAAGCCTGTGTTCTTTATTCCAAAGTATCTAAATGGTGGGTCTTGAAGCCCTGCCACAGAATAAAAATTCATGACACTGAGACCCGATGGAGTTCTAATATAATGAGCTGAAATTCTGCCTGTAACCTTTGAGAGTTTTTTTTAAGTATCTTTCATGCATCTATCTGCTTTAGTCTTAACTAATGATTCTGAGACATACGCTGAGGAATGAATGTGTGTGATGTCAAGGAAGGTCAAATAACTGAAATATTAGTATAGCTCTAAAACATACCTGAAATATGTTCAAGTATAAAGCTTCTTAATTAGTAGATGGCTAGGCTTTTTGTTAATGTTTGTCTTCGTGAGTCTTTTCAAAGTGTTGGCTTGAAAACTAGTGCTTATGCATACTATATAGATATATCATACCTAAGTTAGCCTCTAAAGTGGCCTTTATGCTGTCAAATTGCGTAGCTGGAAGAATATGGGTATGCTTTTCTGCAGGATAAAGAGTAGAAGGTTTTTAATGGGATTAATAAGGAAGACAAAATATTTTGGTGTTTCCTTTTATGTGGTGAAGAGGATTATTTTTTTATTAAGATTTCTTTTAATAGCTTGGATTCTATAATTATAATGGCTTTTGAGAGAGCAGTATTAAATCAGCTAGCCATGAATGGAAAAGAAAAAAAAGGGGGGGGGGGGAGGTGGGACTGCAACACCAGTGAAAGCAGCCATAGATGTTTCATACTTCAAGTGAAGTTGGTCTGAAGGCTTGTAGCAGTGCATTTTATCCTTTTGTGTTCTATCAGCTGAAGGCTGTAAGTTTTGTAACAAAGGTAGGCTCTGCTATCACTTGAAACAGTAAAGAATGTGAACAGTAATCTCTTCAGAGACCTGGCACCCTGTAAAATGATTCCTTTCTGTTTGAATGGCTTTATTAGATGTCCCCTTCTAGTTGAGAAAAAGAGAATCAGCATTTATGTTCTTTCCCTTATTCTTGGCAATGGTGAATACTAAAAGCTACGTGTGACTCAGCATTGGTCCTTACTGTTGGGTCATGGAGACTTTTCAGGTCAGGGCATGTGGACTGTTCTGTGTTTGTAGAATATTTAGGACAGAAGGATCCATTCTTGATAGCCACTAATGCAGTAAACTGCTTAAATTAACAAAAAGTAAAAGTTGGAGTCAAAACCAAGCAAACAAGTACTCAGTGCTATCAAAGTTAATGTTGAAGATGGGTTCCTGAAGAAGCCTCTCAGTCTCAAGAAGTCTGTCTCAGGGTTTTGACGCTCCTTTGAGGATTGCTACTGGAATAGACTGGTTATTGCTGCTTCTCTCCAGACTTGGTTTCCCAGAATTGTTGGTTACTAAAATTCAATTATCCATGAGTTAGTTTATTCTTACTTTTCTTTGGAGGTACTTTTATTACCTTCTCAATCTCAGGAAGATTTCTTTTTTAGTGCAGATCCTGGTTTAGACATGGTGCTCAGCAACTGCTGAAACTTGTCAGCTGAGTATGTTGCTCTGGCAGTGTTCCCAGTAGCTCATATTAAAGCAGTCCCAAGTGGTCTTTTCAGGGCATTTTCAGTTAGGTCTCCAAACCCAAACTCTGGGTATCAACTCTGACATCTGCCAATTCTAATCCAGGTACTAGTACTAGAGTGAACATCCTAGGGTGGTTATTAGCAGTCAAGGGTACATTTAAGGAGTGTTTATATTTCCAAATACTGTGTCCCTACCAACCAGAATTTGTACTTGCTTCAAGTCTTTCTTTCCCATATTGTTAACATTTCATAATACCTAATGCTGTGCACATTGCTGTTAACGTTTTGTTTACAGTTGAGAAAAGGTGCTTTGGAAGAATAAAAAACGAAGTATGAATTCCTCCATTTTGATTCAACAACAGTCAATCCCAAATACTGGAATTACATTTCTGGAACAAAATATTTCCTCTTTATAGATGCTTATGTTACTTGTATGAAACCAAAGGGATTTTACTGGATGACAGTAAATTGTACTGATGGCAACAAAACAGTAGACAAGTTAGTGATGAGGAAATGACTGTACCACAAAATGTGCACCTGGATAGAGGGATTTAATAGCATCAGCAAACTACTACTTAGTAACAACACTTTCCAGTGTTGTTAAATGCTTTGTAGACTAACAAAATGCCACATTAGGTTAATTCTTTTCGTGGTGGCTTTGTACTTTATGCTTAGAGAGATCTTCATGTCACTACTTTACAGTAACAGTGTGGATTTTTGCATGTAGTTGTCTCCTAAACATTGGCATATTTCTTAACCCAGGCTCATATTTCCTAATAACTCATTATCAAATCACATTTGGAAAAGGGACTGCTGAATTACTTAGCTAGAATGCAGTCATAGGTTTGGCCTTATTCATGACCTTCACCAAATAATAGGAGACAGCTGCATATATCTTGTGCATGACAGGAATGTTTAATCCCCATTCTCCTATAATACACTAGTGTAATTGAGAGTGGAATGCATAGGGTCATATTGTCCCCTCCTTGCACACTACAAAATCACTCTCATCATCCTCTGCACTGAGCTATATGGTATGGATTTTTCTCTTATCCTTGGAGCTAAAATGTTTGTGTACCTAAAATAGGTCCAAACAAGGAGCTCCTAGCAGTGTACAAAAATGAGAAATACCTTTGCTTTTCTGTTTTCTTCAGACAATGTGTTGGTTTACTGTATAGTAGTGGGAAGCTAATGTCATTTCATGTAGCCTTTTCAGAAGATTGATTAGCTCTGGCTGTGCTATCTGTAAGGATAGAGCTGTGACTTGTTCTAAAGAGCAGATCTAATTAAAACACAGAATTCATAATCTTTGGGCTGAGGCTTAAAAGAAAACACAAATGAAAAGATGTAATATTGAAGCTTTTCACCAAAGAAATGTTAGGTTTGTCAAGGTTTTGCTTTATGGCAAAACTTGTGTTTAGTGGTTAGCCTAAAATATATGGCATTGATGGTAATGTTCTCCAGTTATGATACTATTTAATAAATAGACATTTTTGGCAATTGGTGCTTTAACAGGTAGATGATAATTGATGCTCTAAACGTTAATGATTATTGACATTTTTGTTTTGATGGTTTTGTGGCAAATGTATGTACTGTAAAGCAATGTACACTTTTATAACTATATCCAAAAAAAGAAAATGCAGATAGAAAATGAGCCCCCCCCAAACTGAACTGCTCTCTTCTGAGTTCAGTAAGATTTCCATGGAGAACACACCTTTTCCCACACAATGAGCACTTACGGGTGAATTTTTCCATTGAATAATTTTGTGACCCTCTTTAATAAAGACCTCTAAGTTGTGTTTTCTTCTTTCATGTAAAAGTTGAGTAATACATAGAAGAGGTCTGCTGCAACCTCCTAATATAAGTGTGTATTTCTCATATCAACCTACTGCTCTGTTCACTGAGACGTGAGACCCATCAGTGATTTCTTCACGTGGTCCTAACAGCAGTGAACAAAGAAGTGAATAACAAAATCTGTGACGTATCCATTTCGGTACCTGTTTTATAACTGTTTGGAAACACCATGGGGAAAAAACCCACCCCAAAAGATGTAAATCATGCAACAGGAACCTCTGTGAGTCTCTAAATCTACATGCCTTGTCTTTGAACTGAGGGCACCATCTTGTGCATCAGAACGTGTTAGATAGAAACAGAAGGATTACAATAGATCCAGTAATGCAAAACAGCTTTAGGTACTCAGGACAGAGGCTTTATGTGAGACTCCTCATTTGAGTAAGAGATGAGGCTCCAGAGTCCAACCCTCAGATAAAGCTGGGGTGAGGTTTATTTCATGATCTGTGATAGACCTTACTCCTCTGTCTCTTTTGCAAAAATGTTTTAATCTACTCACAGCAGCAGATTTTTATGAAGCCAAGAGGCTTGGCATTGATGAACAGAGTACCCAGCTGTACGCCCCCACCTCTGAAGAGAGATTGACTTTTTGCCAAAATATGTCGTGAGGTACACTTAAATACAAACTTTCTCCTGCTTTCTTCTGCTTCCCTGCCTGTAGCCTTCTGTATCTTCTAATTCTTCACCAAGATAATGTTATTTAATGGGGAGCTGAATTTTGCAGCTGATGAGTCTGAGAATTCTAAAATGAAACTTTACTCAAACCAGAATATCCCCAGACATTGAAGCCTTCAGTCTTCTCCATTCAAATGCATGTGGCAATAATGGGACCACAAGTGGTCATGCTAGTGAGCTGGTAACTCAATAGTAATTGTCTGAAGAAATTATGTAGTGAAATCAGGACCTTTCAATACTGAACTTAGTTTTGCAGGGAAGAAAAACATCACTGGTTTTAAAGCTAAAAGAAAAATCTTACTATAAAACTATCTGCGCTTCTTACAATCAACCACCATGATACTTCTGATTTGGGAAGCAAAGAAAGTCTTTACATTTGGGTTTTGTTGGTCTTGTTATGCTGCCCCTCTTTGATAGGATTGTGGAGTAGTTTTGCTAAATTGCAGTAGAGTACAATGGAAATGATCCAGGAAAGCACGAGGTAGAGTATATTAAAGTATCAAAGCCTTGGGTATATCATCAATGAATCATCTGTGGTCTCAGTTATTGGGGGTGGGGGGGAAGTATGTTATGTTCACACTCTATAAGTAAATTTCTTGTCTAATATAGAACTGACCTAGTTAAAGAGGAGTCTGGCTTGATTTGTCACTTCTTGAGTACTTCTCAAGCTCCAAATTCCTAAGAATCCTCAATTGTTTAGCAAAAAAACCCCAACAAAATAAAAATAAATTAAAAAAAAAAAAAAACAAGCAACTTATGTCCTCAAAAACATAAATGACTATTACAAAGAGGGGAAATACTTTTTTTTTTTTTCCTAGGCGTAAACAGAACAGCTACACCAGGACAGACTGAAATTTAAACAAAGGTTCAGGTTAGATAAGAAATACAGCAAGGCTAGTTAAGCATGCAAATGGATCAGAAACTCAATAATCTTCCCATTATGAATATGAATAGGTTAGGACAAAACTTCTGTCAGGCTGCCTTGCAGCTATTAGGTTCTTTGATCATCTTGGGTGAGTGAAACAGCTAATACAGAAATGACCTGGGTTTATCCTGCTCTAGGGTGAGAATATGAACTAGATAATATCCAGAGATACTTGCTTGCCCTTTGACTCACTGAGTAGCATAAAACGAACATGCTGCAGGAGAGTGGAATATCGAACTTCTCCCTCTTCTATTTGTATTTTTATGAAGACAAAGAATTATCATCAGTCAGTTTAAGGATAAACCCATTATTAAATGTGTAATGTGAAGGAAAAATGGTTCATTTGAAAAGCAATGGATACATTTTGATTAATTGTTAGGCACTTTGTAAGAAATTGTTTTGAAATTGCTACTTGTGCAGTAGTTTAGCTGTGGAATGAGCAACTCAAGCAATTGATGTATTGGCAGACACATACCTAGTAAATGAGTTCTAAATTATTCACTCTGATAACCAGCAGCTATCCACATATGTTGATATTCATCCCTTTTCCCTTGTATAAAGCTGTGGGTGGTCATTATCAACTCTTCTTGGAAGTAACTATTGCTTTTTGGTGATGGGGAGAAGTTGCTTTTTAATTTTGTGTTTATTTGACAAATTTCTGCTTCCTTAACTGTGACTGAGAATTTTTTCGTTGTTAAACAGGTCACTTGCAAAAAGGAACAAAATTTTAAGTTGTACTGTTTCCTTTTCCATAAAGCTTCTTTTTCTTTTTTCCTGGTTTTCCCCCCATCAGCTATGCTTTACTCTAGAGAAATGAGGTCTTGTCCGGCAGACGGATACTCCAGGCTGACCAAATAGCAGGAGACATTTTCATTTTAGTGACAGAGAGAAACAAATAGATTTGTCTTCCCTAATCCCAGCTTTACAATTACAGTGAGGGAGAGGGGCAGACACTAGAGATGGAGTCTGTTGGAGCCAGCTTGCTCCCCAAAGGAGGTAGAGATAGTTGAATGCTGAGAACAGTGTGGTTGTTTTTCTCCTGCTCCCTCCCTCCCTTTCCCCTTCCCGTGGAAAGGGGCTGGAAGGCAATACAAGTACTACTTGCGTATGTGTTCACCAGCTGCAACAAGGCAATGCTGATAACTTAGTTCTATACTTGTATTGGAGATGTGCAAGGGTCAGGTGCCTCTCTGTAAGATTGCCAGGGAGCGTCAATATTGTCTTGCCTAAAATATACAGCAAATTCCAGAGAGCCAAGTTATATTGGTTTTAGTCTGTATTTCAACTGTGTGGATATGATTGTTCAAATGCAGTGGCCTAAAGTCCATTGAAATGATTAATTGAAATGATTCTCTTTAACTGTCTTGATCTTCAGAGTACTCTTGGCAGCTAAGAAATGTGTTATTCCTTACCTTATAATCAGGTGACCTCTAGGGTACATCTGGAATAGTTGTGTAATAATAATATTTTTTCCCATTTAAACAAATTTTTAAAATTTTACTAAACTCCTCATATTTTTTTTAAGTCCAAAAATAGTGGTTGTGTCACTTTTGATCTTTGCAGGATAGTGTACACAGTGTACTGCTTTTGAGACAAAGAAGTTATAAATGAAAACTAGAGATTTTAATACATGAGGTATTTGACATCAGTTTAGTGAATCAGATAAGAGATGCTTGTAACTATGTTTGCTTGCTGAGACTAAACCAGCTGGTATTTATTTGGGAAGTATTCAGAAAAACACCCTCTTGTTAATGATCCATTGCATGATCTGGCATCTGGTAAACTAATATATTGTCATCATTAAAGACTTGAAGAACCATTCAACTTCTTTATGCTTTCTAAAATACACTAATTATGGTAAAAATTGTTCTTGTTAGCAATATCATTGAATGATGGTAACCCAAGACCGATCTCATAGTAGAATCTGTTAGCACAGACAGTAACAAATGTTAATTCCAGAAGTAGTTTCCCTCTTAAGCAAGCAGGTGGCTGTGGCTAGTAGAATTTGTTTTCTGTATTGCATATGGTAGGATACAGTGGAGTTAATTTTTAATGGAATCCCATAATTTATTTTATTCATTCCTTCACTGAAGAATTGAGCATCTGGAGCCAACTTGATTTGATTGTATTTGTTTCAGTGAGACTTCTTATGGTGAGAGTTATTTTTTACTTTTGAAACTGTATGTGTGCCCTTGAATGTGTAACAAAGATGATGTCATGTTGCCTTTGAACCTTCCTGAGGGATACAATTCCAAACGTGGCTTCACTTCCTCAGGAGCTTGCCTGCATATTATGATGGTTTCCCTTGCCTATTCTGCAGTTGGTGAGAACTTAAAAAGTGGTATTCAACTGTTCTTCATTTTTCATAGAATTGGCAGAAATAATATTTTTTCTGACTTCTAAAAGATGTGGGATTCAGGTTGAGGTCCAGATGACACAAAATAAAAATTTAAAGTTTTCTAATATGCAACTTCAGTACATGTGTGATGGGTAGCTACTTAAAATTATACATTTCGTTTAAAACACCCAAATAATTGAATCAAAACTTGTTAAAATGGAAGAATCATTAAAAGAGAAATGAAGGCTCTGAAATAGATGGGACAAGATTTATTCCTTCACTGAATTGAGCAAGTTCAGGCAATAACATTTGGAGATGGAATCTCTAAGACCTATTTCAACTGTCAGGATCTTCTTGTTAGATCCTTCAGTTTAGTTTGGTGTCAATTTTCTCTTTTAGTGGACTTATGAGACAGTAGATAGGGATGTAATGCTGGTGATTTAAAGATGGATGGATGCAAAGCCTGTTTTTGAAAAGGCCAGACATCTCGCTCTCCCTCTTTCTCTATTTGCACAATAACTGTCTTTCAGATGCTTGTCACCTTTTAAAGTTTATATCACTTGTTGCAAAGGTTGTCATAGTGGTTTATTTTCCATCGTAACTATTCTCTGTGTAAGGCATTTCTTCCAACATTCTCTTTGAAGATGACCTTTCCTTAGCTTAAGTTCGTGCCCTTTGTTGTTCTATTTGACACAAGCTCCTACAGCCTTATAAACTATACCTTTTGTTCTTTTACAAAATTGGGTAACTTGACAAGATCTGCTGTTAATTTATTTTTCTGAAGGATATGCCTCATTTGTCTGACTGTTTTTTTTTTTCCAATTATTATTATCCCAGATCTTCCAGTACCTGCATGATTGAGTGACGTATTTTTATCTTTAATATTGCATACTTCTCATAAAGCAGTGATTGGAAATATGAGCATCGTTCCACATGTATTTTGAGTCTGATATATATGGAGTAGATAATATTCCTCTGACCAACGTGTTCATACATGAAAGCAATAAAAGTTGTGTAAGTAATTGTTGCATTTGAACCCACAGTACTACGTGACTAAATTTTAAGGTTTTTTTTTTATCGTAGCTTTTCCTCAAAAGATGTTTCTGTATAATTGGCAGCAAAAGAAATGACCCCATTTATGGGCATAATGTGCACTAGAAAAAGTCAGTTACATACCAAAAGCAATCTAGCTTTATCAACTGAATTGCTGTACAAGTTCATCTACCTGCTTTAAAATTATCCACACAGAATGGTAACTTGTCAAGGTAAATCTGTATGAATTTTCTCTCAACTTTGCACTAATTGGTTTAAGCTATTTTTTGTTCTGTAGGAATGAATTTACCATAGGAAGAGAACAAAAAACAAATCTTCAAATTCTTTTAGAACTGTTGCTAAACATCTTTTTAACTGTCTTCAATTGTCTTGTATTTGAGGGCCTAGTTAGCTCTTGCGATAAGGAATCTCTCCTGTAATAATAGATTCATAGGATCTAGATATATGGTGTCCCTTGTTCCTTTACAGTTAATACGTTCTGTGATATCAGAATTGTTTATCAAATTACTGGGAAGTACTTCTCTCTTTTGAGTCTCTTGGTTATCTTTTAAATATTTATTTTTTCCTTACTTTTTCCAAAGCTAAGCTGCCTGGAGTCTTGAGAAGGTTGTGTTCTGTAGTATAAGCTAAAACTGATCTGATTCCAATAAAATACATACTTTATGTAGGATGTAAGTCATCTGACACTTACTAGTTACTTGAACACTTAACTAAATAATTGTCTTAATACTGTTACCACTTACCCACAGTTTGTTAGTTGTAGTGTATCTTCTGTGCCTTTATTACTTCTTCTATGTGCCTTGGAATTCTATTTGTATCTATACAACTTCATTGTTTATCTTCTGAAATCAACTCAAACTATAAAATTTTCTTGGTTTTGATTGTGCGTTGCCTCAGGGCTTATAGCAAGCATCTGTTGATTTCTTTCCTGTAAGGGAAGGGACCAATTTAATAATTACCACATAAAATTCAGTTTTGCACTGCACAGTATGATAGAAAACAGGCCTTCTAAGGAAACTATTCTAAAGGTTGATTAGATAATCATGTTTTCTTTAGAATGCTGTAATTTTTAAAATTAACTATATGGAAGGATTATGAACTCTTACAAATGGTTTTGAAGCTTTTCATAGAACACTATTGTTAATGGCTGTAACACATGCTGGCTTTGTCTTTGTTAAATAATGTAGGATTGTGGTGAGTTCACCTTGGCTGAATGCCAGGTGCCCACCAAAGCCACTCTATCCCTCCCCCTCCTCAGCTGGACAAGGGACAGAGACTACAATGAAAGGCTCCTGGGTCAAGATAAGGACAGGGAGAGATCATTCAGCAATTACCATCACGGACAAAACAGACTCAACCTGGGGAAACTAGTTGAATTTATTACCAATCACATCAGAGTAGGATAATGAGAAATAAAACCAAATCTTAAAAACACCTTTCCCCCACACCTCCCTTCTTCCCAGGCTTAATTTCACTTCTTGATTTCTCTACCTCCCCACCTCCAACAGCACAGGGGGATGGGGAATGTGGTCAGTTCATCACACGTTGTCTCTGCGGCTCCTTTCTCCTCAGGGGCAGCTGTCCTGCCAGCAAACCTGCTCCAGTGTAGGCTCCTCTCTCCAGGAGGCCACAGATCTTGCCAGGAGCCTGCTCCAGCATGGGCTTCCCGTGGGGTCAGAGCCTCCTTCGGGCGCATCCCCTGCTCTGCCGTGGGGTCCTCCCCAGGCTGCAGGTGGAATCTGCTCTTCCATGACCCTCCCTGGGTGCAGGGCACGGCTGCCTCACCATGGGCTGCACCGTGGGCTGGAGGGGAACCTCTGCTCCCATGCTGGAGCACCTCCTGCCCCTCCTTCTGCACCGACCTGGGTGTCTGCAGAGCTGTTGCTCTCACATGTTCTTACTCCTCTCTGGCTGCAGTTGCTCTCCCACAGCTTTTCTTCCCCTTTCTTACATATTTTATCTTAGAGGCACTACCACTGTTGCTGATGGGCTTGGCCTTGGCCAGTGGTGGGTCCATCTTGCAGCCAGCTGGTGTTGGCTCTATTGGACATGGGGGGAAGCTTCTGGCAGCTTCTCACAGAAGCCACCCCTGTAGCCCCCCACTACCAAAACCTTGCCACGTAAACACAATACAAGGATGTTATCGGAAGGATCTTGTGGTGCAACATGAATTATAATTCTGTGCCTTTTAGCAAGCAATCCTTCTGTTTTAAAATATTATTTCTTCCTTTTGGTTATGGAGAGTGCTTTGGCTATTTCTCATGGCCCATGAATAGCTTCTCCTGTGCATCAGCATTACTTGCTATCTTATTATCACTACTTCTTTTCTGAGATTATTTTTTTTATTTAACTATTTAATTCTGGTAGTAATCCTTCCCTCTTTTTACTCCAAGCCCAGTTGTGAAAAACATAAACCCACTGAATGTAATCAATCTTAGTGTTGACAAAACATGAAGCCAGTGACATGGATACTGAGAATGCAGAAGTACCGATAGTGGAGTGGCTTCAGCATTGAAGCGCATTGTTAATTTGTACTTATATGGTGCTGGGTTTTACTTAAATGGTTTGAGCAACACTGTGTGTCTAACCTTGGCCTTGAAGAAGGTACTATATTTCAGTATAACCAAAAGGGAGGTAATAACGTGTCTTACTTTTTTTTTATAAATGCAACACTGGATTCCATACCCATATCATTTCCTAGTTCTGCCAAGTAAAGGGTCATCACCAAGGTGTACTGTGGTGAAAAAGCAGCAGCATGTAGGAGTTAGTCATGGCATCTTTATGGAAAGAAATGATAATATAAACAAATGTCTAGGGAAGGAATGTCCGTGTTAAATAATACAGTAGACTTAAGGATTCTTTCTGAAGATGAGGAAGAAAAATCCTGACTCCAAAAGGATTATTTATACATACACATGTATGCATACACAAAAACCCAAAGATTAATTTTATGGTCTTGCCTTTCTCTGTGGCGTGCATTTAGGCTGTTAGGCACAATAAAATTCAGTGCAGCTTCTGCTGTGTAGGGATGAATAAGACATTCTTGTCATAACGGTCTAAAGAGGGAGAAATCAACTCATACTGGAACCTTGATTTGTATGAGGGAGAAAATAAAAAATCATATGAAAAGTCCCCTAAGATCCTGTTGTTTGTTTTCCAGTATATAATAATCTTCACTGAATTTTAGTAAAGCTTCTTAGTTTCACCTTATGAAAACAAAAATGCTTCCAAACTATGGTAAGAAATTTTCACTTTCTAAGTCTTAGACCATACTTCCCTCAAATCCGATATCACTAGCATGGATCATTTTTCTGCATTTGCTCACAAATAGCTGGCAGTACCTTTCTGACCAGAACAGACTGTGAATACAAAATATTAATAAACCAGAAACATGTAGTTCCAAGACAAGCAGTTTTTAAAAATTGCATTATGTATACTTAATGCCTAACTGACCTTTTCTGCTGTTTCTTAAATTGCTTAAAAATTCATCTAATTTCAAAGCCAGAGTATTAGCCCATTTGTATGTAAATTGCCTTTAATTCATGCATTGATTTGAAAGACTAATCCAAAAGATCCTTTACCACAGGTGACCTTTTTGACACTGTACTTCTGGGAAGACTGTAAAGTGGTTTCTTATGACCCCACATCCACCTGTAGCATAACATATGCCTACTTCAGTCTGTATAAATCAGTCATGAGAGAGTGGTTTTCATCCAACATTGAATTATTAACGCTATAACTGTCTTGGTTACAGTTATAGTTAAAATAGGCCTTATTTAAACCAATTATTATTTTCTGTTGGCATTCTTGCTTATTTTAGATGTTAAATACAGTTAAGATGTTCACTGGTTATGCCCTTGAATAAGAAATAGTAGTTTAATCTATCTCTTAAATGACAGTCTCCAAAGATTGTAAATTTCAAAAAACATTCAATATTTGTTATTTGCCAGAACTTCATGTGACCATGAGAGCTGCTAGAAGAAATATGCTAAAGCTGACTTCTGTTTCCTACAGTAAAGGTGAAACACTTTCCTTTGCAGGAGAAAGTATACAAAACTGGGATTATTATGTACTAGGGATTATAAATTTATGTTTTCGTCCATTCATGCTCCAGGAAGTGGCTCTTGATCTACATCTGCTGCAGTGTACATTTCACTGCAGAGTGTGAAGGCTTACCTGGCTTAATAGGCAGTCTCTTATTTATTATTTTCTCACTGTGGCAGGTTACTACTGGGAGGCTCCATAATAATTCTGCTGAATTACTGCAGTTGTTTATTGCTAATATATAATGCTGAAGAAAATAAATGCTCTTTTTGTTTCTGATTTCTTTTCAAATAAAATTTACTATTTCCATCAATTAGTGTTTCAGAGACAAATGGTACAAGGATCTAACATTAAAGATTGTTGTCTACTTGCATAGTCATCAATAAGACAACAAATGATCTGATGTTCTGGAAATGTAGTTCAGTTATGATTAATTTTTTGGACTAAAGAGAAACCAAATCTGCCTTTTTAGATCCATTTAGACAATGAAGTATACCAGACAGTGCACTTCTATATTATCATTATACAATAAGTGAAGATTAGTTTTGTGTTGCATGCTTCATATGAGAAGACGTAAAATACTTTACACTGAGTTATAATAAAGGAATAATGCTCTGCCAAGTAACATAGTCATGGAAAAATGCAGTAAGAGAAACAAAAAAGTGTGGAGGTAATGAGCACTAAATTGGCCTGTGTCTATAACTATCACATACTTTTTCAGTCGTATCAGGATAAATAAATATTAATTGTCTTTGTGGGAAGACAGGCCTGTCTGCTATCCAACTAGGAGGTTTTTTTTTTTAAGAAGAATGCAAACAGCATGGCATCAGAAGTGGTGTTTTATAATTTTCTGTTAACAAACACCCACCCCACCCCTCCAAACCCACCTACCCACCATTGTTTGCAGGATAATATTAATTGTTCTAAGAACATATGATAAAACCACACAACAGAAATGGGTGCTGGGAACAAGAACATTTCCTGACAGACATTCTTAATTAAACTATCTACTTACCTGATGTTTCAGTCCTAAGTTGTTAATTATATCCTAACTTGGTTCGTGGAGATTTCCTATCATTAATAAACTATACATCGCTCCTGGGTATAGGTTTTTTTCCTTCTGAAATATTGATCAAGCATTTAGTTACCATCAGTAAATAGCGTTATCTTGTCATATAAGGATCAAATGGCGTTTTATTTAATATTAGTAAACATTTAAGAATATTCTTGGTGAAAAAAACCTGTCATTTTTGATGAGACTTGGAAAGTTTGGTAGAATTGATCAGGTTGTATGTTAAAAATGTTTTAAAAAACTCTCAAAACACCCCCCCCCCCAAAACCACTACCCCAAAACCCCATCGATGATGGGATGACATTCTAATGATCTTGTTTTGTATTGAAGGCCTGAATGGCTGTAGCTGTGAAAGTCACGTGTGCAAGGGAAGGGTACAAGGATATACGTTAGTATCCTTGTCTGGTTTGCTTAGGCATTGATTACCCTTATTATTTGCTATGGTAATACAGTTGTCTGCTCAAAAATTAGAGATAATTAGGTAATTAAAGGAATAGATGTAGAAAGGCTATTGAAAATTAGCTGTTCATGTCAACAAATGTGGTGGTGTTTGTGGCTGAGCCAAGACCAAGAACTAAGCTGTCTAATGTGAGATTGGTAATTCTGGAGATTTTTCTGGGTTTGGAGATATTCATGAAAAAATTGAAATGGTAGTATTGGATTTAATTACCAAACCCAGATGGTAGTGTCCATGTAGAGGCTACTATGTTTTGCTAGTATCATAGTGTGGTATGTAGAGTAGGACATTATTTACTGTTACAGAATTTGTCAGATTTTGGGTGGATTGAAAAGAAACAAATACTTCAATTTGTTTTACACTGGTATAAATACAGACATAAATATATGTATGTATTTGTTTATGTATATGGGCTTATTACCCAGAGAACAAAATGCAAGAGTAATAGTATTAACAAGTGAATAAGAGGGGGGGAAAGAAGTTTTGATTAGTGCTAGTATTTAAATATTCTCATTATCTATTTCCTCTGGCTGGATAACTGTATGGTTAATAAGAGCTATTTTTCATCAACTTCTGAAGTGTACGTGAGAAGGATGGAGAACGACAAGTGCAGGAAGACACCAACTTTTGAGTGTTTTCTGAATTAGTGAAAAATGTGTTGCACTATGAAGAGTGATAAGTGATAATATTTTTATAGTATTACTACAGTTTGTTACAGCTATGAATCTGTCCTAGTGATGACAGCGTTTCTGAAATCTATGCCTGTTATCTTTCCAGTTCTGGACTGGGGTTCTGTTTAGGTAATATGAAGAATGTTGGATTTTGATATTGGGTGGCAGTGCAGAGGGAAAAAAAAAGACTTGAATTTTCAGCTTTCTAAAGGGAAAGGATTCAGCTTCATGTTTGTATGCCTGCAAAGATTTGTAAGATCTAACTGTTGCACATACAAACACTTGTCTCTATTTAATGTGTGCTATGTATATAAAATAAGGAACTTTATTTTCTTCTGTGACTATTTCATTGGTATTTCTATTTAAGTATAAAGAGATGTTCCAGTGCAGTGGTGCTGCACTAAGTATTATATTAAATACTGCTTTGAATAGATGTGAAAAATTAGCTGATACTTCCAGTATTCATGATCTGAACTCCCTGCATCCCCACTTGACTGTTGCTGAATGGCTCTCTTCACCATAGAATACAACAAACATCTCTCTCAACAGTGCTACTTTCCAGTAAAGCCTCTGTTTCATCAGGTAGCATTTAATGGGGTGGGACTTATGACTTTATGGAAGTGAGTTCCTGAGAGGTGAATTTATCACAGAATGGTTTGGGTGGGAAGGGACCTTAAAGATCACCTAGTCCCAACCCCCCTGCCATGGGCAGGGACACCTTCCACTACCCCAGGTTGCTCAAAGCCCCGTCCAACCTGGCCTTGAACCCTTCCAGGAAGGGGGCAGCCACAGCTTCTCTGGGCAACCTGTGCCAGTGTCTCACCACCCTCACAGGGAAGAATTTCTTCTTCATACCTAATCTGAATCTACCCTTTTTCAGTTGAAAGCTATCACCCCTTGTCCTATCGCTATATGCCCCTGTAGAAAGTCTATCTCCATGTTCCTTGTAGTCCCCCTTAAGGTACTGAAAAGCTGCTATAAGGTGTCTCCGTGGAGCCTTCTCTTCTCCAGGCTGAATCCCCCCCCAAGTCTCTCAGCCTGTCCTCACAGGGGAGGTGCTCCAGCCCCCTGAGCATGTTTGTGGCTTCCTCAGGCTTGGCTCGAGCAGGTCCGTGTCCTTCTGATGTTGGTGCCCCCAGAGCTGACACAGCACTGCAGGGGGGGTCTCACGAGAGCGGAGTAGAGAGGGAGAATCCCCTCCCTGTACCTGCTGGCCACACTGCTCTGGATGCAGCCCAGGACACAGTTGGCTTTCTGGGCTGCAAGTGCACGTTGCTGGCTCATGGTCAGTTTTTCATCCACTGATACCCCCAAGTCCTCGTCCTTGGGGGTGGTCTCAATCCACTCATGGCCCAGCCTGGATTTGTGCTTGGGATTGCCCCGACCCATGGGCAGGACCTTGTACTTGGCCTTGTTGACCCTCATGAGGTTCACATGGGCCCACCTCTCCAGCCTGTCCAGGTCCCTCTGGATGGCACATCCCTGCCCTCCAGCGTGTTGACCACACCACACATTTTTGTGTTGTTGGTGAACTTGCGCAGGGTGCACTCAACCCACTGTCTGTGTCTCCAACAAAGGTGTTAAATAGCCCCGGTCCCAACACCCACCCCTGAGGACACCACTTGTCATTGCTCTCCACTTGGACATTGAGCCGTTGACCATAACTCTTTGAGTGCGATCATCCAGCCAATTCTTTATCCACCAAGTGGTCCATCCATCACATTTATGTCTCTCCAATGTAGAGACAAGGATGTTGTGCAGGACAGTGACAAATATTTTGCACAAGTCCAGGTAGATGATGTCAGTTGTTCTTCCCTTATCCACCGTATCATTTCCAGGACAATCTGCTCCATGATCTTGCTGGGCACAGAGGTGAGACTGATGGGCCTGTAGTTCCCTGTGTCTTCCTTTTTTCTCTTTTTAAAAATGGGGGTTATCTTTTCCCTTTTCCAGTCAGTGGGAACTTCATTGGACTGCCACGATTTCTCTAATATGATGGATAGTGGCTTAGCCACTTCATCCGCCAGTTCCCTCAGGACCTGTGGATGCATCTCATTAGGTCCCATGGAATTGTGCACCTTGAGGTTCCTTAGATGGTCTTGAACCTGATCTTCTCCTATAGCGAGTGGTTCTTCATTCCTCTAGTCCCCACCTTTGCCTTTTGTGACTTGGGTGGTATGGCTGGAGCCCTTGCCAGTGAAGACTGAGGCAAAAAAGTCATTGAGTACCTCAGCCTTCTCTATGTCCTAGATAACTAGGTCTCTCATTTACTTCCAGAGAGGACCCATATTTTCCCTAGTCTTCCTTTTATCACTGATGTACCTTACTTGGAGAAGGAAGTTATCATCAACATGTTGCAGGAACCTCCTGGATTGCTTATGCCCTGCTGTGCTGTCCCTCCAACAGATATCGGAGTGGTTGAAGTTCTCCATGAGGACCAGGGCTGCTCCCATCTGTCTGTAGAAGGCCTCATCCAATTGGTCTTCCTGGTCAGGTGTCCTGTAGCAGACCCACACTATAATATGTCTCTGCCCTCTCTTTAATCCTGACCCATAAACTCTCGTTCGGCTCCTCATCCACCCCCAGGTAGAGCTCCGTATACTTCAGCTGGTCACTGACATACAGGTTGACCCCCTGCTTCTCATCTTTCCTGCCTGTCCTGCCTAAAGAGCCTGTATCCTTCCATCTCAACTGTCCAGTCATAGGAGCCATCCCAGGTTATGTACAAACCTGGGAGGATCAGGGAGATTGATAATGATATATTCACAGGGTAACTGTCAGGAGTGACAGGACTGCAATACTAGGGATAAATGAAGATCTTGGCTCAGCAACATAATACTTCACAGAATGACAGCAAAAATAAGATGACAGAAAAGATTTATATTGATCAAAAGAAATACTAGCCTTGGGCTAAAGGAACAAAGGGATTAACAAAAAGTGATGCAACTGGCATTCAATGACTAAATTCTGACATGATTCAGTGGACACACCTTGGAAAACCTGTGTATTCATGTGTCAAGGAGAGGGTTTGATGGCTATATTAGTGCTGAAGTATTCTTCAACTGGATGTAAACATAAAAGAAAAAAAGGGTACGTAAAGGGGCATGTGAGATTATGTACTGAGCTTCTTCCCAGTTTTTCTTAGGCTATTGTGATGATAGCCCCAATGTCACAAGTTAAGGAAGGGCTGCATTAACTTCCTAATGCCATGGAGACAGGTTTCCTCTGTGACTGTGCTGTGTGCATGCAGCGTGGCATGACTTACTGCCCACCGAACAGAAAACTGGACTTGCCTTCATAAAAGATGTTCCAGTTCACCAGGTTTAATGTGCTGTGTTAGTGTGCTTATGTTTTATGAGAGTTACACATGTTACAAGGAGAATTGGGGCCCTTTCTGTAAAGACAGATAGATTACCATTATCCCTGCTGTAATTTCCATGGCTGGAGCTGCACCGTATTACAATAGTGATACACTAATAAAGCCAGAAATTTATTTTTCCTCTCAGAGGGAAGGGGCAATCGCATGCTGTTGCATCAGCTAGGCATTTAGTGGTGTGTATTGTCTTGGCATACATGTCAGCTGATGGGTTCGCTGCTCTCTCTGCTCATCTAGTAAATGAAGTAGTGCTCTGTGTTCCCTGTAAGCTTCTGAAATGAAGGACTCAAGTCTGTGAAGCATTCTGTCTGACTTCTGCTGCATCTCAGAGGAGTAACAGGAGTATAGTAAGTATTGAAGATAAGGGTTAGCTAACTTGAGGCAGGTAAGCTGTAGGGGAACAGCCCTTTCAGTGCTGTTGGATATCCCAGCCTGACCTGTGACAGGGAGGAGCACATCAATATGGGGATGAGGAGAAGATGGGTGAGTGTGTTTGAAGTAGTCCTGTCTTGCTCAAAGGATTCTCTGAAGTGGTCCTCAGAATATATAAATCAGCAAATTAATGCAAAGTGAGATTAATCTCTTAAGATATTCCACTGGAATCTTTTTTTCTTTTTCAGTAGGCTTTTAGGATACTCTGGCTGCTACAGAGAGCAGCTTAGATTTTTGCCTGGAATTTTTAAAGAAAATAAATTCTCTCTGCAAGAATTTGGTGGTCTCTGGACACTGAACTCCCCATTTTCTAAATCCGTTTCAATAGCAAGAAATGAATGACACTTCATCAGTATTGCGTGAAGACATCTTCTCTAGTAGAGGGGAAGTCTCTTGTGATATTCACATCTTTACTATCAGTTTTGTTTGCATATATGGCAAATGGCAGTAAGAGATAGGAAAGTGGAATGGAGCTGACCCACAGCTTCTTGAGGGGTTCTGTGAAAGCACCTTTTCCAGTCTTATGTAAATAAATATATTTGAGGTGAAAGCTGGTCTAATGATTGTACTTAGATCTTAAGGCTTTCCAATCATAGTCCAAAAACATGACAACAAGCTTTAACTGTGAAAGTTTTGTTTCATTCTTTGACTCCCCCCATCCCCCTCACTTGTTTCCTTTCAAGTTGAAAATATCCCTGCTTGCAGTCTTCTTATTCTTCCTACAGCTTTGCAGCTTCCAGAGTCTTCTGTACTGACTTTGTTTTATCCGGTTCTTAATTTCTTCAACACATTTATCTTTCTGTTCAAAAGGAATCATAGATCATAACTACAGGCCCTATGTTAAATGATGACTGATGTTCTGGTACTTCTGGTCCCTGCTGTACACAAATATTCAGCAAAGAACCCATGAAATATTATCTTTCTAATTTACAAGAAATAGTCTCAGAACCTGTATACCTTGCATTTCTTTTCCCATTTAAATTTTGGTACTGGAGCAATTGCATTGTTTTTTGATGAAGTTCAATTTGGAGCCTCAGAAATTTTCTTTTCATGACAAGTGGATCTGATTTTCAAGATGTTTAATTTTTTTGCCTCTTGATATAATAGATAATCCAAATAACATGCAATACTGGGAGAACATTTTTAGCCTTCTGCAAATAGCATTTCCTTGTGCAAAATCTGCAAAACAAATTGTTTTGCTTGTACATTTTGTCTTGTGTAATATGTAGTTAAACTAAAGTTTAAGGGTCACTTGTTCTTCCCATCTGCAGCCTATTTTGTAGTTTAGATATAGTATCTAGTTTTGGGCTAATTCTCAGTACATATAGAGCTTTACCCATGAGACATATCCTTGTCTGATTCTGAAGTTCAGTTTATTTTTTCTCTGTGGAAATGAAGCAAAATGGAATATTTACTTTGTTTATATTTCTAGTTAATTTTTTTCATCTTTCTATAATTTGTGCTGTAGCGTCCTTTAATCATTCTTGTAGGGTATCCTGGCTTTGCCACAGAAGAAAACCTGTCAGATTGGTCTGATACAAGTAACTTGATTCTATTTCAGTCTTATCCCCAAAATGTTTAATGTTAATGGGCTATATCATTCTACATTACATGTAGTTGGGAGAGTTGGAGTATGTTCCAAATCTTAAAGATACAATTATCAGCTCTGGCTGAGCAGCAGTTTAGTCTTAGATTTGGGTTATAGGTAAAGCAGCTGTTGCTGTCACTAAGTGCAATAAAGCTGCTTGGGACCAAGGCAAACACGTGTGTTCCAGCCTCTTCTTCTTTGGGGTGAATAGAAATCTGGCCCTTGAGCTCTGAGAATGGATTTCAGTTCTGATTTTTTTATTTTGCTATTGTTAATTTTTTAGGTGATATTCACATCTTTTGGTATCAGTTTGTTTTAACAGTGAATGTCTAATGCCTCCACTGCTTTGGTATTTTCTCCTTCCTCTTGATATGATGAAAAGGAAACATTCCAACGTCTTTACTGCTTGCCCCATGTCAGGCAACTTTCTTGCAACTTAAAATCAGTTTTCCTTGGTTGCATCTTCTCAGGGGATATTTGGGTTTGCCATGGTAAGGGAATACATGTTTAATAATACTGTTTCCAGAGTTATTCATTGATGATGGAGGGCATGCAAATGAATAGCTACACAACCCAGCGTTGCTCTAGTTTTCTATTAGGAATAAGGAAGGTAAAAGAAATCAATTTCTGATCAATGGAAAAGGATCAAATTGGTAGAAAAAGACGTTTTGAACAAAATACTCGAGATCATTGCGAGTGTGGGAAAGTAAACCAGATAGAAACTATAAAAATGGAGCTGAGTGTCCTTTTCGTTTGAACTCTTTTTGTTTCTCCTCATGACAAATATTTATCCCTTTCTATGCCTTGGTATGTTAAGGGGCTAACAGTAAGTCAACCAACTTTGCTTATACCTTTTTAGGAAAGATTTCTTTTTTCAGTATTTTCCTTCTGAATATCAGTTTTTCTAGAGGTGTTTGAAAATCTGTGAAAGGCGGACTCGTTAAAAGGAAAATGTCTTAAGTTCATATCTAATCCTGTAGTTCATGGCCATCTCAAATCATGAATGTTCCCTTGAGATTACAAACTTTGAAATCTGCTATGGATAGTCTGTCTGATGTTGTTACGTTTTGGTACAATGGTAGGTATAATCATGTCTGTACATCTTAATTTTATTTTTTTAAAACTGTGTTTCTAATGAAATAACATTAGTTGTAAAAAATACTTTTAAAATAACAGA
This sequence comes from Strix aluco, assembly GCF_031877795.1. NCBI lineage: Eukaryota > Metazoa > Chordata > Aves > Strigiformes > Strigidae > Strix > Strix aluco. Next base: position 4,749,970 of record NC_133941.1, on the reverse strand, counting down.
TGCTCAATTTTGTTTCCTATTCCGTTTTTTGAAATTTGGAAACTGAAATAATTGTCATTGACTTGAATTTAAGGGGAAGTTATGTGGGACAGCTGAACTGTTCTAACAACTCCCTACCAGTGGCCAGGGATCTGTTACTCTGCTCTCCCCACCCTGGCATGCATTGAACCCATCCCTGAACTAACTCAATTTATAACATAACGCAAAGTGTGTATTATGATGGGTATGAGTGTGATTTCTGAAGGGCATGCTGGGTCCCAGAGCTGAGCAGAGGGAGTGTGTTTGGAAGGAAAAGGGACATGGAAGAGAAATTCCAGGGGCAGAGAAGGATTCAGCTTTTAGAGACAAACTCTGAGCTTGTGCAGCCATCCTTTGTAACTTCACTCTTCAGATGTTCACATGGCAATGGAGTGCAGCCATGTTTGTGCTAAAAGTACTGAAAGACAAAGGACTACTTATATTAAATGCTAATTTCTATTGTTTTTAAAATATGGAAATTCTGTTGCTCAATTTTTCAAAAAGCTGATGTGATTTTATGTAAGTTGTGGGTCAATTTCATTTGACATTGTCCCTTTAAGAAGAAACCTCTTATTTTCTCACTAAAATTAATTATTGTTTCCTGCTATTTAAGCTCTTGCTGAGCAGATTAAATCATGTAATTTGATTTTTTTGTAATCTTTTTTTTGCAATGAGGGCAATCTAAGTGAATGGATAGTTTGAAGGGAAAAGGCTTGCTAGACTCCTCTATCAACGTTATCTTGTATTCATTTCATACTTCTCTCAATATCACAATGAAACTACTTCATTGTGTAATTTCCATGCATCTCCTTTAGCCTTTTTTTTTTTTTTCCTCCCCAATTCTAATACCTGCTTGCTATTGTATTACAAAAGAGTCAAGGAACCAGTGTATTTGCATGAAGGACATTTTAAATTCTAATGTCAAGGGTCATTAGTCATTTCTGTTGTTATACCTATAAAGCTCAATTTCTGCATTACAGGAAAGACTGTGGGGTAGGAACCCATTTTGGAAATAACTCTTTCAGATTAGCCTTTCACTTTCTGTGACTTGCCAAATGCAAATTGAAAAGAATACTAAGTCAAAATAGTTCACATATATTTGAATTTTCTGCATCTGTTATCCATGGCATTTGTTTTGAGAACTCGTGTTGTCATAAACATTTCCCACAATTTACATTCCTTCTATTTTTACAGTTCTCCCTTCAAACTTTTTTTTAGTTTTCTGGTTGCACATTTTTCCTGAAAAATTAAAAGTTCTTTTTTTTGGTTAAATTGTAAACCAGATGTACATATCTCTGCTTATTTGAATTAGTTCTCAGGTTTTTTTTTTTTCTGAAGGCAGAAATGTATTTGTTCTCAAATGAAATCAGACATTTAGTTAATCATTAAAAGGAGTTGCATGTGTGAAAACTTACTTTACTGTCATTACTGTACTATTAGTAATAACAAAGCTGCAGAGGTCAGTTTGTCAATGGCATGAGTGGTTATAGATTCTGATGTTCTTCGTAACATTAAAGCTAATTAAGCACAACTTTGCTCTTCTTAAGAAAGGTGCAGGGTGATCTTAAACACATTCATTGTGGGCTGGAACCAAGAGCTGTGGATTCCTCCTACCTGCTGCTGGTAAAGGTTAATGTGACTTATTGTTCAGACATCTGCCTGGTTAACTGTTGGTGGCTGTGGCTCATAAGTGAATGGATTGCAATTTCTGTGTTAGCTCAATAATGCTGATGCAAAGTGATGTTTTGAGTGAGGAGCAGAGTTTGGTCATCACCTTGCAGCATTACTTCTGTCATGGATTGAACCTTGCTATTTGTCTCTGTGGTGGAACTCAGGGTGGACACGTACTGAGGCTGTCTGCAGAGCCATTGATTCCTCTCCAAGTAGAGAAGTTGATACCTTGCAGTTTGCCTATATGCAGGGCCAAAAAAAGAGAAAAACTCATTTTTAAATAAAAGCTTACGTATGTTAGATAAACGTGTCTCAAAGAATAAATGTTTGTATTTTTGTTTCTCATATAACTTTAAAAATAAAAATCCAACAAGAATAAAAAACAGGATGTTGGAAGTCTTCAGCCTAGCTTAGTAAGCAGAAAATGTAATAAGTGCTTATGAGTTAAATATCTGCTATAGTATAAGCTATCAAATGGAAAGTAATGTATTGAGCATTAATTGACCCTAATTGCTTGTGAAAAATCCCGATACGCTCTTTTCCAGCTATATTAACAATTGAGTGCCAACTACAAGTTTACTAAACATAAAAGACAGAAGAAAAGTGATTTTATAGGTAAGCAATGACATTTTATTTTAATAATTTAAAGGAAAAAAAAAAGAAAAAAATATATATAATACTCCCCAGTGCTTCACTGTGGAGTGGATTAGCATCTTTGTGTAGCAGACAATCATTAATTTGTGTTGTAGATTACAATACTAGGCATTTTTCTTTATCTACAGATAATATTACTGTTTTGCTTATTGGATACGTAAATACATCACAAAGGACTTGATACACTTAGCTACCGTTTTGTATTCCATTGTAAATAAAGGCATGTTATGCCTAATGTACTTTGCGTTATGAAGAATAAGAAATAATATAGAACTATAAATAAAAACATACACTTTTTGTGAAAGGTAAAAAGTGCAAATTATTTGCAAATTATATAAAGTTATTTTGTTTAAAATTGGTTAAAGTTACACAAAGATAATACGAATGCATAGCTGTGGTTTGTGGAATGTATATTTAAGAATCCAGTATCAGACCTCAACATTTTAATTACTAATTTGGGGCGAATAAGTGAGAAGAGGATACTATTAATATGAGTGTGGTATAAATAAATTGGGAGTTCATTGCATTTGCTTACTCTTTAATGGAAGAAGCCAGTATCCTGTAGAAATAGTAAAGCTTTACTTCAATCTGTGGACCAGTATGCAGATACTGCAACTTGGTTATTCCAGTTTGCCAAAAACTATGGAAAGCTGCTTTCCCCTTTCGTGTAATTCTACTGCATGGAAAATTTCTCACTTTAAGAGTTACAAAGAATTAAATTAACAATTCCCATGCCCTTACAACAATTTATTTTTTAAATATCCATCTATAGAGTTTCCTCTTGGAGAATTTCTTAGTATCCTTAAAAATGGCTGCTCTCAGATCCTGTTCTGTGGAAGGATTGTTGGTATGAACTCCTCTGGAACAGTAGAGCCCAGCATGATGATAATAAACCTGTTTAAATGTTCAGAATGTTAACTGATAATAACTTATTCTAATATCACACTGTTTTACTTTATTAAGAGAGAGCCTAAATGCATTGTGAAGGTTGGGGCTTTTGCTTGGAAGGATCAAAGAACTTGCTGTTCTCTTCAAATGTTGAACAAGAATAAACCCGCTAGATCATGCTAATACTTGACATTTTTCTTCCTGAGCTAGAGGACTCTTATCGGAAAACACATCTGCCTTCATACAGTCTGAAGCATAGGAAGACTCTCTTCATATTGATTACAGGTTTTTTTTTTCCTTGTTACTGATTGCAGAATTTGTTTCTCGAGGAAGAGAAAATCATAAACTTTCCCCTTGATTTACTGCCTGAACATCTAGACTTCTCAGAATTTCCTCTTCCAGAGGATTCTTCAGAGCACTTTTGGAAATCCATAGCTAATCACTTTGGTAGTGTTCTTGCAGTAAATGTGATGTAAATAATGGCACAGTGTAGAAGCTTTATTGACTACAAACAACAACAAAACAAAAAAAAGGAAAATTCAACATTATACTCACTTTGCAAATACAACTCTTTTCTTACTTGTTTCAATGGCCTTTGGTTGATTTATTTTGAAATCAGTGAACTTTGGATCAAAGGAAAAATTACTTCCCTTCCATCTCTTCTTTCCTCCTGTCTAAAAAGTGTTTCTTTCCCCATCATTGATGATCTTTATGTGGTTTTATATACATCCTACTCTATTTGATCAAAGTCCAGAGCATCTCATAGTGCTGCCTAGGGAAATTTTATCAGCATCGGGATAATATTAAGAGGAGGAATCAAGCAATTAATTTCTTTCAAGGTAAGATCAGCATATCTGACTAGATATTATATTACTATACGTAGTAAAATTTCAAAGTTAATTTAGACTATGTGAAGTAAAGTCATCCTTTTTTCAAATGCATGAGAAGAGATGATTAAATTCCAGATTCCAGTGTAAATTAGCTTCTAAACATAGAGGTTTGCAGCTTGAATTGAATCAAAAAGTGTTTCAGAGGTTCAGAGTGTTAACTATTTGCTGATGGCTTTGCTCGATTCATTTCTGGAAATAATATCTCACTGGGGTTGTCCAATTCACAGTATATAATGGATTAATGGTTTGGAACTTTATAATTCTTTGGCTTTATGTTTAAACAGTTCATAAACTCCTGATATCCCTTTTTTCCCTCTTGAATTCATTAAGAAAATACCATAAAGGAAAGCTAGCCCTTTCTTTTCTTTGTATTTTATTATTTAGAAAAATGTATGGTTATATCAATATTCTAAACCACTGTAATGTAATAATTTAGGGACTTTGAGGAAGGAAGAAAGAAGAGGTCAGTCTTTTGTTGAGCCCCTTCTGTTAAGAGCTAAAATGGACAAATTCATCAAATGCCTGATGGATAGGGTGGTACCTTTTTAAGGCTTAGAAAGTTAATATGCCTTTTCTTTGCAGCTCTTGCAAACAGTGCAATACTGTTACCGTGGGTATGGCAGCTGCTTGAATACAATACAGGGTAGCCATTGTTTTTATTCTTTGACTTATTTCATTAACTCTTTTAATACTAATCCTAAATCTAAAATGCATTCTATGAAAACTACGATTTCAATATTTTGAGCTGGACACAGCTCGGTCTGTCCATGTTCCCTGCCATCAGCTCTTGTCTTAAGATTTATAAGAGTGCAGTGGTTTCCCTCTCTATGCCCTTGCTTTTGTTAGTTCTTACTTTGTTATATTCAACATTTCTGTTTCAATTCAATTGTCTTAGATGATGTGAAATATCCTCCTTCACGAGAGCAGCGGCACATCTAGGACAGCATTCTGTCTGACAGCAGTAATTTGAGATTCTTTTTAGGGAGAGTACCTGGTCCCTATCTGTAGTCCATCCTTCTTGTCCTCCTAGCATCCACAGGATCTTTGATCTTTGCTTAGCAGATCTAATTCTGGTCGTTTAAATAACTAAAGCAATTTCTATTATTTTAAAAATGATCTTTGCAAATTCTAACACACCTTCACTCTTTCCAGTTCTTCTTTTGGTGCCATGTCTTCCTAATGGCAGTATACAACTCTGCTGATTAGTTCTCTGTGAACTTGGTTTTATTGGTCTGTACTCTCTGTTTAGTTCCAGGGTGCTTTCTACTCTTTCAGATAATAAATAATGCAGTGGAGTTTAAGTATGGCCACCAAACCTAAATCTAAATGAATGCACAAACAAATATCAAATAGGAAAAAGCATCAGGAAGAAATGTTCAATTTAATTATCCCCTTTATGTACAGCAAGATAAAAACTTAAGCATAGAATGTGTAATCTGCATTCCTGTGGAAAGGTTTACTTCACTGGTAGATGATATTTATTAGCTCATGAGTATTAATACACATCTTGAAACATTTTCAACACTTCCAATTTTCATGTTCCTTTCATTACTGTTCCTTACCTCTTTCTTTAAAAAAAAAAAAACAACCAACCAAACAAAAAACAAACCAACAAAAAGAACCCCAAAAACCAAGGGGAGCTGACTTTTTCCAGTATACGCCATGTTTCCGACATCAGCAAATTGGAGACAAGCTCCATGTCTGTGGAAGCAACTCTTCTTCAAATATTCAGCCATCGATGCATAAATACATTTGATTCAAGCCAAGGAGGCAGAGGGCAACTGTGGTTTCTCAATATTCCCAGAAGCATCACCTCTTGCAAGGTAATAGTTTTTGGCTTGGTAACACCACATATGAGCTATTCAGTGGCTTCTCTGATACTCGTTTTCAATTCTGGAAATTATACTTTGGCAAAGAATTCATATTGTTAAGAAATTGAGAAGAAACCCAAGCTAGGTATGGCTTTTTTGGTTCCAAATTAATAGTAATACATTTATACAAATTCTTTGTTCAGAGATATCTGCATTTCACCAAATTTTTACTCTTTATTTAAAAGCAGTATAGCTTCTTATATTTTCTCTTTTTTTTCTCCTCTTGAAATTCTAAACTGCTGGAAAGCAATGTAAATAATTGATACCTTTTATTACTCATTGTTCATTGCTCTTGCATAAAGAAAAAAATTATCTTTTATAGTTTGCTCTCCTGTGTACTAAACTGGCTTTAGGCATGCAAAAATTAGCAGCTATAGAGACTACCATTTCTGATGAGGTTTCTCATTTTCTGACTAGCTTGATGGACCTGCATTTTTAATTAACAAGTTAACAAGCACTAGTGTGATAGTAGTAGAGCTTAGGTGAAACGTAATCAGCCAAACCCATTTTAATGAGTGAAATTACTCTAGAGATTAATCTGTCTTGATGTAAAATGAGAGTGCTAGGAAAAACAATTGCTATTCCACTTCCCTTGGAAGATACAGCTGTTTTTCTTCCAAAATGTTTTAGAAGCAGTTAGAATTTAGATGTTACAAGCTTCTACGCTGGGAACTAGTCAATATTTGAGGTTTATATCCAGCACAGAGTTGATGTTAGATGAAGTATAAAATAGGACATTGCAATTCTTCTCAAATGTATTAATTAATACTAGTTCTGGTTCCAGATAGGTTCATCTAAAAAGAACAAGGAATTAATTTTACAGGCCAGCTTGAGACATTCCCACTGGCATATACTAGAACCTGTTCAATGAAGGTTTTGCAGACTGCTGTCACAGTATTTTTAATACAGTTTAACTTTCTTTTTGCACAAAGATACCCTAATGCTACTAGGCATTGTGTTTTCATGTAAATAATAGGATAAACATGAAGCTGTGTAGTCTTGGAAGTAGGATAAGGAACAGGATATCATATTGAAATTCTGCCTCCAGCTTTGTCACTCTTAAGACTTTTGCCATGTTACTTATCCTTTTGTGCTTTGTTCAGTAAAAAAAGGAATAATGACGCCAGCTTAATATTGTAATGTGTTTTCAAGATGAGAAAAACTTATACTGGGGTGGCATTGCTTTTCTAAATGTGTTACTGGTAAACTTCAGTTCTGAAAACAACTTTGATCTTTTTGGAGGGAACATTCTCAAATCTATATCCTGCATGCAAGACTTGGGGAATGAACATGCTTTGGGAGATTTAATGAGAGCCCTATTAAAAAACTGCTGCTATCACAAGAGCAGAGGGTGATCTCTCACCACATCACAGTGAATTAGCGACTGCTCCATTTTTTTGGTAATGCTCTTTAATTTTTAGTGATAGGTTAAAGATTTTGAGATGCTAATCTTTATGTGGAGTTATTCAAGTTGGAAAATCTTAGGTTAATTAATCATGCAGTTTGTTTAATGAGAAAATAAAGGAATTTGAAATGTAGCTGAAAGTACCTGTTGGTGGTTACTCCCTAACTTGCTTTTGTCTCTGCCATTCTTTTTCCTTCTTAAACAGTGATATAAGCTTTTAAGCTTATAAGCAGTGATTTTGCTTTTAATGCCAAGTGGTAAATTCTGGAAATGGGTGTGTCCTCTCATTTTACGGATATGTTTATAGTTTAGAGAAATGTTTTGCCTGTGAAGTGAAGAGAATGGGTGGATGACACTTATCCACAACTATTAGTTCCAATTTAACAGCAATATCTGAAACTATAACTATGGTTAGATACCACAAAGAAAATATTGAAATGCTGCTTTGGTGCGTTTCTAGATCCTGATATAGATCAGAGTGTGACAGCTGAGGACTCTGATTTGAGGTAAGGTAGCAAAATTCTGTGTGCATTTGAGGTCTTTGAGTGATTCAAGTACTTTCTTCAGTGACTTGTCTTTTCACCTATACACATTGTTTATATAATATACTTCCAGAGGAGAGTGAAATAGAAGCATAAAATATAAAAGCATTTAAAGTGTCACTTAGTAAGGTGAATGCACCTCAAGAAGTAACATATTTCTGTGAAATGTTATCCCAGACATTAACAGAAAACAGAAAAAAAGAAGACGTAGCCACTCTAAAATGACATCTTTGGTTGCAGCAGGAAGTGAGTTTGACACAGTAATTTAGTGATTCCTGAAGTGGTAGAAAAGGAATCCAAGTAAGTGTGTTGATGTAGTGATTTAAAAAACAATTTTTTTAAGACAGCAGAATTCATGTGGTGCTATTTTGTAGAGGGTATCCTTTGAGTAACCTTTTCTGTTTTATACTTTATCTACCAGTTTCAGTATTGTAACTTGTTTTTCAAACAAGGCGTTCCCAAATGCCGGGTATATGGGGCCATGGATATCTCCAGAGATGTCCCTCCTAATTTGTACTGTTCTTTCTTGTTGTGAAAATGAAACTGTGGCAAACTACCAAGCTTCTGCAAGCTTGAGTGTTTCACAGTATTTGTATTTGTGTTCAATGCCCACAGGCAAACTTTATTAGAATCAATGAAAAGAATAGGAAGTAGGAACTCAGGAATGAGTTGTTTTGCAGTACAGTTAGGTCTTGTTTTTCCTCACTTTATGACTTTGTGGAATAATTAAGTAAACCCCAAATATTCAACTATGATGCATTGGAAATACACGGAAAGGAGAATGAACAGACTTAATATAGCATAAGCACAATGTTATCCTCATCACACAATGAACTTTTTTTTAATGTCCTATAATTTAACAGTTCATTCTTGTCATGGGAACACAATGCTGTTATCAACGCAGCAGTCCCTAGCCTTCTTTCCAGAACATCTCAAGTTCATTACTCTGTGTTAAGATATTTAGAAGCTAAATTGAGCAATGCCATTTCATTAAGAAATATAATGATTGCAAAGAGGGCAAATGGTTGTATCCTGAATCTTGTTTATCAGTTAATTCTGTATTATAGTATCGCAGCAATTGCATATGCAAAGTGGAATACTAATTACATTCTGCATTTCTGTATAACAGTGTAGTAGTTTTATCAATGCTATTTAGCTGCATAATGCACACAGCCCAAACTAGGGTACAGCAATAAAAATAATCTGTTTAATTTGCTATTAATGAATCTACAAAATGGAATGATATTAGTATTTTCAGAACAAGTGGTTAATTACAAACATCATTTGCATATTACCCTATGTTGCAGCTGTATTTATTTGTTGACATTGGTTATAATTCTTTTGTGGAGAATTTCTCATAGTGGGACATGCCAGGAGGCTAGTGTCAAACTGCTAGATTTTGGCCCAGGTATCTCCCTTCTTCAGGATCCTGCAGTAAGCCGATGGTGAAGGCGTTCTGGATTTCTGAGTGATTTTGTTTTGTTGATTTTTTTGAATGGGTAAGTAGAGGGAAGAAGGTGGAAGAGACACAATGGGAGGTTGCTTTTCCCATGCACTAGAAGCATTGTTTAATTCACTTTCTAGCTATAAAACAGATTAGGTCTGAAAACGGTCATTTACTAAAGATCATTTCTCTTGCGTCTCTTAAGAAGAATGTTGCTGTCATAAAGGCACGGTGTTTCTGACAGTGCAGCAATTCAGCAGTTCACTCATGTAGGCTGGTTTTTACGCCTGCTTTTGTGGGAGGAGCAAAATGAAAGTGGGCCCTGAAAACCCAGTGTGTCAGCAAACATAGCATAAGGCTTAATTATCCAGTCACTGTGTGTTTATTAGGAAAAGAAGCTAGGTGGTAGTTAAATATACCTGAAAGACTAGCGGCAGAAAGTTCCCTCCCCCAGTTCAATCATTGTCTTAATACATAATAAACCATGATAGAGAGGAGAGAATTATTCATTTATGGCCAAGGCTTTGTTCTGCAAAGGTAGCTGGAATCAGATAATCAATATAATTGTTATTGCCAGATGTTATCTTGTTAGGGAAAAGTACCACTGATTAGGTCTCCTTTGTGGACAAGGCAAAATTTATTGCGAACTACAGGATAAAATATTAAAGTTTTAAGGCTGAAGTTCAGATCTGATGACTGTCTCTTGCAAATAAGTAGTAAATCATCTCTTCGAATGTGTTTTTGTCTGCCTTTGAGCAGACATTGTTTTCACTGTAACCTCAAAATTCCCGTTGTTGTCTTGTTTTTATTAACCTTGCTGGCATTCCCTGTTGATCATCATCTTCCGTTAACTCCAGTAAGGCTGAGAGCACAACAAGCAAATTTCCTTTTCATCTTTTACCTTTAAGTGGTTCAATATCTTACGATTTTAAAACTACATTGTGTTGACAATAAGCTGCTAACCCAAATGACAGTTTGCATAGAAGAACCTGAGCACCTAAATTATCTAGCTGCTTGCATGTCTATCTCTTCATTGATAACTGAATACTAGATGCCTGAAGTTAAACAGTGTGTATCTGGGCTATCTGCATTGCTCTCACTCCTGCTGTCTCTGGATTGAACAGTGGCAGCCTGTTAAACTTTCAGTCTCCACCTGTCCTGGCCTTAAATAGGTATCATTTGATTCTTGTGTTATGGCTGCTCCTAGGGATACAGGAATTTTGGTATAAACCATGATTTCTTAGCAGGTCTGATGAGGTTTTGCTCACTGGCGTTCTCTTTTGATAGCTAGAAAAAAAAGAGTATAGAAAAACCACCATAACCTGTTAGTGGAAATTTTAGGTAACAAGTCAGTGTGTATCAGCTTCAACTCAAGGGACAAGTCCAGCTTACCTTGGGTACTCTTCCCTATGCTTTAACTATTTTAAAATGCCATCACTTCTTTACTGATCTAAGGCTTTTCCTTTGTTTTGTACAAAGCTATGTTTTTGATTGGAGATTTCATTGATAATCAAACAATTATCTGAAATGTTATGCCTTAAGCTGCTTCAAGTTCTTAGTTGCATGCTTGCATTCATGTTTTGCTTAGAGTCATAATATGTGTACTGTCTGTGTCCATAATGCCTTACATCTTCTCTCAAGAAGAATATGCAGCAGCACAGGTAAGGACCCACAGTCTTAATAGTCCTTCCCCCAGTGCCAGTCACTGACGTTAGCTCCCTCTCAACGGAATTAGCAAGCAAGACATTAGACTTTTGAATTCTTTGTCTGTATTCTTGCTCCTTGATCACTTACTAATCGTTTTTCTTCTTTTTTGTCATCTTAGAGAAGAGTTGCAGTAGCCTGGGGATTTCCATTTCTTCACATGAAAAGTATATATTTGATGGGGAGGTGAACAAGATCCTGAAAACTTGGCCCTGCTTTGCTCTTGAGTCTTACTGAATCTAACACGTAATTGTGCTGAAGTTGTACTTCACTTGACTCAGAATTTAGTTAACTTGACTGAAATTGCTTTGTTTTTCCATCCTGCTTTTTCTACTTTAATAAGCAGAATGAAGATTGTTGCTGTTGAAATATGTGCACTTTCTGCTAAGCCACATGAACCCACAAATCTCTCTGCTAGGATTTGAAAAGTCAGACATTAGGAGGAATCAGAGAAAGGGTACTGGCTGGTCAACAGAAAGTTTATCCAATTCAGTCTCATGGTTAGGCTTATTAGGCTTCATGTCTGCTTCTTTGGAAATAGACACGGCAATTTCTTTTTATCTGCTGTGGCTGTAGACTGATAGAGTACATGCATTAGCCAAGAAAATGGTCTGTCTTCAGTCTATGAGTTTATTCCGGATTTCTTTTAATGTTACTACATGTATCTTCACATCTTTCAGCAGAACTAGCATATCACCTTCAGTTATCCTTTGAGTATCTTCCACTTGATCCAAATACAGATATGTGTAAATATATATACATATGTGCCTGCAAATACATCTATAAAAATAATTGTATATTGCTCTGACCATTCAAAGAAGGAACCTGATGGGGGAAATCTTAATAGGTTTACCAAGAGTAATTTTCTTTTGTTGCCTTCAGGTAGGATTTGATTGTATCGTGATTCCTTTGCCTTATTCACTCTGGCTTTTTTTCCCTGGTCTGCCTCTATTTTGTTTTAAAAATACTGGTAGTGTGAGCTTTTTGTGGTGGAAAGTTTCTCTTGAAGGAGAAGTTCCTGTCATGAGCAAGGCAGAGTAATCAACCTGTAATGGATCTGGATATTGGGGTTTATTTAAGAACAAACAAGACTGGAGCTTTTACCCTCCTTCCTTAGCACACTTGTTTCCTGCTAGCATTGTCTTCGCTTGGTCTTGGCTTCCCTTCCCAGTTGGGACATCACTGCTGCTCTGGGTTGGACAGAAAGTTGTGTCAGTTTGTGTTGCACCACTGCCTGTAGTTACTGATCTTGGGCCTTACTGACCAAGGTCCCTGGGCATCCCCTGGCATTCACATCATGCATCTGCTTGATCTCCAGGATCTGCCTTTGCCTTCAGAATCATTCCTTCAGTCAGGATCTTGAGCTTTTTTTTTCCTGGCCCACTTCTTATGAGACCTCTGCTTCTTTTTGGGTACCCTTCTTTTCAGCTTCCTCTAGTTTCCAGAACTTCAAGCTGTCTGGGTTTCCCAATCGACACAGTGTATTTGCAAAAGCACAACAGGTCTTCAGCCTCATCATTGGTGGTTCTGTCTCATGTGACTCTCTTAATCAGAGAATTTGGGACATGCCACTTCTATTCCAGGATTTAACAAAATTTCCAATCAGTTCATGCTAGTTGTAAGTATCAGCTTCAGCTTGACAGTTTAGAAGATCAGTTTTGGACATTTACTCTCCACAAACATATACATTCAATTACTTGCTGCCTGTTAGCATTCACAGTGTAAGCTATTTTTTTCACTTGTAGAAGTTCTGTATTTAAGCTGATAAATCATAGCTTTCTCAAAGCAAGTTAGACTTTGCTGCTTTTTTGGGTGGTTTTTGTTTTTTTGTTGGGGTTTTTTGGTTTGGTTTGGTTTTGGTGGTGGTGTGGTGGTTTTTGTTTTTGTTTTTTTCTATTCCCAGAAGTGTATGTCTCCTTATGTTGCCTCATTTTCTAATTTCCAAACAGATTGTAGTGGAGGGCAAAATTTTCATCTGCACTTTTTGGTGGCTTCCATAAATGAATGATAAAATTTCTACACAGTCCCGCTTTCTGAATAGGGTTTGGGGTGAGACAGGAGGTTTGTATATTTTTAGCCCAACGTTGCAGCAATGTAAGTATTAACTGCTTAGGCAGTGCTTGTACAATATTGATTTTTCACTTTGCAAAAAAGACACTAGTGTTTGTATTTAAGAAAAAGGACTTGGGAAGTACTGTCTTACAACTATGGGACCACAGCTGACATAGAAGAAAGATTACTATAAGCTATATCTGACTACTTGGTATTCCATCTTAGCATTTCATTAACATTGTAAGGTTGTTTTGCACTTGGTTTCCTAGGGAATATGAAGCTTAATGTTGAAAGACGCCTAGTCCGGCAGTTCTGTCCTCTGGAGAGCTTAGAAACTGCTTTTTCTGAGAACTGACTTCTTTCAGGGTCCCTGTTGTTGGTCCTGGGCTAATTACTCAAACAAAACTTGCTTTTCCTTCAGCAGACATCAAAGGCAGTTTTGTCTAATTTATTTTTTGAGGATTTGGCCTGGAAATAGAGATGACCACTTGGAAAGTAAGAGCTTTTTGAGTTTCATCAAAGCTGTCCTGCATTAGGCCATCCTTAAGAAATGAGTCTTTGAAATAGAAGTTTAAAATGGACACACCAGAAATAATTAATATTAAACATTTATTAACTGAAGTATTCAAATATTGAAATAGTCTGATATTTCTACTTGGGCTGCTCAGTAAATCTGTGAGATTTAACTTAGTTCCAGGGAATGGATTTGACATTATAATGTGGATGAAAGTAACCACAAAAACTAAATGTTCTGGAATTCTTTCTAATCTTTTAACTTGCTCTTAATTTTCCTAAGCGTTTTACTCTACAGGTTGAAATCTAGCATCCATAAAGTCCTCTGAAAATGCCAATACAGAATTCTACTGCTGACTTTTTAAATCTGAAAAGTATGCAGAAGTTGTGAAATACAGAAGGGTGTTAATATTCTTGTTCTAACATTCTCATTTGCTGATATTGTTGATGTTTGTGCACTCGCTCCTTACTCTCAGTTGATAATTTATCTTTGCATTAATGTGTCTTTTGCATTTCACTGTCTTTGCAATGGCCATGATTTTTGTGGTGCTGAAGCCTACTCACTTGGTAGGACTATTGTATTTCTGAAAACAAGAAATTGGATGATACAGTAAGTGATCCAGTTCTGTTACGGAGTTGAGCAGAATCATAACCCTAAATTATGTTAGAGGCAAAAGCATTTAATCCATTTTTAAAAAGCATTTTATGAAGTTCTGAACATCTGTTTTTATGAAATTTAGTTCAGATCATATGATATCATAGAATGGTTTGGGTTGGAAGAGACCTTAAAGATCATCTAGTCCCACCCCCCCTGCCATGGGCAGGGACACCTTCAACTAGACCAGGTTGCTCAAAGCCCCGTCCAACCTGGCCTTGAACCCTTCCAGGGAGGGGGCAGCTTCTCTGGGCAACCTGTGCCAGTGTCTCATCACCCACACAGTAAAGAATTTCTTCCTTATATCTAATCTAAATCTACTCTCTTTTAGTTTAAAACTGTTCCCCCTCATCCTATCCCTCCCTACCTTTCCTGTAGCCCCTTTAAGTCCTGGGAGGCCACTCTAAGGTCTCCCCAGAGCCTTCTCTTCTCCAGCTGAACCCCCCCCAACTCTCTCAGCCTGTCCTCACAGGGGAGGTGTTCCAGCCCCCCGAGCATCTTCATGGCCTCCTCTGGACCCCCTCGAGCAGGTCCATGTCCTTCTGATGTTGGTGCCCCCAGAGCTGGACACAGCACTGCAGGGGGGTGGGTCTCACAAGAGCAGAGCAGAGGGGGAGAATCCCCTCCCTCGCCCTGCTGGCCACACTGCTCTGGATGCAGCCCAGGACACGGTTGGCTTTCTGGGCTGCGAGTGCACGTTGCTGGCTCATGGTCAGTTTTCCATCCACTGATACCCCCAAGTCCTTGGGGCTGCTCTCCATCCACTCCTCGCCCAGCCTGTGTTTGTTCTTGAGATTGCCCTAACCGATGGGCAGGACCTTGCCCTTGGCCTTGTTGAACTTCATGAGTTCATGATGTACTTTAAATAATGACTGTATTCTTAAACCATGATCTCAAGAGAAATGAGGGAGGTTGAAGAAATCCACTTAATTTGGGGCAAAATTTGTAGCTCCAGTTACAAAATACTGGTAATCTTTTAATACAGGATCCTCAACCTGAATAATTTGATTTGTTTTAAAAAAAGAAATTTTATCACACTATTTCAGAAGTATGGCAAGGACTTCCTGCTAGTCTTTGATTTGGTACCTGATATTGATACGGTGTATATCTTCTTTGTCTCCCTTTCAGCCGTTTTTAAAGACCAGGGTTAGTACTTTTTTTTTAATTCCCAAACAGTAAGCTTATAATGAGATAGCTAGTCTCCTGGCTCAGGAGTTAGGAATAACAGAAATTCTTTGTCAGGCAGGTAAATTCTGATTCTTTTAGAGAATCTCAAGTCTGAGAACAAATCGCTGCTAAGGAATCAAGTCCTTGAAACTTCATTTAGCTACCTCGGTGGAAGCCATTTATCTCTGAGGAGCTGATTTTGAACTTCAGTCCACAGTCAGAAGAACATCGGCTTGTGCATTGTGACAACCTTGTGTCAACTTGTATCTCCTTATTTCCAGCAGTTAAGTTTCATTAAAAGACAGGCAAATTATATTGAATAGCTTGCTGAAATTACTGTCCAATATAAGCAGTAGCACTTGCAAGTTATTATATACAAGAGAGATGTGTTTACTGTTTAAGTAATAGCAATTTTAAAATAAATTGTCTATTTGTGTTCTTGATTATGGCTGCTTGCATTAGGCAGTGTCAAGCTATTAATGTTTCAGGTGTTGTCTTATAAATACATACTTTCAGGGAATGTTCTACAATAGCCATCATCTGACCGTGACTCCACAAGGTTATAGAATAAGAATCTTCCAGTATTAAAAGAAGTAACTTCTTCAGCTCAGTAAGTTTGATTTGGATGTCTGAGCAGCCACACGCTTTAAAGCAGCTGTCTGTGACTAAAGAATTCTGATTTTACTTGCTTCTTTCTAATTACTGATACACGAAAACATGCAGCAAAGTAAGCAAACTGGAAGAATTGAAAGTTGGCATAGAATTGCAGGAGTTTGGTGTCGTTGGTAGAACAGAGATGTAGTGGGGTAGTCTCCTGGCTGGAGTGCTGAAATGTATGGATACAGGATGAACAGACTGAGAAGGGGAAGCGCGTCCTATGGAGGGAAGTGGTCTGAATTCATGGAGACCTACTTTGAAGTAGGTGATGAGCCAGTTGAGAGCTTTTTTTGGGTAAAGATCATCCAGTAAAATGATCAGTAAAAATCTTTCTCCTTTATAGTGTTCTAATTTGAATACTGAGAACTGGAAATACGTGGCATCACTAATTGTTTCTGAAGAACCTTTTGTCTCAGCCCCTTTGAGACTAGAGAACTTTAAAGGGAGTATATCAATATATTATGAAGTATTTGCATATAATATTGAGCAACCTGCATACTAGAATTTAGAATAGTAATGTGAGATATTTCTTCCCCTGCCTTGATATTACTAAATAACAGGGGTAAAAAAGAGTAAAAATCTGGAGATGGGAAAAAGCAGATTCGCTTCTAAGAAGGAGAGGTGGCAATAGATAAATTAGAACAATTGTGCTCCTTAAAAACTATTTTTCATTGTGTTACAGGAAGCAAATAAGGCTGTGGAGGGAAAATCTGGAGAGGAGTGAAAGAATAAATACCTTCACAGAAGTCCAGATTCCTCTTTGGAATCCTGTTATCTTGATTTGAGAGGGGATGTATTGGGGGTTTGTATGTGAGATGTGCTTTACCCAGATTAGAAAGCTGTCCTGTAAAACCAATATTCTTCTTAGAGGCCTGGTGGATGGCACCTCAGAGATTACAGCTAAATACGTCTTTTTTCTAAATTTTGGCCAACATTTTTAACCTCAGGTACCCAAAAGAACTAGTGTCATTCTGTCCCTTGGTAGAAAGGATATTTGACATATGTGAGGTCACACTGCCTAAAGTAGCAGAATTAATTTGTGCTAATATGCAGGAAAGGGGTTTTCTACATTGCAGATATATAGGTTTGTAAAATGCAGATTGTGTCAACCAACGTGGCAGTATTTCTCAATATATAAACAGAACGGGTAGGAAAATGCATGCAATGCAGGTAACAGGTCTGGATTTCAGAAACTTCACCTTTAGTAGGGGTATTGAAAAATAGCACACTGGTTGATGGGCAGGAAAGAAAAAATTATTATTATTATATCAGAACAAGGGTCTAGATATATCAAATCCTGAGACATAATTTCCTAGAAGAGACCAAGGAGCTATGTGTATATTCCTTTAGTTAGTACAGAAGATGAGAAGAAGAAGAAGAAGAAAAAGTTTTGTTGTAGTTGTTATTTTTTGTACATGCTTTTTCTTCTAAGATCAGTGATCGTATAAGTAACAGAAAGTGGCAAATGTGCAGCAGTAACACTGGGAAGACCTATCTTTCTCCGTGAGCAAAGGACATAATTTCTGCAGGGAGATTCTTCCCATTTTGGGGCATCCAGAGGGCTAATTGGCACCAAAAATAAGTTTTGTCTGATTATAAAAAATTGCAGGGTTGATAAGGTCTACCACATCAGTTTTCTAGACACTGAAATAAGCCGGTTTTGATTGCTTAATACTTTGATTTAGGGCCAGATTTAAAAAAAATAATAATTGAGGATTAAACCTCCTATGTGCTCCTATGAGCGGAATGTAATTTTCAGAAGTGTTTAGTATCCAATAGTTCTCGTTCAGGTTCATGCAGTCTCTTTCAAGAAAACATGGGAAGATAATCTGTACTCTGGAATACAGCAATCTGGAAATAAAACAGATTTTTAGCATGTTCTTTAGTAATGAGATACACTTGTTTAATCAAAATAAACAAAACAGAAGAATAGGTAGAGGCATGGCCTGTGTTTAAAGGAAGTCCCAGGCCTGCCTGATTATAAAGAACTGTTTGAAAGCAATTCCTCCTTAGGAAATGATTACTTCTGTCATCCAGCGAAGGTCAGTGGCACATTCAGTTAATAGCTACATCAAAGACGGAAGCATATATTGAAAGAATACCATAACTCCAAGTCAGTTTGGGCAGAAAACGAAAAAAATGCAGTTTGTAGGGTCTTCCTTAGCCTTTTAAGGTTTTGCATAAGGTTTTGTGGTCTTTTCTGTGTTAATAATTCTTTCCCAAACTGCTTCCGGAAGGGCCCAGGAAAATCAAATCTTGGTTGTGCTCTGGTAATGCCAAAACGCTGTAGCCAGTGGACAAAGGTCTGGTTTTGTGCACACAGTTGGTATGTTGGTAAGACTGGAAGTAATCCTATTGAAATGAACTTGATTTCTAATTGTCACTAAGTAATAGAAGAAATTTCTGTCCTCAAAAACAGAATGTTTCCAGTGCTGGAAGCATGTACACATGTTGGACTCAACACCTAGTGCTGTCACAGCCAGTATTTATGCATATGTGAAAGTAGTAATTTTATTTGTCTTAAACACAAACATTTTAAAAGTTAAAATATAAATTTAAAGGATTTAAATGATCCCTTCTCCTATTGTGCCCCATTGCCCCAGCAGTCAACCAGAAACCCTTACCACTGCTTTTTCTTGCAGTTTAATTTATAGTTTATAAATAATTCTTCTCAATAGGTTTTGCTTTGAAGTCTAACTTTTGAACTTTAATATACACTACAATACTATATTGTTACATTGGCAAACAATTGGCTGAGACAAGGTAATATGATTTTAAAGCTGTTTGCTCTTGCCTACTTTAATAAAAAAAGAAAAATAGCAACAGAGAATGTGACTAAAATAGGCCTGAATGATCTTAAGGCAAGATGATACCGTTACCACATGAGAAACCTTGTTTCATGTCACATGGGACTATTGGGAATGCTCTTTCTGTCTGTAGCCTTTTAAGGAAAATAAACTATCATGTTGAATAATGTTTTGTGTTTCCTTCCACTTGTCTTGTGTATTCCCCTTGTCTATCTGTTTTATATATTCAGATTGGAGATGGTTTGGGGCAGAGGTCATTCTGCTTTTTCTGTCTGGATGTAATGTAGTGACTCTAGACACCTGTTTGAGTACTTAATGTAATAATGTTTAATCACACAGTACAGACAGGGGCTTCTTCCTAGGTATAGACCCTTCAGTTTTATGTAGCATGATTTGTGGGGAGTAAAGTTTCAGGTTTATTTTCTGTTTGCTTTGAATTTACAAATAGGTTGGTTTTAGAAGTTTCATGAACTTCATGAAGTAGAATGATTTTTTTTATTTTTATTTTTTTTTTAAATTACAATGGATATGATACAGGGATCGGAAGGAAATGTGGCTACGTTAATCAAAGCTGTCAGCTCTTGTTACTGGAGCATTCTTTGTATCAATTTTTAAAGTGTTTAATAAAACATAGGGACTGTTTCTCCTCTTTCTAGTCTGTAGTCATCTAGGTACGTTGAAGTCAAGGGAAGATACTTTTCATGTACCTCACGGTAATGAGAAGAGAACAATAGATTCTTTTCTGCTGAAGGTTTCAGCATCTGGTGAGCAGTTTCTTTTCCTAGGCTGAAAAAGAAATCAGCAGTAGGTAATGGCTTCTGTTTAAAACTCTTGATGGACCGTTGGCAGCTTTTCCTGGCTAGCTCTAGGGCACTGGTTGCCTTTGATATGAATTTTGGGTCAAATTCTGTGTAAATTTATTTCTGTAAATCAGATACAGCTCTAATTTGATTTGTTTGTTTAAGGAGTGAGAGGATAATTTAGTTTCTTGATTTTATTACATACTCTCATTTTGCGGTTCTGTACATGTGTATTAAAAATAAGTGAGATTACTTGATTTTGCTTGAAGCTTGGAAATGCAGTGCCATCCTTCTAAACCTCTGAAGTTTGTTGTGTACTAAATGCATAAGTAGTTCTGCTGTGTTTCCAAGATGCAATCCTTCTTGAGGTAGACTTTGGCAACTGCATAATTAAGACAGCCACTGAGTGCAGCAGTTCAGTTTGAGAAACAAGCAAGAATATCGCACTGAATTGAAATGGAAATTATGAGGGTACACCTTAGCCAACTCGGGCTATCTGACTACTGTAACTACAGTAGGGAAAGGAACTCTGCAATTCTCATGGATGAAAAATAAAACTTGTTTCTCTGTGCTTCTATAGGACAAGATGTTGAGTACAGGCACCTCTGTAAAAATTAGTGCTGACAACTTTGCAGGAAGAAATAGAAAAGTGTTTTCAAGAAACATTTTAAAACTAATTAGAATTTTATCAAATCTTGAAATACAGAAAAATCAATATGAAATATGTGTATTTTGTAACTATAGGAAATTAATTCACACATGGCTTAGAATAACACATAAGCATGGGCTGAAAGATAAATATCTGCATAAATGATATCATGAGCAGGGAATGGATACAGTTGAGGATTAGCCTCAAATGCAGTTCTGGACGCAGAGCTGTGGTCTGATATGCTTAAATTTAAAAATTTGAATAATTAGAAATTTATCCTCTCCCTTAGGGAACGTTGTACATTTCTAATTTTTAGTAATGTGGAAATATAAATTAAACATAGCTCACTCTTTAGCTTTTCTTATTGTTTTTTGTTCTTACGTTGTGATAGATAAAATCAAGATTTAAGCCTTGCCTAAAGGGCTGCTAATCTGTTTGCTCTTGATCTCTGTATCTGTTTCCAAGAGGCCAGAATAATGACTCTAAGGCTGATAGGTTTCTGGGTTGTTCTTTCCTTTTCAATCCCTAAAGAGTACAGGGCCTCCTGCTAAGACAGTTCTTTTTATGCTCTCTCCCGTAGTAAAAAGTAAGCTGCATTTTAACAAGACTTCTGTTTTTAAACAAACAAAGAGGTGCCCTGAGCAGAGGTGTTTATACAACAGTGTAATCATTATAATGTTTCTCTTCAGGCGAAGTGAGACATTTTAAATAAGGTCCTTTCCTATTCAGAACTGTGGAATCATAAGAGTGGGAGGCTAATAAAGTTCAATTTTAAATTCTAAAGGAGTGGGGTGTGTGTATGTTAGGAGTCACTAGTCTTTGCTATTTCGCCAACCATTTTTCTGGCTCTTGGGAGACCTGCCTCGCTCTTTGTTTTCCCTGAAATGGTATTTGGCATTGGCCAAATAGTCTCTCACTCTTGGGCCTCTGCTTGTGGATCCATCTCTTCAGTTTGTGGAATTAGATGGCAAATTATTTTTCTTTCCAGTGTTTATGCTGAAGCTGCTGCCTAGCATTCCTGATTTGTCTAGGATCTTAGTTTTGCTGTAATGCTGAGAAATTACTTTTTTGTCTCCGCGTGCTAATGAAGGGAACATAAAGAAAACAGGATCCACATGGTGTTCTGTGCAGATGGCTCTCCGGACCAGAGGAATGTTTAATTTTCCCTCAAACTTAAGACTGGGTGTCAGTGGGTAGGTAACAATAAAGACATGTAGATAGTAAGAAAAACTAGTCCGCTAAGTGCTGGTTTCTTGCAAGAGATTTAGTAATGGTACTTCTGGTTCCCCTTTAAGGGGTTTGCAGCTCATAAACTTCTATGTTATTGCTAATCACTGCTAGCTGAAGATACTAACAGTTTTCTGGATTGGTGGTAAAATTGCTGTGTTTTATCCCAAAATTGGCTACATCTCTGGAATCAAAGAAATTATTCCCATGTAAATAACCTGTGAATTGGGTTTTGTAGTTTGTCAAGAAAGCTGGGTTATTTGGAGGTAATAGCCTCTGTTTAAATAGTCCTATCTCTTTGCAAGTGTTCTTGTCAGGTGAAACATAACTGTAACTGGACTCTGTATGTGGACTAGTTTTTGTATAAGAAACCTAATTTTCCTTTTATACTTTTTAGACTTCTCTTGGAATGCATTGGCTTACACAGGTCTGTAAGAATTGCATCCGCCTTTCATCCTAACCAGAGGTAGGGTGTGGTTAGTATGTCCTAGCATACCTTTGTAGTAAGGCTTTTGCCAGAGTAACTTTCTCTTGAGATTCTTGTAGACCTTTATTAGACATTTGATAGGCCTTGGACCAGCCTGTAGGATGTGGATATGCATTTCAGAAGTTGGCAGAAACGCACTTCTAATTTTTTTTTTTTTTTTTTTTTTTCCCCCAGAATCATACAGCCACTGCTGTAATGGAATATAAGTGTGCATGCTTTGATCTACATTAAAGATCAAAGAACCACTGCACTTTTCTGTTGGTTCTGAGTTGGCATGTCCTTCCCTAAAACTTTCAAAGGTTTTTTGTTTAGAATAGTGATTATATTTTAGATGCCATTGAAATTCGTCAGAAGCTTCAACACATGTTTGAGTGTTGTTTGGAATAGCAATGGCTTTTTTTTTTTCTTCTTTAAAGAAAAAAAACTGTGCATAAGTGCATTTCTGAATCAGTCTCCAAACTCCACAAACATCACTTTCTTCTGCCTAGAGAGACACTGTGACATATGGTGGTGGCAGCAGCAGCTGAATCTCTATGAAAATTTAGAACTATGTTGTATGAATTTAATCGGGAATCTAATCTTGAAAAAGACCACTGCAGATGAAAGGCCACTGCTCCATGTGCTGGTTTATATAACTCTCCAAGGATTAATTAATTTTTTTGGTACTGATGATGAGCATTTTTCTGGTGATGAGCATTTGTACCTATGGTAATTTGGTAGCTGGTAAGTTGATGGAATTCCAGACAATACAGACGTTTAACCATCTGCCTTGTTTGTTTTCACTTGAATAAGCTTTGCCCAGTTCAAACTAAATAATTTTGGAAGAAGGGACTGAAGAGAGAAGCAGCCAAATGTTTGTTTATTTATTTGCAAACAAAAATATTGTGCTTAGTTTTAAGTATTGTTTACACTCTAATCAGATTTATAAATTTAGTGTTATACCTGATTGCAAATAAAGACACATGTATAATTAGTGACAAACAGCCTTCCAACAGTCGTCCTAAACTCTTTATTTTGAAAGTAAATGTAAATAGCTGTTTTTCTGCTTATGGTGGCAGACTTTTTTGGCACTGAGAAAAGAGGCTGCATACCAAGCTTTTAAAAAGGTGCAAAGATAACGTTGATTAATGTGGGTTATTATGTAAGTACTGGACTAGCATTCATAACAGAATCAAAGGTGTAACAGAAATTAAACTTGCATTTAATTTTAATTACAAATTACCTCATTTACTTAGTCCCCTACCACACCTGTCTGCTCAATGATCATTACTGTGAAAGCACCAAAATATTGGTGAGTCTCCTATGTCTGCTATGTAAGGTTGCTTAAAGGAACTATTTCTGAGTTTAGAGGGGCAGGCACCAGTGGGGTCACTTTAGTCTGGCTTCCACAGTCACTGGACAAAGCCTACAACTTCCCCGTATTAATTCATAGTTGAATTAGATCTTTCAGAAGAACATCTTATCTTTATTTGTTAAAGATTACTCTTGATAGAAAATCACTGCTCTTGGTAATTTATTCAAACAATAAATCATCCTTAAGAGAAATACACCAAACAAAACATGCACTTAATTTCTAATCTAATCTTTTTTTAATAGTTACCATTTTCCATCAATAGAAGCCTTCATATCTTTGTGTTTCTAGACTGTGAAGATCCTGGGCTTATAACTGCTTTTGCACTCAAGACACTCCTCAAGCTTCCTTTCAATAAGCGAAATAGATGGAGTTCTGTGCCCTTTTGCAAAGTATGTTTTCTAATTGATTTATTGTGTTTGTCTCACTTGAATATTCTCCAATATATCCACCTGATTAAAAAACTTATAAATCCTTGAATGAGGCCCTATTCCAGCTGTGACTGTACCGGTGCCAAATACAGAAAGTAGTTTAATATCCGTTTGTGTGCTTGGGATTTCCCTCTGTGTGTGTCCAGTGATGATGCTAAACCTTTGCTGCACAGTCTGTGAGACTAATTCCAACGACTCTAGGTCTCTTCTAAACTGCTGATTCTCAGTGTAGTTCTTGATGTGCAGATACAACTTACTGGTTTGTTAAACTTGATGTTTAGTGCAAATTCTGCAGTGTTCAGCTAAAACGAGTTGATTCTTCTTTACAGTTATTTGTGATGTGTATTAATGATCTTTTTTTTAAAAAAATACATTTTGTGTATTTCATGTTGATTTTACATCATTCCAGTTTCTTAATGAAAATGTCATGGGCTGCTAAGTTGTTTTTTTGAAACATGTATCATTTTGAAGATGAAGCCTTTTTTATCGGTCAAGCTTTCAAATGCATTTTGAAAAACCAAAAAAGCTAGATTCCAGATAGCTAACTTTATTTCCTATAAATCCATCTCAAATGGCATTAGTTTTATTTTAAATGTTTTTCACTATAGCTCGTCATGTTTGCTTCCATTTCTTAGTAACTTTTTTAACAGAAATGTGTGCAAATATATGGAAATGAAAAGTACTGTTAAAATTTGGGCTTCATTTGAGATGTTGGTATTGCCAGGTGCTAGAAGATCATAGAATCCCATGGAGCATCTTGTAGAGTGGAAACAGTGTATGTTCAGTGGAGCTGGTGTGGTTACTGAAGGGCTTGGTTTCCTGTTCATCGTTTAGAAACAATCATTAGAAAATTTCTATAATGCTTGTTCTTGTGGACAGACCTTCCAGTGCATAAAGAAAATATTTGTGTATATTCCATAGAAAAAAGCAGAAAAAAGCAAGGAAATTAGTCTGGTATAGTCTAGCTTGTTTCTACTCTAAAGTGTACATTTGGTTTTGATAGATGAATGGAGCTTGGTTTGGTGGTGTATACGTTAAGGACAACGTTAATAATTAGTCTGAAGTATTTTTGACACTGTAAATAAATTGAGAAATTTATTTATAATTTGTGAGAAGACATACCCATTGGATAAAGCTTTCAAGTGCTCTGATTTGGAATAGAGATTTTGAGGTAGAAGTTGAAAGGCAGTTGGAATACTGAAACAATACTATCCACAGATTGTGAGTTTGAGTGTAAGCGTGATAAGCACAATCATCAGATGATTCTTCTTCCTCACTTGAATAACTGCCTGAGAAGAAACTGTTCCTGGGTCATCTTGGTACAAAAGGACATTTGAGGAGAATAATTTTTTGCTTTAGAGCATTTTTGTTTTTTCCACTGATACTTACGAACACAAAAATTCTGCTTTGGTTTGGTCTTGCTCTTTTTGTATATGAACATTTTTCTGCTATAAAGCTAAGGTAAAATGTGGTAGCTGTAGCAGTGAAAGAGTATACATACTGCTGAAAGTTAATCAGCTAACACAGAAAATTAACTAGTATCGTCTTAGGGTTACTTTTGATTGCAGAAATCGCTCTTTGCCCTGAATAGGCAGTTCAAATAAATCATGCAAATAGACAATGAGTTAATGGAATAAATTAGAAGGGGATTAGTAGTAGATGCCCTTTATTCATCAGAGGAATGTCAGAGAGCTGTATATACCACTTAAGAATTAAATTTTCCATTTTCCATGTTATTTCATATTATTGTTTTGATATACTCATGTTGAAAGAATAGGATGAATCTTGAGTATGTGTTATTGAATGGCATAGGTATATTCACTTATAATCCACTTATTATTATTCACTTATTTATAAATAAGGAGGTATGTCCATGTATTATCCACTTTTTAAAGTTTGGGGAACTTTACGTTATTAAAATCAGTTAAATCTGGATCAAACACTAGTCTCACATCTGGTAGATCCATACCATTGACTTATGAAATATGTAAATAGGCTATAAATTCTTTCAAATAGTAAAATAAATTATGGAAAATATACCTAGTGTAACTTTATGTAAGTGAAGTGGCACTAAACGATAGCAGAGAAGACTCGATCTACAATATTGCTGTGATAAGGAGGATTTCTGAGAATGCATCTTAAGTAGAGTCTAGCTTGATGGGAATTTTTCCTTCCTGTGAAGAGCCTTTGGATTGTGCCTTTAGTAAATTAAACCAAAATAAATTGAGAAATTAATTTAAAACAGTGTTGATTCAAAAATAATTAAGTATGGCAACACTTATATCTAATGCATTCAAGAATTGTATGTAAATACATGTTGCACTTAGGCTTACCTGGTTATTTGCATATTATATGCACTACAGCATAATAGTTTTAAATGGCTTTAAATGCAAACTGCTGCTGAGGTTTGATTGCTGATTTGAGATAATACTTCAGTTGTGTTTCGAAAATAAATTCCTCCAGGGAAATCAATATTTGTCATGTCAGATTCCATACCTTCGTTTGTTCGGGGACAGGGTTGCCTCTGGGGAAGTGCTGATCGTTCATATGCTACTGTATTAGCAAGATCTATTTGTGGAATAAAGAATTGCTCAGTCCAGATTCATCTATCATCCTGCTCTCTTCTGTCTTCTCCCTGAATGTCCTGCACCAGGGTTGGTAAAATCTACATTCTGAACTTGAGAAAGTAATAGTTCTGGCTCCTGGAGCCTTGGCTTGTTTCCTGTGTACCCAATAAATGTTTGACCGTGTATGTTTGTGTTCAGGATGGATAGGGAATACCAGTGTATGGGAAAGATAAAGGGGTTTGTAACTAGCTGGAGAAACATGCTTTATTGAGGTTATTCTCCAACATAGAAATAATGACAAAATGTGAGCAATAGAACTGCTTTTTTTTTCCCTTGTGTGGTTGTGGGTGTATGTGTGCACCAAATGTTAGTAAAATTAATGACATACTAATACTATGCTTTGATTTGTCTTCAGAATTCTCCCATGAAGTATGATGCTCCAAGTAATTCATCAGTCTTATATTTCTTTTTAAAATACAAAGCTGTCTTGCAAATTTAACCAGATTTTCTCTGTCGACCTGTAGAAATTGGAGAAAAAAATTTACCCTGCCCAGTAAATAACCTGACTAATTCATCTGAGTAGGATAGGCACAAGCACAGTTCCACATTGTGCCTTTCCGAAGGTAAATCTCCTGCAAAATGGGATCATTGCGCTCTCTTTGCCCTCATGGCCAGAACTGCAAGCTTTCTCCATGCAGGAGTGTGACTGCTCCCCACACCACTTCTGGGTTTACAATCACATTTCAAGAGATGCAGTTGCTTCAGGTGGTACTTGTGAGACTATGTGACTCTTTCATCCAAGATTACTCATCCCAAATTGTTGGTTCTACAGAGTAGCATCTTTATCAGTAATGCAAAGATTCCCCAAAGCGTGCTTGCCTGCTTTAATAGTGCAAATGTCCAGGGCGTGGGCCCAGGCACAAACTGAGAAGCTGCATCTGAGCAAATCTGGAGTTGTAGTATCCCGTGCTATACGTTCTGAAGAGACGCATATCAAAGTACTTTGTAAAAGTAATAATTTTGGGTATTCAGCTGTAAGAATACAGATTAGCTATTGCTATAGCAACCTGTATACATTCTTCAGTTAAAACAATGAATTACAAAATATCAGTCCTACATCTAAAAGAGTAAGGTCCAAAATTCCATTCTTTAAAGTTAACACATAGGTCTGTCACAGCTTGGAATCTATGTACTGAATATGGAACTGGAATATTTTGCTGCATGTTGCTATGCAGCAGTTGAGTTTCACTTTCCATTTAGCTAAGTGCATTAAGAGTGTGTTACATGCAAGCAAAACAACAAAAGAAAATCCCCCAGGTGTTTGAATCACTTGAAAAAATGTATTCGGGAAGGTTCAGTTTTGTGGATGTGGGTTTCTGTGCTTTACCCCTATAGCAGTGTGATACTGAAAAGTGAACTCCTATGTTATATTGCTCATTCAAGGGCTATTGAACAGGTCAAAGGGGAGCGTATAGAGAGCATGTTGGATTGCTAGAGGGTAGAAGCTTCCCTCAGCTTGTGCAGTGAGAAGTTAATGAGCATATACTAAAATAAGAAACAATTATCAAGATTAATACTAAATAACCTGGATTAATTTAGGTTAGATTATTAGTGCAATTACTTCAGAGGGCACAAGAATAAGAATTAGTTGTTAAAACTTGCTGTTGAAGATCTTTCTTTGGAAGTGATCACCTATTAAACTGCATTGATTTGTGAAGTTTTGAATTTTTGAAGATTTAACTGATACAGGAGACAATGCTATATGTCTGGAAATTCACATGTGTTGATACATATGCAGGTGTACAATCATCTGGTTTAATCAAATAACAAAACATGAGCTAGTTTATTTTATTTATTTTATTTCTACTAGAGAAAAAGGTTTTTCCAATACCATTTTAAGTGAGTTGGGAGAACTTGAGTACAACAATACAAAAGGAGCTATCTTCAGTGCACTTGTAAGTACTTTCAGTTGAAGGGGATGTGGATGCTTTTGCTTGTGCTAATCATTGAAGGAAGCAGTGAAAAGAGTGGGAAGAGGATGGGGAAAAAAGGCCTTCCATGTTTCTAATCATTATTAGGAAGCAAATCTGTGACAAGATGCCATCTTAATGTGTTGAGGGAGTAATATTTATCTAATGTAAGAGCCTGCTGCACCATAAGGCTGCTGATGTTATTGGTGGAAACATAATGATTTTTTTCTTCAATGCTTATTCATAATCTACCTTTTTTCCATGTTGAAGAACAGATTTCTGGGACTGGTTGTGGAATGTTCATCCTTGGAAATTCAGCTGTCAAAATCATGGTTGAAATGTAGTGTTTGCAGTAGTTACACTTTTTGTCCCAAGGTTGGAGGTGACACCTGCAGAGATCCCTTCCAGCCAACATTTCTAGATTGCATGGGAGTTCTAGGAGAAATAGCTACTACTTCTCTCTGGGCTTTGACTTGCTGATCCTCTAATGCTGGGGGGAGAGGGAAATGTCAGAAAAAGAATATTATTAGCTAACTGAAATGTGAAGGTTTTCTTGTTTGTTTGTTTTGGCCATGTTATCGTTTTAGTTTTTATGATTAATGATGAAATTCTTTGATTTCATACCAGTTTGACTTTGGAAAAGGCAAATTTCCTGGCAGGCAATAACATCTATGTGTGAACTTTTAAAGTTTCTACAAGTCATAACCTTGAAATATGTTAAGATTTCCATAGTTCTTTTTTATGCAGTGTTTGTGTGTTTGTGTATTTGTTGCTGTTTACTGAAATTTGATTTCTTGTCAATTAAGTACTTCTTCAATAGAGAGGAAAAATGAGAAACCTTTCCATGGATTCTTTTCCCTTTCCTTTTTTCCCAAAGCTCATAAAGTGAGAAATGCATGTCTGTTTTTATTAATTCTGTGATTAAATTATAGGTTTTAATTTTTTTCTTCTCTTTTTGGTAGAATATGTTAGATAATATTATAAGACTTCTGGTATCTGGATAAATTTTTGCCATTTCAAGAGCTTAGGCTTCTCAGCTACATTTTCTCTTTCTTCCCATGATGAGATATTAAGTGACCCTGTACTTCAGTACATTCTAACAGATTTTAAATAAACCTTTTCTAAATTAGTGAAAGAAAATTAGAAAATTTCCAGGGAAATCCCTTGCTAGATAGCACATCTGTCAGTGCATTTCAAGCTGGAGTAATTTTCATCAGCTTCCATCAGCAGTTTTGTTCAAACCTCAAATAAAATGTTTGCTAAAGGCAAATACAATTATTTTAGGGCATATCTGAAACTTTGATCAAGTACCAAATATTTTACTGTTGAAACTGTAATGTCCCAACTTATATCAACAATGAACTAGTTAAAAAACTAAAAGAAGCATCTGGAATGATGCACGGTGGTGTGAAAACCTCTGGAGACGTTTTGTAAGCAAAGTGAAATAGAAATGACTACCCTTTCAAGTACTGATAATATGCAGAGATGTTTGTCTTCATCACTAGCTGAAAATGTGGCATATCACTATGTAAATTTGATTTTAGTCCTAATTAAATCTAAAATATGTTGGCTTTCTGTTGCCCTTTTGAGAAGATAGAATATTCTAGGTACAACATCATCTGGCTTCATATTACTATAAAAATTATTAGAAATATATCAGATCTCTTGACAAAGTATAGTGAATTTGATGTTGATTTGAACAAAGACTCTCTTCTAAGTACTCTTTGAAGACAGATATTTTAGCTGGAATATAATAGATTTCACGTATTTTGGTGATATTTAAGAGCATTGATAATTTTGAACACATGAAATCAGAAGACTACTATTTTCTTAAGGTTTTGTACAATTAGTCTCTGGGAAATCTACTTTTTTTTTTTTCTGCATGATCAGTAAAGATGTGATCACTTTCAAATGGTTTAGTATTCATTTCATATTAACTTGAATGCATTGTGCTATGTTAGTACTTGAGGTCTAGGAAACACCTTGAGCTGAAACTTGCAGGATCTGGTTCTGATCTGTTGCTAGGGGTAACTTTTCTTGCTTTTAATGAGCAACTTACATGTCATCTAAATAAAATCAGGACTGGAAACTGTCCAGCTTCCTGGAATCTGCTGTCCTGGGTCAGATGGCAGGACTGTTTAGGGCTCTTTCTGTGAGAGTTGTGCTATCTGAGGGCTGTTGCAACAGTACCAGTTGCCTTGAGAGCGTGTCTGTGCAGTCTGGGGAAGGAGGCAGTTAGCACTGGGAAAGGACTTGCATGTAAACCCTCACCAGATCGGCCATCACCTGCCCCTACAAGGTGTAGAGGGCCTTTGTTTGGAAGAGGAAGAAGGCACTGGAGAGCATCTCGAGGAGATGCTATTTTTCCTTGATTCCCATGTGCAGTTCTAGCTTAATCTCTGCCTGATTTATTTTCACAGGAACTAGCAAAGGGAACGTGTCAGCTGCTGTTATTGTTGAGAATTAAAATTGAATGCCTTTGATAAAAATGGAAAGGACAGTCCCCTGATATATTTTTTCTTCCGAAGTCTCTTATGGTAATACATAGTAAGTGTTAACAGAAGTAGCACTTGGACCATTTCAAGCGATTGAAGAGAAAATTCAGCAGAAACCCTGCTGAATTTACCAAGCCTAGGCAAGCTTGGTATTTTATTTTTCTAATGGAATTTTTTTAACCAAACTTTGTTCATTACCACTTGTGCATGGAAATCAGAGATTCACAATGAGATCATAATTCATTCTGTGTATATAACTGTTACACGTACAAACTGCATGGAGAGAACATTATTAAGAATGCAAAAGCAAGCAGTCGAGAGAAGAGGGTGTTAACATTAAGGCTGGCATTGCAACCTAAATTCAGCTTCTCTTATGCATATGCATTATGATGAAGTCTTTAGCTATAATAGCACATAACACTTTTCCAGAAGACTTCTTCCTTACTCAGTATACAAGATGGACAGTACTCAATTAATGAGCAGCTATTCAAGATGTTTTATCCTCAGTGTTTGATATGTGGCCCTAAGCCTTATTTACAGTGCATTGTTCAGACCCTGCTCAGAAGTCAGAATTATTAATTTCCTCATAGGCTTTTCTGTGCTGCTCATCGCTACCGTATTCAAGTGCTTCACAGGTTTTAAATTAAATTTATCTCCACAAAACCCCGGTGAGGGATGCAGTATTATCTCTGTTTTACAGATGGGGAACTGACAGAGATTAAGGTCAGAAAATTTCACCAAATTCGGATGCACATTTTAAGACATAAGATTGGATTTTTAGGGCCCTTCAGATCATATAGTATGTACTGTGTTCAGAAAGCGGCACTTGTTACTTCAGCTTCAGGTGTGTTTTTCTTGTGTCTAGATATCTTCCCTACCATCTCAAGTGTGTAAACTGAACATTTACATGGCACTACTGATTGCTAAGGAAAAGTTTGTATTTGATACCTTGTGTAATATCACACAGGAGCTCTGAGCTTTCTCTGAAAGTGAACCACCTGCAGAGAAGAGACAGTGGGTCCTGTTGAAAACTCGAATATATGATTTTATTATTAAAGACTGTTTCTTAATGCTTGCATATAAATTGGGATTACACAAGCCATCTGAATTCTCATCCTTGTCAATTTGATTGTTTGATTTTTGTAATGGAGAAAGATTAATTGGAAATATTGAAATTTGTGATCCAGTTAAGTTGGGGAATGAATATTAATTGAGAAAGTATATTGCCTAAAAGGTAGTACTATCTTTTCTATAATGAATATTAAGAGGATCTTTCCAAATGTACTTCCATTTATTTTCATAGTACATTCAGATTTCCTTCCTCTGTGAAGAGATTCTAAACACCAGAAGATTCATGAGCGAGTCTAGCAAAATACTATTCATCTGTTTAGGAAAACTTTAATAATAACACATTTTTATATGTTATGTCCACATTTTGTTTAGCAAGTACATTTACGTGTACCTGATTTTACTTGTATTTTCTCCATTGGCAGTTTATTTTATACTAGTTCTTTAAGGACTGCTGCTTGCTAAAAAAGTAGCACAGGTAATTAAAGATAACACCTTAGTTCTTCATAGTCCTTCAAAACCAGCAGTATGGATTTGAACCAAGGCTAAATAATGATTTGTGAGTCTTTCTGTTAATTTTAGAGAATTTTAATTTGGTTAGGAAAAAATTTTACAGTATCCTGCTCTGGCAATTTGTGCTCTAAGTCTATCTGTGCTTTGTTTTCTTATCCATAAGATGGATATTTCTATATATTTTTCCAAAGCTCTTTGAAATCTTTAGTTGACAGTGATTAGAGAAGTGAAATGTTTCTGGTGTTCAGCATGGCTCTGCCTATAGGAACCGTGGCTACGTATGTTGTAATTGCGTCACTAGTTACAGAAGCAGTTTCTTTAAACACCTTCTTAGGGTTAGCCTACATTTAGCTTATTGTTAGACTACATTCCTGATGTTGTGCCAAGCGCATTGCTTTTGTGGAACTGGAAGGCTATGCTCCATGTAGAAAGTTGGGATGTTTTGTTCTGGCTGTGAAGTGCACTTGCGTAAGCCAATACATCTCTTAAAACAACAAGAGAAAATACATTTTTCAGTAAAAAATCTCTTCTGTTTACAGTTGTAACTGTTTCCAGGCTGCTTAGAACCAGCTATTCCCAGAGCTTTATGGCACTGCTGTGGCATTAGTTACAGAACAATTGCTTGCTATTGAGGAAAAAAAGAAAGTTAGTGAGAACTTTGCTTGACTAAGTATAATTACCTGCTGGGTAGCTTGTATAGTACATATGTATCATATAAATCACTTTTAAATAATAAAGACCAGGCAAATTACATCCATTATTTAAAAGGTGCAATGATTCTGCAAAGTTTTCATTAGAAGTAACCAATTTATGCCCACCTTCTGTAAAATACTTGGTACTGATACTCAAGCAGTCAGGGCTGTGAGCAGAGGGCTGTGGAACTGAGCTAGCAGTCTGTTTTATGAGTTATCCATCCAGTGGAACCAGTGCAGTCTGAGGAATTCACAAATAAATCAGAGCTTCAGCTTTGACAAATGCCAGCCAAATTCTTGAACCTACAGAGGGATCTCCAGTTGAGTTCTCTGCCAGTTTGCCATACTTCAGCCTAAACATTCATCCTGCAAATTGTAGATTAAGATTTAATCATGTCTATAGATTTCTAATTACTCATGAATATCTTATTAGAAAGCCTTGCTGGCAAGAAACTCTAAAGCACTTTCAGTAGATTATACAGAAATTTGTTCCAGAATTAGTTGCAGAACAGTCATCTGGCACCCAATTCTTGTTTAAAATGTTATCAGGTTTACTGACAAATGAGAACATAATACTGTCTCAGTTATTCCAATTCACTGTGTGACCATAAATGCTTTTTTTAATCTTGAAAAGTTAAAAGCAGTAACATTTTTTTTGTTGATGCCTGAAGTGATGCAGAGTTGGAAAGGAAGCCAGAAATACAGCAAAAGCATACAAAATTATTTGCTTGGTTTATGGCTTGATTATGTGACTTGTGGAATTCTGTATAGTGAGACAAAGTCAAAAAATAATCATATAGCTTATTGTCTAAAGGGAAAAAAAGTCAGGAACCTTAGGGTAGTTACAGATAGACTAAAATGCATATTTTTCAGGATATTTGGCAACCATGAAGTAAAAAGCAAGTTAGAGAATTATGTGCATATAGAGTTAAATGTTATAATTAGTACATGCTATGACATGACCATTAAAATAATACATTTGAGGTAATTATGTGCCCTTAAAAATTTTCCTATGTTTAAAGAAATGTTTTAAGAAGTCCTTATTCTTTTACCAAAGAAGATGCAGGCCAGCATATTGAAAATACAGGTTTAGGCTCTCTACCACAGTATCTTCCCCTCTGGTTTTGACTTCCCTGTATTTCTGCTGCACGTATCACAGTGGAGAAAATACTGTATTACATCTATATTTTTGAAATTTAACTTTAAGAATATTGACAAGATTATCTTTGACATCTCTTGCTTGTGTAAATTAATCAAAGGAAAAAATGCTGAAGTTGTAGTAAGTCCTGATTCTGAAAGTAACCTACTGAAGCTAGAAAAGTATATGATACATTTCAGTGGTTAATTTGCTAAGAGCTTATGTCTACAGTGGAAAATGACTCATAAAGAAAGCACTTTAAGGTTAACATCTTTAAATATAAAATGTGCTTGGGAGCTGCTTGCAACAATGATGGCTATTTCAGCAGGTAGCGTAGTAGTCATTGCCCTGCTCTAGATAAGGCTTACTGTAGCATTATGATGTTGCGCAGAAATTATTATCCTCTGTTACTCCAATGTGAGAGCCGAAATTTCACTAGTATTATGTCAGGACACCACACTACAGCCTGTTCTCCAAAGTCTTGAGGGAGATGGATTCACTCAGAGTAATCTCTTTCTGTAGCAATGTTTTCTAGAAAATATCAAACCCAAATTTTCTCTAGCGTGGTTGTGTCCATGGCCATGTTCCAAACAAAAGTTTAGACTGAAATGGACAAACACTGCATTGACCCTTTTTTTCATAAGCATCTGTTACCGATGTTTTGAGGTCTGTGTCCAGTAATGGCTCTGATGATTCTCATGTTGGCTTTAGACAAGGAGATTTGGCTCTTTTGGTTGAGGAGGAGAATAATAGTCAGGTCTTGCTGCTAAAATCTAAACCCAAACCTCTTAGGGTTAATATCTTACTGGACTAAATCTATGTCTGTATATCTAAATGGCTGTATATAACAGGAACTGCAAGCCATTTTTTCTCAGCAGAAAATACCTTATGAAAAGGGGTCGTATTCAGTAAATAGATGTCTTCTGATATAACCCTAGTAGGGTCAATTTTCTGTTACCAGATATGCAACATCTCCTGAAAAATAATCATATAAGACTGGCCTATTTTTGCCTAAATTTAGTTAAGTCATAGTGTTCAGAATTATCTAAGCAACCACAGTAAACTATAAGTATGTTCCCATCATGCTTTAATGCTGATTTGACAGTGACAAAGAGTTTGTTTCTCTTTCCAAAATTTGCTTATTCTTTCAGTTGACTTGCAACCCAGTTATCATTCCACATTACCTTGTGGACTGACTACCTCAGAGTGCACTGTACAGAAATGCAGAAAGCTATGATCCCTGCCACAGGTATCTTTGACAAAGCTGGGGAAGCGGCCAGAAAGCAGGAATGTTATTTTGCCGTTTTCTGAACATATGGTCAAGTATACAGAGAGCACTTGCGGAAAATCAGAGAGAAAATATGTGCGTAGAGGGAAAGTTAAACCTAGAAAAATGTAAAACCTCTTTTTCTCAGATTCCTTTACTCATGACCACCTTTCTTCAAATAGTTCACTGAAGTTACAGTCTGTATTTTTTGAAAGATTTGCAAACCATTTTGTGCATTTACAGCTATTTTCTCTATTTTCTTTCCACCATTGTTTACATGCAGTTTGCAGTCCTACTGGTTTAAATGAACCAGAGATAGTAAGAAAAAGTCATGTATGCTTGCATTTTACCAGTGACTATTGTATAAACGTTTTTTTAAAAAATCTAACAGATTTCACCATCAGAACAGCACTTCATCTTTTAATTGTGTAGTATATAATTAGATATGTATGTGTACGGTGGTAGTTATATAATCAGACTGTGCAGTTACAACAAGTCCATTTTGGGGCAGTGGCCTTGACCTGCTTATCATGATGGGAGTATCTTTTTCCTCCCAACTGTTACACACGGTGCTTGGCAACAGCCAGTGTGCACCTCTGGACTGGCAACTCATGTGCAGAAACCTCAGTTAAGCACAGCAGTGCTGCAACTCACCTGGCTGGGATACTCTAAAGGCCATGGGAGAGGGCTCTCATTCTTGTGGGGGAACAAAAAGAGGTGTGGGAAAGATGGGGACATAAAACCTTTGAAACGAGGCTTCATTAATCCCAGTGCCCATGGAACAACCTGCTTTAAATGACTTTACTTTGGAGAGCACATAGATATGTAAAGTGGTAAAATGAAAGCTAATGGGATGTCTTCAAGATTCCAGCATCTAACATTAGATGTAAGTGCACTGGACATAAATGTAAAGAACCCACTATCTAGTATTTTTAGCTATATAAAAATGTAAATCTGACACTAAATCTTTATTACATGACTGTCTTCATCTATATGCCTGAGGAATTTTTAGGTAAAGTACAGTGTCTGCATTTTCCTCTAAATGTTTGTGTTGCGTTTATTAATTCAGCAAGATAAAATGCTTATGGAGACACTTGGTATCACAGGAATTGCTTCAAATATAACAATTCATAGTATTACAGAGGAAAAATTAATACATTGCATTCTGAATGAAATTAAGTATGATAACACTAATCCTAGAGTTATTCTTACTGTTTGTGTCTTTTTGCCCATATAAAGAAAAATATGGTCAGGAGTTACTGTATATGTGTGGCTTTTTTCCTTTCTTTGTGAGTTTTCAAAAGTCTCAACTGCCTCAATTTTTCTGTTGATAGTTTTCTTTTCAGTAAGGCTGGGTTTACTTTAACTCTGCAGTCCTTCAATTAAAGTAGTTTCATCTGAAGAAGGTGAAACTTTTTGCATCTTTCAGTTTCTCTGGTACTAAGTATCAAAAAGTTTTAAAGGACAAAAGAACAAAATACAGAAAATTAATCTTTAGAGATGTATACTGAATCAGTAGGGTTTTTTGAAGGTGACGTTAACTGGTTTCTCAGTGACATAAGTTAAAAAATTTTGGACTGTGTCTGGAAACTCATTATGCAACATCTCTTGCTCATCACACACTTACTTTTGTCTGGAGTTGTGCTGGCCCGAAGTTGTGTGGACCATCCTTTTGCCACAGCACACCCTGTGCTCGCTCTTTCTGACTGTGCTTTGGTTTATGCCATCATAGAATTTTGGGAAGAGCCATTTCTCTCTTCTCCCCGGGGACGTTTACTCCTTGAATCTTTTCACTTAGCTCCCTGCAGCTTTTCTTCTGCAACTGTATTTGCCCCATCTCTTGTATCCAATGCTATAGATGTCCAAACTGCATTCACTCAAAGGAAATAGTAAGCCACTTCAGCGGAAGGCTTAGTCTTGGTGTGTATTTCTAAAGCCTATAAAGTGACTTTATGTAGTGCTATATAAGTAATAAATAAGAATGCTAAAACACGACAGCTTTTTCTTCTCTCCACGTTTTTAAAGCCACCTTTTTCCACTGAATGGTATAGCAAAAGAACATTCCTAGTTGTTCCATCATGTCAGCTCTCTTAGTTTGTAGCCTCAAAAGAAATGAGCTTAAACTCAAGTGTTTAAATGTGCAAGTGTGCTAGTCTCTATAGCGACCTTCTTCCCCCATCTCTCCCTTCACCAGGTGAAGTTTTCTTTTATTATTCTTCTAGCATGTAATGTAGCCCTAGGTAGCCACCCTAGAAAAAAGGATTTTCACAGTATAATTTCTGCTGCTTAATGCATACTGTGAAACATTTTTTTTAAATTTTTCCTTTTTTGCCTTTCACCTTTATGCTTTAAAAAAATGGCATGACTGATATTAATACTTTTTCCCTGATAAAAATGTATTTTCCCTTGATCTTAGTGTTGGTAATACATTATTCAGTGTTCCTTCTTAATAAAAGCCATTGGTTGTTCCATTACTCACAATAGTTATTACAACGCTAAAGGTCTCGTTCATCAGAATGACTTACAGAGGCGAAACCAACCCCCTGATTTCTCCATGCATCAGGATAATAGTTATGGTGCAAGCAAGTTATTAAGCACTGTTTAAGATATAATGTGTGTTTGTTTTGTTTTGTGTGTTTTTTTTTTTTTCTAGGAGATTAACACTAAGGAGAGATTTGTGAAGATTATTTTATTGCACATGTATGCTTGTACATATTTTGCTCTTTCAGTAGAAGTCAGTGAGGAGGTGAACCTCTTGATTGTATCCTATTTAATAAAAAATCTATCTTAAAATCACTGATGTAGTACATGGATTTTGAAAAGTTCTTAGTTATCAGACTTTTCTTTAGATCACATCATCTTCTTGTATGACAATGGAAGGAGGAATCATAATCTTAGATCAGCTCTGCTAATATGAGGAAAAGTGGGCACAGATGTCTAGCAGAGAAGATTGTGAAGCTCTAGATCAAGTTTTAGGATTGGGATTCTGTTTCAAAGATATCTTCTGTAATATTGCAGTGTTTTAAGTTCCTGTTTATGTATTCTGGCATAAAATGGACATAAACCAAGTCCAACATAATGCAAGACAGGAGTTTTATTTCATGTGAGTCATCATAAATTTTTTTAAAAAAAGTAAAAGTGCAGGTATAGCTACAGTGTCAAAATAGCAAGAAACATTTAATGTCATATTTGGAAACTATTCCTAGTGTATGGAAAAGTTGAGCTGTAACCTGAACACAAAGGCAGGCAATGAGCTTCCACTGCCAGAATTGTTTCTCAGTATGGTTAAATGCTATATAAGTTATCTTCTAGTGAACGGGGTATACATATTAATGGTTGAAGAGTGCAAGTGTGTTTAGTGCTTTCATGACACTTCTAAGCCCTCATTTTTCTTTGTTTAATGTAGTTCTTTTGCCTCTACAAACAATTTCATTTATTGTGTATAACTTTGCACTCTTTACCTGAATTATAAAAACAAACAATTTGGCCTAATTTGTCTTTCAAAATGCTTGCTATAGAAATGAATTTGACAACTACTTCTATATCATTTAAAAATATTTATGTCCTCTACATGTATTGTGGATGGTATATTGCTTTTGACATCTAGCTTGATTCTGCGACTTTTGATTAATTTGTCAATGCTGTGATTGCTTTACAGTGTTGCTACAGAGCCGTTCACTTCCTTCTAGGTGTCTGTATCCTTCTTGATCAACAAAGACCTGGGTGTCTGGAAGTTTGACTTGGTTTGGTGGGGTGTGTGGTGGTTTTTTGGGGGGGTGGGAAGGCTGTTTGTTTGGTTTGGTTTGGGGTTTTGTTTTGAATTTTTTTTTTTTAAATGAAGACTCTGAAAGTTATGGCAATGACGGACTAGATGACTAGGAGAGAGGACACTGAGGACAGACTTACATACATGGTCCTGTGTATACCCACACATCAGCTTATTAGGTGCAATAGAGAAGCTGTTTAATGCCTGAAGAGGAACAATTTTGAAAAAAAATGTATAAAGTTTAGTTTAAAAATAAATAAATAATAAATAAAAGGGAAAAAGAACCAAACCAGGTGAATATCCAAAGGGGAGGCAGCAGGAAAATGTAGTGTGTAAGGCTCCCCTTAAAACTTAATTTGTCTCTACTGACATTTAAAATGGATCTGAGTTTTGCTTTATTCTGGGGCTATAAATTCAGATTCAAATACAACTAGTGTATGCTGGTATTGTATTTGACCTATAGCTTTTAAATAGGCTAACAGTGCTTTGTTTGAATTCTGTGCATCTTCTGCTTTTAAGTGTATTATGTTGAGCGCTAGACTGGTTGTGCAAAGGATGTTGGGACAGGTTTAGAGGCATGCAGCTTTAATATCAGGAGTCACAGGGGAAGACAGGCATACATCAGTTTACTGGTGGTGGGCAGAGTGAGGAAAAATAGAAAGCCTTGTACAGCAATAGCCAAAATATTGGTGTGTTGTCAGCATTTTTAGTTATAAAGCCAAAACACTGTGCCATGCAGCTACAGTGAAGAAAGTTAACCCCATCCCAGTCAGACCCAGTACAGTTGGGAACTATCTAGTTTTCGTCAGGACCTGCTTATCAGACCTCCCTCAGGCTCCTGCTTGTGATGCTGTTAACTGGAGTGTGCTGTGCTCGGGGTTGGGTGCTGCTTGGTCAGTAAGCTTTGCGTAGGCATGTTCTTGGGTCCACTCATGTAACCCAAAAGCTACAAACAGGCAGTAGGAGAAGGGGGAAGAGGAAGGGATGATTCTCATGGTGGTCACAGTCATGCCCCAGCAGAATCTGCCGTAACAGAAATACCAGGGCTTCCAGGTGCAAGACTGTGAGATCAATTTTGTGAGAGCAGAATGGAAAAATACTGTCCCAGAGAGGCTGGGAAACACTGCTGCAGCTTGAGTGAATGCGAGCAGAGCTGCAAGGGGAAGGCAGGCTATGGGATTGCAAATGGATGACCCTTAGCATCACACATATCAAGGTGCTTAGGTACTATGGAACGCACCACAGTCTATTTTATTTTTGAGTGTAGATAATTTAGCTTGATTGACCATGCTAAGAAAATGGCAATATATTTAAACAGTAATAATTTTGATGTTTTCTTCCCTGCTAGATTAAGCAGGAGAAGCCACGTGTAGTGGATTCAAGTCCATCATAATCTGCGTATGACATGAAAAATCGGTCCTTGTCAACACCGCCAGGATTGGTTGCATGCATCACATTTAATGGGCTTTCTGTTCAGTAGCTTCTGTGGGTGGTGAAAATGGAAAATAATCCACACAAGCTTTTCCTTTCAACCCCATGTAGAGCATTAAATACCATCCCCATGGAGAGAATCTAGGCTATGGCTGTCAAAGATACTTGAGCACCTTTTCTAGTTTTGTAATTCTTCTTGGCTTTTTCAGAACAGAAATAGCAGTAGCATGCGATATTTTGGCTCACTGAGAGGGAGAGGGTTTTTTTAATTAGAGACCATTTTCTGAAACTGGAAGAACTCAAAATATGTAGTTAAATCTTGTACGAGGGTGGGAGTGGAAGATGCTGAGAGATAAAGCCACTCTAGGGACAAAAGGCTAGTAGAAAAACTGAGTGATTTTAGAATAAAATTATTTCTTTTCATTAGTGTTTTTAAGTATTCTTTGATCAAAATGGCAAATCCTGGCTGCTAGGAACAAGGACGTTCATTGCTATGTGCTTGGGTTAGATAAGTAATATTCTGAATTGTGTGAATTTCATCCTCACAAAGTGGCAGCAAGGGGAGGGAATGAGTGAAAAATAATAAAGCATGAAGAGAGGGGAGATAGCATGCAGGGCAGTTCTTCATTGTACATCACTTCTTGAACATGGTGTGGAATTCAGATGTCTAAATAGGAATATCACTTTCCACGTAATCAAACCTTCTAGAGGGAAAAAATGCCAAATATGCAGTTAAGGATATAGTTTTATAGGATAAAGGGCAGCTTAGAAAATGTGATGGAAAAATCTGAAGTTAGCCATAAACAGCAGTTACTGGAGAGCTACTTTGTTCCCGTAACTACAGTGTGTGACACAAGTTGTTTTATCTTGCTGAATTTTTTTTTAAATACTTTTTTTTTGTAAGACCTTAAAAAAAATTAATCAACTAAGTTGTTCTCATTTCAACATAGAAATTTGCAGTGTTTTTACAGTGAAATTGAGTAGCAGAATCAGGAGCGTCAAAATTAATGAACAGGTGATGTTAATATGGTAAAATGGCAAACTTTAAAATTTAAGAATGCTCCTCAGATTGTTTCTAAAATATTCATTTATATTAGCACAGAGAGATAATGGTATTGTAATTGGTTTTCTTTAATATACACATTTTATGTTAACAGCCTATTTTGTATTATCTTGTGTTCTCTCATTACAACCAGATTTGTAGCTTTCCTAGAACAATGCTCACGTGATTGCTCAGCAAAAGCCTTGAGCTTGGTTCCCAGCGGGTGGTGATCTCAACACCTTGTCATTAAGGTCAAGTAATTAATTATATGATAAAATAAAGAGGTATTTTGGAGTACCAGCACAATCTCAGTTAAGCATCCAATGGGGAGGTCTATGGAGGCAGAAAGACAGCCTTAAAGAATTAGTGCCATCACTCCTTATAGTCAGTGCAGAGAAAGTAATTTGTAGCAGTATTCCAGGCTATTGGTGTTTGACTCTAGAGATGACATGTAACAAGCAGACACCTATCTTGATGTCCTAGGGACCTGTCTTTAGGCAATCCTTACCTTCTGTTCAGAGTTCTCCTTGTGTATTTGACACCCATGCTTCTACAGCTTATGCTATTTAAAAAATGAAGCACAAACTGAAACCCCTAGCCCCCAAAACCAAATAAACTTGGAGTATTGAGACCTGTGTTTAGATTTCCTCTCAAAAATACATTAAATGTATGAGTAGTATTTATATAGGCTGGGCAAATGCAATGTGCCTGTTCTTGCAATGTTACAAAACTGTAATAATATTGGAAGGTATTTCAGTGTATCTCAACATTTTTAATTTTAGCACTCATATTTTTCAGTGTGTAATGTAGAATGCCAGTGTAAATTTTGTTTTCCTAGTACGGATTAAGCAGATTTGAGATCTGTTGTGGCTGTAAAATTAGACTACTTGCTATGTTAGCCTTTAATACTGTATTCCCACCTACAACTGCAGGAACGCAGCTTGAAAGAAATTTAATTAGGAAAATGAGGTAGATGAAATAGGCAATGTAATGTATACATGCAATATGAAGAAGAGTAAATACACTTTTTATCTGAATAGTCAGAATAGAAACTGTGTTAAACCAGGCTGAAATTTTATCAGAAATTGATTTCTTTCATTTTCTAACATTACTATGTAATTGTCCTCCTTATTACTAGGGATTAGAAAGACTACTATCATTAAAGAAGAAACATCTTTCACCAATTATACTTAGTTTCTGTTTTAGCTGGCAATGACCTCCTCTTTATGTGAAAAATGGAAATCCCCAGAGGAGCAGACTTAGTGAGGTGATTCCAATCAGCTGGGAAACCTTGTGCATACACTATTTGCATCTCATGACCTGCATGCATGCACCTGTACTGTATTGATTTCTGCTTGTTTACAGGCCATTCAAGCAATAAGGAGGGTAGAATTCAGATGACTAAAAACTTGCTCTGCTGGTAGCAGTTTCCTGCCTCACTGCACTCTGGAATATTCCAGCCTTGCTGCAGTGTGTTGCTGCACAGCCACAGATTTTTCAGTTGTGCCCATTACTCATTTCCCTAATGTATTTTTTAGCATTTGTATTGGTTCTGAGTACAGACGATCATGCTTTACAGAAAAACGCAGAGGATCACCAGGGCAGAAAACATCTCAAGTAATGTATACAAGATCATGAATAATTATTGAAGAAAAAAAAAATTCCCATAATCCCTTTTCAGAATTGGAGAGAACAGCACTGGGAAGTCTGCAGTATTACACAGCACAACCAATGCAACTGACACATTTGTTGGAAACACATTCTATATTTACTTAGTCTGAATCAAGAGATAAATTATATTATCCAGATACATTATTGTGTAATGTTCTGGGTTTGAGTCAGTGGTGGGGTTTTTGGTAGCAGGGGAGGGGGCTACAGCAGTGACCCCCATGAGGAGCTTCTAGAAGCTCCCCTGGCTCCAAGTCGGACCCACCTTTGCACCCTGGCCAGGCCAATTAGCGATGGTGGCTACACCTCTGTGATAATGTACTTAAGAAGGGGAATCTGGGAGGAGGAGTTGGAGTTGTGAGGCAGAGTTGCAAGGAGAACATCTGTGTGAACACTGAGGCCAGTGGAAGAAAGGAGGAGATGTGGGGGGAGGTGTGCTGGTGCAGAGCCCTGCTGCAGCCCGTGGTGAGATGGTAGGGCCACCCTCCTGGCACCCATGGAGGTCACTGGAGGAGCAGAGGCTGACCTGTGGCCTCTGGGGACCCCACGCCAGCCCAGGTGACTGCACCCAAAGAAGGCTGGGACCCTGTGGGGAGAAACCCACAGGGGTTGTAGTTGTTGTAG
The DNA here is from genome assembly GCF_031877795.1 of Strix aluco. Classification (NCBI taxonomy): domain Eukaryota; kingdom Metazoa; phylum Chordata; class Aves; order Strigiformes; family Strigidae; genus Strix; species Strix aluco. The sequence goes on along the minus strand of NC_133941.1, from coordinate 4,705,846 downwards.
TTCAGCGCTGGGAGGACTGCAACGTGTAGGGGTGACCCATGTGCCTTTGGGAGTGACTTGTGTTGGAGAGAGTTTGTAGAGGACTGTCCTGTGAGAGGGGCACCAACTGGAACAGAGGAAGAATGCCAGAAGTCATGTGTCCCCCCTCCGCCTCCAAGGTGGAAGAAGTGGCAGGGCTGACTGCACCCCCTATTCCCTACCCCCTGCACTGCTGGGCAGAGGAGGTAGAGATATCAGGAGCAAAGCTGAGCCTGGGAAGAAGGGAGGGATGGGGGAAGGTGTTTTCAAGATGTGGTAATGCTTCTCACAGTCCTACTCTGTCTGTTAAGTGTTGTTGTTGTTAGTGTCTGTATTAAAATTTATGTTCTTTTTTTCCTTCCCCTAATGAGTCTGTCTTTTGCCTGTGACCATAATGGGTGACTCATCCCTCTCTGTCCTTATCTCGATTCCTGAGCCTTTTGTTTTACTTTCTCTTTCCCAGTGCTGCTGAGGAAGGGGGGGAGCGAGCGGCCGTATGCTGCTCAGTTGCCCTCTGAGCTCAAACAATGACATACAGTAAACAAATAGAAAAGGTTTTTATATATGCGTTTATTCTATGCATGAGACTTAAAAATATTCTAATAATTCTGGGTCAACTCAGTTGGGCTGTAATCTGATTCTTCAAACTATTGCTTAGTGAGATGTGAGGCCAGTGCTTTTACTTTACTGATCTTTTCTGGACTTTTTTTAGCAAGATGGTAGTGAAATAAGTAAAGGAGCATGTGGTAGGTGTGTTATGAATACCTGGTATAGTCAACCTAAATTCTGTGGTCCACAGAATCTGTGTATGGATCCATTTAGCGTTTTCTGAAAATGCAGTTTTAATGAAATACCCATCAATATTAGAGAGCAATGGTGACCCAAACTCTGTGGCGAATAATGTTGCATGTGATTATTTTGGCAAATGCTGAATGTCTTTATACTGACAAAATGTGTTTCGATAATCTCTCCTGAAGTATGAAAAAGGATGTATGGCATTGTCCTGATAGAGCCATCAGATACGTGTTTTTCCCCATACAGTTTAGAATGTTTTTATTAAAATTAATCCTAGTGATGAAATTATGGTCAGTAACTGATAGGGTCCAGGTGATGGTGAATATCCTGAAGAGACACTTCTCCATTATGGTGTTACGGTGGATTGCAGGTGTGTTCTCCATAGGTTCACTGGAGGTTGTACAAACTGCCTATGATGATGTAGGGATGTGTAGAGTCAGGGCCTTGGTTTCCAGTTGTGACTGAGCTTCTTGGTTCCAGGGAATTCTGCCGTTTCCCTGCCTGTCACAGGTTACCTGCTGGAGCAGAACCTAGTGGCTACAGGGCTCTGTTCAACTGTGGGTAAACCCAAATGGCAGTTTTGGAATTTGGGCTCCATTCCATCATTTTGGTGCGTTCTACCCACTGCTTCATGTTACTAGCTCTTCCCATTTTGAGATAATGAACTCTCAGGATTTCCCATTAATTTAACATCTCTTTTATGCAGATGTTAAGTGGAGGTTTTAAGGCCAGATTAGTAGTCTGCTATTAAATCTAAATAGGATTGCAAATCCTTAGAGTTTAAAGGGTATAGAGAAATACATTTTTATTGTATGGATAGTAGGATATTAGGTAGGATAGTAGGATATTTAGATATGTGGTAGAATAGGATATTTAGATACTTAAGTTAGAAGATCTTTATATTGTCCTTCTTGTTCAAATAAAAATGTTTTTTATTGCTTATCAGCTCTTCAGTATGGTCCTTGTCTGCCCCAAGTCCGCTACCTGCACCGATGTTGTGACTTAGCGAAACTTTTGCCTTGGGGAATGCCCTTGTCCTTATGTTGTGATTTTAAACTTGGCTGGCAGCCAGAATCCACAGAGCTGCTTGTTCACCCATCCCTGCCCCGAGGAATGGGGGAGAGAACTGGGGAGGGGTAAAGGAAAGGAGTCTCATAAGTTGAGATAAAACCAATTTAATAATTGAAATAAAATAAAAATAAAATAATAATAATAATAATAATAATAATGATGCTAATAATACAAAGGAATAATGCACAATGCGATTGCTTGCCACGTACTGACTGATGCCCAGCCTGTTCCCAACTAGAGATCCCAGACAAGAGAAAAATCCCAAAACTGCAATCCCAGAAGAGAGAGAACAGCTTCCAGCCAACCCTGCTTTCTGTACTGAGCATGAGATTATGAGAGATGGAATATTCCATTGGCCAGTTTGGATCTGGTGCTCTGGCTGTGCTCCCTCCCAGCTTTGTGTGCACCTGCACATGGGCAGGACATGAGAAGTTGAAGAGTCCTTGATTTCTTAGCAACAACTAAATGCTTTGGTATATTATCAACATTCTTCTCATAGCAAATCCCATATTGAATCCCAAGCACAGCACTATTCTAGCTACTAAGAAGAAAAATTAGCTCTATTCCAGCCAAAACCAGGACACCTTAACATGAAGCCCTTAGCACAAATTTAACCTTGGCTCTTGTAATTATCAGTATTTGTTCTGTTCTGCAACTGGAGGATTTTGCAACGTACACTTCAGAGTGGGAATTGGTTATTTTTAACAGCAAGTTTCAGAGTCACCATTAGACTGTCAAGACCCCCAGGAGCCCCTAGTAATTTTAGATAGATAATTAGAATACAAAAGCACCAGGTCATCCATTTCCAGCTTTCCTGGAGTCTCAGTTGTTGAAGCATGGGATCCAGGCCTTATTTCCTAAGTCATCAACTCTATCCTGCTATTGTTTATTGGTTTTTTTGCTTATGGCAGCAAACAGCAAGAGGACTTCTCCTGGTGATTACCAAAATCTTAGGTTGTCTGCCTCCTTAAATCGAATTTCAAAGCATCAGATTTTAAAATCAGCATCTGTTATTTTAGAGACTTGATTCTGTGTTTAAGTCTGTTCCATGTCTCTGGATGGTGCTTTTAGTTCTCAGCAGTCTGGAAGGCAGAATAAGAAATGCTCGGTAGTACTTTTATTTCTGTTCATAGTATTGCTAGATGCAATGGCAGGTGTGGTGGCACACTTGATTTTCCAGCTACTGGAGATACTAGCTTACAGTTTCATCACTGGGTGGTAGTCCTGGCTATTTAATGTGTTTTGCTCCTTTATCAGAAACATTTCCTTCATTGTGAAGAGAACCATGTCTCTTTATCATATCATGTAAAATCATTCTTGCATGTTTTAATCAGAATGAGAAACACCCACGGGGGGGTTGCTGATGGACTGCTTAAGAGAAATTAGGAAGATTGGTTGAAGTTCCTAATAGTTATTTTTTTCAGACATCAGCACAAGATAGCAGGTGTTTCCTCTGGTAAGCGATTTTTCTAGTAGCTAAAGAGACTTGATTTTTGTATGCTGTCAAGTTTCAGGTTTAATATACAGTAAGGGACACATCTTCTCAGACACTTAATCTTCTGTTGACTTTATGGGGGAAAAAAAATAATTATAAAACCTTTTCAGATCTCTGAAACAGGGATGGTTAAAATCTCCAGTCTTCCGTGGTCTGCTCAAGCATTTCCTTTCATCTGTGATTTTCAAAAGTAAAACAAGACACAGTGCTTAGAATGTTTATTACTTGAATGATTGCTTACTGTATCTTATGCTACGTTTTATATATGCTTTTTTGGTGTAAAGCCTGACTAGATGCATTCACTATCCTTTAAATTAATTTAGTTAAGTTATTTTGTGGAATCAGATAGCTAAAAAGCCAGAACTTCCTTCCAAAGAACAAGCATTTCTCAAAGACACTTTCAAAGTGTGTGCACTTAGACAGGGTTGTTACATGTACTTTTTGTTGGAGCAGATACAAGCAGTGGGACCCTAAATTAAAATAAATCTTTTAGATTAAGAACCAAGTTTGGATCTTGAACACAGTAGGCTTGCAAGAAAAGAACTGCAGCAAAAGATGCTCCATATCTCTAACAGTATCTTTCCCCATCTGAAGCAACTTATAAAACTGAATTTTCTGATTAGTCACTTGGTTCAAGCAAGGTAATGTTAGATGTGTCTGAAGTATTGTCACATGAAATTCTTCATTACTTTATATTTTACCCTGCACCACCTTCGATATTTCTGATTGTATTAAATACTTTAAATACTCTAGGGCTTAAAGACCTAAAATAGACACTGTTAGGATTGTGCTTTAGCTATTTAAGAATGATTTTCGTCCTCCTCAGGAGGAGAGAAAATTTTAGTGAATGAAAGTGGAAATCTTTGGCTTTCTTTGTGTAAGAGAAAATGTAGCACACAACTATTGATCCTTTTCACATTTCAGTTGCTCAAACTAGAAAGCATGGATGGAAAATGACTAAATATGCTTTCCTTAATTTGTTGGTATTTTTCAATTGAGGTATTTAGTGGAGAGATTGATTTAGAAAATGTGATTTCTTTATTTTGTGAACCCTGTGTGCATTGATTTGCATTGTGGGAAAGGGCATGTGAAATACTATTCGTGCTTCTCCAAGCACATATGACCCAAATATATACAATGCAGCACAAACGAAAATGGGAGGGAGAAATTATGTTCTCTGTCTAGAATTCTGTAGCCCTGCCAAGATGATGAGAAAGGGTTTAAGAAATTATATGTGAAATTTTTGCTTTGGAAACAAGCCTTTTCCACCACCCCTTCAAAGAAGTGATACTTTCAGGAAAGCCTCTACCAACCTTTCCAAAACTCCCAATGCCTTGCTGAGCCCAGGAGGAACTTTCTTTCAGAAGCTGCCTAGACAATTTGATTGTCCTATTCCTGTTGTTTGGAAAGGCAAAGCCAGTCCCTTAATTATTTTAACTATTGTCTCTTTCAGACCCTGAAGATTAACATATATCATGCTGAGATTTGGGCAGCACCTCATCAAGCCCTCCGTGGTCTTCCTGAAGACTGAGCTCTCCTTTGCTCTCGTGAACCGGAAGCCGGTGGTCCCAGGGCGTATCCTTTCGAGCAGCACCTCAGCGATGGGTGCCCACACTCTTGGGGAAAAGCTGGGAAGATTGGTGCACCTCAAAGGCCAGGTAGGATGCTACGCAGGTTTATTCTGAAACCGGGCAGTGGAACCTAATACGCTTGATCAGTGTTGCAGAACTGCCGAAAATGGTTGCTTAGCAACTGTGACCTTAGAGGTGAATTTCTATTGACCTTTTCACCACAGAAGATGTATAAACAACCAGGTGCTACTAAAAGCATTTTAAAGTGTATCTGAGATTGTACTGTTTAAATTTCATATTATGCTAAATAACACATTGCACTTCCCTTTTAATAATGTCACTTATTTTTAGATGTGGTAACTTCTTTATGGAGGATTTTTCAACTTCTCCTGGCTAAATGTACACGATTTGTCAAATAGCAGCAGAATCCTGTATGAAGACTCTTATTTTTTTGGGACAGATTGCTTTGATTAATTTAGGTAGGAATGGATTAAATAAACCATCTGTATAGCGCACACATTTCCTGAGGAAAAAATGAAGCCCATATTGTAAGTAAAATTCTCAATTTAGAAACCGTATAGGAACTTGATTCTGCAAGATGCTATTTGTACCCATTTAGTGTATTCTGTGGGGTAGCATATTAGTTTCCAGTCAAAACTGCTGCTGTGTAACTTGTGCTGATTTCTGTGGCTTGAGGTAGAGCTTTTCAGAAATACTCAAGACTGATCATTTCCATGGAGAGATCCATGGTAAAATTTTAGTAGTAACTCAGGCAATGGCTGAAAGTGTTTTGGGAAAAGAAGAAAGTTGTCTGGATTTTATTGAAAGCTTTCTTGTTCTTCTGTAGTTTTATGTTCTTTCTTTCATAGTTTAATGTATAATTTAAAATTTTGTGACCTTTAATATATTTTTAAAAAACATGAATGTGTTTCTTCTGAAATATGGAACCTTCCTCACCTCCCCTCACTTCTGTAGGTTATAATTGTTCAATATAGAGCTTCCCTCTATACCTGCTTTGAATGGTGTCTGTACCAGAAGTTTGATCATTTGGTTATAAATGCATGGCAAAGATGCATAGACTTTATAGAAACTTTAAAGGTGTTACTATCTCACCAATATATTTTAATGAATTAAATAAAGCAATTCTTATCAACTTCAAGTTTCTGAAGTATTTGATGTAAATCAATGTGATTTACAGATTTGTCATGAAAAAAACCCAAACATTTTCAAAGCTATCTAAAGACAGTATCACATCAGTCACTGTGAGATGCAGAGCCTGTAAACAGCTGAGTGGTATGTTGGTATATGCATTGTCCAGATCGGAGAGTAAATAAAATGTTTTCTGTACTGTGTGTGGAAGTTTTAAAAACAATAGTTAATGATTTTTTCAAGTAATCAGTTAAGTGAACAATTGCATCTGTTGTTAAAAATAAAGAAGAGTTATTAGAGATGAAAGATACATGTTTTAAAGGTTTGTGAGCACCTAGTAATGACAATTTAGGGAACCTATAAAAATTAATTATTACAAGCTGCTTTTCTTCTTAAATAATTAAAGATTATAAACTCTAGTTGTACAGTTATTGCTGACTGTTTGGCAGATACATTTATTTGCTCAGGTTTAGCTTTCTTATCCCATAATGAATATTGCAGCATATTTTATAGTGTCACATTGTTTTAATAGCTCATGTGTTGTAATATATAATGTAGTCTTTGTTTCTCCATTGAATAAATGTTCAGGTAATAAAAACCCGACCCTTTCCCTTTCTCATTACAATAAGAAAAAATTAGGCAAGATCTTGATGCATAGGCTAGAATACAGTATGTAAAATAGAGCAATTTGCAGTTGTAAGCCTTTAAAACGTCTGTATAATGCAGCATTCATCTCGAGACCTGGCAGTAACAAGTGTATTTTCTTTGTTTTATTGCAATAATTTTATCTGCCTCATCTTTGGCACACTTGTGACATTCCTTTTCATTTTTTTTTTTTTCAGTAGAAAATAAAATATTAATGTGTGTGAATTAGAGAGACAAAGGAAATCAGTTTGAAAGCCAGCTCACTGCAGGTGGTGGCTTTAATTAACTAGTAAGGTTGAAATTCCATCTTGAAACAGAACGTAGGATTGGAGGTGTGAATTTGCTGAAATAGTTTTAAAATAAAGCTATACTCTAGAAGAAACTCGGTCAAAATGGTCTCGTGGAGTTCAGTGTTTGTGATCTGAGCAGTGCCAAAGCATGCTTGTTCAGTTAACACATTACAGTTTTGGTTTGTTTATTTCCAGCTGCCAATCCCGTGAATTCAGGTTGACACTGGAAAGTCAAACTGTTAGGAATACCAAGAACATAGTATTCATGGTTAGGAAAGAGTTCCCCTGTCCCTGGAGAGACCCCCTCACTTGCCCCATCCTTAGACTTCTTCTGATGGATGCACGCTAGTTCATGGGCTTAGGAGCCTGTTCGTAATAGGATCCCTTTGAGTGGTTACTGCAGATTCTTGAATAGGAAGTAACTGGGATCTTACTGTTGAGTAAGGGATATCTGGCATTAAGTTGGAATCCCCACTGTGTAAGCTAAAATATGTGCATGTGTTTGACAGTAGCAGCAAACTCCTTCACCTCTTTTGACACAACCAAATGGAGAGGGAGAGCTACACATGGCCAGTGTGCAGGATTAGTGCGTGTTCCCCTCAGGACATCCAGCCTCTTTGATGTCACCTAATAGGAAAATGGTTAAGGCTCAGAGGTGTCTGACCAGACTGTGTCTGAAGACATGAAGTCACTCAACTCCCGTGACAAAATGAGGAGTGCATACCTGCTCTGTTCGTGCATAGGGTTCATGGGGGAAGATGGGGCTTCCCTGCCCCTTCTACTTGTCTGTCTTATTTTACAGCAGCCAGGCACATTTATTGGGGACAGGCTTGACTGATGAGATACTGGTTTTTGGGGTGTGTTTTTATGTTGGTTTTCTGTTTTGTACAGAAATGGTTTTGTTTTGTTAATGCCTGTGAATTGTTATGGAGCCAATAGTCTAGGTGGGAATACTCTATGCAGTGCACATCTTAGCAGTTCTCTTGGGAGCAGGGAGGAGATGTGCTGGTTATTCTGTAAACTTGCTGGGATGTGTATGTTTATACAGGTACCGATACCATTTTCTATCTAAAGTAGAGTCCCCGTTTCCTGTAAGTTCTGTTAGCTTGCTGCTCTTCAAGGAGTAATTGTGAAAGAAGTCATTTGTGGCTCCCTTGGACAGCGATGGAGTTGTTTTAGAGGAGGTAGCTATTCAATAGCTGGCATATTGCAGGGATGTGTCTGTAGTCAGCAAATGCATTGTTTCTGTCACACAAAAGGCACAAGATGAACTGAATCGGCTCACGCAACCAGCATGAGCTAAGCTTTTAATTGTCTTCTTACTTAAATGATTTCATTCAGAGCCTTGCTGCTTCCGTAGTTCAGAGCAGAACTGTAGTGTCTTTTTAAGGAAAATCCATCTGCTCTTTGACATGGACTTTTTGCTCTTTAATATGGTAAGAAATACTTTGTGAATGACTTACCATTTTATTGATGTCTTCCTAGCCATACGCTATAGGTTTACATGCTTTTGCTCACATCTTCAATAAATACGAACGTTTTTTTTAATCACTGCCTTTCTCGTTGCATTGTGCAGGGTACTTGCTTTTATCTTGTGCTAAACATGAAAAATGAATTTGAGCATTAGTAGAATCCATTTGGGGACTAGGACTTTTTATTATAAATAAAATTATTCATTTGTTATGTCCAATTTTTTTTTCAGTAGACAAGGTATTGATCTCTGGATTTGTGTTCAGGATGCCATAAGAAGAACTAGTGCAAAAGGAACACAGCACCATTTGTAAATTGATTGAATGCAGTATGTAATGACAGAGACAAACATCAGATCTATGGCAATACTATATTATACAAAGCATTTTTCAACAGTTTATTGAATTGGTTATTAAAAAGAACAGGCTTTCCAGCTGGGAACAATGAGCTGGGGGGTTATCAGGACCAAGCAATTTTATAGAAATTTGTGCTGGACAGTTTGGCTCCTTCAGGAAGTTCACATGTATGTGTATATAATAAATTGGAATAAGCACTTTACAGCAACTTTTCATCTGGGATTGATTATGAAAAGGTTTTTCCATTTAAAAAAAAAAAAAAAGGAAACAAAAAGGACACTGTTTAACTGTTATATACTGAATTTTGCTGGAGTATTTGGTATTCCTATTTCCGTAGAAATCTAGTGTTTTCCACCAGAAAGTATTCTGATTGTGGGGAATAGACCATACATAAAAACCCAAAGCACGTGATATTTTCTGGCAACTTCATCACTATGTGAAGTTAATAGTCATTATTTGTTGCTGAGACAGTGTGCTGTGCTGTGAGTTACTGCAGCTTGTTCCTTTTATTAATGAGTAGAGAAAACATTAGTTGAACCAGATGCTCCTTCAAAGACTTGGTAACACCCTAAGCTGCAGCGTAATTGTTCTGGGTCTGTTGCATGGGTGGGGTGGGATCCAGGGTCAAGTGATGTAAGAATAGCATCTGCTTTGCTGTACGATTTGTCTGTTTGTGAGCTTTCTGTCATATCCTGTCAAACTGCTGTATCACTTGAGACTGACATATTCTGTATTGTCACAAATATTGTCACAATGCTTTTCTTAAAAGACTTGCAGTTAAAAAGAAATAATCCTTTTGATTACTATTGTTTGTTACTATATTTGAAAAGTAATTTTAAATTTCTTTACAGACCTGACAATTTCTGTTGAAGATAGCACACTGGCTTTGGAAAGAACAGTAGTATTCTTTCACAAGTTGGGTGGAAAACCATGGTGTTTAGCGTGTGTATGAAATTTCAATTCTTCATAGTTAGAGATGCTTTTTATTGTGATTTAGTTAGTTTGTACATTGCACATTTATCACATCTGTATTTATGCTACATAATTATGAATTTTATGATTTTTAGCCTAAACAAGTGTTAATATTTGCCATAAAACTAAGATTTAGAAAATATATATTCTGCAGTATAACTGAATTTTAAATTCGCATCCATATATTGCAATAGACTGCACTGTTACAACTACCATCATACATATCAAACTGTGTGTCGGGAAAAGTACTCTTTACTGCTTTTTACAGAAGTTTGGTATGCGTTATGTTATTAGTTTGTTTTTGCAAAATGCTAAGGAACAGTCAGGCTTCTTTTAGCTTTTCAGTAAAGAGCTAAAAATAAGGGGGTTTGGTAAAGACTTTGTAACCTAAATATGATGCTGGATGTAGCAAGGGAATCACATGGAGACAGAAAATGTTGTTTGGTACAATAAGGAGTGAACTACTTATGAATTTCTCAAAATGTCTAGTAACTCCAGAAGAAAGTACTAGGAAGAGGATGAAGTACCTTTGGTGGTGTAGAAAAGACCTCCTGAATGGGAAGAACAGATATAAATGATGGGTCTTGTGTGAAAATGGGGGGAAACTATAGAATATATTTCTTCGTCAGGAATGCAGAAGACTTACTTTCTGTATTGTCATTATTTGATAATTTCTTTCTGAGATACCAGACTGAAGCTGTTGAGCATTGGTGGAAAGTCCCAAGTGGTTTTTTTCTTCCTCAGATCTCAAATAAAGCTGTTCCACGACTCTCCCTTATATGATCAGTCCTGATCCCTCTAGTAGGACTTATTAATGCCATAATGTTTACTTGCACAAATGAAAGTAAGAAAAGCAGTTCCTATGCTTAATTAGCTAAATTAAACTATGTTGTGCAGAGGGTAAGGAGTAGGACTGCACCCCTAGCAGCAACAAGCCCGTAGATCAGCTTCACTGTATTCTCCAGCTACCTTCTGGGAAAAAGGTTCTCCTCAAACAGCCCAAAGAATGACTGCTCCGCTCTGTGTATGCAAACCACTTGAATTTCGTGGTGATAGAGAGGCCAGTTAATTATCTCAGGGCTGGAGTCGTTTGTTTGCAGTCTACAAACAAAGGGATGGTGTTTGACTCACATTAAGAAATGCTGCTTCTGAAGATAATAGATTCAGGGCTCTGTGCACAAAAGCTTGTCAGTCTGTCTTATTTGTGGGGATGGAGTTCAACTGTATCATTTGGTCTAATAAAAATACTTTCCCTTCAAGTCTTGTCTTGCTTGAAAGGTGCTCACTGTTGAAGAATGTACTTCACCATAAGGATTTACCTATTCTGTTTGCATTGTTGTAGTTGCATTAATATAATGGTGTGGATTGAAATCCCTTTCTAAATGCTTTGTGCCAGTATTTTAAACGGAAAGATCAAATTTCATCAAGGTTGCCTACTGTCTTCCCAATGTTGTGATTTTTTTATGACATAATTGTTGAGACCCTGTTTTATATGAAAGCAGCTTATTTTTTGACATTGAAAATATTTAATTAAATTTACATTCATATTTAAAATAATTTTACTGTGTGTTAGGTTAGTTACAGCCTCCCATTTTGTCATGTTTACCCTTATTAACAATTTGCAAAGCATGTAAGGATTTTCACATTGACTTACAGCTATAATTTTATAGTAACTGACTTACGTGAGTTTACTTCAAGGTTCTTGTCATTGGGGTGACAGAACTATCTGGAAAAAAAAATTTATCCATTGATATTTTAGCATAGCAAGGAACTTGGCTAAATGTTCAGTGAGGAAAAAACCTCATCCTAGGGAGCTGGAAGAAGTCAAGTATAAAACACAGAAGAGCAAAGCTATGTAGAAGGAAATAAAATTAAGAGGTAGCAAACTTTTGTATGAAAAGTGGCAGGGAAACTGGGGTGGGATTTGGAGAAGGTAAAACAAATGTTTCCTTTGAGGTTTAACACAATAATTGGCATTCTTGTTTAAGGTCCTGTTCATAAATAATGAATAATTTTAGTCCAGCAGTTCTAGTCTAGTAGAGAGCAAATTTGTAATTGGTGCGGTTATTGAACAAACCTGTAATTTTATCCTTTTTATCACATCAGTAAGCCCAAACTCAACAGCCATAAATGGACAATAGATAACAAAGACAAAGGAGGTGTTTGCCACCATTGCAGTTTTGCCACTACAGAAAATGTAAGTACCTGCATCAGTAGCAGAGAGCCATGTGCTTTGCATTCAGGTGCCAATTACCACAAACTTTATAAAAGAAAGGAATAAAAAGAATTTATTTTTTTACCTCAGCACATAACTGGATTTAAATTCAGCTTTTTTTATTCATTTTAAGTAGTTTCTGGCTAATGAAGGAGATGACAGTTACAAGCCGTTGCCATTAGTTTGTGCATGTCTGGGACCTTTTGTCCTCAACATAGCCATCAGAATGTGATATGCAGCACACACACAGTTAACTAAGTCTGGGCAAGGTATTGCATGGCTTGCTCTTATGGCAGAATATAATTAAAAGAGGTGATTGGAATACATGGTTATTCATAATAGATGTCACACAATTACCATAAGTAATGCAATACATGCAAAATCTCCATTTGTAATGAAAATAGATTTGCTGGAAAGTCAATTGGAAATTTCATTTATTGCTTATTGTTTCTAGCATATTGGAATATTTTGTGCTATTCACTGTAATATAACTATGTGTTTTCTTCAAGTACATATTTTTGAGAGGCATCTGACATCAATGTCCTGTTGCAACTCCTAAGAGGAGATCTAGTGATACAATGTTAAGCTGTCATCTCGTTTGCTGGAAAGAGCCTAAGATATAGTATTTTTCTGTTGACACATACATTAATATTCCTTGGTGTACCGTAATTATAATCTAAAGAAGATATTTCATAATTTCACAAGTAATCATCTTGTACTCCTTATATTTAAAGGACCTCTGTTGTGGTTTAACCCCAGTTGACAACTAAGCGCCATCCAGCCACTTGCTCACTCCCCCCAGTGGGATGGAGGAGAGAATTGGAAGGGTAAAAGTGAGGAAAACTCATGGGTTGAGATAAAGATAGTTTAATGGGTAAAGCGAAAGCTGCATGTACAAGCAAAGCAAAATGAAGAATTTATTAATTACTTCCCATCGGTAGGCAGGTGTTCAGCCATCTCCAGGAAAGCCAGACTCCATCATGTGCAAGAGTTACTTGGGAAGACAAATGCCGTAACTCTAAACCCCCTCTTTCTTCTTCCCCCAGCTGTATAAGCTGAGTGTGACCCATATGGTCTGGGGTACCCCCTTGGTCAGTTGGGGTCAGCTGTCCTGTCTGTGTCCCCTCCCGGCTCCTTGTGTCCCCCAGCCTCCTCGCTGGTGGGGTGGGGTGAGGAGCAGAGAAGGCCTTGACGCTGTGTAAGCACTGCCCAGAGTAACTAAAACATCTCTGTGTTATCAACACTGTTTTCAGCATAAATCCAAAACACAGCCCCATACCAGATACTGTGAAGAAAATTTTGTTCCCAGACAAAACTGGTATAACCTCCAACGATGAAGAAGAGAGAAAGGGGCATGCCATGTACGTGAAAAATAAGCAGGAATTTTCCCTAAACGTAGAGAAATGAAGGAAGAGTGCACTGTGTTGTGTCATCCTAGTACCTTCTCCAGGGCATAAAGAGTGATAAATAATGCCATAGCCTAATCTCTTCAGACTACCTGGTGTGGATGTCAGTCCTTTGAGGGTAAATCTAATTTACTGTATTCCCCCAGCAAGTGCAGATGCGTAGGTCTGAATAGAGTCCAGTCGCTGACAGGGATTTCTTCAGAGGTGACTTGAGGAAAACTGTTCACAAAAGGAATATTTTGAGCACAATTGCTTTACTCTGAAGCAGGACTAGACTTCTGGATACCTGTGCAAAATAACTGACTTTTGAGATGCAAGGTCCCAACTCTGCTGGGCATCTTGTGGTATCTGTTGTTTTTTAGGTAGGACAAAGTCCTTCCCTCCCTTTTTTCCTCCTATCCACCCTCATAGCACAGTGAACTCATGCCCAGTGGTGTGCTTTCCTCCACTGCCTGCTCAGGAAGGTAGCACGTACAGTATCTGCCACTTTGCTGTGTGCCCAAAGCTGCTCAATTGTGCTCCTTCTCTTGTTTAGGAAATGCTTTCTTCTGGGGGTTTGAACTGGCAGGTGAGACTATCAAAGGCAGAGATTCCAAATGGCCCTATAATTGCTTTGCAGAGCTTCAGCTGAGGGTCAAGCACCTTCTCTGAGCAAGGTAATTGGGTAAATTATGTTTTAATAAGTTGTCTTGTGTAAAGTTAAATATGAACATGGCAGACAATGGAGGCTTTGTTGTAAAAGGAGGCTACAGTAGGAGATGGAGTGCATAATTCATTGATACAGATGTATTTCACTTCATCACTTGTACCATATCTAGGTTTCGAAGGTTGCACCAGTGTGTATAGTCTGCTATTCATTTGCTAATGTATTTTACTTTTTGCTGTTCCTTGTAACCTGCTGACTTCTACTGTTTCTGATCAAAAAATATATAAACCTCAGCACCTCTCAGAGTGAGCTCTCTTGAGCAGATGTTCATGTTGTACAATAAAAGTTGAAAATTCCCCTACTGATACTCTTCAGTTTAACATCATACTGCATTCAGATGAGTGACCTCTCCACAGAAGCTGCCTAAGAGCTGTTAGTTTTAGTTCAGGATTTATTATCTTTATCAGTTAATAATTGGGAATGCATTGAGATGGCCTTGTTGCTGTTTGTTTCATAAAATCGAAAACTGTATGCAATGAATATGAGTTTAAACAGGTGAATTTGCAAATTCTGCTTTTTATGCAGTCTGGTCTGATGAACTTCATGTAGCCGAATACAAGGTTTTGCTCCTATGTGTACGTAAAAATGTAAACCATTTATGATTGTATTTTACAAGGGTATCATTGTGTGGTTCTGTTCTTTTTGTTTTGTTATTTATTTTTTTCTGTTACTCCCAGGTAGAATTTGCCTGGTTGCAGGGAAATGAATGTGGCCAGAATTCAGGCATTGCAGTTGAGTCGCTATGTGCACACATTTCAGGAACCCTTACTTAGGCTCAGTTTTGTTAATGATGATTCAGTTGGAATAGAACCTAGCTTATTTGGTATGTAGTTCACTTTACTGCATTCATACTCCAAGGATAAAGTTGGAAAAAAATATTGTAAGGGTATAGTTCAGTAAATAAATGGCATTCCCGGCTGAGAAGAAACCCAGAGCCCAATTGTGAAAACATTACACTTCTGTTGATGCTATTGAATTCAAAATCATGTGTGATTTGGGGAGGAAGAAGGGAGAAGTAGAGAAAGGGGAAAGGGAAATAGGTTTGTATTTGCCTTGATCTTTTGACCTTTCAGATACATCTGGGTGGTATTTCTATAGTTATACAGGTTCTTTTACAGCACACTTCTTAACTTTTGTCTTCTTTTTTTTTGGGAGGGGAGCGGGGGGAGAAATAAGTTCATGCAGTGTCTTGATTTCAGAAGTTTTAAGAGCTCAAAAAACTTTATAAGTAAACTTTAAGAAAACTTATAAGAAAACTTTATAAGCACTTTGAACTTAAAAAATTTTAGTGAGAGACTTCAGACATGGCTGCTTACATGGAGCTGCGGAGAAACTACTAGAGTATTGCAAGAAGGCTTTTTGGTTTTGTTTTGTTTTTTTTTTTTTTTCCTGCAGTCATTTTGAATGAATGTAAAACATGGAACTGCCACCCTTCTTAGGTAGTAGAAAGACTTTTTTTTTTAAAAAAAAGAAGCCACCTAATTAGTATCCAGTCATGTGGAAGGTTGCTAATGACATCTCTGCTCAATTAATGTTTCCCTACTATGACCCTCTCAATATTAAGAAAATAAGTTATACTTGCTCGTCTTTCAAAAAAAAATTCTGAATTTGACCTGGAGAAAGTTCATCACAAAAATATTGTGGAGTTGTGTAATTCTATTTTTATCTTAATCTGAAAACAGTGACGTTAATGGAATGCTGCTAACTTAGCATAATATTTTGCTGAGGTTATTTTAGCTTAGCAAACAGTGAAAGTATTCCCTTTTCCTCTCCAGTTTCTTAACAAAATAAAATGCAATGCATTTAATATCAATTATGACTTGCTTATAAATACGCATGGTATTGAATCATCTTTTTTAAATGTGGAGAAACATGCTTCTTACATGGTTAGGTATTAACTGAAAGGATCTGATGCAAACAGATATTTGCAGAAAACAAAAACAAAGAAACAGCTTGCAGTAGCATTTATGTAAGCAGTTGAAAGAGAAAAATGGGGAGAATTTTAAACTAAACTGAACTGCTTTCCCTAATGCTCATAACATCTAGCTTAGTTTTTATCATGTAGATCAACTAGTCATCTATTGTTTAATTTTCTTTATTGTTGCACAGTTAAAAGATGGAGGAAATGTTTTAGTTCAGTTGTAGTCATTAACAATAATGGAGTTGGTGCAGATCTTATTCAAACTGGAGCACCACAGAGAGAACAAATTAGACTGTTTGTTAGAAAACATATCAGGCTCAGGTTAGCCTTGAGTGGAAATGATGAGTTTTATGTATGGAGCGAGGGGCTGTAGCGCTGTGTGCAGATATGTATTTCTATATTGTGCTCCTTCACCTGCATGTAAAGTTCTCTCTCTTGTGATGATTGTTTTTATAACATTTGTTACGTATATATATACACACAAATCTTAAACTTGTTTGACCCATTTTTAAACTGTGGGGACACAAGATATCAAGATGAGATTTTTTTTTTTCTGTGTAAGTGAATGATATACTTAATCCAAACCTCTAGTGGGAGTCCAGGTCAGGTTTTATTCATCCTTAAACAAGAAAAATCTGATCTGTTTTTATGGCATTCACAGCAGCATTATTTGTTTTAGTCTAACACTGATATGTGCTGTGGATTCTTTATTCTAGTAGATGACTGTATTTTTTTCAACATTCATTGGTCTCTTAGAAGCCCATGGATTTATCTGCCCATTCGTATATGTTTCAGTGCTTGCAGAGTAGAGGATAGATGTAAAACCCCTAAAACTAGGGGTTTTTTGTTGCAAATCAAATGGATGATACTTATGTAGCTGCCTTAGTTCAGAGTTGGGAGAATTGTATGTGGGATGTATCTGGAAATGTAATGGTGTTTGATCCTCCTAAATTAAATAACAGAATGCATAATAATGAATATTTTGATATGAAATGGATACAAAGAGTGTGGCACTGCTAAATGAAAGTGAAAAAAAAAAAAATTAACTAACCAGTGGAAGTGCAAGGGCCCATTCTGTGCAATGGTTGGATTGCTGTTGTGCCTGTATATTCCAACAAACTACTGCTTTTGAGGTGTTCCTCCATTTTTCCCAATATGGGGGGGTGGTGTCAGGGGAAAGGCAATGATGTGTAGTTCAGCTTTGAGTATTTTCTCAGATCCTTCTTGATCTTTAACCGTCACATTGATGGTATCTGAATGAATTTAACTTTGTACCTCAGTTACAGTGTTGTCCATAGGGGATCATTTTATATTGCCTACAAGATATCAGAGTAAAGATAATGTGATTTGATGATTGTGTTTTGTCACAATTGAAAAGGCACAGAGAGATGCTCTATTTGTCTTTTTAAATAATGAAAGTTGAATCACAATTGTCATCTGATCTGTCAGAGGATTCAGCAGCAATAACTATCTTCCATCTCATTACTTCCTCTTCCCTTTTGAAACTTTTTAATCTTTGCAAGAAAAATTGTCGACTGTTGTAGATCTCAAGTGTTTGTTGTGCCCATTTACTGCACAGTTTAAAGATACATCCTTACTTTTAAAATAGCTTCACTGAATTGGTGGTTTTGTAAGCAGATGATACCGTTCCCAACTGTTGTAGAGACCTCCTATGTTCCTTATCGCTGCAGGTTTGAGGAGAAAAATAATGATTTACTTAATCTAATTATGTTCTTAATTCATGTGGTTGTTTAAAATGGTGGTTAAGGTTTTTTTAAGCCATGTATGTTTGGTGGCTTAGATTTTCAAAGCCATTGCTGAGATTATGATGAGTGACTCCTGTGATAATTGTTTTCACTTGTAGGCAGGGGGAGGACAGTTTAATTAACTTCAAAAAGATCAGTATTTCTCCTTCTTTAAGCAAGGTGTGTATTCTTATTATTCTTTATGCTGTACCAGTTGGTCAGTAGTCACAGATTGTTGTCCATTTCTACCCACAAAGAAGGCTAGAAAGTAGCTTAAGAGTAAGATACTCTTAAATCTGAGAAATTTGAGAATATTTTCCAGTTGGAATACAGATATTTTGGAACATATGACCTTTAAAAACATGTATTTAGAAGTGCTTCATTTAAAAACTAAAAATGCCAGTACAAATACTGGACAGAAAAGGAAGAGAAACAGTGTGAAGGTGTAATAATGTGTTCTGTTTGCCTCATGAGACAGTGGGTGTTTGTCCTACTATTGTGGGGCTGAGGAGGTTTCCTGTGGGTTCCTTGTCCCACAGTGTTGGAGTGCAATGAAAGACAGCAGACTCATATAAACCTAATGTTATTCCAAATCTTGAATCTAATTTTTGTTCTGTCAGTTGATCTGCTGCACTCTGCAAAGACTCTGATGTCAGAATTTCAGAATTCTGAATGTCTAAGAAGGTCCTTTGTGACTTCCTAATTATGTTTCATGACAGTCCTGCTTTCTTCAGTACAATAATGAAACAGAAAACTTTCAAAATTAGTTTTAATATAAACATATAATATATGCATCACAGTAATAAACCTTGAAAAACTTCCATTCACACTGAGTAATTAAATATCATTACCTTTAGTTACTACAGCATTGTCTGTATTTTGTTTGTTAAGTAAAGGGAAGCATGAGTGTTCTGCATGTACTGCAAGCAATTCAGTTTGCCCAATTAGTAAAGTTTAAGATTAATTTCAGAGGCATGTTTCATCTTATGATATTAGTTGCTTTGTGGCTCTTGAAGTAAAAATGTTAGCCTTAAAATGTTCTTTCCATATTGTTGAGGCTTAATTTAACTGTAAAACCTTCTATGCAGATTCAGTTGAAAAGTGTTTGGAATATCCATCCCATAGAAAAGAAAAAGGCAGTTGTCATCTTTCCATCATGCTCCTTGGAATTAGTTGCACTATGCACACTGAATAGTGAGGATGTAACACTGTATGCCATTTTCTTTTAATGCCTCAAATCTCTCTGTTAGAAACTGATGCCCAAGGCCTGGCCTTCACCACTGTGCAGTATTTGGTAATAAGGATGTGATGGTGCATTTGGCACTGACGAAAGGAAGTAGAAAAGTAATTAATTGGGTTTGACTCTGCAGATGACAGTGTAGCTCAGCTCATTTCAGAATATAAAAATACCCTAAACGATGGACATTTGGAAGTAGTTTCTAATAACTTGAAAATGTCTTTTACTGAAGTCATAGAAACAATAAGGAATAACTCCAAAACTGGAAAGCTGTTATTGCTTATTTCCCAGGTCCCTCCAGTACCTTTTGGCAGCTATGAGAGATTTAGAACAGTGAAAGAACAGGTAATCTGAAGGAAAGCAATATTTTTTCCCAGTTTTTCAGAAAGCAAAGATAGATAGCTTAGTGAAAGAAAAGTAATTAAATAACCTCTTTAGATTATGTAGGTCTCTATGATGGCAGTTATTAACCCAATTAACACGTCTGAATTTATTCTCCAAAACTGTATTGGTTTAGTTGTTTCAACTATATTTCTGTAAATTAGAGGTCCCAACATACATACATCACCCTATAAGTGAGGCTAAGCTAACATGGAGAAGGGAACTTCATCATCATTTACTATTACTTACTCAGGTCATGTTCAGCAAAATTCTTGAAATTTTGCTAAACTAATGATTTAAAATAATTTTTTAAGAATAAGCAAGAATTAATTTGACCTTTCAAATCTGATTTCCACCTATGAAGTTATCAAACTTAGCTTGTGAATGCACTGTGACAAGTTCTGGGTGGAAGAGGAGATACCCTTTTTTCCTGTAGTGTTTGGTTGCTTTTTCTCTAGTTTTGTATATGACTGAGTTGATTTTGATTGCTTAAAATCACATTGCCCATCAGTGGTTCAAGCTAGATAAAGAACTGAAGAATGCACCTAGTGTCTGCTGTAATCTAATCAATTTGCTTCTTTTCCCATACATAAAATACTGTAATGAATTAAAGAGACTCTGATAAAAAGGTTGGTTTGCTCTATTAATATTAGACTTAAAGACTAATTTAGGAAGCAGCTAATTTCTAAGAGAAAAGTTGCATTTGAATAAGCCTTCTGTAAGCTGGTAAACTACACTAATCTAACAAAGGTCTTGTCCCTACTTATACTTTTTATGGATTTTAAACATATTTTTCCTGTAATAATCTTTCCATTTCTCTGCCTGTTGTGCATCTCATTTAGAATATTGTTATTGGATTGAGATGCTCAGTACAGTCACAAAGGCCATGATTTCTTAAAAAGTCTACTTAAATCAATACATAGCTTCTGATGGTTATTTAGTGATTGTCTTAGAACCCTTTATTGTTTTTCTTTTTCTTGTCAAGGAAAATGCTTTTGGGAGAAAAAGAAAAAAGCTGTATTCATGCAAAGCAAGCCTTTTAGATTACTTGCCATAGTAGTTTGTTAGTAAATATTTACACTGATAACCTGGGGTGAGCTTAATGTTTTTGAATATTAGGTATTAATAAATAGTACTTCTTTAATGCCACAGTTAAATATGCTGTTTCTTTTTTCTTATGATGGTTTGGATCCACCACAGCAGGTTTTGAGTTGTGTTGAGATATACTTTAAGTCATTGCTTTCAGGAAGAAGAAAATATTGCTGACAACAAAATTCTCTTATTTTTTCCTGCCTGTTTTCTTACATAAATATTGTATTCTCATCTTGTGTACAGACAGCTCTAGCCAATAATCAGATTCCTATATCAGTTATGGCTCTGTATTTGAGCCCTTGTTAGGATCACTAAGAAGTAAGCTGTAGTAACACAGCAGAAAATACGATATCAAGAAAACTCAACTTTACATGAGGATTTGATAGAGCTGAAAAACTATTGTTTAAAGTTTCTGTGTATTTCATTGTAATGAATGAATATTCAAAATCATGATCCTTCTTTTAAATGGAGATGCATCACATAGACTCTAAAATCTAAATGATATGTGCTAGTTTCATTTGGAAGTATAATTAAGGTGTATAATGTCATTTAACTGTTTAATGAACTCTGCATAATGTAATGGAATACAAATATTTGACCTTCCTGACAGTGACTGATGGATTGAAGTTGCACAGCATGATATCATTAGAATGTCAAATAACATCATTATTCATGATTATCAGGAATTATTCAGGTGAAATGGCAAATGTAATAGAAAGCTATTATTTGTGTGTGGGCCGCAGATTGACTTTCTTTGTCAGTGGCAGTCTCTTGATGATACAGGGGGAAGATACTCCGATTTATTGAGCTACAAAGAATTAATGTTACAGGTTAAACAAATGTCAATAATATCAGAAAAGTATTTTCAGTAGGTCAGGTCATGTATTAAGTGTATAAGAGTAACTACTAGTGATAATGTTTTAATTTCTGCTTTTACTTCTGCTAAATATTGAAACCACTTTTAGATTACAGGGTTTTGCAGCATAAGAACATATCAGTAATCACAGTTTTCTGTGTGACATTTTTGATCAGCAGAAGG
Source organism: Strix aluco (assembly GCF_031877795.1). Taxonomy (NCBI): domain Eukaryota; kingdom Metazoa; phylum Chordata; class Aves; order Strigiformes; family Strigidae; genus Strix; species Strix aluco. The sequence goes on along the minus strand of NC_133941.1, from coordinate 4,684,272 downwards.
AAAAAATACCATATGGACTGTCTGCAGTAAAACTGCAATTTCACCCTCCATTCTCAAAAGCCTAAATGCAGAGTTCAGGTTTCTGTTCCAAGAGATCATTGTTTAGAATTTAAACTGAAGTCACAACTAGGTATTCTTCCTTCACTTAAATCCACAGAAAGTTGGTGGCCTGGGTCAGGAACTGCCATATACTTTCAAACAGGCCATCCAGATGCCTAAAACTGAGCACATGTTTAATGTACTTTGTTGAATTATGGCCTATGGAAAGAAACGATGTGTAACCTGTGCTGATTTGGACAATTAAGATCTTACACCTGAGACATGAATGAGCTGCGCAAATGAATTTTGCCTATCAGGACAAAAGCTGTCATAATGTTTTATGACATGCTTTCTGCTGGACCTGAGTCATGCCGGAAGATAATTTTGAGGCCCTGACCTGTAGATACCAGCTGCATTGTTCTTGTCAATGGGAGGTGACATGCTTAAGAAGTGGCTGAAGGATCAGCTGCTGTGTTCACAGTGAAAACAAGATGAAACTGCAAATTATTTAACTGACTGCACAGAAGTGCCAATTTTCTCAGAATTCCTGGAGTTTCCATAGGATTTGGGAGGGTCTATAATGTGTATTTGTATACAAACTGGATTTTATTAGTAAGAGGTGGTATACAGATAGGACAGAGGTGGCAGCATGGTGTGGCCAAGGGTGGAGCAAACACACAGTGATCAGGAAAGCTGTGCAGCTCCAGCTGTAGGATCACCACTTTCATGTCATTTTTATGTTGAGATGGGGCTGTGCCTTGGCTTTGGGCTATATGATAGGTGTTCATAGCTTTAGTCAGGGATAGGTTTCCCTACTCACTTGGTAGCACCATTCTTCTGTGCTTTGAAGCTTTAAAAAAAGTCACGATGGACCAGGGTAGATGGCTAAGACTAACAGCCCTCCTAATTACTACAGACACTTAGTTAAATACGTGCCATCTGAAGATACCAAACCTGTTGCCTTGGTGAAATACTCTTACAGTTTAACCACATACAGCGTGGAGTTTAGTAAGATTGGGTTTTGTCTCACTTCACTGTTGAATTTTGCAATTTCTGTTGAGCTCTATACAGTCTCAACTAAAGTGTCTCTTTTTTTTTTCCTCCTTTTTTCTTCCCTATAGATATACTCACAGTAATTTGGAGTGCTACTTGATTTGTATATTACACCTAAGTTGCAATCCTAATGATCTAATTAATTTTTGCTCATGATGTGTAAGTCCTAAAACCAGGCAGAAGTTGGTAACTTGGGAATATATGTGGAAGTATATTTTCTCTTCAGTCCCTGTACAATGTAAATGTACTTGAATGGGCTAACAGAAGGCTAGGTGATTTCCAGTACTTATTTTCAGGGTGTTAAAAACTTCTGAATCTTCTCCTGCTCCCTGCTGCTCTGGGCTTCTGCCTCAGTCAACAGGTTTTCAGTCTCACCAGAACTCCCACTTCACAAGTTGTCAAATGACTGCTCAAGCAGTAAATGGAAACCTTAAACATGGTGTGTGTGTGTGTGTGTGCTTTGAAGTGTATGTTATTACCAGGGAGCTGAAAAGTAGCCTATCCTTGAATATGCAAAAGATGATGAGGATAACCCTTTACCAATTACCAAAGTCTGGCAATGGGAAGGAGAGACATTATTGTTGCCGTATATTTTTATTTTTTTTTTTTTCCTTTTTAAAGCACTGGAATACAATTCCAAAACTTTGACAGAGTTTGGCCAGTTGTTCATTCCTCCATCCACTGGGTGGACAATCCTTTACATACCCAGGGAGCTGCACCTGCAGCAGTGGTATGGCTTTGTGGCAGAATGGTAACAGTGCTTATGAGATGCTTGCAAATTATATTGTGCATACACAGTGTGTTGCTCCTCTGAATACAGAGGACCCTGGCTTGCAAAGCAGTTCCAGAAGAAAAATTCCTGTGCCAGCAAACTGCAGGTCAGACCTTAGGGCTGTGACCCTGGTCATGTATACAATGTAAACAAATTCCTAAGCGATTTTCAAAATCATGTTGTGTTATCTTATCACACCTATCTTACAGAACTGAATAAAATAAACACAAAACAGCGGTAAAGGTGGTGTTAATTTAACCTTTGTGTATTGCTGTGAATAGTCCTTATGAATTTAAGCCCTTCCTACTGATTCAAATGAGGTCACTTAATAAAACTAGCTTTGAGTAAGACTTTGTAGGAGCAGATGCTGTATTTATATAACAAAAATAACATTTTAAAGTTTTATGAAATCATAATAAAAAATGAAAGACCTCATTGCATATTATGGTCTTTGATTACGTGTTTATAACTTATTTTAAACAAAAGGAATGATGGGGTCAATAAGTTACTGTTTCAGGGATTCAACTGTCTTTCCAAAGTGAGGTTATCAGTTTGGACAAAGTTTGCCAGTAAAGAAATAGAAAGGATTTTGTACATGACCAACAGTAAGCACTTACCATGTATGTATCATGGTAAGATGTAAATGTTATCATTTATCTTCAGACTGGAAGAGTTCCCTGCCCAATTTTAACCAGATTTGGCAGTGGGGCAGAGTATATGTCAAATGGAAGTAGGCAGCAGAGTGGAGGAGAGATACTAATGGTGGCCCAAAGTGAAGATTTTACCAGCTCTTGCCTTTCATTAGAGAGTAGAGAACTCACACTAAACAGATCCCCCGAGGCATAAATCCATAGGAAAATGGTTTGAGTTTGGTTCGTTTTTATTATTTTCCCTGCTCATAAAACTCTTTGTTTATAATATCATTAGTGATATAGAAATGAAGAAAGTGTGTTCCTAATTTAGAATAATATTTCTCTTGAAGTATTTTAAATATTTTAATAATATGTATATAATGTAGTAATCACAGTATAGCTTAAAAAATACCTGTATGAGAATGTAATTCATATATTCAGATACTCCTGGTATTGTTTATCAGGCACACGTTTTCTTTTTGAGAATTTGCAGTACTAGTACAAAATAATTTAATTTAGCTGATTCCATTCTCAGGTTAGTTTGTTGCTTTAGTCCAATAGCTTGTGCATATGTTGTCTTGATGAGATGGGGAAAATTGAAATGGATTAAAATGAATTTTAATGAATTACAATTACCTGTATTCATAACATATATTGAAGTAGAAATAGGTTTGTGAGCCATTAGAGTTATAGGAGCAGATCTGAATTCTGTAAGGGTGCAAAGATTTGTATTTAGCTCAAACTGAATGATAAGAGAAACTGAGTGATGATATGGAAAATAAGCATGAGATTTAGGTTTAGTCCTTTATCCCTTCAAGTGCAAGTGAGTTGGGTTTTCCATAGGAGTATACCTTTGCCATAGATTTTACTTGAAAGAAGACTAATCATGTCCAAGTGTCCTACGTGATGTCCTTGATCTCTTTTTGCCAAGTATCTTTACTTCTTTTCCTTTGGCTATACATGCCAAACAAACAGCAAACAAGAATAGCCCTAATTTTATGATTACTTGCCTCAAAAAATAGTAGGATGAAAATCGCATCTCATCAATTTTTTGTGGATATTATTAGTCAGGCCATGTGTTCAGCACTTACATTGTACTTCAATTGTTAACAACTATGGAAATGAATAAGTTTTTAAGTTTACATATGCTTATGAGTAGGACATGAATTTCCCACTAGAATGTATGTTTCTCAGAAAAATCTGTTTCTGGATGACATGCTCATTTTAAGGTTAGTAAAACAGCTTGATTAGAATGAGATTTGCCATTTATCTATCATTTATCACAATTATTTTTTTGTTTCAGATTGGTAGTCTGTTTCAAAAGAGCTCTTGTCCCAGAAAGACAATACAGATGTGTATGTTTAAAAAAGAAATGGCAGAGTCAAATAGATCTTCTCGCTTTCAGATGGAGAATTCAATGACCATGAACAAAACCTATGTCCTTAAGGCTGGAATTCTTTTGTAAAACTATGCCTGCTATATCCCATCCTGAAGTCTGTCTTTTCTGCTGTCCTGTAGGGATTCTCAGGTCTTCTATAGTGAATTCCATTGATAATTTGCTTTGATCTAAAAGATGCTGTTTTCCTGTATAATAAAGAAAATCTCCAGTCTCCTAGAAGTTGCTTTCTCTAGTTTGCCTTCCTGCGGTACTACGTATCCAAGTAGAAGTTTCAGATACTTATTACAAGGCTATTTATATTCATGACAGTTTGTTTCTATACAGAAACAACAAAATGAACTTTTGCATAATACCCTCATTAAAGTAAAATAAAAATAAGCTTTTAATAAGTCGATTGTTTTGATATAAATATGGAATGAGGAGAACACTGATTCATCTTAAGGATACAGATATTTGTATTCAACCTTTTTTCTTCATCTTAAGGGAATGTTGAATTTCCAGCAATGTAGGGCTGTGTATTGTAAACATAAAGAAATATTAGAATGATGAAGCATGAAGTACTTCTCATAAACACCTTTTTAGTCTAGTTTGGGCTTTAAAACAAGTACTGTTGTAATGGCACATGTAGTTCTGTTTCTGATGTCATAAATTTTAAGGAAATCAATAACAGTATAAAGACAGAATTAGTAGCTACCTCAGATGTCTCCATGCAAATGTAAAGGCTGTCTTGTCTTTAAGGAGCTGATGGCTATAAAGTAAAATGCATTTAAATACATGGCTAAAGATGATTAAAATATCATACAGAACCAAAGCACTTCAGCTGTAGATATTCATTAAATTGACCATTAATAACTTGCGATATAAAGGAATATTACTGTATTCATAAATTTTGTATGCAGATTTTATTAAGCTGGCATATTATATGAATTGATTCCCTGACATCTTCTGGCTGTGGCTGTACAGATAATAGTGTCTCGTATGAGTTTTCTATAATCCAGGAATTCTGATTGACTGTTTCTAGCTAGAAATTACAATTTTGTTCTGGATGGCAATTCTTTCAACCAGTTGGCAATCAAAAAACATAATTATAGTGTTGTGTTTGGAATGGCCATAGTGTTATGTCAGCATTTGTGTCACAAACTCCTTTTTTCCAAGGCTTATAAGCTGGACATAAAAATATGCTCAGACCTGACAGTTACAATGTTTTTAACATGCCAATTAATATTTTTTCAGTCCATTCTTTCTTTTTCTCATTGAAATATGGGATTCCATTCTGTACATAATATTTATTAAAATGTTAATCCATCAGACCCTTTATTAAGAAAACGTATCAATAAACCCCTAGCATTTTAGTTTTCTCCTGTGTATTACTATTTAGTAGTCGATATGTTTTAGGGCAGAGCATGAGAAAGCAAGTACAATTTTACAGGGATTCATTACTTAGAGAAATTATATGGACAGACTAACAACAATGGAGTATGCTTGTGGATACAAAACTTGAGAAATCTTGTCTTCCTGATTGTTGTTGGTGTAATTTTACTACGGGGGTATCAAGGGGAATAAAACAAATGGATGTAGTGGAGGGTTCAATGATTTTTTTAATACAAATACTGTGCTTCTTACTGTTGCCAGGTATCATGTCCTAAAATTTTTAATGGAAAACACTGGAAAGTCAGGGTAGCTTGAGGGACAAAAGTAGCGTTATTTGTTGGCAGGCCACAGTTTAAGTATCCTTGGTCCAAAGCAAATGAAAGTATGAAAGCAAGTCCAAAGTCCTAAATGAAGTTTTCTGTATACTTACATGCCGTGTGTAGCTCAGTGTTCAGGTTGCTACTGAGTTATATTTGAGAACTGCTTAATATTGTTTTATGTAGTGTATGAGAAAACATTGAGATGACCTTCTCTTAAGGACCTGCATTTTTTGTGTACTACTTGTTTGGAAAAGACTTGCAAGTTTTAGAGCCATGCAACTTTTCAAAATCCTGCTAGTCTAAACATAACTCAGTATTTCCCATGAAAAAAGCTTTCTAATCTCCTGTATTCATTTTTAATCTACAGAACGCCTTAGATACTGGAGTCTTTTATGAGTCTAATCCTGATGTCTTTATTTGATCGTTCTTACATCTAAAAAAGAAAAGTGTTATTTAAATGAAGTGATTACCGTGCAAACCTTTCTTTTGAGGCTACCATTTACATAATAGAAATGTAGATGATACTCTTGCAAATAAGAGTGCAAGAGGTTTGCTTTCTAAAGCATTAAAGCTTAATTGCCTTAAGAATATGCCTTAAAAAAGGAATTGTAATAAGGATATCTGCAGTTTTAATGGCTTGATTTTTACCAGCAAAAAGGTACTTGCTGGCGCTTTTGTGGTTTATATCTGCAGTAGAGTTGTTTTTATAAAACAATAGGCCTGTGAGCTTAACCGTGACTCAGTGTGTGTCCAAACAGGTCCTTCTGTGAGAATAGTAAATGCATTTTTCAACAAGCTAATGATGCCACGTATTTCTTGCGAAAGTCTGCTTATCTGAGAAGCGGGAGTGTAACAAAGTATGGATAATACAGCAGCTGAAAATGCCAGTTTATTACTAATGCTGTGATCAGATGTATTTTGCTTATGGTGGGAGATCTTGTGTTTTGATATAATATAAACTGAAAATTACAAATCATTCACTATTCATTAACAAGAAAAATTCTCCTTCAGTTTTTTCCAAGTGAATTATTTAGATTATTAACCAGAAGTACACTACTGAATGTAGTATCATGTACAATGATTTATCTGTGTTTATTCTTTAGTAATATGTTCAAAGCAGCTTTGATGTGGCATAAGTAATTATGAAAATTTTAACCATGATATATTTTGTATCAGTGGTTCTGAGATAATAGGATCGGTAAGTTTGATGAAGAAATTGAGAAAGAGACTTCAGGAACACAGCATTCAGTATGTTTTAGACTTGAGGTAGTTAAAAGTAAGGATGTTTCACATACGGGCGCAAAAAGAAAGCTGAGAAAACACTAAGGGCTTTGTTCATTAAAGAATTGCATGCTGCTGCCCATGCTTGACCTTTTCACAAGAGAAATATGAAATAAAAGCTGAAAATAGGACTACCATACCCACTTCTTTTTTCCTGCCTATTGTTAAAACGCCTATCTCACCAGGCTACTTCCAACAAAATGAGCTTTCCTTTGGTTATTACAGCTGCTCAGAGAAGTGGGTAAGCTCCAGGCTTTAATTATTGACTCTCACTCTGAAAATAAATAGAGAAGCCATTTCTATTAGCCAGGACTTTATTGCCCTAGGTAGCATCAGGATTTCCTATGAATTTTGTAATTAGACTGGAAACATTATGTTCCAGAAAACATAGATTTGAAAAGGACATGTTATACCACTTAGTGGGATCAGAACGGCATTTGTTAAAATGCTGTCTCAAGCAGGAGCACCAAGAAAGGAGCTGGAACTTTTGCTACATGAATGGAGGAATGAAAAACACAAAAGAAAATCGTACCCATTTCTTGGTCATGATTGCATGTTTTACCTCCTTCTGGCAGACATGCAGAAATTTCATTTTGATGCACCTTCTGTTCTCCCTGGCTTTATTGAGCATTTTCAACGCTATGTAGTATACAAGATAGGTTTTTCAGTAATGTTGTTGATAGCAGCATGTTCACTCTGGCATGGCTTTCTTTGAAAAGTGTTTCTGAACCTCTTATTCAATCTCTTATTTCAAATTGTTAGACATGTTGTCAAACAACAAAAAAAGCATAATATCTTAAATGATTATTTGAAAAAAGTATGTGCACACACACAAATGAACACACCCCTAATATTCAGAGGATTTGTAATACCTACCCAGAGCAGTGAGGCCTTCAGTGACATTTCTTGCTTACACATGAATTAAGAACAAATATCCTGAATTATAAAATAAGTAATATCTTTAGAGTATGATTAATATCAGTGTAGAATGTTGTTAACACAATTTAGGGAGAGATCTTGGTAGGAAGTAGCAGTACTAGCCTATAAAAAGTTTTCTTTAAAAAAAAAAAAAGTAGTTGGAAGTAAATCAGAATGAAAAGTCTGAATCTGAAATTTCCACAACACAATCTTAGACTGATTTCAACTGGAGTCAGAAAAATACAATATTTCGATCATAAGGAAAATATAGTTTCTGTGGTATGACAATATAATTTCTCTAGTATGAAAATATCTCCTGCTGATGAATTTCATCTTTCATACAAAGTATGAGTGTTACTCCACTGAAATATGTTTGAGTTTCTAGGACTAAAATAAAATGAACCAAAATGATAAAATTGAAATGTTTTAAGCTTATTGTAAGGTGAGAATTCATTTGAACACTTCACCTGTAGGAAATGGTATTCAAAACAACCTCTTCTTGCAAATGTTTCCATTATAATATGACTCCTTTTTTGAAATGATAACAAGTTTGTAGAGAAAATAAAATTGTTCAGGTTTGCTTAGAAATAGCGGATTGTCAGAAAGGTGGTGAGGAAGCTCCAGTCTTTGTCAAAAGGTCATACTTCTAGTGTGCCTGTGTGCAAATTTTCTACTTGGTTGTAATTCTAAAAGAAATACTCTGAGTTATTTAGAAGCAGAGCCTTGTTATAGGAACAACTTGTAAGGTGCAAGGCAGTGCTTACTTATCTTGACTCATAGGTAACAGTTAAATTACGTATTTGTAATCAGAACTATGACACACAGGGCCATGTTAGAGAGCAGAAACAAAAACCCATGGTAAGATAGTACTGCAGTGAGAAACTTTTTCCATGTAAGCTCTTTGAAAAGTTGTAATTTTGAATTATTTTTCCATTTCAGACTTCTTAAATTAGCACTAGAGACTGATTGCTGTGTTACTGCTCACTGATTTGATCACTGTATAGCATCACTTTGGACGTGTTGGTGGGTACTTAGCATGTGCAACCCAGCTAGAGGCTGAAGTCATCTTTGGGTACTCTGGTTGAATGAGGGTGATATGGTGCTTTTAGTTTTATACATCAATTATTCATAGTTGTAAGATGCTTACAGAAATTAAAAAAACATTACTAGTGCCAACTTCCTTGCATAAGTTGGCTGTGGGATGCAAGCTTTTTCTCCAAGCTTCTTTAGCCTAAAATAGACTAAACCTTCTTATCTGCTCACTTTGCTCAATACAGAATTTCCTGACACCCAAGTACACATAGAGGAACGCTCACAGACAAATTGCCATGGCAACCCTGAAGTCACCTCTCAACTGACTTTATGCTGCTTTTCTGTCCATCTCTTTCACAGTAGTATCACCAATAAATAAACTGAGAATTAAAAGACAGTTTCTTTCAAAGCATGTTTGGCAGGTAATTTGTGTGTCACACAGTGTCCCTGTAAGAATCTGGTGGACTCTGAATTGTTTATCTAACTTAGAATTTTAAATTATAAATACATTAAAGTGCAGTCCTTTAGTGAGACTAAACTAAGAGAAACTAATGAGAAACTAACAGAGGACATTTGAGTTCATATTCCAGCAAATGAAAATTTAGTTGGAAGTCAATTAAGGATGCTCAAAGTTAAAAATGAAAACATAAACCCCCAAAACTTATTCTAATTCATAAAAGCAAGTAAATCACAAATGAATCTATACCACCCTACACATGCTTCCATACATTTTTCATCTTTCTGACAGATACTGCCTTACCTTGCTAAGATTAAGGTATTTATTGTTGATTAGATGTGTGTTACTAAGCCATGTGCTTATTGTGTATTGATGAAAAAAGTATGAGGCTGAAGCTGTGTCATACTCTAGTCTGAGTAGCATACAAGGATTCTGTGTTTCCAGAGGGTCTGATTTTTTTTCTCTCCCATAGTCCTGGTAGGAAAGTGAACAAGCTTTGAAAATACAGGTGTTGGAACATTGACAGTATTGCCAGGCTTGCATGGGGGCATGGGGGAGTTGGATATAGCATTCTACAACAGGCAGAGACATTAAAAAATTGTCCTAGTACTATTTCTTCCTCTCTGATGAAGGTTTGCTACCTGTAATGATTTTTATTAAAAAAAAAAAGGAGGAGGAACAAAAAAGAAGTGGGCTACGTAACCAAGAATTGTGAATTTGTATCAAACTAAAACATCTAGAGAATCTAGTCAGTGATACAAATAAAAAAAGGGAAATATAAGGAACTCGTAACAAAATTTTGGATATATCTGAATGTAGAAAAAACTGCCTTGGCCTAATAAACCTTGGTTTTGTGTTACAGGTTTTTTCCCTCAGCTGTATTCTTCCTTTCACACCTTTCCTCTTGCTTCTCTTTCCTGTAAAGAAACATTCACGCACTTGGCAAACAGTACACAAACAAGTCCCACTGAACCCAACAGCTTAGTCAGGGCTTGAGAAAAGCACTGTGTATAATATATGTATTTTTCCCAGGATTGAGGTGGATGTTTGTTGTGTAGCAGCTCCAATGAAAAGGTTTAGATCATGCTACTTTGTAATTGGTCAGAACTGCAGCTCTCAAGGCTGTTTTGGTTTGCTCTCTTCCCTTCTTTTCATGCTCAGAGAACTAAGTGCAGCAGCATTGAGGAGTGTGTCTTGGAGTAGTGCGTGAATAGTGCGGGGTAACTTGGAACTTACCTAGAGCTGGCGTGACTGGGATGCTGAGTCCCATGTACTCTCCTATTTGCATTGCTGAATGTTAATCAAGGAATGAATGGATTATTAAGGTTTTCATATAGTGCAAGAGATATACATATATCAAGTACCTTAGACTGAGAAGTTGATAAATATTACAAACGAAGACTAACTTTTCATTCCTCTTTGATGTGCCAGAATGCTCCCTGCCATACAAGCTATCTTTGAAATATTGAACTGATATTAGAAAGTCTTATGTCTAATCCTTTCATTTATGTTGAACTTTGCAAGTAGAAACACTGAATTTTAATTTAAATTAGTTCTTTATACCCTCTTAAAGAAAAAAACCACAGCTAACTAGCTGAACAGAAATTACATTTTGCCAATCAAATTGACACTTGTCTTCAACAAACCATATTGGTGTTGGAAAGTGAAAATTTGCTGTTGTTTGATAACCTTTTTTGTTCAATATGTTTAAATGCAATTGTGGAAACATGTGCATAAAAATGTTTGGGAGCCTGTCACCCAAACAGGGTGGTGTCTTCTCTTGTTAGCTTAATTTTGCTAATTCTACTAGCCCTTTGATGCTCTGTATGGCTGTTTGCAAAGCTAAGGCTGAAAAGCCAGGAGATGTTGGACACGAAGAAACCTAGTAAAATATCTAGACAGAGTAATCTGCTGACTGAAAAATTCAGGAACTAAGACAATACTAGCAAAAATCCTGGTCAAACCTTAGAAAGTAATGCTGAATGGTGGTCTTAACAACAGTAACCAGGCGTGCTGCTTCAAACAGTAGACTAGAAACAACATTTTTCCTTGTTGAGAACAGAATGAAAATTTTCCAAACATTTTTGTTTTGATTCAATCAAAAGGGTTTGTTTTGTTCTTGAATATAAAAGAATATTTGAAGTTTTTAATGCAAATACAATTTCAAATTTAAAAAACAATTATTAAAACATTTCTTTCTGAAAATTCAGAATTATTAATAAACACTATTTTAGTATATCTTTTTAAGGAATGCTTAAAACCAGTTTTCCTTGAACTTTTCCCTTTCGAAGGGGAAGTGTTCACCTCCCTTCTTTGCTGACAGACTTCTTCAGCTAGTCATCTGTCTTGAATTTCTATTCCTATATACTTGTGCTCTTCCTTTTTAGCATTCACGTCTGTAAACACCTGTCTTACTGCTATTGCATCTGTTCTGGAGGGTCTGGAGGAGTACATTGCCCCATGTACTCCTGTAAATATCGCGGGGGAAGGGACGAGAAAACTTATACATAACTCTTTTTGGAGTGGAAGAGGTTTGTTTTCCCACACAGTAGCCATATTTTCCCTTATCTTTCTTCAAGCCCATTAAGGGGAGAGAGATGCATTTTTTAGACATTGGAAGGACAGTGTGTCTCCAGAACAGCAGAATCCAAGGAATGAGAATCTCAAAGTTGTTTTCAGCCTTCCCGAACAATTCGTAATGCTCAAAGTGTGTCTTTGAGCATTCCAGCTGGAGAAGCATGTATGAGTATCATTAAGCTGAATTGTGCTAAATCTGTTGTTGCCTCCTGGCAGATAGCTAAAGGCTTTGCAGTGAATTTGTCCAACATTGCTGTGTATGCTTCCCGCAGGTTGTTACATGGCTTTGATGGATAGGATACAGGTAGGAAAAATCACTGTAACATCTGGGAAGGCAAAAATACAGGCATAGATATTCTGCTGGAAGAAGGTGACCACCTAGACGTACTGACAGATGGTGAATAAACAAACTTGTCATGTGATTTGATCAACTAATTGTGGTTTTGGACTGCATAGTGCAGTGATATCAAGCCAAAAGCAGCCTATATTTGGTGCTGATTTGAGAACACCTGGCAGATTGACTCAACTTTATCTCCAGTGTGTAACTTCTTCCACCTCAGCAGCCATGATAGAGAAGAATGCTGTTCTGTTTCAGACACTTAGTTGTCATAAATACTGTCATGATGAATATCAAAGTGAATGCTGCTATCAAAGAAGGCAATGAGGTTGTTTATTGAGGAGAGGTGTACTTACAACCATCCTGCCTAAAACAATGACGGGTTGCTATGGATGTTCAAATGCAAAAGAAAGTTTTATCAAGTCATATAAAGCAATGTGATGGTTACAAGACACAATGGGGAGGGAGAAAAAAGACTCAGCAGAAATCTTGATTATCAGTAATGTTTCTGGGAGGAGGAGGTACTATCAATGTCTTCATAGTCTGTTATGCTTTGTATGTTTAAAATTTAAGGGTTAAAACCAACACTGCAGCCTAATAGGAGAAGAGTTCTGTGCTTGTGTGGAGAAGTTCTATTAGATGATTTAATAAGCAGTTTTAAAATTCCTGAGAGTCTTTGACGTCTGGGAAATTAAGGCCTGAGGGACCTCATCCCTGAGCAATTCAATTCTAAAAAGTATTCTGCTTTTACACAGCATTTTTTACTTGGCTTATTGATGGTAACAAATTAGACTTAAGCCTGGTTTATCTACTTTACGTATTATTAAAAAACTGAGGTTTTTTAATAATACGCTCACATTATTAGTAATGACATTTGATCTACATAAGATAGCATAAAGGAAAAAAGAAAGCAGCCTTTTCTCTCATATGCTTTAGCATTCAATGAGGCATATGCTAGATGCCACTTTTTGGGGGGAAGCAAATAATGTTTATTCAAGCCACTTGATTTTCCTGCAATTTATGGGATATGATAATTGCTGCAATTTTAAGATCAAAAAGCCATTCCTATTCATTTGAACACTAATGTCTTTTGGGGTTTGGGGACTTTCTATTAATCCAAAATGTACAAAGGCTTAAAAAAATCCCCAATTTTTGTAATATGTTTGAAGGAGTGCATGAAATATGAGTTCTCTGTGTGAAATGAATATCATGGAGAGTTTTGTCAGTAGGGGAGAATTAAGCACACTGGAAATCCATAAATTGTCAATGTTGGAATAAAAATATCTATGTGATGAACTTCAATATAATGCATCTGAAATGGAGAGGATGTATTTATATGTATACAAATATGTAGATAAAGATTTTAAAAGCTGTTATTGAGAAAAAAACTATTATAGTATTATAAGAAAGTTTCTAATTCTAACAAATGAACTCTTTAACATGCTGGTAATGCTGCTTCATTCAAATTGAAAATAAAAGGTGATATGAAAAGAATATTCCCAAAGTGGTATCCATGGACTAGAAATAAATGTAGTCGGCAGCAGCACTGTACTTTAATCTTTGTATTCTAAAGAATCTGCTTTTTTAAATGTCTCTTCATTGTGGGTGTCATACAGACATCCCGTTGCTATATCCTGTAAGGCAGAGAAGGACTGATAGTTTCTCCACAGCACTGGAGAGAAGCATCTGCAGCCTTTTTCTGGGTAAGGTGCTGTGCCCTGCGAGGCCACGTTGGGTGACAGGATGAGGGCATGCTGATCACACACTGTCTGATTTGGTGACAATGGCTGTGAAAAATGCTTTCTCCTCTAGCTGGTTCTGAAGTTTTATCAAGCTGTGACTTGTGCTGAGGACAGCTTACTGCTGGCTCCTCAGCGCATCCTACTTCACGTCCTTCTTGAAAAACTGTTTTTATGCACTGATCGATTCAGTCTTCTCTTCGGTAGTAGTTTGCTCTGAGATCTGTTGCCCACTCCTCAGTCTTGCTGTTAGCACAAGGCAAACAGTCTCTTTAGGGTGCAGATCTGAGTCGATATTGTGTGACTTCCTGGCACCTTCCAAAGGATTTGTACAGCTACTGGGTGAAATGGAAATTTGTGCAGTGTAGCCAGTGACAGATTTGCCAAGGTGATGAGGTCGGGACTGGAGTCCATGCTCCAGGCTGTTGTGGACTGTACTTTGTCATAAACATAGTCGCATGATAGGGCTTTAATAAGTGCAGTTTTATGTATCTATTTTTAGACAATCTTTTTTACTAACAAAAATCGCTGGGGTTAAGCAATGGGGTATTTAATACAGTTGGTAATATTTCCCCTAAGAAGTGCTTTCACTGTGGACTAGGTCCATAGACTGTTACCCTAGATCCTGTGCCTGTTAATGATCGTGATTAAATATCTACAAAATGAGCCCCACTCAGCACAACCAGATTATGGATTAAAACAATAAACCATAATCAGACAAGAGTGAAAGCACGTGCATCCAGGTCCTCACAGGTTTCTTTAGATGATACTGCAGTAGTTCACAAACTGAGTAAGTTCAAACATGACAAATTAGCAACCTAAATTTATAACCCATTTGTTGATTGCAGTTAACTACAAATTGTCCAGAGTATTACCTCATTCCCATCTGCCTATTTGCCAGTATATTAAAATATCAATTGTGTGAAACTTTATTGTAATTTTCTGGTGTCCGTAAGCAGGAAGACTACAGAACTCGGATGCTATTCATATTTTCTCAAAAAGAAAGCTTTTAATTGGTGATAATAAAACCCGAAAAGGTCTTCTACGATGAAGAACATTAGGAAAATAAACCAGAGTTAATTGGGGACAGAAAGCATCACAAAAATTTGCCTCCCAGTCTAATGATAGCATAGGATCCCAATAGTTTTATGACTGGGTACCAAAATATGTTAATATGCATGGGTTTACTTTTTGCTGATAACTGAACCATCTTTTACTGCCATAAAATCAGGGGGAAAAGTCCTAGGAAAAAAGCCTTGGGAGGAGGGGAAACATCTCTGCTAGGCAATTGGAGAGGCTTCCTACAGAGAAGCAACATCTGGTAGGTGTCATACTTTTGATAAATTTTCTTGAAAGCTGTGTCAATGCAAGGCAATATTAAATGGGCTTTCCTAGGTATAAGAACTTCCTTTCCAGCTTGAGATAAAGCCTTACATTCCAAACTGAGGAAAGAAAGAACAGCTGGCAAGATTTAAAACTTGTTTATCATAGAAACTCAGAGCATGGAATGGGTTAACTCCCTACAGAATGCATCCAAGAGTTCTGGCTGGTATGTAACACCATTTTTCTGGAGCACATGCAGTGATTTCAGGAACATATTTTTGTCCCTCTTCTGTATGTCATATTTATTTCATGCATCTATCGTATTTATGTTTTATAAACTGAAGTTATTGGTCCATGTTTCCTTAGTCACTCTGAGTTAAGAGGGTTACATATGGCTGACTTTTAGAGACCGTGAAGCATGAGAAAAAGTGAATCAACATGTTGTTTTGTACTTGGTGTTGGTTTTTACTATAAAATCAGCAATGAGAGAGAATAGAGCCTAGAGGAAAGGCAGAGAAAATTTGGTTTGGATAATTGAATTCTCACTAAAGACCTATGCAGATAATGCAACTAGTAAACTGCTATTACCCAAGATGAGTTCTCAACATCCAGTGGTTTACTGAATTATACCTGTTCGCTGAATGATTAACTTCTCTGTTTTATTACCAGTGCATGCATAAAGATAGTATACAAATAAAAAGTCAAAGATGCCATAGAGTTGAGGTATTTCCTCGTTTCTCTTTTGTGAACCTTATTATTAAGTCAGAGAATCAAGTAATTTTTCCTTTGCAGCTGTAGTGGAGGTTTTTGGGAAGAGTTAGAGTGTTCCTCTTGAATGCAAAGATTTTTATTCTCTGGTAGGAGGCAGCTGTTCTTTAGTAAACCAACCCAGAAAACTTTACCCAGTAGGTTTCTTGTTTTCTCTCCACCTTTAGAATGCAGAGAAGTGCAAAAATTAAGTCTAAGAGATATATTTGTTGCTACTGTCTTATATATGAAATAATAACACCTTTCCTAAGACTTTTTAACAAATGTGTGATCAAGTAGAGGCTGTGTTGCAGGGTGCGAAGAAATGAAGGAGTGATGATATCAGGAGGTAAGTCACAACCCAGATTTCTTGCGGCCTTGTGGTTTTCTTACATGCTCATTCTCAGTGGATTCCTGCACAGATATTGAACTGAAAAACTGCAGGTATATAAGGTGTAAGTTTGTGTGGGTTTTGCAATTGGAAAACATTTAAGATCAGTTTTATTATGTTCTGCTTCATACTTTAGAACACATTTCTGTAGTGCCATATAAATATTTGAAAAACATCAAGTAGAAGTGAAGAATTACTGGCACTTGGTTTTGAGACGTGTATTTTCCAGAAGTTGGAAACAGCTGATCTGTGTTATGAACTGAATTATATTCCCAAAAAATCTTATGTTCCCTACTATCAATGTGGAAGTAAGGGTGAGTGAGTTGTGACTCTGATGCTCAGTCTGAGAGTTAGTCCCTGAAGCTCAGCACTGGCTATTCACAGCATCCATTTGGGGAGCCAAGATAATAAGAAACAGCTTGTGGTCTCAGATTGATTCCTGGTCCCAGATTAATTCCTGGTCTCAGGAAGCTGATGTATGCCTTGTCCAGCTTCTTTCCAGGTCATTTCCTCGAGCATTCTACTTTGTTTCCTTTAAAATGAAAAGTACAAAAATACAAAAAAGAATTATTGACTTGCCATTAATATCTTCGTGTTTTAATTTCCCTTAATCTTTTCCATAACTTTCATGAATTACAGTTGTCACACACATTCACAAAACAGACTGTTAATGGCTATAGGTAAGGAACAGTCTGGAAAATTTCCTTTGGAGGTTTTGAAAGGTATTTCAGGAGAGTTTTCTGATCTGTGTGACTGTTAGGAAGATGTGTGGCATTGGTCTCCAGTTTTCTCTAGTTTCTTCTCTAACGTTCCACACCCCCCAAGTTTTTTAAACAGTACAATACAATTGCATTAGCAAAAATGGAATTTTTAAAGAGCTGACTGGCCAAAGAAGAGATGTTGTTCCTGGATACATTTTTATATGGTCTTTTAAGAAAATAAGATATATCCTAAGGAAGATAACTTTCAAACTACTGGTAAGTGGCCACATATATCTTTTTTGAGCTATGTGTTTGTTTTGTTGGTTTTTTGTTTGTTTGGTTTTTGTGGGTTTTTTTGTTTGTTTGTGTTTGGTTTTGTTTTTGTTTTTGTTTTTTTTTTAAATTATGGTTCTAGCATAATTCCACGTATTATCAATGAAAAGAGGGGAGAACGACTAGAATTTGCAGGGCTGCAACTGGGATGGAGGAGTGAATACTTCTACTATTTGCAATTAGTCTTAAATCTGAACA
This sequence comes from Strix aluco, assembly GCF_031877795.1. Taxonomy (NCBI): domain Eukaryota; kingdom Metazoa; phylum Chordata; class Aves; order Strigiformes; family Strigidae; genus Strix; species Strix aluco. The sequence continues at coordinate 4,666,652 of NC_133941.1, read as the reverse complement.
TTTCAGGTGAAGTCAAATGCTTTAAAATTAAATGTAGAAACCTTTCATCTCCTTAGGAGACATAATTCCATACAGAAGGGAATACCTTTGTGAGCAGAGTTTGAAGACATCTACTTCACACTAGCAGCACAAGCAATGAGCGGGATTACAGAGTTATAATACAATGGCCTAAGGGACCTATTTTAATATCACTAAGAAAAAAGTAAATTATAATTTCTTTTAATCCTCTCATAAAAGTTTAATTAAAGGTTTTGTTTTCTTGAGACAGTCCTACCTACTATTGGCAGTAGAGTAAGTTGGTGTGAAACTTACATGTTACAAGTGCAAAATATTTTACATTTGATGAAAATATTTTTGTGTGTGTTTTTTCTCTTTAGTTGTTTAAAAAAATTTGACTTTAAAAACAAACAAGTATTGAGAACTGGGAAGATCTCAAAATATACCATATTTCTTAAAACTAAGTTACAGGTATCTCATTTGGGGGATGGAAATCTCACCTTTTACAATACTTATTTTGATGAATTGCTTTAGATATGAACTTAAATCTGAAAGAAGGACAATAAAATATTTTGGTGATATAAATAATGTAGTATCAAAATACACAGCACTTTGTTTTTAGCCCATGTCTTTTTTGATAAGTATTATTGACTTTAGTGTTGAAATTAAAGCAAACATTTGTGAATTGTACTGCGAGTACAATGAATAGGTATGAGGAAAGGTGTTGTTTTGGTCGATTGTATGGAATGTAACACATTTTTATCAAAACTCCATTAGCTTACTGCTGTTTCCCTGCAGTACAAATATGAGGAGCTCACTTTTTATAGGTTTTTGTTTAGCTTCTGGTGTCATCTTGCTGTTTTTTCGTAAGTTCCTAAAGCATTATTACCATTCAAAGCACAACTCTTGTATTACTGCAGAGAAGCAAATCATCTGAGAAAGCTATCATCTCATTGGTAAGGCAGGTGATAAGGTCTTCAAGAGGCTGGATTCAGCTCTGCCACCAACTTTTGTGTTCTTTTATCTTTGTCTCAGGAAATCAGGAATTGCAGTGCTGTTCTCACAAGGCTGTGCAGATATTTTCTGATACCAGAATGTTTGTCATTTGACGCCTCAAATAGCAATAGGAACATTAATGCTTGTAAGATGTTCTGAGATGCTCGTTACTACCTACGACACTGTCATCATAAGCATTTTTAATTACTGGGAAAAAAGATGATACAGTTAAAAATAGCATGGCACAGTTAAACATGAAATACAAACATTACTTGAATCCATTCTTTCAGCCAAAACAAAATCAGAGAGATGCAGATCATGAACTACCTTATGATTCATCCCCAAAGCCTAACATTAATAGTGCCCTATGTTTTGTAATTTGTTCAAACTTTGCTTTTAGAGGAGAGAAAATATATGTGCGGGTGTTAGATATGTTCTGCCACTTGCTGCAAAAGTGGAGTACTCTGCTTTGTATTGGTATGGTTAGGTCATTTCTTATTCTTAGATCCATATGGTACTCTTTAAAAATTAAAAATATTCCTGAAGAATAACTTTTAAAGTAAACTTTCGCAGATGGGTTTTGGTAAGATGTCAACAAACATGACCTTTCAATCTCTAGTGCAAATGGCAATAAAAACCTAGCCTATCTAATCTGCCTGCAAATAGCTGTAGCTTCACTGATCTAGTCTAATCAAAGGAACAAGCCCACAGGGGTTTAAAGGATTTCTTGCTGTTGCTGCAGCCATTAATTTAATTGCTAGAGTACAGTGAACTCTCAGAGTACAGTAAATGTTTGGATCTGCAGGGAGATAAACAGCTGAACCCTTGGAAAAAAATCTGAAGCAAATAGGGTTTTCTCTGCAATTAGTGTTGTCTTAAAGTATGTTTTAAAAGCAGACCCCAGTGGAGCTGACATGAGTTATCATCTGTATTTCCATAAGATGTACCACTTGTTATTCCAACATGTCCTACGGTAACTCCAGTGAATGGGCTGAAACTACCAAGTGGAATGCTGAGAGATAACTTGTGCCACTAGTGCACGTGGGGGTGGTAATGCTCATTCCATCATCTGCCTCGATGCTGCCACCCTCCTCCTTTTAAAATTATAGTTTGAATTTTGAGGTGCTTTTCTGCCAAGGATGTATTTCAAGGTGCTGCTGCACTTCTAATTACATTTAAAGCTAATTACTAGACAGGGCACTGCTTAAATTATTAGTGGAATGTAAAGAACTGATGATATGGAGGAAAAAGGACTTCTTGTTGGACAGAATGTACTCTTAACTGTGCAGGGCTGAAGTGATTCCAGCTAGAGGAAGGTTTCTGAATTTTAATTTTCTGTGGTGCTTCTCAAACCAATCAGAGTTGCCTTCCATTCAGTCTTAAGGATATTTTACTTTTGGTATTAGTAAGAATAGAAGCATGGCTTTAGCAATGCTTGTGTAAGGTGTCTTTTTGTTTTAATCAAGAGCATAAAATTAATGTTGTTTTCAGGAAAAATTGTTCCTCTGTAAAACTTTGCAAGCAGTTTACTGGTCAGCAAAGTTGGGTGCTTTCCCTTTTGGCAATGTACATTACTACTTATGGAATGATGAATCGATTTCATTTAATAATGAGAATTGGCTTAAGGCAAAGCCAAACTTAGAAGAAAACAAAAGATTCTTATTGGGTTAGACTTTAAATTGCCCTCTACCTGCTCTCCACCTCTGCTCTGACATGTCTCCTTGTGTTGTTGTCCTCCTGCTGGCAGATGTAGGACTTGGGAGAGCTACTGTCAAGGCTGTGGAGTTCAGGTGACAGAGGAGGGTTGTAGATGTGGATGCAGATGTTCATTTGTTTGGTGGGACAGTTCACCACCAAAAGGAGTAGATTTTAAAATCATTTGTCGGTGGAAATGAGGGATCCACAGTACAGCTGTAAATTCTTAAAACGTTTGTGTGAGATTTTCAGGTGATTACATGAGCAAGAATTTATTTTTATAGTATGAAACATGGTTGTGAATTCTAATTAATGAGTTACGCATACTGGAGATTTAACTTAATTTTACCCTGCGGCGCTGCAAAACATTTAGGAGAAACAAGACTTTCCATGATATCTTTTTAGTGCAGAGTGTGAGAGTACAAATGTATTAAGAGATGCATCTGTCTGCTTTCTTTATAATGGAAAATTGAAGACCTGCTTTTGGTTTCCCTTTCTCATCCACAAACACCAGTGGATTTTCCTCGTAATGAAAGACGACGAGTTTAGTGGTCCCTTCCAGCTTTGCAATGTCATGCAGTTCATTCCTTGCTGTCTCGTGTACCTTGGGCAATTTTATGAAATGTATTTCTCACTGGGTTTGGCTAATCCAGTGGAAGCACTAATGAGAAAGTTTAAAAAAATGTAAAAAATTGTCAAGTTCATTTATAGATCAAATGTGACTACTGAAACGCAGGAAAATTCTATGGAAAACTGTTAGTGCCTGACCCTAACAGCATGATCCAAATCACAATATTTTCCAAATGTACACTTAAAACAACCCCTAGCTTGTGAACAGAACCTCCACACAGTGCTGTGGGGAGCCCTGCATTGAATCATGCACGTCTTTCTTTAATGCAAATGACTTTACAGTTTGGTTGTTCAGTGAGCAGCATCACATCAGTGTGTCCCAAAATGGGGTTTGGAAGCTTTCTTTGCAGTACGGTGCAGTCCTCAGGGGAACCTGCTTTGTGCGTCACATGTGTCACACTTGTTCTGTAAAACAGCATAAGAGCTAAGGATAGGCTTTGAGAACTGTTTAGGCACTAAAAATCCAGCTGACTGTCCAACAACTTTAAAATTACGTTGGTGCATATTAATTTTTAATGAAGCCCTTTCATAGTTCTGTCTGACCACAAGCAGTATTTTCTAAGAAGAAAAAGAAGCACTAAGTATCATTTAATGCCTGTTAGTGACTTCTTAATCCACGATGTGTACTTGCTTTTTGTTTGTGTGTGCTGCTTCAGAAGGGAATTAATTTCTATATGCTGACATTGTAATCTAGGACTACAGTATCAATATACTTAAAATCAGTCAGGTATAGAAGTAAGAAAATTCCAACAGTGCCCTCAAATTTAAAAAAAAATATTGCTCAGGCATACAGTAATTAAACTGTTCATGACTGCATGTAATTACATCATTATGTACACAGTCCTGTTTCTGTAATTTGGATCATCGGAGGGCAAAATGTCAAAATCTCTGTAATGATGTTTAATTCCAGTTTAACACTTCCTGGAGGATTTGCTTTGAGTTTATTTTCAAACCACAAAGCTTAGAAAACCCTTTGAAGTTTGTGTAAACTATGTAAGTTACAGTGACTTTTCTAAATCGGTTTGATAATGCAATGACTAGATGCCATACCTTCTGATCTATCTCTTTGTTTCTAAAAACCACACAGGACTTACAGTAACCTAATTCTTTTAGATTGTGTCAGTACTTTCAGGAGGTTAAATATGGGATGACATTATTTCATTTTTCACATGAATACATCCTCTCACTCTTTTAGTTTGTAATCACTATACAGGAATTTTATGTGTTGGTGTGAGTTTTTGCTTTGAAATACGGTATAGGAAGTGCAATTTGACTCTTTATTTAAGTCTGTACAACAGTATAATGTGGCCTTTATTGTCCGTGCTGTGTTCTCATTTGTTTAGTTTAAAAAGAGGGGTGTATTTTAAAAGAAGATGTGCCTTGAGAGCTATAAATATACATGTGGGTTTCCCCCTCCAGTTAAGATTTTTCACTTTGCAGAAATGTTTTAAAAAGTAACCATATTCCTAGAATGATAATTCTGAAGTCTTGTGATTAATTACTACTGTACTATCATTAAATCTTGAGATATTTAAAGGCACTCTTTCTTACAGTTGGATTCATCTTATGAAATTAGTAACTGTGCAGTTTTGGTTTTTTAATAGATTTCATCTTTGTTGCTCACAAGAGTCTGACCACTGAATTCAGTAGGCTTTGAATCAAGATGTAAAACAGGATTAAAAGTTACACTGAATCTTACCAGACATAAGATCTTCCAGTGACTGACTGTCTTTGACCTTTAAAAGATTTTTGCCTCTTCCTGCCTCATTTTCTCTCTTTAGCAACAGTGAAGCTATAATCAGTCAGTAGAAGTTCGAAGAACTCAGATTTCACTTAGGTTCTGAAATGATACAGTGGAAGAAGTGCCAGTTTCTCCGTGGATGATAGAGTGAGCCTAAAGCAGCAGGATTGCTAATTAGGCAGAATCTAAGCCTCTGTGTCTCAGTTTCTCCATATACCAGGGCAGAATAATTGTTTCACTTCCCTCCCATGTTTTTTTAGAAATGTACTCATTAAATTGTAACCTTTTTGAGACAGACTCTCCCTTATTATGCATGAAGCATAATAAGGAGATAATTTTAGTATAAATTAATATATAAATTAATAAATAGTTTGGGCTTAAAAGATGAATAAAAACTGTTAATTTCTTTAGCAGACACGTGCTTACTCTGGAAGCCAGAGATATGGTTTAAAATTTGTATACAAAGTTTTTATATTTCAAAGTGCATAAAATACCGGTTGCAGTTCTCATCAAGAAGAAAAGTTATCTACTAAGTTAGAATACCAGGTATCTTTGATTCCTTCAAGAATACTGATAGGTAGCCATAGCTCTGTCTATAATCTCTTGGGATGTCTGTTTTGTTGTTTGTGTAGTGGACAGGGTGAACGTGATGCCAAATTATTAACTAGTACAACAAGCCAACAGACTAATAGTGTTTTAAGAAAAGCTTGATCCTTTTCACAAGCTTAATAATAGTATATGTTCATTGTATGCTAGCTCCTAGGGACACAGCCTGGAAATCAGGAGTGCTATTATACTAATTACAACATGGACACAGAACATAAGATGTTCCTGCCCCAAAAAGATGTGAGTGCAATTTATATGCAAATTGCATATAGTTCCTTTAATAGTGGTGTATATGAACGGTAAATGCCCATTATCCCCTGACCTTTCTATATATGGAGCTTTGCATATATAAAGAAATGAATGAAAGAAAATGACTTTACCCTACCAGATTTGAAAGGTAGAGACAAACCAGTGCTTATGGAACAACAATTTATAATCTAAGTGCCAGGAAGATGTCTCATTTACTAGAATGCAGCATCAAAGTGGACAAGAGATACTGCAGAAAAAACAAGGCTTTCAAGATACCTTGTAAACATACTGTAAAATGTCCTAGTAGCTTGTTAGATGAGAGAGGACTGCAGGTTTCAAATGCCAAGAAGTCACTGAAGTGCCTATTGGCTAAAAGGAAGGAAAATCAGATAGGATGGGCTTTTAAAACTTGGAAAGGTTTTGACTGCCAGGCTTAGAATAATCAAAGACTTTATTTCTTAGTGAAAAAACTAGTCATACAAGAAGGCAAGAAAGCTTTTTAAGACTTTATAAGGAATATTTAGCACAAAATGAGGAGTAGACGAGCCATCTATCCCAGGATGAGAATAATTAGAAGAAAACCAGCAGTCTAAAGACAAACAATTAGAAACTGGCATACATCCAGCTGCTATAAAGTCAGGTTATTCTAGGGCAAGAAATATACCACTGTATACTGAAATTACAGTCAGCTTATCTTAAGCAGCAGCTTGTATCCAGGCAGTGTCTGGTGTTCTGTTCTGAACAAACAGAAACGGTATCTCACTGGCAGAAGAATCAAAGATAAATTCATATGCTAAGGTGCCACTTGTCAGGAATTATGTATTTAAACAGACAAATTCTTCAGGATGCTGATACTGTATGTATTGGGGGTTGGGGGGAGAGAGAGAGAGACAATTTTGAGGTTAGACAAACACCATAATCTTATACAGCTACTTCAAGAATGCATTTTGTAAAAATGTGGAAATGCTCTGTAAGAGGCGATCTTGTTTTCAGCAGTATTACCTGCCATAGAGTATTTGGTGGGGTGTTGGGGGAACCTGGCAGCAACTTTTTTTCAAACTTTACTTAATGAAATATATGCTTCTAGTACTCTCATACAGAAGCTTATTATTTGTTTGAAGAACAGGTTCAGCAACATCAAAGCACCTCTGTTCCCCCTCTGCTACTTCCAAAGACAGCTTCTGGTGTGATGCTTCCAAATATATTTGGCCTTTGACCTCAAAGCAAGATTTACATTGCTATTCATATTGTCAAGAACCTTCTCGTATGGCTGTGGGGAAGATGTGAAGAGTTATAAGCATGTGGTTTCAGTTGTGTGTTACAGATAATACAGGCTAATATACTGATCTGATAGTCTTAGTGTTTCATAGTCTTTTTGTGGGTTGTTATTATTTCAATTCTTAAAATACAAACAATAATTTAGAATACAGAAGGGTGACTGGAACAATCAGGATGCTAAAGGAGTTGCCTCGCAATTACGGTCTAAAAAGGATGGGACATTGCATTATGGAGAGGAGGAGACTGAAGAGAACATGATGATTTACAAAGTTCATAAGAGCCATGGCAGGTTTAAAAAAAAAAAAATTAAAACTACATATCTTCCTCTGTTCATTTCTTGCTGAATATCCATAGCCACAGCCTTTCCTCTAGACTTTAACCTGAATGCTGTTATATGGTGCTTCTGGAATTTGTCCTCACAGCATTTCAGATGATTAATAAATCCACAGTGTACGTTTTTTTCCTCTTTCCTCTACCCTTCCTCTTATTCTTTTGTTACTGTTCTTCCAAGTAGCACCAATGGCAACATATTTTACAAAAGATCCAAAATAAAATGGCTCTAGTCGTATATTCTCTCTCTTTTTTTTTTTTCCTCTAAAAAGCATTTCCTTTCTGCAAAGCATATCAAGAGCAACAAACTGCTGTCAGATCTCAACATTCCTTTGTTTTGTTAGTTTTGCAGCCATAGAGAGCACATGTTGGAAAAGCACATGCCACATCACCAAAATGCCTTCCCTCAGGGAAGTGCAATCCACTTGAGCATGTCTGAGCTTGTTTTCAACTTGTTTTCCTTTCTTGCCATGATTATTTCTACTTCGCATGATATTCTTACAGGCAATACTTTAAAATCTAACACACAAATGCACCCTTCTCATAAATCACTCCTTTATTTAAGAGTGTTTTGTTTAAATATAACAATCCTATCATTATTTTCCCAAAATGACAACTGCTTAGAGTCCTCCTTTCTCCCATGTCAGCTTTGAAAGCTTTAATTATAAACTCAGCTGCAATAATCTTGTTCCAATACAGTCAATGCAAGCATATCTATCATCCTTTAAATCACTTTAATAACAGTGGCTTTTTTGTTTAGAGTAAGTGAAGCTATTATTATGACCAGAAAAATATCACAAATTTTATTTGCTGGATGCAGCTCGTCATACTGTGTGAAGTCCAACCACAACTAATAAAGTCTGCAAGGGAGAGGAGTGTTATCCTTCCAAGATAACTCAATCTTATCTGTATTTCTAGAAATACAGAAAACCTAGAACATAACTGACATTACAAAGCCCGCCAGGAGTTAGGAAATACCAGAATTAAGATAATTTGTACATGGTTTTTTGTTTCCTGTCTGTACGTGCCATCTCTAATTACATGATCACACAATTTCTTTCTTTAAGATCTCTGTGTCTTTCAGTATGCAGAGAGAGTGGTGCTAGCTTCAGGAGCAGCTGTTGAGAGTTTTGCATGATTCAGTATATGGTCCTAGTTTTTATACACTGTACTAGGACGTTTGGCAGTATTATTTGCTTTATGGACTTTCCTGGGACACATCACAACTGTATGTATGAACTTCACAAATGTAATGAACTGCTCACACTGTCTGCTGGGAAATGATGTGATGGTGTTTATCCTCACTTGTGAAGGTGGAACTGAGGAGCAGTGAGCATAAACATCAGCTAATTTGGGGACCCCGGTTTGTTTCATGTAGCCTTGTAACGTACAAAGTTTGTATCTTCCTTTATTTGCAGCTGTAAGAAAAAAAGGAGTAGTTTTGCAAATCTACACCAAACTAAGGAATATTCAGTGAGCAAAGAACTGAAGTAACTTATTTTGCATCACACCCTGCAACCCTAGTTTCTGTTGCCCTTTTCTAGGTAGTGCACAATCCTCCTGTTCCATTCACTTTAGATAGCCTCTATCCTTTTCTCTCATGGCCAGTTGGCTACCGGACCAGATTCTTCATCACTCGATCCTTTTCAAAGTCTTCACACTGAACTACCATTTCCCTTTCTCCACCACTAATTTTCTTGGTCTCTGAGTTCTTAACAGGACAAAGAAGCTTAAACGTTTTTATTTTTTGTACTGCAATCCTTATCTCAAGGTACAATTTTACCAATTGGTTTAATTCTCCCCCCTGGTTTGAGCCAGTTTTTAGTGGCAGTAGAAGTAGTACTTAGGAGTTCCTCCACCCGTGAGGACGTGCGGTGAGGGTAGCGTACAAGCGGTTGTATCTCATGAGAGATATGTGAGGAAAAGAAACCTGTGGGTGGTTTGTAAGAACAGAGCAGGCCCTTTCATGTTAGTGCTAAGAGCTGTGGAAGCATCAAACCAACATATGGAGGCTGTATGGTGATGCCAATTATTGACTGAGAATGTTGAAATGGCACTTCTTCAGCTGGCTTTATTGCACATCCAAATGTAGATGGATTTTTGACAAAGATGCCCAGTAAGCTGCTCCTTTCCACTACTTACACTTGAAGTGCAGGAGGGTAATCAAGGGAAAGGTCACCAAACTTTTATAAGAGGTAAAAGAAACTTATTCACCACAAAGCCTGTTGACCAAAATAGCTGAAAAGGTTGGTTAAATGCCAGCTGCTTGGAAACACTGGTGTTAGGCATTAAATGAGAATTTAGCTGGATAATGATCCGCATGCAAAAGTGCAGCACATTTCTCACAGAAAAGCAAATGTTCAAATGCTTTTAAAGTTGGGGTTTTTTGACAATAGGGTTGGAGGGGAGGGCCAATTCCTTTGGGGTTGAGGGTGGAAAGGTCTGGATCCATTAATTCAGAGATTTACTGCATAAAGAATGCCTGCACTTCCAGTGAGGTATTAGAACTGTAAAGTTAAATATTTTATTATAATATAAAATCTAGAAATTGGTAGTTTAAGGAACATGACTGAGTCTTGAGCATTTTTGTGTAGGATTAGTATTATAAGCATTAATTTGTTAAAAAGTGATAGATATTTTTGTAAGCGCAGTTCTGCTGAATATGTTGTGTAATACTGTAATTGTACATGCTTCCTTGGAATTGGTATGTGAATCATATTTACCAGTAGAATAAAATAATTCAATCAGTGAATGTATACAAATAGTCCATTTTGCAAAATAGAGTATATATAACAATGAAACTTGGCTTTAATCTATTTGCTGCAGAAAGCACATTCTAGTTTGTCTGTGCATATTGGACAGTAAATCAATCTTCAGCAAAGATCTGCTTAGGATTTTTTTCCCTAGTAAGTTCCTGCAGTCACTGTGATATTTAACACCCAATATAGGGAGATCAGACAGCCAGAGTAACCTGGTTGGGCTTCTACTAAATTTCATTGTGGCTCTTTGTGAGCTTCACCACAAGCTTATGTGTCAGTAGACATCTGTGTATACATGTGTGGAAAGGAGGGGAAGAGAGTGGGAGTTGTGTGTGTGTATGCATGTGGTAAATTTTCCAAACACCATGCAGCAAACTGGTGGTATTATTTTGATAGGGAGAAAGTATCTGGAAAAATACCACTATGGTAATTTGGTTTCTAGTGTCCTCTTGTGTGACCTTGGATTATTTAATTTCATTTTTCAGTGCTTCATTTTTTCCATTTGTAAAACATGAGTAATTCTAGTACACTAGCCCCGTATTTGCTTGCTTAAAAAACTGATGGTTTTTTGCCTTGTGTAAGGTTTGTTCAGTGTGTTCACGATGGTTCAATCCCCTTGTTGCATTGTATATTAGTTACTCAACTCATGATATATGGAAAATCTAAAACTTTGATTTTATTTTCTGATTGCATAATTACTGCAGGAAACAAATCATATTGGGCATTTAAAAAATAAGACACTATTTAAAATAAGTTTAAAGTAAAATCACTGATCGCGAGTGTCATAAAAATACCTGGTCAAGTCACAAGGTGATACTATGTAGGCAGGATGTAAGATTCATAGCTTCGGTAACAATGGAAAATAATTTACAGTCAAACCCAAAGTTCTGCATTTCCCTCTGTCCTTTTTCCAGTGTTGTTGCCTATTTTTAAAGCAACTGACCAGAGGGCTCACCTAGAGACCATTTCATTAGATGGTAACTAGGACATTGTTGTCTGTGGTGTATTTACTTGGTGCAAGTAATGGAACATTAATCAAATATTTTTTGCAATTGACTGTTCTCCATGGTGGGAATACCGAAGAAATAGCAGGGTTTGGGAGCAAATAGAGATGATAAATTAGTTGAATGCTCTTATTGTGTCCCCTAGCCCATTGTTCTAAGTGATTCTGTGTGCTTTTTTATCTTTAAATGAGGTAGGATTGTTTTTACTGTTTCTGCAGATGTGATTGTCTTTGAGAAAAGCATCTGCATTTATTTCTTACAAATTGCTAGTCACAAATTTCTTCTGCTGCTATAGTTTTGCATATAAACAGCCATAGTTTTTTTTCTATAAAAATGCAATAACATATGATGCTACTTGTCAAGCTGTATTGTACAAAGAAATGTATCTTTGTGAGGTTCAGACAGGACAAGCTAAATAAAATGACTCTGTCATGAGGAATTTTAAGAGACAGTCTTAACTGTGTTTGCAAAAAAAGTTGCAGAGGTATTTTTAAGTTCTGATAAGTGCCCAAACCTCTGAACTGTCACGCATAAAACATGGCTTTTAAAAATGGTTAGTTATTAAATTTACCTTCATTTGAACAAATGAATAGATACAAGACAGAAAGTAGTCTCCTAGTTCTAGCACTTAATTTAACATAAAAATAACAAAGTCATTAAATGCTGTCAATATCTTTAGGAGATACACGTTCTAACATTTTCCTTCTGTGTGTTTTCTGAGTTAGAGCTTCTCAGTGTATGTAAATACGTATGTTTTTCTCATTACTTGTTTTTCTGTGTATGAATATACATATTTATAAGCTCTTATAGCTTCTCAAGTCCTTCAATAATGGCAGAAAAAACATTGCTACTAAATAAATCTATAGAAAGCGATGTTTTACTTCTTTTGCTTTAATAAGATTGTGTACACTCTGCTTGAAAATCCCTATAGGATAAGTTTGGAGCGTTGCGTAGCTGCAAGAGCTTCAGATCGTTTCAGGGAATAGTTCTAGAAGACCTGCAAGAAGAACCCAAGTCCCTTCCTCGGAATGAGTGCAATAATGATTAAGCTGTAATTCTGCTTAGGTAGATACCGTAAGTATTTGAGCACCTTTGATTCCTTCTGGAGGTGTTTTCTTTGGCTTGAAATACTGAAGTAATCATTTAAGGAGAGGGAAAGAATCACTTCTTACTCTGTGGAGATTTCCTGGAGTACCAGGCTTGCTTCAATGAATGTAATAGAACAGCATTAACTGTGAGACTGAGAATATTCCACGAGCAGAGTGGTCCATAATACATCTCCAGGGAGGTAAAGAGGAGGAAAACGAACACGGATCTCTAGGCTTATGGAAGGGCATTTTAAGTTCTGAACTGTACCATTAAAAGGGAACTGGCTCTACCTTCAACTTTTTTGAAGCAGGCTCTTGTTTTCCCTTTGCTTTTCTTATAGGTACCCATGATAAATATTTTATGTCAGGTTGAATTAACTGTCTTGTTCTGAACTGAGAAAATCTTGTGCTGTTTCATTGCAGTCTGATGGGGAAAAACAAGATAAATAATGGAATAGCTTAATCAAAACCAGTTTTGGATTCTTTAGTGTGTTGTTTGGGTTTTTTTTTTTTTTTTTTACTTCCCAGTTTCAGTGTTCAGCCAGAAAATCAGTTATTCACACTGTTCCTCGTATTATCAAATCATGAACTGATTCATGACCCAACTTGCTTGCAAAGAATCCGTTGGTGGTGGTACACTGCACAGCAACCTCCCGTGGATTGCTTGTGCCATAAGTAACAGTACAGGAGAGAAAGCAGACTGCACATAGCTGTTCTGCTTAATGTGGTGTTGGTATACTTTGTAATGGGAAATATGGAATCTTTTTTTTTTTTTTTTTTTCAGCAAGCGGGCAAGATAGTAACCATACCCTTTGCATGCTTCTACAAACCTGTAAGTTGCAATACTGAAGTCCAAGATGGTATCAGAAGCAGTGCCCAACTACTTTTTTTAATGGTGTGCCAGACAATATCGAAGACATTTAAAAAAAAAAAAGTGGAACTTGTATGTTGACCATAATAGACTGTTGTTATCATGAAAAAGAAAGGAAAACATAATTACCTCAATGTATGAGGATGTACAGTCATTCAATGTACTTCAAAAACATTCTCTATGTCTTCATTTATCATCATTATAAAGCCTTTCCAAAAGAGTGAATTTACCTTTATCAAGTTGTGAAAGGCATTTGCCTTCATGCATCCTTACCCACGTAAATTAAAATGTTTTACTTTGATATTTTGAGTTGCACATGTGCATTATTCTTCATAAAAGTTTAAGTGACAAAATATGGGTGCAGTTTTTTAAACTAAAAATAAAATGCTTTAAGCATAAATGAAAGTTTTGTATAAAAAGACTAGGGCAAAGGGAAAAAAATCTGATGTTAGACATGGTAAATTAAATACAGAATAACAGTTTGCTCTATGCACTAGAGTTCAGCAGTAGAAAAGGATGCATATATAGTTTTTAAATAGTTTGCACAGTTTAAGAAGACATTTTTAGTAAAATCAGTACCCAGAGTCCCAGCAGGTATAAATAATTTTGCTTCCATTAACCTTGAGGTATTTATGTCATCTGACACTGGTTATGGAAGAGAAGGGCTGGTCTCAAGTAGGAAGTTTTTCACACCAAGGCTGGATGTATTGGAGATAATCTCCAGAGTTATGCAGCATGTTATGTATGACTGCAGTTTTCCTGGAATTGTTTGACCTACCAGTTTACAATAACATCCATCAAAATATAAGGAAAGGGTTTTCAATTCTTTTGGGCATATTTTTATATTCTGTATGTTAAGTTTGGTGTTAAGTAGCAGAAGGTGTTTGTGGTTTGCGTGTCAATCTCTTGCGGGCTTGGCAAGAAGCCACATGCAAGCTGATGTATCCTGAACTTCAACAGAAGTGATAAACAATCAAAATAAACCAAAAATGCATCTGTCTGCACAAGCAACTTCTTCATACAGAAGGCAAGTGATAAGTGGTGATATTTCTAATCATTACGTTTTTGCAGAAGTACCATTGATTAAAACTAGGCACAGAAATTAGGATAGGTATAGAGAAGATTTCTAGTTTCCATGTCCTGTGGATGCCTGTGGGCAAAAGAGAGTATTTTCTGGTTTTCAGCTTGATTACTCTTTTGCTGCTTGTGTAATATAAATTGCAACTGCAAAATGAGGATGGTCTTAAGATGAGCCGGTGCATCTAAAAAAAGTGCTAAAAGTTGAAAGTGAGCAGGCTGGGTTATATGAATTAGCTGATTATTTTGGTCCTCTTTTGTAGACAACTGCAATGGGGTAACCATATTCTGGTGGGTTTTTCCATGCTTTTCTTACTAGTTTTCCATTTTCTTTTATCTTCATAGACATCTTTGTCACCTTTGCTCTCAGTCTATGATTTTTCTAACTTTATGGTCCATTCAGTGAAGTTTCTACTTTCCCCAACAGATTTTAATGGCATGTAGAGTTTATCTAGCTTCTCTAGAAAGAAAAAATACCCTTTGTTTTCTATAACACGTGTGCATATAACATACTAAATTGTATGTTTATTTTATGTTGTCCTGTAGCATTTAGCTGCTCTTGTGATGTTAGAGGCATGCTGTGCCTCCTTTGCACTAGATTAGTTCTAACTCCTGCTTCTGCCTCATGGAACAGTTTTATTTCATTAGCTATTTTCAGTATTAAGACAGGTTTTGGGGGTGTATTTGATAACTCATTTGTTTGCCACTTCCTATTCATAACCAGGCTTATACCTTGCATGTTGAGAGTGAATTTCTATGCCTGGAATTTACATGATTTTCAATTGGGTAAAATAAACATACCTGGTTTTCCTTAGCTTGCAGTTCCTTTCCTGTTGACCCCTCTGAAACCCACGCTTTGAAAGAATGACGTGAAGGACATGTAGTTGCAGTGGAGTCTGAGTCTTTTCAGAGATTAGGACTGATGCTAGGGAGCAGCAGGTCATCTTCCCCACTGTTCATTTTTGTTAAAGAAACTTCCTTTTGATTTTTTTCTCCCTCAGCATTGTTTGCAGCCCATTTTATTCAATTTTTCTACCACTTTTCATTCCTTCTATTTCCTGTAAGGCTAAATCAGCCTTTCCAATACGTTACAGTAGAGCTTGAGAGTTCCCATCGTGTTGCAAAGCTGAGACATTAGATGAACTGTACTTTGAATGGTTATCAGCATTCTTTTTGCTGCCAGAATGAGTTAGGTAGATCTGATACTCCATAAATAATGACTTTCAAAATTGTGAAAGGAAATGAGAGCTCTTTTTTCCGAAAACAAAAAAAAAATATGGCAGAATTAAACTGTTTTTCAGGCCATCCTTGTCAGTTTTTCCTGCTTTATGAATATATGTATTTGCTAATGAACTGTTTTTTTCTCTTTCTACTAGTTCTGTCCTCCATCTAAATCAGCATGGTCCTTATTAGTCTTTACTTTATTTGAAAGCAACATCTTTATTCTACTGTGCCATTTTCCTTTTGTTGTGTCACATCTACAAGTGCAGAAACTTGTTGTTCTCCCTAATCAAATGCAAATTTTAAACCCTTATTCAGGGAAAAAGATAAACTTATTTTTCTTTATTTTTTTGAAAATTCAAAATATATCCATACAATGTCATGCAGAAAGGTAAAGTGGAGAATTACAAGACAATTTTTCTGGTATGACCAGTTCTTGCTTGTTTCTGCTATGGGTTCAAGTTGAATATTGCCCATAAAATTGCTGCCTCCTGTTTCTTTCACATGGGCATAATGACGAAAAAGAGCTTTCTCTATTTCACTATTACTACTATAGACTATTTTATACCCCTGTGAATTTGTAGAGAGATATATGCTGTGCAACAATTCATATTTTCATAAACATGGGGATAAAGAGAAGAGTTTATCATGATTCAGAATCAAGAATAATGACTGAATGCTTGGCAACTTTTTTTTGAAGAAATGAATGTGATGATGTCTTTGTCAGACTAGCTTATGCATGCATTTGGAATGTGAACTTGGTGGTAGGAGGTAAAATAAAAGGTGACATTTAGACTGGTGACATGATAATTTCACTCCTGCCCCTAGAGCTTGAAATTGCATCTTTTTATGTATCTATGATCTGTTATTTCTGAAAGAAACACATGTCTTGGAGTATCATGCACTGTAACGAACATCTTGCTGTAGGTGTGAAATGAATGTGTGCAATGTCTGTATTTACAAGCAATATATAAAATAATTCTTCCCTTTTCTAACTAAAGTGGGAAGCATGAGAAAAAGTGCTTAGTTTTTGAAGGGACAGCAAATGCTTCATAATTGAGATAGCTAATATTTGATAATATCAGGTTCTGAAATGTTAACTCACAATTCCACATGTTGATGTGATACAAGAAATGGAAAATTAGAAATGTACTGGAGTAAAGATGTTGCTTATAAAGGAAGAGAGTAACAAGTACAGTGCTGATCTAGCTGGGGGACAGAATGATTTAAGAGTTTGTTAGTAAATATATATAAGATACTATGGAAAGGGAAAAAAATGGGAAAATTAAGCTGAAAATGATAGTCTGAAGAAAAGAGAAAAATATTTTAATGACTTTAATACTGGCTGCTGTTAGGAAGTCTAGAAGAAATAGAAAAACATGGCTTTCTGATAGTAGTGCTATTTATTTTGCTTCTGTATTATATCCTTTCATATGTAGTTCTTCCAGGAAAAAAAAAAAGGAAAAAAAAAAATCTAATGTTGGAGAAGCAATAGTTTTGAATTTATAGTTATAAGGGAAGATTTGCAAAAGGTTGAGCAAGTCAGGAAGATCTAATCCATACCGGAAGAGTGTTCTTAAGTTGCCCAAAGGAGAAGCATGTACGTTACTTTTAAGTCAGTCTTATATCCAGGCTGTCTTCAGTGATTTTAGTGCATAGTGCCCCGCTGTTTTTAAAAAATACAACCATGGTAGACTTGCATGTGAAATTAGGCACCTACATGTATAAGGCTAGTACCTAGTTACTTCTTTGGAATTTTGGATCTAAGCAAAATCACCTTGCAGTTTGAAAGACTCCAGATACAAGCATTTGTGCAGAATGCAAGGAGATGTATGCGTTTGTAGCGCTCGCATTTAATATTTACATCATACAGCAGAAGAAAGTTCTGGATGTAGAGCTCTAGCAAATAACACCAGTGGATCTTAGTGTACAACTGCACCTACACAGCTGTGGAGGTGCCCTGGGATGGCGACATGTGAAAGAGAACAGTGGGTGTTGCTGATACACAGGAATCTCTTCTCTGAGGACACCGATACCAGGCAAAAGATGTGACACACTGCACCTAATGGCCAGTCACCTTGGGTGCTTAAGAGATGGAAAATGTGTAAGGAGGAAGGGACAGCAGCCCAGAGGAACATGTTGGCACTGTTCCTAGGGCAAAAGGAATTGGTCTTTGGACAAAATAAAGGATGGCAATGAGGCTTGCTTGGAAAAGAAAGGAAACCACTAATGTGGTCTGTACAATTCTGGACTGTTTTGTGGAAGCATACCTATTTAGTGAAAAAGGAGAATATAATTTATTGTATTACATGTTTTTACACATCTGTAGGATGGAGTAAAATGACTGTCACAGCATGATTTGTTTCACTAAAACAGACTAACGAATGTTGGAAAATGGTCTGTGGTGCATATCGTGATCAGATATCCAGCCGACTTAAAGAGCGGAAATCATTGTGTTTGTTAGGAATCAGTGTCCTACAAAACGCTGTAATCACCAAAACTGGAATCTCTTAATTAATGGACTGTAGGAGTTATTGGTATGAAAACTGTTAGTCTAAATAGAGTGATAGTGTCAACTCTACCTTGCTAAGCAGGAGAATTTGTGATATTTATCTCTATTGCATTCAGCACCTGGAAATATCACTTCTTTTGGATTATGTTAGGAAATCGTGTTTGCCCAAGCACAGAATTTTGAATTTGAAATTAGAACATTTTTTTGTTTGGCTGCCATGACATCTGTTTCATCTGCTACAGTGCACATGGCTATAGTTTATTGCACATTGTTTGGAGACAGTCTTAAATTGCAGGGCAGGTGTATATTTTGAGCATTTCAAGTCCTGTCATAAAGCTTTCCCTGCAGGTATACATCTGAAACTATAAAATAGGTCATATGGGTGCCAATGGTATTCTAGTTAAAGGGGTTTTATTGTTGTTTTCTGGAAGGTATTTTTTGGTGATGTTTAACTGAGACCTTGTGAGAGAAGACAAACATGTAAATAAAGTCAACTTCTCAGACCTCTGGGATCTGTTACAGCATGAGTTACTCTTAACAGATAATTAGCTGGGGCTGTTAATCAAGTTTAACAGGTGTTGAGTAATGAACCGAGACAGGGCATCTGCTGTGACCGGCCTCTCAGTCTAATCTGGTTAGGGAACATAATGCCAGTTGGAGCCCAGAATGCTTTATAGTGAGATCCAACACTGCCTCTTCCTGATGCTTCCATCAGTCTTGTGATCATCAAAGAATGGTGACATTTGCAACAGGAATATATAAGGAATCAGTCCAAAATTCCCAAAGTGGAAGCTATTAATGAATATATGTTCATCATCTTCTTAGATTTGAAAGCATTTCTTTGCCTAAGTTGAATGAGCAGTTGAACTGTTGTCCATGTTTATATCTACTTGCCTTCAAAAATGTAATGAAATACATTTTAGAGTACTGCTTAACTAGGATCTTGTAGAGCACTGTTGTCAAAGCGGTAGGCAAAGATAGTTTTGGTGTGTAATTTCAAAGACCTCTTTGAAATCAGAACTTTGCAAATTTTTATTATGTTCTATGTTCAGTGATTTTACTTATTTAAGAGATTGAGGCTTTACAATTCATTGTCACCAAGTAGCAGCTTCAACACTTTCACCATTGCACAAGCTTCTTCCTTGACCATTAAACTGCATGGTTTTCCAAACAATCTGCAAAGCGGGTGGTGTCAGCTCTGACCTTGATGCTGAGTTTGGAGCTGGCTAACAGGATTGCTTGTCAGAGCACCCTTTGGGCTCACTTTGGGTCAAACAAATGGTTTGCATGGGAGGGGAATCCTGAGTGTGCTCTGGGAGAAGCATACAGTACGGATAGGCCCTGCCTGACCAAGGTGCCCATCTGTGTGTACATATACGTGTGTATGTATATGACAGACACTGTCATATCTGCCTCTGCCCTTGCAAGTGTCTCATGGTTGACATGAGACAGACAAGAATCCCCAGTGTCCCTCCTGGAGGAGCACTTACAAGGGCTGTCATATGGGTGAATGAGATGCATATGCTGTCTGAATAACAAATGAGTTCCCATGTTTTCATGTTTTGGTATCACTTGGCTGGGATTTAGTTGATGTACCCTTTACATGTCTTTCCAACCTTTGCCCAAAAGGAAAAAGTAACCCAAATTTTCATTTTATTCCCCTTACTAGATTAATCCGAGATGCTTCAAGCAGGAGTTAAAACTGGCTTGTATTGTGAATATTGCAATTCTGTGATTCTAACAAAGTCTGAGGCTTTTAGATTGGTTTTGCCATCAAATGTGGTGGTACCTGTGGCTATTTTGCTCCAGGGGTCTTCTGTAAGATATTTGTGCTGGTCATTATGTATCTTGCTGATCAAAATCACAGCAATGTTTCCAGCTATTCAGTTGTCAGCACAACATGGACTTGTGTACCCAATAATAATTAGCATTATGCAAAGAATAAGTATGCTTATTGCAACTGGATGAATCAAACTGTGTTCCTGGAAGAAGAAACATCAACATTTTCTACTGTTGGCAGTGTTTGGCACATGTCTTTTGATTGGTGTGAGAGACTATGGTGCTCTCATTTATATAGGATTTAAAATTTGAGATTTTGATCACAGACCCCTGAAGTGATCATGGGGATTAGAAAACCCTCTGCAGTGTTTCCTTACATGAAAAGTAAAATTCTGATCCAGTGGACTCAGCAGCCAATTCCCACTGACCTCAGGAGATTCAGGGTCTCGCCCAGGAAGTCAGGAGAAAACTCAGTAGAATTGATATAATATAAAGCAACAAGTGAGGCAAGAAACAAGCCTCATGTACATGGAAATTCAGAATGAAGGAGATTAATATATCACACAGCTACAGAGAGAGTAGGAGGGAAATTGAGTACAATCGGAAACTGCGGTAGGAAGAGGAGGAAGATTGCACAGATTGCAAACTTTAGGTGAGCAGAGTCTGAAGAAAATCAGGAGATGAATATGGACCAGGCAATAACCTGGAGATAAGGACAAAGCATCCCCAGTGTAGGTAGTGGAGGACCAGAATCAGAGCCAAGAGAGAAGAGAATCTGAAGCTTGCTGCTTTCTTTTTAGTAACAGGCTTGTATTATACATGATGTGTAGTTTTGTCTTTTAAATGGTTGCCAGTATTGAGTGGTGCTTGGCTGTTTTATTAGAGATACCTTTCTGTATGTTTATATTAAGGACATATATTTTTTCTTAATGGGAGCCATTCCTGCCTGTTATGTGCATTAAAAGGTATGGTGAAGTTCCTTGGGAAAGCTCTTAATATACATGGAAAGTAACTGTAATCCAAAATAGCCATAACTGAAACATGGGTATTTGGTATTTCTTTTTTCTTTTCCCCTAACCTCAAAAGTATGAAAAGTGAGTAGAGCTTATTATGGACTTACTGCTTGCCAAATTTCATTTAAAAAAAAAAAAAAAAAAAACAAACTGGTTTGCAGTGCTGTGAGCTACTACAAGACCCTCTGGGAAACTGCATGTGATCTCATGACAGGTGTGATAATAACCTGTGCCATCATTGCAAGTAACAATCTGTAGGGCTGCTGGATGTGTTCTTTTCCTTTCCCTAGTTCATCTCAAGACCTTGTTCATCTCTTCTGCATTGTCCTGTTTAACCTTAGGGAGGATTATGGTTCTGCATAACTGTTTTCCATCTTAAACCATCTGGATAACCATGCATTCCTTTAATATTGCTAGTACGACATCTTTAACTTTCAGAAAGCACAAAAATTAATTTTTGCGTTTTGTCTCTCCTCTGGATTAAAAAAAAAAAAATATGGAATACGTGTCAAAACTTTGGGATCTCTCTTCCTTGATGTTATTTTTACCTACATTATATAGTACAGGCTCTGTAGAGTCCTTTCCTGCATTCAAAATTAACCTGTCTACTCCTCTGAGCCCTTAACCTTTGCTCCAGTAGATAAATCACTTCCTGCAAATGTCTGAAAAGTGTTTGAATGGGTTTTTTCTCCCCCCCAGCAATGTCTTTTGTACAGATGTTTTTGTTAAGTAGAGTAGGTGTTAGTAATTCAGAGGTCTCTGATTCTTTAGCAAGTCTTAAATGATGAGTCACCAGTGCCATTTTCTTTCCCTTTTCAGGTTTTTTGCACTTAATTTTTTTGTTGTTCTCCAGGTGCTTTAATAACTGACAGTATTATGTGATTTTTTTGTCTTTCTGTGAATGCATAGTGAAATTGCTTTAGTCAGTGTGCATGTTCCATCTCATTTCATGCAAGAAAACTTAGTTTCTTTAAAGTTAGGTGGTACTGTGTGTTATTTCCCTGGAAGCCATGTGGGCTTCAGAAAGTAGATTCCGTTGTCCAGTCATTGCTTCTAATTAACTTCCTGATAGAATAGAATACTTAATGCTCTATTTTTTATTCATTAAGCAGGAGGCAGCTATAGCTGTGTTGTATTTCCTTCAAACTCTGAGTTTTTAGTGGCAAAGACAGAGCTCTACAAACTTCTGCAAGTTTCTCCAGAAGGACTTTGACTTCTCTTATGGCTTTTATTAATTTGTCTTTGATATATTTCTGAGAATTATGTAATGGGTACAGTACAAACGATATAAATGTGTGGTAGTAGGTTGTCATTCTCTGATCCCAGAATGCACACTGCGGTGTAGAAGGATAATGCTTTGGTCTATCAAGGCCATGAGAATAAATAGAAGTTCTTTTGCATTTCCACTGGATTTCTGTAACATGTATTTTTGATTATGCCCGTTCTATCAGGCAGTCAGAACAATCACGAGAAACCGTATGCCAAAAGTGCTTCCATATAAACTTTTGAAGTATTATTTGAATAATCTTATGAATGTTCCACTATTCCCACTCTTTTTTTGGAGGTACAGAGCTGCCCAGTACCATTAAATGACTTAAAGGAGTAACAAAGCGTGTAACTGTGTTGTTTCAGTCAACAATTACAACATTGTGTAACCACATATAAGTTTGTCTGTAGGAATTGCTGAGCTGATATCTCTATCTCTGTATAGATACGAGTGAAGAGATCAAACAGCCAAGAAATCACTTTCTTCTTTTCAACCAGTATCTGTTGCTGCAAATAATGAATTTTAGTTTCTAAAGTTGGTCTGTTTGAGTCATCTGCCAGTAAGTTAAGAGGAAGATCCAAATTTTTTTTTCTCAAGGTAACTGTTTCTGCATCATGCATTGTGTACACTGAGTCCCAGTCACTTCACCATTTATGGTAGGAGTGTGCTGATTTGTATGGTTCAAACTAAAATGTCTGCATTGTCCTGGTTATGTTGAACGTCCGGTAGACAACTGGAAGCAGTGAAAAACCCAGGCTTTTTTAGAAACAAGTGTTCTGGCAGTTGCTTCTTGTATAGAGGAAAGTGCAATGGTTGTAGCTTCGCTGGAATGCGGCTTCCGAGACTTTGGAAAAGAATCCTTTTCAATTAAACCAAGGCTGAGCAAAGGGTTCTTTTTTTCTGTCTGTAAGTTGATGTGCATCTGACAGGTGTCAGCTTCAAAGCCAAGATAAAGACATAAAAGCTTATTTTGGAAAGTCTTTTGGGAGAGGAATTCTTGAAATAAATATTGGCTAGGGAAAAAAATAGTTGTGGTGCTTCAGCCAGACTTGAGAATCCATAGAGCTTGACGGAGGAAAATTGGAGGTAGCTTGGTCTGCTTTACTGAGCCTGTTTTGAAGTAGCTGTAGTTGGTAGACAGTCACAGGAGTGCTAACTAGTATTGTAGGTATAAGACAATGCCTCCATTCCTCTACTATTTGCTATTTGGTGTCTTTATGTTGCTAATGATCTTTGAGACTGCAGAAGTTGTTTCAGACTGGTTTTATGGGCTGCCTTGAACTCAATGTCTGCAGCCTCAGAAGATGTCTACCTCTTTTCTACATAGTTGTATGGAACTGAGTGTAGCCTTTTTCGGTGGTTAGTACGATGCCCACAGCAACATTCTCCCCACACCATGTTCAGCTTATTTGTACACAAAAATGAGTTTACAGTATTCTTATTTCTTGCCTTCCTGTTCCCCTCCCACTCATCTGCCAAATCACTTTTACTTTGAAGCCAAGCAGAATCATAAATATTTTAAAACAATATTTTAGTGTTTTGAAACCTTGCTCAGGTTATGAGAAGACTGAGTGAAATTTGGAATGTAGGAACTACTGTTAATGACAGAAACAGTAGTGTAGGTTTGTTTGGCCTTTTTACATGGCAGATTTTGTTTGTTTTAGTGAAGTGAACCATATTATATTTTCCAACAGGAAGGAAGTTTCCATGGATCTTGGGTTTTGTAATTCTTATAATAGCATCAAACTGAACATTCTTGCAGCAGAGACATCTGTTTTTCACAGTCGCCTTCTGTAGGAAGAGACTTTGTTTTGTTTTGAAATTCTTAGTTCATGTATTCTAGCAGATGATCATATTTAAGCCAGATTCTGATTGTCATCAGTACAAATTGGGAATTAACTCACTTCATCTTATTTCACTTCATCTCTCCCAATTTATGTTAGTGTAAAGGAACACTGAATCTAATGAATTGGCTGTTCTATTTCTCTGTTTAATTGTGTTGACAAGCATTGTTTTAGGAGAAATGAGACAATGCAATTGCATATAGCTGAGAAAGCTCCAGTATTCTAACAGCTTATCAGTTTTTATTTTGCTGTCTGAAAGAGTGACTGAAGACTTCATTCTGGTTTGACAAACAGTATGTGGTATTGCAGCCTTCTGTGTGAAGCCTTGAGCATGTGGACACATTCTTCCAATCCAAAAATATTTTTAAAAAATTATAATAAGATTTTGTATTTGTTCTCTTTGATGGTCAATTCCTTATGGACTTTATAAAACACGCAGGATTTGGTTTTAGGTGGAAAAAAAATCCACTTTTCAGTATGTTGCAGCTACTGCAGTATGTCTCCTAAAATGTGTGAATATCATTTGTGTTTCTAAGGTGACAGTATGGAATTGAATTATATTCTTAAATCTGTGCAAGCAAATGTTTTGACTTTTGAACTTCTTCAAGGCAAATTTGAGAGTCATACTTGATTTCAGTGTGGAAATGGAACTATATACCCAACTATGTAGGGCTCAAATTGATCTTTTTCCAGTTTTATTTAGCTCTTGGAATGGAAATAGATGCCCTTAGTAAATCCTGAAGCTTTTATAGCTCTAGTTTTATCTCGGACAAATTACTGCAAAATGCACAATGCCATTGATCTGACTAAAACTAATGGGAGTTTTAAATAGAAAGGAAAATAAGACCTTTAGTACTGAAAACCTCTTCCTCTCTTCTCCCTTCCTTTCCTTCCTTCCTTCCCAAAAACATCAGCAAAAGGAGCTAATAAATGCAATTGATTTATTTTGAAGTGCTGTCTGTCTTTTTCACTTTTCTTCTGAATAGCAGAGAGTCTGTGGCAGCCCTGGCTCCAGATGTCTGAGAGACAAGCTATAATATGTTTCAGAAAGTCCCTGTTTGATTGCATTTGTCTGGGGAAAAAAATGAAATAAGCTGTCTTTGCTATATTAATGCTTAGCTCCTGAGAGCAAACTCACAAGGAAGGAGGGCATTTCGGAACTAGGATTAACAAATCTCTGTTTGCAGTTGTTTCAGCATTTTTGTAGTAAGCACAAGGAGCGTTTCTGTTTTTCTGCAGCACATGCTAATTAACATCCCTTTAGTTGTATCTTTTTACTGCAAGTGCTGGGGCAAGAATGCAGGAAGCCATTCTGAAGTCTGTGGTTTGAAGAGCTATGTGTCCCAAACGTGTTACATAAGAGCTGCAATGTTTTGCTCACAGAGTAAATGTTTTGTGCACAAAATACTTACTTGATGGGCTTGGTCATGTCTACGAATGCAGGCATTCCTGTGAACTTGGAAAACTGCACCCATCTTGGAATTATCCTTGCATATTTAATTATCGCAGAAAACTCTTAAGGCCAAAAGTTAAGGTGCTCCCATGTCATGTTTTCATCTCAGTTTGTGCAACACTTTGCTGGAACCCCTAAATAGCCTTTTCAGGATTTTCTTTGCCAGCCACAGTGGTTGGTGTTGCAGTTCACACTATACATACATACTTGAAACAGAATATAAAACTCCACTACCCAGTACTCCAGTATCCAGTAGTGGTTGCTCTTGGATAGACTGCAAGACATGGGTCAATACTGAGTGATGTTTCCCCTTAGTATATGTTCCAGCTTGAACCACCAGTGATTTACAAACTTCATGAGCCTGTAAATTATTACATTGTTAGTAATCACAGATTACTTATTCTCCATGAATCGATTTAATTTCTCTTTGAATCCATTTATGCTCTTATCCTACATGCTGTTCCGTAGAGATGTGTTCCACAGCTTAATTACACGTTGTTTGAAAAATTTCCCACCAATATTGACATAACAGCTTTTTCATATAGCATTGTCACTTTCTGTACATGTAGAGCTTAGGGAAAGATGTTTGGGTCAGTATTCCTACTTGTGTGCAGGTCTGGAGAATAGAGGATTAATCTTTCCTTCTCTGATTGACAATACTTCAGCTTTTGAATGTATTAATTTTGATGTCATTAGGCTACATTTCTATGCTTTACTACTCTATATGTGTTATGAGACAGAGTGAATGACTCAGAGGAATGATAAGGGGATGTAATAGTTGTAGGTAAATTGGTAAAAACTCAGTCAGGTGAACGGTAACGAAAGAACAGTTCCACAAGAGCAAAATCTTGGTTTCAGGTGGAGGTGAGCACTGCATTACCACTGACTCACTGTGGATTGTAGGGGAGGATGTATCTTGTTAAGAAAATTCAAGGCGTATAATTTCTATGTTGAGAAATTTGGGCAGCATGACATGCGTGTGCTTCTCTTTCTGGCAGCATCCTTCAAAGCACTTTGAATGGAAAAAAACTGGAAGGGATTCCACCTGTGGTCAATTTATACAGAAAAGACATTCAGAGCCAAAATTGTCTAACTTCACCAATCTTGACTTTGCAAGAGGATAATTTATTATAAATGTTTTTTTTAAGGTTAAGCTTGTTCATGTGTGTCAGGTATAATCTAAATAAATCTATGTTCTTGGCTTATGTGCCACATTTAATTGCAGCAGTTGGAATGGCTTTCAGGAAACCATATTCCCAATGTCAAGTGGGTTACATTTTCTTATTTGTTAAAAAAGAAAAATCCTTGGAGTTGGATCTTGGCTTTAAGAAGATCAACTGTATTCTTCCTGCAATGTGAGTTTCTCCCAAGGTGGCTCATTTTATTTGTCCTTTATTCAATTTTCAGTAGAAACTTAGTCAAATGTAGCCAGAAAATGAAGCCAAAAGTTACTAAGGAGATTTTATGGATTTTTCACAAGATATTGGAAGGTATGTGTGGCTTTGCTTTGGAGAAGAATAGCTACTGGGTTCTAAGTCTCTAAACATGTTAGAAAAGTAAGGTACAAGATTTGATAGACTGACTTTCCTAGAAGCAGTTATCTTGAAGAGTTTGCTCACTAATTTTTCTGAGGTAAGATTGTCTGAAATGGAAGGACTGAGGAGAGGGCAATATAAAGAGGGGTGATCACTGTGTAGCTCTGATTAGGGAAAGCATTCATGCTTAAATGTAATGACTGAAAGCCTGCACAGGGCCTGATTCGTGATCCTGAGAAACCAGGAAACATCAGAGAAGAGAGGTTGATTAGTCTTCATTATTGTGGTGGTTTTTTTTTTTTTTTAAATGGAACCTCCTAAGTATTAACCTTAAAGCTAGCACATATGATCACAAACATGTTTAGAATAACTATATGCTAACGATCACTGAGACAGTACAGCTTCAGAGCGACACACAGCCTGTTTTACCCGGTTTCTAAATGTATGTGGCTTTTCTCATAGGAGTTTTTTGTCCATGTAGTAAGTGAAGAGATGAATAATCTTTGTTACAGGAATGCCTAGATAATGATTAGGCAATGGATGGAAATGTAATTATGCTCTACTTCAGAGCTGTATCATAGGAATAGTACAGGAAAATTAAGTCTTAGTTTTCCTACATGTTTGTTACGTGTTATTTACTATCTTATTTACTTATTGTATTAAAATATATTTAAATCTGCTTTTCTGTATATGGACTTTCTTTGCTGATTTATAAATAACAGTTTTTGAACGATTTTTGGCACTGGGTTTCAACCTGTTCCTAAATAAATCCAGTTTCCCAAATAAAAGTCTGTATGAATTCTGTAGTTAATGTAAAAAATAAATATTCTTCTTTCTCTTGATACAGGGCTGGTTGATCAGTCTTGTTTTGAGTAATTGCTCCTAATTGTCAGCTTTTCTTTTTTCAGGGTGTCTTTGGTTTATTGGCACTTCTTTCCTCCCTTCTCACCCAGGTATGACTGTGGTTCATATGACACTATTGTGACTAATTCAGTGATGTGTTACTTGAACCTCTCTATACCTTGTTTCTGCCTCCTCTGCTCAGAGGCTTCCCAAGGGGCTTGTTAGAATTTTCCAATTTAGTGAAATTAGTGTATGATGTACAATCACCAGTCTGTTCAGTCTCCTTTATTGAAGGAGGTTTGCTGACCACAGTTTTGGATCCTGAGGCCTTGGAGAACTCATTTTCCTGATATTTTTTCTTCTTCTCCCTAAATAATGGCTTGTATTAAATGTAGGTACAGAGGAGAAATAAAATTGTTGTAAGAGAAAACTGGCCTGTTACAGCCCCTGATCTTTGCTGGAAGTGAAATACTACAGAATAGACCAAATCAAAGCTTTGGGAGGTGAGATATGGAGAGAAGACCTTTCCTGGCTTATAAAATATCGAGGCAAGTAAACAAATGCATTCTGTTTTCCTTGCTATTGAAAGCCAGAATGTCCTTTTTCCATTAGGAGTGTTTTGCTATTCTTTCGGAAATCTCTTTTAATTAAGGCTGTATAATATGTTTCCAGGGATATGAAAGAAATAATTCACCATGGCTCCAGCAGCTACTGTTGCTTTCTGATGAAGGAAAGCAAATATTTCTTATCACTTGCAGAGGCAGCAATGATTAGAAACAGGCTATAGTTAGGAATCAATTCATCTTTCTCTGGGCAGTTTCAAAATGTTGTTGGCTATTTTATTCACTGGTGTGCTGATATTGTACTAAGGTATCATGATCCTCACTGTGCTGGGACATTTCTGGCAGTAGCTCTGCAGCACACAAACTAATAGAGGCATGACTGAACCGTTTTAAAGTTTTCTGGGATGCTGCAGGCGTGTTTGCAATATCATCACAGAAGTCAGTGTAGTCTATTTGACAGAGAGTAAGGGCATCCAAACAGGACCAGAATTACAATTAACTCCCCAGCTCATATAGCTGCCCACTAGCCTGGAAGTGGTGTCAGTGTGCTTTTACCAAGAATGAATAGAGTCCAGTTTCTGCAGTGTCAGATGGACAAAGAAGAATATTTTAAGAGCTTCCTGTACTAACACAGGACTTGCTCGGAGTAATTCTTGGCTAGTCCTTGTCCCAGAAAGAGCAGGAGGTGAAGGGAGAGCCTTGACCACTGCCCCAGTGAACCTGGAACTGAAGAAGAATCTTGTGTGTGCTCCTCAGAAGTACAGTGGGGTTTCAGCTCCTGCCTGTGCTGCTCCAGGACCTGTTAATACCCGTACAGGCCTCTACTTGAATCACAGTCTTCCCCTTACCTCACCTTCACAACCCGACCTGAATTCCTCTGTCTGCTTTTTGGTGATTATCTTACTCTCCTTCACAATATAGGTTCATCATAGGGAAAAATTGCCTGAGAAGAGGGAAGGTGAACTGCTAAATATGACAGTGCTAGAAAGTCAAACAAAAAGAACCTTTTTGAATTGCAAAAGGTGACGTCCTTGTAAAAGGCTTCAGTCTGCTTTTTGTTAAACATTTCTTTGAAGAACTGTCCGCCTCATTCACTTCCTCACTGCTTACAAAAAGGAGCAATGACAGCACTGGCTCCAGGTGTCTGTCAGGAGAGCAATAAAAGTTTCAGCCATACCCACTGTGATTGTGTTTGATAGGTAAAAACAGACAGATGCTAATTTCAAAACTTGGCTTTCAAGTAGACACTTCTCTGTATGTCAGGTTAAGGAAATGAGAGGTATATGTGGCTTACGGAAACAAGTCACTGAGGTTTTATGTGATTAAAAGTATTAAATTAATCTTTCACTTCATAGTGCTGATCAGAATTTCTACCAATAAGGCACGTGCATTTATTTTCTGCAGGCACTGCAGTTTTACTGTCTCCCTTCAGAACAGAAATGTTGGAAATGAGTCAAATGTGATTCACTGTACGTATGATGACTACATTTGAAATAGCACTAATAGCTCCAAGAGCAGGATGTATTTGGTATCATCTCTGATGTAAAGACCCTATAGTCAGTGGGGTTAAAGTAGACATAATCCAGGCTATTATGTCTTTTTCTCTGTTTCCCTTCTCTTTCTCCTGCTATTCTCCCTTTTACATTTTATTTTTAACTTGCATTTTAGATGTGTTCTGAAGCCGCTTTTGTCAGAATTATTGCTTTATTTATAGAAAGGTTAGAGGTTTGGCACAGGACTGAACACCAATCCCCGGCTGTTGCTTTCCCTTCAGGGCTCCAGGAGAACATCTATCAGGCATTGATGAAGGACTGCTGGACCAAACGAGTGTTTGGTGTGAATATAGCAGCTAGTTTAACATATGAGATACCTCATTTGTAATGCAAGTAGTAAACATTTTAGGAGCATCCTCAAGTAGCAGAATGAGCTGGTCTTCAGGTTCTTAGTGGATCACTGTAGTTGATGAAAAACAATATAAATAAAATGTCTCAACACATAATTAAGCAGCTTGCATATAACTAGATGCAGTTATTTGTTTACTTTTAAGGGTATTGAGAATTAGATATGAGAGGGTGCAGCATTTTTTTCCAGAATGCACACTGCAGTAGGTGAACTGAAATTATTCTCAATATGCTATTCGGTATCATGTAATTGAATGAAAATTTAAAGTTGATAACTGGCAATTACATTGTTTTCCTTTCTGTTCCTTGGATATTCTTCAAAATGACAGTGCTTGTGGCAAATGTCACTGTACCAACAGCAGTCACCCAGCACCTTATTTCCAGTTATAAAGCACCATAAAAGTATTCAGAGAAGCAGATAAAAGCTCTGAAGACTTGTTAGAATGGACAACTGCAACACCATCACCATCAAAATTACCCTAAATTCATTGCATAGTCTGGGTATTTTAATTAGTTTGCTGGTGAAATAAATGGGGACATATGTTGCCACAGGAAAGTAGCAGGAGATGACAATCTGTTAAACCCTGACAGGTATTGTAGGCTTGAGAATGAATAATGAAAAAAGTGACAGTAATTAGAACATGTTTACTTAAGATGACAATTACTTGAAATATGGTTGCATAGTAAAGACCTCATTATGATCCAGACTCTGTACATAAGAATGATACTTATGTCAAGGGGTAGTTAATTTGGTCTGGTGAGTGAGTGATAGGTCACTTGTGGTTCTGTCTCACCTTGTTTACATTTGGTGGTTCTAGTAGTGGAGATGGTATTGTACTTTGAACTCTTGTATGCTTTGAAGTTCAACATGATAGCTTTATTTCTGTTTTCAAATGAAAGTTTCTTTATATATTTTAATTGAAGACATGGTAAAGTCTTGAGAAGTGTATGGACTTTCAAACAGTGCGTTCTCTTGCATAAATTAAATCTCCTATAGCTGAAATACTTGTTGCAGCCTATTTGCATCTTCTATCTTTCAGTTTTTATTTTGGCAGTGTGGAACTAAGAATTGTAGTTGAACTATTACAAACAGTTTCCGAAGAGTAAGTGTTTGAGAGATGTAAAAAACATCCAGGAAAAGTAGTTGATACGTTTTATCTTCCCTTGATAGACAGTTTGGATTGTGTTTGCACTCATATAGGAGTTTCTATGAAGTCTAAGTACTTTGAGGCTTGTCCAGGACTCATGGAATCACTGGGCATGTAACATTTCACAGTGTTCTAAGACTCCCAAGTGTGATTAATTTTTTTAAGAGTTCTAACATCAGATGTTGCTGAGGTGGCTATCAGTCTTTAACATGTTCAGAGCCTTGTCGAAGGAGGTGATACAGATTTATATTTGTGAAGCACCTCAGAAGAAGAGCTGAAGATTTTGAAATATTTTTACATTTACTTTTTTGTTGAAATTTTGTTTTCTTTTTTCCTTACTAGTAGGTACTTAAAAAAGCATTCAAAAGTCAGATGGCCACTTCATTTCCCCACTCTCCCTTTTGCCTACCTGCCATCCAGTGTGACAATTTTCTGCTGGAGCTCACTCTTCTTGACCATAAAAGGTTGGTGATGGGCAAAGGTTGAACCTTATTAAGAATCCCTAAAGGATTTTTATTTTTTTATCACATTTGAAATACATTGTGTGTAGTACAATACAGCACAATAATGATAATGTACATTACAAGGTACAACACAATACACTACAATAATTGGATGATGCTTATGTGTTTAAAATTTGGAGACTCTGCAAAGATTTAATGCGGTTGATGTCACATTGCAATATACTGACTTAGCTTAACAGATGCGCTCATGTGACCAGGAGTTGTGTCATCTCAGTGATAAATCCTGACAACAAAATTAATTCCTGTTGGGGAAATAATATCAGTGTATATCACTGATTATATTACTTTTTATATCATTTAAATTTAAGCATGTTTTTAAAAAGAGTATCTGGTGCTAAAATAATGTGTCCTCCATTCCAAATGATTAATATCATATTTCTCACTACCTCTTAAGAATGAAAGATACTGAGATGCCAAACTGGTATCAGAAACATCTCTCCTGTTCATTGGGTAGTGTTGTCTCATTTCTTTTGTATGTATTAACTGATAATCAGTCATGGTAGTGTGAAGTCTGATAGACAAATTGTGCTTTCACTGCTTCAGTGAAGAACTAACAGATCCTTTTAATATATCTTAGGAATGTGAGAACTGCTTTATAGTATCATGCTAGTGGTCTGTCTTGTCTATTATCCTGTTTCTCTAATAGTGCTGAAAATCAGATGCTGAAAGGAAAATGAAACAATTCACTTACTGTAGCATTATAGAATGACATGGTCCTTGGTAGGGGTTGGGAAGAAAAACTCTTAACATTGTGGCTGGCCTTTAGCCCTTAAAATGTGTGCACGTACAGTTCTCCTTCTTCTTACTGTCCTTGCATGTGTGCTTTAGAAATATCTAATCTGGTTTTTGTTTCTGTCAAGTTGCTGTACCAAATTTTTGAGACCATATCGTCTACAGGCTTTTTATGCCATGAATGAGGGCAGAGGGAATGGGTGACAGGGAAAGTTCTCTTCTAACAATTTAAAATACATTGTCCTTCTTTAATAAGAAAAATGCATTAGGAATATCTGTGCTACATTTTATGACCTCTGACTTTTGTCTTAATTAGTGTCATCTTAATTAATGTCTGTACTATTTTAGACAAATTTTGACCGAAGACCATGCTTCACTTCTCATCCCTCAGTACTTATTTTCCTTAATAGTCTTCTGTATGGAACTTTGATCAAAAAATGTATTTTCAAATAATTATTTCAAACCATGTTCCTTCATGCTAATATCCATCTTTCAGAGACATAGCATGTTAGTTGTACATTTCTACAAGCTTTTTTCTAACGTGGGAATAACTATAGCTTGATAAACAGCTGTAATTGCCTCCATAGCATGACTTTCATAAATATAAATTTTAAGTTCTGACTTGTTCTGTTCAGGCTTTTGTTTGCCAGTTCCCTGCTCTACTTTTTGATTGTTGCAGGGAAGAACAGACTTTTCCTTCAAATTCTGTGCCATCTGAAGCAGCCTCTAACTCCTAAATTGAAAGGCAAAAATTGATCCCAGGATAAAAGATAACACCCTAGGTTTCCAGGTCTCTGAAGTTAACTGTAGAAATGGGGGTGGAAGAATGTTGTCACCTTTTATCTCTTCTGCGAGGTGCACAAAATATAGGGTAAGGATAGGGGCAAACCAGAACTGTTGGAAACAGAAGTCACATCTTTAGTTCCAGAATATGGACTGTGAATTTCAGTGTTTTATAAATCTTTGATATACGCTCTGATATCAGCTTTTCCACCAGTGTCAGATTATTTGACCTGACTGCTTACTAATATTTCTAACAATAGGTCATTCTTTCTGTATATGTATTTTAAGGATGAACAAAAGATAGCATATATATCATTCCTATTCTAGAAATAATTTCAGCAGTTAATAGAATAGGTTAAGTTTTTGTATTTTGTTCTGTGATTTTGAAAAACAGTTTTCTTACTAAATTATTACTTCTTTGATATAACTGTATACTTTCTACCTCAAAGTGTCAGATTTAGTACAGACAAAGCTCACTGTACTAATATAGTGCATGAACAATATTTTGATCTTAATATAATGAGAGACTTTCTGAGCAGTTTATTGCTGGTATAGATCTCATTGATCAAGCTCACAGTGAATTTTCTAATACTTTGTGTAATTTAAAGCTAATATTTAGTAGAGCTAAGTCTTAGCTAAGAGTGAGCATACTGTGGTCAGTACTTACCCTGTTTCTACATTCACTCCTATTGATTCAAGTCATTTAGTTCAGAGATTTTGAATTCCCAGAACTACTCCTTGACCTGCTATTGAAGAATAGGATGGATTTGTCTCAGCAGCACAGAGTTGGAGTTCCTTGAATATCCATTAGCTTTAGGTTTATCCTCATTTTACTTAGACACACATACACCCATGCAGTGATTCGTTCGCTCTTAGCTTACATTTTCTGAATCACATCTACTTATAAAGACATCCTTACAGAAAGCAAATACTTATTACTATCTCAGTAATTCCCCACTAAGGTCTAATTGATTGGCTTGTAGTCACCATTGTAGAAGGTTTTATCCTATTAGACATCGTTCACTTTTCTAGATGGCAGTACTAACTGGCAAATTGTTTCGTTCCCGTTGCATGAAAGGGAAAACTGTCCTTGATGAAATTAAAATTATCGTTTGACGTGCAAAAC
This sequence comes from Strix aluco, assembly GCF_031877795.1. Taxonomy (NCBI): domain Eukaryota; kingdom Metazoa; phylum Chordata; class Aves; order Strigiformes; family Strigidae; genus Strix; species Strix aluco. Next base: position 4,632,087 of record NC_133941.1, on the reverse strand, counting down.
TGATTTTAACAGGAGATTTATCTGCTACGGTTTTGTGATTCTTCATGACAATTCTAAGAATTGATAAAGTTTAGTGGGCTTGATCTGATATGAAAGAGCACCGGATCTGTCATTGAACATTTTTCCTTAGTGTTAAATAAGAAAAATTCCACTATAGGCAAAATCAGACATTTGCCCCAAAGTAAAATTTTGCTGTTTTCAGAGGGATTTGTCATCATTTCCATAGTCAGAGCATGATTTCTGGGAGAGAGAAAGGAAAGCTGGAAGCATTAAGTCTGTGTTTTCATGAAACAAAAAAGGAAATTCAAGATAAAATTGGCACAAAGCATGATTTTCATTTACCAGTTTTAAAGGCAGTAGGATTTGGTTTTGACTTTTTTTCCTATAGCTCTACCAGTGATTTAGATTTCTTATTTGAATAAAGACTCTCAGGGGCATATACAGATCTCAGTCTGTGTTAGAGATTCCTACTGACAGCAGTGGGAGGTCTGTGTGTGAGCCAGCAGTGGTTTATGGCCCGTAGTTATTCTGTGCCTTAAAGGCACAATACACTTCTGCCACTTAGCATTTAATTTACATATACATAGTACATAGGGTTACCCAATTCTTTCCCATAATAGTTCTTCAAAGCATGCAGGAAAGGAGAATAGCTGCTGTTATAGTGCCCTGTTGACCAAATCTACAGAGTGACTTGGACCTTCTGATGCTGAGTTGTCACAATGCATAACTGGCCTTTGGACTTGATGCTAAGTTAATGTTCGGGCTCTACAGTGTAATGTGTGGGAGAGTGGGATGTAACAGCCACTGTCTTTGTGACCTGAGCTTATTCATACTGAACACTGAAGAAAAAGTGTTGTTTAAATCATGCTCCGGGAACTTAAACACTCTCGGGTGTGGGATAATGTGCTGACTTCTGACAGAGAATCACAGACCAAAACCTCTTGAAGTTGGGTACCCATATTATCAAAAGCTGAACCAGCAATGCCCCTTTCTTAGAAAGCAAACTTGAACGGGGGATAACGATGGTGCCTCCTCCACATAGAGGATGAGGAAAGGCTCCTTTGGGATGCCACACTTTGTTAAACTGGTCCATCCTCAGCTCTCGTGTCTCAGGAAAGTTCTTTGTCTACCCGGATAGCCTCTGTTCTGCCACGAAGGCATGTTTCACCCTTTCAGGTGAGTCAGTGCCTTTTGCAAAGGAAAGAAGTGAGGATGTATTTATACATTTATGAATGCTTTCAAGCTTCAGTCAACCAGAAGGAAGGAAGGGGGGAGCCTGATGCTGTAGTCTAGAGATTGGGGAATTTAGGGGAACTTAGTTATAGGCAGGAATCCCAGGATCCAGTCTCCACTCCAAGGACTTGCCTATGCATTTTACATTAAATGAGCACTGCAGAAAATGAAACTTCAAGTGATATTGCCTGTAACAGTTAGCAGCATCTGCTTTTGCTGATTCACAGGGATTTGATTGATGTGTCTTAAAATTGCTTTGAGGTAGCAAAACCCACATGGAGTAGGAGCTCAATATTTATTAAACAGAAACTTGTGGCCAGCTTCACATGATGAACTCCTAGCTCTGCAAATATCATTCAAAACTGTTCTAAAATTACAAATTGCCATTTTTATACATGGCACTGATGTAGAGATATCCAAACCATTCCATTCAAACATCTTGTTTTCATTTGCTTGTAGCTCTTCCAGGTATTATCTTCAAGACTAAACGTTTTCATGTATGACACATTTTAGAACTTAGGCTGAATGGTTTCATTGCAGGTTTACCCTTTTTTTGTTGATTATATGCAAAACTTAGGTGAAGTTAATAATCTATTTCCAAAAAGAATATTAAGGAAAATCTTATTTTGAAAATATTCTAGTGGCGTTTCCTCTGGAAAATTTTTCTAGACTCTGTGGAATTCTGATACTGAGCTGTGTTAGCATCTCCTAAGGGACAGAGTGTTTGAGAACAGTCTTTACTTCAAGTATTGACACCCCTCATACTGGTTGAAAATAAACATGCAAAAGGAGTGAGAGAAAGAGAGAACACTGAAACTAAGTGCAAGAGGAATTGAAACCCAATTCAAACTTCACTCCATGCCTTTGGCCTGATAGGTGAGAAGAGCTTTTCTCATGATGGAAGAACTAGAGTAGCAAAAAGCATATCAGAAATCTGTTTTAATTTTCATGCAGTCCTAGTTTTTTCTGTTACATTTGTCTGCAACTTCTGTGTGTTTTCAACCTCTCCTAATAAAATAACTTTCAGACCCCAAGTGACGCTTCTATGTATAGTCATTGGAAAAAAAAAAAAAAAGCTGGTTAATGGATTTGGCTGTGAAAGTCATAGAATTATGGAAAACAGGAATATTTATAGACAGACCTGCCAGAGAGTTTGTTAAATAATAATGGAAAATTACAGACAGCAAGGTGGTCTCATTATCTTTGGTACAGAATTTAATCAAGCATCCGGCAGAATTTGTTTAACCTTTCCATGAAATTGTAGTGAATTGCTCCAGACAGCAGCAACAACTCTTCAGACCCTGTTTTTCTGGGGTTTTTTTGGGGTTTTTTTTGTTTGTTTGTTTTTATTAACATAGTTCTAAAAGTTAATGGTGAAGTTTCATGCAGACAGATACTGGAAATATTATTATTTAAACAAATTACCAGTGTTTAAAAAACTGTCATAAATTTTCTCCCCCTATTTTATTTAAACAAGCCTTGCTAATATAGAAGGTATATCCTTAGTACTACAAATGAATTCCTTTTGCCGAGGAAAGTGAGAAGAGGGATCTTTACATTTGAAATAAGTGGGGAATGGGGAAGGAAGAAAGCCCTACCAGTTAGTGACTAATTTCTTTTTGCCATAGCAAAACTTTTATAAAATCATTCCCATGTTCATGGGGGAATCATTATCCATTAGTATAGTTTCCACATGCTGGGAGAGGCCCAGCTTTATGGCCTCCATGGAAAGAGAAAGGGGAGATGCAGGCCTTAAATTGGGAGCAACCGTGAGCAGAAAACCATTCTGTCTGTTCCTTGGGAGAAACAGTCAGGTGCTGAACTCCCTGGACTTCTGTTGCTTTTAAGTTGAAGCAGGGAATGCTGCAGACCCTCTGGGAAGCCCCGAGGAGCTCTTGGGAGCTCTCAGGTCTGTATCATTCTTTAAATTTTGTGCTCTGTACTTTGTCAGAAGGCCTTCTTTGAACCAACTGTTTGATAAGAGCCTCAGTGATTGGAATCTGTCTCTGAGTCTTTGCATTACTCCAGCTCTTCTTGGTAATGCCTGCTTACCACTAATGATCATCATCTGGGGCTTGGGAATGGTGAGGTCCTGAGACCTCTAGATCAGTGGTGAAGCCCACACTGTCAGTAGAGAGCCCTAATGAGAGATCCACCTCAGGTAAAACATACGGTGGTAAAAAACCCAAAACTAAAAGCAGAATCAAAGGGTGGGAATCATAGAATGGTTTGGGTTGGAATGGACCTTAAAGATCATTTAGTTCCAAGCCCCCTGCCATGGGCAGAGACATCTTTCACTAGATCAGATTGCTCAAAGCCCTGTCTAACCTTACCTTGAATTCTTTCAGGCATGATGAATCCACCACTTCTCTGAGCAACCTGTTCTAATGTCTCACCACCCTCAACATAAAGAATGCTTTCCTTTATATCTAATGTAAATTTAGTTTAAAATGGATACCTCTTGTCCTATCACTACAGACCCTGGTAAAAAGTCTCTTCATCTTTCTTATAAGCACCCTTCAAGTATTGAAAGGACACAATAAGGTCTCACCTTCTCCAGGCTAAAAAACCCCCAACTTTTGTTATAGGAGAGGTGTTCCAGCCCTCTGATCATGAAACTGTCACTGTATCTTTGATTGAGGCATTTCTTGAGCCTCTGAGGAACTGAGACTCTTGGGAAAGCAGTGAGTTTTTAGTACACAGTAAGCTTCTGCTTCTTGTAAACAGCCAGTCTAATGCTAGGGATGTGATTTTTTTGACTGTTGCTTGGCTAGCTTTCAGGAGATAATGTTGCATGTGGCAGCCTAAAGACGTGTCTATTCCGATAAACACCATTTGTGTTTCTTTGTGACATATTCAGCCTCTGCTGGCCTGTAGATGAGGGAATATGCGTCTTGGTTTAGCCTCCCACTGTGGCCCAAAGTAGAGTGCACTGTATCCGTGCCACTCAGTATAGACCAGATGAAACACAGGAACAGTGAGTGGGTTTTGAAACAATTATGTTTACAGCCAGTATTATTTGAGGTGAAACTCATCATTGACATTACATAAAGCTTGTCTCTGAGATGTCTTTTAGCCAACCCTTTCATCTTGTTAAATATAGTTCAGTGTTTTCTTTTTTCTGGTGAACAGATGATTGCATTAATTTGAAGAATAACATTTGGCACACCAGACATGCAAATGGAGCAAGGCTATGGAGATAAAACAGGGAGTAATTGGTCCTTTAAAAGAACTTGATTTTGTCCATTTAAGAAACTAAATGCTGTTAATTAAATATAAGCCTATAGCCACAGGTACTATGTCTTTCATTCACTTCTGTACGAGTCTGCTTAGGGATGGCTTGGAGTTGTGCTTCTGTAATGAATGAGGTAGTCTTCAGTGCTTTAAAAATAGATTTATTATTTAGAGAAGGTGGAAAGTTTTCAACTTTTATTCTCTGCAATCGCTGCCTGAATGAGTTCAGTTTAATGAGAAACTGATATTGTACTAGTCCAAACATATTTAAAAAAACCTGAAGTCATCCTGAGTTCAAGTCAACTCTAATTTTTCCCTGTAGAAGACTGATGAAAGGCAATGACATCAGCCTTGCTAATAGCCCTTCCTTTAGCTTATTGTTAATGATCACCATCAAATCAAATGCAGACTTGGTGGAATTCCAATGACTTAAACAGAGCAGTACCAGAGATAAATTTTGCCCAGTTTAGATACCAGGAGTACAAGCACTGAGGTCCATGTCATGTCCAGCGAGCCACTTACTGCTCTAACAGATGTTTATTCTTGTTAGGGCAATGGGAATTTAGTAACTCTGTCCTTCCCTTAGAAGGGAACAATTGTACAAATTGACAGGTTTTACTGATTTCCCTGGGCAAAAGTAGCACATTTATAACATGCCTTTTTTCACCTCCTTTTCAATGTTTTGCCTATGCCAAGAGAAATCCACGTTTTATGGGAATCATCACCATGCTAAGTATATATTGTAGAAGGAACTTCCTGCTGGGGACACATCTGTTGGCTAAATAAGAAAGCAGATATACAATGATACCTATACCACTGCAGCATACTGTAAACAGGTAACACAATTAACAAAAGCTAATTAGTTGCATTTTGCTTGCAATATTTTATCACAAACATAAAACCCCCTAAAATTATGGAAAGCTCGGTAAAAAGTTTACTAAGAGAGAATACTTCGAACAGAGAACATCCATTTTCCTGATTTCTCTTCCTCCTTTTCCTGTTCTACAAAGCAGGGACAAAATACTTCATTGGCCATCCAACAGCATGGTTAGATTTGTTGGATGGAATTGGTTATTGTGGTGTTATTGCTCTAGTTCCATCAATTATTGTCACCTGAAGGTGACTGATTGCTGGTGGGGAATGGGGGGGACTGGATATGCACATTGGAAGTCTGATACATTGCCCTCTGAACCCTTTAGAAAGAAAGTATTGAGTGAAGGAGAGGCAGAGAAATGGGTTTTTTTCAGCCTGGAGGGGAGCAGGGTGAGAGAGGGATCCGGCTGTTGTTGTCTACCACCTGTACGGGGCTGGAGAGAAGGTGGAACTAGAGTCTTCTTGGAGGAGCAGCCTGAAAGGACAGGGGACAACAGGCACAAGTTGCGGCAAGGGAAATTTTGTTTTGATGTCAGAGAAAACATCTCTCTCAGTAGAAGTGGTTACAAACTGGACCTAAGGCTTAGAAAGACTGTGGGATACCCATCTCTAGAGATAATCAAAGCTTGGGAAGGCTCTGAGCTGTGCTCCAATGACTGTAATAATGCTTCCCTTTTAGCCACTATAACGCTTTTTAGAAACAGAAGATTAATCGGAGCAACTCTGTGAGGAGTTTTTGTTTGCTGTTTGAAATGAGGAGGAATGTAGGTATTCTGTGTGTGAGGAAGGTAATCTTGTAGCTGAAGCCTGTGTTGTAACGCAGGGATGGAATGCTGAGTTCTGGAATTTCCTCATCTAAGAATGCTTCACTTTATCATATTTGTGTTTCAAGGTAGATTTCTGCAAAATCTTAGAAGTTATAGGTGGGGGAAAAGGTTATTTATCTCATACTGTTGAAGTGAGATTGAATTGTGTAATTGTTCTGATGTAGAATGTTATTTACATTCCCCTGAACTCTTCGTTCATTTGGGTGTGAGTAATTTTGTTTGCTGTAGTGTTCAGCTCTACGAGTCTTTGTGTCTGTTTGATGACAGTGCACTGATTAAACAAAAGAATCATAAAGATTACAAAGGTAAAGCAAAACTTTCTGTAAATTAAGGTGCTTACATAATTACCACAACTCACAAGTAGATTTCAAGCAGCAGACCTGAGTCACACCTGTGTATTAAATAATTATCTACATCACTTAGCAATTACTGCAGCTATTTGCCAGTAGTACTTTGTATAAAGAAAAAGAATGCTGAGAACTGCAGTAAATAGGTTCCTAATGTATCTTAATTGACAGATATTTTTGAAGTTCAATAACCTCCTTTCAGAAAAACCTTCTTTCAGTTGATTTCATGCTCTGCTTTGTAAGCTATTTGAGTTTACAACTTATGAATAATTTTGTTTCTGATGTAAGTTTTTTTAAAACAAATTACATAGATTTCATATTTGACAAAATAAATGTGTAGCTGTTGGAGTATTTTTGAGAACTAAATGTCATTATTATGCTTTTCCCTTTTCTTTTTTTTATAACACCATCTGTTTAGTAAACATCAAAATGGATTGATATGAAACTTAAAAAGTTCATAACGACAATAAAATAATGCATGACAGATTAGATAAGAACAAGTCATTAAAATGGCCTATAAAAGGACAACCATCTGTAGCACTAAAATAATCTTTCTATTGATGACAGTAATAACTTTCTAAGTCAGTGACAATTTTGGATTTACAGCATAAATAGTAGTCATATGAACCAAATAATTGAAATGTATTTTTTGTAATTAATGAATACCCTTTTTTTTCCCTATTACCCTTGTGAAGAAACAGAATTTATACAAAATATATGTGTGTATGCTTAATAATGACTTGTATATTATCTCCCAAGCTCATAAAAAGCAATTATAAGCTCATTAAAAATATTATATGTAACTCTAAGCCTGGGGAAAATAATTTTATGTTTACAGAAAATGTGTCTAATGTCCTTTGTCACTGAAAATCTTAACAGTAGGCAAGAAGAGTGCAAAATGCTGAGAATGCAACTTCAGTTAAAGATTCAGATGTACATAGATCCCCTCTTGGAGAGGCCAGAACATCTGTGCGTTATTTTAATTTAAAGGGTATCTGTTCTTAATGGTTTGATTATTTGACCTCTTCAAGGGCATGATATAGGGAAGTGTCTACCTTTAGTTGCACAGAATCTCTGTCTGGGTACCAGCACTGGCCCCTCTTTCACCAGGATGCTGTGGTCACCTCTGCTGAATTGCATCTTGCTGGAGTTCTCCATTCCCTAACAGATCGATCCTGTTGGGAGTTGATTTAATTCCTTGTACATGAAAATTTATGTTCTTAGGCTTAAAGCAACCCTTGTAATTCACTTTCAATGCAAAAAGTATTTCACTGAACAGAAAGTATTACCTTTACTTCTTTTATTAGGCATATAGTTAAAGCTTTTCATCCCCAAAGTACTTTAAAAATGCTAATTAACCTTCAAAAACTTCCCTTCCCTTAATGGTAGGTGGCACATGAATGACTCCCTGCAACATTATAATCCAGCCATTTTAGTAATTAGTTTTGAAGTAAAGCACATGAACTAATTACAAAATTGTGCAACTACTAGGCACCTGTTGGCTACAAATGCTTGGGAACTATCCAAAAATGTCACATGGTTTCAAGTGATGTTGTAGTTGTGTACGTCATGGAGTAATTAATTCTTTGTATGCCTTGAGACAGGTCTCTGAGAGTCAGCAGTGCTAAGAGTGCTTCTTGAAAGCTTTTCTCTTTTCCAGCCTCCCACTTCCCCCCCTTGGGCTTTTTCTCCTTGTCGAAGAGCTTTGAGGCTATGGAACTGGAGGGCTGTGCCAACCAGCAGTGCACTTTATTAATTGTGTGTATTGTAAACAAGTAAAGCTGTGGCCAAGAGCCTTGCCTGACTGCTGAAAGAATGAACTAGGGTCACAACTAAGTGGTATAACTAAGCAGATCCTACTTTGTCTTGGCCGAGATCACATCTCTGCTTTTCAAGTGAAGATATCCTAAAGTCACCAAAAAGCATGTAGAAAAGTAAGCACGGACAGACTCTTTGAAGGTTATCTTTCTCTTGTGTGAGGCAGGCTTTACGTTTGTATTAAAGGAGAGGCACAGTATGCTCATGTTGAGTGCTTTTTGCCTATAAAGTTCTTCTTCATTCTCAACTGTAAAGCAGAGATGAAACTTGCCAACAAATACCGAGTACTTAGAGTGTGGGTATACCTATGTATGTATGTATTTGCACATGAAAAAGTACTTTACCCTATTTTTGCTACTGGGTATACTCTACTTCTGAAATAAAGTTCCTTGGTATTTCTAAAGACAGCATTGCTACCAAACCACAGAGCTCTAATTTATGCAGGTCATAAGTCCATTTGAATTGACTAAGCAATACCCTTGTTTATGTGACATAAGTTTAATTGAAGAAAACTATCTCAGATCAAATAGTTCTAGCCCTAGAAGATACAGAAAACAAATCTTGATTCATTTTGGGGGTCAGAATCTTCAAGGACAATAGTCTATTTCTTTGTGCTTTTCATGTTTTCTGTTCAATGCACAGCCAAGCAAAACAGCCTGAAACTGGAAATGGAATGTTTCACTTCTTCAAATTGGTTTGCTGCAGTGTCACAGTCCTCCTGTCTTACTCACACTTTTAGAGTCAGTGATGCCGTGCTTTTTAATAGTTTCACTTTTATATATCAGACTTTTAATAGCATATAAGACAAACTCTGTTGTACAGATAAGCACAGCTGAATTCCAGTTCCTTCTCATGGTAGGGATGATGAAATTGGTTGCCCTTATCTGTGCTAGGGTATTGTATACAGTCTCTGGCTAGGATAAGTCCATTTATAGCACTTACAAGTGTGTGGTTTGTGGTATGTGAGAATGTCATATCACTTGTTTTTGTCCGAGTTGAAGAAGTTTAATAAGTTCCTCTGATATTCTGTCTTTTGAATATATACCTAAGTTCCTCAATTCTAAATTTAGAGAATTTTTTATAATCATGTTCATACTTACTATGTCACTTTTAGATAAGTCAACATAGAACTGTACACATCATACAACTATCACTTCCACCATTTTGATATTTCCCTTTTCTCCACTGTCCAAACATCTCTCCAAAACTCCAGTGACAAAAACCAAACCCATAAACAATATTATTTTATGCTAAAACCAAAATAATTGCTGTTCTGTTGAAGACGAAGAATTATGCTGTTTAGGATTTGTTTCCAGAATTTTTCACATCAACTTTCAAAAAATGTGTTCAGTTGTTTTCCAAGATAAAATAATTTTACTGGTTTTGTGTATCGATGAATAGCTGTGGGCTTTGCATCATTTCAAGCATACACTGAAACTGTTATTGAATTTTGGAATTCTTTGAAAATTTTGTTACTTTTTTTAGCAAGGGAGAAGAATCTCCATTCTTCTGTGTTGGCAGAGTTATATTGGTGTCTTTATGCACCAGCTGGGTGACAAAAAATGAGTTGAACACCTACCTGCCAGTTTGTGCAGATTTTGTTGTCCTGAAATTCTCTGCTTCACATAACAATCAGGTTATTTCTCTGTCTTCTACCACCTCTTCAGCAGAGGTTTCTGGGTTTCAGGAACTTCCAAAACTAGTCAAATCATGCTGTCTGGAACAGTCCTTACCCTGGGGGTAGAAGGGTTTGCTGCTGTTGTCCGTTTTTAATTTTTGAATTATAATAATTTTCTTTTTCTTAAGATGGTGATTCTTCTGCCTGTGAGGATTGAGATTTTCTGTAGCTGTTACACAAGCTTGATACAAAATTAAATTTTTGTGCCTTTGGTTTCCACACCTTCAAAGGAAAGAAAAATTTTTTGGCCAGAAAATCAGAGACTCTCATCTGCATTCCCTTTAATCATTTCCTCTTAAAATTGTTCCTCAAAGTATTTAAACCTGTCCTCATCCCCAAGAACTAAGGATCAAAATAAATATTGAAGGTACAGGTTTTTTTAAATTTGAAATTGTATTTACTCCCATATAGCTGTATTTATCCACACATTACATTTTTTTGATAGTGTTGCATGCCTCCAGGTTTTTGTTGGCCTCTTGTTGGTCAGTACATTTGAAAATACTATCTTTTGCTTAGATAGGCATTAGATGTATGTATTAGACTAACATATATTAAAATTATAACTGAGTAGTTTTTTTTTAATCTTGTCAATACCAATAATCATCTGTGGAGTATACTAGAGATGTGCCACAAAAGGGGAAAAAAAAAGGGGGGGTGGGGGGTGTTCTTGTTTAGTAACCATAATTTTAAATTCTCACCTGCTATGGCTGCACTAATTTGATGTTGTGGAATTGTGGTTGATTGTAACTGTAAACTTTAGCATAGACTATAGTGCTTAATACTATTAATGAATTCAGTATTGGATTTTTCTAAGCACTCACTGAATGAGTGAAGCAATAAATTAAGAGCTGTTTAGTGTAGTTCTTTGGCACTGGCTTTGTGGAGGGTTCACTGGAGGTGATTTTTTAGAAAAGAGTTTAGAGCAACTAAGGTGGATTCTTTTCTTTTATTGTTTCCCTCTTTTCCCTAGATGAGCTCAGTTCTTTAGGGTGTTGGTCAAAGGGGACAGGATGATAGCACTAGCTGTTCCTTAGCAAAGTAAAAGAATTTGAGAAGCTATAGAATCTGCTGGAACTACCGTTAATTCAGGATGTAAATTATCATAGTCCCCTTACTATATACATGTCCTGATTTTGCTTGCCCAGCACAAGGGTTTTTTTTTTTTTTCATTTATGCCTAAGTTTCGATTGTGATAGGAATGACTTTTAAATTTGTTTTATAATGTTTTTAGGCTAGACCATCTAGTATCTAATGTATATTTGTGTGTTTAATTTTTCAACATGACAACTGCATGTAAAAAATAGTGCATTTACTTTCTTGAGAATCTGCATCCTATCGAAGTGATATACAACTTGCTTGATAAACTGGTCTGAATTCTGAATTAGCATGGTCCATAAATGAATTTATGTAATACTGCTGAGTTCCAACACATTTTTTTAATGATGCTTAGTAAAATTCTGCCCTAGGTATTATGGTACTAAAAATAGAGGTAGTACTTGCTAGTACCTGAAGACAGTACTCAGCCTGTAATCTCAGGTCATACTCAGAAGTTTATAATACTTTGTGTGATACATGATTTCCACTAGCTTTTCTTAAATGCTTACTAGCTAACAGAATTCTAGGAACTTTTAATACGGTAGATCTTGAAAGCACAAGAGCAAAAATTGGCTGATTCTTGTGTAATGAGTAATCCTGTAGCATTTCTTATCACAAGTTATAGGTAAGTATCTCTTTTACTAATTCACAGTCTGTAGTATATTTGCAATATGAAGCTTATTTAATCATAATTTACTGTTTTGGTAACAGGTAAATGGAAGTAAAAATATCTATTTGTTTTCCTGCAATAAGCCTGTAGCTCTAATCAATCAATTAATGACTGTCCTCATCTGTTTTTCTAAAACAATTCATGGTGCTCTGCAGTCTGAGAATTCTGTTTTTTAAATGTGTGCAGCCCTTGGTTTGGCAGGGATGTGCACAGAGGTCACAGTGTCCTGTGTCGCATATTGGCCTGGATTTGCTTACTCTAGAAGCTGCCATTTGTGCAAATATGCAGGTGCTGACATACCACACGTTCTTAAGAACTTCATTTATTTTCTTTAATTATGCTGTTATTCAGAGAAAAAGATTAATCTGCCTTTGCTTGAAGGCAGACTCAGTGAAAATGGCATGATCAAATTGGGTCACTTGCGTACTTGCTTGTTTTATATTTTTCTAGTTTTATTTATACAAAGACCCTTGGGCATTCTTGCACAGGCTGAGGCCCCCGTTGCACCCATGAATTGTTCTGAGACAAAGAACATCAGGGCTGAGGCCTGAGGGCAATTGTCCCAGGCAGCTGCATGCAGCCCTGGATGTGCTGAGCTGGGGTTTCCTCGCCCCAGGCAGAAGCTGCCCACACCTAGCATGTCCCAGCCATCTAGTTGCATCATGTGGTAACAATTTTTTTTCTTGGGTATGATTGCTGTTTTCCCAAGACATACGATTCATGGCTGAATTTATTTCTTATACTTTAATACTAAACAAACAAACAAAAAACCAGTTACTGATTTATACTCAAGATGAGTATAATTTGCCTGCACTGTCCTTTAGCTTGACTGCTCTTGCCTCCTTTCATCTTTTTCTATCCCATCCCAATCCCTTACATTATAGATATTACAGCAACTGAGATCTCTGTCAGCTTCTATTCTGGTACACTAAAAAAGTCTGAATTTTCCGATAATAAGATATATTGAATGAATACTTATGTGTATGACAATAAATTAAAAAGATCATCATTGTTTTTCTCTAGTCCACAGTTAATGTTACCTCGTGTACGTGTTGGTAAAAACTTGCTTAAACGCAATGTAAAATGCTGTAACCTCTTCCCTCACTGCCCCCTCCCCTTACAAAAAGAGATAACACATTTCTTATTTGATTAAGCAGATGTTTTGGTGTAAAATAAAAATGGAAACAAAACTTCCCAGGCTGTGGAAGTTCTTTTGAGTAAGATTCTACACTAGTTTAGAAGTTGGTGATAGAAGATAACTTGGGGTCAACCTACTTTGTTTTTTTCCTTGGGTTTGGTTGAGTTCTTAAAGTCTTTCATTTCTTAGAAGAAAAATCATGTCTTAGAAGAAAGAGAATTGATTAGAGAATTCATCTCTCAGAAGAAAGGCTTTTCTTTCAGAGTGACTGAGCACTGGAACAGGCTGCCAGAGAGGCTGCAGAGTCTCCATCTTTGGAAATATTAAAAAACCTCCTGGACATGGTCTTGGGCAACCTGCTGTAGATGACTCTGCTTGAACAAGAGAGTTCAGCAGGGGTGGATAAAGATGATTTCCAGAGGTCCATTCCAATCTGAACCATTCTGTGATTCACTGATGGAACATCAGATCTAGCTTTTTTGCATGTGCACTGGCATCGTCCATTGCAGTGCATGTCATACAATCTGATAGTGGGCCTGCATCTGCCCTGAAAATGTTGATTGATTTCAAATCAATACAATATGTTGTTTCTGGTGTCACATCCCACTCTGAGGGAGACAAGTGACTTGGATTCGTAAATCCCCAACAGAGTGGACAAAGGTGAGGCAAGTCGCAAAGTCCGGACGTTTATTGACTTCCCACAATGTACTAATTAGATACACGATAATTGGCTAAGTATATAACGAGTTGTGGCAAGCAATACAGTATGCCTTGCATTACTTAATGGTAGTGAAAGAAAAGGGGAAAAAGGAAAGGATAGAGATGGATAGAATAGAGAAATAGAGATCACTGGTCTGGGTTCCTGCGTCGATCCCGCCAGCGAGGGTTCAAGGAGGCATCAGTCTTCTTCGTTTCACTTTGCTCTCCAGATGCGCCCCCCCCCCTCAATTTATACACGCTTTCCTTGGGTCTGTCCCCTAGGTTGACCCACATACCTACGTATCCCATGGATGGGGAGGGGTAAGGTGTTTCATGGGATGATGCAATTAGCATGATCATGTTAGCCTTCGTTAGCATATTGAGGGGTGTTAACTTTAATATGCATTTCGTGGATAATGAAACAAAGATCATTCACTGGACAGACGGCCCTTGATATTTGACCAGGTGCCTCAGAGCAGAACTGTCCTGTCTCCACAGGGCTCCCTCCTACAGCTGCATCTGGTGTTACTTGGGCAGCCTTATCAGCTTCGATCTCCACACTATCCACCCCATGACTGTAGTTCCGTTACTTGCAAGTGTTTGAGACATTTCCTAGCTCGGAGGGCCTCCACTCCCTGGACTATCCTTTATCTCTTTCTCAGGCTGTTTTTCTCAGTCTTTGTTTCTCACAGGCCTGTTTCTTTCAGGACCTGTTTTTACAAGTTTTGTCACATCTGACCACAAAAACTGCCTGTTCCATGAATGGTGTTAATATCAGTAATTGATTTGCTGGGCTGATACAGGTTCATAAGGAACTATTGTTATATATGTCATGAAAACTTCCAAAAGGGTTAAGTTCCCATGTCTTTAACTTAGGCTTCATCCATGCTCAGAACACATTCTTGTTGCTTGAACTCAACCAGAAGACTTTTCCACTTAGGAGATCTCTTGTTTAGACCTAAAAACGTCAATTCTATGAACTCTTGTAATATTTCTTGTTTTGGAATTTTGAGTGAATCCAAATTGTTCTGCTACTTGTAGAAAACCTGTCACTTTTAACCCTCTGACTGTACACAGCTATGAGCTTCAGGAACATTTATGCTATCTCTCCAAACAGATTTCTGTGTTCACTGTGTAGGAAGGTCTCTGTCACTTGTAGAAGTGTTTTTCTGGTTTGGGTGATTGGGGTTTTTTCCCCTTCTTTCTTCTTTTTTTTTCTTTTCTTTTTATTACTTTCCACTACTTAGTGCATACTCATGCATGCAGAAAATCTTACCAGAGTAAATGGCAAGATATCTCAGATGTGACCCAAACTATCTACAACAAGAATATATAGACTTCCTATTAGTTGCTGTTGCTTATCACAGTGTGTAATGAGTGCTCATCTGCTCAAGGAGTGCTAAGTACAGTGTAAGGCTGCAAGATGTAGGGGTGTTGGAGAAAGGTTAATTTTTTTTTTTTTTAAGAGAGAATGGGACTAAGAAATGTGAGGCATTTTTGAAACATGGCAATATTTTAACAGGATAGAATTGAAGCCAGTTTAAACTTTCCCTTTTGCTTTCAGACAATTTCTGACAATTTTTGAGCTGAGCACCTTTTCCAATCTAGTTCAGATTATAAGACTACTAAAAGAGAGCTTTGTAATAGGAATTGATTGCAGCTTTAACTCAGGAGCTGTTACTTCCTTTCTGTAATGTTCTTTGCTCCGTCCTTCAGTATACTCTTTATTAAATCATTCTATCATGCTCCTTGTTTGACGCAGGCACAGTTGTGTAACTGCTGGCCCCTAACAAAACATTTGTGGCACAGGTGGTTTGGAGAGCACAAGAATTCCTCTCAGACAGTCAGCTGCTCTATGTTTTGATGTCTGGAAGACAGCTTTCTTAATTTCATTAGATAGGAGGTGGTCCAGAAAATTAAAGGTGCTGACAATTCTAAGCAGCTGATTATAGGCTAGAGTCATTAGTCCTTGTAGTTTCATGACAGCAACAATTGTTTACATTTTTTTAAAGATTAAAGATTCAGAAAAACAATGAAAAGCAGGTAGAGCACTTAATATGTAATGAAATGAGGAAAGTTGTTGTGTTAATAATATTCTTTATTCCTTTTCCCTCTAGTTAGGCTAAAATTTATTTTAAAATCATCACCAAAAGCAATATTCACCATGCCTTTTTAAAGAGAAGAGGAATACTTTAAAATGGAGTGGAACTATTAGCACTATGTTTTGCAGATCTGATCCTCCTTCTGTGAAGGCAAACAGGCACAAGAGAGCAGAAAGGACCAGTGGGCGCAAGGAGGACAGGCTCCTGTGCTGATTATTTCTTCTTGTCTCACTGATGGAGAGGCATTCTTGGACTACTAAAGGCATTGTTTTTAGCAACTTTCTCATTCTAATTTTTTAATAGAACTGTGAAAGATGTTATCTTGGCTGCTTGAACCTGAGGCATGAAAAAAAGATCTTGGATGATGGAGCATGATGATAAGGGATGCAGAAGGGAAGGGAGTCACAACAGGAACTGGTATCTCACACTGTGGATAGACCTGGAATTTATCTGAAGCAGATGAAAGTGGTTTGGATGGGATACCTCTAAGGACGAGGATTGTGAAAACCTAGTAGCCTGTGGTGCCGTCCAAGGTGGAATAAACAGCTGGGACAATAGAGCATACTTTTTCAGTCTACTAGTTCTGCACTGTGCCACTAGTCTAGTTTTAAAGATCTTGAAAACGTCCAGCTGAGATGCAGAGGCATCACTTTGTGTAGGCCTGCTTTCTGATACATTATTTCTGTCTCTGAATGTAAGAATGGTGAAATTATGTGAGATCTTGGGTATATTCAGGCTAGGAAACTGAGAGTCGCCAAAGCAGGTGTCTGTGGAAGGGTGTAAGGGTGTGATAGGTTGAGGACCTGTGGTTCTGCACTCCAGTGCTCTCCTGACACCCAACCATTTGCAGTCTAGGGACTTTTTGAGCCAGAGTACATCTGTATGTATTACAGCTGACAATGAATTTCTCTTCTATGTTCAGCCACTCCTATAAATCACGATCACTTTTACAGTCTTCAGTATTGTAGGACAAGACTATCCACAGGTCAGCCATGCACTGTATGAGGAGCTGTCTCCCTTGTGGAAGTGCTACCTGATAGCTTAGCATCTCCTCAGTTCTTGTGTTGGAAGATGCCACGAACAGTTGAACTCACTCTTTTCACACCACTTGCAAGTTCATAGGTATCCTCACCCAGTTGTCTTTTTTCTAAACAGAAGAGTCCTAATCTTATTTAGCAATTCTCATAAGAAAAAAGGTTTTATACCTTTGTGCTTTGTCCTTCTCTAAACTTTTTCTAGGATAACTCTGTCCTGGTTGCATTTGTCCAGCATGATTTCCACCCTTTTACCTTTATGCTTGGACAAATCTATTTTCCCCCTATTTCTGTTTTCCTCTTTTCTGTTAATAGCTATTGCAGTTAAGTAAATGTAATGCTCCTTCACCCACATTTCTATGACTGCATTTACCATAAGGACGAACTTAACAACTCTCTAGTTGTCACACCAGTATGTTCTTACAACCTTTGCCTGGTCTACTGGAAACGCTTCTATTTCACCATGGAAGCCTGTGAGCACAAGTATTCTCTTTGCTCTTGCAATAGTGTGTGGGGTCTTTTTTGGTTGTTTTGTTTTCTGTTGTTTTGGTTTGGTTTTTTTAACACAGTAGGGGATGACAATGTCTATAGTTTTCTGGCTTTAGTCAAAGGGGCTTTTATGTATAACCTTACCTTTACTGTGCTTTATGAACTTCTGTATGCTACATGTTCAAGCACATACTCTTTAGCACAGCATGCTGACCAGAAGTCTAAGGACTCTTGATTCAAAACTAGTTACCACTTTTGTTTTCTTTAATAAGTTGCATGAACAGCAGTCTCTAAGCTTTATGCCCTGCTTTCTTTATGGTGTAATATATTTGTAAACATATTTCTTAACTTCAAAACATGTTTGTTCTGCCTCATTTATTTGCAGATAACTTACTGTCTCTTGGATCTTTAGCTGCTTCTTCTAATGATTGCTTTGAAATATTATTTTAATGAACCTATGAAACACATCATTGTATTCTTTTTTTTGTGGTTGGACTGCTAATGATACTCATCCATTAAGTAAATGGTTTTGTAAGCAATACAAATGTAATAAATAAAGTTAGTCAGTTCTTTTTTACCACTTTTCTGCTGATAGGCATACCACATGCTGGGAAGGTAATGTTTCATGACCAGAATAGTTCAGTTTGTAGGCGGCCTGGGAATCTTTGTATTTAGATTCAGTCAAAGAGCTTCAAAGAACACTGTGAACTATAATTTTATTCAAATTCTGAATCTGGTTGCAATATAAGATATACATTTAACTTCAGCTGTATATTCTGAAGCATCATGGTTGGTTTAGGCCTCACTTTGCCTAGTCTTTGATGGAAATATAGAATTGAATCCCTTATTATATCACATTGTTTGAAGCCATCTCTGAAAGTGGTATTTCAGCTGCTGAATCTAAGGGCTCTGAAATAATGGGGAGCATTTCACTGAGAGAAAGAAAAAGAAGGGTACTGTGACTGGGAGATGTAATATGTGCAGTCAGAAACTGTTATATTTGCCACAGGCTGCAGCTGGGCAAGTCTCAACCCATGTTTTCCAATAGGAAATAATGAGGGTGCTTTTTGGTCTCACAAGGGTGTTGGAGGTTATTTCATTAACACTGTCATGTGGGCAATATGGAATTTACACCAGATAACGTGGAGGCAATTTACTTAGGAAGATTATGTATTTAAAAGAATAACAAGTATACTCAGAGTTAGTTATGACCCAAGGAGAACTGGAGGTAGAAAAAGGCTCCTGTTTGAATGCTTGAACCTGATCTTGAGCTGCTGAGAATTAGTCTGAGACCTTCAATGGAGGATACAAACTGTCTTATTTCAGCATACTGCTGTGATTCTTGCTCATCCCTGTGAAACATCTGGTAGGGTGATCATTACAAATTACCCACTGGACAGATAGATTATGGAATGTAGCGGAACCGGCACATTCTTATCACATCCCTTATAATGTCTATAAATAACAACATTTCTTTTACCTACAAGGGTTAGCATTACAGCTAGGTACCTCTATTTTTTTTTAAAAAAAAAAAAAAAAAAAAAGTAAGCAGGTTACAAAAAGATTAAGATTATTCCAGTTTTCCATTGCTTTATTTTAATATTTCTAAGATGAGCACTTCTAGGAATAACTCAAGGTGGATAGTAGAGATGGATATTTAGAATGAAGCCATAGCCCCTGCCATCCTAAATGGGGAATTTTCTTAATGAAGAGAGACGTTTTCTTTGAATTCTTGAGAGATCAATAGCAAATACCACTTTGCAAAGCTTCTAGGGATGTGCCAATGGCATAAAAAAATCAAACTAGTTATAAGATAAAAATGAGACATTTCCCTGAACTGCTAGAGATGATTCCCTAATGAGAATCACATCTCTTGATTTATTTTTCAATATATTTTAAATCTCTAAAAATATCAGGAATCTGTAATTTGCAGCTCTGGAATGTAATCAAGCTTAGTCATGAGAAGGCCAGGTTTAGCCACGCATATGGAAATGCCATAATATTTTACAAGGTAATGATAACTGGATAATTTATGTTGAAAGGATAGGTCAGAAGTCTTCTTTGAAATGTTATTAATTCACTGAAGAAATGAGAGTTACTATAAAAATTATTATTTTATCTCTTTTAGAGAAAGTAGTGCCATTGCACTGCTCTAAGTGGTTCATTAAGACTTAAGCGAGATAGCACAAGCAAGAGTTCACGTCCCCCAAGATTTTGAAGGCACCTGTCACTAAGGATGAAAAATGAATTTACTAGTGTTTTATAAGGTCTTCTACAATCACTACTAATTTTGAAGCAGATAAAGACAAGCATTACCAGCAAGCATGCTTCTACTGCCCCAGCTTTTTTTTAGTAGCATTTTAAAATGATTGCCTCAGGCATTCATTCAGGGGAAGAAATACGGAGGTGATGGAAAATGGAGATTTTCATATGACTTCCACACATTAAGATGATTTGGGAAAATTATCCCATTTTCTAAATGTCCCACCATCACAAAATGCACAAAAGATTAGGATTTGCTTTGATTGAATGGCATTTTTCTTAGGCTTTGACTGTGTTCTGAACTCTAATGTCTGCTTGACTGGGGATTGAAGTACAGTCCAGGCTGCAGGTGCTGGGTTGAAGTTTTTGACTTATGGAGAATTTTCTTTAAAACATCCTTTGGCTTCTACAATGCAGATGTGTATATATTGGCTTAATAAATCTAAATACAAATTTGAGGTGACGTTTTGATTTATTTTCTACAGGTTGATGCAAATTAGATTGATATGTTATTCTAAAACTTCTGTATTTTGGTGAAGTAAGAAGTTAAGCTGAAGTTTAGAAGTTAAAACAGATGTGATAATTTTCTTGTGTATCGCATGGAGATGATAGGTCCTTGGCATATCCTGGTTGGAAGAAGAAGCCATGCAGGTTGTTATGTGTGATATGTAGATAGAAATTAAGCTCACAATGCAGAAGTTTTGGACTGGTTAGGAGATACCTGTTGCTTTCTGAATTTACTCTTCTGAACACCTAAATTGTTTTGTTGCAAACCACGAAGCTCAGACTTTTGTTTATTTCTAAATATAGTACATCATACAGTTTCAAAGAGACAATTCCAGGAGGTACATTAATAGCAGAGAGGTGTCCTAGTCACTGGACACTGGATTCAAACATCTCTAGAAAAAAACCCAAACAATTGGAGAATATTAAGACACCTCTGAGCACTTTTTGCTTTGGGTTTTAGAATGACCATATTTTTCTGATTCAGTTCAAAGCTACTAGCTTAGAATTGCCATCAGTACAGGGACATGTGTGCAGAACAGTGTTTGCTAATAAACTGGAATGCATGAATAAAAGACAATAAATGCACTTCACTGAAGACCTTTCCTAAATAATGATTAATTACTCTTTTAAGTTGCCTTTTTTTTTTTTTTTCCTAGAGATATGCTAAACTACTCCACAGTAATTTGGAGTTGGCAGACCATGGGCATTTTCCCGTCTGCCCTTCTTCTGCTGGCCAGCTTTTGTTGGAACACTGCAGTTATCCCATTTGGAAGTGAAGTGGGAAATGTTGTCCTTTAAATTTTAGCTGTCGTGTCAAATTAGGTCAGACTTTACAGCATGTCATAACACAAAGTGATGCAGCATGTTATAAACAGAGTCTGCTAAAAGTGTGTGCTTTATATTGCCAGTTGTACATTATTTGAGAATGAAAGTGACTTTCTGCTTATAAATCTTCATTGGATTCATAGCTCTTCTGAAAAGATGAATAGTGGGAATTACTGGGTCCTGCAATGTTGCAAATCACTGGTGTTGTTTGACTGTTCTGTTGAAAAATCTATTGCAGTCAACGGCACCAGTTTTCTAAAGAGGGTTGAGGTCTGTACAGAGCATTGAATCACTTCATAAAATAATTTCTGTGCAGCAAAGTTAAGCATAACACAGTTTGAAAACCCAGAAATATTGCAGGTGGTTTTACTGGTTTACTGAACTACAGAAATGATTGAATTTCTTTCAGCAAGGTGAAGAAAAGGTAGGCTTTTTTCTTGCTTGTAAGCAGAAGATCGTGAAGGAGAACTCCACCCATTAGAAAAAATGAAGTATTGTATTACCAGTCTGTTAGACCAATCTGCTAGGCATGCTGGCAGGAGAAATCCATAATATTGCACTTTCGAGTCTGCCAGTTCTGTTACAGGAAAAGTCATTCACTGTGTCAAACCTGGACAAATGAATTTATGAAAAAAATATTTTTTTTAAAATGCTTTAAAAAATTTATCCTGTTCCATCTTTCCTTAAGCATTCATGAGATGAAAAAATTGATTGATGTTCATTATCTAGAACTATTTTGGCTAGGTTTTATACAGTAGAATCTCATATATTATACAGCTGATTTTGAAAGAAAATATTGTTGCTCTCCACTAACCTGGATATGAATTGAAGTGTGAAATCTGTATCTGGAAAAAGGTCCAAATGACACACTGTACTTGAGTCACGCTGCCCTGATGTTAGTCTTTTGTTAGATATGGAAAATCAGTCAGATATAATCATAGTGCTTGATGTATTAGTTGGGATTATTTGTTACCTACTGTACATTGTGCTGTGTGATACAGTCACAGGTATTTCCTGCCACCACAAGCTGATCAGGAAATGCACAATGCAAGAGGCAAAAAACTCAACACAAGCATGCGAAGTACCACCAAGGCTGGTGAAAGAGTATTGGTCAGCCTGATTACTGGTGCTCTTGGTGTGCTCAAAATCTGGAGTGTGTAACACCAGATGTCATAAAAAATTTAATGAGTGAATGATTGTGCTTCACTGTTCCTGGCCTGCTTTGGGTGATGGCAAATGACCCAGCCACATGTACTCTTCATCTTGTGTCTGGCAATAAACAGTGCAACACTCTGGATTAAGCTGCTTCAAATGCAGCTGAAAACTGAGAGCCTGTCTGCTTGTTTGTCATGGTAGTTTAGATAAATTTGAAAGATAACGTGACAGGATTCAGAATAAGAGCAGATAAAGAAGTTCTGGCTAACAGCCTCTCTATCACTTAATACTCCGATAAACCAGCAACACTGACTTTCACGGTTGTAGGTCAGGTTGCTGAGTGCATAATGGCTGCTGTGTTTACTTGGCAACAACAAACACTTTGCTCTACTTTAGCATGCCACTTGCTGCTAAAGGCTGTAGCTATCTCCTTCTGTAATATGTCCATGGCAATTCTATACCTCAAGAAGGCTATTATTATTGTTAAAGGGGAATGGAAATGTGTGTGGTGTATATGAACCAGACAAGCCTGTGTGTGCACCCATATGCGTATACCATACACTGAGATGTTTATCATTCCACGCTGTAGACTAAGGAACCGCATCATATACTACATTTATTTTTTCCAACTTGGACTATAGTTTCTCTGCATCCCTCTTTAGCCCAGTTACCAAATGAAGAAGCTAGCCACGGAAATGCTTATTATTATTTGTATCATGATAAGGTTTAATGGTCCAAATCGAGTATTTGAATTTCATCACATTTAAGTACCTGGAAGGATATTATCTCCTTCTCTGAAAATCATACCATCTAAAAAGGCAAAATTCATGAAAGACTGAGAGGGAAAGGCAGATCTGAAGGGTGAACAGATGTGGTCAAGGCTAAAGAGCAGCTTCAAGACCTTCATGGCTTAAGTGAAATGCAAGTTCTCCTAAATATAGTGAATTTCTTTGGTTTCCATGCAAATCAAAGGGATTAGAAGGAACATTTGGTTGAACTTGACTCATTTGGCTCAAGATATGCTTGGTTCCTGGTTGCTATTTCCATTGACTTTTCAGCTGCTTCTACAGAGTGAATATCCTCCATGGGCAGTCTTCAGAGCTTCACTCTGTCAGGAAACTACTGACTACTGGGATGTTCAGTGGAAGAAACGATGAGTTAGTCCTTTGGCAGCTGTGATTTTAGCCTTGAAAATACTTAGTGCAGGTGATACCATTAGATATGTTTTATCCGTATGTGCAAAATGTGTGGCAGTGACTTGAACAACATTGCTTAACAAACTCACCAAAGCCAATTCCCTCTAGCTCTACTTTTGACAAGACCTGAGAGGTAGGTAGGGTCGACAGGTTGCAGAGATAACAGTCAGCAGGTCAGCTTAGTCTACTAGGGAATTCTCTCGGTTTATTTTCTTGGCCAGACAGAAATGGCTAAGGATTCCCAGCATTTCACCTGTTGATACGTCCAAGTGGACTCACTCTATTTTGTAGCTTTATATACCAGCGTGTTCCGTAATAGATTCACTGATGAACAAGTAAATAATTCAGCATTATGTTGTGTTTGTGGCACCATAACTGTTTAAGAGTAAGCCAAAACCAAAAAGATTTTGAAACGAGAGAAACCATGCTTGAACTGGAATTAAAATATTTGCATAAAAAATCATTCCAAGGAGCATAACCCATCTGTTTAGATTATGCTTGCTGTAATTGATTGGCAGTGCACTGCTCTGCCTTTTTTTTAATGACGAAAAAGTCCACTAACCACAGCAAAATCTCAGTTCTTAGGCATTCCAAATAGAATAACAATTTGCTAAAGTTAAGCACAATAATGAATAATAAAGAGATCAGAAGATAGAATATCCTGACCTTCTTGAGTAAGTTACCAGTGGATGGAAGCAAAGATCTAGGGGCCTTTCTGGGCACATCTGTTTGGCAGCCCAGTGCATATAATTTCAGCTCTTCACGTGATTTACAGCTGTTAAGAAACAGAGAATCATCTGTTGCTGTGTTGGGTTCAGATAGTTGTCTTTTGTTTTGGTTCTTTTTTTTTTTTTTTTTAAATTCTGATAGGATTTTTCCTCTTCTTGTGAGCCATAAAGACAGAAAAGAACGTTGTAAGGAACTGTGGCGATACAGTGTGGGCTGTTAAAGGAGTTTGATGTGCTGTGGTTCATGAGTAGAGTTGAATGTTGAAGCAGCCACGTAGCTGTTGGAAACCAACTGCTTGCAATATATGATGCACTTGGAGAGAAGGGGCATAACTGTAATGTGTGTGCTGAAGGAGTTTGGGAAGTTAGAAAATGCAGATAGAGCAGAAGACCTAGCAGGGCTTGTAATTTAGTGTCTTGAGTGCCTGATAGGCAGGTTATGAGTATTCTGTTCTCATCTCTGGTAGGGATGTTGGTACCCAGTGAGTTTAAACACACCTTGACTCAATTTTCTGTCTAAATACAATGACCCAGTAGAGCATTTGCTTTAAAATTTTTGCAGATTTTATACCGACTTAGATTCTTTGATTTTTCTAGTGAGCTGTCTTACCTGTATGTGGACTATTTACTCTTCTGGGACATTTTTCCCCTGTGGCTCCCTGAGCTGGGAGTGGGGAAAAGAGGGTTTAACAGAACCTTTTTTTTTTTTTTTCTTTATTGTTTCTTCTTTTCTGTTTTGTTCTAATACGGTATTTGTTTGAAATACTAAGAGGAAGCAATGTATGTGGCAAGCTGCCAGCTCAGCCCAGCTAGGTTTAAAAAACTTTTGCAAAAGATCTTGCTTTTCTCTTCCATAGTCATAAATGAGAAAAATGCAACAGAATCTGGCAGGTCTGGGAAAGAGCCAGCAGAAGCTCCAGGGAAGGGTTTTGCTCATCTTGCATTGCACTGTACAAGGTTGCTCTTGCTTTGCCTTGACATTAGTTTGCTTTTTTGGTTAATTCATGCTGGCCCTAAGCAACTGTTTATCACTCAATGTGATCAGACCTTTTATGAGCCATATTACTCACAAGCCAGAGTTATATGCCCTACATGTACATGCAGTACTGAGCCAAACCTGAGGTACGCTATTTTTTCCACATTATAACCCACAAACCTTTCTTCACAGAGCATTTTATGCATTTTTTTAGCCCAGAATTGGTGTCATAGTCTGAAGCAGATATTTTAATGCAATTATTACATTTTTAAGCTGTTCCATTTATCACATTATGGGGTCACAGACCAGTTCAAAATGTCATCATTTCAAAAGGCTGTTGCCCTGGAGAACTCATAGCTCACTGCATATACAAATAATGTACCCAGAAAAATGACTGTGTTTCCTTTTCATCTCCTCAGGATCTGAGATACAGTGATGATGTGTGATTCTGAGGCTGAAATGAACATAAAAGAGAATTAAAGGTGGTTAATAAGCACATCTGAACTCTACTGAGTAGGACGGAAAAAAGGCAGAAGACTGTTTTTGCCTTGCAACATCTGATGTAAGATGGCATTATCCGATTAGTTAGCTGTCAGGAAAGGCTATTCTTGAACATGGAGCTTGTAGACAGAATCCTGTAATACTCAAGAATTACTAAAGAGCCCTTTAAAAACTCTGAGTTTTGTAGGGGGAATGATACCTTTATCATGCATTTGATTTGAACAATTTTAACCTAAAGCTGATGAGGAATCCAAGGCTTCCAGGATAAAATATTGGGAAGGATGAAATGGAAGATACAGTAATTCCTAGAGTTGTTCAAGTTATTTGGTTAGTGAAATATTTTTTTGTGTGTGTGATATTTAACTTGGAACTTAGATTAAAACTGAACTACATCCCTATAAACATTTCACTACATACCCCATTCATAGTCTCTATCAATAAAGATGCCAAAGAGTTTCCAGCTGGAAGACATTCCCAGTTTTTACCATGTTTTTAGTGTAGATACAAATGCACAGATTGCTGCTGATTTAAAGCATGTGGAAAAAGCCCATGGAGATTTATATTTCTTTCATGATTGAATGCTGGTACTTGGTGTTATGTGGAAAAGCAGTCACTTGGTTTAATAGTTGCACAGCTGGTGTTATCTGAAAAATAATCATTATGATAGAAAGCACACATTTTTCATGTTTTTTGTCAGGTCTGTCAGAATATGTTCTCTGCTAAGTCTACACACTTCATCTGACATTCCTTAAATTAATATATTAACATATAATACTTTTAAGAATGTCAAAGTTATAAAATGTGACTGTAATTGAAAATATAACAGAGTATGGCTGTGTAAAACAAAGCAATTTGCAGGACGCCTAAAGTGAGAAAGTCACTATGATCCGTGTTTAGAAACAACATGACATTATTGTCTGGAAAGCAAGTGACAAATTGCAAGAATTAAAATTATGCAGAACCAAGTCAGCTTGGTAATATGTGCTGATTTGAACATCTTTAAATTACAGTAAATATGAAAATATTAATTTGAAGTGCAAACCAGCTTGATTACAAAAGCTGGATTTCTCTTTGCTCCTCTGTACCTTTTCGATGAAGTCTTTAAATGAACACACAGTCTCACTTCTGAGAATCTGGATACCTGTTGGATGTCCATTATCTGTATCTGCAGTAACTGGACAGTTGATCTTTTTATCTGCTTGCTGCTAGAGGCAGGGGTCAGACTGGGAAAATCTTCTTTCTTTATGATGTGTTAGCGGACAACCCACTAACACATAATTCTGTCCTCTGTGGATTTCCAGCAACAGGAGGAAGGATAAGGAGAGGGTAGAGTGTGAATGCAAAATTGATCAGAGCAATGACTGATTGAGCTACAGGTAGGTCCTCCTTTTCTTGTTGCTTTCCCAAATGGCAGAGGTTTAATCTCTCCAATAAGGGGATTTTGTGAGATCCAGAAGGAAATGTTTCTATTTCTGAATTTGAACTATCCCTGTTGATCTCATGAACTGGAATATGAGTGGCTCCATGCTGAATTGACAGTCCCCACTATTATAGACGATTCTATGTCAGGAAAGGAAGCTGGGGAGTTAAGTTCCATGTGCTTGGTCTGATGCCTTCTCCTTGGTCATTTCCCATGTGCAGTTCCTACAGGAAACTCTGAAGATTTTATGGAGGGAGAGGTCCTGTAATGTAGGAAGTAGCACACTAATTCTGTACTCAGAAAGACCTATAGAATTTACCTGAAGCATAACCCTTAATGTGTAAATGATATTGAAGGTAATCTGTTACTACCGGAAAATCCAAAGATTTGACTTATGAAAACTCATATTTATCTTGCTTACTTTTTCATTGCCATGACATTTTAAAGCTCTTCCCAGTATTTAAAAGCTTAACCCCACACTAAAGAAGTTACATTTGTGCCATGAATATTTCATACCAAAGAAGAGTATAGTAAGCTCAATTCAAATAGAAAAATTCAGGATTTACATGGACGTGCTCCAGCATGTTATTGTTCTAGTTTAGTTAGCCACTCTAGTAAAAATTCTATAGAAAATTCACCTTTCCTGACATTAGTAGAACATTCCATGCACTCATAGCTAGAGTTCATTCAATAAAGTAACAATGACTATCCACTCTTAGTTTTCATACAGGCAGCAAAAAATAAGGATAATGGCAGAAAATAGAACTTGCAAGTCACAAGATTGTCAGCTATCCTTAGTTCCCCACAGTGCAGCCAGAAAAGAAAAAGTGTTTATGGTACAAAATGGAAGAATTCTTGAATATGTCCTTAGTACTGAAGACAAATGCACTCATTCAGACAGTGCATTCAAGAAGTCCAGTTCACAGAGATGGCTCTCTTATTTTAGTGAGTGTTTCTTTGTAAAGAGAAATAGCATTCTGCACTACAAAAAAAAAAACAAACGGCATTCAGTTGCTGTGGTGGCTTTAATTTTGAAGTTCGGTAGTAAAAGGCTGGCGGTTTGTAAATATAACTGGGCCTCCTCTCCCTCTGCCCTCACTCCACTACTTGACAATTTTCAAAGTGAATCTGACTCTTGATCTAATTGCTGACTTTTCGTTAGGGATTTTTTTCACCATGTCTAGTGGTGAAAAGATGCATCAGAGATGCAGTGGACACAAATGGAAATGGTTTGAAAGAGAGGGAGAGTTCATCAGAATGAATTCCGATCTGTTTAAGCAGTAGTTGTCAGCAGTGTTCACCCCTCTTGGGCTGTTTTTATTGATTCATTTGCTGTTTCATGACATTTTTCATTGCCCTTCACACCCATTTTCATGAGTGTAGCCTTAATTGCTAGACACCAAGTTATGACGAACCTGTGCAACTGCTCCAACTCCAAAGAGCTGCTCTAGTCCAAAAAGGTAGATGCTGTGATTGTGCTTATCACTAATTCTCATCTCTAATCATTGGAAATGGGGATGAACTGGCGTCACCACTTAAATGGTCTGCACTGTTGTAAGCCCTCCTATAGCATAGGACTATTGCTGTGAACTCCAGAAAGGAGCCTGAAGGAGCTGATGCCAAGCAAAATGCAAGCATGTTAAATAGCGATGAGTTGCACCAGAGACACCAAGCTAATAGACTTCATGTTTAAATAAATGAATGGTTTTGAACAGCTGCTTTGTTCCTGTATTTATTTTAGGGTTCATGTTTTTAAATCTTCTTATTCTTCTTGTGTTTTTGCAACACAGCAATATCCTGCTATGCATGGATCAATCCGAAATATTGTTATTAGCCAAGAGAAATGTAACTTGTTTATGAGAAGAAACTTCTAAACTTAATGTGCTATTTTTCTATTCAATTATAAGTTTACTAAATACTCCCTGGTGACACAATGAAGTACATGTTCGTTCTTAGTATTTCAGTAAAATCTCAAGCAAGCATATTTTGTTAGTTTATTTTCAGGACACTGGGAATTCAAATACATGGAAAATAAAGACTCGGTGTTATAGTTTCATATCATAAACAGTAGGCATCAGGAAAAAAAACACATGGGTAGAAAAATATTTTCTCACTTTAAAATTACTGTAATTTCCAATACCATATATTCTGGTTGTGGTTTCACATGCAAAACTCGTCTAGAATTTTGCCAGTTTTAAGGATGATCCCATGCTTTCCACCTTCCCAGTTGTTCACAGATGTGTTCGGCTAGCATGGATCCAGGTAGCAAGTTGGTTTTGCTTGTATCTACAAGCATTCAAGAGAAGACGCTTCCCATGAAATGATGGCTATTTCTTTTGCAAGACTAAGTTGTCCCCTTGTCCCTCCTGCTTTGCAGCAGCAGTGACAGGCTCCCTTCTCTCCCATCCGATCCAAGACCTCATGCCTCCTTTCATTGTAGCATTGGGCTTTGCACTAAAGCTTTTCATGGTTTTGAAGCTTGTTTCTCCTGCTGTATTTGGGGCCTTGCACATACTAGAGAAAGAGCAGAATTTTACCCTTTTATGTTTATATGATGGATTTTGCCTTTATACATCCCAAATCACTTCACAAAATTCATAGGCTGGAAGAGACCTTGAGAGTTTATCCAGTTTATCCCTCTGCAAAAGGGATGCTCAGCTGAGCCTAAATTATACCTGATTGATGCTTGTCCAACTTAAACTTCTGCAACATTTCTAAGCTTCTTATCACTGGACAATTACAGTCAGCTCTCTTCAAATCTCAGTGTTTTGTTGTTGTGGGTTTTTTTTTTTTTATTTCTTCTGGATTTTGGTGGAGATCTTTATTGTAAGGATAATCTTTCTCCTACCTGTACTGGTTTAGGAAATCAAGCTCCAGATTATACTAGAAAAGAACTACTTGCTCAGATTTGTTCTTATAAGTAGTTCTTTGTCAGTAAGTCAGGTTACACAAATACTGCGTAAGTCAATTCAGAACTTGTGAACAGTTAAGTCAATCCAAAACTTGTATACTTTGCTGGACAGGGCTTTAATATCCAATATTGCAATTCTTTTCAATGCTTATTAAAGTTTTAGTCATGTATTATTAGCTGTATATTATTTTCAGTGCTTTCTGGCGTGGTCACTATGTATATAACATTATTATCTAATATTATTAAATAAGGTTACTGGAATTGTTTGCACTAATATGTCTTGAGTATTGTAAAAATGTTCCAGATTGCTTCGGGGTTATCTGGTTTTTGTTTCACATGCAATAGTTTATTTCTTTTTTCATAAAATATGGGGGATTGAAAACACAAACAGATTGATTTTCAGGCCTATTTAGTTATGGGTATTGATCAGATCTGAGGCCTTTGTAGAAAAGCGTCAAGAAGTTTAGGATCAAGAAGCTTATGTAGTAACAGCAATGGCCACGTGAGCCTCATTTCTCTTTATTGTGCTGCTGATATTAATGTTGAAAACTGAGCACAAGTATCTTGTAAAACCCCATTATTGAAATACAGCTTCTGATTTGGTTTATCCTACTAAATGCCGCTTTGATTTATGCTTTAATATTTTGGAATATAGACACAAGATTTTCAACTTAAAACAGTTTTACATTAATAAAGTATTTTATCCACCTGCTATGTAGAAATTTATTTTATATATCCCTGAATTTTCTGATAAATGTGCAATGTGAAGGAAATTTGGTTTAGAATTGGAAGTGATAAGAATAACTTGCCTGTTTCCAGACAGACAAAAGATTGAGGCCGCTAAGATACGTGTGTGTGTGAAAGGAACTGATGGGTGCTAAACACACCTTTCTGATGTGTAAGCAGTTTTAGCTCACGGGAGTGTCAACCATCCCTCAGGGAGGCCAGGCAGAAATGATGTTTATACTCTTCTGTGGGGAACGTACCTGGAGACAACAGATGGATTGGTCGAGCCGCTAGACCTTCAGCAATTGCAAAAGGTTTGGGGCTGTGTAGATTAACTGGGCTTCCTGGAGACTAGGTGCAAAGGCAGAGCCTGGCTTGTTTATTGGTTTGCACCACTGCGTCCCTGGATATGTTAGCACTGAAATTCCCCAGGAAGCCAAGAGTAAACTAGCAGATAGTGAGAGAAGTGTTGTCGTGAGTGAAAACAGAGATATGGATCCTGTAAGGACCAGAATCAGCTGGAGAGGCAAGGTTGGAAACCGTTTTGTTGGAGGTTTTTTTCAATAAGTTATTTAGGTTGTAGCAGAACAACATCTGATTTATATCACTGGGGTTTTTTGTCCTCATGGGAACATGACATCACTCATATTGGCTGACTCCTTTGCTAGGGGAAAAAAAAAAAACAGTCTCAAGTTTACACCTGTGCGTGTGCAGCTAAATGAGTGAGGAGCTCATTCTGCATGCTACAGCAACCCAAGAAATAAATTATTATGTGTTCAGCTTTACTCTAAAACATGATCTGAACATAAAAACCCTAGCCGTTTATAGCAGTTCAGAGATTCTGAGCTAGATTAAATTTGGGACTGTATGAGTGTGGAATTGTGTGGTGGTAGGGTGGTGTAGGGAAAGGGAGCAAACCTGCAAACCTTGTGTGTAAGGTTTTATAAAGCCAGTCAAGCCCAACGTTAGATTATTACAATCCTTTTCTAGTGCATAACAGTGTTTTTCCTTTTTTTTTTTTTTTGCATAGAAGCATAATTAGATATGAAAACAATACAATAAAAACATTGTGTCCCAAGTTGCCAGGATTGTGTTAGGTTTTTATTTCAAGCTTGTAGTGTATTATAGCTGCCTTGGTTATATGCCAGGTTATCTGAACTGTTACAAAAGCAAATGTTTTGAGTTATTCTGAGCATTTCTGGATGTTTCAAGACTAGTTTCCTTTTTGTGTGCTTAAAATTAGGGCATTGAATCCTGACCTGGGTTTTTAATGAAAGATTTCCAACATTCAGC
Source organism: Strix aluco (assembly GCF_031877795.1). NCBI lineage: Eukaryota > Metazoa > Chordata > Aves > Strigiformes > Strigidae > Strix > Strix aluco. Next base: position 4,600,350 of record NC_133941.1, on the reverse strand, counting down.
AGTGCTCTGCCACAATCCCAGTTCCCATGCTCAGCAACTGGGTACTCTGGCACCCCTTTCTTCTCAGTAGTAGTTCACTTGTCTTGAGGAGCTTAAACCCAAATGGCAGTGCCTGACTTCAGCACCCAGGTTTGAAAATCTGAGTCTACGTTAAAAAGCAGTCATAGTATAAGGACCACCAGCAGAGTTTTGAGAGTGTCTTAAATTACCATCACAGCAGATATGATTAATATATTTGTCTCTTTAGGGTTTTTGTGGCACTGATAATATTTGCTGTTCTCACTAAGACTCGATTAAATGAGTGCCTAAGACTGACGGGGAGTTTGTCTGTAATGACAAGTGCTTGACTGTAGCAGAAAATGATGAGCTGCCCCAGGGAGACATCACCACCCACTTGAGCGAGATCCATGAAGGGTTTATGACCCGTTTGAATCCTGATTGAGCATCACTGTCTTGACCCTCGGGGAGCCAATTGTCTGGAATACTTGCTCTGTCAGTCTGAGCGATGTGCTCAGAATCCCTCTGAAACCTGTACATCTTGATTGTGTGTAATACACACAGTGAATTATCAAAATGGTATAAAGATTGGGAAATATTTTATCGCTGGGTATCGGTATGTCATGTTTAGAGTGCACGCCATTTTACTTGTCAAGTAAAATGTACTGTGAGCTTAACCCTTTCAGGAATAAATTATTTCAGATCTGACATTTCACGTATGAAAGGCTTCCTTTGAGGCAAACATGTCTGATAGGTGATTACTGAATGCAATTAATCTCCTTGTGGGCAGAAAATCTGTGCCCAGAGCTCTAGGGAAGCCTGAGGCCAAATTCACTTCTGGGAGTAGTCACTACCCCTCCTTAGGAGCCCATAGCAAGATATGGGCCCAGGCTGGTTGCAAGGTTTGCCCTGTTGAGCAACTGTAAGTTAAAGCCAGGCTGATGGGGATGGCAGTGGTTAACATGGCGATGGCCTTTGTGGTTTTTCTAATCATAAAGGAGATTTTGTAAATCCATGGCAAGAGCGGAGCTGGAATCCTGTCTGTGCAGTGGGGTATCTTGGGAAGAGGCAGTTCAGGAGGGTGTTGCAGGCTGAGATAGCTGTTGTAATCTTCTTTTGAGTTATTGTTGCAAGCAGACACCGAGAAAGGCATATGGCAACTCTGCAGTGCCCTGAGTGTAGATGCTGTAGTGTAGCCCCTTAGGTGCTTAAGCTGGGAGCTCCTGTGTTCTTACTACAGAGCCCAGGCAAATGACAGGTGAAAATTATTTTCTCATTAGTAGCATTAACAGTGCCTGCTAGACAGAAAACTAAAAGCACCAGGCTGGATGGTTGTTTAAAGTCTGACTTTTCCAGATAATTTTTTTAACTTCAAGAAAATCTGTCTTTGCATTTAGTGCAATACTGAAGAGTTGTTTGGTTTTTTGATTTTGGGTTTGGGGTTTTTTTGTTTGTTTGTTTGTTTTTGTTTTGGTTTTTTTGTGGGTTTTTTTGGTTTTGTTTTGTTGGGTTTTTTTTGTTTGTTGTTGTTGTTTTGTTTTTTTTTTTATCTGAATTACTTTCCTTGCTGCCTCCCCTTAAGCTGCTTCTCTGCTGTGCCTGGGTAGGACAAGCCTGGCATTATAACTTCATTGTAACTTGCTTTTAAAAGGCCTGGGAAGCTCTTCAGGAATTGTCTTTTGCTCTTATTTTTGTCATTGGCCATTTAAATCTAAAGTGCTTTTGTTGTACCAAAGCTCAGTATGGTCAAGTCTTGACCCCCTGTGCAATAGGAGGGGGGGTCCTCCTATTAAAAAAAAAAAATATCTCTTCTGCTAGGTAGTCTTTAGATTATGTGTAAAAAATAGTTAGTAAAAAAACACTAAGTTAGTAGTTAGTAAAAAGCAGTTAGGTTATGTGGAAACAAGCAAAACCAAAACCCAAACAGCAAAACCTGAAAAAGAACTTTTCTTCCATTCTACACTCATCCCACAAAAGCAGAAAACAACATCTCAGGACCAGAAATGGAAAAAATCCTCCTTTGTTTTATAGTTAGTATTTCACAGCCAGCTAATCTTTATTATTATGGCTATTGAAGCAATTAAACAGATTAAACAGGATTAACTGTTGTTTTTCTACTAACATAAAGATGGCCTCTTAATTTCTAATGCTCTTTTTTCTATGTAAATTGTGCTTTCATCCCTAATTCCAAGAAAATTGTTGTGGGGTATGCATTTATGTCTATGCAGGTACTGTTGCTGTTAGCAACATTTTTTAAAATGACCAACTAGCATATGTAACTAAAACCGTGTTAAAAAACTCATTAAATGTTAAAAAAGGTTAGATAAATTAAAGGAAGTAGTAGCAGAACTCTTGTATAACTCAGTACAAGAGAACATCAATATTGCTCATTGAACAGTCTATTCTTCTAATTTGAAAAGAACAACTATTTGTCATGGTTCCTGTCCTTGGGCTGGCAGTTATCTAATTAAATGCATATGAAATTCAAAAGCCTTTACTGAGGGACAGTAATTTTCCTTGGTTGTTTTTAAAGTCACCAAGATGAAAGAAGAATTACATTGAACAGATAATGAATGAATTTCTCCATTGTGCATTAAGGTCTTGGATTGACTAATCATCCCATGGTTATTAATCAATGTGTTATCTTATAGTTTGAAATTAAAGGTTCTGTTCTCATGATTGCTGACTCTAGGTAATAATACTTGCAGTCCTTGATTACCATGACACTACAATATACTGCCTTGCAAAATACCACAAAACTAATAAAAAATAGATCAGATCTATAAAGAGCATTCCCAGTGCATTATATTTACATGACTCTTCAGCAAAATATTTTTCAATCTAGTCTTTTCAAAATGCCCTCTATAATGTTCCTGTAATGTTTTTCACATTTATGTGTGTGTGCCCCTTTTCCCTTACTCGCCATCCAAAGAGGACATGCTGATTTGCATTTGATGATATTGAAAGATAGAGACACTGCCCAAGATTTTTGCTTAAAGGACATGATTCCCCCAGTCATGCCAGAATAATTGCAAGTGGTGGATTGTTCCAAGTGCCCAGTAAGTGCATATGCAATGTAGACAGTAAATAACATTTTAGAGTTATGATTTCTGTACTAAATATAATGCAGTGTTCAATGGGAGACATGAATTAGCTATGGCTATACCTTGTGAAGGTAGCCTGGCAAACTGGAAAAGACAGCTGTATGTAAATATATATAATATTTCAGTACAATTAGGCATATATTATGGTATTTCTGAAGACCTGTTTTTAACCACTAATTGTATATGAAGATGAAAAAACATTACAGCAGCAGATGTGAGGATGGATTCATGAGAGATTTTTGTTACTTCCACCCCTTTAGTGGGTTCCTGTTTCTTTACAGTCTCTTGCCCTTACTTGCACCCTAGGGGCGGGAATCCTGTGAAACTCCAGGCTTAGTGCACTTGAGGACCTTCTCTTATGTGGCTCAAACTGAAGTTATTTTAATTAGAGAGCAAAATAGTCCTGATTCTATAATTGAATCTTATAGGGGCATCATACAGATGCAAAGATCTGACTATTCATGTGCAGCTGTGGAATTGGGATCTTAGAAAGTGGGATGTTATGGTTAATTGCATCTGAAAATAGCATCTGCAAAAGGGCAATGGCAACAATAATAAAAACTGTATTGAATTCTTCTTTCTGACCTAAAACAATCAAATTAAGTCTTGATCTGTAGCACAGTTGTAGTGAAAAATCCAGAGGGTGATGTTGGTTTCTTAGCAGATCTGTGAGACACTTTGGTCTGAATTCAGCATTAAAAAAAAAACCAGTGTAAAATGTTTCTCATCAACTTCAGAGATAGTGCTCTGTTTAAGGATCAGAATGCTGCTTCTAACCCAAATTATCATTTAGAGAACTGCCAATAATGATCTCTGCTCAGGAATGTTCTAGCACTGAACCCTTTTGATGCCAGAATAATGCTGCTGTTAATAGACTCTTACTCCTATTTTTGGTTTTTTCTACATCAGTGTCATGTTCAAAAGCAGTTAAATAATTCTAATTTCTGGGCTTGTTGGTGTGAATACACACTTCCGTTCCTTATTTAAATACTGGGAAAAGGCATTGAAAAGTCTTTTCATGAATAGTGAATGTGCTTTAAAGCTAAATATTTTAGAGTTCTAGCTTTCAACAGAAGTGAACGATGATAGACTTCACATTTAAAAAATAAAGTAGCCCTTGTATTGGAGAAAGGCTAGAAAGAGCAAGTCATTATGCACAATCAAATGAAACAATCTTTATGTGGTATGTTGGGATTCATATCATCTTCTTTAGTAGATAACCAAAGACATAGCAGAGATTAATCAGTTTTGCTGTAATTAAATCACTAAAAGTGCTTCATCAGCCTCCTGATTTCAGTGGTCTTTCACTTGCTTGTATCCTGGCTGTGCTTGAGCCAACAAAAAACCTAGAAAAAGCTGAACTCTTTGAAAGAAAGTATCTCCCAACATGTCAGAGCTAAAAACTCCACAATATTAAAATCATACTCTGCTGGACTCTATAATGTCCTAGAGAGATTTCATTATGTTTTGTACACTGAAGTTTGTACTGAACTCCAACATACAGTTCACACATCTGATAAAATATTAAAGAAGGACAAATGTAGGGCTTACCAAGCTGAGCTGCTGTAAACTTGTCCGTGCATATTTGGCCTTTCATGACTTATTGTGCATCTTTATTTATTGTTTCTGAATGAAGTGTATTGTCATGAAAATGACATTGTACTTGGAAAAATCCTATCAGGCAAAGTCAACCCCTAAAATAAGTGTTATAATAAATATGCAGAAATGTCATTCTTTACATTAGCCCAAAGGTTTTGTATAGCTTAAGGATATGTGCAGTAAGCTAACTATAAAAATAGAAGCTTGACAGTGGGGATGAATGTGTGTGTCAAAATAATATTACTCTTTCTGGGAGGATGGCAGAAAAAATGACACTACATCCACCAGCATGATTTTTATAGATCTGCCTCTTTGCCAGATGTCACCTTTTATAAACTACTTTATAAAAACATGACAGCATAGTGAAGTAGTGTGTTTATAGCTTGATAAACTTTTGTAATAAAGTTGGGATTGGCTAAAAATTAAAGCCTTAGAGCCTACTCATTAAGTATTTGGGAAGCTTGCTCTGACTTAAAAAGAAAAATATTAAAGAAATATGCAGAATGAGTCACTAGCAGTAAGTGGCCTTTTTCAAGAGTGTATGGCTTCTGGTAGTGTTTACCAGTACGCCATGCAATAACCTATCCAGATATATTACTGGGATTTTAGAGAATAAAGTTTGCATTACTTTAAATGTAAACACACACAGACAAAATATACAGTGTGTATTAAATTATATGTTTCCGAAGAGTACTATGAGGACATACAGGATTATGCCATAAATATCTCCCCAGCACACAATTGTTTTATTGCATAATAAAGGTCTGTATATTACCCTCTGCTGCACCATGCGACACATAATTCAGATTTTTCATGACATGTCTAATTTATACAAGTCTCTGGCTCTAGAAATCATACAGGAATAATATCTTATACTTAAACCGTTACTAGCCTGGAAGACTTCAACACTGGAATTGCTCTCCCAGAACGAATGCTGGTCTGTCGAGGCTGGGGTCACTGCCCCGCGTGCCTCACTAACTGCAGTGCAGAGAGAAAAGTCCCCTCCGGTCTGTAGGAAGGTTTGACGGACACCTTAAAGGCAGAGATGCGAAGACCTGCGTACCCTCTTACCTCTTAGAGAATTCCTGTCATACCTCCTTCCTTGCTTCTCCACTTGGAGAAACTTTTAAAACTATTCTGCCAAACTTCAGTCCATACATATTAATAGATGGTGAGGAGAGGCCATTGGCGGTACGTGCAGCTCTGTTTTGTGCATCAGCTGCCACGGTATGGAGCCTCTCATGAAACAATATGAGGTGAAAGCCTTTGTGTGCACATGGTTTGCTCATAACTGGAAGTACTGATGCACTGAGAAGTAGAAATGTGACCACTTGAAAGAACCCACACTTATTTGCTCAGCTGCATTCTTTTGACAGACGCAACTTTACATAAAAATAATCCTGTAACATACAGGATCTTGTGTATGGATGAACCATAAGCAAGCTGCTTTTTCACGAATTATTTCTACATCTGAGAGTTTTGCAGCAATGTGAAACATATTCAAACCAATGTTGAAACTATGACTATCCTCTTGGCTATGTTTGAAGTTCTTAACCTCTCCTACTTCTACTCACCCAGATATGCACTTTCTTTTATATCTTGAAAGTAAACACTGTGTTTCTCTTGGGCTATGTAGGTTTGCCTTTTGTGGGGAAAAACACAGACAAACACAATTTATAATCATAGAAAAATAGGCTTGAAGGTCTCTCAAGATATAGTTTAGTGTGCTCCTCTGGCTCAGGGCAGTATCAGCCTGTGCTGGGTTATGCTGACGCTCTGCCTCTCAAATGTTCATTTAATCCTTTTTTCCCACAGATCGTTGGTGATGGAGGCTCCGCAACATCTCCAGGAAAATCTGTTTCAGTATGATACTATTCATCTGTCGACATACTGGGGAGAGGTTTTTTTTTTTTTTCTGGTGTCTAACCCGACTGTCTTGTCAAATTTCCAGAAGCTATCTGTTTGGGGTTTTGTTGTTTTTATGTTGGGGTTGTTTTAGTTGGTTTTTTAAATAAGCACAGGTAAAAGAGAGAAAATTGTACTATCAGATTTTACTATGCGTGTTTTGTAGTCCTCATGTACCCTGAGAAAATGTACAGTGTAGCAGCTAAACCACAAATTTACTAAACAGCTTTAAGCTGAAGTTTACTTTAGTATTTTAAAAATTAAACTAACCTTTTGTTCTATAATGAGCCGTCAACAAAATATTTCCCAAAAGTACATTTTACCTAAACTGACAAAGTGTAGTAGTGAGTATGTGTTGCTATAGAAAACATTAATTTGGTGTGAGTTTGAAGCTGGATACTTGGATTTATTTGTGCTTAGACAGACAAGGCTTATAATTTGGTGTATAGTCTGTGCTTCCTTGCAGTCCTTTGGCACTGAAACATTGTCAAGGATGATACCTGGCTTTTGGTAGAATAAGATGAACTGCTTTTATTGGTGGTAATTTTTATATTATCAGTTCTTCCTGTAGTTTTATCTCCATACACTTTGAAGCTCTTCAGTATTGAGATCTTCATGTTGTATAGCACAAAGGTAGATTGTGGATGACTTGTTAAAGAACACACTGCAGGTCAGATGCAGGACCAGCTGGAACCCTGGACTAAGCTACACCTTTTTTTGAGTGTTGGTTTTTGGTTTTGTGGTTTTGGTTAATTTTTTGTCTAGTAAATGCTCTCCCTCATTTAAAACACAGACATCACAATTTTCTAGCATCCTAATGGGCGAGAGTTCAGCTTTGGATTGCATAATAGCAAAAGTGTCTTGCTTACATAATTAATGGTCTCTGGCTGGTGTAGTCATATAGTGGGTGCCCCTCTGATGGTGAGAGGTCACATGAGAGTATGGAGGGGACAGGATATTGGGCTTTTCCTGGGAAATGTTCCTTACAGCTGAGCCTACATGAACCCAGGCTCCTGCTGGGAAGCATTCTCTGTTTGCTATGTGCAAGGTGCAGAAGATCCCAAATGATACCAACCCCAAAATTCATGTGACCCATCAGGTAAGAGTGGTAAAGGAGTCACATTGTGGCATTGCTAATACCCAAGATGCAGAGCTTGGTGGGAGGGGGAACATGGCAGAACGTTGAAGTGAAGGAGTGTCGTACTCCGTAGTTTGAGACTTTTCTCAGAAAATAGCCCAGAGACTTCCTTCTGCCCTTCTCAGTCAGGAGCAGGCACAAAGCAGGCAGTTCCAGGGCACATCCTTTCTGTACCACTCTTCTGGACCCCCGGTCTATTGATAGCTAACATGTCTCTGAGCACTGCTGAATATTTCTCATCTTAGGAAAAATGTAGGTTATGCTAGAGACAGATCTATTCCTTAAATTCTCTGCCCTATATAACTTGACTGCACAGATTTTGACAATGATAATAGATTTTTGGGGAAGACACCTAGCTGTTTGGGCCCAGTGTCCCTCGTGTCTTTGTATATATCCTGTTATTTGTGCAGTGCACTAACTGCTCGTGGTACTTATCAGACAGTTAAATAACACAGTCCCTGCCTTAAAGAAGGAAGTGTCTACGTTGATGGAGGAACATGAGATGCTCTGGTAAATATCTAAGTGGTCATTAATGACTGAAATGGAAATAGAGGAAAATTACATTACAGCATTAGAATGGGTTAGATCTTAGGATATATTTTTAATGTGGTAAGGATTAGTTTTTCTCCTTTAAAACTTCATATAGCTTTAATCATGTGATCTTAGAAAACATTTCTTTTAACTGCTGATCCTGAGAATCCACTGGGAAGTGTTAGAGGCTAGTTACTAATTAGACCTTTTAGCTTTTTACTGAGAGAGACAACAGAATTATAAGCAAGGCTTGGTCTTGTTCTTCTCATGTTCCTGTGATCCAAGCAAAGTACGATGCAGGTGGTTCTCTTCTGGAAGTGGTGTGCTCCTAGCGAGACTACGATGTCCAGGTATTCTGGCAGGTTGGGTGTTGCACTGAATGGAGACTGATGTCTTGTGGCTGGGTGGATGCTGGAGTTCACCTACCTGCATGGCAGGGAGCAGAGATGGGGAGTGCATAATCAGCTGAACTGCAGTGCTGCAGGTAACAGCCGTAGTGAATTATTGTTATAAAGACAGTCAGCACACTGGAGGTGTTCAAAGAAGGTAGCTTACTACACTACACTACTGTAATCTAAGGTAACATCAGCGATAAAAGGAAGACTAGGGAAAATGTGGGCCCTCTCTGGAAGGAAATGGGAGACCTGGTTGCCTGCAACACAGAGAAGGCTGAGGTACTCAGTGACTGTGTCCAGCTCTGGGGCCCCCAACATAAGTAGGACATAAACCTGCTCAAGCAGGTCCAGAGGAGGCCACAAAGATGATAAGGGGGCTGAAGCACCTCCCTTGTGAGGACAGGCTGAGAGAGTTGGGGGTGTTCATCATGGAGAAGAGAAGGCTCCAGGGAGACCTTAGAGCAGCCTCCCAGGACTTAAAGGGGCTACAGGAAAGGGGGGAGGGTCTCTTGATCAGAGGGTGTAGGGATAGGATAAGGGGTAACGGTTTTAAACTGAAAGAGGGGGCAGGTTTAGATTAGATATAAGGAAGAAATTCTTTATTGTGAGGGTGTTGAGGCACTGGCACAGGTTTCCCAGAGAAGCTGTGGCTGCCCCCTCCCTGAAGGTGTTCAAGGCCAGGTTGGACGGGGCTTTGGGCGACCTGGGCTAGTGGAAGGTGTCCCTGCCTGTGGCAGGGGGGTTGGGACTAGGTGATCTTTAAGGTCCCTTCCAACCCAAACCATTCTGTGATTTTATGTTAATTTGCATGACACTGAAACTGAATGCATATAGAAAGGTGAGGTTTAACTGTTCTATATGTCTCATGGGCTCCCAACCGTCTGTCCCCTTTCATTCCACTCAGCTCCTGCAGTCCATACCCCGCCCAATGCAAGTCATTCACAGAGACTGCAAAATGCTGCCAGAGGGGGCTTGACCTAGTGGGTTTGTTTTTAAAGCTCATAGGAATTCAGGAGTGTTCTGTGTGGCTCATTTCTGTTCAAGATACTTGCTCCCTGCTAGTGCTGAATGTCAGCTGTAAAGGTAAGGAGTGATTCTGCGTCACGCACAGTGTCCTTTATGTTTTCACTCTGTGGTCCTTGACAGTTCCTGAGAAAGCACAAAATGAAGTTTTGTAGCTGATTTGGGAAAGGGAATTATGAAAAGTTCCGTCAGTTATATGATATGATGATTTGATCTTTTAATACATCTGCTACTTCATTTCTCTGAGTTATTTTTAAAAAAAAAGCTGAGATTTCTTCAAAATCTACTTGCAAGTTATTTTTAAATAGCTTATACCCAGAAATATGAAATAACTATAATTATAAAATGCAATGAAATATAGTGAAAGGATTATATATATATATTTTATATATATATACATTAGGCATAAAAGATTTAAGCCAAACAAAATATATACATGGCCATTTCCTTTTCCAAATGCTGAGTTTTTTAAAACTTAATTTTATTGCATCTCTCCTAAAGTAATTTTTGAAAATAGTAGTTTTCCATGAGTTGTAGCCAGTGATACCTAGGTTTCTGGGTCATTGTCAGGTACGCAGGCTCCTCTGTTGGTGTTTCTTATGCTGAGTAAGTTCCTTCTGAAAATTAATGGTACAATCTGCCTTCATCTGTTACTTCTGGAATATGTCATAAAGATACACTGAATTCAATTCATCTTAACCCACAAGCCTCGCTTCTCTCCCTCAGCAGAAGAGCTCGTTCACTCTCTTCATCTTCTCTCAGTTTTGGAGATTTTGCAGAGAAAACTTGAGCATGAAGGCATGGAAGCAAGTTGACAATGAAGAAATGTAACTAAAGATCACAACTGTTGGAAGGGGAGAAAAAAGCTAGCAAAATTTAAGGTTTATTAAGATCCAGATATATTTTATAGAGAAGAAAGGTGCTCGATTAACTTTACCGGGCTTAGCATCTGACCCGAAGTAGGTCAGCGGAGAGGTACTGTATGGAAGTGTGATGATTGTAGAGAATTATCCCAAAAGCAGGATAATCTCTGAATTAGAAAAAGCGTATGGAGGAATGGATTAGGAAGAGGTGTAAGTAGAATGTTTTTCAGAATATTAATAATAAAACTTCTTAGATTAGTGTTTCTGATAAAACAATGTTTTTCTCGAAAGTGAATAAATTTTTTTTCAGAGGAGTATTTAGTGCTTTGTGGCAATAAATCATTACTTAGTTGAGAAAATCCTGTCAGAAAAAGAAGGATATTGTGATAGAAGGAAAGCTTTTAGAATTGATTCATTCACCTTTTTAACTTCTACTTGTATAGTTATAAAACTGGTCCCAGGGATGCTGTTGTCTGACATTGTCATTTTAATAAAAATTTGTGTGAGAATTACAGAGATGAATACAGGACTATGCACATACCATTTATTATGCATATTTTTTCTTACTATTTTAGTAAATAATATTTAACGATATATATAAAAATGAAAAATAGAGCCAGCAAAATGCCTCATCTTTGCGTCTTAACAGTAGTTGAAAGAAATAAGCCTTGTTTGTGTGTTACAAAGATTTAGAGTCTTCAGTTTTTGCAGTCTTTGGCAGCTACAGACTGGGCTTTCTTTTGAATAAAACTGCCTTAAAAAAAAATTGTCCAGGAAGTAAAAGAAGCCATGTAAATCATGGCCATTTACAATTTGAGAATCTGAGCATCTTGGCAAATGACTTATTTTAACTTTGCAATAGATTTTTGCTCGTGTGTCTGGCTGTTTTTTACAAAGAAAATGCAGTGCAAAAGATCAAAGTACCGATTTTCATTACTCTTGTTTTCCTGCCTGGCCCTAAATGATGATTGATGTATGTATTTTAACAGCTTTAGCTGAAGGGTCCAGTTAACTGCTTCTGTTTTTTATTATATAACGGGTCAAGGTAAATCATCTTTTTCTTGTATGTATAATCTATCTGTTTTGGGGGGGAGGGGACATTTACTTACGATTCCATTACTTCCTAAGAGTGGCCATATTAAACCTGTAAAAAAATGCAACCCGTGGACATAACAGAACTATTTACCATAGGTTTCGGAGGAATAAATGTTATTCCTCCGTGTTCCCTGGTTTAAAACAAAGACTTGGTGGTCTCCATTCCTGCAGTGTGTAGCTATCTTGGATGTTTTGTTGGTCTTGGCTACACACTATGAAGACCATAATTGTTTTCCATAAGATAATAATTATTTTCTGTTAATCTTGTTGTAACTGATGAAAAATATTTTACTCATGGAAGTGTGCTTTTACTAAGTAACAGTAACTCTATTCCTTTGGAAATATAATATCTTAAAATTGTACAGTAGAAATAGCAAACTATTCCAATATAGGTGATTCCAATGTTTTGATAGGCTCTAAAAGAGAGCAACAGGGTACACTTTGTGGAGTTATTGTTGTAATTTCAGGAATGTCAGTTACTGAAATTAATTTTCAGAAAAACCCAAAAGAAATACAGACAGAGGGAAACTTTCTGACTTATTAAAAGAAAAAGAGTTTGTAGTTCATCCCAGTAATAGGAAACTAGGCATCCAGCTAGTATGAACAATTACGAAGGAATTCAACTTGAGATTTTGATTTCTGTTTGGTCTGCAATTCAAGTAACTGTTCGTGTGAGCCCTGGAAATCCATTGCAAACAGATTGGAAAGGGAAAGTTAAACCACCTCAACTTCAACCTCAGACAGAATGTATCTTCTTAATCATTATGAACTCCTGCCATTAGTGCTGAGGTAGGTGATAAATAGCCTGTCAGAGGTCTCTATCCAGCCGTCTTCCTTTATATCTTTGGCTTTGCAACATGTTACATTTCTAATTCTTTCTGGTGAGCTGTGAGACCATAGATCATCTGTTCACTTAAGTGGAGTTCATATTAATTATATTGACAGAAAAATGAAGTATCTTAATTTTGCACTACCGATCAGAGGATTCTTTGGAAGACTACAGGGCTGACATTGCTTTCTATTGACCTGGACTTCATGCTGAAGGTCTGTAAAGTGGCTAATATATAGCCTTTTGCTGTCCTCCATATATGTTCTAATTTCTCATTTGATAGATGTTTTGTGTACTGGCCAGCACTGGTATATGACTTGGTGTGTTTAAGGGGTCAGTTTATAAGGCACAAAATAAAAAATAACCCATTTATATCAACCTCAAATGTCAGCCCAAATCTCTTGAGACACCAGTGCAGCTGAATGTGTTTGAAACACTGCGAGGGAAGCTCCAGAAAACATCCCGTCCATGTGAGTAGCAGAATTCCCTTCCAGAAGGTAGGAGGTTTTGAAACATCACATTGTTAGCAACGTTCGTAGTTTATTTGTAATTAATTATGTGCTGTTGTCTGCCAGTACATAATAGAACCAGAAAACAATCACTTAGAACAGGAAACAACTGTCAATTAATACACTAATGAATCAAGTTTACCAAAGGTGAAGCAACTTAGACTCCCAGTGGAAAAGTATGAAATACATAGCTTCTGTGCACAGAAAATTCATCCTTTTGCATTTCAGATCTGTTTCATTTTTTTTTCAAACAGTAGTTCCTCATTATTCTTGCAGTTTTCACATTGGTATGTGCTGATGCTGTACTTGCTCGTGTTTAAACTTTTAAAATGTGATTAAATCTTACCTCTGTGGCTCAGAAAGCCTGTGTATTTATTTTAGTGCAAACATGAGAAGGATCTAAAACCAGGGCTCAACTTGATTCAGCAATTTTTTAAATATTATTCAGATGAATAGTCATCATTTTCAACAGGATGAGTCACATAATAAATGTGGTGCTGTGCCAGATATTACCTGTAGTAGGTATTGCTAATATATGAGTGCTAGACAGATACTTTTTTTTTTTTTTTTTAAATTTGGCGTTCCACTGGTACTTGCAAACAGAGTCCAAAATGTGCTTGGATATTTCTGTTTGCAATTCAGTGTACTCTGCCACGAGTAGGTGAAAAGAAAAGTCTGAGACACTTCCATTTAAGAAACAGTCTCTTGGCAATTTGGTATTCTGCCTCAAGGTTTCAGTAACCCATATTTCAGATTTCATTGCAATGTGCTCTGTGATGTTGTTTCACGTTATTTTTGTTTCCTGTTAAAAAAAGAAAAAAAGTTGCAGTATTTTTATGAGCCTTAAAGGCGTCTTTGCAATAAAAGTTGGCAAATCTCAGCTCTTCACTGGAATCTAGGCATGGAAACCTGTCTTTTTGAAAGAAATCCCACTGAATTGGCATCAGGTACACTGTGAAAAGGATGCAAACACCAAATCTATGAAAGATGTCAGTGCTGTATACTGCCCTGTGGGCTGACAGGGGTCCAGCAGTGCACAATTTTTTCCATCGTTATGAAGGAGCAAGGATGTGAAATGTCATATATATGGATTAATCTTAGACATTCAATTTATGGTTAGTTTCAATTTGAAAGCTGTTGTAAATTTACCCCAGTGTTTTGAATTTAGGTGATTTGTATCTTCAGGCAGAATTTCTTTTTGGTTTGGACTGGGTTTTTTTTATATGTACACTTAGCATTTGAGTGCAGTAGCAAACCTTTTGGAGTAAGGCTGGTGGGCTTAAAGGTTAATTTTATCCACAATGAACTTGCACAAGTGCTCTCCATACCAAAATGCCAGTAGTGCTGCTGCCATTTCATACATCTTTGCTTCACTCCCTGCATTAGCCTGCAAGTTGTATCGTGGTGTCATCTGACTGGATGATACGCTTTTTTAAAATTCAGAATGGATCTCAAATGGATTGTTTTTAAATGTAAGAGAAACAAAGTACTATATCTTCAGATAGAGAAGTAAAATATGTCCTGGGGCAGTGCTTGAAGTACCAATAGGAAGCTGTATGAGAGGTAAGCATGTGCCTTTCCTAGGCAAATCATTTTGATATTTCCAGCATCCTGAAAACTTAGGCTGGCATAAAGGAACACTGCAGGACTTATACTAATGGTGTTTGCTAGCTGTGGAGATAGAGGCCAGCAGTGAAACGCAGGGTGTGGTGTTCTATCAGCTCATTCTAACTATGGTTTTATTTCACTCATTTTAAATAATAGAGGTATCTGTTATACCTCTGGGGTTTTGCATTTTTACTATTTTGATGCAAAATAACTTTCAATGACATGTAATTATATTAGAGGTCAAAATGACACCTGTAAAAGGGACTCAGCCTTTTAAATTGGCATGTAATGTTCTTGCAGGAACTGTGGGCTTTACTTAGGAAAATGACACATGGTTTAAGAGGTGCATGTGTTTGAAAATCTTAGTAAACTGGCTTTTTTTTTGTGTTGCATGTATTAAAACATTTGGAATTAGCTTTCGATAGATGTAAAAAATTCAAGTCAAGTTTGACTATATATTGTAGATTTTTGAGTAGTATTTTTTAAATATTTTACTTTACCTGCTTTAAAAGTAGCAAAGGCAGCAAAAAAAATTTTAATATAAAAGTTTGTTTAATTATCTATGCAGATACCACTGAACAAGCTGACAACACAGCATAAATAGTAAATAATGTTGCTTTTACACTTTAAAATATATGTAAGTAGCCTTGTAAGTTCTTCTCCTGCTTAAGGCATTTGGCAGTTTATTTCTTATTTCCAGAATATTTCAAGATGTAAATTTTTTAATGTTCGAAAGAAGCAGGGGCATAAAACACATTGTTTTGAAACTCCAAGATGAATGGATGATTGGAGACATTGTTCCTTTAAAGCACCAGCTGAGAGACTCCATTAACTGTGTGGCAATAACACATGGACCCACACGGAGCACAACCGCGGAGGAGATAGCTGCAGCCTGAAATATCGTTATTGGCAGGTTTCTGAATAATTTCACAAAGGCACTTCAGGCCAGGAATCTTGTTATTGGAACCCAATCTCACTTCAGTCTTTATATCTCCAGCATGTAAAACTCAGTTGTATCCTCCTAAGACTCTGAGTATTATTTTTTTATTCAATTCACTAGCTGTGATTGACAAGGACCTCTTCATGAATATGTTAAGAACGAACTGTTTCCTGGATATTATGTCCTTTCATATCTGTCATAACTAGAATATTCATGATGCTGTTTTTAACAGGCCTCCTATTGTAAAAGAAATATCACGGAAACATGTTCTAGTTTTTATAAAGTCCAGAGAAAAATGAATGCCTTAGGGGCCGATAGGTAAGGGGTTTTTTTTAACAATTTAGAAATACAATGTGACAGCTAGCAGAATATATATCAGCAAGCAGAAAGCTCTTAAATATTACAGTCACGGGCCTAGAATTGATAAACTCGTAGGGGTTTTATATTTATTTTGGTGTTTTCTGATGGCTATAGCTTCATCATAAATTTATCATGTATTTCTCCATTTAAAAATGCAATTATGAAATCAGATTTTCTTCATCATTTTTATTTGTGAATGCTGAGGGTCTCTTTCAGTCAAATCCTGCCAAAACTTAGACATGCACAGGCATATGTCTTTGTGGTGCAGCAACACTGGGCTGGTGAATGCCAACTGCCCTTTGATGGTTCAGTGCTGACATCTCTAACAGTGGCTTTATATGATAGAGGAGAGGGCAACAAAATTGAAAGGCTGAAGAACAGCCACCTTGTCCATGCAGAAACAAGCATATGCAAAACCTCCTAGTATTTTAGAGCAGGTTGAATTATCTGTGGACGATACTTTTTAAGCAAAAATATGATTTTGGCAAAATGAATTTTCTATTTAATAGAAAATATTTATTTGGTCAAAAGACTTCTTCCTATAATAAATAGAAGAGAATATTTTGAACTAATTTCATTTTGACTTACAAAGTACTTTAATTCTAGTTTTTGATATTAAAAGACAAAATAAGATCCCATTTTATAGTCAGAATTGTAATTTTGACTTGCAATGCCATGCGACTTTGACCTCAGTCAAACCTCAGTAAATGCATTAGCTTTTCAGATGAGTTAAATAGTTCCCTGGACAAGCCTCTCTTATTTGTTTTTCCTGAAAAACATTAAAGCTTTTTCTAGGGAAAAGAAATATTTTTCTAGCTGATTCTAATGATTTCTCATCCAAGAGGCATTATCTGTAACTGAACAGTTTAGCTGTCTTACATAACTTTGTTAATTTTGATGCTGAGGACTTGTAGTATATTTCCAAATTGAATTTGAGACAATTAGAAATATGTTACACAGTTAAATGCAAATGAGGGGGTGACTTTTTCCACCACTTTACCTGGGGTTAGAATTATTAGGGTCTTACTCAGCTCATTATTTCCTGAGGAAAGGATTAGTCTAAATCATGCATACATACAAGTAACTCTTTCCTAACTACTGGATGCCATTAGTTTATTCAAAAGACATTGTTATCCTTCTTTTAGGAAAAAAAGAAACTTAATTTTAGTAAAAAGCCCTGAATCTGCATTATTGGAGAACCACTCTATTTAGTTTCTCTGTGGTTAATCAGAGGCACCATCAGCCTTTGGCTGGAGCTCGCTGTGTGCTGCTGTGCCCTGAACAGATTCTTTTGGGCTGCAAAAGTGATTAAGGCCCTGTGTATACCTGGTGAAGTTGCATCTATCACCACAATTTCACGCAACAAATGAGGCAGCCCTGGTGTTTTATTAATGTAATAGGAATAAAACTGAGGACAGCACTGTGTTTCAACTAGGTCTCTGCAGAGCACATACTGACTTTTAGTCACCAGGAGCTTGCTTCTCCCAAGAGCTGAGCACTCTTGTCCCCCACTGAGTGCCCTGAGCAGCTCCTGGTGTCTGCAGGAGCTGAGGGCAGTCACTGCGGAGCACACAGCATGTTGCAAGATCAAGCTTCATAAGCTGGGATGAAATTGAAGACACTGACCTACAGGTGAAAGGCTCTGTATGCTATTAGCAATCTTAGTATCATACAGTCCCCCAAAGTAAATCATTCCTGATCAAAAAGCTTGAAAACAGCCCTTCTTAGAAGCAAGTGCAAACTTATTGTGTGGATCAGCATGCTTAGGAAGGTCATGCTTGTCTGTCTTGGGTAGTGTGTATTGCTGGATATTTTCTCTGCCAGAATGAAAAATATGTCCTTTGCAAGGAAGAATGAGATGTATGTACACCCCCCCCCCCCTTTTGGTTTGTCTTCAGATGTTTTCTCAAAGCTTTTGTTTTCATAGGGAAGTTGTGTGGCAGATGCGAGATGTTCCAGTTCACTTTGAATACACATTGATCTCTGGACAGTGAGAATTACTACAGGAGGTAAAAAGCACTGGATTTTGCTTTTGCCTCCAAATTAGGATTGTTCTTACACCTGCCTGTAAAATAAATCCATCCCAAGTTGTGGAGGCTTTACTTTGCTTGACTCAAGTGATCCAAGCAACATGTGGGAAATTATAGGTGCTCATTTTTATTATCCTCCCTATTTGGACAGGTTTTCCACCCTCATGTTCAGCAGGATCTGTACTGACATAAACTGGATGAGATTGACCCAGGGCCTGCAATGCAGTGTGCATGTCTCAATGATGGTCATTTTAGAGATATTAATATTTTATTTCTGATAGCTAATGGACTCTTAAAGACTTTATGAACGTTTTACTCCTTTATGTCACTGTTTTTGCATCATAAGCCATTGGTGATTCATTGAGATCTCAGCACAGGTTCACAAGATTCTTCCACAGGCATCATTGAACTAAATATTAAATTACCTTTTCCTTGCTCTTTGTAACCTCTGTCTCTAGCTCTCATGGCCAAAGGGAAAATGGCAAAGCAGAACCTGGATGAGTTAAATCTGGATGCTGTCTGTCTAAAACATGATTAAGTAGAAAAAAAAAAGAAAGCAATCAAAGTGGTCTTTTAATGCCAAATGCAGCGAATAAAGAATGCTGCTGGCTTCTGTCTTAATCCATAAAAATCCCACAGCCGGAATGTACATGGAATAATCCTATATGAAAGAAACACAGGAAGAGAGAGAAGCCACATTGGCTTATAACAATCCATGGGTGTTAAAACTATGCTCATCAGCACAATAACAAAAAAAAAAAAAAAAAAACACCCCAAAACACCACAAAAACAAACAAACAAAAAGATCAACAAAAACAGGTTAGCATACTTATTAGTTGCAGTACTGTATGTGTGGATATCTTTTTAGGTGTTCTGCAACTACATTTCTGGTTCTTGACTGACGTGGCAAAATTTTGATAAATGAAAAGAATTGTGAACTTCTGTGCTATTGCTTCTGGTCATATTTGAGCTATAAATTTTCTCCTGTTTTGAGTAGTTAATATAAACTAGTATTAAATGAGTTGCATAGTAACGAAAGAAATAAGAATTATGAGGAACTATATGTTTTTATGGAGAGATTCTTCATTTCTATGAAAGTTCCATCGTTTGGGCATTGAGTGTTTATAGAGGTGTAGGGATAAAACAGTTTGACCAGTTTCACAATAGTTACAAAAGATAATTCACATCCCAGTTAATACAGGCAAATGCCCTTTTGCTGTGTCCATAATTCACATCAATGTTTATATGGAATGTTAATACTCTAGGATTTGTATTTATTTCTTCTTAGACCCATGGTTTTCTGAAGCTGCAAACACTGATGCAGTATCAATATAAAGACACTTGAACTAATTAGAAGCCTCTTTGACAAGTAAGTCTGTGTTTGAAAGCATGCACAGCCTGGATAGTTGAAAAGTGCTGATGTGAAGGACGAAGGGGGAGCGAAGCTGGTAGCTGAAACAGGAGAGAATTGAGTAACCTCATTGAGACAGCAAAATGGTGGGAACAGGAAAATTGGGAGTTGGGAAGAAAGGAAATGGCATTGAGAGCTTTTGGGCAGAGGAAGATGAAAGGGAAAACATGTTCAAACGATCTTGAAAGATAAAGCTTGACAGGCTTCTTGGGATGGGGGCTGTTTTACCGTATAGTAGCTCTTACTGCATCGTGCAGACCCAGTTAGGTCACGTCCTGCTGCCACTCCCATGGTGACCCATAACTGCAGCGTGGGTGCTATTGGAGAGATGCTAGATGCAGTTACAGCTGATGCTCCTTCCCATTTCGGAGCTGAAGGAGTGACCCAGAGTGATGGCAGAGTGTTCATGTGGGATATAAACCAACTGGTTCTGAATGACAGTGCCATGCATCCAGGTCAGCTGGGCCTCAGTTCCCAATAATAACCTAGTGTCCATCCTGAGCCTGACTCCAGGGACTATTCTAGTACTGTATTTCTGAAAAGAGATGGAAACATTTATTTTATTTTTACATACTGCAGCATTTTCCTAAAAATATGTGAGATGAGTGGGACAGAATGTGAGCAGTCAGTTACAGCTGAATGTAGCATACGGTGATATCTCCCCTGTTGTCTCTGAACAGAAAACAGGAAAACATCTCACCAAATAATTTTTATATTGCATGATGCAGCTCATCAGCAATAGCAGCCATTCCATAAAATGTTCACCTGAAGTCTATGTTTTGCTAGCCACCACTTTAGGAGATGTTCAAGAAAGAACATTGCGTATCTTTTGTACAGCACCTCCAAATCTGAATAATTAGAATCGAAGGACTTTCAAGTTGGCTTGAAGTTTTAGGTTGTTATATAAATAAGTTCACAGGAATCTCAAATGCTTTACATAAATCTGACAGCAACTATAAAAGGCTTTTGAACATTTTTGTTGCCAAAGTCCCAGGGATTGCTGGAATCTTAAATAGCCTGTTTTAAGCTTCCATTCAGAAGCTTTTTGTCATGTTTAATAATGTGGTGAATAATTCCTTTTCCGTTCGTAGTTTCCACATTTATAATCCACAAGGATCTTTGAGGCATGGAATAGATGTTTTCCAGAGCTGTAAGTGTTAGGGGTCTTTCCTACCCCAACTCAAAACTTGCTTTTCAACCTCTCTTTGTACTAGTTTTTGTCTTTGTCTAGCTTCTTCTAAAGGACTGTCATTAGAACATACTAAAATGAAAAGGTTGTCAGTTGTCTGAGGGAACTATTTTTGAAATATCAAAGTACGAGATTAACCCTGATAAGAATTACATCCTAAAACCAGATGTGCAACACACAGCTTTATTAGAGAGAAGTCTACAAACAGCAAAATGGTGGGATCCATGGCTCAGACTCAGTCCAGGGAGTTGAGCTCCACTGAGGTGCACCAATACATTTTTAGGGTGACTTGTATTGCAGTGCAACATGATAATTAAAAGCCACGTATGTCCTGGAAACACAAAGTGCAGACATTCACAGAGGCTCAGAAATGCCAGTGCCTGTCACCCACAAGATGACACGAGATGATGTTCCTGCTGTCACTGTCAGGCTGGTTGTTCTTAGGGCTGCAAGTTCAGAATTTCATTTCAGTTTAGTAGAAATGAGTGAAGTTTTGCCTGGTTTAGGTGTATTTTGTAATGGTATTCTTGACATGATTAACACTATTCCTGTGCCCCAGCTGGGTCAAATTTTAAAATTGCCCTCATGCTAACTATTGTAGTTCCTTAAATTTTTGTGCATGCTCTTAAATTGCACCAATATGTATTTGTTTCATTCCTAAACCAGGTTGTTAGCTTTCACAGATAAGCAGGTAGGTTCTCTATGTAATTTTCTTCTTGAAATTTGATTTGCAAAGATAGAGTTGTTTGAATATGCTTAACTTTGTGCCTTGTGAATAAGTCTTGGGATTATTGGGATTTAAGAGAGTGTTTATGAAAATACATCTGTATTTGAGCTAAACAGTTTTTCTTTGAAGTTCCATTTCTTCCTCTTCATTGCCACCATGAACATTAGTTCTCAGTGCACTGTGAAGGAATCATTTGGTAGGAAAATAATTTCAGAAAGTATCTTGCTATATAAATATGTGGAATCGTAAATGTTCCTAAAGGCATATCTTTTTGGGGCTGTACATACCAGATGGTTGTTTATTTCTGGTAGTTGAAGTCCACACTAAAGCTTTCTACAAATCTTCGAAATAATCATTCTAGCAGATATGAGTATTCTGAATAGTGCTTTTAATCCAAAATGATGGAATTTGTCACAGGCATTTGTTTTGTGATCAAAAACTTGAAGAAATTCTAGAATAATGAAACACATATTTTTAAATTGCTCTAAAATGAAACTTATTTAATTAGAGAACACGTTATAAATGGAATTTTCATTTTATGATTGAATAAAAAAGGTTTATCTGCCTATTTTGATGCCTATTACTGATTCTGCCTCAGTGATATTAATACCCCACATCGTTGAACTTTCACCAAAAGACACAATAAAATTGTTTTCTTTCTATGAATAACTGTGCTGTTTTGCAATCAAACATCTCTCTGCCATTTGTCGTTGTATTCACGACTCTTCAGTGTTGCTCTTTAATAAGGTTCTTTTATTTGCTGTTGTGCACTTTCTGGGAATAATTTCTCCATTTCAGGGAAGAGTTTTGGTTTACTGTAGTTTTTCAAATCTACTAATTTGATTTTACAGACTCATACAGTGAGGTCATGTTTCTTTTCTCCCCATTTTATTGTATGGCCTTCATATTACATGGTTCCTATTATTTTATGACATACTCTCCTCCTTCACTTTGCAGTTATTTCCAACAGATTTAGCATTTAGCTGTCCACATTCACTTTGTGGGTATGTATAATGTATGGATGACAGTACTGTCCCATTAATTTTTAATGAATTGGCTCTTTATCCAGTGCAATCTAATAATCATCAGAGTGCATTGTCATACTGCAGTACCCAAGAAACTTTTTAATATTCCTTGTTGCATATGCATATTCCCAGATTCTCTCTTACTCTCAGTTAGTGTGCAGTGGCTCAATCACATTTCCATTATTTAGTTGAAACTCTGCACGTTTCACTCCTAATACCTTGCGGCTCAGTTTGAGCACTAAATTGGTAGAGGGATGTGAAGAAATTTTAAGAGTTCCAGTGAACGCTGGCTACTCACTACTGTTTCATTCTCTGCTTTTTTATGGAACTGAGAATTACTAACTTAAACTGAAAATCAAACCAAATCAGTGCATCTGTGCTGATTCGTTAAAGTCTTGGTGTTTCAAATTGCTTGGTTTTCTTACTGAAATCCTTCTGATGCTCACCAGGTAACTGTAAAATCTGACACTGTGGTGAGGCTGGATAGTGGAGGAGGCAAAGCTACATTTTACTGAGTTAAATCGTGGTTCTGCAGATCTGCTGGTGGAGAAACCTTGAGTTCAGAGTAAAAAAGTATTTATTCACAAAATTATTTTATTCTGTCTGGAAGCTCACTACATCTGCCAACAAGGAATGAGCTAATTTTTTTTTTTCTTGGAAAAGTGGTATTTTAAGTTCTTAAAGAACATAACCTCTTCTTTGTGCCATAAAGAATGCTATTTCCCACTCGCTCTGTACTTACCTATGCTGTGCCTGTGCAGGTGTAGATTTAACCCTTTTAAAAGGTGAGAATGAGCAGTTTCAGAGGAGGAACTCCCAACGTAGCCGCAGAACCAGCCAGTACAACTGCTGACTTTCTACAAACCCACTTCATTCTCTTTCCAGAGCCAGTTTCCGTGAATCTTGCTTAGCTATGAAACAGCCAAAATGACTGGTGATTGCAACTGTGCTGCAGACAGTTGTCCATGAGAACATGGGCTGAAGCAGGGAGTTAATTTAACAGGGATCATACATATGCCCCCAGATGGTCACACCCTTCAGTCACCCCTGGATTTGAACCAAAGATGGGAACGGAAGCATTTATGTTACAAACATTTGATTTCTGCCAGTGCACAGGTGCATACAGTAAATGTAAGCACTCCATTCAGGTTTCATGTTGAGAATAGGTTCCCTTTTATAACTGAAATTGAAAATTTAGTATTAAAATGTAATGGACTGCTGTTCAAGTCCCTGAAGTCAGTCTTACATCTTCTGTCTCCACTCTGATTTTGGTGAGGATAGGAAATTACTTCAAATCTAAGCCTTTAGTGTATATAATTAAATGTGAACCAACCTGCTGCATCAGCTCTTAGATTGTTCTTATGCTGCTAACTCTCACAGACTACATAATTTCTCAGCCCTTCTTCCATGGCTGATCCAGAGGCGATCTCCTCTTGCCCTCCCACACTGCTGTGGACTGCAGAGCCCTTTCTGTTTTACCTCCTCTTTGCGTGTTGCTGGGCACCCTGTGCTTCTGGCTAGCAAAAGTGAGACTGGCCTTGAGGTCTGCCCAGAAGGGTCATCACCTCCCTCTTCATGCTGGTAGCAGCACCTCAGCATGTCCCATTTTGTGCTTTCTTTGCCCACAGTGGAGGTGCAGGGCCATAGGACATGGTGCTGTGATTTGAAACCCTCCTCTGCTCTTGAGTGAACTTGTTAAAGAAATAGTTTGATTTTATTGCTGTAAATTCTACGTGTAATCATGTTCTGATAGTCATGTGATTTGATAATTGATCTTCAGATACAGACAATTCCCTTGGGAATAGAGATATTAAAATTACCAGTTGGGTTCTGAATGTTTCTGAAAGGTATTTGAGTCTGTTTCTTTCATAAGAACTAAAGTGCCATCTGTGTGTCAGTGTATATATAAAGTCCCTTCTTGTTAAGTAAGTGGCTCTTAAAACTCAGGAGATAACATTATTTTAATTGCTGTCTTGAATAGATGCTGACTGTCATTATTATTAACGTTGACTGGATACATAGTGGTATTTGAGTCATCAAAGAGCAGGTTTTGTTGCTTAAACAAAGGCATTTCAGTTCTAATTTGCTAAAACGCTTTTTAATGCTAAGGTTTCTTTATAAAGAAAATAACGATAGGAAGAAAATTACTTTACTGGTAGATTTTCTATGATAAAAATATCCATACCAAATCCAGCTAGAGGTGGAAACAAAGATAGCTATGTTCTACAACACACGTGGGGTGTGTGGAGGAGCCCTTTCGGTAGTTGCTCAGGCTGTAAGAATTTGAATTGCTTTTGGTTTGCCCTTGTGTTCAGAGGGTTTTGTGCTTTTTTAAGGCACTGTAAGATAATATGAAATGTTGCTGACTTTTTTTGTATCTACTGCTAAAACAGATATCGCAGAATAACATTCATCTTCAAAGAACAGCTTTGTAACAGAATCTTGACTGTAGGAATGAGACAATAGCAGCTGAAATAGGAAAAACACAAAAGTAGTTCACGGTTTTCTGGCCTAAGAGAAGCACAGTGTCTCTGGATAAATCTATATTGTAGTCACTTCTGTAGCTTGCATAAGACCTATATTAACTTTAGACTAATTAAAGAGACCTGTCATTGGCATGGCTCATACCAGAATGTAATAAATCCTTGGAGCAGTTGTGGGCAACTCCTGAGAGTGCCCAGCCCAGGCAGGGATGAATGAGGTGCAATTCCAGCTGGCGATTCACAGCATCTCCCTTAACAATTGCACCTTCGCAGCTCCTTAGCACGTGGCTTGTATGGTTTTATCTGGCATCTGCTGTTTCTCATTCCAGTTTCTGTTCCTGCATATAAATCATTTAGGGGGACAGGCGGAGGGAGTGGGGAACTCTTGCAGTGGTGGTGAATTACAGCTGCTTCTAAATTCAGAGCCAGTCCAACAGCTGGAATTTAAGAGCAAATCTAAAATCTTCAATTTTATCTATAGTTTGTCTTCATTATTTTAGAATGAAAAAGAACAACCACAGCTATTGAATATTGGCTGTTTCACAAACATACAGTTCTTTCCAGCAAAGCAGATAAAAGAAAACTCCCCAAACCCACCGGAATACATCTTCCCCTCCTAAACAGCATTGTTATGCTATCATTATCCTTCCTGTCTTTCCCATTTTGCCTAGTAAGGCGTCTGCTTTTATATGACCAAAAAATGAACGTCAGGTCTGTCATAATAGTAAAAAATTTACTTGGTATACATGCCTGTATATTAGAGTGAATAAAGATTCTTTGAAGATGGTATTCTTTCTTTGAAATGTTTCATTGGCCAAAGAGCTGGCAGTTGTAAAGACTGAGATGATAGTGAAGCTCTGGTAATACAGCTATTGATTTCAACGGGGCTAGGATTTCACTCCAGGAATAATTTGGCTATCATTCTCAAAATGGAATGAACATACGGTATTGTCTGGCTGCTGAGTATGTAATAATTTCATTTTGTACAAATTTAACCTTGTCTTTCCTGGCTCTATTTTAAATTATTTTGTCCCAATGTTTTATATTGCTGTATGTTATATTTTTATCTGACTGTTTTCCATAGAAAATCCAAAGCAGCATGTCCTTAGATTTCATGGAGTCTCTGCAGCCTTTATTTTCAGGCTAAAAACTGTTTTAGGGACTAGGGACTTGGCTGGTTTTTGGTACTTCGGATGGAGGCTTATAATGTTCTGGGAAATACGTGGCATTATTTCTGTTTCAGAGCAATCTGTTTGGTAAGTACCTGCTGTCTGGTTTGCCTCAAATTTCTGTTTCCTAAGGTTATCCCATTAGCTTAACTGTTATCCCATCGGAAGGAAAAGGACAGTTATTGTAAGAAGCTATGTGCATGCTTTATTTCTCTTCAGCAAAGAAAACAGTATTGAGTGAGAAAGGGAGGGAAATCCCTGAGAATACATAGCAGCCATTTCTGACTGTACGCTGTACCCATGGGCGAAAGCCTTTATCCAATTCAAGTCCTTTTTAACTCACTCCTGGAGGCCACATTTACTTTCCTTAAAAACCAAAATCAAAACAAAACCCACCAAAAAAAAAAAAAAAAAAAGGAAGAATTTGATAATTGTGTCACCAGCTTGACAATTTTCAACGTGAAGGCAGATGATTTCACAATAGATGTAAAAATCTCAGTTGTATGTGCTTACTTTTGTACCCGATTCTTTCTGTCTTGTCCTCCCCATTCCCTGATCTCCACCACCAGTGATGTTTTCCCAGGCAGCACTAGTTTGACATTTGCAAGTTACAGTAAGGAACAGCCTACTTTATTGTTTGCTTAAACTTTTTAATATGCCCCATCATCTTAAGAATGACTGTAAAAACAATGGCAGTTTATACAAATTCCTTTTAAAGAGAACAGTGTATAGAGTCAAAGTTGCTAAACCTGATTACCGGGGATTTTGTGCGTGATTTGCACTCACAGAGGCTATTTGTGTATGAAAATGCATCCTTTGCCCCACTTACACATGCAGCCAGCGGTGGCTAGCAAACTTTTAACTCAAATATGTTCTTTTTGAAAAGAATGGCAAATCTCCCAGTCACTCTCATGAGGGCATGACCTGGGCTGTGGTAAGGCTGAACCAAGTTTTGTCCCTGGCTCTGAAGGACATCTGGCTCTCCGTGGGTCCTTGGGGTGGAAGCTTTGTTCTGGGGTCCAGGGTGGTTGTACATGTCTGCTTGCACTCATCAGCTTAGGCTGTTTCAATCTAAATTAGTATAGTTTTAAAATGAGCTGGCAGCGTTATTTGACCAGAACAGCTGTGATTTTTCTTTTTTCTTTTTTTCTGTCGCATATATAGACATTTATCTTTACTCTGGAACTTTGTCTTAGTTTGTAAATTCTCAGGAGGCAAGCAAACCCAGAAATTTCCAGAGCAAGGATGTTTTGAACCAGAAAAAACAGGACCTGCAGCTTTGAGAAACTGAATCTCTCTTGATAAGAGCTAAAGCCCTGGGGCATACATATATATAGCCAAAACCACAATAAATATCAATGCACAAAATGTGTCACCAGAAAAGGAACTGAGAATTCATTCTGGGAGCAGAGATCTGCAAATCAATAAAAAAGGGGGAAAAGAGAGATTTAACAGGAAAACTTACTGTGCTTCAGCACCACCCCCACCCCGATGACTCAAGAACTGGGTTTTACATTAAATCACTACATAGATAAGTTGAGCTCTAACTTGCTCACACTACCTCTGTTTTCCAAACTGCTTAAATGCTATGAATATAAAAGTATCCTAATGAAAAAAAATTATATTTGAGCCTGGATAGTCAGTAACTAGCAGTAACTAGTCAGTAACTAGCATAGTGGCAGAAATAATGTTCTGTTTCTCTTACATATAGGTATATTAAGCACTATACTAGGTTTTAATTCAGTGGGGCTGCCTGTTGTAAAAATCACAGCACATCTGCTGTCATGATCTCCAATAGTATTATTTATAATTTACATGCAATTGAAGATTTGACAGATGCTCTACAAACAAGTATGTTGAGATAGTTGCAGCCACATGTAGCTTATCCCACGGAAAGCTGACATGTTGAAGGCAGATGGAGAAGCTGGAGCAAGCAAGTTCAGTGATGGTATTTGCCCGTGGTTTCTGAGTCCCAAATTATTGGGTTTATTAGTTGAAACAAGAAAACTAGATGCCTTTAAGTAGATGGGCTTTGCTCAGGAAGAGGGCAAAAGCCTATGGAAAAATGGAGTGTATCTGTACGTAGAAAAAAAAAAAATGAGGCATGAGTGGGAGAAAGTAGAGACCTTCATGAGTGTGGAGCTGAATTATATGGGATCAGGAGGACAGGGATGTGAGAGGAAACATGTGGAGGGAGGGACGCGATATTCAAGGAATCAGAGTGGCCCAGCACACTGAGCAAATCCAAGTATGTAAATGTAATTGGAGGGAAAGCAAGTACGTATGTGGAAATCAACAGGTGTTTTGGCAAGCTTAAAGATCAAGACATGCAGTGTTTCTTACAGACTTGGTGTAAAATTAGGCATATATGTGAAATGAAAATAAAAGAGCTGGGGATGATAAGCACAAAACCAACACATCTTGCTATTAGCTGTCCTAGGAGAGGTATTGCAAACATCTGTAACCTGGTCTTCTGCCCCCGTGGAATTTCTTTTCAGGTAACAAAGTGTCAGCTTGGGATTTGGGGTCTGATATGCACCTGAGGGGCTCACTGGTAAGGCCAGGGTCCTGACATCACATTACTCTGGTTTTCTTATGGGTGATGAGCTTGCAAATTGTAAATGCTCTTGTAAATGTCCTGGCTTTATCAGAAGTGGCCATCGTGGACAAGTGGGCTGGGCATGTCCCCCTCTCTATCCCCTGTGGCTCTCTTTTAGGAAAAGGAAATCTGCATCTTAAAAAAATAAAAGCTCTGGATTTGCATACTATTTTACGTATGCATTTTTTAAAATCGTATGTGCCAAAATATTAAATCAATTATAAAGAACTCCTGTGCTGGAATTACTTATCAGGTTGTTTTTTACTGACCGCTGTCTATGTGACCAGAATTTGTGTGCAGCCCAGGCACCTCCTGGGCCTGCCAAGTTCTGCACAGATTATTTGTGTAACACTGGCTTTACAAAGGGAACTAGGGTTCTGCCTTATTTAAGCACTTTCCTATCAGTAAAGTATTATCAAAGATCAAATATAACCTGATTCAGGATTTCTTCTGGTCATTGTAACCCAAGATTAAAGCTAATTACTTGATAGTATCAGTCAGTCAATCAAACAAGCCTTGTAAAAATCAATACAGCTCGTAACATAATAATATCCTTTGTCCAGGCTCTTTATACATCATCTGCCACCTTAATTGGTAGTGATGTAGAGCCACACAATGGTTCAAATC
Source organism: Strix aluco (assembly GCF_031877795.1). Taxonomy (NCBI): domain Eukaryota; kingdom Metazoa; phylum Chordata; class Aves; order Strigiformes; family Strigidae; genus Strix; species Strix aluco. The sequence continues at coordinate 4,571,194 of NC_133941.1, read as the reverse complement.
TGGGCTGATTTGTTTTAGCAGTGACACTTTACCCAGCTAATGCAGGATCATTAACAATTTTTCCAGTTACTGACCTTGGAGCAGCTGTTCCGAGTTTGCTTATGAAAATTGTCATTACCCTTTACTTGTTGTTATTCTTCTGCTTCTTTCTGGATTACTCTTGACAAGAAGAGTCCCAAGCTAAGTCTTAACCGATAGGTGAGCTTATTTTTCTAGCTGAATCTGAATTATTCTGCAGCAATGAAGTTCTTATGATAACTAAGCAAAATTAAATTTCTTGAGTGCATGTCCTCCAAAATCATAACACTACACCTTATAAGGCTTATGGATCAGCAGTAGGTGCCTGGAAGGAGACTACTGCTTAACTTATTCACATCTTTGTCCTTACTAACACGTATTAATACAGAATCTGACAGCAGTTGTGCAGCCATTCAAAAGCATGGAGAAGAAATTGTTTTAAAAAATTCTCATGAAGCCCTTTGGATTAACCAGTTTGCTGTCACCCAGTGTGCCAGGCGACTGCTCAGACTATAGCAGTAGCATCCTCCAAACTTTTCTGTGCCTGAGAAATTTATCAACTCTGTCACATGTAAGAAATTTCTCTTCCTGCAATATGAACATTACTTCAGGGATTTACAAACTTAACAAAAGTTTGCAAATAAATGGGATAAATTCCCTAGACCAAATCCAAGTCTTACTGAAGTTAAAGGAAATTGTGACAATAATTTTTTAGAAACCAGAATGGGGTTTAGCATATAGCTATACATACACTGGAAGCTGATGGGTAGTGGAAGAGGGTAAATGAGATTACCAAGAAAAATTAACATACATCTAATTTATGTTGCTGCATGATTATATGATAACTGCTGCATAGATACAATGATAACTGGCAATCAAAATATGTCCTGTAGAATATGATCTGAAATAAGATACTTCATGCTAGTGAAAACTCTTTACTAGTTGTTACTTAATATAAGACACCATGTTAACAGGCAAAAAGTTGTTAATTAAATATAGTAGCTGGGTATATTTTGTTCAGTTCTGCTAAATGATCCTCCAGACAGAGCCACCTGTTATCATAGATGCCTTTTGGTAGTGTTTTAGGTATTGGTGGCTTCATTTTCGAAATAAGTGTATGTCACATTAAATGACAGACAATGTCTTACAGAATCTGTTGAGGTTTGAAATACTCTGGTAGTTGCTAGTAGGGATGGGGTTTATACAAGACATCTGAAACATTATTTAAATGTAGGTATGCATGAATGAGTTTTCTCTTTAGATTTCTTTAAATATTTGTACCTGCCAGTTAAACAATAATAATGACCGTACTAGAAACACAGGATGCTCAGATGAGTTCAGCAAAGAAGTGAATGCAGAGTGCAATGGACCACATTGTCAGCAGTGCTTGCAGCCCTCAGGCAGACAAGCTCCCAGCATACTCCCATACAGTGATGTTGGTTCTCCTTCAAAACTCTCCTTAAATATCTCCTTTTCCATGGTATATACACCAGAAATGTAATAGTTTATCAAGAGAGGTTGTTAATAACTAGAGACTATTGTAGAGATGCTGGACAGCAGTTTTTAATTCTGTGTTTCCATCTGTTAGGGTGCCTTGTTTTTTGCTGGGTTATAAGATTTTCAAACAGACAGCTTTATATTCTGATTGAACGGCACTTTGTCTGAGGGTTGTGGTCCATGTCTTGGCTCCCTGGTACTATGTTAACATAAAAAATGATGGTGATGATATCTTGGTTCTGTCACTTCAGTGCCTCATCTGACTCAGCCTTGGAAAAGAATGGGGTAGAGAATCCACTACCCTCCTTGTGAGGATTATTAGCAGTGAATCCTGCAGGAGTGTGGTGAACTCTTCAGTGCTGCTCTCTGTGAATGCTGTCAGGTTGCTTTAGGACCTCCCTTTCCCATCCCCCAGCCTCAGAGAGTCACAGTGAGGGGTTTTTTTGCTGCTTTCAGCGAAAGGATTAAGGATTACAGTAGTGGCAGGGTGGCCATCCTCTGTCCTTCACACTTACTTGGTGGAAGAAACCAAGGGAATTTGTTTCTTTAGATATGCACAGCACAGACCCAAGATTTAATCATGAGCTGTACAGGGAAAAATTCCATTAGATCCAAATCTGAGGGAATGCAGGCATCTTACTCATCAGGGTCTATTAATTAGGTGCAATTTACAGGCTTTAAAAGAAAAGTAAATATAGCTGATATTAGTTTAGCATTTAGCTGTCTTAAGTAAAGAAAAACAACCTCAAAATAACCTTCCTTTAAGTCTCCCCAGTCTTGTTTACCACATTTCATTCTCATATTTACACAGGATGAAAAAAAAAGAAGCCTGAAACAGAATATTGCAGTCATTCAAAACCCTTTCATCTGAGTGTCTCTCAGCATGTTATTCACCATATCACAACAGAAATGATCACACCCCTCAGATTTAATTGGCAAATCCCATTGTTACGAGGCCTCAACATATACTAAAGTGTCTCTATTTTGCAGTGAGCATGCAATGTGCTATTCTCTCTTGAACACAATGAATATTTATCTTCTTCCACTCTTCTCTGGGAGATTCAGAATTGTTTTGTGGTAGCTGCATCCTTCAGAACTCTTTAATTTTGTTTCCTATTTCAAGCCTTAATATTTTCAGTGATTGTGAAAGTACGTCTCGCCAGTTCCTTCTGTCACTGTCAGGTCTTGCTTCCTAGACTGATGCTTATGGTATCTTTCCGGATAAAAAGCACTTTTTCTTTGATATTGTTTAACATAATGAGAAACTGGAAGATGAGTGGTGACAACAACAAAAGCCATCTTAAAAAGTAATAATTTCTATTATGTAGCACAAAAATAGTTTAGTTCTGTGCAAAGGATATTGCCTCCTCCTACCAGTGTTCCCATAGTGATTTTCACAGCTGCTCCCTGTCATAAAGATAATTTAGAATTTTGCCATCAGTGTGCGATTTGTGAAGCCGCTTCGGTAGAGTAAGTGCTAACAGAAGATACACGTTTTACCTTAAACTAATCCCAAAACTGTTTAACTTTCTTTTCATAATGGAAAAAAAAAAAAAGGTTCCATGTACATGATATCATACAGAAAATATTCACAATAGTCAAGTACATCTTTAAAGAACCTCTGTATTGTGAGTGGGAATAGAAGATTAAGAGTAACTCAGAAGTCATGTTAAATACCATACAAGTGCTAGAATAATCCCAAAGCTACCTGCTACAGACAATTCCAATTTATTTAAATTCTTATTTTCACATAGATATCATTGTCCTTTCTAAGGGATACAAGGTTTTGCTATTGATTTTACGGGTGGGGTTGTCAAGAGTATCTGTAAAGCTTGAATTGATTTAACGTCAAAGTCCAAATACCACATTACTTCTCTGGAAATCTAATTAATTGTAATATATGCCATTTTAACATATTTGTAGTGAATGCTGTTAACCAATACCTGTAACAAATAGTTTAGCTGTGTTTCCCAGGGTAATAGAAATGAGGTTGTCTTGATAATGGTAAGGAACACTTTCTTATTTGGCTCAGGATTTGCAATAAATATGAGTTTTATTCTTTTAACTACCTATGGATGGAATTACATCTGGATACTACATACTCAGTGTCTCTTTTCACATGAATTGCACAGCATATCTTGCTAGGCTGTTTACAAAATAGTATCTCTATGTAGTAAACCTACTCTCCAATCAGACAATGAAAGCAGCAAGGTAATAATTTGTGAATATATTCGACCAAGTAAATTCTGGAGGAAAACTGTCAAAACTGAAGAAAAATGTAAATAAAGAGTTGGCAAGGGTCAATGTCACTACATTACTGTTGTGGAACCTTATGATGCAGGGACTGAAACCTTGTTTGAAAGATAGTCAACTCACTATAGGTTATTGCATGAATATAACATAGACCATTGGTTTTTGAGACTTATTAGGGGAAAAAAATCACAGTAAAACTTTATTTATGTCAGAATCCTTGTTTCAAAGTGAAATTCTGAAATTAGTGCCTCAGTAGAAATTTTTAGCCTAATAATTTTTGTGATGGCAGTTCTCTGTGAACATTTGATGTGTAATAATAACATGGTTGGAAACCAACATGGAAATTTTTGAGATCCCTGTTCCCAGAACTCTTTTGCATTGTAGACTATGTGTCACTATTTTCTGCAGCATCAAATTTGATCTTTTAGATTATCTGGGTTTAGTTGTTAAAATAAATTTTCTTTTTTGACACAAAGCTAATTGTGAGTAGATTTTTAATTACACTGAAGAATGTAATTTGAAATACTCTGAGGCAGAATGTATCATGCTTAAAAAAATAATAAAACATTTAGAAGATTTAGACAAGTTTTCTCAGGCTGTTGCATCTAAATGGCATACCTAAATCCCACAGGCAATTAATGGTGTTGTCTGCCTACTTCTCATGGGATGCTCTGAAAATGTATACCTCTGGCATAATGATGCAGAGATATAATAGCATGCTGTCATCATCAATAATATTTATTTTTCCTTCAGAGTTGATCATACATACTGACAATTTAAAGATTTTTCTTGGAGACTCTAGACTGTTGGAAACTATATGTGTATTGTTTAGTTACCTCATTTGGAAGATGGCTGCATACATCAATATTCATTACGCTGCATGTGGCAGACACCCAAAAGTAGCTTTGGTTGGAAAAAGTAGGTAGTTTCCTTCTTTGGACCAACATAAATTATAATGGTTGATGAGGGCGACCAAGAGAGAAAAAGACTTAGTTATAGTGTAGGTATTTTGTGATGGGTGCCCCAACACTACTCTGAAATGTTTTCATCTGTTTCCACAGCTCTCAGCTGTAGCTGGTGCTGATCACCTAAAAGCCCACTGGCGAGAACGGAGCCATGCTGCCGCAAGCACCGCTGCTGCCGCACTTGGTTAGCAAGTCACTCGGGACTGCAACAGATGCTTTTACTTTTTGGCCAATGGGAACATTGTGAACCAAGTTTTCTCTTTCTAGTAACAAATAATAAAGTAAAAACAGCTGAAGTAGATCTTTTCCTGTTAGTGAAATATGACTTTCTACTAATATGACCGCATGTGCCACATCTTTTTGTTTCTTTGTAGTTTTAATCTCTCTTTTTCTAAATAACATCATCAGGCCCATCAAAATATTTTGATTTTCTCCTTATTGAAACAAGGTGGCTTTAAACTAGTGCATATGGAATTTCAAATGAAATGTAGATCTCATTTCCATATCACTGTTTTCTTTACTGTTTTTTTTTCTTCAGAAAACAGTCAAGGAGTCATTATATTTTCCAGCAAGCTGTCTTGTACACCCTGAAGGGAATATTATAAGATTAAATGCAGAGTAGCATTCCTCTAGCAAGGTGAATGTTTCTCATTACAGAGATCCCTAGTTGATCTCCTAAATATAATTCCCTGTAATAATGTGAAACTTCTGAATTATTTATTGTTTCATATTAGATCAGGAGTATAATTTCTGAAAATAAATTTATTGTCATGAGCAAATCAGCTTATGAAGGTTATCTATAACCATGGAATGAAAGAGAACAGATGCTGTGTTTTGCAAGACTATCTATTGTAGCTACTTTTTGGCTTTTAGGAGGAAGCTCTAAATGTGGATTTAAAAATTGATGAACCATGATTCTGTTAATGTGCAGGCTTGGAGTCATAACACTCTGTGTTTTACTATTTTATTCATTTGAATAAAAACATCTTTGAGTGAAGATCCATGATTGTCTGTGACCCTCTCTGCCTGCCCATGTTACAGGGATTGCCTAGGCACTCGGAGGTGTAAATGGCAGTGGTGCAGAAAGTTAACTCTTAGCGTGGTGCTCCTAATGCATGAACCACAGATGACTTGGTGATGCCACCGGTGTTTTACAAACCAGTGAGATGCCCATGAACTTCTAATTGAGTCTTTTCAGAAATGATGGGTAACTTTTACTTCACCTAGTCTGTACTTCTCCAGATGCAGGATGCAGTGGGTCAGTGTGTCCCCAAGCTTCCAGCTCCATCAGATGTTTCCTGGACTTGCTGGTGCATCTTCTGCCAGGGTCCTTGAAGTGGTCTTTCTCAGGTACAGCTGAAATATTGCTGAGCGCCAGGGCATGTCCATAGAGGGCACTGGTGTTGATAAAGATGGAGGGTCCCATTTAGCTTTTCCTGGTTATGGCAGTCAAGGTGCTTCAGGAAATTTAAGCATTGGAGGGAGCATCTTTATGATGGGTGCAAACTTCTCTTTTGTTTTTCCTGTCTCTGCTTTTCAGTCTCCTCATACCTGAGGAACAGACAAGTGAGAAAACCGTGTGACTCCTGTTTACCACAAGAAGCAACAGGCTAGGACAGAAGTTTGGGGTTCTCCTGGCAGAAGTAGAGCCCTCTTTCTGTACCTGTCTCAGCACTAGCAATTTGCATTGTGTCTTCTCAGGGCATTCCTCAGAAGTGGTTAATAGCTGCTTGTTAAGTCACAAGTACAACTGTTTCAGCTCATTAGTAAATAAACAATGGTGTGCAAAATCAAGCTGATTTTTGGGCTGACACACAGCACTGAGAAACCCATAAAACCTCTTCCACAGAATGACTCCTTCCACAAAAGCTTGACTGTTTTGCAGATCAGGCATTTACTGATCAGACAGAAAAAACCAAACGTTCACTGTGTTAGACTGAAGGACTCAGCAGGTAGAGTCCCTGTCTCCTGTCTGGGACAGAGGTTTAAGTCACAGTTGAAGTTTCAATTAGCAGAACCTCATGGTTTCCTGCTGCGACTCTGATGGATAATGGTTCACATTAAAAAGAACTAAACATAATTTAGCACATTTTGGTGCAGATGGCTGTCTATGTTGAAGAGATGGCCACCTGGTGACTGTATTATTTTTCACCCCTGAAGAATGGTTGCTGAGGTCAAGTCTTCAATCATTGGCAGGGATGTGGAGAGGCACTTGTGCTGTGACTCTGTGTGCCACCTGGCCTCTCTAATTAAGGACTACCATTTTCTGCTTTGATAGCCCCTCTGCCTTGGTATAAACAAAATTCAGTATGATTACAAACATCCTAAAGTAATGACTGCTTTCTGGATCTGAGAAGGCAAACGTGGTGATTTTTAGCTTTGTTCATTCTAGTTTGTAATTAAAAATAGAGAAGTGATGAAAAAATGTTTTGTTCTGCGCCTGCCTTGAAGTATACTTCTGGGAATTGATATGAAGTTGAAATCATGCCTGAATCATTGCAGCTAAGCTAGAGCAAGCAACTGCAGAACTCCTGTGTGCAGCAGTTTCCTTAGCTGACTTTTAAGTTGCAAAAGATACTTCCACGCCATTCAGGCAAGAATTTTGTTACAAAATATTTTAATTATGAACAATTAAGTAGTTAGCTAAGAGTCAAAAAATGCATTTCTTCTATTCTTGTGCATCTAATTTCTCACTCTGGTAAAGCTTTGAGTACAAGTTCCAGCAGAAGAGTTTACATAATGCATGTGAAAGACCTCTCTTTTTAATATTAAAATACAGAATTATAATTTCAGCAGCAAGCTGGGAAATGATTCATTATTTGGATAATCAGAGAAACAAAGATGCGCTGGCTCGGATGTATTATGATCCTTTTTGTGAGATTCATTAAATGGAGCCCCTGACTTCCAGAATCCATATCACTGTTCTCTGTCTTAGGGGGATTAAACTCTGTTATAGATTATATTTCATTCAACCATAGTGGATTAGTTGCAGTTTCTACCTTTTAATTAAACAGCTGCTGTAACTAAACACAAATTTGAATTATTTAATAGTCCACAGTATTTTAGTCAACTCACAGTGCTTGGATTTTTTAATTATATGAAGCTATACATTTTTTATGATGAAGGCTTTAGTCAGATCAATTGACAGCCGCTAATAATGTATCCTTTCTAGAAGGCTAAAGTCTTTTCCCAGAGCATGAAAATATTTAAAGTAAATTAAAAAACAAGGCTATCTAAGAAAATGTCTGTGACACCTAAATTTGCTTTATGGCTTTTGACAAAATGTTTGGGGTGGTTTTGTTGGTTTTAAAAGTATCCTATTGCCCTAGCGTCTTGTCCAATTTACAATGTCTGTCTCATTACATCCAAGTGTAAACATTGCAGTGATGTTTAAGAGGTGGTAATTGTGCTGGATTAATTAATGAGCATCATGCTCAGATCTAAACATCATGATACTGGGAATTTAAGTGTCAAAATGAATATACATTTAGGAGTTTTGCTTTCTGTGAATGCACAGAATATCTCTTTATGACATAATTAAAAAATCAGTCAAGTATGTGTTATCAACAAGAATTAATTTGTACAACTGAAATAATTCGTTACACATGGTTAAGGTTTATATCTAAGCTTACTTTTTCCTTTCTTGGAATGAGTGGCTAAATAACTCAGAGTATACAATGAACACTGTATATCCTGAAAAAGATTCTTAAAGCAATTATAGAAAAACTCACTTGTTTTGCCTTTCATTGTGTAAACATATGCTACAGGTTGTACATCTGTCTTTAATTTGTTAAGACACTAGTTGATGAAGAAGAGGTTCATGGCTGAATTTCTTGGGATAAAAATGTATGGTATGAAGTGTAATTCACCAGTTAAAAGGTTCGTATGGAAATTCCTATGTTTGTGCACATATGTTAGTGTTTCATGTTTGCAATTCTTACAAATGGTGACCAGCACAATGACTGGAAAGGGATGTATGCTTATAGAAGGTTGGTTGTATATTTCTAGGAGGACTCTTGCATTAAGGGTGAAATATCTAACTTCTGGGTAGCAATGATGCCAAGAGCATAAATGAATCTCTGTGATCAATGTGAGGAAAATATAGTGAACCATATGAAAATACAAATGACAAAATGTGGTTAACACTGTTACAACCAAAAGGAAAATGTCTTCGTTATTTACATTACTATCAACATATGTGGTGTGTTCATCAGTCAAGACTGAATGGAAGTCCGATAAAGGAATCTATAAGCTATGACACATGTTATTAAGCTCAGTGAGCTTTTAAGAATGCTTTTGTTGCCACCAAGGAAAATAATAGTTAAACTTGGGTATTCTCTGGTTATAGTGCCTTACTTCTACAAGGCATGAGCAGAACTCAACAATGAGACTGCAAAGAGTCACAGATTTAAGAGAACGTAACCTGCATTCAAGGAAGACATCCTCTCATATGTATTAAGCATTATACTTAAAGCAAGGACCAGGATCAGTCTGTATTTGGGTGGGAGTAGGAATAACCAGAAAAGGAATAGAAGATTGTTAGAATAAATATAAAAAAGTCACAAGATAGTTCTTTTTGCTAAGTAGAAAGGAATGAGGTAGCTGGTTAGTCTTCTTAACATGAAGAATGGCTGTAACAGTTAAAGCTTTTCTTAATGGCTAATACATTAATTCCATTAAAAATAAATTAAAAAAAAAAGCACCAACCAAAGAAGAACCAGGTGGAAGGTATATAAATCTTGTCTGTATTGGAATTTTGGAGATTACACAAAACACTGAACTCTTAAGTCTCACAGTAAACCTGAAAAACGTATGTGTGGTCTGTAAGGATTAAAAACGAGAAATCAAAGAGAACCTTGTATTGGCTGTATCTAATAAGAGGAATTGTAAGCTGGACTTCTGAGTTTTAGCATGTGAAGTTAACAATGCTGGCCTGAGTGTGGATGGGGGAAACTATCAGAGGTAGGTATAGGGAAAGTCCAGGTGATTGAGGAGCGTGCATGAAAAATCTGAAAACTCAGAGGTGAAGTTTTAATCAGAAGTGCCCAGAAATAATACCTGGAAGGTGTCTTGGAAATAAAGACAGATTGACAGATAAGTAGCAGCAAGCGACGGTTGTCTGTGAGCTTGTTAACACGAAGTGGATTCTCATCAAAACCAGTTGTGTACGTTTGAGAGAGAATGGGAAGAACTGTGCATAGCAAGAATAGTCGCTGACCTTTGTGATGGGGAGCCTGATCATGCTTTGACTGGACACAGGCAAGTCCCTATAGTAACCGAAAGCCTTATTAATGTCACTGGATGGGCAAATATTTATCCAAGGTTTACAGCTCGAGCAAGCAGAGCCTCTATCAGTTATTGTTGCTGAAAAGGACTTTTGTGTCAATGCAAAGTGAGAAGACAATAAAAACAGGCAACATTTGTTTCTGTTATGTTTTTTAATATACTTTTTTTATTTTTTAATGGGCTGGTTTTGCCCTTTTACTCGTTCTGATTACCTAGTTAATGCAAACAGATCTATGTTCTAGTAGGATATGAAGAAATTACTGAAATGTTTGCCATTATTACTTTAATATAATTGAATTTACCATTCTTAAAAATTCTTTCACCAACCTGGCAGACAGCTTGCATTTTTTTTCTCTAGCATTAAAAAGAAAACAAAGTAGCAGGCGTGATTGGTATTATGAACTACATTCTTACAAGTTTATTTTTAATACATAAATCTTTCAGAAGAGCTTAAAATAGCAGTTAAAAATCCTTAATTCTGTTTTTTTACTGGCTTGTTTTTTCTGAAAAGTTGCCATCTTGTACAAAACAAGTCAATAGTTTGTTTTCTTCTTTTTTAAAAAAATATTTATGTCAGACTGAGATACTGCTTATTAAGTTTTGTCTCAGAAAGAAAAATTTCATTCAAATTCTCAAGTTTATGCAAGGTGGATTTTAGGATAAAATGATTGTGAAGCCTAATGGTTTTAATCTCTAGTAAACCTTACCTTCAGTATTCTGAACCAAGAAGCTCTGAAAGTGGGTGCGTCATGAAGGTCTTGGAGGATCCAGCCTGCAGTCTTTGTCACCACAGAATTACTCTCTCACAAGTCATATGTGTCCTGTTTCCTTAACTTCAAAGAATTACGAAGCAGTATTTTTCCCACCACTTGAAAATGTTGCCACACCTTTTCTTCCCTCCCATTCTGACCCAATTTTACTTTCTTTAGTGTGCTGAACTTGAATTTTCTCTGAGGTCCCAGTAAAGTTTAATTATTTCATCAGTCAGATTCTGTTATTTAGTTTTCCTTGCTCACATAGTAGAAGTTGTAAGAAGGCAAATTAGAGGATGCTTCAGGACAAAAACAAATAGGGAAACTTTCGGCTTCTGCCAGAGGGCAATGACTTTATGCATCAGGAGGGGAAAAGTGTTTGCTCCAGGCTTAGTAATCTGGGTTCTTGACTGTTTAATGTATGATGTGTCTAAAAAGAAGTTGGAGCTTGTATGGCCAGATTTGGAAGGCATGTGCAGTTTTTTTGACTACAAAGTAATTTCCTTAAGAGAAAACCTCTTATTTGATATTCTCAAATGGTCCAAATGTTTTTCCATGTTAGTTTCCTGATAGATCAGAAAGTAAATGCAGAGCTTTCTTAAATCAACATAGAAAATAATTTTATTAAAATTAGTTTAAACTAATTTTGCCAAGAACAATAAAAATCAATATTTGGAATATTTTAAAAAATTATCATAATTTTCACTTGAGATTACTTTGTAGTTGGGGTGAGAGAGCCTGGAGTTTGAGTTAAGAGTTTGAGGATTGTTCAATTTATAGAATTTCCTGGCAGTTCCTTGTTAACTCATAACTGTAGGTAAATGAAACCCAGGATCCTAAGGCTGAGTTCAGATGTATTAATTTACATTGCACTAGCATGAGATGAGTCTGCACTCTTGGAATTTTCTAACTTCCAAGCTCAAGAACCTGTGGGTGACCTATTAAAGAAAGGTGAAGTTCAGTGCTTGGATTTTAGTTTTCTCTCGTGTTGAAAACTGAACACAACTAGGAATGCAAAGAGTAGGATAGTCACTCTCACTCCCCTTTTTAGCTAGCAAAAGAGTTTCCACTTTTCAAAGAACTAAAGGGAAGGAATTTGCTTTCCACTTGAAACATCTGGCTTCCTCTGTAACTCAGAAGGGACATTACTGAGTGATAGCAATACATGGATTTTAAAAAAAAAAAAAAACAACCCCAAAAAACCCCAGTGCACTGGTGAGGATAACTACACAGCCTCTCTGTGTCTTTTTGGAAGTGCATTATCCTCTGACCCTCTGACACAGAGGTTGCACAGAAGAGATGTGATCTTCCCCTTGCAAGATTTCCTGCATTTCTTTTAATTGAACCTAACACCATGTACGTGTACTTACATGAAAAGCTCTTTGCAGCACAGATGAACTAGCAGTTCAAGTCCTCATCAGGTCACAGGCTGTGCTATTTCACCCTGCTTTTGTCAGGGACACACTGCACTGAGGTTCTTGTGCCCTTGGTGTAGGTTTGTCCTGTCCTCTGGCCTAATCCTCACGGATTTTGATTGCCCAAACTTTGAGCATTCTCACAGCAAAAATACAAATGTTGCCATAGTTGTTGTGGAAGGCAGAATAATCTTGGAATTGTGTTACGTGAGCTTGGACAGTATGGCAGTGTTTTGGTCTCAAACATTTCCAACTGGGTACAAACGTGTCATTTTTACATTTATTGGCTGCAGGTTTTGACTAAACTCAGCTGCTTTTCACTGCAGCGTGGTTTCACTGGTGTCAGTGAAGCTGGGCATGTGTGAACGGCTACGCAGAGGTGAACCAGCCACTTCTCTTGTCCTTTAGCTTGGTAGCTTCATCAGAGAGAGCACTTTGTTAAATGAACATCTGAAGTTTGTGTATTCAGTTTTTGCCTAAGAATGTGTGCCTTGGTTACATGTTCCCAGCTTGGGAATCTGCTGTTGTGCAATGAAAAGGGTGTTTTGGGCAGGGGTGACCTTCAGAGTTTGGGGTCTGCCTATGATCTTGGTGTGTGTTTCAGCTGAGCAGGTGAGCCTTTAGAAAGGCACAGTTTCTCTCAATGTAACATATTTTTTCCTCAGTACCAAAAATCTTAGCGTGGATGTTTGTGTCTGCACTTTTGGAAAAAAAATCCCCATAGAGTACAATCAATGGACATTGTATGGATTTTTTTTTTTTTTAACATTTGTTATTTTTCTTTAAAACAGTAAGTGCTGAGGCCTTCCTCAGTGCTGTAAAGACTGCCACGGCTGATGCTCAAGCTAGCTGTTCAGTAGTGCTGTTCGGGTTAACCTAGTGCATTACCACAACGAGCGTATATTGAAAGGAATGCAAGAAAGAAAAACAAGAAAGAAAGATGACTAAATATTGTTGGCACTTGAATAAAACAAAAAACATAGGGTAATAATTTCCTCAGTCCCTGCAGTCATTCTTGAATTTTTAATATTGCTCTGTTTATTGTACCTTTACGTTGCAGTCATGTTGTTTACCAAATAATTTCAGTCCATTGTAGTTGGAGAATGATGGCTTCCCAGACATCAATATGTGGTAGGAGCTTCTGGCAGGGTTTTGCTCCTGGTTGATTCATTTGATTGTAGGCTGTCAAGTTTGGGAGATTTTTAAATAATTTTTTTCAATTGTGAGGTTACAAATGAGTCATTCTGAAACGTTTTCCTTTTGGTGTTTTTAACGTCTGGGAAAAGTAAATCTAAAAAGGTCTTGATGGTTTTTCCTCACTCTTTTGTTACCACATCTTAGAAGTGAAAGCCCTTTTACAATTACTTTCAAGGTATCATTAAGGCCCTGTAAATATATTTAATCAAAATTTTTAGAAATTGTATAAAGTACAAGCTGTACAGACATTTCAAAGGCAATATCATATTATTAAGTTTGGGTTATACTCCCTTATTTTGGCAGCAGGACACAGAAAAGCTCATTTTAGGCTTTCTTATGCCTAAAGGAGCATAAATGACCTAGTACAGCAATCACAGGTCCATCTGGCCTTGTTCCTGAAAGGGGCCAGCAGAACAGGGCAAGTAAATAGTCAGGTCTCCTCACAATACTTTCCAGCTTCCAGCGTGGATCTTTCTTTAGTATAGTGGCTGAGTTATTTATGTTGTTGAAGGAGAGAACAATAAGGGCCATACACCGTACCTCTGGAAAGAAGGGAAAATTACACATACATGTTCACAGTAGGTGGAGATGCCTAACCAAAGTCACTGACTGTACTTTTAATTTAACTCCACTGTTTTGATGGGAGACATGATGTTTTCACTTGTCTCTATATTAGACGCTGTTTTCACTTAGTTGCTTTTGACACTTTCTCCTATATTTCAAATGTACAATGTGTGTAGGCTGTATTTTATGCTTCTGCTGCAGTGTCTTTTGCTGAGAGAAATCCAAGCACTGTGGAGATGGATAGCTAAACTGCGTAATCTCCCTGTAGCATACTGCATCTTGCTACTTGTATACCAGGTCCTATGTTCCTTGCTCAATTTTCACAGTCTTTACAAAAGCAATTTTCCTTTGACCTATATAGGTGTTTGCTTGAGTGAAAAAGGAGTTCAGATGCCAGATTCATCTCACTTGTGGCTGAGATGACAAGTAGACTGAGAATTTGGGGTTATCATGTGGGAAAGGTAGATTCTAGTTTTGCTTACATATTTAATTTGTATTCACTCACATGAATTTTTAGAGAAATAGGTATATGTTAACTGTAAGGAAAATGAGTTAATACTCTTTCTTTTCTCAGAGTATACATAGGACTGTGAAAATGATTCTACTCCAGTGAGTTTTCTGTTGAATCCATGGATCAGGGTAATCTGCTGGAATGTTTTTGACCGGCTAGGGCAAGAACTTCTGGACTGTTAGTTCTGAGCTGAGCATAATTTTATAATGGTGAGAAGAGGTAGCTATTCTAAAATCATAGTTGATTCTTAGATTTTCAGACTAGAAAGGACCTTTAAGATAAGGTAGTCTGCTGTTTTGTGTAACACAGGGAGTGGATGGATCAATGTGTTACCAGTGGCAGACCCTTCAAACAGAAATTGCTTGATCTGAGTTTGTTTTCTAGGCTGGAGCATGGTACAACGAAACTCTTTAAAGAAGGCTTTGGGCAGTGTATATTTAAACTTTTGTGAAAGAAATTACGCATGCAAGTAGAAATTTATACACTATGTCTATGTAATTGGAACAGTAACATAAAATTACTTTAAAGGAAGAAATTAATTATCAGTATCAGGTACTGCAAGATCCTGGTCATTAGTTTTAACATTTAAGAAGGAGAAATCATAGTTCAGGAAGTTGCACAGAAAGAGCAATCTCAAAGAGAGCTTAAAAGTACCTGCAACTAATCTAGCACAAAGAATTAAGTATTTCTCAAAAGATATTGTATATAAAGAAGTGAGCACTGCAAAGAGGTGGTGGACAACAACCAGGCATGTAAGTCCATCGTGAATCCTCATGATAGCAGAGAATCATCCCCAAAAGAACCTTAAAGGTCATTGATAAAAATCTTAAAAATCAATTTTTTGAGCATCATGGAATAACTGAAAAGAAAATCAAAGTGTACTTAATATGCTGAGGTTGCTTAACACTAGATAAGGCTGTTGCACCTGAATATAAAGTATGCTGAAGCCTGACAGAGGAATATTCCTGTAAACCTGCAAATACATATTTAATAATCAAGACATCATGTTATACATTTACCGTATGAACAAACAGCTGCCACATAATGTCCTCAGTACTGCTGAAGGGAGCCTATGAATTCTTCTTCATCTTTCTGATTAGAGTGAAACCAGACATAGTCATTATAACTGTCTGCAAATGAATGCTTTTAAATATACCTGCTCTTTCTCTGGCTCAAATCTTCTCTGGCTTATTTTAATCTTTATCCATATCTTGGTCAGGCAGAATAAGGATATTTCTTTTTTTTCTGTGATGGCTCACCGGTACTGTGGAGCCTTTCAGCTTAAAGAGGAAGAACTGACCTAGTTTATAGGATGTTATTTATCTTGAAGGGATTTCTCCTTATTTGGTATTATCTGCCATATAATGAAAAATGTTGTCATAGATGCTATACTTTGATCAGAAGTCACAAAAGGAGCTTAAAAATTACTATCTTTTGGGGGGATATTGGAACTTCTGTTCTTGTGAATAATGTAGGTAGTTAACAGTACAATAACAAATATTGTATAAAAATAAACTTTAATACAGACTGTAGACAACTACTGAAAGGAAGAATCGTCTTTTAGCATCTCTAGGCATTTTTAAGCCTCAGTTCATCAATTCAAACTGCTTGAATATAGGTAATTTCCAGTTAGAAGAGGGCCAGTCATTAAAAAAGTATTAAGCATAAGCAGTATTTTTGGTTTCTCTTCTTTGAAACATTTTATGTGCTTTTCCTAGGGCAGTAGAAGCTACCTTGTATAAAATCTGTGGTTTGGCCCCAAATGTAAACACTTCTAAAACTAAAAATATGAGAGATTTATGAGTTACATTATCCTTACACTTGGATTCCAGCTGGAAATGCAAAGAGGACCAGATAGAATCAAACATTGCACTCATGGTTTTCCAACTTATTTTTCAGAACTTGCTCCCCCTTTTTTTTATTTGAGCCAACTCTCTCAACACTTAGGTAACCCACTCTTCTTTTCTAGAACTATCAGAACAAATAGCTTCAGGTCCAGTCAGTACAGTATCTTACAGCTGCTTCTGGGCATCCCCAGTTGTTTCAGAGAATGGTGCAGTAAGTAGTTGTCTTGATGTAATTCCGAATACTCTTCATTCATAATCCGTGAGATTTTAAATGATTCTGTATTTTTTTTGTTACTGTTAACTATTTTGGCTATCCCTGTTAGCCATAGAGCTAGTCCATGCCCTGACTGTGGTTAAATTATGTTTGGAAATATGTGTGCTGGAAGCACAGCCTGTCTCTTCACAGTGGGGCAGCAGTGCCCGTGCGGTTTCACGGCACCAGTGGCAGAGCTGTGAAGCTGTGTTGAGTCTCCTGCTTGGTGGTGGGGCAGACAGGTCCCTGGAGAAACATAAGAGTTGATGTTGTGCCATGGACATTGTTTCCTTCTACTATATGTATTGGGGAAGAGATATGTCTAGGTAGGAAGCTTCTTTTCTGCTAAACATGCTAGCTTGATGTTTGAGCCATGCATAAATGGGAAGTTTGCTCCTGGGACAATGTGTTACTTTTTGTTTGCCCAAGCCCTAAAGCTGTTAATGAAATGCAATGTCAGCTGCACCTCTAGGAATGGGAAGTTTAGAAACAATAGTGACTCTATTGATGCATGTGCTCCTTCTCTCTTCAGCTAAAACATGCTTTAAATGAATGATAGCTATGGGGGAATGAGGAAAGTCTGTTTTTTCACCCTCCAAGGCATTAAAGACTGTATCTGGTGGGGTCAAATGCACGGGACCAATGGAGGTTGCCAGAAAACTCATAAGCTCAGAAACACCATATATGTCAGGAAACAGTTAATATTAAAATGATTGATTCAGTCTTTGATGTTCCTCATACCATACAAGTCCTCAAATAAGTGAGATATGGAAAGAATTAAAAGAAAGGAAAATAAAACACTGGTCCATTAGCACATGTAACAAAGGGGGGAAAGTTATGCTTTTATATTCACCTGTAACCCTATCAGAGAATGCCAGACAATAATTCATCTCTAGCTGCCACATAAAAATAGCTTCAACAAATATACTGTTAGCTTCCCAGAAAAAGACTAATCTTTAAGACAACAATAAAAAGGGCAAGAAAGAGAGAAAGACTGGTTGATGTATGAGTAATGTGCAATATATTGTACATGCTGGATTTTAAAACCAGTTAGATCACAAAAGGCATATATACCAAAGCCCAGGTTTTTAGAAAGAGGACCCTAAATCCTGCTTGGATCTCAGTGTATGTTAATGATTGCTTAGTGCTTCTGAAAATCAGGCAGGTACTGAAGTCTTTATTTAGGAACCTAAATTTTAGGGGGTTTTGTATTTTTAAAGTATTGTGGTCTTCATAACTCTGCACATATACAGCTATGTTTGTCTAGTTGACACAGGACTTAGCAAGAATCAGGACTCATTGGATTTGAGCACTGTCAGTGGCCTGTTGTTGTGGTATTAGGCACTCTGAATCATAAAAGGGATGGAAATGCCCAAGGAAGTGGCTATAAATGTGTCTGTTTCAGAGTCTGAATGATAATGAAAATAACAAGAGAAAAAAGTCAGGCGGAGTACTTCATAATGTCAGAGTAGCTCTGCGCCAGACTGCACTTACATCCAGGAAAGACCCTGGGCAGCTGTATATGCTTTCAGAAATATAAGTGTTGTGAACAGTGTAACTAGAAAACATTTCAGGTGCTTCGAGTACAATTCTGTTTCTTTTGAGGTGGTTTGAGTGTTTAAGATGGGGGAAGTCCAAGGGTGGGTACTGACTTCCCACTTCCATTAATGTATTGAAAACTCCAGTGCTCATCTGTGTTTCTCTTTGTCCCTCTGGCAGTCTGCTTTCCTTTCCCTCTGGTGCAGTCTGTTGCCAGGCCTCCTCCATGGTTCAGCATATCATTCTATTTTCTGTCTTCTCATCCTCTTCATTAATGAGAGATTTCTGAGGTATATATTTTTGTCCCCTTTATTCAGCCAGCTTGATGCCTCCTGTGCATCAGGAAGTGTTGCCAAGAGTCTCAACAGTAAACAAGGGGCTGTTGCCAAGGTATTTTCTTGAAGAGGTTGGCCTGATGCTACCAAAATGTATCACACTGGTATGGTATGCAGGCATGCATTTAATAATACATCTGTAGGATGAGTATTTACTCCTTAGATTTATTTGAGATACTTAGTTATCTAATTTCATCAAGTACAATCATTTGCCTCCAACCATGTAAGTATAATGCAATCTAGTGTACTTAGGTACTTTGAATGAAGCCATTTGAAAATATCCAGTCAGCCAGCTGGATTTTTGAAAAGAAGTGAAGGTATAATGTTCTTAAAATTGCAACTACTTGAACAGAGGCTAAAACTATTTTAGAACCAGCAGAGGTTACTGCATCTTTGTAGAAGTGTACAAGGGACAGAAGTGTAGAGGCACAGTGGATGGAAAGCACCTGGCAGAGAAATTTGGGAAGAGTAATCGATACATGTTTTTCAGGTATTTTTGTGCTCTTTGTTCCCTTCAATTTTTCCCAGTTTAGTCAGTTCTTTGGGTTTCAGGGCTGCCAGAAAGGGAACACCATGTTAATATGTAGCTTAAAAAAAAAAAACCAAACAAAAACAACAAAACAAAAAAAACAACAAAAACCCCTCTATTTTATTCTATTTTATTCTATTTTTCTTTTCTCTGCCGCTGAGGTGTCATCTTGCTCTTTCTTGCTTAGCTGTCATTTCTCAGCCTTTACTTCTGCAAAGAGAAATGCCTTTGTGTTCCAGGTGTGACTGACCAAACCAAGTACTATTGGCACCCTGACGTTTTTCTAGCAGCCAAAACCATACTAACCATCAGTGCTCTTTCTTGACACATTCTGTGCTAATGGCAGTGCCTGGCAAGTGGAGGCTGGAGGAAACTCTAATTCCTAGTGCTCTGATTTGCACTATTTTTTTATCTGTGCACTAGAATCCCAACGTTTCTCACTGCTATTTCCCTGTGAGCATGGAAGCAGAAGTGTTTACAAGAGCAGAGTAAGAGAGGCTATGGTGCAGATGTTGCATTTACACTTTTACCTATCTAGACTTTTCCATGGTTTCTCAATCTCATGTTTTTACCACTGATAGTAAAAACACTGTTATTGCTGTGCCCAAGGTTTCACCCAGAGCACATGTGACATCTTTTTAGTTGTGTGGTATTATCACGAAGTGACCCTGAATCCAGTGCAGAGGCTGTTGAAGAGCCTGCTTGCTTCTGCTCCCTGCTAGAAAAACCAGCTGAGGTGTACACCAGAGCTGCCTCTCTGGGCTCCGCAAGCTTAAACAGATTTTGCCAGAACAAATGCTCTCTTTTAAGGTTTTCAAAATGCATTGACTTAAGGAATTGTACCTAACGCTGCTTTCTTCTTCACTAAGCATCTGTAGAAATGCTTTTGTAAAGGAGAAATCTAATGATCGTATTGCAGGACTTTGAAAGATAAGTGAGTTGTCTACCATAAACTAATGTCTCTTATTCACTCCTGTTGAAAGATCACAAATCTTTATTCGGTGTGAGCTAGCTCTTATGTAAATTGTAGTAAATAATATATGAATGTATAGGCCAGCTAATGTAGGACTATACAGTGTTTGGTTTTGAAGAATTGTACACACTTCCCAGTGCAAAGGCAGAAAAGAGGAAGGAGGAGCAGTTAGTATTTCATATCTGTGCATTGCAGGAAATAAAAGTTAACAGCTCTAGTAAAATTCATATGCTAGACAACTGTAGAGCTGAAGAGACAGAGAATCCCAGAGGGTTAACTCCTCCTCACCTAAGCAAAGTAAATTATTTGACTTTTTGAAATGTCTTCTGAAATGTAATAAAATCTGAAGGGGGTAAGGATCTTCATCTCATTAATACAGGGTCCCAGCAAATGTCATTTTCTAAGCTGCTTTGGGAAATGGGATTCTTTTCAGATTTCGACGAATAGTTCGCAGTCACAGTGCATTACTTTAGCAGCACATTTCTCTTCCTTACACATTACATGCAGCACAGTTTAAACAGTAGACTGAGCTTATTTTGGCTTCATTCCTTTATATGAACAGAGAGAATTTTGATTTGCTATATATTTCACTGCTACTGTAGATTCCCTCTCCATCTTAAATGGTAGTTTATTAAGATTAAGTGCTTTCTTATGTAGATGTATTGAAAGGACCTTTGATTTGGTTTAAATTAAATTTGATTCAATTAAAATGTAAGATAGATTGAAGCACTTCCGTGAAGAGAAAATAAAAAAGGCTCTGTGAAAGAGAACCAAAGCTACAATAGACATGAAATCAGTAGATTGCTATCAGGTAGGCAGGTTTTGAAAATTGGATACCAGAAACATTACTTTCAATGAAGAGTCTAACCTTGTGGTATCTCAGTGGCGTACATGAAGAATGAATCATGTGGCTCGTACCCTAAGAAATTATCCAAAGTGACTGACTGGGTCACGTCTCGTTAGCATTCAGCACCACTGCTTGGGTACGAAGAGAGAAAGAAGAAAAGAAACATGAAAGGAGAGATTAAAGGAGGGGAATGAGACAGGGAAAAAAGAAGGATTTGTGAAAGTGTTATGAATCCACTCCTTTTTCCTTTGTACTCTCCTCGACCCATGTTAAATCCATATACCAGGCCACTAGGATGTCCTCTGGAGAGGGCAAAAGAGGATCATGTGTAGCTCATCTGCACTGAAATCACTGATGGAGACCTCTGAAAAATTTGCCTTGGTACTGAACCTTGGAATGGTCTTTCACCCTCACAGGGAGGGGTTTGCAAGCTGCCATTTGAGTTTAGAGCCGTCATGAGCTGTGGGTTTGGAGCCCAAACATTTCACTAAAACATTAGTGTCAAGCACCCCAGACTGTGCCAAGGATGTGTTACAGCCTGGAGAAAGGGGCAGAGCCTCTCCCTGGGAGCTGGTCTTGACTTTCAGTGCTGGCGAGGAAAGTTTCTGAGGCGGGAGTCCTTATCCACTACTGCAAAGCCACCAATTTTTTCTATACAGATCATGTCACATTTAAGCAGCTTTTGGTCATTTCCAGGCCAAATTTAAATCAGTTGTCTTGAAATAGAAAGTATTTTATTTTATTGTGAACAGCCAGAGCTGCTTAGCCCTCTGCAAAAAGTTTAGAAAAGTGGTTTTTTTTTTTTTTTATCCCCTTTTTTCTTTTTCTTTGCATATGTATGCTTTGTTTCAAACCTGGAAATGCATAAAGGCTTTTGCATTCAGTGGCATTATACATCTATGGTGTTTTACCATTAAGTCATCGTGTGATTATAAGTCACTATGATCAATGTAACAGTGACTTTGGTTTAGCAATATGATACTAATGGGCCACTAAAGAAGCAGTTTTGTCAGTTATGTATAAACTGTCTTCTCATTTACATAATTGAAATTCTTAGAAATGCTTGGATTTTTTTTTTTCAGGCTGTCAAAGTTAAATATTTAAATTCTCAGCACTGCTTTAAAGATTTTATTTTCTTCTTTCTGAGGCAGTCTCACAAATATCAAGTTTAATGTTAAAATATTGATTCTAGAAACAGTGATGTGTAAGAAAGCCAATTGCAACATTTTATCTTGATTTAGTGAATTGCATTTAGATATTTTGCACTCTGTTTATTGTGTGATATTACATATCAAATGTAATCATCTGATCATGTTGACTTAGAGTTGACATTTTTCACATTTATGAAGTTATTTGAACTTGCACAAGTTTTTTCCGTGCTGCTTGGTGGCAGTTAATACGGGTTTTTCCCTAATTTGGCATTAGGGACAAAGCATCAGTTTAATGACATAGTTTTAAAAATGTATATTTAAAAAGAAACACAGTGGGATTCTCACTCCACCTGCAAAAGGAAAGAAAACAGGAAAATTCAATTTTAAAAAGTAGTCACTAGATTCAGAGAGACTGAGATATATACATGCACACTGTTCTTGGAGTAAGTGCATCTTTACATGTCTTTCTTAGGAAAGCTCATAGTATGTTTTCTGAATGCACATTAGGAAGAATAAATAGACTGTGGAAAAATGTATTAGGTATTATATAGGTCCATAATATATAATGTGCATTTCTGTTAATTGATGTTGCCAATGTACAGTATAATAGCTGCAAAGGAACTGTTATGGTGCATGCTGTGAAGGCATATTAAAACAATACACAATAGTAATTTAAATTCTAATAAGTCCTTTAACATACAATGGTATTGGATCCAAGAGTATCTCTATGATTTTCCTGTCTCAAAGGGACATGTATGTTTTTGTTTCTGCAATATTAGTAGAAAAGAAATTATGAGCCCAAGTACTGCTAGTGTATGGACTATACTATGTGTATACATATTGCTTTGGTGTCAGGTAATATGAGTTTATTTTTGGTTAGAGCAGGTTGAATAATCTTTGTGCTTTTAATATGAGCATCTAAACAACCATTTCTTATAGTAAAGTGCTGTTAACTACTTTGAAGAGTCTTTGCTGATTAAAAAGCTTTTGTCTATTATTCTTTTAAACAACTGAATACCTACTCACCCATGTAATTCAGTGCATTTCAAAAATGTGAGATGTCCAGATCTTTTGACCTCAGTAAATGCAATAACACTGGATAAAGAATTTTTCAATTACCAGAGACCAAAACTTGGTGGCTAGCATAAAGTCAGATACAGTATCTATGGCACAAAAGGAAAAATGGGCACTGAACAATGAGAAAGGTTAATAAACAAAGGTAGATACAAAGGATGTTATTTCCCATGTGGATTGTCCTCTGCACAATAGTGTACCTTAAAGAACATGATGCCCAATAGCAGTGATCACAAATTAATCAAGTATCACCTGAAAAATACAACTAGGGCTGAAAAAGACAGAGCTAATAAAGGAAAGGATGAGATAAAAGGAAGGATTGCATGGGAAATGTTTGTCGATTGGAATCCAGCAATAAAGATAAGGATGAAGAGTGTTTTAAAAATTGCACTAAGTTCATATCTCACAAAGAAATACTGTGATATTTTTGTAGTTCATATATTCAAAAAAAAATTCCTTTAGGGATTTACACTGTAAAACCAAAGAACTAATCCTTTTACAGTGGCACCATAAAGGAAACCTCCTAATCCTTGTCAATAACTGTGTATCCAGTTATTGTATCAGTTCAGAATTTTTTGACAAACTTCCCTGCAGCCAGACTTGTCTTGGAACAAGATAGTTTTGGATGTCATGAAACAGTCCATAGAAAAGCTGCTCTTTCAGTATAAAACACTGTATAGACCCCTTAAAAGTTATCTAATGAATTTCATTTTATACTAAAGAACCGTTGCTACTTAGCTGTCACCTCCCATTTGTCTTGATTGTACCACAGCAAGACTGAAAGTTCAAAGGTGTGTATCAGAATTTAGAGCAGTGGCAATTCTTCGAGCTGAGTTTAAGGTAGACCTCCAGGCAAGATTTACAAATGTGTTTTCCTGGAGCTCACTTTTCACACTCTTCAGATCATTAATAATTAGATATGTTGTCTGTCAAGCTTAGCTTGAGAATAATTTGTGCAGCAGATGATCTTTACTGCATTTGACCCCATTTTGCTTTTACCGAGTGGAAAGAGTTCAGTTAGCTGGATCAGTTTTAAGAAGACAAAACCCAATTTGTACTGAAGCCTGAGTCCAATCCAAGGTGACAGTTTCAGAGTCCTACTCTGAAACTAAACCCTATCTCCATATTTGATTTCACAGGAAAAGTGGCCCACATCTGCTGGAAACATGCCCTGGTAGTAGCAAGCATGGACAAGAATTTTGTCTATCTTGAACAAACTAATTTCCAAGCTACGATACTCGCTTCAGTTTGGAAAGAAGGGAAGGGTCTTTGCTGGTCTCTAACGATGCCTGTCACTTTCTCTTGTGTGCCTTGTCTTTTCTCCTACAAATTCTTCTCAACTTTTGATAGGAACATACTGAGGATATTGACAGAAAATGTGTCTTCCACAAATGTTGAACACTTGAACAATCCCTTGTATTGCCTTTTTGTTTCGGCGCTGGGGACAATTCACGAAATGGGGCTTCTTGCTCACTTTTTTTTTTTTTTTAAATCACCTCTTTGCAAGTCGTAGCTATTTCCTTTGTCCCTTCTCTGATGCCCCAACAGAGTTTTTCTGCTTTATGCTGCCCTGCTGTTGTGCAAGCTGCCAAGCATTACCACCTCTGTCTCTATGAAAGAGCTGATATCACCTGTGAAGGGAAACAGGCAAGTGCTTTCTACCCAGCAAGCAGCAGAAGGGAAAAGGGATCACCATGACAGCAGTGTTATTAAGTGCAAAGCCTCTTTTCAATCATTTTCATTATATACCAACTCCCCAACAGTATTCTTTTCCCCTAAAGGTGGCAACTGTATTGCAAGCTGGCTGCAAGACACAGATGCTGGATGCAAGTCACAGGTTCAGAAATGCATTACAGAGTTAGCTTTGAACCCAATAAAAATACGATCTTGTAAGAAGATCTCTGCTACAGGCTCTAGGCTGGTGCAGTGAAGGATGTGGACACAGTTTATGGGACTGGTGTCAGTTTACATGACTGCTGGGTTGCCTTCCTCATTCAGGTAACACGTTCTTTTTTCTTGTCCAGTGATCGTCAGTGCCTCGTATTTCCAGTGAGACACAGCAGGGAATAAGCTCATGAGTGAGACACCTTAGGAGCTAGCTGCATGAAATGCACTTAGTTTTCTCATAAAGTCCTGGAACTGCAATAGGTTTGAGATAATTACACCACTATTATGCTTGATTGCTTAAATATACTTTAAGAATTCATAAACAAGCATAGACTCCTCATGAAATAATAATGAAATAAAGATGGCAGATGCATATTTCCATTTCAAATTTAGATGAGGTACCTCTGAGTTCAGTTCGTCATTAATTTTGCTAAAATACAGTATATGTAATTTGGCTATTTAGATGCAACATGCTTCACTGTACATTCTGGCCTACTCTGTATACATTGCCTGAACGTTATTCACACTCTACCCCCTTCTCTGTGTCTCATTGCATATTTCAGGAAGCCTCTGCTGCGTGTGCACGTGTCTGTTATGCTGCTGTTTCTTAGTTACTCTTGAGCACTTTATTGGCTCAGACTTTAGACTGGATTGACTGTGCAACCTGAAGGATATGTGTTACCAAAGCTACAGGAAAGTGATTGATCTCATTCCGTCCATACTAACATACTGTCAAAGCCTATGCCAAAATGCAAAACAATGGGCTGTTTGGCTCCATCCCTTAGTGTGGCTTTTGCTCATTAATGAGCTTTTTATTTTAGCTCAAATAATAAAAGAGTAAGAGGTACTCAGCAGTTGCCTGTGTTGTTTACCTCCTCAACAGGTTCCACATCTGTCTCTACTTCTTGTTCTTCTATGGCAGTGAGTGCAATGAACTACTGCTGGAATTTAATTTTGGCACTGCTCCCTCAACAAGAGAACTAAGTCTTTTGGGGACTATAAAAGGGAATATAAAATGCCCTTTCTGTTGTTCTAGGAATGCTGTGTATTCTATTGGCCAGGGTGCATCTTTCACCTAATGCCCTTAAAGATGGCACCATTTTGAGAAAAAAAAGGCAGCAAATTGCATAATGACAGTACCACAAGAAAAGTGAGCTCAACACTGGTTAAAGAGAGCTTGAATTTGGTATTTCCCTGTGAGTCGTCTTAGTACTCAAGCAGATAGAAACAGAAAATGTATTGTTGTTTATATTTGAGAATGAACAGCACTATAACTATTTATTTCAAGGAAGAAATAATTGCAGTAACCTAGTGCTGGATAGCTCTTGGCAAAAGCTGTTTCCTTAAAACAGTAACTGGTATTGACCAAGGAAAATAAAAAGGAGAAGTTTCTCAATGAACCAGCTGAAATGTACCTGTTGCTCTAACAAGCTTTCTGCATATCAGTGAACAGAAAAACTTACTGGTTGAGATTTCCTATAAAAGACATGGCAATGGGATAAGCAGGTATCCATCACCAGTACAATGTTTAAGTAGCTCAGAATGCTTTGCTTCTGTCAGAGTCATGAGGGCATGGAGCTCACCTAGGGGATCTTTAGAATTACCAGTGCTTGAGGACAAAAATTACAGATAATTTTCCTTTCATCTCTTCTTTCCCATTTATATTTCAAGGTCATCATCATCCCCTTAATATCAGGACCCCTCCCTGTAGCAATATGCTAAGATTACTCTTATTTTCTTGGAGGTAATGCTATGAAATTACCTATGGTTTTTTGGTAATGTATGCAGTCATGTGGATGAAATCATATTTTTCCTAGATAGTTTGCTATCCATCAGTAGACTGCTTTTCTGCCATGGTGCACAAGGTTTACTGAAAACTCTGTATGAAAATTCTTTAATGTGCCATAAACTTTGTTTTTAATGTATTTTCATGTAGCCTTTATGTATATTAATAAACTGTGTTTAGTTGTCAAGTATCAGGGATGACTTCATCCCATGAGGACTGAGAGATTTTTAAAACAAGTTATGGTAGGTTTAAAAAAGGGGGGAAAAAAGAAAACCACCATATTTTTTAGTAAAATTAGACAACTTTAATTTCCCATTTTAATAGAACAATTGCATATAGTTTTTCACCCTCTCAGTCAAAACAAACAAGTTGGTACCAGTATTCACCTGGCAAATATTCATATAACAATTACAAAATCCTAGAGAAAGCGCTTCTCTCGTTAGTCAAAGAACAAGGAGTGCTATTAGAATATGGAAAACATTATCCTCTGTACAGTATGTTCTGAATTTATTTTTTTTTCTTTTCATCCTTCCTGATTCCCAGCACTGATTTCAGGAAAAGTATGAATAAATGGGTATTCATGTTTAGTAATGGTGTTGAGGCTACGTATAGTGCCAAACAGCATGAAATGCTTGTAACAGCAAAGGTTAATGCAGGCATAGAGAAATGAAGTTATTTGCTAATATTGCACAGCTAAGTTTATGACAGAAGAAAGAAGTTGAAGTAAAATTGCTTTATTTCCTGTCAAATATCTTAATCAAGGGATTATCTCTTTTCTTTTGGGACGTGACATAGAACATGTTGCATTAACATTTTTAGGTATTGACTTTTAGGTCATTAAACACAAAACAGTGTATTTTTGAAAGGAAAGAACTAAAAGCACTCAGGCAGTTCTTTCCATCCTCAGCGAGACACAGCTTAATACCAATACTTGTAATTGGAACAGAACTTGTTTAGATGTATAGAAACATGCAAAGCAAATAACTGATTTTCTGCCCATCCAGAATTGTATGTCAGCCTCCATTCCAAAAATTCTCTGGAACTCTGCAAAGAGGCTACTTAATCCCAATTTATTGTGGGCAACAGTGCTGAGTTCTGCTGAGTGCAAGTCGATTGCACTTTGTTACTTTATTATTTTAGTATTTATAATCCATAGCATGGGTTGACATTGATAATTTCCATTACTTGGTGTATATATACACATTCCCTCTCTCGTTTACACACACACACACGCACACATGCACCTGTACATTCTATTATCTTCCTCCCCATTCCTAGATCTCTTGCTTCTTGCAGGTCGCAAGGTGTGAATAGGTTTTCTGATGGTCTAATTAACTCTGGTTTTGGTTCTCTTACTAACCTGCCCATTGCAAGATATTGCTGTGAATGGAAATTAGTGTGATTTCGTGCAGGGACTCCGTTTGTCAGCCCAGGCAGAAGGCAGGCATGCTGGCTTCTTTTTAATGTCCTGGCCCTGCAAATTTGGTGACGGAAGAGACTCAGAATAACTGAGCCGGCTGGGTGGGAGAGGAGTTAAACAAGGTGGTAGTAGTTTCCCGTGCTGTTTTACAGGTTGCTTGTTATGTTGGCCTTTCCCCACTTCTAATGTAACATGGAGGATGTGTATCCAGCAGGCAGTTTTATGGCTGGCTTTTGCTGCCTTATTTCTAGGGAAGTCCTCCCCCCCCCCCTCCCTTTTTTTTTTTTTTACTGGAGAATTTTAAGGCCCTATTTCAGTTTTCAAGGCACTTTGAAATGCCTGAAAAGGACCAACTGAGAAGGGTCAAGTGGTTCAAGTTGAAAGATGTTATCTAAGTGAAGATTGTAGCTGCTGTGTTCTTACTACTTTAGATAACTTCTTATTTAAATAGACTTAGTAGGTTTTAATAGGCTTTTGTGCTACCCTTTAAAATTTTGACTTTCACTCCAGGCTAATATCTAATTTTTAAAAGTGAGTTTACAAATAAAGTTGTGTGATTCCAGGGCATTCTTGGCTCACTGTATGCTTGGCAAACCATCAAAAAAACTTGGTCAGGTTTCCAGCAATGGCATACATTAATATGACTGCCCCTATAAAAATGTGATTAAAATGCTTAATAATGCTGGGGTTTTGCCCAAAGCACTCTGACTTTCTTTGGCTTAGCACATCTTCACAGTGACATATTTGGCTTTCTCATCATATCCTTTATGCAGATTAAACATAAATACATCTTGAATGATTGATCAGATGGAATCTATAGTCTTTGAATGTACTTTAACAGCTGTAGTTCAGCAGCATGTGCACGTGTGTGTGTGTGCTGTATACATGTAGGTATTTATAGGTAGTACACAACTCTGCTTTTCTGTATGTTCTCCTGATGCACACATGGTAGATTGTATATGTATTGTGTCTCACCAGATATGCTCCAACTTTCTGTCTGGTAACAGACTGTTTTGGGTTGCTCTTTAAAACATCTGCATGCCACAGAGATTGCATTGTTTCCCATCCAAGTGAGGGATTTCACTGCTCAAAGATAATACTGAATCCCAAGTCGGGGACCAATTTAAGGTACAGTATTTTCCAATACACCGAATCTTAGTTTGAGCTTTTCAGCACTGGTAGCAGAGATTTCCAACAGCCTTTCTGGACCTGGCAGGTGTGGAGAAAAGGTGCTTTAAATTGTGACATTTCCATGTAAAGAGATTACTTTGAGTCCCTCCTTCACAATCAGGCATGTTGAGATGAGAAAAGTCACAAAGAACCATTTTCCCAGAGTCTTGTGTTTCAACATGAATGGCCCACAATGGCTCTGGGTGAACAGCAGATCAACCATACCAAAATCAGCATAAGAAGATTTCTCAGCTGCACTACTTCTGTAAGATCAAGAGTGCAGAACAAAACAAAGCAAATTTATGAGTAGCTTTTGTGAGCTACTGATTTCAGGAGCTTCTGCCAAACTATCTAGCCAGCACCATAGCTTGCTTGCTGGGAGGTGGGACATTGTGCAGACCCTTTTCCCCTGAGTTTTTCAGCTAGCAGTGCATCTCCAAACACAGCTGGGTGCTGCATGGGGTTCCCCAGGACGTGGCTCTTTGAGGCCTGCTTCGGCAAATGCTGTTGAACACTGCCCAAGGACCATGTGACGGGAGCAGGAAATTCAATGCTAGAAAAGCTCCCTCAGATTTCAGTGATGTAATGTTTTTATGTGTGCTTACCACATCGCTGGGGTTTTTTTAACAAGAGGTGCAATCCTTCTTTGGATGCAGTCAGAACAGTCTGAATTTCTTGTGCTAAACGAGGCCTAATGGAGCAATGCAGTTGTTTCAAACTTTTGGCAATAAAGTGTTCTCACTTCATCTTTACTTGCTTCCTGAATCCCTGTAATTTACAATGTATTTACCAAAGAACTGAGGTTCTGTGGCCATGGCTGGAAGCTCTGGGAATTAATTGTGATGAGCACTCTCTGTGTTTTCCTTTGGAGCCTCTAATATACTGTTCTGCTCAGGTCCTCTGAACATCTCTGCAGTCAAAACATGACGGTCGCCCCTCTTATCACTATAGCACGTAATTGTATAAAAGGAAGCTGACAGAACGAATTTGGGCCTTTTCCCTAAAAGACGTCAGCTGGCAATCTTTGTTTAAACAGTGTAAATATTATTGATCTTGGTCTTTATTCCATATTTAGTCTTAAAATTAGTCAGTCCAACTTTGAAGCAATTCTCACGGAGAAGTGAAGATTAGGTCTATGTCACGAGTAGTCAAATTGGTTTATAATCTGCTGTGTGGCTTGCAAGGCAGTTCAAGTTCTGTGTGGTTATTAACCATGTGGATTTTTCATCTGGATCATGAATTAACAACTCTGAACATAAATACACATAATATATACAATATATGTAATTTGTCCTTGGTACATAAAATTCAACTGATGTAGGTACACTTGTACTGCTTTGTCCATCTTGCTAGCAGTTTTAGGAGGCTATATTGGCAATTGTCATAGAAATATCTGAGTCCTTCACATAAGATTCATAGCAGCAGTGAGGTCTGTGTTCTCACTTAGCCCTTACAATGGAAATTGAGTATTGCAGAGGTCTTGCAGTGTCTTTTTACAGAGACATGAATTTTCATCCTGTGTCTAGTTCACGTAATGGTGTAAGCAAAGATTAATTTGACATGTCAGAAGTGGAAAGGATAGCTACATTTAGGACTATAATCTTCTCTTATAACATATTAATGACAGTTTTATATCTCTGTCAAAAGGAAAATGTACCTCTTAAGTATACACCACTTAGTAGTGGAGTATATTTTATTTATTTTATTAGTAAGACAAAGAACACAAGATGTGAATTAGCATTTCAGCCAATTGTCTTAAAATTGCATAGTGTAAGGGTATAATTGTTACCTTCAAAAAGCTAGCTGGACTTCTTAATGATGCCTAAAGGTTGTGGTGCCACTTGAAGCAATTACTATTGGGTCTTTTGCTGCTGCCCTTTAGCATTAATGTAGCAAGAAGCCTCACTGCAAAAGTCGGAAAAAACATCAACACATTAAACAGACTATTTCTTCAGTTGTAACCACTGGGGATTTAACTGCTGTCTTTACGAGACAATGGGACTCCAAGGCCAGTCAGAATAACAACAGGCTTTAATTTCCTTTTTGAAAATCCTTCGTTTTCTGTAATACCTCAACTTCTTACAATAGGTGGTAAAGGCAGAATGCTGATATAAAATCTGTTGTTAAAGGAATATTTATTTAACACCTTAATGAATCAATCCATATTTGAGTATTTTAGATCAAGGCTTTTGAGAAGATTAATCCTAAATTGCCTTCAAGGTTTTTGAGAAGATTGAAGGCAATTTTACTTATATTTGAATGAAATCTTGAAGAATGCTAATATGGCTGGCTGGAAGACACCAATTCCAAGGTGCACAAAAACATGATACTGTGAAATCAGCTTCATTTTCACTGGAATGAAAAGATCTTTTAAAAGGTTTTGCAAAATACAAGAACAAGTAACCTGCTGCACTTCAAAGTTACAAGGCGCTTAGGGCATTCATTTGGCATGAACCAGATTCAAGCCGCTGAAAGAAACAATCTAGGTATTTGAAGTTGGGTTTTCTGCATCCCAAATGAGTGTTCTTAGTTTTAAAATGGGTCTTTTTCTTCCTTTTATTTTTTCTTCCTTTTTTTTTTTTTCTTTCTGTATGTTGTCTGCTTAATAAATTTGTCCTTATACATGCTGAGCATAGGCAGTTGAAGATGTAGTGGTTTCTTGTTGTCCTTTGGTAACAA
Organism: Strix aluco; assembly: GCF_031877795.1. NCBI lineage: Eukaryota > Metazoa > Chordata > Aves > Strigiformes > Strigidae > Strix > Strix aluco. The sequence goes on along the minus strand of NC_133941.1, from coordinate 4,539,246 downwards.
TCAAATAAGTTTTTAGAAATGAAGTGTGTTCAGATGAATGGTTCTGCCCATCCCTTAAGGGTTTTTCAAACTTACTTTGTTTAGAAGACTTTAATTGCCACACTGCCGTGTTATAGTCATGTGTGCAGTATTGTGGAACTCCATAACAGTACCATGGCTTTGTTGTGGAGATACTGATTCCCTTTAGCTCCTTCAACTTTCTCAAAGTGTCTGGTCTAAATTTTCTTCTGGTATGCCAAGCTGCAAATCCACAGAAGTAGCTGGAGCACTGTCCCTTCACTCTTTTGGCCTAGAACCTGAGTTTCCAACCTATTAAATAAAAGTGCCTCAGGGATGGGGTTTTTTGGAAGCTGTCAGGTAGCAAAAAATGCCCATCAGAAGTCATGTTCACTCTGTAGCTGAACTGTGTTTTTACTAGGACATGAGCAACTTTCTGCACTGGGTAGTGCTGGGAGCTGGGCAGATCTTCAGTGTGAAGCCAGTAATATCATCTAAGCTGGAAAACAGTTATGTACTAGAAATGCTCATGCTATGTTGTAACTCAGGGAGGTGGTGGCACCCTTATGTGAACTTTTTTGTTTTTTCCCCATTCGTTGTGCTAGCGCCTTATGTGAGAGGAGATGGCTCCAGAAATAAAAGCCTATCTCTTGTTTGGTCCCTTTCAAAGCTAAATGGAAGATGGTCAGTAGAACACTTGATAAAATTTTAGGCATTCTATTCTTAAAGCTTTCTCTAGGCTGCCTTATGATTTCTTAGGTGGCATAGTTCAGTGGCTGACTATGCAACCAGTTTTGCAGTACATACCTTCTACAGAGAAAATCTATTATATTGCTGAAAAAATGCATGTTGGCATTGCCCTTAGCTGCCATACCTATCTCACAGCTGTGCCACATCAGTTAATATTAAACTCCTAGTAATTTTATATTTTGTCTATAAAGTGCTGATAGCAGAGAAATGCTAAGCTTATCGAGGTTTTTGTTTGCTTTATGAACATTGTATGTGTGAGGAAGGAGAAACAATAGGTCAGTTAGAAATAGGACTGGACCAAACCACATTGTCTGAGCTGGGCAGTGTCAAGCTTACTGGCTGCAAAGGGGAAGACGGGGTGTTGCACAAAAGTGCAATGCCAGCATGGTACCATGGTACAGCACCTGTGCATCACCCCTTCCTTCAGGGCCGTGACTGCACTCTCTTTGATCCAAATCAAAGCTGGAACTCCACTAAGTCTCGTGCTGCACAAACACAAAGTGATTTAGAAGAGACTGGAAGCTACGTATGAGAAGCAAATATGGCAGGAGAACAAGGCACGGAGGTAAGATGTGGCTTGGAAAAGAGGTATGGCACATGAATGGCAGAACTCAAATAGACTCAGACATCCTGACATCCACACTAACACCCTGTCCCCTTCACTGCATTGCTTCTCAAAATATCCTGCGCTGAAAAATGGCAGTAGGTGCATACTGAAGTAACCTGTGCCAAGCTAGATGTTTCATTTTATTTTCATTTATAATTCAGGAAACACGTTTTGCAGAAAAATGTCTCAATGGTAGTACTCATTACAGGCAGCGAGTGCTGCAGGATTCTCGTTCTGGGCAGAGAAATACTGTGCTTGCACTCTGAATCTTTATTCCAGTAAACAACTAAAGTCAAGCTCTGAATTTAATATTTGTGATTGCAAATATGTTTACAACTGGAAGAGGCCTAGTTAAATAGAAAAAAGGTATCTTTTGTGCAGGACAGGTGATGCCAGTGCAGTCTAAATATTCAACATTCTTGCTCTGATATGTTCTTCTGACTACAGTAACACCTGCTGAGATTATACTGGATTCTTATTTTACAGTATCCTACATTAATTACCTATCTGTAATCAGTCAACCATAGCTGCTGTTTGTAAACAACATCTCCTGTACAACTCTGAACAAGTGAATTAATGCAAATTAATTTCCAGTTATATTATTTAAGAGACAGAATGATAGCTAGGGCACTAGTATCTCTTGCTGTCTTTATGAATAGTCTCTTGAGATCCTTAATGTCCAAGGAAATAAAGAAAAAAGCAGATAAGAGGAGAGCACTGTCATATGCTATCTGAAAAATGGTGTCTTGTGATTGTGCGCCCTTCTCAGGAGGGGAAACTGGAGTTCTGGATGTCAAAAATGGGGCTGGAAAATAAGCATAACGTTACATAACATGTAAAGGCTCCCCTTGGAGAAAATAGTTGTATAAATAGTTACATAATGATGTTGTCTTTTGTTACAGGTGACCTCTTCTTTTTAAGCAGATTTTGTAGATATTTTGAACTTTCGTATATAAAAATAGACTATAAATTGATTAATTGCATGGATTTTTATTCCTAGCAGGAGATAGTCCAGTTTGCAGAGTTTTTATTTGTTGCTGCTTCAAAACAGAGATAGGGTTTTAAATGGGGCAGTTGCTATCTACAAAGTCCAAAATGTGACCTGTTTGGACACAATTGGATGCTGGAAGAGAGCATACTGCTGCAGAGCCAGCCAAGAAATGAGGCTGTGAGAGGATGACTCCTCCTGGGACCTAACCAGGACAGCAAAAGCAGAAGTGTTGGGCTGTGTTGTGCTAGGAGCACTGCTAGGAGGAGATGGAGTGGGCTTGGGATGGGGAGGAAAATCAATAGGAAACAAAGCCTTACTGCTGAGGATGCACAAATAATGGAAAGTGACAACACAAGGTAATGAAAAGGAATATATATACAAATGTATATATATAATTGTAAAAAGCCTCGTTAAGATGCTGGAATTTATTGTCATGCTGCCACTAAAAAGCACACTTAGAATTCAAAACGGTCTTCTTGCCAGCAGAAATGAACTGTGCTCTGGAACAATTAGACCATGCTTTTGTGTGTAGTATTTACAAGGTTGAATTAAGCTGCAAAATTAATGCTATAGCCTTTTACGTTCTAGTAGGTTGGTCTAAAATCATTGCTGGGTCTATGCTTTTTTTACCTTTTTTTTTTTTTTTTTTCTGGCTCGGTAAAAACAAAGATGTTTGCTTTGTAAAGGCTGGTCTCCATGTATTGATCTCACATTCGTACTATCGCCCATCAAGATAGCCAAGACTGGAAAAACATCAGTATCGCCATCTGAGGCCAGTGATAGGTGATGGAGGGTTGGTTCTTTTGGAGGCATCTTCCTTTACTGTCTTCAGAAAACATTCTGCATTTACCTCTTATTCTCATAAGCATTAAACAACCTTCTGATTCTCTGTATCTTGTGGAATGTTTTGCTTACAAAGGATCTGGAAATATGATTATCTGACTAGAAACCATGTACAGAAATAGACAAACCTGTGCAGAAAGGCAGATTTATTTCTTGTGACTCACTTAAGCCATGATATTAAGTGAATTCCTATTTATTATTAAAGTCAGGAATAAAAGAGCTATGAGTCTTTCCCCGGGAAAGAGAAGGAGATATAAGGAGAACTGATCCAAACAAACTGAGGATAAGACTGGATTCTCGTTCTTATTTAAATTAAAAATAATACTTGGGAAACAAAGTTTGAACTGGGCCATAGTGTGACTATTGTTTTAGAGACAGAATTGTGTGTCATCTATTTTACTCATAGATAACGACTTATTCCTGTAATATTGTGAGTTTTAATTTAATACCTACATCCAAATAAAAATTATTTTCCAAAAAATATTTTAGGCATGTTTTGAGTTATGTACAGCTTTTTTTAATAGGTGTATATATATTTTTGTGGGTGTATTTTCCTAGACAGGCCTATTTCCTAGTTTATTGACAAGGTATTCTTTTTCATCAGTCTTTAATATGCTGACACATATGTATCTCTTGCTCTATGCACCAGCTGAGTTGTTCTATCTAAATGTAAAGAGTTTTCCTGGCTGGAATACAGTGTACAGGATGAGCTAAGTCTCTTGGGTCTTGCTCACAATCATAAGCTGACACTGATAGCATTTTGCAGATGGTGCTTGGATGGACAAAAGAAGCGAACATACACAGATCTAATGAACACGCTGAATTGGTTTCTGTTCAGCATTTCTCACTGGACTACCAGAGAAAGGAAATTAAATCAACTCACGACAGCTATCTTGCACATCTCACCTGGGAAGGTATGCATGAGGTAGGACAGGCACTGCTTAACATTAATCAGTCTCCTGAAGTCATTACATTCATGAGGAAATGTAATTCACATGTGATTACTTTTTAATTTACTCTGTAATCACATTCCAAGTGAACAGGGCAAGCTTAAAATGAAATTTAAAAGTCAAATACTGCTTTGTATTAAGAATTCACAATTTTTATATGCACTTAGGTTAATAAAGATTTTACAATAACCATTTGTGACTGAACATATAATTTTTTGATAGAAGCTGGTGCCATACTTTGGATAAAATGTATTTGATTTTTGTCCAAGCATTGTAGTGGACCCTAGGAGTTTCAGGATTATGTTTCATACTAAATTTTCATCTTGTTTAAACTTTCTTTTTTTAATAATAGAACAAAACAAAACGGCTGTATCCCAGATCTCAGTTTGCATGAATTAATGCATTTTTAATTTCTGCTTTGCCTCTGAGGCAAATTATACGTTTGTTATATCCGTCATCGAGAAAGGCAGGCAAGATTTCATAATAATGGAACTGAGTTTATAGATGAGAAATGTGGACGTACAATCACTTCATGGTTCCTCAAGAGTTCCTTAAACTTTTGTTTTGAACCTAATTTCAGTGAATCAATTATGAAATTCCTGTATATCATAAAGGGAGCTGGGAGCTTTTCAGAAAAACAAAACCACTTGGAACGATCTAAACTTTTTAGCCGTTCTGAGCTCTATGCTTATCACTTTCATGTCTACAGAATTGTAATTTAACATGAAGTGGTCAGAAGATAGTTCAGTGTTATTGTATCTGAGTATTGCAAGCTAGAAGGATATCTGGGGTAAATTAAAGCCAGTTTACCTTGGTTTAGTTTAAAAGGCAAAGTGAATTCTTTCATGTAACACTGGATTTTTGTTTTCATGGTGCAAATCTAGCCCTCTGTTCCAGGCAGCCCTGCCTGCGGTGTATGAGTGACCTTGTTCTGCTTTTGCAGAGTGTGCAGAACATGATGGTGTGTCCCAGAGAGCCCTGATCTTCTAATTTCCTTTGCATGGGGCAGGGGCTATGTCAGCAATAGAGAGAGGACAGAAACCATGAATTTGTCTCTATATGCTCACCAAATTGAGGACCGAGAGCACACACTGGCAGTCGTGGTGGATTTGCTCCTTTGAGTTTTTGGGTACAGAAAGTTAAGAGGGGCATACTCCTTCGAGCTGGACTATCCAAGCTGTGAGTGAGGAGTGGGTTGGAAGGGTGTTTAGTACAGGAAAATAGTTGCAATTATTTTGTTCTGCTTGTGTCCCCTAAAGGAACGAGGACAAAATTTCTTTTTTTCCTTCACAGTTGGCTCCGCAAAAGTGATGATTTGATACATATGTTCTAACTGATCTCTTGGCAATGAAACACTGCATTAAAAAAGGTAGCATCCACCTACATACAAATACACGTGGTATACAATTTTGGTTCATTTTCTACTACTTATGGCAGAATACTCCCTGCATTCTTCTGCACAGAAGGAAAGAGAGATTATTAATTAAGCTGGAGGAATTTCTAAAACACATGGTACTGTTGCCTCCACCTTTCATGAAGCAAGAAAGGATATTTTGCCAGTAGAGTTCACAGATTTCTGAGTGTCCCAAAGGTCTGTCGCACTTTGGTTTGCTTGGCAGCATCTTCTGGAGTGAGAAAACGAACAGGTAAACCTCATCCTGTGGATCCTCGCAGGTTTCGTATAGTCCTAGTCCTTGTCTTCAGAAGTCACTGGCACTCTCAGAGCATCACTTCCTTCACTAGGCAGTTTGCACGCCCTGTATCACTTATGGCTATGACTTATATCCCTCTGCCTTCACATGTATCACTCATAAGGGAGTTATCAGAGTAATTAGGGATATTGCTTTTCACTTAGACCTCTTAATGGGGGGGAGACTAGTTTGAATCTGAAGATCTCTGCTGTTCTGCTTGCTGCTTACTGCTGGTTTGGGGATTTCTGATCCCAGAGGCTGGAACACATCTGCAGAAAGGAGACCGTGCTGCTAACATGTAAAATGTAAACACAGATTTTTATCTTGTGAAGTATTTTAGTCTTTGCCAACATCAATATAAAACACATCTTTGGGCAGTATTTTTTAGTTGACTAACAAAAACCTAATTTTCCATTTTGAAGGCCCATGATGTAATGTGGTCAACCAGGTAGCTAAGAACTCATTTAAACTAAGATCTCCAGTCTGCTAAAATGCAAAATAAACTTCTATAAATCCTGTGTAAAAAGGAGAACTGAAGCCATGGTTGCACGACTCTTCCTGGACTCTTTCAATTTTTGACTCCTTCATGTTTAACAACACAGAGTCATGCTAGATAAGCCTTCAGGTCAACTTCTAGGCTTAACCTCCTTCGGAAGTTTTACTTTCAAAGCAGATTGTCAGTTAAATCAGACCCTCTGGTGTATGCAGGCATTATCCCTTGCTGGCTGTTTGTGTGACTTATGCTATCATGATGTGTTACAAGCTTCAGTACTGAAAAACTTCTGTGAAAGGACAAGTAGAGGCTTTATATATTTCTAAAGCAGATAACCTTCATAAATAAGGGCACTGAGCATTCTGTTGCTAAATTACTTCTAAAATATGGTGAGATAGTTCGAATTAGGTTTCCCATGTGCTTGATCTGTGCCCAGCTCTTCGTATGGGTTTATGGAGCATGAATAATGAAAGAGACTTTGTACACGAACATCTGGAAAGTCATAAAAGTATATTTATCACCACCCAAGATAGCAAAGCTAAAAAATGCTGTAGACCTTGTGTGAGTAGCAATAGTAACTGAGGAGGTGAGTTTAATTGATAAAGCTCTCCAGAGTATCTTCTGAGCTATGTCTCTTGTCAGATTATTAAAATTGCAATTATAATCAAGATAATTATTGTGGGGTCTTTTGTTCTCAAGGACTGGGTGAAACACAGGTCATTTTCTGCTGGTCTTCTGCTAGTCAGGACAGCCTCTCAACAGATGAAGGTGGGGTGTGGGGCAGGCCAGGAGTTGTACAGTAGTTGCTTTGCTCATCCTTACTAGAGAAGGAGATGGAAATCTTTTAGCAGTGCCCAGTAATATGCAAGAGATGGAAAAAGCCCACGTTTTATATCAAATATAAATTCTGTAAGGAGGTGTAGTCAAAATGTAATTGGAAATCACCTACAGTGCCAAGATCCCCATACCTGAGATTATACGAATTACCATTGGAACTAAGAACAAGGAGTCTTCAGGTCCCAGTTTTTTGTGCCAAATCTTGGTCCTCAGAATGATTCTGCAACACCTACCTTTCTTTGCAGTGAGATCCTACAGCTGTAATATCTCAGGGGGCATGGGGGAACAATCACCTACAGAGTCACCAGGCCTGGATCACATTACCAGCGCTTTGTCAGCCCTGGTACTACTGTGTTGGAAACCTGCCTTGGGATTTCTCCTATTCCTACATATTCATTTCACTCAAAGTGAAATGAGGTGGTTTTGATGTTGTTGTTTTGTTGTTGTTGTTGGTTTTTTTAAATCAGTTTGGTGGGAAATAGATATCTAGAATTGAAGAGTTTGAAAATATTAACAACCTGTTAATTGCAAGGGACTTAATGTCTGATTGCATGACTACAGCGCTTTTTGGTTTGATGAATTTGAAGCAGTCTTCTGCTAACAGTGGAGCCGAAATGATCTTCTCCAAAGCCTTTCACTTTCTCACACGTTGCATCAATGAGGCCAGTGCTATGGTACCGTGCTCAGCTCTGGTGCTCACAGGATGATGAAAAATAGTGAGACTGCAGAAAAGAATAATAACGATGAGTCAAGAAAAGGAGAAAATGCCTGAGTGGAGAAGCTGTTGTTCAACCTGGTCATTTAATCAAAAGGAAGGCTGAAAGATGCTGTGGCTACTGGGTATAAGTGTTGTCATGGGGAGAAAATATTGTGTGCTAATGGGCTGCTTCGGCTCACAGAATAAGGTAGAAAACTTACAGGAATGGAAACTAGAGGATCAACTTCACTGGTTGGAATTGTCCCACCAGGCCAGTGTGGGGTGGCTCCTGTTTAAAGGTGAGGGTAACAAAACCCAAAAGTTTGTCCCACAATTAGTTAAGAGACAAAAGCAACAACAAAACAGTTTCTTGCCACTCAAGCAAACATATGCAGGCAACTGAATTTGTTTTCTTTTTTTTCATATAAATAACTTATCTGTTGCTTAAAATAGTCAAAGAAAAAAATCTTTTTGTGGTTGGCATGCACAGATATAGGAAAATATTTCCTTAGATTTGACATGTTAAAAAGAAATAATTTGGATTTTTGTAACAGAATAACATTGTCTTCTGAAATAAGTCTGATTTAATTAAGCAAATTCTATCATCACACATGCAGCATCCCAACCTGGAAATCATTTAGTATAGATTGAAGGGATGGTCAGATTAACCTGGAATAAAAATGTGGTGTCATGTCAGATGGTTTGACTGATTTTCTTGGTTTTGTTTTAATTAAAAAAAAAAAAAAAAAAAAAAAAAAAAAAAAAAACCAACCAACCAAAACCCCAACACTACTAACTTTTTTTTATATTTTGGCTTGTTGTCAAGTTATAGGTTCTCTGCTTGTTTTTCTTTTTTTTTTCCTATTTAGCCAGTGATCTCAAGAAGCAACTATTTAACAGCACTAGACCTCCCCTTCCTGTTTATTTCAGTTGTGGAAAAAATAGCAGAGTAGCAGATGAATATGAGTATCAGCATTTTCTCTTTCACTGTCATTCATAAGCAAAATGTCAAAATGTTGCTTTCCTGTTTCCTTTGGCCTGTCTAGGCTGCACTAGCAGATTGTACTCTTTCCAGTGAGATTAAGTAACTGCATTTCTATTGGGGGCAGAACACAGTATTCTCTAATAAAACACATCTGGTGTAGCTGAAGGATCAGTCATGAGCTGACCTAAATGTGAGTTGGAATTGTTCCTGAGGGGACGCTTCTTTCTTTGGTCCTTTTGATCTTTTTTAAATCCTTAGAAGTGGCAGCCCAGCTATATAAATAGTTCCCACTCCTAATTAACAGCTCTACCTTGCGGATGCAGGAGTATATAGACTTTGCTAAGTAAGTCTTAAGTGACACTGTTTTGTGTTTACCTTTCATTAGGTCAGTGTCTCTTCCCTTCACAGAAACTCTTTTCTTTGAGGGAACAGTCACAGGTAAATGTCAGGTAGTTTTTTTTAGGAAAACTCTATTCATGCAGTTAGATTTAATTAACCCAAATCTGCTTCTAAAGAGTGTTTTCAGTGATTACTCTGTAGCTTGGCAAGGTGTCCCCAGCAATAGGTCTCTCCCAGGAGTGTGACATTGCTGAATCCCATCAGATTTATATGCAACGTAGTTATATAGGTACTGGAACAGAGAGGGGAGCAAAGTTGTGCTGCTCAGCAAAACTGTCCAGAACTAGGAAACAAAAGCTGAAGTGATTGATTGCGTGAAGATTTCCGCAAATGATACCTAAATTAAAACATTAAGCTAATGACTTTAAAGAAAATTGCATTGCCATGTGCAATTTATTCAGTAGAGAGAAAGCAAATGCGGTTTTACTAATAACACGAAAAAAGACTGAAATCAAACTGAGCAAAGGAACCTTATTTCTTTCCTTCTTTCTCTGTCTCCTTCTCCCTGGAGCTTCAAAACTGAGTGGCTGTCAGAATTTTTCATCTGTTTGACCTGTCACAGGAGAGGTCAGCACTGATCAGTGACTATACTTTTTAACAGATGGAGGGCTGTAATTGAGAATAATTCCTCTGCAATTTGGTAGGCAGGGGTTGTTTCAAACTGGCTTTCAAAGGCAGTGCCAGAATGGAAATGTTAGAAACTCTGTAAGTGAATCAGTTTTCATTTGTGGGACTGCAGATTTCTTTTTGGTTTTGTTTCTGGTTTTGGTTTTTTTTTTTTTTATCCCTAATGAAACAACTGCAGAACGGAAGCACTCACATTTTAAACATCACTCACATTTTAAACATCAGTGTTTCTTCCAGAAATTACTTGAAGTGTAATCAATTTTTACCATCTCCTGGACTGCCCTGCAGCTAACGGGGGCCGAGAAATACAGTATTTGCTCCAAGTGATGAAGGGCTGGTTGTGAGGGCTCAGATGCCCTGGGCTGGATATGTGGCACAGACAGCTGATGTGCAAATGTCCAAGCAGCTGCTCTACTATGGGCTCATGCTTGACAAGAGGAGGCATGGCTGCCAAAGGAAGAATATTAGAGCTTCTCTGAAGTAGTACTTGGAATAAATGAGTTTATCAGTTCAGCACTGGGAGTCTTTGGTGAGAAGTGGGGAACCCATGTAAAGCTAGTCCTGGTGCTTCTCAAGCATAACAATGGCGTAAGCGCTGCAGCAGCGATGGTTGTGTTTAAAGGATGAAGGGAACTGTGAGACTGCAGAAGATGATGCTTCTGCACTGGCCTTTGTCCAAGGGTGAGTCAATGGGCACAGGTAGAAGTGCCTTAACCCAAGAATTATAAGAATTGCAAGTGAAATGCACAGATCAGTGATGAGTCCCCCATGACATCCTTATCTCTGAAGAGACGTGGATTTGACGGATGGACCACTTGGTGGATAAGGAATGGGCTGGATGGTCACGCTCTAAGAGTTGTGGTCAATGGCTCGATGTCCAAGTGGAGAGCAGTGACGAGTGGTGTCCTCAGGGGTGGGTGTTGGGACTGGCGCTGTTTAACATCTTTCTTGGAGACACAGACAGTGGGATCGAGGCACCCTCAGCAAGTTCACCAACAGCACCAAGCTGTGTGGTGCGGTCGACATGCTGAGGGAAGGGATGTGCCATCCAGAGGGACAACTAGTAGACTGCAAATTCTGAATAAGAGGTATGTTTGTGCTGCCATTACATACCTTTACTGTGCTTATTGATTATGTAAATTAATACATTCAACTTGATTATGTAAATTGAGTTGATTTAGATCACAGCCTAGGCTGAGTACAATGACTATTTGGGGTTATTTGGCACGATACAGTATTATTCCCTTCCTCTCTGCTGGATATGACTGCATACTCCCAACAGGCCAAAGCGCAATTAATTTAGAAACATGATCAAATTCTGCAATCATTACTGGATGTTGTCCACAGTCTCTAGAGACCACTGATAAAAACAACAGTAGACTAAGACATGGGAGTACTCTCATCCAAAGTCTAATTACAAAGTTATACACTTCAGTTCTCAAAGGACAGCCTTTTAGCAGAACTTCAGCATCTTTGGATTCTCTTTTTGCATTATATCTATAATTTTATCCATCTTTCTTTCTTTTACAAAGCATGAGAAACAAAGGTTAAATGTATAATAACTTGAGTCTGGTGTGACAGTGTTAAGGGCTTTATCATCAGTGGATTGGCTGGTGTGATTTCTATGAGTGTGTGAGTGACTGAGAAATCTTTTTTTATCATTTGTAAACAAGCACAGAGAGGACAGGGAAGTGGTTCAGAATTCTCACCACTTCATTCCTGATGGTACCCTTGGGACAGAAAAACATTTCTTTGACCTTGTCTTGGATTTATTTGCTTCCAGCAGACTCTAATTATGATCGCTTTCATTTTTTTATTGAATAATAATAATTAAAAAAAAAAGCAGCCAGAGCTCTGGGGCAGATACAGACCAAAATGATCACATAGCTTGAATAAGAGGAGAAGTTTTACTCTTAGAATTTGAGAAATTATCTGAAACCACAATTTAAATATCTGCCACCTCTGGAGTATTAAGTTTCAGGCAGCCTTTATTTATGTTAGCATTTTGTTACTTAAAGACATCTTACTGATGTGTGATAAAATTCTGTTTTTCTTAAATCTTAGTGTTCTGAATATAGTATATCATTTTTAATCTTTGTTATCTCCAAATTGCCAAATATTAATTTATACCAAGCTGCTTCTCCATCTTCAGTACCACTAGGTATGCCATCCTTCCTCCAGATGGAATAATGACTCGAAAAACAACAAAGATACAGTTATTCCTGCTTTTTTAGATGTCTGTGATCTTGTGAAAAAAATTATACTGGTGCCTGCATTTAGAATTCACATATTTTTTCAGAGGTCTAATATGAACTAGTCCAGTCATTGCAGCAGAGGCATCTAACAAATATTTACACTGTTTGACTTTAGCTCCATCTGCCTTGGTTAGCAGATTGGACTCTGTGTTGCATAAGTGCTTTTCCATAGGGTGGTTCTGGTAATCCATCCTGTAGGAACAGGACAGCCTAGGAAGAGTGAGTTCCCAAGGAAGTACCTGAGTTAGCATTCTACATGTTGGCATTGTGAATGCTTTAAGAGGCATGCAGAAGATAAAATATAACAGATTTTGACTCATATTTCCAGCAGGGTTATCTGAATATGAATAGTTACTTTACTGTTCTTACATTCAAACTATGTTTCAAGATTCAAAATACACGATTTTTTAAAAACTGTTTAATGACAGTGAATGTAATGATGTGGTTTTTCTTTTCACTGAGAAAGTAAAATTGATTCACGTTTTAAAATTTTTTTCTTGCTGTTTTTTCTCAAGGTTTTTGGAAAGGATTAGGCAGAAATAGTGCTGTATAATGATGCATCCCAGCTAATTCTCTGTGCATTCATAGAAGAGAGTTTTGCTGGTAATACAGACTGTTAGCAAACATTTTGACCAATGTAAATTTAGAAACAATTGGGCTACCTGAAAAACGTAACAGATGGAATGGAGCAGAGCTTCATTTGGCACAAATGCAAATTATTACTTTTTTTGATTTGATCATGTTAAAAGAAAACAAAACAAATTTTGAAACATTTAGTTTTAGCATTTTCTAAAAGAAAATATTTTCCTTTTTCATAATAAGATTTATTTCAAACCATTTCCTTAAAATTTATTTAATTTTTTTAAGTTCCAGGCTGAAATACAACATTTTAATTTTGTCAGAGAAACCTTTTTTTTTTCCCTATTTATGTCTGTCAATACATTTTAATAACTGTTTTAATTTTTGAACTGGAACTGGTTTTCTTCTTTTTTTTTTTTTTTTTTCCAATTTTCTGTGATCTAAATATCTGGCTTGTTTTTCCATCTGATTTCTAATGTGTGAGAGTTTATTTTAGTACACATGAAAAGGATATTCATTCTAATTAAGTTTCTCTCAATAGCTTTATAAGAGAAGATTTTCTTTCTAGGGTATATGTAAACATAAACCCTGTGGAAGTCTGGTTCTGAGGTCCTGCTGTCATGGCAAAAACATTGGTAAATATAAACCATACCATTTGGCCCATCAATATCTCCAGAAGGCAGACACACAAATGTGTGGGATGTCAAATCATCGTTGGGATTTTGCACTGCAACTTCAGCTAAAGCTCTATTACTTATTATAAGTATTTTTATTGGTAAAGCAGTACACAGAAGTTTTATTCATAGTTTCATCATCTTTATGCTGAAGTTCTAAGAGACGCAGACAAAAACAATTTATGTTAATCTTCATAAAAATCTTAGCCTATGTGGACATACCACTGATCTGGGTTTTGTGGAGGGGTTTGGTTTGATTATTCTGTTTTGTCTTCCCCAAAAAAGAGACATTCGTAAGAAATGACAGCTTCCTTTCCTAGGTGGTTATATCCTCAAAGAGTTCCAGTGAGTGTTCTGAATTTTTTTTTTATTTTATTTTGTTTCTTTTATGGATTTTTATAGACATGAATTTCAGGGGAAAATTTGCTGAAGTCCTGTTGCCACTCAACTGACTTCACAAGTTAAGCTGGAAAAGACCTCAAGATACCACTTGAACCATAAATGTAGTCACTCCTGTGATGCTATTAAAAGTCTCCGCCTAAAGAAATCCATTGATGCAGTATATTCTAATTTACAGTTCTGTGACTCACATTTGTAGCTATCAGCACCAGCTGCCAACACAGTCAAATAAATTCCAGCAATTCAGGGTATACTGATTTATGATAAGATCCCTTAGAAGGATGCTCAGGAAAACAGATACTGAAAAAAATGAATGTTACTGTATATTGCAGTATGATCTTGTGTTCATTCTGTTTTTCAAATAAGATTACCAAATAGGCAGTAAAATTATGTCAAGATCATCTGCATTAAAATGGCTATTAAAAGTTAAAGGTGCCAAAGTACCTTCCGTAATTTTTCCCTGCTGTTTGTAATAGCACCCTGTGAGGCTTGAAATTGGAATTGGATTGTCATCTGAAATGTTACTGTCTTCTCATCGTTGTGCTTATGAATGCTTTTGCTGAGAAATGTGTTGAAAAAGACATATTGTGTTAAAATCTGCTCCTTTACAATACTGTTGTGAGTGAGGCAAAGGCAATGGTAGCTACAACGTCTCTTCCTGTCGATTCATTACGAAGGTGTCCATCAGGTGGATCTGTTGCTGATCTCTCTGATGCATACACCAAGAAATGAATCTTTACAACCCTCTCTTTTATAGATGAATCACCAATTTTCAGTTTTTGTGAATACAGCCGTTATAAAATCGTTTCTCACATATATGAGGAGAAAACAGTGGTCATAGGAAGGTTAGATGAACAGCAGGAAGGTGAACAGAGTAATGTGCTGAGGAGGAGCAGAACCCCAAGTCCTGAGCAGGGTAATGCACAACAGGAGTTCGAGGCACCTTGCATTGCACTTTAAAGACTTTCTTCCACTAAATCAGTCTTCATTTCTTTTAACTGAGATACTTGTAGTGGTGAGAGACCCTGAAATATTGAAGGGTTTATACACACAAGAGTGGAGACCAAGTAAACCAGTATCTTCCAGTGGACGTGTTTTTTGGTGGCTAGCACAGTGTGCCATACGAGGAGGTACATGTTCCAGATCTGTTCATTTTGGGATGGATTGCTGTGGTGATGTTGGTGAAGCCAAGGCTGGTTTTGTCCTCTGCTTCCCATTCCATACCCCTAAACAACAACCTGTTCTCATTATGCTCTTTGAAATAATTTTGAATACGTTATTTTAGACTTCAAAGGGGTTATTCACATTTTGCTCCTTCTGATTTGTTGTTTCTGGTTTAAATCTGTACTCTGGTGGCTTGTTTTCATGAAATAGACTTGGGCTGTTCTGGAATAATGATTACTGAAAGAATATGAATCTCCTGTGCATTTATCATGGGCAAGAATTGATTTTTCCCCCTTATTTCCTGCTGCAGGGTAGTTTCATATATTTCCCTTAGCCACATCCATATCATACTGGGGGAGTTACTTGCATTTTCCAGATTTTATACTAAAAAGTTGCTCTATTCACATATGGGATTAAAGGCTCTGTGTGTGGGAAAGGCTTTTCAGTAGGACTCAGATTCTGTCTGAGAGCTGTCTGCTGTTGTTACTATCAACAGTGAATAGTAGCTATGTTATGGACCTATGTTTATGGGTCTAATTCTGCAAAAATTGAGATAAATGTTCAGGTGGTGTAAATTGTGGTAGTGCCAGTGTTCACCACCTTTGACTCACTGGTCACTAGACTCATGCCAGTAAGTTATTTGAGACCCGACCTGTATCGGACAGGTTACTTGTGTGGGAGCATTTGCAGGATCATATTTTGTGTTTGTGCTCTGAAGTAATAAATCTCCTAGGGAAGAGTGTCACTTTTACATGGCATTTTAGACATAAAATCTGTTTGATGTTTAGGGTAGAAAATTTGATTAAAAATCGGGAATTAAAAATTTTAGTACCTCATAATTTGATGGTACCTGTCAACTTCCAGCCCAAGCTATGCATTTCAAATTCATGGGATGTTTACTTGAAAATAAATGACAAAATTATGTAGTGTGGGTGGGTTTTTTTTACTTCAGAATATAGCTTTTGTATCCTTTTATGAAGTATTTTTACCAGCTCCTGATAACCATCAAAAGTGGATTTGTGTGTAATTGGTCTAACTGAAAAATAATATGCTAAGATGGAGATGCAAGTTGTGGCTTTCCATGGTAATACCTCAGTTATATTGCTTTGGGTTATTCCTGCTATTTACAGAGCACTTCAAAACTACCTACCTGGCTCGTTTCTGAACTGATTTTTTCTTTTTATGCTACGCCCATCAAAAGCATTTAAATTCCATTTAGTGCTTTGTAAGCTAACACTAGCATTTTGTGTTTTGCAAAAGACAGCTGTAAGGCTACTTATTTTCCTCTTTAAAGTCTTTTACAGTTTCTTTACCTATATAGTCTTAGAATAATTCCCTTGTCTTCTCCACCACTGAAATGCTTCTGCTACCAATCTGACCATTTTAAGCTCACCTGGGCTGTTATCCCTTGCACCAATTCATTTGCCAAGAAAACATGTTTGGTTTCCACTACACTTCATGACATATTGGTGAAATTGCTGACCAGAAATAAAACCTGACAGATTTTATTACATTTAATGACACTAGAACATCCCCGCCCTCCATCATTAGCCACACTGATCTTAATAACACAGAACAAATGGTATCACGACAGGGTCCAGGTGGAGTAATTTCAGCTGAGGAAAAACTGCCCTTGAGCTTGGCCTGAATACAAGCCAGTTGTCCCAATCTTCCTGTGTTACAGCTGAGGAAGGACTAAGCATCCTTATCCCAAAGGATGAAGTAATTCCCTATTTACTTCATTAGAAACAGCCCCCCCATCCAACTTTAAGCACCATTTCCCTTCACTGGGCCTTAACTGGTGTAACAATATTCTCTATCTTTAATTAAAAATTAGAATTAATCTTTTTGAATTAAGCCTCTTAACTGATAATGGTGTAATACTACACCAATAAAAACTACAGCTAAGCTTCTCCCGCTGCTTTTAGCTTGTGCTTGTTTTAAAAAGGGTTTGTTACAGAGTGACTTAATTTATATGTATCTGAGTGCGTGCTCTATCAAGAAAGGCCTGGTAATTTGATTTGGTCACTGCATTTCTAGTGTGACCCATTTTATCACCTCTGTAAATTCCACTGAAAGCCTTTGCATTGGTCATATACCTATATTTATTGTGAATACACTGTGGCATTGCTCTCTAACGTGTCAGCTAAGAGCAATTAAATTGTACCCTGAAAACAGACCAAATAATCTTAAATAACATGAATATACCTTATCTCCCAAATCTGAGAGCAGTTGCTTTCCTGCTGTTTTACGTGCTCATGACATAATCTGAGTAATCTTTTTGGCTTTTCAGCCTATTTTTAGTGTGCTGTTTGTTTTGCATTTATCTACATAACAAGTGTGGGAGATAATACAGAAGAGAGGAATGGAGTTCCTTGACCTACATTAACTCGAAGCTGGGTAGCAGCAGCGTTTCTGATTTGATCTGACAACACCTGGTTAAATCGATGCATTATCTGTCCTGGATGTTACTTTTTGAGATGACGCTTTATGATCTTCCCTACCTGTCTGTGCTTTCCCTAACCTCAGTTGCTCAGGGCATTTTTTTCTGTGAGAGATGGTGGATGACTGTTCAGGCCCATGACCCTTCCCCAAGCTATGTAGAAAGAGATTCTGATCGTAGGGAGAAATAATTTCCTTTCTTAAGTAGCAGTGCCACCTATTTGAAAGCCTCTTGTCTTTTGTATGAACTGTTCCAGAGCTTAAGACAGCTGAGAAAAGCCACATAGCTCTGGCAGGCCTAGAGATCCCTTCCACTGCATAGGCAAAAGGATGGATGTGCACCTCCCTCCAGATTCCTCCTGGATCTTTAACCCTTTCTGATAAGGGTTGCTTGCTAGCCCTTTTTCAAATGTTCAGATACTAAGCCTATATGCATATATGCTCCTTACCATTCAGCAGCTGTCCTTTAGCCAGCTTTATCTCTGGTCATGCTAGTCACCCATAACCTGCTTTGGAGGGCTGAGGATGTCCATATTAGCTCTGCGAGAACCCTAGCAGAGTAAAGCTTACCACTGATTTTATTGCCAGAAAAAAAGAGAAATTAACTTCACTGCTTATATGTTAGATGAGCTGTGGTCCCAGCCAAGGATAAGATATAGGTGGACAGCTGAGAGTTACAGATATGGATTGTATAAATGATTTCTTTCAAAAAGAGATAAAATACAGGTTTCCAGTTCTGAGGAGTGACCAGGTTGTGAGCACTGCCCTTTGAGAATGAAGCCCAGCATTTCTTCTGCAAGTGCTTAAATAGACAGTGTGTCAGTCTTAATCTTGGCCTAGTTTAGCTTTATTTGCCTTAACCACATTTGATCTGTGTGAACGGGCTGTTTATTGCTCTTAGAAAAGACAAGGGTAGTATTTGCCTTGTGTCGGCATATCCATGTACCTTTGACTTTTAAGATGTTCGTAGTTTAGTTTATAAAGCATCTGTCTATGCTATTGGCACTCCTGTAAATGTAAACACTACACAGTGCATCACACCAGATTAACACCCTCCTACACAGTATAAAATACTGCTCCATCTTAACGAACAACTCTCCTCCTCATTTCACAGCCTCCACCTAAACCTACAAGCAACGGATCAACAATATAGCATGTCTTAAAAGTCAATCGATGTGGACCAAGGGATTGGAGGGAGAAGTGGATTTCAGCATTTGGTCCTTTACTTCAGACTTCCATGTATGCTCATGAACTTTCCTCCAGAAAAAATGCAGAAACACTTCTTCCTCTTCCAGCTTCTTCCCTCTCCGTGTCTCTGCTGTATGTCTCATTGCCTGCTCTTTTATTCCAGATGAATGCCGCCTCCTCAGCTCTTTGTGTGCTTCTCCTTTCTCCTTCTGTGACAGCTTCTAGCTCCTTTGAACCTGTCTTTGTAAATCCTCCTTTTCCCTACAAAACTTTTCTTCCACTGATGTTCCACTCCTATCTGTTGCCCATCATTCTGTACCCCTTTCCACATATTTATTTTTGTGCTTTACCCTTTTATGTGTCTCTCCTAGCAGTGAAAAATCTAGTGCTTCTCTTCCTATTGATAATTGTGAAAAGAGGTGAAAGCTATGGAGAGATGGGATGACAAGTTTGGGGATCCTCCTCGCCAGACTTGATATGTTGACCTTTTGCTGGTAACATGGACATCTCCTGGATTGATAGGCTTGGCACTGACTTAGTTAAATCCAGTTCCCATAGTAAATGTTCTGTTTCCCTAGTTTGAGCTATGTCACGGTGCACCTCTTCTGAATAGCAAAGACCTTCGTCTGAATATAAGTTACAGCATGTGTCTGTATTATACATACACACATTCTCCCCACCGCACATTCCCCATCTCTTGCCCACAAATGCATATTTTCCTATATGGCCTTAGGGAACTCCCTCTGCCTTCCTAGATGTTTCTTCTTTTCTGAGGTGCACTGAAGGTATGTACATGCTGCTGACATCAAGTGGCTGCCTGAGCCTTGGGACTTTAGCGTAAGTCAGCATTATTTTCTGTTCAGCTATTGTGCTTTGGGCAATCTTTAGTGCTTTTGTGCCTTCTACGTTGGTTTTGTCAAAGATCATCTTTGGGTTCTCTAATAATTTACGTCACAAACTAGTCCTCCTGTCTTCAAGATAGGCTGCCCAGACTGCCTATGAATATGGTAATCACTGTCCTGGCCAGGCATGTATTGTATTTAAACTGTTGTGCAATTGCTAGCAGTTTAAGGCTATGTTAGTTTGTGTCTTGCTGCTGCAGCTTCCTGAAAGATTTGCTACTGAGAATATCAACTGCTCTCAAACTTTTAATGAGACTGTACAGTGTGCATTTTTTCACCCTGCAAATTTCCAGCCCGATGTTCCTTACCATATTATCCTCAGTACAGCCTATGAAAGGCTTTATGTATATTAAATCCAGTCCCCCGATCTGAGCTATGCTGTGTAATTTCACTAATGTTGCAGTCAGATTCTCTAATGTACACTTAAGGTGATTAGAAATAGTTTAGTGTTCTTTCTCTGTCTCTTACCCTCTTTATTTTTTCTATCACTGTTACCCAAAGGAATTAAGAGCAGAACTGTATAGAAACACTTCCCTTGTTACATCATTGCTTCACATCGTCAAATTCCCTCTATAACATATTCAATACCCTGTAATTATTCCCACTGTAACAGTAGGAACACACTTTTGGTAATTCCAGTGCTCCCTTTCACCACTAAAGTAACATTAGTTTTGTATTTAATATGACAGTATATCTAAGTTTAGTGTATCTCACAGTTTTACAACATTGGCATTCAGCGTACTGAGATTATCCATTTTCAACTGCTGCATATTAATGTTGGCTTTGTGTGTATGAACTTCTGTTTTATGAACATGCTGCAATGCACTGTGCTGAAATTTGTAGATAGGCATAACATAGTATTGTGGCTATGCAAGATAAAATTTGAGAGTGTAGTAATAGCGCAGCTTTCTGACAAGCGTAAATGCTGCTTGGAGAGAGTGCAACAGAAAAGCTGAGGAGGCAACCGGGAAGATTTCTCCTGACCATTAGGAGAGGTTGTCAAGAGCAATCTTAATCCTTGTGCCACACATTGGTGTTCTTTTTGCTAGTTAAAAGAATTGCTAAGAGTGCATACATCTGCGAAGTTCTGTTCAGGCTGCAGTTTCAAAGTACTGTTAAATATTTAACCCAAATCCAATGGAACAACAATTATCCTGCAATATCGCTGTTCAGAGCAATGTTGTAAATCTTTCTCCTTTTCAGCAGCACCCTAGTGGAGTCCAGTCTATGGGAGGGATGCACGGGTATCATTAGAGACAGCAGGATGTAAAAGGAATAAATGTGCCTGGGGTTTCACTTTCATCTCTATACATCGCCAGGTTTCTTCACCATTTGTTTTCTCAGAAAGTGCCTTTTCCGTCTTTCACCTGTGGCAACTGTCGCAGAATGCTGAGGAGTCAAAGCTTGTCCAGGACTTTCAGTCTTGTAGAGTAAACAAAGGCCTCCTGTATTCCACTAATTCCTGAAAATTGCATTGCTCTTCTTGCTGAGCCTGCTGAACATTACATATTAAATCTGATATCCTGGCTAAATTACAAGTTTCAGGATTACATTTATTTTCTCTATATTCCTTCTCCTGCACCATAATTGCTGTATTTTTCTTTGCTTCCCACCTGAGAAGATACACAGTGGTTTTTTGGTCCTTGTACTGAACATTTGTAGCCACCCTCAGTGAGGTTCTGTCAGCTCTGCCATAGTTACTCTCACTGACCCTAGAACTGGCTGCACTTTAGCTGAGGGTATCATGATTCTTCTGTGCATAGTCTGCAGAGCACTTGACATTAAAGGCATTATGGAGATGTAATATGCTACTTGGAAATCTAAGCATGTCTATAAAATTAATACAGTTTTATTTTTCAATTCATTGATAGTGTATCATTCTGGCTATCTTTACTCCATCATTTCTCACTAATGGCTCTTTTGGGGGCTCTACTGCTGGAAAAAAACCCATAAAACAGGATAAGAAAGCACCATCCATGCCATCATCCACCTCATATTGATGCTGTCTTGACTACCAGCCTAATGGTAACACTAGGCATGTTCCCTACCTTTCTTGTACAGAAGTGGTCTTTGACATTTCTAAAGGTTTTCAACCACTTTTCCCACTCAGATGAATTGCATTGCTTTAGGGTGAAAATAAAGCATTGAAAAAATAAATTGTAAAATTTGATTGACAGAGCTTCCTTTCACAATCCCCGTGTTTCCAACTCCTCCTCCCCAGGAAGCAATTGTAAAGAACAATCTCTACCTGGCACTTAAAGACCTAGAAGCTATGTTTTCACCCTGACTGCAATTTCCAATCCACGTTGCTTTGTGGGATCTTCAAATCACATTGTGAAGGCTTAGATCACATTGGCTAACCTCAAGGATGTTCAGCTGCCACAAAAGTTGATTTAACAATTTTTCAAACATTTCCCTGATGCTAGCCTCCTACGAGAGAGAAAATGACATCTCTTCCTTATTAATTCTGTGCATTCTCTTTCTTATCTCTTTCCCCTTTCTGTGTAAAGGCAATGTCTAACATAAGCATGGGCAATGGATTAAGCTGTTTTTCATGTAGGGCCACCAGGACCATTTCAGTGCATAGATCACATGCACGCTTTCACCTGGCATTACAGAACGTCCTGGCACATAGCTCCAAGCACTACCCCGGGGTTTAATGTCTGAATAAAGTTGGCTTGCTGAATCCCAACATGTCAAGATGGTCTTTCTATTTTGATTTCTGCAGGGCTTTTGGTGCTCTTCCTTAGGAGCTTTAAAACAGCATTTGCTTTTTCTTTTCTTTTTTTTTTTTTTTTTTTTTTTAAAGGAACGAGAGAACATAACAGTTCAAATTCAAGTGGTTTTTTAGAGAACAGTATCAACTGTTACAGAAGCACCCTCTGACCTTTAAGCTTCAAATTACTTTGTGTCCAGTTCTACTGACAAGCTAAAAAGTACAGATACACAGAAGTTGAACACAAATACTTCTTTCAGTTGGGAACATAATAATGTGTGCTATCATTTCATTTTATTTTCCCTTGTTATTCTTGCTTTTTTAACTGAACAGTCAGTAGTTACAACTAAACCAATATCTTTGATTGGCAAAATAAGCTGAGCCTGCAAAAGGTTCCAAGTGATGTAATTAGCGCAGTGATCAGCTGTAACTCCTAAAAAGACAGACAAGAGGATGCCCCTTTGTTTTGGATATGAAGAAAGTATTGCTGGATTAATGACTGTCATTGGAATAGATCTGGAGCGGGCAATACTTTGTGTAATACAGGTGGGTTTGGAAGCTCTATGCTTGGAAAACATTTTATGCTTGTAGTTGTGTTAGAATGGATCTACCCATTGGACAATGGCTGGAAGGTCTCTGCGTTTGAGAAACATCAGTTTCTCATCTATTTTTGTATGTTTTCTAACGTGAAGATCATGGATTGTGAAAAGTTCTTAAAGTTTGGTGTTGTCCAGAGTGCTTGAAAAAGACATTTTGAAACATCTAAACTAAAAGGTGAAAGGGTGATTTCCCAATGCATATAAATAGCTGTAAACATTAATTTTTTAAGACTCTTGGCAGTAAGGTCAAGCAGAGTTTCTTACTTGGTGTTTTGATTGTCCTCTAAGTTGTCAGTTCTGACAGAGGAAAAAAGGCAGCTGGAAATGAGAGGAAACAAAAAGCAGATCTTGTCTCAGCTCACAAACATTAAAATGAAAGGCATGCATCCAGCAAGGGAAAGCAGAGCTCTGCTATTGCCTCGAAGGCTGCTGAGGTAAGTTGGGAGCAAACATCGCTAAAGAATGTTTATTCACCACTGGCTTGCAGGTAGCTCTCTAGAGGACTCCCTGTCCGAGGCGTAAAAATCCAAGCAATATGACCTTCCCTGAGACATCTTCAGAGTACTCTTCAGTATAAGCCTCTAAAGGCAAAATAAATAAATTAAAGGAATCCCCTAACATAAGCATTTCTATACCTGCTAAATCATTTACTAAGTCCCTCCAGGGCACAAGTGTTGGTGTACATTATCATGTCTATCAGACAGGAGTATCTAAAGCCTTTGTATGATTTCTTCTTAAATTAAAGCTAGCTGAGTCATGTCACCACATGTGTTTATAAACATCTCTTAAGTGTATCTGCAGTTCTATTGAACATTTAATGCTTGCAGTGGCTGCTTAGCATAAAAATGCTGCATATTCAAATCTTTTTCCAATTCCTCTGTATTAAATGGACCTTAATGGCACAGTCTAATAGAAACCAGGAAATCCAATATGGTAAATATTTGTTAGCTCTGCATTTATTATTATTCAGAAAAATTTGAAGATAAAATAGAGTGCACTGCTCTGAACTTTCATATCTCCTTTCATCCATGCACATATCTGTGGTTACACTCACACAGTGTTTCTCTGAAGGTGGTTTTGAAGTTAACAGAGGAGCTCTTGTGTTCATAAACTCACAAGCTGTTACCTTCCCTTGTTAATGTCTGATTTCTGTGGCTTATAGGACTGGATCAGGGTTGTAAGTGAACTGGCTTTGGGTCCTATAAAAATCCATGGAGGAGACTGCAAATATGAACTTTTTCACTTTGTGCCCCTTTATAGGGAGACTACTGTCCTTTGGAATTCATGCCAGATACCTGTGTTGTGCCTGAAGGCAGAGAGAAACCATCAGTCGAGCCAGAGGCAGTTTCAATAGGTCTACACAGGACATGCCTGCAGCTCTCAGCAGTCTCAGGACACAGGGAGGAAAAGAGGTCCTGCGCAGAGAAGCAGAACAAAACTTAGCAAAAGCAGTTCAAACATGTTGTTGAAACTAAAAGTGTTTAAAATTACTGTTTGGTTCCCCCCCCAAAAGGGGTCAGATTTGAAATGTTACTCAGTTTGTGTAAAAAAAAAAAACAAAACAAAACCCTAAATAAAATTACAGAACTTTTATTTGGAGTAGATGGAATTGTGTATTATGGGCAGCATTTCCACATGCACTCACACACTCATGTCACAGTGAGACAAGCAGAGTGTCTGAGCACTCTTGAAAATCTGGCTCTTGGTCTTGTTTTCAAGTGTTTTCTAGAGCTGCAGAAATAGGTGGATGAAGAGTGTTTGAGTATCTTAAATCACGGAGTCAAGAAAGAAAAGGTATTAGCTAGACAATCTTCTGTCCCACTCTTCAGACAGTGTATGGCATAAGCAACAAATCCAAGCTCCAAGAGGACTGCATGACTTCTGTCCTTTGTCAATAGAAATATTGCTTAGGTTTCTCCTCGTTAGAGGGATGATATAATCTCCATTTTAGTTTGTACTTCCCACTGACCTGTTTCATTCTTATCTTTGTATGTAGATTACAAACTCTAAAAGAAGAATTGTGTTTTTCGGTCATTCGGTGCCTGACACAATGATTTCTGCCACAGTGGGAACAGCAAGGGGATGGCAGGGCTTTAAACATGGGATGGCAACAGGTTTTATTTGCTTCTGCCCTGCGCTAGATTGTGTCCCACCAGATGAAGAGTTGACAACTACTTATATGTTTTTCAGAAACATTGACCCTCTTGCATTCATGTTTTCTGATATATTTAAGGGTTGAAGTCCATATAGGAGAGCACAAGAAGTCATACAAACCATTAAATCCTCCTTCTTCCCTAACACATGTAAGAAAATCAGTTAACTCCATTAAAATCAAACTTGGTTAAGAAAAAAGAAAAAAAACTGAAAGGACTTGCATTGTGACTGTGTATACCAAGTCCCAGCCTAGAGCAATTTTGTATAGTTTAATTATAAATCCTTGCAAACTGGAAGTTATGCTAGTAGAAATGATACAGCCTTAGCTGTGGAACAGGAGCACGAACAGTTTCATTAACGTAAATAAGAGCAGTTGAACTAATGGAGCAAGGTCAAAGTAGACTCCTTTTACTGGGTCTTTACTTTTGATCACTGAAAACTACTGAAGTACAGATGGGATACAATCTATGTGGCTGAAAGCACCTGTATCCTAAATAATTAATGTGACATTTACAAGACTGTTTGCTTACTCTTTTCCTCTTTTTTTTTCTTTTTCCTTTTTTTTTTTTTGACCAATTACTTCCAATAATGATAGCAAGTAGGTTTCTACTCCTGACTGAGTTAGTGATTATAATGTCAAAGGGGCTTGTGTAATGTCTTCTGTGTCTTAATAAACCTGTCAGCTGAGGTTACGTTTCTTTCTAATTTTCACCAGCGTAACATGCCGCTGCACAGCTGGGGAGCAATGGCAGACTTGTGAGCACACAGCCCGCTGTTGTGTGCATTTTGTTGTAGGATTGTGTCCTGATCAAAATATACAACATGATTAAGCTTTAAGTTTACAGATTAATTCTACACTTTAAACATTAGTTTGCTGCTGTCTTCTTGTGTGCTTAGTTTTGACTGTTTGATCTGTATTGTCAGCCTTTTGCATTGTTTTTCTTAGTTTCTTTGACGGTGCCTCGTTTTAACATGTGGAATATAAATTCCACTCGCAGCAGGGTGCAAACAATTAGTAATCAATAATAATAGCAGCTAGGAAATACTAACAAATTACTATGGAATATGTAAATCTTGATTTGTCTGTGTGTGTGTGATGTTTTAGAGCAAGCTAAAGCAAGAAGGTGTGGGAGGAGAATCCATAGCTCTGCAGATGGCTGGAAAGAAAAGCATCTCATTAGTTAGGTGGATGCAGTGGGAACATTAGATTAATGGTTGCACTGTGTGAGTTCAGTCCCTTATATTTACTGTACATAATGATTTGCTTATATGTAAGTGAGGCCTTGCAAAGAGGTCTGTAGAGACGGTGCATTCAGATAATTGTGGTGTCTACCAGGCAACTCTCCCTTTTACTGAAATTTCCAGGAGATCAGCAAATGGGAAAAGTCATTCTCAGGATTGCTTGGCTCTTCTTCCTGAGAATACAGTATGGCCAAACCACGACAGCCTTCTTCCTCAGTCATGGGCTGCTGTGTACTGAGAAGACCTGGCCTCTTCTGGGTGCTTGTGGGTCCCATCTTCAAGGTTTCCTGTTGCCTAGGCCTATGGTACCAAAATCTTGCTGAGAGCTCTTGTTGGATAGACTAAGTCCCCTTGGAGTCCCCTCAAAATTACTTCATAAGAACAGAAGCCATCTTTTTGTTTTGGACAATGGGTAGCATAGTGCAGTCTTGGGCTGCCAGCAGGGTTCTGGGATACTTCGTAACAGAAAGTGCTAGTAAGGGTAAAGTCACCTGTCCTGGACAGGGACCATACAACAGATTCACCCTGAAGCTACCAAGTCCCAACCATCTTCTTCAAACAACCAGTATATGCATTTGACCTGCTTTTTCTACTGTAAATGTAGTGGTATGTGCACATACTATTATCAGATTGAATGACTGGAAAAGAATAATTCTCCTAAATGAAGCAAACAACCATTTGATGTTGTTTTCCCCACTGAAAAAGGAACACGAAATATTTGCTGTGCTGTCTAATGCATGATCAACAGTAATGTAAACACAGTGCTGAGTGCAGGCTAGCAGCCGAGCAGGCCAGAAAGCCACAAGTTCCCAATTCAATCAATATGCCACTGCTCAGAGCATCTGTCTACATCCTACATTCTTTTTTGCTATTTTCCTTCCCTCATCAGGAATCACTGCCACTGGATATTTCTTTCTTTCTTTTTTCAGTCTGTCTCCCTCTTTCTACAAGCATAATCTCTGTTCTTCCCTGGCATATTTTTCTCCACCCCCTCTTCCCTCTTATGGGTTTCCTTTTTCCTTTTCTCCCCAGGAGGGATTGATCACCTTGCCTGTGGGTCTTTCCTCTCTTGGGCACTGAGGAGAGAGGACCAAGCCCTCCCCATCCTCTGAAACATGCACTGTTTGCAAGTTAAGTTTTAATCAACCACGGGAAAGAGCGATAGTACCTACAGCAGAGAAGGTGCAACTCAGAGTATATGACAAAGGCTGAAATGACCCAGTCCAGCGTGCCAGACATGCGTTCTGCCTGCAAAGGGGGCTGGATTCTGCACGTCGGTTATTTGTGACAAACATGAGAATTTTTTTCTCCTCATTCCATTTCCGAATTTGCATTGCGCAGAGCTAATCAATTATTAAAAGTGGCTCAAAATCTTCTCAAGACATATGGGGATTATTGGCATCTGTGTGTTTAAGTAAGCAGGTATTTTACAGCTTGAAAATAGCATATGCCTAAGGTTTTAATGTAACAATTTAGTTCTGAAGAGCTGCAGCAGCAACACAAGTGTCTGTAACTCACCTACCATATGCTGTGGTGTGAGGGGACAGCAACAAACACTTATGTTACATATCCTGTTTCTTTGCTGGAGCTGGCTAAAAATGTGTATTGAAATGTGTTTGGGGTTTTTAAATTGAAAATAACATTCGTTTAAAAATATTTAAATAAAAATGAGCATTTTAGTGGGCTGAGTTTAATACAGAAATGAAAATTGCCATGTGTACTGTAGAAGCTGGGTTTATGTTCAAAAGCTCTGCATCTAGTGGATGCCACTAGACTTTTCTGTACCTCGGTCACTTAAGCACTACTGGCAATTCCATCTGGAAGCCATTATTCCAGTTTCCATGTTTTTCAAGGTTTGCGAGTTTGCATACATCGATCATGATTTAAAGCATTTGTCCTTTATTTAGTTAACAAGAAGGCACAGCTGTTTGCTTGTTTCTCCCACCAATCTCTTTTGCAGCATAGCTGTCTCAGAGGACTAAATTTACCTTGAGTCTTGCTACTCATGCAATTCACCGTATGTTTCGGGAAGGCATTTTCCCAAGCATTTCCGATATGCATCTTTCTCCTATTAAAAAAAAAAACCAGGATATACCCCTTAAATAAGGTCTGTACCAACAGGCATTTAGGATTTAATTTTATCTGATCTTACCAGGTTGATTAAGATGTTGAAGGCAAATTTGTCCACTTTTGACTTGGAGCCTGACTTTAAGGTATAACTGATGCCATTTGTATTTTGTTAATTTATTTTCCCACTTCTTTCTTTCAAAGTAATTTTTTAGAGAACGTTAAGGGTATTGGCCCAAATGCACAGCTTTAGCTGTGACTGTAATCTTCCCCTTAGAAGAATACTGGCTGACAAGGCTGTTAATGTGTCACCTTCTAATAATCTGATAATTACGAATGATGCAAACAGGAGCGTGGGATAGTTGAACACCAGCACACAACAGGCATCGCCTGCTTGATGATTACAGAACAAAAGGGCTGGGGGGTTGTAAGCTGCAAGTCCAAAGGCCACCATACTTTAACCACCTGAGGCATGCTTTAATTACCCTGAGAGGCACAGCCTGTCATGTTCTGTTGCTATTATGAGTGTATTATGGGAATAAGGTGTTATTTATACATCAGAGAACTTACTGTAGACTTTATTTTGCCTTTTATGAATTTGGAAAAGAGGTTGAGTTTTGTCAGTAAATCTGGTGTTCTATTCTTTCAGGGGGAAAAAAAGTATAATTTGTACTTTAATTAACATTTTTTTTCTAGATTGCAGCCTGTTTTGCAGCTAAGAGAGTGTTATTGGTTTGGAATTGATTTTGGTGTCATATGTTGTCATTTGACAAAAAACAGTTTTACTAAGCTGTTTGACATTAGAACAGCTGGTAATGTCACTTTTGTTAATGTCTTTAACCACATTTTTAACAAAACAGCAGATGCTCATCACAAAAGCCATTTTCCTCTTCCATCCAAATGTGTAAAATCAGCTAACTTACTGCTTCAATTAAAGCTGAGCCTTCTAAACAAGGGAACTGACCTGAAAACAGCAGTTTTAGGAATGCCCTTTAGGTATATATCTGGTTAACATAAAGACCACCTTTACACCTATGAAATTTCTTTTTTAGGGGAATCTGTTTTCCCATACATATGGCTGCTGCAAAGGGACCCCAGATTCGTTACCTCTGAATTTTGAAGGATCTGTTTCAGTGTTGAAATACTCAGCAGCCATGGAAAGAACTTAGCATTACTGTGTGTACAGAACTATATGTTTTAGCATTATTGTGTCCTGTTTATTAATATAAATAATATTTACAAGTGAATTGTCCAACAGCTAAGAGGAACTGTAATCTGGGATGTTATATACCTCAGTTTGCAACATATATAGAAATATTTGTGCAATATTTTTATAAATGCGTCTGCATTTTGTTTGGTCATATAAAAGGATTTCCAACCAGAGCTGCATGTAAATGCATGCTAACAAGTAAGAACTTCCCCAGAGACTGCTCATTTCTTCTGGTGAGTGCAAATTTTATACATATTTGACTTATGGTGAAAACAAAAGGTAATATGCATTTAGCAAATACAGCGCACATAGTCCATTTTTTATGTTATTCTTTGAAGTTTTTCAGACATCTGAAGTTCACTTACATTAGATTTCAATTTGACTTTCACTGTCAAGGTGACAGACTCATCCTCTGTGTCGTGTTTTAGCAACACTTCATAAAATCTTAGCTTGGATAGTGAAATGGGAAATGGCTTAATGGGGGGATTATTTAACTCTTTCAGACATTTTAATAGGAAGAAGTTAAAATCAACCTTTAGAAATAGTACCACCATAATCTAAAAATTATTTTATATTTTTAATATAGCAATACTGTCTTCCTCTTTTTTTTTTAATATTTTCCTTATTTTTAGCTGAAGGTCAGTTCCAATACTGTAACTGTTACTAGGCAACAATTAAAAATGTTTTCTCTATAGCTTTTAAATTGTTTATTACATAGAATATGTTAAGTTTACACATGCTTACTATAAAAAAGAAATTGTTGGGTTCTTTTTGTATGTGTGGTGATAGCATAACAAAAGAGATATATACTTCATGACCAAGAACCATGTAGTTCATATTCTGAAATCTACCTTTTAAAAAATCTCTACATCTGTAACAATACCTGATAATACAAATTTGTTAAACTTTGTTATAAATTGTTATAGATAGAATAGTAAAATTATCAGTTTCACATGAATGTTGAAAGCCTTTTTCTAATTTGTCATTTTCCTGATAATCTTACAGTTTCAACAGTACTGCCCTTGTACTAGAGCTGGTTGTATTGTGCTCCAACATTTCTGCTTCTGTTTTCTTCCATTTGTAGCCAATTAACATACCTGTTTGCATGATAACTTTGTGATTATTTTAACAAATGCATGCACTAGGCAGGCTAGCTGTAGGAAAAACAAATATTTACCAGCTAAGGCACAATACTTATAGAGAGGGAAATTTATATTCATAATGGTGACCATTCAAGCTTTGTGCTGGATTACAATATGTACGCAATTCAGTTTAAGAAAGACAATTTTCAGGTGGTCTCCAGTTGAGTGACCAATTGCAATAAATTGGGCCCAGATTTCATGTTCTGAACACTTATTAGGAATTGCATCCAAACCATCCACTCTCTTACACTCTAATTCCCTGAAAAATTGTACCTGTTCTATGCTTTGAAGATATCTTACTGACCAGCTGGAACTATAAAGTTAAATGATAAATGGTTGATTTAATAACATCACAGGCAAAATTCCAATTGATTTACTGTGTTTAGAGTTTCACCCAGTTGGACAAATGAAAGGTAAAATGGTTTTGGCTGTATTCTTTGTTTATATATTATTATCTTATGGATTTTCATGAAGTAGAAAATACTTCAGCAAAATTCCAACTGCAGGTAAAGTGAGTTTGTGTTGACCAAGGACTAGATGTTTAGTACCTGTTTAGTTATTTAGGGAAGTAAAATAACACAATCTGCAAGGTGAAAGGGTTTAATTTGGGGAAGCTGCTGTAAATTACACATTTTCTGAGATTTTTCAGAAACTGCAGATCTAGCCATAGACCTTCAGCAATTCGCTCATCCTTTATTTTAAAATTGCCTATGTGAAATGAAGAATGGGGTTCAGATTTTGTTCCATTAGTGTTTTGGTACACTGTGCCACTACTCTCTCTTATTTTAAGTGTGTTTTAAAAGTTTTATAAAGTACTGTAAAAATGTTCTATTTACAGCAGGTCATGTTTCTTTATGTATATGTGAATAGTCCTTAAGTGAAGGTCAAAGTGAAATAATTTTTCATCTAATAAAATACAAATAGTAGCCTGTTTCAGTGGTTATACAGTACAGCAGAGCAGGTAAAATTCGAATATGTGCAGGCAGATTTTGTGTGACTGTATTCTGACTTTATCAGAGGATGGTCCTTCTGAAAAGGGTCTTGGGCTCCTTATTTTCACATTCCTCTGGAAAGTTCCCCCTCAGTATTTTTCTTCCTTACTGGGTACAGTTTATTCCACTTTTGTCCAAACCATTATGGCTCAGTTCTTCACTTCTTCCTTCTTTGGCCCAAATAATAGCCCTGAATGCTGACTAGTTTTTTCTGCTCAGTGGAGATCACAAGTCATACATTCCTTTCGTACCTTTCTTTTATACACAGAATGATATTCCCCTAAACAGAGCAGGTTTAGTTGTTCTGGCTTTTCTGAGTTGAGCTGGCTTTTCTGAGTAGGTTTTTCTAGAAGGTTTTAGGGCCACAGAAATCACACTCATCTTGCTCTTGAAGTCATATCCATGACTGTTTTCCTCTGCTGCTTTAATTAACTTCAAATATTGGGACAGTCTCTGAGTTTTCAGCCAATCTCCAAGAAAAGCTTCTTGTTCTTGCTCTGAAATAGAATCTACCCAGAACTTTTTAGATGATGCTACAGTGTACGTGGTAGCTCTTACTGCTTCCAGTTCCTGCTGTTGAGGAGCTTATTCTCTCCTTCCTTTTTGCCAAGTTAAAGGACGGCCAGTCTGTTTGGGTAGAGAATTGCTTTAAGGTACCCTTTAACATTTCCTTCAGCAATTTAAGTGTTCACACACTTAAAATATGCAAAATGTGTACCGTAGACCTATACAGAGAAAGCTAGATACGGATGTTGACACACTGTAGTTATTTTACTATCCTTTTGTTAAAGAATCCCTTTCACTCTCTAGAGAGCATGACCTAAAGGTCCATCCTTCCATGGACTTCAGCTTGTGTCAGATCAATTCCTGATCACAATCTCTATGCTATATAATAATCCAATTGAGTTTACTGATGGTTTTTAATTTCAATATCAATATTTTTCTTAAACCCACAAATAAATGATATTTGAAAGTGGGATATGAAATCACTAAAATACATGCCCTGAAAGAGCCAGTTATTAGTATTATCCATCTGTCAGTAATAATAGTAACTCAGAAGTCATGAAATACCGAAGATTAGTGGGCCCAAGACAACCTTGAATAATGTGTTAGTTCTGTTCAGGGTGGTTATTGAATGCAAACTGACAAGAAGTCAAGGTGAAATTTGCCATAAATGATTGCCAACTGTTTCTTTTGTTTTCAGAAAGTGTGTCTTTCTCTTGGAAGTTGAAATTAACTGAAGTTGTTTCACTGAATTTTTATGATAATTCCTTTTTAAAAAGTAGTTACTTGAGAAAAATTTGAGTAAATAACTCTTAAGGATCTAGAAGAAAGCAATAGATTTCTGTAGATGATAATTTACATGCAGAGTGTGTTGGTAGTTGTCAGTAACCAGTCCTTCCGAGTGATTACCTGTGCCTGAGTATAGTTGAATTGTTAAACTATTAAAACATGTCAAACATCAAAAGCATAAACTTGGTTTTAAAAAAAATATGTAATTTATATAGTGCACAGAATTATTTTAAAAGCACATAGCAAAGTAGCAAAGTCGAGTTAGGAAATTCTCAAGTTAAGATTGCCTGCACAATTGACTCAGAAAGGCTTCCTTTTCTTCATTATTGGAATCCAAACACAGAGTAGAAGCAATGGAGAGTGTAGGAAGTCCCATTTTCCTTCCATTTGGATACAAACCTTGCATGGCCCATCGTGGTGGGGTGTTGCTGCTGACAGAGATGTCCCACACAAACAGGTTGCTGTTGCAGAGTTTGTAATAGATTAAAGCACAAAACTCGAGGAAGTTGATGCTATAAAAAGCATCAGGTTACAAAACAGACATCATTGTTGCTGTTAATCTTATTGCTTAATATGCTACTGGGATAAACTGGTCTGTTACAGGAATAAGTATTATATAAAAATTGTATAGGATGGTATAAATGACTACAGCTATGATTTTAAAGAAGTTTAAGTTAGCTGAATTTGAGCAGATATTTGTATAGATGGCAAAAGAAATGTCCTGGTCAACTTCCTTACTGAAGATGTAGGGTAAATGGAGCTTCTTAATAAAGATTTATTGGAAAAACGCCATGTAATTTTCCTCAGCTTGTTCCTCAGAAAGACCTTCACCATTACCATTACGGCCAAAAAACTTTAAAAAACAGCTAACAAGCAAAAATCTTGAGACATGCAACTTAGAAAACATCAGTCCAAGTTAATAAAATTTGTTGACATTACTAAGTAACTGTAAACAATGTGGAAAGTGACCTTAATAAAAGGGGATGTTTACAACTGGAGGTGCCTTAAAATTTCTGTCTACTTTCCGAGATGTATGATGGAAATAGTGGTATAAAGATTTTCACAACATCAGTTCTGAGGCCTGTTTTGTACTGCCCCCCTCAAAAAATGCAGATTTGCACAACTGGAAGGGAGGCATGGTGCAAAGGGGTGGTGTGGGGATGGACAAGAGTTGTCAGCCACTGTTGCAGCCAGAATCTTCATACCATGAAACTGTGGGTGCAGGCTAATGGCTGTGTGGAGAAATAAACAGCAAATTCAAGAAAGTCCATAGTGCCTACGTGGGCACAAAGTGGAGTTTCTTACAGAGTGTAGGAAGGAAGGAAAGCAGATGATGGGACTGCGTGTTCCTTGTGAAGATTGGGGGATCTAACGAATTAGACACGCTGATTTGGTCTTTCTTCATCCATTTTCCCTTGCAGGGAAAGTTCTAGAGTGCATTGTTGCAACGGTCTCTGTTGTGTACTGGGCTGTTGTGACTCCAGGCTTGTGGGCTTGAAATGCTCCTGGGGCTCTCTTCTTTGGCAGAGTTGAGAAATGCATTTTCCCCAGGACCCATGCGCAAGCATGCCAGGGCTGTTTGCAAAGAATATATATACGTTGTGTTCCAAGCTCCAGATTTTTTCAAACATTCATAGCTATGTCAGTTACTGCTTTCAAGAAGCTGTTCATCCAGTTCAGAAAGTTTCTATTGTAAAGGTCTCTATTAGAGGTGACAAACATTTTCACTTGGTAAAGGTGAGATGGAAACTGTTACGAGCAGGGCAAACTGAATTCTGGATTGTGATAACATGAACTATACTGGATGCTGTTGTGCATTTGTCATGACATTGTTGTGATGTTCTCTTTGGCTCAGCAACAGCTGACTTAGTGCTGCACTGAGGAGTGCAGAGGAAGACAAATGCCTGGGTTTAAGATGGTAGGGCACCTAAGACAAACTTGTCACCTAAGACAAACTTTATTATATTACAGCTGGAACCTCCCAGACACTCCAAGCAGAGTTCTGTTACATGGATGTGCCTTATCATCATTACCTACGCAGCAGGCCCAATTAATCTTAATGTTTTCAATTCTGTGTTTACAACCTTGGGTATATCAGAACTTGCTAATATGGGTCTTTGTTGAATGACACAACAAGCATTTTAGCAGCTTGCATAGCCAGTCTGTATTTACTCTCTGAATCCTTGGTATTTGATTCAAATTATTTTGATAGATTTAACTGACAACTCAGCCCACAAATGCTCTTCATTGAAAAGAGATTCCCTTTCACTGCTCAGTTAGCAGTACCAGCAATAACTAGCTATCCTTCTGTACTTCAGGAAAGTCAAATAAATTGTGTACAATTTTTTCAAGCTGAAGTTTTCCTTTGGAGTTATTTTGTGAAATGACGAAGTTGAACCAGAAAATACTGGTTCATTTAGCTGAGTGTGTTTCAGCTGAAACCTTCCTGGTTCAATGAACTTTTCTGCATATGCAGTGACACTGAAACTGTCAGATGTGGCCGAAAAAAATGTTAACATCACTTTCCCAACCGCAACTGCTCGTGAGCCACAACCTCACCTTTTTGCCAGCTTCAGTGCAGATCAAATTCACATAGAATTGGAGAATAATTCAGGTTGTAAGGGACTTCACATCTTCAGTGGGATCTTCAATTTGTCTAAGCTTCAGTGAGGGCTCATCTCTTACTAGACTGCAGAGATCTGGGAGTTGAAGGAAAGGATGTTTTTCATTTGTCCTGCTGTTCATGATATGAATTGGGGATTTGTGGTTTTCCTTTTGTCTTTATTGAAGAACTGTGAGTATAAATGATGAAGGAAATAAGACATGTGACATTCCACAGGAACAGGAGATAACAGGGATCCTGAAGAAGGAGGGAAGTGCATGTGTACCAAGAGATGACGTGGAGTCAAGGACTGAGAGATCCTGGGAGGGGCTGGAAGATGGTGTGTGTTGAAGAATGAACGTTGTATTTGGCACAGGGGAGAGCATAAAAAACCCTTCCTGGTGGCACAGAGAAACATGAAGGTGTAACAGAGTCCTTGAAAAGAGAAGAGGAAGGCAAATGAAAAGGCAGAAGGGATGCAAGGGTGCTAGGAACACGGTGAGCTGTCTCTGTCCTGGGAAGGACAAGAGGAGAGACGTTCCCCAGTCATGGAGGAGGGATTGTGGACTTCAGGCAGCCCTGATGGCATGGGGAAGGAGGAACCGACTAGCTAGGAGATCAGCACGGAGCAAGGGATGGAAGCATGCAGAAGCTCTGGATTTCTGCAGGGAGCTCATTCTATGGAGCCAAGACCCACTGCAATCCTATATTTCTTACGATAACTTCACTAATAGTGCCAACCCCTTTGTCAGGTGAACCCTAACAAACCATCTTCATTATATTGAATTTAGATCTTTGAATCTGAGTGCATAATAAGTGTATTACTCACTACACCCAAAACTGGTGTCATATTTTGTTTGAATAGCACATAAGACATTTTTACATAATGCAGCTTTCTTGTTCCAACCTTTCAGCTAAGTACTGCAAAATAATGACATCAAGAAAGTAGAAGCAGAAGTATTTTATGACAAAAGCACCATTTGGAGTAACATTCTAGAAGAGCACTGATACTTTTTTTTCCCTTGTCACTCTCATTAAGGCTCTGAGAGACTTTTTTGTACCTTGTCTTGCTGTTGGAATACCTGTCTCCAAACAGCTTTCTGTAGTGGAAAATCCAATTTAATCTCAAACACTTTTATCAGTTCTGCACTACTTTTTTCTTCTATTGGAAAATAAAATAAAAAGATCATATGTCAACTTGACTACAAGGTGTAAAACTTCTGAGCTTGCATTAATAAATTTATGCATCAATTATATGTTTGCACATTCATGTATGTATAGCTGAAGGCAGTCTCTTTGTAGACTAAGGTTTATTTATGTTGCATAGAATATATTTTTCCAATTTCTAGCATCCTTGAAAGGCAGATTTTTTCCAGAGATTGTCCAGCTTTCAGGCCTTCGTGAGATGAAAATTTCTTTTTTGGGGATAAGGAACCTGGGAAATTAAATAAAATGTCTGTCTGGGATTGCTATATGCATTTATTTACTTTAATTCAAACGCTAACTCATTTTTTCACTGTATGCTCCTGCTGGTGGAGAGGGCTTGCACGTGCTCACTCATGCTGTGCTTTCTACAAACTAGGGTGGGTTTGGACAG
Source organism: Strix aluco (assembly GCF_031877795.1). Taxonomy (NCBI): domain Eukaryota; kingdom Metazoa; phylum Chordata; class Aves; order Strigiformes; family Strigidae; genus Strix; species Strix aluco. Next base: position 4,502,162 of record NC_133941.1, on the reverse strand, counting down.
CCTTAAGGAAAGGAAGGACTTAAAGAAGCCTTTTGTTTTAGTCCTGGAATTCAGAATATATTTAAACAGGGGAATCTGAAAATTGCTACTTCCTGCTTCTGAACTGAAGGCACAGACAGCCCTGCCAAGGCTCTTGCATCCATGTGCAGCCGCCTCCAGGGCTCTGCTTGTGCTCGGTTGCCCTCAGCAGCCTCACCTGGGACCTCCACCCACATACCGTCAGCGTGTTGCTCTGACAGCTCCGTTTAAGCTCAGCCTTGAGCTGTGCTGTGGGTGTTCCTATCTCTGTCTCTGGATGAATTCTGGTCTATCACTTGCTGTTTCCGGAGTGGTTGATGGACTCTTGAAGGAGCATTTGCCTTTGTTGCTGTGCCCAGGTGCTGTGGGGCTGTATGAGGGTGAGGTCTCTGGAGCAGCCCCCAGTTCATCGTTCCTGTGGAGCAGCTGCAAACCACTGGTTATACCGGCCTCACACCAGTGATTTGCCTGCTGCACCTTACTGCCTTCGAGCAACATCATGCTAGCTCTAAATTTCATATCCCTCTCTGCTTCCCAGGTCAGGTATGTCCATCAGCTCTGCGGGTTTCCCTACAGCTGTGCTCGCTTCTGTGCGCTGGGAACGTGCTGCGGAAGGCTGGAGGGGCTGCCTGGAGGAGAGCTCCTTTGTAACTGCTTGTGGCCTGGTTTGGGTGCAGCTCTGTCACCTCCAGGGCCAGGAGATCAGTTCTCATTAATGTGAATTTAAGAAGGGAAGACAGCCTGGAAACAGAAACCCTATTTTCTTTTTAAACAGCAGCTGTGTAGTTGTACCCATAGGAGAGAGTGCTTACCTTGGCTATGAAATAATGCCCATAGCTAAAAAGCTTTCAGCATTGTAAACGATCACACATTTCATTTCAAGGTATTTTCTCTTTCCTTTGGGCAGCGTTGTACAACTCTATTCCTCAAAACATGACACTAGTTAATACTGCATCAAACACTTGAAAATAACACTAATGCAGCACTAAGAATGAAAAGTACCCCAAAGTCGGGAAATACCAAGGGCCTTGCTGCTTCTGGAGCTGTTAGCTTTGCTATCCTGTATACTCTTACATATTTTATGATGTACTGAGGTAGCACACTGCTAACATGTTTGATGAGGCCTAGGTTTATGAAAGAAAGAGGAATAGAGGAAAGCATGTGAGGCTTCAGTTGAAATTTTGGAGCTGCTGTAATTTGTCAGTTCTTGTAATAAATTGTGCCCCAAGAGGAAGTTGTTTTACCTTTAATCACCTGTTTGAAAATGGATTCGAAGCTTTCTCTGGAGTAACTGTAAAATCTCTGTGCTGTAGCTTTGCGCTGACCCCTGGCCGTCTTGCTGCGGCTGTGCTGGGTGGCTCGGCTTCCCCGGCCGGGCCCAGCGGGGCTGAAGCAGCTGTGGGGGGGATGGAGGCCACTGTGGGGAGATGCTGGCCTTGCCCAAAGCAACAGGGATGAACACGGAGAAGAGGAGTAAGAATAGGAATTTTTAGTCCCAATAATGAATATGCCAGAAGGGGCCTGAAGCACGAGAACAACAGTTTTTCTGTCAGTTTTGGCACTGGTGCCTGCCCATTAATACAGAAACTCTACCAAGGGCTTGTGCTGGTGCTTCCTCATATCGAGCAGTGCCATCTCCCATCAGAGCTCCAATCAGCAGGCTGAGACAAGAGACAAGAGCAGGAGCAACAAAGCCTGACCTAAATAGTGGTAAAAAATGCTTAACAAAGTGAGCTCAGGGCTGTCCCAGGGATGTGGGAAGCTGTGGCCGGAGGGTGGATTACAGCCTCTGTGGTCCTGGTCAGTGCTGCGTTTCCCGTGCTGAGCCCAGTTGCAATGGTGGTGCGTGCCTGAAGTGGTAGGAAAAACCTTCTTATGTAGATTTTGTGTATTTTTGTAGCATATGTTGGTACCTGGGGCAGGTGATGTGATTGTGCAGGATGGGAAATTCCAGGTTAGAGGTATGTCTGACAATGCCACCCCAGCGTCTGGGTTGTGAGGGGCCTTTTCAAAGGGGAGCCCCAGGGCTCACCTGGAAATGGCGCTCTGCGGGTTGCATTTGCAGACTGGGAAAATACCATATAACAGTTGCCAGGAATCGGAGCCTTCAGCTGAATAAAGATGTCATGTTATTTTCACTTGGTTATTAACTGATAATTAGTATTCTGTGTGACCATGTCTGCAACATGGGATGTATTTCATTTACTGAGAGTCCTTAGAAGCATTGGTGGTCTTTCACTTCATAATCTGAGCTACATTTGAGGTAAAGTGTTCTTTGCTTGCATTATGAATGTTTATTTCCTGCCTCTCCTGTTTGTAAATTTAATTTATAATGATCTGCTGCTGGTTATTATCAAGTATAATGTGCTTCTTTGTAGAAAATAATTAGAATAATGTATTAGGGTTAGTTGTGAGTCTTCTTGATAATGTGTATGTGGGCGTGCAGTCTGTCACTGGTTTTGATACAAAGGAAAAAGGGAGGTTAACACACTAATGCAGATGATATAGGCAAAAATACTCAACAAGGCTTAGTTGGTCAAATCTTCGCATTATTTTTTTTTTTAAACACTGCTGTAAAGCGTGCTAGGTGTTAGAGCTGTGCTATTACATATCACTCTGAAATCTGCGCAATGCCTGATTTGAGAAATTTTTGTACCAAGCCTAAGCCTCAGAAAAGGCCACTTGAAATAAGTGCTGGTGATGGATAGGCTTGCTGTAGTAACATCCTTGTGTTTCACAGCTTTAATGGTAAATCTACTTCATTTATTGCTGTAAATACTACGTATGTTAAATGATCAGTGTTAGGGGATTTCCAATGTAGGAGCACTTTGCAATGCTTTAACAGTAATTTGAGCCCTTAAGTTTTTTTGAAAATTATTTAAGATAGTTTGTATGATTGAAGGGGACTAAGCAGAAAAGCATTCTGTATGCTCCCTGAATAACAGTAGTATTTTCCTGCTAATAATCTGCCTGATTGCTGGGTGTCACTGCAATACGTTTACTTTCTTTTGACATATACAGCAGAAGTGAAAAGCAGCCATTGATGTGGATGATATCAGTGTGTTTAGCTGTCACATCTGACAAAGACCAGGTAAGTCAAATGAGGGGCCTTAGTTCAACAAAATGCATCTGTGTGCATCTACAGTCAAATGTGTGTGTAAGTCAGCTTCCATTTAGTATTTTGGCCTTCACAGTCACCTGCAAATTTAGGCCATGATCCTGCATCCTGCTCTACGTTGGTAGATTAGAGAGAGAGCCATTTTACAGGAGCAGATCAGATACCACAGTGAGGACTCCTGGTATATCACTGTTACACAGTACATCTTATTACCTCTCATGTCCGGTCTCCCAGTAATAAATGTTTAGTTGATTGACTGAAATTACACTTAAGTAAAACTTGCTGTAACTGGTAAAAAAAAATATCTCACAGGCAGTTGGCATCTGGTTTGGGTTTTCCTGAACTCTTTTAAGTATCTAATATGTTTATTCAAATAAAACCACAGTTTCCTCTGCCCTTTCTCTGTCCAAAGGTTGATATCTTTCTCTCTTTTAGCCTTATGAACATTTGGTGTGTTGGGAAATGTATACACTTCAGTGCTTAGGAACATCAAAAGAGATGTTGTGTTCGCATCAGTGATCAGCACTGAGTATCAAGTAGTATTTGGGAAAGAATCTGGCATATCCCTCAGTGACTTATCTGGGAAGTGTGAATGGCATTTAATAAAACAGCTTTTCCAGCAAACGACAGGCCAGAGCCTTGAAGCAAAAAGTACTTCTGCCCTGTGCCAATCATTCACTTTCTTCCAGCTCAGTGATTTAGCCCATGTAAAATGTTCTTGTATTTAAAACTGGTCCACACTGCACCAATGGTAAGGTGTCAAATCCCTCACTGAAGGATTAGCACAAAATATGAAAAATTGAACACTAACTGGAGTTGGGTTATTCATCACTGCATGGCCTGCCTTCCTGCAATTATTGGCAGGCATTAAGACTACTTTTGTTGAGATATTGCTTTGCATCTTCCTTAGGGAAATAAGGTGGTTGTTTTTGTTTGTGGAATTGTGGGGGGGTTTTGTGTGATTTAAAGATAGATAAAGCAAATTAGTTGTGCCGTGGAACTCAATGACAAAGTTTACTTTGACTTAACCTGTCCAGAATTTTACCTGAAGACTTTTGCACAAGGAAGGGTATCTCTGAATTTTTAGTTTGTCTCCTGTATGGTAAAAGACACAGTATTGGTGTGAAAGGATTGTACAGCCATGGAAACATTCTCTTGGAAACGTGAACAAGCCATTATTGTGGTAAGACAGAAGTTGTGATAATTTCTCCTGTTGCAGTTTGATTTACTTTGGGCATATCTTTTCTCTCTGGGATTCCTTCAAGTGAGGTTTTGTCTCTTTAGCTGTATTCCCACGTAAATCCACAGCCAATCCAAAGACATCTCTTTACCTTCCCTGCTCCCCTGTGCTTACCCTGATTTTAGCTCTTCAGTTTTAATTTCATTCCACTTACCACATTCTTCATTATATTATTCCTAGTAACAATAGTCTTGTTGCCTAGTACGCCTTCTAAGCTTAAAATTGTAGTGTAGACAAGATGCTTTTGAATTTTAATATGCACTGTGTGCTCTAAGAAAGCATTAGTATTCTGTGTACTGTTTGCTTCAACTAATGACATTATAAGAAAACCATAGTTTGCCTTATCTAACCTAAATTTTAACACATTAGATATCTATTAACCAATGTGTTCCTTTCTCTTTTCCCCCAAAATTGTTGTTCACAGGAGATACCATAAACTGCTACTTATCTAAGTGGGAAACTATGCTTCACGTTTTAGCTTTCTTTTTGACATAACCCTCAATGTAAACATTGTTCTGAACACCTTTTCAGAGTTTAAATCATACTGCTAGTTACGTCAGTATGCTCCATCGCAGAAAAGAATGCCTTATTCTTTCAAAGTCCTACCTTCTTTTTTTACAGATCATATTCATTTTCCATGAAAAAGTAATGCATTGCAGAATATTGTGACATTAAGCAAGTTCAGTTGTGTTTTGCAGTTGTTAATTACCCTTACAAGGTGGATAAGAAGTCTGTGGGGAATTCCTTAAAAGAGAAGTGCTTTGCCCTTGGGATGTGTATTACCATATGGAAAGCAGGCTTATGTTCTTAGTTAATTATCTTTGTTGTTTCAGTTCATTTAAAGGAAATGTAATAATTTGTTGGTTGTTAGTACCTGTGTATTTTAAAATGGGAAATTGTTAGAATAATAAAGACCCCAGGGGGATGCTTACAGTACTCCAGAAAGACACTTTCAATTATTTTTTCCCAAGGCATTAATTTTTCTAAGCGGAACTGACAAAAATATTAAACAAAGGTGATATATGGCATCTTTGGGCAAGTGTGTTTCATTATTATTGCTATTTTTTGGAGATGGTTCAAAACTTTCCTCCTAATAATAATCACATTCCTATTTCTTCTTTCTGCAAGAACTGGAATCACACTGAATTTGATAGCTTTGAGCAACAAAATATCAAAGCAATAATTGAAAGTGGGTAGGGTATTAGTACTTAGTCTTGTCTAGTGGAAATGTGAAGGTCATGGAAATAGGCGAGGGAAAAGCTCAGTATTATAATAAACAACTGGATATGGGTATGATCCTATTGAACAGAGCCTGGGATTATTCCACCTGGCTGGTGACAGGATACTGCTTCTGTCATGGTAAAATAGAGTTCTTTGCTTTATAAAGCAGTGTTAGGAAGCTCTTTGTTGTTTGGAGGGCAGCGTGCATCCTGCAGAGCTGTATGGGAAGCCAGTGATTTGACTTTCCTAAAAGGCTCACTGTCTGTGGTCAGGACTGAGGCCACTTTTGTTTTCCTGCTCCTACTGTAGTTATTGCTGTACAGTTCCATTAATTTTTGTCAATATTTGGAAAAGCTTTAATTTTTATTCTTTAAGGTAAAATTAGGGTAATTTTTTCCTCTCAGTCAAGCTAAAATTGTAGTTTATTATTATTTATAATTTGTAGCTTTTGCTTGTCAAGTATTTTTATATAAGCTTATGAAAACAAAGGGTCAAACTGAAGAAATTATTCCACTGATTTCAAGTAGTTGCTTTGGATTTACCTCCATGTGACTGAGAGCAAGAAGCATCATCTAAATAAAAGAGCAATTATTTCCAAAGCACTCAGAAATTAGTAGGTTTATTCCATTTCAGTCTCTAGAAGAAAACAAAATGAGCTCTAAGCATTTCTTTCCTAAGCATTACCTTAGGAAATCATTATGACTCTCCAAAGCTAAAATCAAGAATGGTTGGGAGCTTACTACATTGGTCCCAGGTTTGTATACCTACTCCACCTGACACTGGGTTGCAATAGAATGGATAGATCTCATTTAGGAGGAAAGGAATTGAACAGTTGGCATCTGCTGCTTCCATGAACACTAGGAGTCTATGACTAAGATGTCTGAAATGAAAATAAAGACTGAAGGGGAATTAAAGCACCCCATTCCTTCCTGTGTCACTGAACAGGTAAATCAACACTGTGCACTGTTTAGGGCAGTCATCTCCCCTGTGCTGGGTACTGAAAAAACAAATAGACCCTTTTTTTTAGTGTTCACAAGCATGAATAAACATGTTCAACTGTGCTCCCAGAAGAGCGTCTTGGAACTTGGAATGGCCTTCATCTAAAAATCCTTACTTAGATTCTCTTTTCAGATTGCAGCACCTTTTTCCTCTACAGCAAGCTGTAGAGGGAAACACAAATTTGTAGCAAGCTACAATTGTCTTGCTACAGATATTGCTTTAAAGTTAGGGTAGATCAGAAAAATCACCCAAGAATGTCACCTTCTTTGCCAACAAACCAGTCTTGTGTATATCCTGAGCCACCTGCGCTGCCTTTGTCACATTTGTACTTGCTTTGTATTCCAGGTAGCCTCACAGAGCCAGGATTGCACAAGCATAATTGAGGGCAGGATTTGGTCAGGAGAATCTTGTCGCTGCTGCTGTCTCGGCGGTGTGAACCAGAAAGAGCACAGCTTGACTTTCATATGCCTGAGGTTGAGTTTGCAGAAAGCTGAGCAAACTTGCTCTGGAAATGCCAGTCACCCTCCAGAGGAGAACTGTGATTTAATTTGGTGAAATGGCTAGTTCTGACAGTATTAACTAGCTTGGGTCAGACAGTGTCTAACACCAGCATCTCCTTGCAGTAGCTGTTGCCATTAGGAAGCTGTGCCCTGTGCCAAGGCCAGCAGTGTACTGTGCGATTCTAATTGACCTTTTTGTGGGGACACTTCCTTCTGACATTGGTATGGGCTTTGCTTAATTAGAGTGAGGCAGAGGTGGTATGAGTACAGGTGTTTCACCATAGGTATGGGTAGTCAGGCGTCTTTAGCAAAACAAGTTTTATTTTGTGTTTCTCCCCTCTGATAATTTGTCATATCAGGTTATTAATATCATTCAGAAGAAAAGAATGCAAATACATATTATGTGGAGTGGAGATCATTCTGCTGTCTTTGGGGAAATGCTTTGGATGTGTGTGGGAGTATAGCTTGCATTTATGTATTTCGCGTTCTCAAACCCATGACTGCCTTATCAAACTAAGATTTTGCCAGACTCGTGGGGCAAGCATGTGAACTCTATAGCTGAAAATAGACGCATCTGGTTCTGAACTGTGGTTTTCATCTAGTCTTTTAATTAAGTGTCTTTACACACCAAGAAGCATCCTGGCTTACGTTGTGAGGCTGTTACCTGCATGATTATATTGCTGCTTGATTTCTGTAAAGATCTACTTTTAAAAAATCAATTGAATGTAAAATTATGTTGGTAATACAGACATATGATTCTCACTTGTCATGAGCTCTGATTTGAGATTGACTGGTGGCCATTTTATAGCACTTTCCAGATAAGGTGGCAAAAGATAAATATATCTTTTGAGCTGCTATTTTAAGCATCACAGCTACAAATGAGAGTGACAGTAGCTTGCAGGTTAGGTCACTTACTGCATCCTAGCTTATGTGTGATAAAACAAGCACAGGCTGAGGTTAAACACTGGCCTGCCTTTCTGACTTGGAGAGAGCAGTCTATCTTGGTGTTTAAAGATTAGAAGACCCCATCTTAAATTGTCTAAATAGCTATTAGCCAATGGTTTGGTTATTTCATAATCCTTTCTTCTCAATTAGGAGAATATAAATTAATTTTCAGACATTATTTGGCCTTTTGTTTATAGGATTCCTGTAAGGTGTTGTTTACTTTGACTAAGATGATCTCATTTCATCTGTAGTAACAGAACTATGGAGAAAGTAAGGAAAGAGAAAATGCAATCAGTATGTTCATTTGAATGTCAGCCCAACACAGTGAAACAGAAGGTGGGTTGGGTTTACAGCCAGGAGTAGTGAAATAGGGATTTTGTTTGTTGTACTATTTCATATTTCTCTCAGGTGACGTAAAGGGTTGGTGTGTGCTTCTGGTCAGAAGCCAGTGATATGCCAAATGATGCCCAAGAGGCAGTTATGTAGTATAATGCTTCTCCATAGCAGCCTTCTCCTTCTCCCCAGCGTGACTATTGCTGGTAGGTCTGTCCGAATCATTACTGCTGATGTCAGATTTTGCAAAGTGGCCTGTCGGAGGTCCAACCCTTGAAGGTCCAGCTGTGGGCAGCTCAGGCTACTGGTTCAGAGTAGGGGGAATTAGTCTGGGGTGAAATGTAGTCCTCAGTAGATACCTAACAGATATTTGACCGAGCAGATAGCTAGCAGCTATATACGTGGACAACTTAAACATTTTAAATAGGCCAGAAATAGTAAATAAGCAGCGTATAAACTTTGTTCTAGCCATCTCACAGAGAAGAGGTCTGTTAAAGGTTAAATGACACTTAGTGTTGTTTGGACTGGCATCACCTGGGATCTCTTTGTCTGGTGTTGGAGGCAGCAGACAGAAGAGGAGGCAATACAGCCTTTGTCAGCTTTGCCCACAGTTGGGTTCAAAGAGCGAGATGGAGAAAATAACTGTCATTCAAAGACATCCGGCCATTCATCCGTGTGGACTGGGGCAGTGTAAGGGTGTCCTTGCTGTGTGCTCAGCTGCCTCTGACAGCCTGCAGGTTTTTCATTTCAGAGCAAAAAGCACAGCAGCAGCTCCAGGAATTAACACTTGAGAAGTCGGTTCTCCCCCTGCCTCCCTGTGCCCTCCCCCCGCCATCTTCTTGACAAATTGTCTATAGGAGAGGGAGGATTTAGGACAAAAGATTTATCTGAGATGTTAAGCTGTATCACTGAAAAATGAGCAGGAAAACACCTCAACAAGCTGTGTGAGGAACTCGAATGCCATTTAGCTGGAGAGAACCTGCAGGGTGTTCTGAGCACGGAGCACAGAGGAGCTGAAGAAATACAATGCATTAGACTTTAATGAGCATTACACAAGATCTTCCTAAAGTATTGATTAACTAGACATCAGGGACTTTTGAACCTTAAATGCCTGCAAAAGCATGCAGGGTTTAAAAGACTCATCACTACTCCACAGAATAAGAATCACGTTCTGGGTAAAATGTCCGAATACAGCAAAGTCTTTGGTACAGCTATTTTGGGCTATGAAGAGCCTTTGAGTGCTCAACAATAGCATCGGTGTTGGAATCCCAAGAAGAAAAAAGAACAGAAAAGCCATCTATTCTGAAAATCATCTACATGGCATTTTAGCTTGGCTAGGAGAGAATTAAAAGATCCAGATAAAACATGGTGCTACACAAAAAAGGCTTTACCTCATTTACATCCTCACCTCCTATTTGGAGAGACATTTTAGAAGCTAGGACCATGAGAAGCAGAGATGTAACTAACAATATGTATGCCCAGAATTTTCAGACCTCAATACTTCATGTTCTTGGGGCTGGGATCACTTTCATAGGCTGTTAGTACTTTACCAGTGGTACAAATGTGCTCAATCTTCACTGAAGATGGTAGCCCTGAGTATCCTTAGAAATGATACGACCTACTCCTACAAAACAAGGGTGCTTGTGTTTGGTGATGACTGGGTGTGTAAAGAGGTTAAGGTAGTCCCATTAAAGAGACACTATGAGAAAGCAGTTATCAAGATTATAAACTTAGTGTCCTTGGTATTTGATGTGTACCGGCAACTGGTTTGGGTTGTCTTCATTCTCAAAACCTCATAAAAACGATGGAGGTATAATCAGATAATTTAAAGTAAATTATGAATCTTGCGGTTCAGAAATTCATATAAAGTTTTATATATATATGTGCCACACCAGGAAGTAGGAAAAAGCTACAGTGGATGTAAAAGAACTGAATGCTAATTAAGAAGTCTATGACAACTTGGCCAAACAAGACAAGCATCAAAGATAGATCAACATTATATGAATTTCCAAACACTATAATGAACCAGTCTCTTTTTTGCTTCAAATATTCACATGACACCTGTTCCATTTAGAAATGCTCAAGGAGATGGAATAAGACTGAAGTCAACAGGATAAAGTTCTGGAATAAAAATCCCTATCATATAAAGAAAAGGAAGAAAGAAAAAAAAAACCACAGAGGAAAAAAGAAATTAAATCAGCCATACTAAAGGCAACAATAAAACTCTGAAGAAAGTGAAGTAACATCAGCAGAAGGTGAACCTGTATCTGACAGAGTGGATCTGTTCAGTGAAACACTGCAAGCCTTGCAGAACATGCTTACTTTAACAAAGAGATGCTGGTACAGGGATAATGACCTGGGATGGGTCCAATACTGGAATGAATGATGCTGGGATAAAGTGTGCTTGAAGCCACAGTTTGCATGATTAGTGTCTTTTTGATCTTTATATAAGCCACAAATTGCCATTTAGTGGAAATCTTGTGGTTATGTTTACTACTTATACACTTAGGAAAATCTCACTGCTGGTTGAATCTGGTTGATCTATTTCACCATTGATTAATTTGGCCCAAGAAATATATGTGTCTGATTAAAATGTAAGATTTTTGCAAATGCCTGCTACATTATCATGAGACATAACTTTGATTAATTACAAACTAAGTAAAAGCAATTAAAGATATTTTTTTTTTCTTAATTCTGTCTCCTCAGCACTTCACTTGAATATTCAGGGTTTTACCTTTGGACAGTTCCTTCACCTGTGAGAAACTGCACAGAATAAGAATCAATGGATAGTCCAGCAAAGCATTAGCAAAACATGTCCATGGCTCCATGTGACTTGCAAATGTCATTTTTTCGGTGCGATCTGCTAGGAAGGAGAATGTAACAGGGACACCGTTGCTACTGTTGGAGTATATTTGCAATTAACTGCTTTCACAGCTAACTTACATCCTTATCTTTCTGTGACACTTAGTCACCCGCAGAAGGCACTTTTTCACTTGTATATTTGAAAATGAATGTTACCCTTTAATTGTAAACAAGCAGAAGTGAATTACTAGCAGTAGAGAAACTCACTGCAGCAAACAAAAAAGGGAATATATATTCAAAAGGTTTCACTTAACAAGGCTCGTTCATCTTTGTACCAGACCCTCCTATATTTCAGCCATGCTCACTTTCTCCTGGGAGCTTTTGAATCCATTGTCAGTCTGTAAAATTAGAAAGAAGAGTGAGTTAAAACCTATGTAGACGCTAGCATTTTCCTATTACAAATCATCTCTGCCTCAGTAGATTATCTGCATATCCATCCATTGCCAAATGTTCTGAAACCTTTTCATCCTGTCACAATTTTCTTCTCATACTTCTTTAGTGCATTTAACAACTGGGAAGTTTGCCTGAATAGTGCTACATAAGAGAAAGTAAATTCTCACAGAAGAGATGAAGAAAAGGCGAGGCAGGCAAAGTATGACAGTGTCTCAGAGATGTATGTAATGTTGATGTGCGGATTCAATTCCTACCTAAATAAACAAATGACTGGATAGAGATAGCGCATAGAACATTTTAGCAGATTATTACATTATTATAAAATTCAAAGAATAAAGACTCTATTACTCCGTTACTCTTCTGCATGTTCAAGTCTGTCACAATTCACTTAAATGAGATGGTATTTGGGAAGATGTATGTATAGGAATATGTCAGTTATTACAGGCCAGATCCTGCAACAGACTCCAGGATTAAGCCTGTAATTTGTTAGAACAAGACAAAGCCTTTCCTTTAGAAATGTAAATTGTTTCATAAGAAGGGGTAACAGAGCAGCTCAGCAATCCTTTTCCATTAAGTACAAGTCTGGATTAGTTATAGCATATGACAGAGTGTAGAAACAAGTAAAACTCTGTAGAGGTGGGAAATTAAAACATCAGACCTTTACTGGAGTCTATTTATGAGGATGATTTCTAAGCAGGAATCTGGCAGACCAGAACAGTAAACCTTCCAGTAAACCATATTGCTGGGACTTGCGATGCCAATATTTTAACAAGGACTAGACTATCACAATAGGGTGAATAAATAAATAAATATCCTGTTTGTGCTGCATCTCAGGGGAGAGGAACAGTGAGGTGGTGAGGTATTGATTCAATTATTTTCCTAATTAAACAAAAATTATTGCAAATAACTACAGGCAAGGAAAGAGGCAGCAGAAATGTCCTCTGTGGAAAATGGGGACACTGCACATGATACAGGTGTTGAATATACCAAGGATGCTACATGGCATTCATTCAGTCTCATCTGTGTCCTGTTCATGTGGGGATGAAATTCTTGGTGTCAGGGTAGGGGAAAAAAACATTTTGTTTGCTCTTAGGTCACAGCAAAATAATGATGGATCTACAAAAGTATTTTTCACAAGTCTTTGTGGCCAGGATTGCTAAGCAGCAACATCACCATGACACAGAAATTGTGAACACACAGTTAATTTGGATAGTGGTTCTTTCAGATATACACTCAGAAAATGTCTGCCAGGACTTTATTCACCAAGAAATACCAGTCACTCATTTAAAATGACTTGTTTGTTAAATATGTATTTTAATCTGCTGGGATACTTAAAGCAGTAGTATTTCCTAGGTGATCAAGGAATTAATGGTCCTTTCTTACAGTATGTTTGATTTTGTATGAATAAATAGTGTTAATGGGGTAGCAAAATTCAGTTTCTGCTGCTCAGCATTTGTATGGAGTTTGTAATACTTGAATTGTACTGGTGTTCTAACTTAGGACTGCATGTTTCTGTCTCAGAGGTACTGCTCTGTACATACCAAGGACTGAAACATACCTTATGAATGAAGTTAAAGTGTGTTTTCAGCGAGCCTTGGTGGGTTTGCTACATCACTTGAGTGTGTTTTTTCTTGTGCAGAGACTTGATTCAAAGCCCACTGGTGTTAGTAAAAAGTTATTCTGCCCAGGTGTGGGATGAGCTATATGGAGAGGTGATCCTTGTTTGCACATCAGAGAGGTGCAAGCAGAATCACGTACCCTGGGAATTAGGAAGTCTTGCCCCTGTTTGCAATCACATATGCTGTTGCTGTGGTCTTTTGCATGGATAAAAGCTATATCTGGCATATGCACACAGAGCGGAAACAGCAGGTAGTCTGTGGGCACGTGAATTTGCTGCAAAAGGAGATGTTTTCTGCTTGTTTTCAATTCTCACTTGCCACAGCATGCTTGAGGCATTGTTTCTACCTATAGGTGTGCTTTTTCTGTACTGCTGGCATATAGCGTGGCAGCTCTGCCACAATCTGCCTGATTTGTCTTAGGACATAGTAGTTATTTTCTTATCAAAAGATAATTCATGTGTATTACTGAGACAATGGATTTGACTTTTCAATGAGTTTATGTCTTTAAGAATAGTTTTCAGAGAATGAGTCAGCCATATGTTAAATCAAATTTAACATCCATTATGAAACACTGAATCATACTTTATATCTCTGTAATGATAATAAATGATCATCTCTCCCATGTTCCCCTCATTTGTACTACTACTCATCAATCTTGCTAATATCAGAAAGATTTATTAAATGAATAATCTTCAAACTATAGCTGTTTTAATATTAATAGCTCCATTTTATGTTGTTTCTCTTACGATAATTCCATTTGTGTTTAAGCATGCTGACTTTAAAAGTAATAATCCTTTTTATAGTAAAATTTAATGAATAGAAAACCAGTAAATCAATAATAAAGTCCTCCTTAATGAGATTTTGTAATTATACCAATACATTACAAAACACAGTAAATTTCTGAATGCCCTTCATACGTGGGAAAATCACAGAAGTAACAAACTACAGAATGAAAGCTGAGGTAGTACTTAAAGGGAAGAGATACTGAGATACCATGTGAATAAATGCAGCCGAATAAATATATTTAGTCTATCTTTAAAAGTATCCCAAGATTGTAGTGTGATGCTCAGTGAGTTATGGCTCAGCTCACTTTAATGTAAAGCCTCTATGTTAAAGATACACAGTAGATGTTTTAGCTCTCATGATTCTGTTAACACAGAAGTCCTGGTTATATCGGGGTCATATTTGGCCTGTCTTAATTTTGGTTCTCCAAGAACATTTGGTATAACTGTTATATTTCCACGCAGACCAAAAGTAACTGTACAGTCTCTTTGTCACCACACTGCCAGGGGATGAGTGGAGCTGGTTTGCACAAGACCTGTAGTTCAAGCCCACCTGACCCGGGGCTCTCCTCTGAACACCTCATCTGCAGCTCTGTTCAGTAGGGAGGAATGGCTGCAGCCCTCTGCTAGTAGAGCAGATGATCTGCTCTGTATTCTAACCTCACAGCTGAGTAGTGTTTCAAGTTCTTGTGTGGTTAGTACAGTTTCTCACTTTGCATAAATAACTCGGGTTTAATGTCAGAATTGTATATTTTATTTTTTTTTTTTTTTTAAATAAACAGGTCTGGTTCCAAACTAGAGAGTTGGGGTTCACCCAGGTGAATTGGGTGACATCCAGGAGACTTGAGAAAGCCCAGGTGGTCTGAGGCATTTTCCTTTTGACAAAATAAATAGGTCTGAATAAATGAAGAGTGGGTCTGTTGGTTAAATTTGACAGGAGAATCCCTGGGATCTTGGACAGTGTGAAGGCAAATCTGCTTTCCCCATGGGTGCCTGATGTGCCGAGCCCTGTCTGCCCTGTTATTAATAACGAAATAAAACTCAGAGGGACCAAATCTATTTCTTGGGCTTGCTGCTGGTGCAGGTGTGAATTATTATTAGAGGTGGGGTTGGGAGACGAGAAGTGCAGTTTGCTGTCTTGCCTGAGGTTCTTGTTAAGCTCTCAGCATGGTTGCAGTGGGCTGTGCTCACTGACAGCTACTTATCCCTCCAGCTTCAATATTTTTGCTGTGTTGCAGTTTCTGAAGTGTCTGGTCTGGAAGGCCTGTGAACAATGTGTTTCGATAATCCAGCTGAGATGTAATGAAAGCATGAATGACAGCCTAGCACCCTCCTGAGACAGCCTTGGTTGTAGCCTTACTTACTATCCTCTGCAGATGTAAAAGTTTTTGTCATGTAGCTAAACTGATAATCAAAAGATGGGCTGATATCAAAGATGACCTCCAGGTCATGAACCTTCAAACCAGATACTCTAAAAACTTCCTTTAAAAGAAGCTGCAACGGATGAAGTGCAATTCAAAAGGTATCAGGCACCAGCCAAAATAAGCTCAACATTCTTTAAATCTAATTGCAGGGCATGTTTTTCTGATACCCACAGCTAAATGTCTTTTAGGTGTCTCATCAAACAGGAAATTACTTCCCTTGGGTCACCTGTTATAGGAAAATAAGCTGTGGCCTTATCAGTATAACAATAGTTTAAAATTATACCTTTCAGTCATAGTTCCTAATAAAACCCTAGGAGCACACAGCAGACACCTGTGAATTTAGGTCTGAGAGTCTCCACAGCACATTTCTGCAGGAAAAAAAAAAAAAAAATCTTATTCTGCCTGTGTCAATGAAAACACCAGGAAGGCAGTGTGTAGTAGGGTAGTGCTCTAGCACATGGAGTTAGAAAGGAATGGTGAGGGTAAGAAACTGGGCAGGGGACTTGAGACTCAGGTTCAATTCCCTGATGCCTTATAGACTACATATGTCTTAAACCTATGCCACGGTTTACTTTTGTTTTTCCTTTACCATTAAGATTTTAATGAGCAGGTAACACCAAGCACAGTGTGGCTTTTATTGTGGCTGAGGCCCTCCAGATCTACTTTTGTATAAACGATAAAAATAATTCCTCTCTGTGTTAGTCTTTTAGCTTTATGTACTTTCCAGATAAAAATGTCTTCATAAAGGTAGGCATTTTTCCCTTAAAAAGGTTTATATCTTATTTCTACTGTCATTACATTATTTTACTCTGAGCTTTAACTGACAAACTGAATTCCTAAGAACTGGGACAATGATATTATGGTATCATAGCAGTAAATGCTGTGAGTTTTTTTAAAGCAAAATCTAATGGAGCATTTTGTGTATAGCTGACCTTACAGGAAACACAGTGAACAATGACTGCCCATTTCTAAAAGCTGAAAAGCTGCTTCCTTCTTACCAAAAGGAATTTAGCAGCATAAAAGTTCCCTTGAGCTGCAGCACTGTATACTCAAGCATTAAAGCTACTCACTTGGCCCTTCCAGTAGTCTCCCAAGCTTCTCTAACTTCCTGAAATCAGACATTTTAGATGACTTTGGCCTCTAGGGCTCTCACATTTTAAGAAATAATCTTCCCCTTCTGGACCTCAGAACTACCTACTGGAAATCTTATCATCCATTTAGTTCAGCATGTATTAAAATTTGTCAATTAATTATCTGCAGTTCTAATCCAGCGAGTCTGTGCAATTAACATCTGGGATTCAGCACATCCTTTTGCTACTTTTTAATTTAAGGACTTGGAGACAGTAGATCCCCTCTAGGAGCTCTGAGATAAGTAAAATCTAGCCTATACTCGGAATTCTTAATCCATTTCCTGTCTTAGAACCCATATTGTTACTGGCTCTCTAGTACCTTGTTACTTCTGAGTAGCCATGATACTTGCTTGTGGCATTTTAACATGTGGCAGCAAACTTGTGTGAGCTGAAGTGGTCTAATGGAGACAGAGAATGTGGAAGAGGAGATTTCTAGGCTCAGTTCTCGGCTTCTTTCAGTATCCAGCAGGTGACATTGGATTTTTGTCCTTTTGTAAAGTAATCTGAATGCTATTTGCGTCCCTGGTGTGACAGATTTAATTAATAAACAAACTTATCCTGAAAACCTATTAAAGGATACTATAAAGGTGACAAAAACCCCTGACTAGTAAAGTTAGTGAAAGTCTTTCTTCAACCCTGCTTGTGGAGCTTAGTTGCATATTCATTTAGCAATTGGGCCATTTCCTCTTAAAAAGAAAGGAAAAAAAAAAAAAAAAGATTCTGCTCATGGTTAGAATTTCATCTTAGGGAACAAGGATACTTAATTTCTAGTGAACAATAGTGGAAAATTCATCTGATTATTTGTTTCATAATAGAAGAGAAAATGATATAGGTAACTCCCTTCCTGAAAGGACTATTCTAGAAATCACTGTAAATTCCTGAGCAGTCAAGCACTTAGCTATACCTTATCCTGCTAACAGAGCATCATCCTGTCCCTTCACATTTTTTTTAAAGGCAAGAGCACTGCTCAGGACACAGTTCTATTTTTTCATTGACAAAAAAAATTTCTACCTTAAATACATTGAAGTAAAAATGGATATTTGTCCTTCATTCACTGAGTGCCTAGATGCAAAGTGCACGTGTGATACTTAAAATCCTGCTGACTTTTTCCACAGTGCCCACAATTCATAAATCCTTTATTACTCAGTTGTGGTGAAATGCAGCGACAACAAAGTATCATTTGCGAAATGACGCAGCTATGTCCTTTTAGGAGCAGTCACCAGTGATGACTCAGGTTTCTCTGGCTAAGGTCTTTTAACAGTTTTTTACAGTTTTAACAGTAATGTATCAGTGTAATGTGTCTTTCTTTTGGGAAAGAAGTTGTTTAATTTTAGTTGTATACTTGTAGAGAAGCACAAATTATCACTTGACATACACTTTTTTTTTTTTTTCTCCTTGTCTGTGTTGCTCTTGCACTATTTCTTACATACTACATCTGTTTCTCTGCAGGATTTAGCATTTAGGATGGACTCAAGGCAAACTATTTGTGAGGGTGAGAACTGGCAAGTTTCTGTGTTTCAGTACCGTTTCCTTCTCTTGCCTGAAATATTCCTGAGCACTGTGGGAAGACCTTGTCAGAATATGTAAAGGCATAAGTCAATCAGCCTTCACATCATATGTGTATATGCCACAGACTGGAATATAAAAAATCTAGAATAGGGCAACTACTTATAGACACTCAGTGATTTACAGGAGTGTATCTAGAAGCTAGAATATTGTGTAGAACTATGGATTAAATATTTAAGAGTTAAGAGACAAACTGTATCTTTAGTCTCTCTGCTTGGCTGCAAGCGTATGGGTAATACAAGGGAAGAGAACTCCAGTGGTTTATCTCTGAGGTTTTGTAACACAAAGTTTCTTGTGACTTCGCTACATGGGCAAAAAGCCAGAGCTTCCCGAAGTCAGTGTAGAAGAGAGTTGGCTGTGTGACTGGTTGAACTGCAGCGTACAGACCCCCAGTGGGGTCTACACTCCACTGTGCTCAGTGCCGTACACACAGCTATGGGCTGGGAAGGGGCTGGGGCGAGGTTTCCAATGGCTGCAGTGATCCTGTGTAAAAGAGACAGCAAAGATAGACAGGTAATTGGTCTCTTAAGGCACCTACCTGTGCAGTCAATCCGTAATTCTTAAGCAGAGCCCTAGAAATAACAGAGAGTGCATATTCAGTATAATAAAATTGTTTGGGCCTCTAGTTAATTGGAGAACTGCCCTTTCTTGGTCAGAGTAAGTCCTTAGCTCAGGACATGGTAATTTCTTTGTAGAAGAGGAGCTCCCTTAAGCTATTATTAAACTGGCCTAGTAGTAGTAGAAATGAGTGCCTTCAGGTTTTCGGGAAGCATGAGTTGGCTTCTGAAAATTATAAAATTGGCTTAATAAAATAAAGAGATTGAGACTAACCTTGCACTTATTATTGTTTTTCTTCTAGTTTCTGAACATTTTGGGGGCATTGAGATACAATTTCAGGCTTTTCTTATCCATCAGGAAGATTAAAAAATTGTTTTGTGTTTTCAGTAAAAGCAGGAATGTTCCTGAAAGCCATTGATCCCAGAACCAAGGGACTGTTGCAACACTAAGTAGCACTCCAGGAAAGTCAAGCATGAGACCATTCTAGTTTGTCTTCTCACCATAACATTTGCTGAGATATGCTATATGAGTGGTCCAAAATGGATTTGACCCATGCAATGTATATTTGAAAAGTAAGATTAGTGCCAATAAAACAGGGGACAATAGAAACATCTCTATCAGAGATAGGTGCTTCTACCAAGCCCATATGGAGAAGTAGCCTCCTTGTTAACAAGCTAAAGAACACTGTCAGCTGGCTCATTGCTTGTTCTGTTTATTTTGTCTTTCACCTTTGTATTTTAATTAGCTTTTTTCTTCTCTTGTTGTGATTTAGCTTACATGCTGTGGAACATACATTTTATTTCAATATTTGTAACAGTATGGGATGCATGCAGCTAACACTTTGGTAGATAGTATCTATTCAGCAGTTGTAGGTGCGTGACCTGTTTTCTCAGTCTGTTTGGGGCGAATGGATATATGTAAAATGATTAAGAAAACAGCAACAGAACCATTATCCAATTAGAAAGGCAGATGTATTTCAAAACCAGAAGCTTAAACTGAAGGACCTAAGGAGTAATGACCCCTGTTCCCATTGTTAGCCCTATTATATTATACACTTTTGAAGTGTGCTGCATAAAAGAAAACCTGCCTTTTAAGAAAGGGCTCAGTGATAAAGTTGTAGCACCTTCTGCTTTTGCATAGCTGCGTGTTATCAAGGACTGAGGCTGACATGCAGTTGTTAAAGGCTAGAAAGAGAAGGGTTGGCTGAACAGCATTTGCCTTGGGATTTAAGACTGAAACCTCCAGATTTACAACATGCTAAATGCAGCATCTAACCTAGTCCTTTGCTTTAACTATTTACGCAGTATCAGTGTGATAATATAAGCAGGTTTTCCTCACCCTTTCCCTAGACATTAGTGTTTGTAAGACACCTTTAGCATTTACCTCTTTGTTTGGACTAAATAGAGAAACCCAGGGAGCTTGAACTGAGGTCAAGAGCAAAGCCTGTCAGCATCCATTTTCATAATGGTACCAACATTGAAGGAAGGAAAGTTTAGCTTGTAAAAGAAAGTATTTAATGCGGCTTTGAGCCTCTGTAGAGAAAAGCAGTGGTTTCCATAGCATCACCAGAAACACCTGTCTGAATATGGAAGAGGATGTTCAACTCTAGGCTCAGGGTTCATCCAGCTTAGCAGCAGGCACAGAGCTAAGGCACATCAGCCCAGAATGCTTTCTCCATAGCTAGTGGGTAAACAGAGGCGCTTCCACAGGATGAAAGGATCTCTTAATAGACTATTGAGGGACCCCAGTGTGAGGGTGCTTCTCTGAGGTGCCTGATTTTAGAGGTGGAAAGGAGCAAGCAGTTTTACGAGCATATAAAACAACTCAGACACACATACAATGCTACAGTGTCTTTGACTTCTGCTCCTTCCCCATGGCAGCCTGGCTGTTGAACTCCTTTGCTTCATGATTCTACTGAAAATGTGCCCAGTTCATTTCAGTTGGGCTGTGGTTTCACATTTAGTGGCAGCTTAATGGTTTCTGTCCTTGATGTTCCCCTGGCTCCTGCTCTCATTGCCACCCATCGTGCCATGGCAGCACAGCATGGTGACCTGGATCTAGGGACTTCCCTGGCAGACTACAACCCATCATGTGGATCCTCAACCTCACAAATACAGGCTCAGAATGCTCAAGAGATTTTAAAGCACTTTTTAGAAGGACAACCATGTGAGAAAAGAGGGGCAGATGAGGAACCTCTCTGCAATGGGAGATGCAGGTAGAGAAACTGATTTCCAGAGTTAGCTGGCAGGCTGGTGGCAGAGCTGACATCAGAGCTTAGTGCCTGGCAGAATCTTTCTTCCTCCAGTAACAGGAATACACAACTCTGTATTTTCATCATCTTTAACATTAGCAGTCTGTATGAATAGTTGTGGTTATTCTCTTCGCACTTCTGCTCATATTCTGCAGAACTTTGAGAATGGATTGAAATATCTTTTCAATTTAAAATAACTTGTTCTCTGTAAATCTCTGCTCAAAGGCATGTTGTGAATGCTAGTTAATCTAACGTTTCCTTCTGGCTAGCATGTTTTAATTATAAAATGCAGAGCACTGGAAGATGGTTTAGGATAACTCTGATTAAAGGATACTTCTGTGTGTCATAGCTACCATTAGTTGTGCAGCCCGGCACAGTTTTGGAGTGTCATATCCTTTTACATTTCATCTGAATTGATTGCTAATGTAGATATAAAAGGTCACATAAGTTTTGACCTCTTGCAATTTTAAATGCAAGAACCAACACCCAAGTGCCTTTGTTCTGAACTTTTCGGTAAAAGATTAGTTTGTAAGTAAGCTACTGGTTAGCTCAGCAGTGTTGCATCAGACCATAGCAAGCATGAGAAGGCCAGAGCCAGCACTGTTGGGAATATGAACTGCTGAGGAGCAGGAGGGCTTGAAGACACACAGAAGATAGCATCAAGTATAGTTACTTTAAGGGGTAAACACCAGCCTGGAAAACAGTGCTATAGATAGAAATAGAAATACCTTTTTGGAAATGCTACAAATTATTTCAGCTTAAGCTGGTTTTGGTTTGGTTTTGGTTTGGTTTTTTTTGTTTGTTTGTTTGTTTTTTTTATATTGCCTTCTTACCATGTGAGTTCATGCAGATTGTTGCAGTATGCAGCACAGAGGATGTGACATTGACTGGTCTGCAGGTAAGTGTGAGATTAACCAAAGTACAGGAGAAGGCACTTGGCTTGTAAACCTTTCGGTGGAGACTGCTTTTTTTTTTTTTGAGGGGGAGAGGGGTGGACCCAGCACAGTGAGACCTTCTTTTAATTATTTGGTTTTAATCTGTTTAGGAATTGCCAGAAAAAAAAATAATAAATAATAATTTTTATTTTGCAGCTGGTATCTCTAAGTCCTGCCAGTAGCAGAGGCATGAAGAGCCTTTGGGAAATGACCACTGTTGATAACTTTGTCCCTTTCAAATTGCTTGTGGTAGGGGTCAAGCCTAAGGTCCAGAATCTTATCTTCTAGGCCCCCTGAAGGAGTGGGTGGTGCTGAGCCCAGCTGCTGGCCCTTCTGGCAAGGGAGGAGGAAAAGGAAGGGGACATGCTGTATATACATTGATATATGTGGGTATATGATATGTATGCATGGGTATGTACAAATAACAAATTGGTCTCTTGTTGGGTGTTGCTCTGTGGCCTTTCATATAAAAGTAGTCATTTAATATTTTCCTCTCTGTGGAAAATCTTAGACTTGTTTTATTAGTATGTATTTTTTAATTTATCAAGTAAATATATAAATAACTGGAGCAGATATATTATTAATGCAGAACACTTATTGTGTAAGTCACTAAAAGTCACAGATGTGTCATAAAAATAGATGGCAATCAATAATCACAGGAAAATGTTATTTGTTTCTTGCAAAGCTGCAGCTATAAACTCCCCTTCCTTCCAGTAGGAGTGTTACTGCCAAAGCCCTGCATAGGTAGTTCAGAACAGACAGTATTATTCACAGTTTTAAGGAAATCAACTTCAAGAAGCAGACTTTCAGGCAAACACAGCACTGTCCTATATTGCAGAATTGGACTATTTAAAAACAGACCAGAAAAAGCTGGCCGGGCTCTGAAAGGAAAGTAATCTTTGTCTGCATGGAAATGGATATTACCTTTCATTAAAATGAATATTGTACATTATGTGCATCTTTTGGCCACTGTTTTTATTATTTTTCTCATATAAATCTAGGTAATATAGGACAGAAAAGGGGATTTACTGGAGGTTGCTTATTGCTGTAAAGCTAGAATTTGTTAAAGCAAGCTTGCAAGCCAAGAGGTGTGCATGGTATTAAGTTATTCTGTGACTGCATCGTTTGATAACATTCAGAAAGCCCATCTGTGTGAAAGTCGCTTCACTTTAATTACAAAGAACAGATATCAAAATAATCCCCTTTAGCAAAATTGAGTCAGTGCTACAACCCTGGACCTATTTCTTGCCTGTGCTCATGGACCCATCTGCAGATTTGAAACTGTCCATCTTCCTGTGATTGTCCCATTTTCCTCAGCCCCAATGACCTAGTCCAGTTACTGTATTGACAGGACTCCTATAAATACATTAACTAAATATATTTTTGCGCATATTGGCTTGACCTAGTTGATGGCTTTGATTTTTCTTAAATGATTTTGTTGTTTTGGGCCAGCGTGTCTGATACTCACTGGGTTCTTTGTAAAGAAAAGGCAGCTTGAATTTGTGATGTGTACTAGGACTCATGGAAAATAGGTGTGCAGGAGACCCCATGGAGATGCTGCAGCTGCAGCAGATATGGGGTGCTGAGTCAGGGTATTGATTTGGCCAGACTTAGGCAGTCTCTGCTGCCTCTGCCAGCCCTACCAGGTGAAGCAGATATTTGCCACATTCCATTGCCCTATGTGGATTATTCCCATGCATGGGAGTACACAGCCTCCTGGAGCATGCCCGGGCAGGACTTTAGGGTTTGACCCAGTCTAATTTTCTGCCAAACAAGGAGTGTTGCCATGTAGCTGCCACCTTGTTTTCATAGCTATACAGTTTCTGTGACTTATGAATCGTGATGTATGAAAATGAAAATGAAAAAAAAACCTGTTGTGATGTGCTTTTGGCATCTTATTTCTTTTCACGGATTCCTTATTACATTTTGACAGGTGTCTGACACGAGAAGCTGTCAATACTGTGATTTAACCTTGGTGTGCCACCTCCAATTTCAGTGCCTAAGACTGTGAAACAATAGATCTGAGCTGAGCTGTTGAAACTTCAATAAAGTTGCATTTAATTTTTTTTTTTTTTTTTTTAAGAGATGATCTATGTGTAGAAGAATTTTTTCCTGGTGCTCAGGATAGGAGTGCAGTTTGTTCACATTTTCTTGATTTGTAGGTTATCTTTTATAAGAATTATTCTCAGAAAAGTCAGCTCAGACCAGCCTGTCATCTTGCAAAGAATTCAGTAAAAGAGATAGAGTTGTTTTGCTACTTCCTTATGTAACGGTAATTTAATTCATTATAAATATCTAAGCTGTTAATACCAAAACAATATTAGAGGATGTTACATGGATAAATGTGAAGCAATCCAAACAGGTATTTTTTGAGACAATGTAATCCCTCAGAAACCTGCAGTGACTCAACTCCAGTCTACTTGGGCCCTGCAGTTTTGTTTTATTTTGTCCAATTACTAGAATTTGTGACTAACAAAGTAAATGCATCTTGGTCTGTTTATCACACTCTGGGGAACTGGTAGTGCCCCCCGTCCTTGTCTACCTTGTCTTAAGGTACTGTGCAGGACTGGTGCTCTCCAGTGGAACATCAGAGGGATGATGTTCGGGAAGGGCTCAGCAGCCAGGATCAGGCAGGGGGCATACATGTGATAGCCACAAAACTGAGGTCCTCAGGCTTTTCTATAGCAGAAGCCTGGTGGTATGAGACTGAGTCCAAACCCAGCAAGTGTCTGGCTCAGATTTCCAACCCAAATTCCAGCATTATTTCCCACAAAGTCCAAGGCCCTCTCTGCTGATGGAGGAGCACCTAATACAAGTCATTAGTGTTCCTGGAAATGTGATACCTGCCAAACTGAAGTCTGGCACTTCAAAAATATGTTGCCCTGTGTCAACTCTGAAGTATCAAAGATGATGTTGTTGTCACCTGATGGTGCTGGTAGGTGTTGTAGAAGGGGCTGTCATCTGAGCTTCATTGATCACACTAAGCAGCTTCTTTACTTTCAATTACTCATGGATGTCAGGAGGAGAAAGAGAACACTAGAGAGGTATTATATGTAGTGGCACTTCAAAGGTGATTACTCTTTCTTTCTATCAATCATGTTAAGGAAATTCTCCTAGTGCACTTGATAATCCTATTTTCCTTTGAAGAAAAGAAACAGTCTTGATTCCAAGCTAGCCATAGAATTAACAGTGTCATTACACATTTTTGAACTCATTAGAGTGTACTTAGTATTCCTGAGATGTAATAGATTTGAAAGCAATTTCTCCAATGATGATATGAAGTGGATAACAATTTTTTTCCAAAACAAATTGCAGATAAACTCATCAGTCTTTTTTTCCTAGACTCTTACATACAAGAGCTTCACAGTTCTCTAGTTGTGGGACTTGTGAGGGGTTAAAATTAATTTACAGAAATAATATAAGGACACAATGTAGCAACTAACAATACATAGCATACATTTTGATTGAATGCAAATTTTTGAAAATTATTTCCTAGCCTTTTGTGATGGTACAATTTTCTGTCGCTTAAATCACGGTGCATGCACACTTAGATTAAATTCAATATCCACCATACAGCCAATCTATACAGAGAGTTTTGTTTACTTTGAAATCAATAGATTCAATAAGTGTGGGGTGGAGCAAGATTTGAATCTTAATAAAGATAAGGGATTTATTGTTAACCCTTCCTAATAGGTTATGCCTGTTCTGACATTTTTCAGACAATCTGTTTATTGAGAAAAAGACACCTGAGTTGTCTGCAGCTAGAACATTCAGGTGATGCATGTGGTGCAGATTGAAAAAACTTTGCAAAGGACTAGTGATTCAGAACTGATGGCTTTTTTCTTACAACAAATCTCAGCAGAGGCTGCTGGGTTTGCTGCAAAAAAGTGGGGTGCCTCCAGTATACCTCCTCAATCACATGTTCCAACTTTTCTCCCCTCTTCATTTCCTTTATTTTACAACCCTTTCCTGATTTATTTTACAAATCTCAGAGACCATGAGCCCCTTGGGCTTTGTAGAGACCAATAATGACTGTGTAAGCGAGCCTATTCGATTTCCCCTTGGGCTTGATTACACACCTGACAGAGCAGAAGCTTCCCAAGGGGTCAAGAAGTCTGAGGGGAAAGAAACTCAGACAAATCAGAGCGCTTCAAACAAATTCCCCCGCTTCCATCCCCTGGGCAAAACAGGCGAGTCAGCAGTGTTCTGAGATGGAAAAGGAACAGCTCACTTTGAGAGATTTCATTTGTTGTTCGTTCCTTCCCAGACTCTGCAAGGTTTAGACACTAGTCAGGATCTTTTACTAAGAACATTTGCTGTTCTGAGTGCAGCTGCTTGGAAACATTAGTAAAGCGATGGAAAATACAGCTGACTGCTCTGCAGTATGACCAGGATCACCAAGATTGTTAGATTTCCTGGAATACCTAATCTGTCATAAACCTCTACCTGACTTACATAATTTATCCATAGAGAGGTGCCACTCACCTGGCCCTTAATTTCCAAAGCCTGTGATTGTTTGCCTTTGTGAGCAGGGTATTGGTATATCAGACTGACATCTAAGGATGCTGAGACACAGAGATTAGATGATTTTCCCAGTGTCATGATAAGGAATTGGAAAGGCTGTGATTAGCACTGAGTCTCCATCCTCTGCTCCGACTGCTAGATGTAAAGGCCTAAATAAAGGACAGTGTATGGAGAGAAATCATTTGAGCCGGCATTCCTGACAGCTTTTGGTTGCAACACGTTGAATGGTTATAACACGAGCACATCACACCAGTTGGGCAGAAGTGTGAGTGTGAGATCTGCAGAAGGTTGCAAATGTTCTCAGTGTATCACAATTATAGCCATCGCAGTGCTAAACAACACTGTGAAAATGCAAGGTTGCGTAACCTGCAAGTTCTCACATCTTCCCTATGCTGGGGTAGATTTTGGGTAAAAATAGGACAGCACAGGACAAAAATTAAGGAATTTGGATCACTTCTCTCCTTGACAAGTTTCTATGTGTGTTTTGGTCGACTAATGATAGTCAGAAGTGAGGCTCAAACCTTGCCTTTGCAATGGTGAAATGCCTTAACCACTCTCCAATGTATTCTCTGAATATCTAAAATCCATTGTTTTTCAAACTGTTTTGACTGCCTGTAACTGGTGGGAGCAGCCCTTCCTCCAGGGCTGGGGACAAGAACTTGCACCTAGTAATTAGTGGCTGCTGTAGCGAAGACTCATTCTCTGTCCCTGTGAGCTGCTGCCAGGAGTGGCTAATGAAAATGCTTTGTAAGTCCTTTTGAATTCTTCTGCCTTTCTCTGTCTGGGGAAAAACATCGTTTTTCCATGGTTTGATAAACACTGAATGAGTCTGTTGGGGCTCTATTAACAACTAGTTGGCATTGAAGGTGTGTGGGATTTAGCAGAGAGCCTATTCTGCCAGTCTGCAGTAGATCAGTGCTCCCCCAGCTGCCTCTGCAGGCAGTAGAGGAAGATGTTGAAGGTCCTAGACTAGATTCATTTGTCCCGTTGGCATATCCTGTGTTAGCAGACCCCTCTGTTATTCAAGGTGATCATTCCTGGTTTCATGAGTATAGGGAAGAGGAAGTCAGACTCTTGACAGGATGCATATGTCTAGAGGACCATTCAAACACCTAGACATCTAGGAATTTTTTGTTAGTGACTTCCAAGCATGTTTACATACAATCTTTAAACTTCTTTTAGAGAGATATATATTCATGGTTAATATCCACATAACACCAAGGTACGTACCTGAAGAAAATGTGATTCTGATAGTCAGGATAAACACTTCCATCTTGCCCGTGAACAATTAGTTAAATACTTTGTGGGCAGTGAGCCCACAGAGGGCTCCTTGCTTCTGAAGCAATCCAGAGGTACCCGATGACAAAGTACAAAGTAGTAAGCAAATACCTGTGTGAGCTGTTGTCACATC
Organism: Strix aluco; assembly: GCF_031877795.1. Lineage (NCBI taxonomy): Eukaryota > Metazoa > Chordata > Aves > Strigiformes > Strigidae > Strix > Strix aluco. Next base: position 4,474,333 of record NC_133941.1, on the reverse strand, counting down.
CTGGGTTGTGTTGGAGTCATTGCCTAAATATATGAGAAAAAACCTATTTCTTGATTCAGGTGGAATTTCAGAGATAACGATTACTTGCTGATTGCAGGCTGATAGTCTAGGGGGAAAAAATGCTGTTTAAAGTATCAAGTGCCTGATACTGCTTAAAATGATGGGGAACATGCGTGATTAGAATTATGTATTTTGCTTTCACTTTGTTACACTTTGATGTCCTCATACCTTTGAGACAGGCATACAAAAGTATATCTATTTTCTCCTTCTGTGCCAGTGCTGAATACACTGCTGTTTGCCCTCTCTCAGCAAAAGATGAGAGATGCCTTAAAAGAAAGCACTTAACCATGGGCCCTACTATACAAAATGCTGGTTTTATCTCTTCTTTGTTTTTCCCCCCCCTACTAAAATAACAGAGATTACAATTGGTTTGGGACAACTGTTTCCAGAATAATTATAGTTGCTACCTTTGGTGGTAAATGAATGCTTTCTCTGGAGCTGTGACTATAGTAGTTTCTGGTTTAGGGTTAATGAGAAATCACATTTTAAAAATATCAGAGTAGCTTTTTCTCCCTAGATTTCGCATTTGGGAATTAACCCAGATTGTATTATCAACATAATATATCATTAAAATAATGACACTAAATGATAGTTTACAATGTTCAGTACACATTGAAGTGGAAAAATATAATTAGCACATCTCTGCTGCAACTCTTTATTAGTTGGTATAACACCAGCGTACATTCTGGTAAGGACCCTAAATCACAGACTGTGTCACTGCAGTCCTGCTGCCGGTAGATAGTTGCAGCCCTTAGATGAGAATTACCAAGTTTTCTGTGCCACTTGCTTTCCCCACCCCCATAATTAGGGGTTACATTTTACTGTGAGTCCTAGATGGCTAAAAAATGTTGCAGGATTCAGGGAGAGTCATAGAAATTAGTTATAAACTGCAGTAGCAGCAATATTCAGCTTTTTTTCCATGTCTTTCCCTTTTTTCTTTTTTGTCTTTTCACCCTTGAATTAGTCCTTATTTAAAAGAAGCGATAGCAAGTGAGAGGATGGGGATCTGGGACAAGGCAAAATTGACAGATGACAGCAGAGAAATACATGCGGGATGTAACAAAGGAGAATGAATGGACAGAAAGGTTCTGGACAGATAGAAATGGAAGAAAGTAAAGGAGTGGAAGCAGAAAGAAGGAAACAGGATGATGTTTTCAAAAATGAAATGAAATAAGGCCTTCTGCCCCCATCAGCCTCATGGTGCCCCTGAGCTGCCAGCCTTGTGTTGTTATTTTGCAGAGCTTATTTGTGTGACAGGATTCACAAGTAAGGGTCTGACCCTGGTCCTACAGGAAGCAGCAAATTTGCCAGTGAGCTCAGTAGGACCAGTGCTTGCCTGGTCCTGGTAGATAAAGAAACTACATTTTAAAAGACACCATCACCTTGCAGCTTGCATTTATGCACAGAAGTGATATTTTGCACTCCTAGTATCAATAACTACTTGCTACCAAAACAGAAGGAAATTACTTGGAAAAATACAGTTTTCTCCTTTATCTTGTGCGGTTGTCATTATGCAGTGAGGTACATAAACACAATGCCTAGGCTTAAAATTAGCTATAGGCATAAATCAGTACTATTGCTGAGAAGGGACTACCGAGAAGGTAGACAGCATTTGGAGTCTAGCAGACTGTTTCCTCAGGGAGGAGAAGCTGATAATGCAGTCTAGTATTTCTTTGCTGCCATCAAGTTTATTCACAAAGAAAGCACCCTGTGACCTGTTTCCCCAGACACATTAGGCAGCAGATAACGAGACTACTTTTCTTTGTCTATGAGGCTAAGCCTCTTTCTTGGTTAGCGCTTTGCTCAAAGGCTCTGTTTCTGGTCTTGCAGGGAAACTTTTCCAGTTCTGTTCTTATTGTATAACTTTTGGGATGTTTCTCTCTGTGTAACACTTAAAAGGTTTGAGGTGTTTCTGTTCTCTTTCTGCTTTCTACATACATGCACCCCCCATGACAGTAATACCTAGCAAAACATTCCTGTCTGCATATGCCGATTCCTAAATAACCTTTCCTGAGGTTTGTGTTGGGTGGATGAATCAGTATTGTTTCAATTATTCTACTTTCTAACTGCTTCCTACATTTAGTCCAAACGAAATGGAGCTGCCAAATGCCTCTGCTTCAAACAGATTTCACCCATAATAGTAGCTTGTTGACTTAGTTCCTAGGTTTGTTGTGTAGAGACAGGCATTTTCTTTCTAGCAAAATATCAAACAAGAAGCGGCAAATCCATTAAAGTAAAAAGGAATATAAAAACGCTAATTTCAAAGTGTATTACTTAGAAAGAATCCCGCAAATGGCTCTGCTTTTGTAATGAATCCAGTAAAAAAAGCCAAAAGCTGGTTATTTGGGCATTATTTCTGTCATTGAGAAGCCTGCCTATGTCTTCTTAGCATGGAGTTTAGGATACAAGCCTGTGTTGTTTCAGATATTATTCAACTATACTCTGCTTCTCCTTGAAGCATGTGTGAACTGGTCCGAAACTCCAGTTTCATCAACACCTATGCTGCCACCTTTTATACATTTTCAGACAATGCAGAAGGAGACAAGACAAAGCACAAAAACTGGCTGGTCCTGTACTTGCATGTATGTGGCTGGCCTGGATAATGCCTCTGTTGTTAAGCATTTCGCCACAGCAAATCAATCCTGGTATTCCCATATCTTCTTGCTGTTTTCCTGTATCTCCTAAAAACCACTGAACTGGAAATTTGTTCCTTCCACGTTACTGATGTTAAAACGATAGCTCAGTTACAAGGCCTATTTCAGCGATGGTTGGCCATTTCTGATTTAGCTGAGGTTATTTTCATGGCTCATTAGGACAGCACAGGAAAGGAGGGATCCTAAAACGAAGCATAAACACTTATATTCAAATCAATACTGGCTCTTCAGGTTCACAGTAAATATGTTGTTCCTAATAAGATGACCCTGAACCTTCAGAAATGAGCTGGAATTGTACAGCCTCATTTTCTGTGTATAATAACAGACGAGAAACCCAAATATATTACTCAAGTCTCTTTCTGTAGCTTGATCACATCAGACGATCTTTCTTATTTTCCCTTTTGCATTGCAGAAAACTAATTTGAAATATAATTATGTTGCTGCTGGATATCAGCGTGGCTGTTCGGCTGCCTATAAGCACAATGATCACCATTTGCTAGGTGACATTGTGCGATATTATCTCCTCATCTATCACAGTCTCTTCCTCTCTCATACTTGTACAATTCAAGCTAATATCCCAGCATCTGTGTGGTGAGCCTACATGGGTAATGATAATTGTGGGTTTATGCTTGTTTGTTTCTGTTTTGTTTCTTTTCATCCCAGGTCAGCAACGATTGCACAACGCTACCTTAATACATGAAGGGAAAAAAAAAAAAAAAAAAAAAAAAAAGGTTTATGATCAACCTGTAGTTTTATCAGCACAGAAATAGGAGTGGTTTTTTCAACAATGCTTTTAATATTTTATAGAAAGGATTTTTTTAAAAGGTCACTTGAAAATGAAGGCTGATTTGATTTTTTTCCTTTTTAAAAAAAGTAATGTTAGCATTGACAGAGGGAGAGTGTTTTAATGAGAACAGTTCAGTGAGGGTGCCTGCTTTTCTGCAGTGTATTGTCTGAGGATTTGATCCCATTTCAGTCTGTGAAAACATCACTTACTTGACATGCTAAAAAATAGACTTTTTTTGTTTTAAAAGAGTGTGACTTTGTGACACCTGTCTATGCCTTGCTGTTTTCTTTTCTTACTTTGTTATACATAAGCCTTGATATTTCAGGTTTTTTCCTGAATAAAGTGCTCCATGACTGGGAGCTTGCATGAGGAGCACTTGCAGCGCTGGTTCTGTGGTGCACAAAAAAGCAGCTGGATGGTGCTGTGTGTGGAGCGTTGGTAGCAGAGAAAAGGGCTGTGAATCTGGGGGGGGGGGGGGGGGGGGGCGGGGAGTTTCACTGCCTGGAATATATTAACATTTGGAAATCCCTTCTTCAGTTTCCAGGACGTTTTCACTTAATATGCCACTCGTTGTGTGTCCGTGCTTCTGTTTGAAGAGATTCTTATAAGTAATTGGCACTGGGTATAGGATCTTTAAATAAAGGCAACTCTTTCTTCTCCTCCTCAGGAGATGAAAGCCATGCTTGAAAGATATGTATTTGAAAATGAGTTTCTGCTGTTGATGGGTCACTTGATGTGGTTACCCTAAGAACCAGCCAAGCCTGTTGTACAGGCTGAAATTATACCTTTCAGAAATTTGAAAAATATGTCAATATGTGTACTAAATTTTTCAGTTGGAAGAAAACAGCCTGCTACTTTAAGCCTTTCTGGGTCGCTGGGTTTAAAAAAAAAAAAAAGAAAAAAAAAGAAGACCAAATTCTTAGATAAAATCATTGGGAAGTCTCAGGAGTGCCACTGTAGTTTATCCTCTGCACTTGGCAAAACAATATTGGCTGTCTTGGCAGCTCTGTGTGCACAGTGTACCCAACGATGAGACCCTAACTGGGCCTCGTTGCCACAGATGTCTTTTGTAGCCAGTTACTCCAAATTATGGTCATTTTTCAATGGAGAATGCTGTTATCTAGAACTCATCTACTCCCCAACTTGGTATAGGAGCCATTTGATGTGCCTTTATCAAATATTACAGGTTCCCCATCATGATGACTGCAACATGTTCTTGTGTTGGAATTACATAAAAACATCTGAAAGAGACTTTTAGAGGTTGTCTGATCTGTTCCCTGCCCCAGGGCAGAATCACCTATGCCTTTGTCACCAGTGCGAGGTGCCACAGCCTCTTCAGTCACATCTACGCCAGAGGCCTGCTGGGCATCCCCCAAGAGAAGGGTTTTCCTTTCTCCAGTGGCCTCTTCATGCTACAGTTTAAGCTCATTTATGTTTTCTGACCATCAGACACAGGGAGAACAGTGTCTTCTCTTTGCACTAGATACATACATATCTCAAGATTTTTATGTTCCTATATTTTCTTCTTTAGGTTCCTGTAGCCCATTGCCAGTGATGTCATTTAAGATTTTTGTCTAAAGCCTCCAGCACCCTCCTTAGGTAGAAGATATTTTAAAGAGCTCAGTGGTCACTGCTGTGTGACTGCTCATCATAAATGAACATCATCAATGTAAATGTTATACATCCTGACCAAAACCTGATAAAAAGAAGAAAAATCCCTTTATTCGCAACTTTATTTATTATATCCTCCCCATTGAAGATTTAAATGCTCACATCTTCTAGACCTTCTTTCGTATAGCATGAAAGAAGTAGCTGCCATCATTACAGTTTCTTTGCCAAGTGAGATTGAAGATGTGCAAGATCTCTTTATTTTTGCAATAAAATTTTTCCAAGCTTGTTATGGCCTTTTGTGGACAGTTGATGTGTGTTGGTTGCTTCAGCTGTGCCAGGCTCCTTTGCCTCCATTAGCAGACATGTGAATTAAGAGAGTCATTTTGCTTTCACTAGTGTGTGTCTCACTCTCCTCCTTACAGGATATCATGCTTATTTGCTGTAATGCCATTGAAAATCTTTCCTACCACAAAAAGCAACAGCCCACTGTATGCAACTCCCTGGAATTTTTGCTGCTTCAGTAATTGAGTAACTTAATATTTTAACTTGCACCACATCATCTGCTGTATTTCCTAGTACTAGCATCAATGCGTTTTTTTTTTTTTGTTTTTTTTTTTTTCCTCGGGTGCCAACAGAGGATAATGTGCTGTCCTTGCTGTTCTTGCCTACAGCAGAGTAATTTCAATATGCCATTCTTCCTTTGGCAGAACAGGAACAGATGACACTCATAAAACAGATCTCTGCATTAGTCCTGAGCCCTTCTCCCACATCCCTGGCACCAATAAGATTTATTATTCTTCTAAATATCTCCTGGCAGGCTACTCAGAATGTTGGAAAAATTATATAAAGGATTTCAGTCAGAGCACAGACAGCATACTTCACTTCTCAAAAAGAGTGGTGAACTATATTTGTCTTCCTGTTAGGCAAAAACACAAAGGAGATGTATCATAAAATTACGGATAAGCAAGGTGTTGTGTGGACCAACAGGGATGACCATCAGTCCTGGGTGAAATGGCCAGCAAACCGATTGTCTAAAATAGCGTAGTATCTTTACACTCCATAGTTATTACTGAAGGTCTCATCACACAATCTCTAATGAGTTGAAAACTACCCATAGAGTCCAAGGGAGACTGTGTGCAGGACAGGTAGATAGTGTGATATGGTATCTACTGCTCATCTCCGTGCTTTAACTAAGAGACCTTCTCTGCCATTACCACGGTGTTCTATTACTAAGATTGGATTATTACTTGTTGACATGACATTATTTATTTTATATCAAGAAGATAATAACTGATCCAGGAAGCATCTAGACTTTCTATAGAGAACAAGCAATTAAAAATATTCTTGGAGACTCTAGAACTTCCAAACACAGAATCTGGAGCACCTGAAGCAAAATCTAAAGCTTTTATTGCCAGTTACTTCTCTAGATGCTGATATGATAATTCTGCCGGTAAATGCTGTGCTCCAGAGTTGCTATATAAATGGAATGGGTAAGTAAAGCAATTTTGTAGTCTCTTGAGACAAAAATTTTGTGAAAATTTAGGATCTCCAGGGTTTTTTTCAGTTAGAAGGTAAGACTGGGGCTTGATCCAGTGGATCCTTTGATCCATTGCAGATTACTCGGAGGAAAAACAAATGTCAGCCCTGCACTGAAGGAATCAGCCAGAAATAATTTCACTGCTCATGCCACTATGACCCCCAATTTTTTCTTTTGTTACAGGATCACTGAATCTGGGTTGGTTGTGCTTTCCTTTTAATCTGTTTCTGACCTCTCTCTCTCAGATACTCAGAAAACTAGTTTGTATATGGGTGGAGGCATAACATAGCTGTGTTTGAGGGCTGGAACCTGCAATGCTTTTTGCTTCCTGAGTCTGTAAGTGAGCTCAGTGATTCCCCACAACTATCCCAAATGAAGGGCAGCTATTATGGTCATCAGCCTCAGCAAGGTTCCCCACAATGTGCTGTAACATTAATAAGTTCTACTCCTGGGTTATTTTCAGTGCCACTGACACAATGGTGGGTTAATATATTAATCTTATGGGAGCCCAGAGGGAAATGAGATAGGGGATGAGAAAAGCCTCTGCAAATACAACAAGATGTTGATTCCCACTAGTAAAGGTCTTTTGGGTAATAGTATTAGAAACTGTAATATCCTCCCTGCCAAAATAAAACAGTTTTCTTGTTTTCAACCGATGTGAACAGCTGATGTAGCTCGGAGAGCTCCTCTAACTAGCACCAGCTTGTAGGCCAGAGAGTGGTCTGCTCAGAGATATTCAAGATTGCTGCAAAATGTAGGGTGCTTGTTTTTGACAATGTGAAAGGAGCTAGGAGATACAGTGCTGTGTGAAATCCAGTAGTGATAAAGTAAGGTTTCAAGAGCCATGCAAATATTGTCACCTTTGTAAAGCAGCCTTCAAGACAAGCAAGCATCAGTCAACAAACAGCCAGCTGTTAACTCCACACTGTGGGCTCCCTGGCAAACATGATTACTTGTTTCAGTTTTAGAAATTTCCTTCAGTGGTGTCATTTCAAGGGGAATCACAGAGGGAATGTGAGTGGTCCTTTCCTTTTCTAACACTCCTAATTAAAGAATGACTGTAGCTTCTAGTACTTGGGGGAAGATTTATCGCTTTCTCAGAAGAGGAGTATTGCAACGTTTTCCCTATTCACACACCTTCTGTTATCTTAGAAAATATGGATGTTCCCATTCTCCAGTGGTGTTGGGTATTTCTCTGTAGATCTTCAGACCTTCCAGGTTAGTCACGGCCCTTTAGGCACTTGCGTTGGCTTCTCCCATAGCCAGCACTTGTGCAAGGGGGCAGTTTGAGGTGGTCTTTCTCTGATACGTTTGTGTCTTCCCCAACCTCTGTTTGCAGTCTGCACCCTAAAGTGCATGCTTCTCAGAGCAGCTGTCTGTTCATGAATGAAATAATATATGGTGCACACATCGTATGTCTTCTGACATCCCAAATCTGCCTGCCAGTCATGCAACCAAGTCGCCCCAACAGCTCTCAGAGGCTGCGGCTGCTGAAATGTCCCCAGCCTTTCTCAGTGTGGTGTTATCTTCGACTCTTTCTTCTCTTCCTACCTGCCAATTTCCTTGAAATATCTATGAATTTTTATGTTGAGACTGTTCCCAGCCAAGGTTTATCAGACCCCATTGCTTAAGGTCAAAACATCTGGGGATAGGAAAGGCAGGGAAGAGAGGCTGGTGCCCAGAGCAAGGGACAGAGAGCAGGTTTATTGACTGGGCTTCCTCCCCTTAGGAGATCAGGAGACTACTGCTTCTCTGGAGTGTGCACTTAGCAGTTAGATCACATAAAAAATTCAGATAAGACTTACAGTCTAAGGGAAAGACAGTGTTACTTTTCTATTGGGCAAAAGAAATGGACACAATACTTTGAGAAAAGGATGCAAATCTAATGAGACGCAAGCTTTTACTCATGTTTCTCTTGTGAGGCGTGTAATACTAATAGGCAGCGTTCAAATTTTCCACAGAACTTTTTCAGGAAAAAAGTTTCAGTTATTAGTAACCAGTGCATAATTTCTAGACATCTGTTAAATTTTTCCCAGTTTAGTTTGTTGAAAACGGTAAATGTCACACTGCCCAAGGTGAGGAGAGGGTGAGGATTTTTCCTTTGAAAGTCAATTCTTCCTTAAAACTTATTTCCAGTATGTTAAGAACATTAGCTATTTAATCATATTTCTTCATGTTGTGAATAATTTAAAGGGAATTCAGGTTTTGTAATCATATAGAAAAGAATCTTGAATTCTGTTGTTCTGCAGTTTAACAGTATTTAAGGTCAGTGCTTGGAAAGTAAACATTTCAATGGCCAGATTATTATAAAAATGCTTTTGGTCTGCCTTGAAAGGCAGTTTATTTAATGCTCTTTTGAATCTAAGAAATGCTTATTTAGTAAGACATACTTTCAACTGATTTAAGTGAAAATATGGAGCTAACATACAAAGTAGTCATGAATTAGGGATTGCTTTCCAACTGTGCAGAAAAGAAATGTTGTTAGTTAAGGGGCTATTCTTTCTGTGCTAAGACAAACCCAAATATTACTGTATTTTCACTTCCTTTAGTCCACCCTTTATGAAGCGAACCTATTTTGCATGATAATGTATGATTAAATTTTTAATTTTTTCCCAGTATACCCTGCTGGCACCAATATGGAGAAACCTCCAGAAGGAACCCAGCAGAAATAGCTTGTTTGCTGTGATTTGCTAAACTCGCCTTCTGTAGTAAAGAAGTGTAGATTGCAGGGATAATTCAGATATTGAAGAGGTCCTCCTATTAGAAAGCACTTGTGCAGGTTTCCCAGTTTCTGCAGTTTCTCTTTGCTGACGATCCAGCCCTTCACCTGCCCCCAAAATTGACTTGGAAATTGTTATATCTTTTGTGATACATTAAAGATCCATTATGGAAAAAATGGAAAAAAATAGGTAAAGTTAACGGCTTTTGTTGTCCATCCCTGACATGTCTGTGTTTGCTCCGTCAGCGGCAGTTGCCTTCCTTCGACTGCAGTGCAACCTATTTTCCTTGGTGAATATCACTGCAGCTTGTTTTCAACAGGGTTGAAATCAGTGGCACGATGGTACAGAGAGCGTGCTGAAAAGCTTCACTGTGTACTTTTAAAATGCATGGTAGTTATTACTGTTTAGGATGGAAGGAAATGACAGAATAGAGCAAAGCAACTATAGCACATTAGTCATAGTTACACTCCTTCATTACTGCTTCAAATTGAAAAATGCCAACCACTGCACAGCTCACTGAAGTAAGTTCAGAGAGAACTGCACACATTCAAAGGTCAGAAAAAGGAAAATTATAAACCATATTGTTTTACTGCCTTCACATAATGATTTATTTTTTCTTTGTCTTACTTTCAAAGTTGAAAAGATAGAGAGATTGTGCTAGGGAATGAAATTTTAGAAATTAAATTTACTTGCAATGCAACAGCTTTTTTTATTTTAGTGGAAAGCTTGTCAAGCAGGGCTGTATTTATAGGCATCCTTTGGGAACTGTGCCTCACAAGGTGAGATCTGAGAAGCTTTGGAGGCTGATTTCTGGATATAAGGCAGGATAATTTAGCAGGATAGTGGGAGTATTTGCCTCTCCTAGCTGCCTAATTTAATTTACCATTTTTTAAAATTAGCTATAAAACACTTTCATTTAATGTTTTATATGATTTCTATGTTGTGGGATGTCATTACTTTGCACACTTGGAACCCTCCTGATTCTTTCTATTCTAACAAATAATGTGTTACAAAATTCCACTCTCCAAAAATTGGTCTGACTTCTTGGACTCTGTGAATGTTTTTTCTTTCTTTTTTTCTTGTGCACATTCTATTGTGTGACTGCATGCTCTGGGACTGCATCTGCTTAAGCAACATGAAACCTATATATGACTGTGCTAAGAATATTAATGAGCTAAACATTCATTTGTTGATTTGTTTTGTTTTTTAAGTTAGGTTCTTCTGGTGCAAATGTTTTTGTACAAACTTCATAGCTAATGGGTCTCAATGCAATTTTGTCTGAAATCAACAGATTTCTGTTTGTGCATATGAAAACAGACAAATATAAAATAGACATAAAATGTCTTCCCTATTTCTGGTTGAGGCTCGTGTAATAATCATAACTGTGGCATGGTCTTGACTTCCACTGATCTGACTGATGCAAAAATGGAAGATTAATGCATGTTCACTCCTTGACAATATCCCCGTTGGATACAGAATAAAATAGCAATAATTGTTAATTCAGGGAAAATAACATAGACACAAACGGTGTAGGCACTTTGAGAGCTTCCTGTTCAAAACCAGTTGGATATGTCTTTATAAGGCACTTGTCATTCCTGTAAGTGTGCTAGATTTTTAAATGAATAGCTTTAATCATATTTTTAGTGTAGCTAATTAATGAAGCCTCCATTATTTGAAAACTCTTAGGTGGATTTACCTCAACTGTGCCCTGGATTTTTCAGCTAGGCCCTTTCAGACCTGAATGCAAGACTAGGACTTTTTCATTTGGCAATGAAAAGCTGCACACTCTGTGGAGACGCAGCTTGTTTATGGAGAACAGGGTTTGTTTAAGTTTAATGTTGTCAGAAAAAACTACTGTTGTTTACCAGTCTTACCTCATTTAATATTTTTTGAGGATAAGGTACAAAACTGAGAGAAAAAACCTATTCTAGCATGATACGATTTATTAGCAATATGAATTGAGTAGCAGTGTTCTTTTTATGTAATGCAGTTAGTCACTGATAAAATAAGAGATGGCAATGCACAAATACGATGTAGTCTGTTTGCGGGGTTTTTAGCAGAAAACAAAGTCAAGCCAGTTGTCTTTGCAAAGTAGAAATATATAGTGAAAATTTTTCATAGAGTTTCTTGACTAGTTTTTATTTTAAAATACTATGTTAGGAGAAGGTATAGAGGACCCCTTAGGATCAAAACCCCAGAAAAACTGAAATGAGAGGAAAAGGAAGCAAGCATGCATTTCATACCTTCAGTTAAGAGCATGAAGCCTATGAATTTTATAACAACATGCTCTGATTTTTGAGACAACTTTAATTCCTCATGTAATTTATTCAGCACTGAATTTTAATCAGTACACAGTTTGTTGATTCTTATTGTGTAAATTCGTAAAAATAACAAGTAGTTGTGTGCTGCATGGTAAAAGGACAGTATTTTGGTGGATCAATAATGAAGGATTCAGTGATCCTTAGTTAATCCCTAGATATCGATTCTGTGATCTAAATTCATTTTAAGTTGATTTTTCTCAGGCTGTACTAGAGTGCTGTCCTCTGAAATCTTGGTTGTACACCTCATTTGTTATATTAATATGTATTCGCATTAAGGCTATGTCAAATGAATCAAGCAATTTAAGTGACATTTGATTGCTGAGGTAGTTGTTTGGCTTGGGGTGGTTATTATTTCCTTCTAATCATAATAATGAATTTGCTATGAAGCTTCATCTTTTTATGGTTCAAACAAGGTATAGAGCTTCCAAGAGTTATGTTGCAATTTCTTGTTGCCAGTGTCTGTCAACCATAAATAATTGTGACTGTCTTGATTTTTTTTTACACATCTAGATAGGTTGCCCAGTGGAGCAGAGAATACCAATTTAACACTATTTAGGACAGTATTGTGAAGTATGTCTTGAGCTATGAATTATCGCTCAGGAGATGCCAGTGGGAAGCTAAGTTCAAAAAGGATGTTCATAAGAATGTGTATTTCTTAAATACAGTTTCTGTGTACTGAGCAGTTGGGTACAAAATTAAAAGGTTGCATTTCTTTGTGGGCTTTTAACAGAGCAGACGTTTATCCATATGTGAGTTTGTTAGATCCTGAGTTCCTTCTAACGTTTGCCTGAAAGCAATTAAGTAAGAATGAAATAGTTTAAAAAAATTAAGTATAGGATCCCAAAATGTGGAATAATCAAACTGGTTTTTATAATGGGAAAAATACTGACTCGGATTAAAGCCAAAACTGATTAAGTTTGGGGGAATCTGGAAGAAGGTTGGACACTGACTTCCAGAAAACTTGTGCACTTTACAAATTGTGGGTCTCTGACATGTCTTGAAATGGGCCCTTAAGTTATACAAGTCCTTCTCAAAATAGCTTTCAAGGTCATAGTTGCCTCACAACGCTGCTATAGTCAAGTATGCTGAAGCCAAAAGCTTTAATTCCTAACGGTGAGTTACCAGTTACCCTAAGTTACCTGTACCATGAGTACAGTTGAATTAATGCTCTCTTTAGGTCCTTAGAAGAGGCAATAAAAAAAAAAAAAAAGAAGGATTTTGCTTTACATGCCTTTAAGATATTATATAATTGGATTTCATTAATTTGTAATGCCCTGAGGCATAGTAGGTACCTTATGGAGCAGATAAGAAAACTCACTTCTTCATCCTTGCTATCCACAGTGAGTCTACATCTTGATTACGATGCTGGAACAAGAATGGCAGCAAACGTAGTTATGGGGGTAACAGTGAGGCTGGAGGTGACAGTTGCAGCCATAGGTATGCAGGTTGGTCCTGATCCAGCACTAGCATTAAGTGGATATGGTTTACCCCACCATTTGAGTGGATTTTAATAAAACCATGTAGAGATTCTTGTCCATGCGTGTTTAAAACCATCAGACTTTTCTTTATGGGCAGTATCTATGATAGGGATTTTGAGCAGCACCTCAAGACTAATTGACTGGTAAAGGGATACAAAGTGCCTACTTCAGAAACTTACCCATTTGAAGCTATTTAAAATTTGGCCTCTGTAAGTTTTATTTTGCTTATTTAGTCAATTGAAACAGACAGCCACCTGCACCGAAAATAGCTGGAATTTTTTCTTGGAGACATTACATTTACAGAATTTATCAGTCTAGTTTATGTTGCTGCTGTTACAGTTAGTGAAGTGTTAGGTACATACGAGGAAATAGGTTACTTAGATATACCTTTGGAATGTGAAACGTACTATTTAAAAATAGTTTGTCTCATTTATATTTTACATGATAGCCACAGTATCATTATTCAGATTGGACTGTCTTGCTTCAGGGAGATATTATGAACATCTGAGCTGTTGTTTGTTATATGCATATAATTTATACTCCCATCTTGTGTCACATTATCTGCTTGATCATGTAAAGTCACCAGATTTCAAGAACTATTTAAGATATTCTCTTTCCTGCCCCTAAAATCAGTAGATGCAGTTGCCTAGAGTGAATCTATCACTGTCTGTTGTTTATCTGCTGCTTGGAGCCTGAAGCTGTGCTATGCGTTAGTTGAAAAAGCTCCATAGGACCTGACCTGAAACTCAGGCAATTCATTGAAAGCCTTTCCAGTGACTTTGGAGAAAGCTCAGAAAATACTAAGCATGGTGGAAAATAACCAAATTTGGGAAAAAAAAAACCAAACCAAAACAAAACAAACCACACCCCAAAACCCAAACTCCCATAGTCAAGCACTAACTAGAAAGCTCAGTCTGGGATACCAGAATCCAGCAGAAGTTAAGAAACTGATGCTTATGTATATGGACATGGATTCCACTGTTGGGAAATGAAAGTGTGGTAAGAGAAATCAAATGGTCTGGGGCAGTCAGGAAAGCCACAGCAGTCTAAGACATAACTTTTTGTTCACCGTTGCCCACTAGACATCTGCTAAGCATTGCTTGTTTAGTCTGATTGAAGAAAACCTTGGAATGATATTTGGCTATGTATTTTCATATATGTGTAAATATAATGAAAAAAAAAATTAATTGCTTTTTGTCCCACTTCCCGCTTTTGTGTAGTCATTCGCTGGCTCTTTGAAGTCAGCCTTGAGACCCAATACTCCTACTAGGGAAGTATAGTAAGCTACAGGTTATTATTGTTGAAAGAGAACCACAAAAAGTGAAGTGAAATTAAATTTCATGGAGATTGGTTCTAGAAATTCAGCATCTTAGGCTATAAGTTCAAATCAGTCTCATGTGTTATCAGTTTGCATTCTGTTGGTTCAGTTAAGTTTTCACCAAATTTGTTTTTGAAAAGGGAATAAAGAAAAATGTTTAGATAATTGGTGTCTCATCTTGAGAAACCCACGTCTGAGCCTGTGAGAGAAAATGCGATGTCGCATGTTCTTGACTGGAAGAGCATAGTGTTTACTTTAGTTCTGGATCTGATGTCTTGGCATAAAAAGAACTCACTATCATGCCAAGGAGAACAGTAATGAAATGAATTGCCTTTCAAATCACGTCTGGTTTTGAAGAGATGGAGATCACACTCTGTTTTTAGATGTTGTGCAGACCTCTAATACTCTGGCAGTGTCACTGTCTCACCAAGTAGATTTTTTTGTAAATTCTCTGAACCTACTCAAATCCATTACTAAAATATCTCGCTTTGCTTTCACACCTGAAGCCAAACATCCTTCAACGTTTCATGAAGTTACAGATGATTGAGCCTAGAGTGCATTTTCTCAGTCACCAGAGGCAATTTTGTGCTGGCTTCAAGAGGAATAGGGAACAAGGCATGTTCAGGGACACCTGCCTGTCAGTGTGTATGTTATGGGAGGATATCTATCTGTTCTGCTCTACTCATTGCAGACTCTAACAACGTTTGAATCCCAAATGTTCCTGGCAGGTGTTAATGTTGCGCTGTTCTGGTTTTTTTTAATCCCACTAACTCTTCACTGTGTAAAATCCTAGACCATTTAATAGTTTCAACATTTAGTTGTGGACTTTACGTTGGATTTTAGAGATTCTGCCTCACTTCTAGTTTACAAGCAATGGTGCACAGTGGTGAGATGGGATGTGGCAGCTCTGAACCTCTCTCTGGGGAAGGAGGAATGCTGTTCCTACTCAAAGGTTGGATTTGCAGGTGGTGAAGCAATGAGGAACTTAGGGTCTGATTGCTGATGTTTGCATGATGAGCAGAAGACAGGGATGCTGATTGCTGATGCTGATCCACCTGGCTCTCCTGCACCTGCACAAGAGCACTGGATTGAGCAATTTTTAATGACTCACTGACAGTTGTTGCTTCACTGGGGCAGCAGCACATTATTTAGTAGGTTCCACTCTTCATTCTGCTGCACAGGAAGGTATTTAGGGTGCTCAGTGTTTTCCATAGCAATGAAGGGTCACTAAGATTCTTACTACATTCTGGTATCTGAAATGTAGCTCCCGGTTGAGCCAGTTAGTGGAAAGAGCTTCCTTTACTGCCTGGTATGGCTGTGCACATGCTGCATTTGGGTATAGTTCTTCAGTTTTCCTTTCTGGGTAGTAAAGAAGTTTAAAAATGTAGGCAGCAGAAGACCAAGAAGGTGATTCTACAAATCCCCCAGACTTACTGCGTGACATGCACGTCCCATGCCTGAAGCTGCCTTTGACTCTCACTCACTTTGCTGACCAATATTTGTAGCCATGTTTATTCTATCCATCCCAGCTTGCCATTCAGTGTGACTAAGCTCCTTGAATCCTAAGGTAGGATTTACTACTGCAGTCCCAATTTAAGCTTGTGAAACCTCTCCTTTTGGGGGCCACTTTTGTCTGGGCATCTTTTACCATGCACAGAGGAACAGCAGGCAGAATAGATGTAATCTGAGGACACATCAGCTCTTTAGTGCAAAATGCACGTATACGAGAGCTAGGACAAACGTGCTGCATGGCAACACATTGTATTTACGTACAACATATGTATTTATATGTACATATGTATAAGCACAACATAATGTATTTAGCATTAGTATGCTCATCATCACCAAGAAGACACGAAAGTGTTTCTGGTGGCTGGGCAGGAGGGAGGGAAAGTGTTGACCTCCGCCGTCTCTTGGAAAAGGCTCATCCTCAGTCTTGCTGAGTTGCCACCTTCTGCTTTTTTGCCCCCCCCCCCCCCCCCCTTTTTTTTTTCTCTTATAGTTTTATGTATTTTCATGTCAGTATTTTTCGGTTGAGTAGCTAATGATTATCAACTCAATAATTGCACTTTGGTCTTTTTACTCATCTTGTGGGGCTATAGCTTATGGTTTCTATCCCGGCTCAGCCACAGTTATCTCAGTAAAGCTGGACCACTCAGGTTGCTCAGCGGTGTTGCACCAAACTAGTCCTTGGGCCACAGGTATTTGAAATCCAGCCCTAGGTTACATCTTTGGCTGAAAGAAATATCTGGGTAGTTAGCTGTCTGGCTGGGTGTGTCCTGTGCTCCTTCTGTCCTTGGGCAGAGCACCTTTCTGTCATGTCATTAAAATATCTCCAAGAAATTGAGATTCTGTTCTCAAGTGTTTGGTTCCTTATTCTGGAATAACCAAAACTACCTGGAAATGAGACAGTGTTGAGAAGGCTGGAGATGGCTGTGCAGAGTCCAAGCATCAGTGGAAGGTGCACAAAGGCTGGGTGAGAGCGGAATTAGAAAGGCTTAAGCAAAACCAGCAGCTTTGCTTGTGGTCGACCTGTCTAACTTCTCACTTTCTTTCTTTGTGAAATGGGTTTACTAATATATATTACAGAGTAGACAGTGAGGATTATGTGATTAATGTTTTGCATGGTATTTTGTGAATGCAAAGTGCCATCTATCTTCTAGATGAAGCTGTTAGGAGCAATATATAAACCTGAAGAGTAAAGATGCTGTTACAAATTTGGTATTAGCTCTCATCTTAACATTTTAATTAAAAAAAAGTAAACTTGGCTGTATATAGATTTGTCTTGTCTTCTGACAACAGTATTTAAAAAGCACAGATCTTTCTACCATGTCATGCTGCAAATTGTTTATGTTAAAATATGGGGTTCCAATCATGTAACATCTGGCTTCATTACGTTTTTCAGTCTTTCCATCGAGTTTGTATTTTTATTTTAAAATGTGAAAACTATTGCCCTCAATATAAAAATTTTGACATTTTATTTTGGGGGAGCTTTAATTTTTGACTATTCAAGGTGAATTTCTAAAACAAGTGGTGAATTTCTAAAATTTCCCCTAAAGCAAAATTTCATTTTTCAACCCTCTCCAATTCTTTGAAACATTTAGATAATTGTGACGCCAGAACTATCCTGTCTCCCTGTGGCTGACAGTTGTGTCTGTGCATGTAGGTAGAGCAGGTCCATGAGGACTGCTTTCCAAGAGGCAAGGTGCACCACTCTCAGTGTTGCTCAGCGTCAAGCAAGCCAACTGGCGCTGGAAGCAGGTTCTTGTTTATGTGCTGGCCATAAGATATTTTAAAACCAAAACAACTGAAGCCTCCTTTGTAACAGAGTGAAGGACATTCCATAAACAAATAACGGCTCATTTTTGTACACTAAGACCTAGGGAACTAGAAGCTTATTCTATGGTTATTGGATGTATTTCCTGGGTGTTATGGATATCACCAATGTGTAATTCTACTCTTGAGTACTTTCACAAAGTTCTATTTGTTCACAAATATTCCACTTACTCTGTAGGTAGATTTCTTTATACTTAAGCAGCTACTTTTAGTATTTGTATTGAAGAAAAGAAACCTTCAGAGTAATTCCATTGGGCTTGAAGATTCATAATCAGTGTGGAATATTACCACTGTGCATTATTAACCAGGTTTCTCATTGCCTTTTCTGGTTAGAGGATTTGGTTTTAAAATACTCTTTTCCATCTAGACACTTATGTCTAGAAGAGTGTTTGACAGGATTTGGTTTTTTTTTTTTTTTTGTGCTAAGGAAGGGTAAAGTGACAAGGAGATGCACACTAGAGGTGTCAGTTCATAGCATCCTGAACCTGGAATTGCTAATAAAGTCTCTTCTGTGCCTCATAGATGATATGCCAGTGCATTTCAGCTTCAAGAGGATAGAAGTACAAAGCAGTCAAGGGTACCTTCCTTATCACATAAGAAGAGAGGTTAAAAATACAAAAGAATGAGACTGTAATTCTGAATGGGAGTGTTCTATTATTCATAAAGTATTTTGTTTCTGTAGAGAATCATATTATGATATGACATTCAGACCTTATTACTCTCTTTGTTACTGTTGTGCTATGCAGCTGTTCCACATTAGGGGGCTTCTCCTCCATTTGCTTTGCAGAACAATCCCTTTTTAGTATTTATTTATATCCTTAGGGTGTGGTAAGAGAAGAAAACTTGTGCTTTCTTGGATTTTTGGCTATTTTAAAAAAATATTCATTGTTTTTTGCTGAGTCACTTAACAATGTGATTGGAGATAAGAAATTAGTGCCAGAATTGAAGTACAAAAGTCGTAGTAAAAGATATATAAAGAAAAAAAATATTTGCCTTCAGAGTGCTTATGTGCTATGCATTTATAGCACTCTTCATATGTTGTTATACCATTCTGCATTTTAATTGTGACACTTCAGGAGTAATATGAATGTTTTCCACAGCTCATTTGTATGCAGTGTAATAATTCTTACTATCTCTTCTGAACTGGTATCTCTTCGTGGGGCTTGTGTTCCAAATGGGGCACAGAAATTGCCTCTGTTATATGATGGCAATTGTAGCTTCCAATTGGTAAGGATAGTTTTTCTGCAGAAAATTCCATTTTCCGTTTTGTCTTAAGAATATTTGTTTCTCCTCAATCTGATACCGTGATTACCCACTGTATACCTGAGTAGAAATTTGGATAAATGCTTCTGAGCTATAGTGCACTGCAAATCAGCACAAAAAGTAGATAATAATCTATGGAGATGACTGATTAGATTCACTTAACAGTCCTTAAGGGGAAAAACCATATCTGAAATTTTTCTTTGTAGTGCCTATATCAGCAATTGTAGCAGTGCTAGATCCAACAAACCTGCTATTTAATGCTAGGTAGGAAACAAGACCACACTGCAAGTCTGTTAGTAGCACTGGTGAATGAAAAATAATTAGTCTTAGACATTATTTCCTTCCCTGGAAAGGCAAATGCGACTCTCTCCACATTGCATCATCTTAACAAATTCCCTATGAAGGGTCAAAGGCTGTAATGCCTGTGATTGAGCAAAGACTGGCACAGGAGGAAATAGTAGCTTCAGATTCTTCATACCACTTAGTTTTTTTGCAGAGAAAGCTTCATTTACGGTCCAACCAGTAAACTATTTGGATAAAGCAGAGCAAATCATGCATAAATGCATGATTGTGGGTACAAAGTTGTGTATATGATAGAAATAGGAAGTAATAAAAAAGGCAGTCAAGATGCTGTAAAACACAGAGCTCCTACAAGTCCTCTCTTACATATGCAAACACATAGATTATCTGTCCTAAACCCAGAGATTTTGTCACATAAGCTAACAACTGTGATCTCTATGTGACATTAAATAGCCAATATTTACAGTTTATCAGGAAGGGGGTGCATTCTTACACATGGGTTTCAAGCTTGTAAATGGCACAGCCCGTGTAATTGGCAGGTTTCAAGAGAAAGAATTTTCACGCTATACTGCAAAAGTCTAATGTTTGAAATGAAAAAGTAACTTTGTGAGCAGGTGAGAAGTGAGGTAGGAAATACAGCGTGCATTTTGGCATGGGCACTTGCACTTTTAAGTACTGCAGGTTTGTGGGGTTTTTTAATGTTCATGAGTGTTTACAGGATCAAAGTCTAAACTAGTACAGGAAGAGAAATACGCAATTTTCCGAGTCCTTATGATCTCTTTTAATAGCTCTCATCCCTGATGAGTGCAGGGATTTACATAACAGAGACAAATATACAAGAATCTCTGAATAAGAGCACAATATCCCCAGTCTCCAGCCCTGTGAGATCTCCATTTCAAAATAATAGATGCTAGACAAAACAAGATTTTACTGCATGCGGTGGGGCCACAAGACCCTTGTTGTTTGCCACAATGTTTAATTTGTTTCTTTCCATCTCCTTGGCTGATAATTGGAATACTCAACCTATGACTTTTAATAAGCTGCCAGTCCCAAGGTTAATAATAGACTGAAGTTCTGTAGACACTTTAACTTCTTGTATTTGGAATAAATAGTCTTCAATAGAAAATGTAGATCAAGACCTCAGAAATCAAATTGACTAATTTTAGAAAGAAAGGAGAGCAACAGAGACTGTTATTTACAATTACTGTTTCTCTTTGCACATTTTATCTCTGTTTCTTTTTGTTAGATAAATGCCTATGCAGACAGATACATTTATCAATCTAGACATGTATGTGGTTCCTACAAATATATCTGCCATTCGGCTTGCTTGCTTGTGCTCTCTCTCTCCCCTAAGCTTTATATCCTGGTGATTCAAAATGTAGCTAGGCATCAATGGTAACATTGTAACTTTAACATTTTGGGGGTTTTAAATGTAATTATTTTCTAAAATTAAAATTATGGTCTGTGACAAAAAAACTGGGAAGAAAATCGCAGCCTGTTTCAAAATTTCATGAAACTTTAAATGATGACCCAAGTTCTCAATACTTTGGTGTAAATCAGAAGCTAAGACTTATAGAAATGTGTTGTGGGAAGGATAGGAACAGAAAGAAAGCCTGTTAGTGTTGTTACTAGTCCACTCTTGCATGAAAATGTTTGAACAGGAATTATAAATTAGGAAATTAAAATGTTGCAAGATTATTTCGTACTCAAGCAAAAGCCAGCCATGATTTTTTTTTCTTTTCAATTATTACATTTAACATGTAGCTTACATTCCTGAACTTTTACAGAGTTGACCATTAATAAACTGACTATTAATAAGACTCAGAAGGCTGTCTGATTTCCAGAAGACTAGAGCAAATCTAATGTGCCACTATTTAAAAATTGTAAATTTGACTTCTATAACAAAATAACAGAGCAATTGATTTAATTAATAATGATGAAGAAATGAAAAGCAGATAATGCTTATCACTGTAAGTTTGCAGCTAATGGTTCGTATGAGACTGGCTGGGTAGACTTCTTAAATTTGATTCCAAGTTGTGCTGGTAAAGCTGATCATACTGGTGTAAGATTTCCATGTACCCTTCAACTTGGTATCACTTGTCACTTTTAGTATTTTTATCAGTGGTCAGGATGAAAGCACTGGACTGTTAATATTCAACTTTGCAGATGTTGTAAACCAGAGTGAGACAAGTAACAGAGAGGATAGCTTGCTAACACTGAGCAACCTGGACACAACACCTAATCTAAGTGTTAGAAATTAGGACCTCCTCCCAGAATTGGTACTGCCTCTCTAGCTCAAACTATGTACTTGGCTGCTCATGTGGTACACTAGACTGTAACTCAGCACAAGTTCCTGACACTGCCACCATTTTTTGCTTTCTGCTTTCCTCTGTTGCCCCACTACAGTTTGCAGAAGACAGGAATTGATGGCTTTGCCACTCGCCTGGAGTCTGTCAGGTCTGGATCTGCGGGTCTTTAAAAGCCAGAGGCAGATTTTCCTTCCAAAAGCAGTCCTAGTGATGAAGCCAGGAACCAGGCTGAGTACCCTTATAACCATGCATTTTCTGGGGTAAGCTGAAATCTTTGTTCTGTTCTTGAAGGAAACTTAACTATATCACCCCCGTGCATGCACACACCTTGTAGTTACCCAGCCCTTTATTTCACATGGGTCAGCCCTAGTCCCTGGCAGTCATCTAGACTGAAAAGCAGCAGATAATTCCAGGAGGCAATTTATCCTGGTTACCTGAGACAGCTGCCATAGGACAGGAAAATTGCATTCTAGAGAAGTCTTTCTCTTTCCCCTAAGGACAGGTTTAAACTAGATTTAAACACATTTAAACTACCCTAATATTTAGATGACTAAAGTTAGGTGAAGTGAGCCCAAGGTATAGCAAGAAATGAGTGGGGGATTTTATGACTCTCATGCTATCATATTTAAGGCCCAGGGATAATTTTCCCTTGGCTCACCCCACAGCATCTCTTGGATTCAAGAACAGAAGAAATTTTTCTTTTTTAGTGTCTTGAGAACTTTTGTCTGCAGGAAACTGCCTAGGCTGGTTACTACATTTTTAAACAATTGCTCTCAGTTCCTTCCCCTGCCCTCACTAATAGAAATAGGTTTGCCATTCCAAGTGCTGCTAGGCAAGACTTGCAGTAGCTCTTGACCATCTCACTGACTGCGAGAACAACATTATCTGAGAATCTACATTGCCCAAATCCTTAGATGCCCATAACAATTCCTAAAGAATATTACTCAACAGGGACGTCTAAAGAAGACATAAAAGATAGTTTGCTTACTCCTAAAGTTGTGTGTTGCTTTCAAGTAGTGTCTAAAATTCACTGACAGGTAACAGGTTTTAGGATTAACTATTGGAACCCTGAAGAAATGGCAAAGAAACCTGTTTTTATTCTAATCATGGTTAGGCACCTGGCTACTTGAAATGCCTGCCCACATACATGCGGCTTTACTCCAGAGTAACTGCTAGTCGTGGTAGAGGTATTGCACATGTTTATGTGTTTGTATCATCAGAATCACAGTGAGTATGATCCAAATAAAGAAATAACTAAGAAGGTTTTGATGGGGAACTGTGCTTGCAAGTTAAAATTTTCTCTCTGTTCTGATCCCCATGCAATTTATTCTAAAGTCATTATGTAAAGAAACAGCAGGCTTTCCATCAGAAAGGTGACTGTGAGGAGCATTCATTGCAGTAGCAGGAAGAGTAGTGACACCAAGGGTATTTGCCTGCCCTCCTCTTTTCCTCCCATGGAGAGCAGGAGCAAGCATGCCTATGACTGGTTCCTACCTTACACCACTTCAAAGAAGATTCTTCGAATGTCTCTTACACAAGTCTTCTGTAGAAAGTTAAATATGCAGATAAAAGTTAACTGAGTGCACTGTGTAACACAGGATACTGGACTCTGGTGTTTATTCTCTAAACCCAGAAGCCCCTGGGAAGTAGCAGCTGATGCAAGTGGAGCACTGGCAGCCAAACCAGAAAAGCCCTGACCACTCTTACGGGCAGCGTTGGGCCATGCTGGATGGATGCACGGCCTCTGGCGTGGCAGGCTTTGGGGAACTCCTGACTGCTGCCCTTTTGTTAACAGTCTTCAGAGCCTCTCTGAATGGGACAGTTTAGAGTCTTGCAAGATGGCACTGTGGAGTGGTGTTTTAATTCCTTTTGTCGTCAACTTTCTGCCAGTCTCACATGAGCTGCGTTTCTTGCATCAGTGGGGAGCTGCAAGGATGAACTGCTGTTGTGGGACAGCAAGTGACCTCTACTTCTGTGTAACAGGAAAAGAGCAAGGAGGGAGAGGGTGATTCACAGGTTTGCAAATCAAAGGCTGTGGCAAAATGGAGACTCAGTAACCCTACATATGGAGGGTGGGGTGTCCGCAGCAGCATGTGGGGGGTTTCAAAACCTCATTGCTAAACAGTAAGTTTCTTTTCTTGAACACAAGCTAAGTCCCTTCTATTCACTGAGGATGGATAGTGCGTGCTTGCACAGCTACTGCAGATCAGCTGGTATGTGCTAGCTTTGTACCCCCAGCAGTCATTCCAGCCATATGAGATTGTAATTACTTGCTGTTTGTATGTTACAGAATTCAAATAATGAGCAAATATTGTATGGGTCAGGCTATAAGCTTTTTTTAAAAATCGTGTTTAGTCAGTCCTTGATGCTCGGTAGTCAGGCAATCCAAGTAGCAGTCAGGCAGAGAGGTGGCAAGTTATGCTGCCCTAGAGCCATGTAGACTTATGTGAAAATGTCCTACTTATGCAAATGGATCATAAAAAAGGACAGAGTCTGGCCTCCGGCACATTTAATAGCATTCTTAGACTTTGCCAGGCAAGTGTTGCTTCCTGCCTCATGCTTTTGATAGATGGAAAGTTACTGCTAATGCATTTTTAACTCTGAGTATTGTAGTGAAAATGTCACTGACTGAAATGCATTCTCTCTTCCACACATGTTGGCTCCCTTAACATGTCAAATGCCGCTAAGTAGATAAAAGGTGTGTCTGCAATGAGATGAATCTACTTGTATCGTCCTGCTTATGGACTCCGTTCTTTTAGTGTCTAGCATTTCTGGTACCAAGTGATCCATCATGATGCAGATCCTGAGTTGTGCCAGAGCTCAGCTTGGCTCTTTGAGGGCCAGAGGCAACAAAGATTAAAGTTTGAAAACAACATGACTCCAGGCTGTGGTGCTTTGGCTCTCCAGACTTTTCCAAATTACACAGTGCAACAGTGAACCTGTCCGGACTTGGGGATGGCTCGGCAACAGCACAGTAATGCACGTACCCAGCAGCAGCCTTTAGATAGACCTCTACTGCCTGGGGAACACTCTGAGCTTCCTGCGGCGCTGCCCAGCGTGGGTTAGAGCTGCGTCTGTGACACCAGCAGCGTGGCCATGGGACCGCTTAGCCACATCAGTGCCACATTGTATGGCGGAATTTGGGCAGGTGTTCAGGGCAAGCACCCCTCTCCACTCCCGTGCCGGAGGTTTGTGTGGCCTCCCAGGGCCCCGTGTGCTCAGGGAGCTTGAGCTGTCATCTGTTTGCTCCCCGTCGAGCTCAAGCTGGGTGTGAGCGAGTGCCTGTGATCCATGTCTGTGTGCTTTCCTCTGTGTTGCGTGTGCTCTGCTAGGTGTGCCTGACTTTATAAAAACGTGGGCCTTGTTATTCAAAGTAAACAGATGTGCTTCTAAATGCATTTCCTATTAAAGATCTCCATGGGGATTATTTAAGAACCTACCCATCAAAGCCCTGTTTACCTCCTTTCTTGGGCAAATGTTACAGTTGATTTTTCTGCATACCAACCATGTGGTGTATTTTCTGCAGTCTGCCCTTTTTCTGCTTAAGTCCTCACTTGTGTATCACTTATGAAAATGTTTCATTTATGAAAATAAGGCCCTCGCATCCCTGGTTTAGGGCAGACATTGTTCTGCAGACATTCCCGGATCCGCAGCACTACCTGCTTTTGATTTAGCTGGAGCAGAGCCTGTCTAATCTACTGGGTTCTGCTGTCACGCAGGGGCCTTGTGAGGAGCAACTGTGGGGAAAGAAGGCGGCTGATGTGTAAATATTCAAACTTAAGCATTCACTGAAGCATTTTCTTGACTCAGAGCCCTCAAATCTCGGAATATGTGATCTGTATGCTGAAGCTGTGCCAACCAAATATTTACTATTACTCTGCTGCTTCTCAGAAAATGTAGAGAATTCACACATATTACAAAAAGTCGCATTTTTGGAACAGTCGTCACTGAAAGACATGCTCTATTAGTAAAGTGGTATGTTTTGCACTGTTATAATTAGGGTTCAGCTCAGAGAACATTTTCAGTAGCCTCATGTTGTTTGAATATTCACTTATGAAGAATATTCTGAGCTAAACTCAGCTTTAATATGAACTTTCATGAAAACACACTTCAAGATGTCACTATTTTAAAGTTAAAATAATTTGCCTTTCTAGTTACTGATTTCAAATATCTTCCCTTCTGCTCTTCTAGCATCCTTTGTTTAGGCATAAAATGCAGAGTGACATATTTCTGGCAATATTACCTGATGTAAATAGCTAAACTTTGGTACTGATTTGCTTTCTTGCACTCTTAAAATGAGTCCACATGGATAGAGTTTACATTGCAAACACTACTGGGTTTTTCAGTCATCTACAGCCTGTTTTGCTGAGTTAAATTATGACAGATTTTTAGCACAGTTTCCTTAGGAAGTGGCATTTATATGCTTGTGCTATATATCTCTGTTTTGAACATGTGTTTTATTTCTTCTCCTTCTGTGTTCCTATCCCCTGTCTGCCCTGCATGGTTTTCGAGCAGGGACTAGTTCTTACTTCGTCTGTGTAGGACCTAGCACCTTGCCTCTAGTTTTGCTTTTGGAGCCTGAAGGGATTGGTATTTTATAGTGCAGATAAAAAAATAACTAATGTGGATAACGAACCATCTTGTGCACCTTCAAACCAAGGGAAAAACTGGATTCAGATCCAAGCATCCCCTGAAGCCTGCCCATGCTTTGAACCTGTTAACCAACTTTGACAGGGAAGTGGTCTGAAGTGGTGAGAAGGGAAGGGAGATATTATGTTCTCAGAGGTTCCCTGGTAACTGGATGGAGATGTTTGGGTGCAGGAGGCAGGCTCCGACTGTCCTCCCTCATTTCCCCTGTTCTTCTGAGGTCTTGAAGCCACAGCAATAGTGTGGACCAGCACAGAGGAGAATCGAGTCAGTGTTTGCAACCTCCTGCACAGCAAACGCCAACAGTCATGGAAATGCAATGCAGAGGAACCAGCCTGCTCCTGTTCAAGTCCTGCTCAAATTTGCTAATAGACCAAATTGGGGGGAATTCTTTCTCACTGTGAGGACAAAGATAATTTTAGTAATCTTTAAAGCAAGTCCTTGTTTCCTTGGCATGTAATTCCACAATAATTGGTACTTTGGAGGAGGGTCTAACCTTTAAGTGAAACCGAGCCTGTAGTAATTTTTAGGAGCAGTGCATACCCACTGAATTGTGAAAAATACAGGGATTACTATATAGGTCTTAAACCTTAGGGAAACACTTTGGAGTTGTATAGGGAGCTTAATCTAATCTAAAGGGTGAGCATGGTTCTAAATGTATTTTCTAGTGAGCTCTGTACTCCTAGAAGAGTAGAGAAAATTGCTTGACCAGCTAATGGGATTAGCCAACCACATTCAAAGGGTTACAGTCCACTCTGGAGTAGCTAATCGAGTAAGATGGATATTTCTAATATTCATTGCTTTAATTTTTATGTTTTATTAAGTATGAAAGGCTCAATGGCTGCTTGGAAGAGAGCTGGAAGGTCTCCTGAGGAAGGGGTTGTTTAGGGTATAATAAACTAGAAAGAGAGGGAAAAGAGGCAGTGAAATAAATGTCTTGAGAGCTTCTACCATGCTAGGGGTGTTTGTGCATGTACACATATTACTCAACTAGACGATAGTATCTTACCACGATGGTGTCATCAAAGGAGGAGGCAACTGTGACTTAAGAAGCTAGAATAAAAGATTATGGAAATAGTAGTTGTTATTGGAATTATCTCAAAATAAAACTGCTTTTCCCTATTTGCAACTGTTGTAGTGCTTGGAAGAAGATGCCAAGTACACAAACTGAGTCTTCTAGCATATGATTCCAGCAGTGTTAGGAGTAGCAGGCTGGTCTTCCCTGCCCCTTCTTCCTGTCCACCATGTCTTCTCTATGACCTTTGTGTCTGAACAAAGTGGAGGTGTAAGTCTGTCTCTGTGTTCTCATTGCCTCTGCATGAGTGTCGGCTCACAGTGTAGGTGATGGTGTCAATATTTCTCTGCAGGGC
The DNA here is from genome assembly GCF_031877795.1 of Strix aluco. Classification (NCBI taxonomy): domain Eukaryota; kingdom Metazoa; phylum Chordata; class Aves; order Strigiformes; family Strigidae; genus Strix; species Strix aluco. Next base: position 4,446,622 of record NC_133941.1, on the reverse strand, counting down.
ATGGGACTGAGATTGTCAAGCTGCCTAGATTGTATGGAACCAGCTAAAGACTGGTCCTGACTCAGCCAGACTGTATGACAGTCATTGATATCAGACTGATATCAAGTCCTGAGCTGTCAGACCTCCAGTCTGAATTATTTTAAGTCTTTTTACAGTTCAGTAAGCTGTCACGGTTAACACCCATTTGTACAGGACCAGCTGTAAGTGGAGAGAAGAAATCCCTATATACAAAATGTTTCTCTGTCCTGACAGCAGTACCCGAGGGGAATCAACCTTACCCACGTGTGCGGTGGGGATGGCCAGAGCTGTGGAAGTCATGGCAGGCCTGCAGGGCAAGAGGACTTCCTTGCAATTAGCTGTCTCTGTGCCTTCCCAAAGCTTTTGGGTAGGAAAACACCTGTGGCTGACTGAGCCAGAGCGCTGTGCATGCACTGAGGCACTTCTCGCTCAGTGCTGAACAAGGAAGGCTCCCCATGAGGGAGAGGGCAGATAAAAATGTACATTTGGTAACATCTCCAATGGAACATTATCCAACTAAGAATCAAAACAAGCATGCTACAAGCCTTAGGAAAAAAGAAAACAGTTTTGAACAAAATGCGTAAGATACTGTTAGCCATAAAGGCATAAATTGTCACCCAGATAATGAACAATAGAAGTTTCCAAAGATAGTGGGGAATTAACCCCATTAACCTGAAAGGGGCAAAAAAAAGCTCATGTGTCAATAAATATTTACTCTCCTTCTGGTATTTGAAAGTGTTCTTATTTGCACAGCCAATTGAAAGCTTTTCTATGGGGATTTTGTAGAAGTAATATTAATATTAACTTTGTGTCTTTGTTGCTTTATTTTATTTCTTTGAAACAAGTAGTAAATTCACCATTGCAAAATTGGGATTTTTTTTTTTTCAGTTGTAAAATTTATCTCAGCTCATTTGTCATGAAAATTTGCCCCTTAGGACTAGTTTGAACAGTATCCCAGGTGTTTAATGTTGTTCACCTAATGAAGGCACAACTCATGAAAACAACTATTGAACTGTGGTACACTTCATGAATACTGAGGAGGCATTCAAATTTAAAATGCATGTAGTAGTAACTGGGTCTATAAACTGCTGCTCCTGAAACCTCAATGCTCTATGCATATTTCTCCATATGAACATTTTTCACTTGCATGTTTTTCTATTTTCAAAGACAGTTTGTATGTCTCCATTTAGCTTCATCAAGCCGGAGAGAGTACAGTTATAATTAGTTTGGCCATGGAGGGTTTGGCAGATTTTTTGTGAAATACTCTAGTTCATAACATGCCTTACTAGTCACATTTCTGTCCTCTTAAATAAGAGGAGATGGATCATAGTGGGATGCAAATAATGTAGGAGAAGAGGTAAAGAGCAGAGAAAGAAGGCTTTTATATCCAGGTGTTGGGGCCTGCTGCACATTACACATTGTTAAAAGAGCACATTATATGAAGATGAGGCATGAATATGGGTGGATTAGGAGAAACGTACTGAAATGTGTCAAAAAGCAGATTTTTTTAAAAAGAAAAAAAAGCCTGACCCAGCTGCACCCCTGAGAGCGGAAGGAAACCAAATCAAGGGATCTGCCTAGACACCGAGCACTGTGCTGTCAGCCCATCCCTGCAGGAACAGCTTCTGCCCAGGCAGAAGAGCAGTAGGATCTCCTGCACAAATGGGCTGTCGAGATGCTCCAGCAAAGCTGGAGGGTCTGGAAAGAGAGTCTGCCTGGTGCGCATACCCGAAAGATGTCTTGGGGAGAAGCTGCTGTTGAAATGAGATGTCACCCTTACTACAGGAGAGCTGCAGCTCTGTCACTCAGCCTAAAAAAGCAGTATGTATTCTGAGTTACTGAAATGAAATAGATGTGGTTGTCTGCCACCCTGATGACAAACCCACTTTTTTTTTTTTTTTCCCCAAGCTTCATTTTGCAATGCCTGGCCCACAGGCGGGGAGGGGAGGGGGAGGGGGGCGGGATTCTGCTCTCCTCACTGAGCTGATGTTGCTTAGCTCTGCTAAAAACACATATCAGCATTTGCCAGACGCAAATCATTGTTCTTGACAGATTATGCAACTTGGATTATAAAAATCCAACATTTTTCTCTTTCCTCTCTGTCTGAAATTTAAACCAGAAATTTGCAACTTGCCAACATAGTGGGAAGCATTAGTGTTCTCATTTGATTCTCAGAATTGTTAAAATTAAGCATGTTTGCAAATTTAGTCTGGCCAGAAAATAAGAGTTCTGTTCTGGGAAAAAATGGTTGATGTCCTGCTATTTGTTGTTACTGAAATGGCTGTTGAATTTCTCATTAAAAATCACTGTGAGCATGTAACACATCACAGAATAGTCAGGATACTCATAACAGGAGACAGATCTCTGTGCAGAATTACCATGCTTCAAATGAATGCTCAAATCCCCATATTGTTGCCTGATCTTTAGACTCTGGAATCTTTTGTAATTATTATTTTTAATTTTTTTAAAAACAGGAATTGTCTTGTAACCCTGAAAAATCTTTTTTTCGTATAGCAATATTGCCTGTGAATAAACACTAACTACAGAAGAAAAATAAAAAAGAATGCCAGATAGCTCTACTTTTCAACTTTTGCTATATCCCAAAATAGCTCCAGACCTCATTCTGTTCTGAGATCTGCAGTGCACATCTCTGCTCCGATACGCTGCTCTCTCTGTATGTCCTGTATTTTTAGTGAAATCCATGGTGAGTTCAGAGTACGTGGGACTGCAGAATCGTCGATCTTCCTTGCTGACCTGAGACAAGGTGGTATTTTTTCTGTTTGAAATGGACACGCTGCTGCGATATTAAAAAATGACTGTGAAAAATTTCATTCTTTTGCAGTCTGGTAGTCAGTGTTTTGCATTTAGCCCTTTTTATTTCCACCTGAAGAGCAAAGATGAACTCCTGATGGTGGATTTTTTTTTTTTTTTTTAATTTTTGGTTTTCTATTGAGGCCACCATGTATGAACACTGTAGATGCAATACATTGCGTCACCCCTGCCATGATCCTTGTGGCTGAGATGCAAGCAGATTTTTATTTAAGGAGTCCAAACTACCAGATTTTAGATCCTTTGGGCCGCTGTAAGGGTTTTGTGCCATGTGTTGCAATGGTGAAATGTGAAATGGAGTGTTGGTGAAGAAGTCTTACTTGGAGATCAAATTTCTTACCTGTTGTGCTTGAAAGTCAGACACTTAACATCATTTTAATGCAGGTTTTTGTGTCTGAATTAATATAATAAATGTCAGTATTGAATAGCATAAGGTCACATTTTACTACTTTGACCAGAAGTGTAATCTTCCGAGATTCGGTTTTATTACTATTATAACAGTCATACTGGATAAGGTCACCAATATTTCTTTCAATATGAAGAAATATATGAAAGCATAGTTTATACCAACTTTATTCTCTGCAATGTGGATTTGTGCTATGAGGTGTATTGACAAAGGTCTACCTTGGATATATTTGCATGTAACTCCAGAGCTGGTGTAATAGTGTGTTGGTTATGCTCATTAGGGCCTTAGTCATTGCAAACAAATGAACCTTTGAGGTTTGTACTCTACTACTTCTAAAGGAAAAGGGCATTTTCTTCAGCAGTGTAGATATTTAGTCTAAAAGGCGCAGCTATACACAGCACAGCATGATGAAAATGATCTAGCTTTTGCATACATACACTTTGGTTGAACAACAGTCACCAGCAGTGCCAGATTTCAAAGGTAAATACATCAAGCATATGTATCAAAACCTGTGTGCACCCTGTCTGCTTATAAACAGATAGACTGCACCGATCTTTAAAGCTGAAGTAATTGGACACCTACCTGCATATTTACATTGCCTGACATGGTGTTACAACTGCCTTTTTTTGTGGCTTCCAAACTGCATTTGTAAAAGAGGCAATAGATACCCTTGATTTTTCTTTTGAGTGAGGGGCTGTGCTCCATGTGAGGCCATCTCTGTTGCCCTCTGTTGAAACTCTAGCACTAATGATTTTCTTCTGGTTGGGATTTCTCCTCGTTTGTTTTATAAAGAATTCTTTATGAATTTTTATTATGTGAGGATGAAATGCTACTCAACTTATTAACTTGTATACCTTACTTCCTTAGAGAAAAGTCTCCAGTTTTTGTGAAAAAAATACAGGGATTAAAAGGTTTTGCAACATCCAGTGCTGTACTAAATTATGTAAGGCAAAAATATTAAATAATAATATACACCTTATTGCACACAGCCTGTTTGGGGATTATATGGAGTAGGATGGATGGATCCCAGGGTCCTTTCCTCTCTACTTTTTTGTTGGGCATTTTTACACATTCTTTTTGCTAAAAAAGTTGTTATCTTGGAAAACTTTTTTGCTTTTTTTCATCTCAAGGGTTAGCATTTCTGTATATTAAAACTGTTTTGTAAAGCTGAAGTCCCCAAACTGTTTCTGCTTTGTGCAGGTTTGTGTGCAAAACAAACAATATCAGTGAGCCATTCCCACCGTCAGACAAGATCTTTAGCTGTTGCAGAAAATTTGTGTGCCCATGCCAAAGAAACGGGGTTTCAAATCTTGCTTCACAGCTCTAGAGGGGCTTGTTCTGTGCGTGCATCTATTTCTGTACTTAAAGATATGTAATGTAGTATGTTAGATTTTTTGATTGCATTTTCCCAGTGCCATGATTTGAGCTGTGAGATGGCCCCCGAGCACTGGGAGGATGCACTAGGGCACCGGTAGGGCATAACACACGAAGTGAGGGCTGCGTTCCTGCCTTGCTGCATCCTCCTGCCTGCAGCGGAGCTGGTGTGTGCTGCTGGCCGCCCGTGCCTCCGCTCCTGGGACACGGCCTCCTCCGTGTCAGCAGCACAACCAGCCATGCTTGGTGTTTTCCTTGCATCTGCCCAAGGCAGAGTGAGTGATCCAGATGCGCTATCACCTACACAGATATGCTGTGGGAGAAGGGGGCTGCAAATGTCCCAGGTGCTCAGCCCAACCTCTTGTCCATCAGTTTAAGCCATGTTTCAGAAAAACATTTTGAAATCCTTCTGCTTGAGGAAACTGAATCAAGGTAAAAGCGTTTTCTTGGCATCTGCTTCCACAATGTTTTACTTGTCATTATGTGCAGATGTATTCTCTTGCATTGCGTTTGCCATTGTGGGAACATTTTGTTCTCTGATGTATTCAAAATGATGTTAAATGGCTTTAGCCTTCACCTCTTGGGACTCATTTCTGGAAAATCTTTATAACATGAAAACAGAGAAAGTGAGTATGTACGTGCAGGCATGTAAGCTAAACCTCCAAGAGAGAATTCTCTGGTTGTTGGTAAGTTTTGTGGGTTTTTTGATAGATCACTGGCAGTCTCAGAAATGTCATCTTCTAAAACACAACAGTTGTGCGACTACGTGAGTTAAGGTGAGAAAATAATTTTTGAAATGGTATTTTAAGATGTTCAGTACTCTAGTAATCTCTTCTGCTTTGCTAAAACTGATTTACTTTTGTCCTGTAGGTTGTCCTAGAGCATACTTGGAGAGATTGTAGATGTTTTGATATCAGAGTTCTGAACCAGGAAACACACTTGGAGTTTCAATGCACGTACACATCCATATATCTATAGCTTACACAAGTTTAAAGGAAATCAATTAACAGTTGACTATTGCAGAGCAATGGCGATAGCATCTCGAATTGTGGATAGTTTTCTAAGTCTGAGCAAGTCTTTGGAATTTTCCAGTACTTGTTGAGGTCAAAATTACTGGGAGAGGAGGAAGCTCCTCCTTGCAGGATTTCATTATTCCAGGATTTCAGTGAGTGTAGATAAAAATGCAGAGTGTGTAATTAAAAAGAGCGGAGGGGTTATTTAATGTTTCCAAATCTAAGATCTGTAAAACAGAGTTGCTGACAAAGTGTTTTGTAAGTGGGCAGCATGGCTTTGAGCTCTGTCTACTCCTGTTGACCTTTAAAGTGTGCTGGAAGGCTTGTCCCTTCCCTGGGGCTTGGGGAGGGAGGCATGGCTACTGGGTGTAATTGGTGGTAGTTCTTTCCTGCTTGGTCCTTGCTGGCTAGAAGGGTCAGGTGAAACCATCCAAGATGCCCAAGGGCAAACCCACTCTTCTGAACAAACAGAAAGAAGGTTAAAACATGTAAAACGACATAAGTTTGACCATTCTTTCTCAGCAGCAGAGTGTGCTCTTTATTTTATTCAAATATTGGCTCCCCGTTCCTTCTCTCATTGGAAAACATGAAATTATTATAAGTAATATTTGAGTGTTTCATGCATTTTGTAATACTTCAGGTCATAGAGGTTGCCAGTAAGTCTAGTGTTTTACTTTTAAATGTAGGCCCCTTGATGTCTTTGCTGCTGCCACTGGAGGCTTAGGTGTCAAAGTTGTGCTACATGTGTGGTGTCGGCTCTGCCTGTGAGCACAAGCTAGAGCTCCATTTTCCATCCTTTTAATTGGTATTAAAGGAGACAGCAGCAACCTCGCAGCTGGCATCTCATTTCATCAAAGCAGTGATAAACTTTATATTCAAAAAAAATTCTCTCACTTCAAAATCCTTTAGTTTTGGTGACAAATGTTGGAGTATATTTGCATACAAATCACTTTCTTCCAGGAAAAAGCTGATTTTTTTAAATTTTTTTTTTTAATGCTTTCTAAACATAGTTTGTCTGAAAGTTTTATGAGCCAGTTCTTTGTTTTCATACGCAGTCTGATGAGCCTCTTCTGGAACAGAAGAGACTGAAGCAACATTAAATTGCCTTTTGGTTCCTCTTTTGAGGACATCCTGAGCATGTTTTGCTACAGAACAATTTCCCTTCCCTCTTATAATTCTTTGGCTTCTCATCTCTATTGACAACTTTGCTTACCTTGCACTTACAAATTAGCAGTACAAATATAATTGGATCTGGCATCATGGCTGCAAGGATTTTTTTTAATTGTTCACTATTGGTTTAAGATTTTTTTTTTTAAGTTTAGTTTAAAAGTTTGGAGTTTTTATTCAGTAAGTCTTCATTCTAATTAAATGTCTGAAGAAAGTGGTAGTCAAATGTAAATTTTATTTACTCTTTCTGATGTCAAATATGGCCTAGAAGAGCTTAATTCTCTTCTACTGAAAATCTGTCCCATAGAAACACTTTTATCTCTTAGTAACTAGTTGCACGGCAAAAACATCTCAGCCTGATCTATCCTCTTCTTGGACACCATTTTATCTCCTCTGCAATCGACTTTGTCTGTAGTGGAACCAACATTCTTTTTATCACCCAAGGTCTGATCTTCAAGCTTTCACCTTCAAAAGCACAGCCATCCTTAGGCAGACTGGTAGCTCAGAATGATTTATAACAGGAGAACTTTGAAGTTCCTATAAACAACCAAAAAGCAGGGGTTTCTGCCTTTTTTAGTTACATTGCTGCTAGTTTGCTTGCTTCCACTTAGGCATCTCTTGTGTCTTCTGTTCTGTATCAGTGACATGCAGCCAGGAATGACTGTGCCACCAGTTCTGACTGGCCTGATAAGAAACCTAAGATAATAACGCATAGCCCAGGAAAAATAATTCGCAAGTGGTTTTCACACCAGTGGTAGCTATCAGCATGGGGTTGCATGTGAAATGCAGACAGGCACATTCAAGGGGACTCTGTAGAGAACATGTTTAATTTCCAGAGCAACAAGCATGCACATCACTTTCGCAAGACTGAGTTTTATAACAGTATACACAGCCATCATTGACGTGTTGGGAGGTCGTTGGGTGATTCACATCCAGCAGCTTAACAAGAGGAGGCTGAACAAATGACAGTGGAGATGCTTTCATTTGGAGGAGTACCAAACGTTCCTGCTCTTTCAGCCCCTAGATACGGGATATCTACTTTGTGACCTTTGGAAAGAGAAAGACATTCACGTTTCTCAGCAAGACAGCTTTGACGGTGATCATAAACCCCCAAGAAATGCTGTGTGCTTGTAATTTCACGAAGAAGCATGGAGATCTAGAAATTTATTCACTGGAACAAAGTTTGTGATACCAAATTCAACATCAGTTTTCTCCCTCATATCCAGAATGCTGTTGGAGTACTGTCATCTTTCTTTGTTGGTTTTTTTTTTTTTTGGCATAAGTTTACTTTCTTTTTAACATTGATAACATGTCAGATTTAAACCATTTTTTCCTTCACTCCAGGGAACTGTCTGCTAGCAACAAGCACAGTGATATATTGTTGTTATCAGCTTGTATTATGGTAACACTGAGAGGTCCAAATCAGAGATCACAGCCCAGATCTTTGGGGGTATGTAGACGTGCTGTGAAGTGCTAACAGCTACTCAGACTTCGCTCCAGTGAGACTTTTAGGCCTATGATTAATTTGGAGCGTGCAGCAGTCTTGCAGATTCGCATACTGGTTCTACCAGTGGCAAGGGAAATACCTATTAATGAGAGTGAGGTAGGATGTAAGGGCCAAAGGACCATAAAATCAGATGCTTGCCTTGGTGGACATCAGCCTAAAGCATCTGATAACCTTGAACCCTGTCCACGCACTGTACAGCACTCACAGGGAGCTTCATGCAGGTGTTGAAGTTCACGTGGACGTTGCCTATGCAACTGGGGCTCAGTAAATTGGAGACGGGAGTGGAAGGGAGGAGAGCAGGTTCAGGGCTTTACTGAGCAGAAAGAGATTTCATCTCTGCAAACATCTTTTCATTCCCCTTGTTCAGTGGATTTTTTTGTTGATCTCATAACTACAAGACATTCAGGGTCTCCCCTTGATAGTTATGTTCCATTTGCTTTGGAACATTTGTTTTTCCCAGCAGTGACCCTGTACTAAGGATGAACATCTCTGGCTACTTTCAGTAGTATCAACAAAGGAATCAAACATCAGTAGCTTTTACTAGCAAGTGATGTTGTGCAGCAGACCATTTGGAGACCCATATATTCTCTTGGAGACTTCTGTTTCTGTAGAGCACTGGTCTGATGGACTTGGCTCCTCGACAATTTGTGCATGTTCTGTGCCTCTCCACAAAGGCTGACCTCTGTGGAGAGCTGCAAAGGAGGATCTCCATCCTGCTGGTTTTGTGAAGGTGATGGGCTGATGTGGAAATGCTCCTGTGGGCAGAAAGCCAACATTCTGCCATGCAACTCCCTGCTGTGCTCAGCCCTGCAGGGATTTTGTCATGCTGCATGTGATGTGGTTCGGCACTTTTGGAGTGTGAGAGGGCAAACAAGAAGGGGGAAATGCCTTCTCTCCCCCTCCTCCTTGAGCACCTGTTAAGGAGCTAAGCATATGCTGGTTCTGGATTTGCAAATCATTATAATGACAGACTGTGACAATGAAAAGAGCCATGAAAATAGATCATGTAAAGAAGTCCTGGATTAAGGAATCCCCTGGTACACTGGGACATGATAAAACCCCACTAAGTCAATAATCTGTGCATTAAGAACTCCTCTGGTTATGTAAAGGAACTAAAACAGTCTGTTTTTCTCAGTGAGCCAGAGGAAGTGGTAGCTTGGGTATGTAATAGCATGATAAAGAGTGCTTGCTCTTCAGTAGCCCTTGCAGTCTAAGTTGATTTACAGATCAGATCTCTGTTGATGACAGTAGAAAGACTGTAATGATGCCAATGACCGTGTCTGAGAGAGTCTCAGTTGTGTCTTTATTCCAAGTCCACAGAAAGGAAATAATAAAAACAGATAATGACATTAAAGTAATGGTTTCAGATGACACACACACAAAATAAGGTTATTCAGAGTTAAACTGCTAGTTTGTCTTCTTCATTCTCCTGTATTTGAATATTGCAGGAGTCCTGGATGAGAGTATGAATTTATGTACTGTGCATGCTGAAACGCCTAGCTATGATGTGCAGAGCTGGGAACAAAGCGGATTAATGACAATAATAGTATTATAATAGCATCTACAGAGGCAATCATGACGCAGGGCCCTGTTGTCCTTATTCAAGAGGGCTTATTATGCAGCCTTCTGGTACCTAAAGGGGGCCTACAAGAAAGCCTGAGAGGGACTTTTTACAAGGGGATGCAGCAATAGGACAAGGGGTAATGGTTTTAAACTGAAAGAGGGTAGATTTAGACTAGATATAAGGAAGAAATTCCTTACTGTGAGGGTGGTGAGGCCCTGGCACAGGTTGCCCAGAGAAGCTGTGGCTGCCCCCTCCCTGGAAGTGTTCAAGGCCAGGTTGGACGGGGCTTTGAGCAACCTGGGCTAGTGGAAGGTGTCCCTGCCTGTGGCAGGGGGGTTGGGACTAGATGATCTTTAAGGTCCCTTCCAACCCAAACCATTCTGTGATTTTATGATTATGCAAATGAAAAGCAGGGGGGAGACCTACTTTCTGTTTCCCTCCTCCTTTATAGCTTTCAATGCCTCAGGTGCTTTGTAAGCTATGTTTTACCATCTCTGCTTGAGTTTTATTTTGTATTAAAAGGAGGGCTTCGTGCGGACAGTTTTCTGTTGAAGATGTACTCTAGATTTCCTCAGACCTTCAGTGTGACTTATCCAAAACTGACTCCCCTAGCAAATGAGGGAAAATGCATCTTTGGGAGCATTTTCTCCTGACACATGCACTTTCTGTGAACATTCTTGGCGATATCAAGCTTCTTGTGTTAAAGCAGATATGAAATAAGTTGTCAAAATTAAATAGCTAAAGAATAGTGGCTTAGAAGAATTTATTTTCATGTTGGACTGCCTCTGAGTCTGCTTAAACAGTACACAGGTTCTTCAGTATTTTTACCCCACCTTTCCCTCTACTGCAGCTGAGTGAAGGCTGATTCCCTGCTTTGCTGCACTAGTTGTTTTAAATCCCAAATACATAAACTGGAGAAGAGGCTATTGTTATATTCTTCTTTGTCTTGAAATACCTCTATCAGCCCCCAGTTACATTTCCCTTCTTTACCATTTCAGTGTCCTTGTGCTCCAACTATTAACGTTTCTAAGGGTCACCACCTGTCTCCTAAATGCATGGAGTGTTATGTGCATGCTCCTGAGCTCCACTTGTTAATAATGTAGAATTCCTTGGGATGACAACAGTACTGTTTTCAGTAGGTCTTGCTAAACAGCAAAGAAATAATAACATTTGCAAAAACAATAATAAACTCTTTTACTTGAAAAGTCATCTCTCTACAAAATCCATTTCAACTGTGTATTAGCCAACACAGTAAAGATACTCATCTAGGTTCTTTATCGTGGACTTTGCAATTTTAAGCATTCAAAGGAATTGATGGAAATACACTGACAGATTTATTTTTAGATACAACAGCAAAGATGTGATCTTGCAGGGCAAAGGTACTATGATTTCCTTTTCTGCTGTGCAAGTGTGCTGAACAGCTCTTTCATAAGGCAGATAGAAGGTTCTCTTGTTTTTCAGACTGTTCCTAAAGGTGCTGATGTTCTTACAGAGGGCTAAGCTATTCCTGCAAGGGGTGCAGAGATCATTTCTTGTTTCCAAGAGAGTTTCTTTCTCTCCTTTGTAATTTAGGCTCATTCTACTCTCATGGAACAGTTCCCTGGAACACCATAGCCCATCCTGTTGCTTTAGAAGCAATTTCAGTAACTAAGTATTCAGAATATGCCATGAGAGCTTACAGCTTAAGACAAACACAGCTCTCCATTGACTTTAATTGGAGCGGTTTTCTGAATGCCCTAACAGAACTGGGTAGAAAACCACTTCTGAGAAATTAATGGGAATCAGGTGGTTTATTCCATTTAAACACTTTGAAAATCCCAGCATACATTACAATATTCTTTGAGGAATACACTTAGTGTAAGACAGTCTGCATTATCCAAATTCAGTTTTCCAAAACTCCCTGTTATTCATGTTCCTCATTATCTATCAATTACAGTCAAAATTACCTTCATTACCTGAAACCTTGATTATCCAAATGTATTCATTGTCCCCTGTGATACTCTGATAATTGATCTTGTACTGCATTCCTCCAGCTGATGCTTCACTGGTTATGAAATGAAGGCATTGTTGGTCTGGCACGTGCTACCACAAGCTTGTCTTTCTCTGTGCTGTTCAGCATAGACAGTGCAGAGTTATAAAGAGTATGTGTAAAGCTCTTGATCATCTGCCATCGATAGGTAGTTGGAGAAAGTGGATCTGCTACCAGCTTCTCCAGCAGCAGGTCCAATAGAACCTTCCTTGAGATAACAATTCTGCAGAAAAGAGAATGGGAGGAGTGAAACTTCCTAAGCAGCAAGATACTGCCATAAAGCACTGGCTTTTCACAGCCGCAAATCCAATGGTTTGCTCTGTCAGTCAATCCAATTTACCTTCAAAATTAGGCAAGATCAATCCCAGGAAGATTCACCAAATATTAATCCGTTTATTTTATTGCTGTCTCCTGACATAGATGCCCAGAACAGAAAAAAAGATTGTACTTTTAAGTACCATAGACAACAATGTCAATAAAGCTTACAGGTTTGTACAGAACCTTAATTCCCAACACATTCAATGGTGTCTTTCCACCAGGTTAAATCTTGTTTCCAATAAAACTTACTGCCTGGAATATGGCATCCAGTAAATTGCAAGAAAGTAAATTTGTCATAACTAATATTTAGTAATTAATTATTCCCTCATTATAGTTCCTGAATCATGAGCTAGAATATAACTTCATAATGATCACATTATTTTTTGAATATGATGGTGCCACGGCTTTAATTAAGACTCAATGCTCAAGCATTTTCTCACAAGTTGTTTCTTATCCTCAGGTGGAGAGGCTGGATCATGAGCTAGTTTCCTCTGAAATGAGGCTTTGCAATGACATGTTGCAATTCCAGCAGGGTTAAGTTTAGTAAATTGAATTCAGTGCAGTTTTCTGGTGGTACAGGTCGTTTGAACAAGACTGTAGCTGCTGAGCTGCTTTGCGTGAACATATTAGTTTCTATGGCAAATGTCATAGCTCCAGTGTTTAAGCCAAAAAACCTCTCTGAGTGTTGCACCCCAAGTGTTGTTTGGATTCTGCTGTCAGCTTCAGGCGTGGCTGTTTATTTCAGTGGTCTTGTGTGTTTATAATTGATGTATGTGCATAGATAGCTTTATGTAATTATGAATAGTTTCATCATATATTTAGAAGTAGGCTATATCATCCCGAACAATATAGATGTAGTTCTTAGCTGAAATGGGTTGTTGTACAGTAGTATTTATTTACAGGATCTTCTCAGAGCGTCATAGCAGTTGTAGATGAAGTCCTTTCGTATTGGGGTTTCTACATTTCCAATTTGGCCACTGGTTATTGCTTTTGGGCCTTCCAAGATCAAAAGCTAATGTGATTCTAGAATGTGATCATGATTCCTGATACAAATGTAACTTTAGGTCTGCAGTAAATTTCCACCAAGTGAAACCTGGATCAGAGGCATGTTTCTGAGCCACAAGCTCTCCCACGGCTATTCTCACTGTGGTTCCACTTAGGCACCTGCTATTGCCCGAGGCTGCCCCCGAGGTCAGTAGCTAGCAGAAAAGGACGAATCCTACAGTAAAATGTCACTCGCTATGAGGAACTGAGCTTTTAGTGACCTACTTGACATACCCTAAAGGCATTTAAAGGGAATATCAAATATACGAAAGGCTTGTTTAAAATGAAAAGTGAACAGTTCTGAATTTCACATTTCCCTGCTGTGGCCCTCTGTCTTGTGGAGCCACTGTACTTTGAGTAGCAGTACTTTGTACTTTGGTGTGCTACCTAACACGATTTAGACTATAAGCCATATATATATTTAAATAAGATGTATTGACTTTTTTTCCTACAGAAAGAGTAAAATAATATTTATTGTTCATTTCTTGGAACTATTGCACCTTTCATTGACACGAAGAATTATTTTAAGTAGCTTCAGTGGGCCGAGAATGTCAGGTAGAGTAAAAAAACCCACTGTATAAAAGCTGCAGTGTGGTCTTAGAACAGTTATCATAGTGCAGAGAGATCCATGTCAAAGATTTACACTGATTGCTCTCAGTTCCACTGGAACCACTAATTCTCTGTTTCATTGCATAAATCTGGTCTTCTGTATTAGTGTAAATATGTACTGTGCTGCCTTATCAGGATCAACTGTGTTTAGATAATTTGCTTTATCTTAATGACTTTTTTTATTAATGCTATGATGTAGCATAGCGAGATCAAAAAAATGCGTTGTGTTTGGTTTTAGTAGACTGAAGTAATTTTTAAGTTTCTATTGTAATTTTATTGCATTTTCATTAGTTCTTGATCATCTTTATCATTCACAGCTAAGTTTTCTCCCAAACTAGCAAGTTCTGTGATGCAGTATTTCCAGTATTGTACCAAAGCAGCCTTCTAAAATATGTTTAAATTCAGTTCTACATCTAAAACACACTAAAGAGTGGTCCTCCACTTTTCCTATTATGAGATGCTCACTCTTAATCCAAATAGCCTCTACAGATTTCCTTCCAAGAGTGAGTGACTCCATCTTATTGAATAGGATTTGTCCTTGGGGAGGGAGACCTCAGTCCTTGCATTACTACAGTTTTATGTACATCCTGATTCAGTGGGTTTAGTGGGGACTGAATGGATGCCTTGACATACTGTTGTTGTAGTGAAGCAGAATAGGTATTTGATTCATTTTTAAAGGTTTTTTTGATGCCTTGTGTGTGTATGCGCTATTTCAGTTGTTTTCGCTTCCTTCTTAACTCCTTCTATAGGCAGTGTCTGTGGATCTATTCTTCTTTTCTTTGCATAGAGAAATTGCTCCTGTAGCCTTCAAAATGTGAAGAATTGTTCAAGGGCAGAAAAAAGATAAATGACTGGCAGTTGTTTTTCAGTTATATTAATTTTATTAGTCATGCATTCTCCTGTGTTTTTTCTGAGCTGTTGGACTTCTTTCTGTTAGCAATTAGAGCTTTTGAACAAAGAAAACTTCTGCTTAGATGCAGTGATGAATTCAGTACCCCTGCCTACACTCCTCAGCTGAATCTAGGAACAACATCGTGGTGTGTTTTAATACCTGAAGCTTTGTCTGACTGATTCTCTCTGCTTGGGCACTTGATGCAAATTCATGTAAAACAGAGTATAAGAAAAGAATAATCCCTCACTCAGCTACCCACAGCACATTATTTCTGCATTCCCATCAGCTAGCTTATGGATGTGGAGAAGGGGTCTTTCATACAGACTCAGGAGATAGTTAGAAATAATAATTTATTACAGTCTTCTGCAGCTGGTTCTGGCCTCTGAGCTCCCAGCAGCCACACCAAGGTACCATCTTCCCACCTCAGTGAGGGCTGAACTGGCCACTGAGCAGCCTCGCACTCAAGGGGCACCATCTCTACGTGTCTCTCAAATGCTTCCTGCCGTTAGAAAGAGATGGTAGCAGTATCTGTGGTGCTACAGTCTGTATTAATCCTAAAGTGATCAAAGCCCTGATCTCCAAGGCAGGAGTTGCTCTGTAAATGATTGGGGTGTTTTCAGCTGTGAGGGAGAGGCAGAGGCTACTGTGCTTTAAGTTATTCACCCAAGCTTATGAAATGCATGAAGCAATATTTAAGTCTCCATAGGTACCATAGTTTGGGACACCTTTTTTTAATGAAAATGGGTTAGTCAAAACCAAAATATCAATGAAAAAGTCAGTTTTGATGAGTTTCCCAAACTTAAATTATTAAGGAAAATTTTTATTAACTAAACTGCCTCTTGTGTGAAAATGTTAGAATGCTAAATAGATATTTCAAGAGTTTAAAAAGTTTTTGAAATTTTATTAAGTACTACTTTTCATCTTTAAAATATATTTTTAAATTATTTTTTTGAGATTTTGACACTCATGCTGTTGTGAGAAGGAAGTCTTTTAAAAATCTTTTAAAAAGGCTTCTGAACAGGAATGCTATTTCCATCCCAATGTGAGCTATGAATTCCTGACCATGTTACACACTGAAAATAAATAATTTTTCGAAGTTAAAATCTTTTGTAACAAATGGTTTAGAAAACTAACAATATTGGTCAAACCCAGGAGTTTCGTAAGGAAGCAATTACCCTTTCACTTTTAGATATTTTGCCTTTTTCCCCTTGTATTTTGTTCTTTTAAAGCCTCACATATTAAGAAAACCTGTCAATTTTAATGTTTTTAACTATTTCCTCAAAAACACAAAGAAAAAAAAAAAGAACTTTATTCCTATTGTTAGAATGTCAGTACCTGAAGAGCCTTTAATTTTTTCCTTTATAAAGCTTTGAATTGTTCTGTTTGAAGTCCAAATTCAGGAATAAAACAAAAGTCAAAACGAAAAGTGTGTTTTCTATATAGCAAACTAATGGACTTAACCAGGAAAAAGCTGTGTTTAGTTCTAAAGCTTTTCACATAAAAGGAATTTTAACCTCTTTGGGGTTTCTTTTTTTGGTTTTCTTTCTTTTTTTGACCCCCCCAAAGGCCATTTTTCCAACATCTCAGAACTACAGAACATGTGTACCTTGATAGTTGTGTGTGAAAATTTATAATGGGCACTTTGTGGGGTTGATCAGAATCCCATTGAAGGGAACACAGAGCCTGGCTTCAACCTTAAATACAGAATTACAATAATTTAGGCTTCAAAGTCAAAATTCAGATAAAGCAAATAAAAAATGCTACTGTGCCTTTGAATTTCAGCCTCCACTCTATGTATATTAGTGGAAGGAAAATTGCATTTGAAGTGGTCAGCATGCAGATGTTGGCCATGTGTTTTGCTTTTCTTGTAGAATCTGAGCCCTCTCTGATCAACTGAAAGTCATTATGCGGTTAACAAATGCTCACTTTTCAGTAGTGACCCCTAATCTCCAATGTGAGCATATCCTTAAATACTTAGATGTACATGGGGAATTTGTACTTGTGCTTGGCACAACTGAATACAGCTTTGACAGTGTCCAGGTGCCCACTGCAGAACCTCATTGCAGTAAATGCCTCTGAATGCCAGTCTCAAAGGGCTCCAGTTGTTATGGTATAAAAAGTCAGTGAAAGAGAGGAAGAGATTTACAGAAATGTGTGCAACCTTGACTGTTGAGGTCTGAGAGCTGGCACATGTGTTTCAGCATCCTTGCTCTGCTGGTGTGTAGATACTTGTTGAACCATGCTTGCTTGGCCACGAGTCTGAGCTTTTCCAAGCAGGTTACAATCTCAATAGACCAACAGGCAGAGGCTGTTAATTTGAATCATGGAGGAGGCTCACAGGCTTTGGTGCATTAAACAACCTGCCCAAGGTTGTGCTGAGAGTGGTCTGCTGTGCCTAATATATAAGGACAAGTGATTTTGTGGAAATCATAGGTCAGCCTTGTTTTAGCTCAGTTTGAGGGTAATATGGCTCTGATCCACTGTTGCTTTACTGCTACTTTATAGTTATGCACTTCCACTAATATACCTGGAGTTTTAGTCTACTATCTACTGGTAGTCTGTGGTAAATACTGACATTCCTAATTGTTTAATAAATCTTTAATGGAGCTTTTAGTGTGTGTGAGGGTATTGACTTCTGTATGCATATTTAGGTATTAGGAAAAAAGTAAAGCTGTTGAGAGACTCCTGTAAGATCTAGAGAGAAAAATGTATGATCACAGATTATAATAAGGTGTAAAGGTTTTCCACTCCTTAAAATGGAGAAGTTGACATATTAAATTGCACATACTCTAATGATGTGGACTGAAGAATTTGAAGGAAATAACAGCTGTGCACATCAAAGCTTAAAAATAGAAACTTCATCAGTCAGTAGCAGTTTAAAATGAATGAAGAAATCACAAAATTATTAATTATGGTGGTTAGAGAAAGGAAACATAAAGTTCAAACTCTCTGAAGGCAGAATGCTGTCTTCAATCATGCAGCATGTCTGCTGGGTATCAGCCTCTTGTACTGCTGAGCCACTCTGTGAAGGTGGGGGGCTGTTGCCCAAACATAGGCACCTACTGCCATTTCAGATACCCTAAAATGGCTCAGGCTTCCCACCTGGCTGACAGATATGATACAGGGCATATGGGAGACTCCTGCCCTTCTGTAGTGGCAGCTGGATGCCCCGAGGCATCTCAGATGGCAGTAGATGCTTCTGTCTAAGGAGTAATTGCATGTAAACGTAAGTAGAGACTCACTTTCACTTGCATCTTTAATACACAGTCACCTGAAGCACATCAGTAGTTCATAGCAGTGTTTGCAGTGGGTAATTGCAGAAAGCAATGAACAGTTTATCTAATTTTAAAGTTAGGAGGAATTTTGAGGTGAAAAGAGCATTTATCCAGATCAAAATCTGACCAGGATATAAGGTTAAAAACTATCCTGGTGTTAAAAACTGTAGTTAAAAACTATGATTTAAAGTTGCAGTGGATGGTTGTTTTCTTAATGACTTCAAATCCATGAATTCATTCTAACATTTGCCTTTTTATATATTCATAGTTAAATATAACTTGAATGTTGTCCTAATTACATTCTCATGTTAATTTAGCTCTGATTCAGAATTTCTATCATTATTCTTTGTAGAATTATTTTGAAATGATGGAAAGTTCAGCAAAGATGCTCCAGTGTGTGATTGTGCCTTTGAATTATTTATCACATTCAAAGACAGAAATATGGTTAAAATCTAGTTTGAGTTGTAAATGAGTCTCGATAACGTAAGGAGGAAGTGAAAATCCTTTTTGCAGAACGACATGGTTTATGGGCACATTGTTTGATGTTGCGGGAGTGCTTCGCAGCCCCACATGAGCGGGGAACCTCACGGCTTAATAAGAAAACATCCATTGCACCAACTGGTAAATGCTATCTAAGCAGATAAGACAGATAAAGCATAGAAGAGGAGAGAGAGAGGTACAGAGACAACTTGCCCAAATGACAGAGCAGATTAGTGACAGAATTAAGAAGAGAAAACAGATGTCCTGGCTTGGTCACAACCAGCACTTACACCGCACTCTCTCCCTCTGCTATGTGCTATGGAAACAAAAGCTCTTGCAAGCAGCATTTAGCCCATGTTTTTCACAATGCATCACAGTGGCAAGTAGTACAGTGTTAATATAAGATTGTAGAAACCATGATTAATGCAAGAATTCATACTTGTGACTGTGGCCCTGAGCTAGGTAGAGAACAAACAATTGCTGGTGAGGCATGTACGAGAGTCTGAGAGGGTGAGAAACTGGGAAAAAATTCTAAAAGAGAAAAGGAAACTTGTCTTAATGTAAGCAGCAGTTTTGCTAGAGGTAAGTGAGGGGAAATTCTTCACTTACAAATGGTTCGTTGACCCATGATAATAAAGCAGTGCTGCAGAAGAAGGATAATTATCTACTTAAGTATCAGATGCCCTAAGGGTAAAAGCTTCCCTTCTCTCCTTTTGAAAAATGAACTCAGATTAAACGAATGTCCTTTTTCCTGTTTTAGTGTTGACATGGATTTCCTTTTTATGAGTAAAATTAATTAGTTTTTCTATTCCTTTATTCCTGGTATGGAAATCAGGTCTGCCAACCAAGTTTCCAGCTCTTTCCTTGGGCCCTGAGTTCAGCCAATAGCATCCTTTATGGAGGTGCTTTGTACGGTGTGCTGGGAAGGCACAAATAAATTACAGGAGTTTTATTATGCCCAATAGCTTGCCAAGAGGCACAGCATTTTAGAACTAAAAACCCACCAAACTAGGTTTTTTGTCCCTGTCTGGGATTGGTTTCTTTCCAAGTACCTGCTTTCTAAATAAATAATTCTCCTTTCTTAAATTTTAATGCCATAAATTGTAACAAGAAAGAAAGAGAATAGTGGTGGCACAGCTGATGCTGTACTAAAAAAATGGGGGCCAGATTTTCAAATCAGATTAACACCCATAGCTGGGGCCAGTCTTCTCTGTTCTGTTGGGAGCTGCTAGCTGTGGAGCTCGCTCGAAAAATCTGCTCCCTATCCATTACAATCTTGTCTGTCCTCATCTGGACTCTGAAAAAATGATCAAAACCTGCTCCTACTTCTTTATTTCCAGAAAATGTCTGGTTTTCTCTCCAATCAGAATTATAAATGCAATTCCTACGATAAACTTCATGAATGTAAATGTTGTTTCTGTGTTTATGGAAATAATCTTTTGCATGTTTATGAAAATAAAAAATCTTTTGCATGTTTATGAAAATAAAAAATCTTTTGCATGTATTAATCTTTCTTTATTTCAGACGTCTCATGTGGTTCTTGAATATCAGGTTGATGTAACCTTTGTGGGAACCTGTTAACTACAGGACATCTCCTAGTTACCTTTCCCGGAGTATAGAGAATATTCCTGAATACCTGCAGGCTTTAAAAATATGACAGTAAAAATATGGATGACTGTAATACAGTGGCATGGAGATTAATTTTCTTCAAATAGTCCTTTGAACACTTCTTTTAATATTGAAAAAATAAGTTGTTAATTTTCATAGCCTTTGGGGATGAAAGTTCAAGTGGTGTTAAAGGTGATTTTAAGGTCTTTATTCTGCAAACACAATACTACAGTATTCTGACTATAGTCAGAAAAAAAAAATACTGTCTGCAGGGAAATGAAATGAGAGAAAAAAGTCCTAGGTATTTGTTTGTTGGATTTATACAACTGAGGCTCTGCTAAGAATTCTGGACCCTATTAATAATGTTACAAAATTGACTTTTGAGTGAGGAATCATAGCGTTTATTAATTTCTGTGAACACAGCAGATCAGATGACTGGAATAGTGTCTGTGTACTTCCATTGTTTACTTTATAGCTTTATTTCACTGACTCATGAAGCACAGTCACCAAGGTAGAATAAAATCAAAGTGTATTTAGTGTTGTGAACTCCACGCATAAAAGGGAATAGTCTTAATTATTTTAATGTATTTCTAAAAACATATAAAATTGATAACAGGTGAGCATTCCTTGTGAATGGTAATTATTGGGATGTAGAAATAAGTGACCTGCTATTACCAGCATAGTTTCAGCTTTTCACATTTAGGTACCTGAAATTAGAGGTGTAAGATCAAGCTTTTCAAAAGTACATACCACATATGTGGAAAAGCATTGTAAAACTGCTCTCAGATCACACACCCAAACCCATCTTAAATTCCTTTGGCTTTCTTCCATTTTTAATTATGAAAAGAAATGTCTCTGACTTCCTGAGGTGTTAAATACTAGCATCTCTCCATCAGAATGTAACTTTGAA
The DNA here is from genome assembly GCF_031877795.1 of Strix aluco. NCBI lineage: Eukaryota > Metazoa > Chordata > Aves > Strigiformes > Strigidae > Strix > Strix aluco. Next base: position 4,425,579 of record NC_133941.1, on the reverse strand, counting down.
TCTGTGAAAACTTTGCTTTCCTTTAGATGTCTCAGTAGTAACATATGGACCTTAGTTTAGTGATTTTGCCCATAACTGAGGGATTTGAGGAAACTTCTCAACAAAGCATCATCCGATTCTTTGTATGTAGCCTTATGTTTTAGTTGCTCTTGCTGTAATCCTTGGAGAGGAAGAGTTTAGACAATTCAAAGGTGATCAGAAGCAATTTACAGGCTAGGGATTGAGACACTTGTCCTTCTGGACCACTCAGACTTGCATTTGTGCCTTGACAATACCACCTTCAGATGTTCTTGTTTGTCCTCTGCGGATGGTGGAACGTTTCCGTGACTTGTGTCCTGAGGAAGTGGCCGATTTATTTCGTACAGTGCAAAGAGTTGGCAATGTGGTGGAGAAACACTTCTGCAGCACCTCGCTCACCATTTCAATTCAGGTTTGTAAACCAGTCAACTAAAAAAGGTTTAATGGTTTGTTTCATCAACCCTGTTCCCTAGTCCAACGAGAAAAGGATATTCAAACTTCAAGGGGTAATAAATGCAGAATAATAATTTAAAAAAAGTGCAATAACTGCATTGCAGTCTGCCAGATTTGCCACTGAAAAAAACTGAAAGGCAAACCATCAGAAAAATGTGGATAATTAATAACTGAAAAACTTTGGAGTAAGCCTGCAAACACTCCCAAATGCAGTGCTTGTTTGTGAGTATTTCAGCAAAAACTCTTTCTTCAAAGAAGTGTTTGCAGGATTGACCTAGAGAAGGCAGCCACATCTCTCCATTCAGCAGTTAACTCACTGCTTGTGGTGGAAACAAGTAATTCCTGCTCACAGCTATTTATATGCAGGCAGAGATATGTAGCCATGTAAATATGTTATCAATTCTGACCTTTCAGTTATTTGTGCTGGGTGTTTTTATACTAAAAAAGAGCTCTGTTTAAAACAAATCAGGAAACTAAGCCTACTTCATTGGAATAAGAATTTAAACAAGCATGCTTTGATTAAATTCTCACTTACATGTCTGATTTTATATTCACAAGGATCAGAAATCTATTGCTAGCTACTCAAAAATATGATCTGAAAGAATGAAAAGAACCTGTTGTTTTTGTGGTCTAAGATTCTCACTTTGCCATGGTCTGATATGGAAAGGCACCTGTCCAGAAACTTTGTTTGAATAGTCCCCAGGAAAATATGCTAAATTAACATACACCAAAATTGGATGTAAATGATTACTGAGTAAGATCTCTGAATTCTTGTGTGATCCTTGTTAGTTTCTCTAACCCGAGACTTCTCCCTTTGCTTACAGGATGGCCCTGAAGCTGGACAAACGGTGAAGGTGAGTGCTTATTATGCAGAATACAAATTAAGAGACAATTATAAGAACTAATAAAAGATCAAAGCTAGTCATCTGCAGACCATTGCTGTATCGTTATTTTATCCTTGAGATCAAAAAATCCCAAGTGCACAATAGCTGTAAATACTTTTTATTGAAATTGCACAGCATAATGTTTACAGGTTTTCTTTCTAGACAAAAATTTTCAATCATGAAAATATCTTTTCTAAGCTGCTGGGTGTATTTATGCAAGGAAAGCCTTAGAAAAGAGGCATCTGTTTAAGTTTTTTGTTTGTTTTATGGAGAAAATGTTGCCCTTCCATTCATAATCTCTTTGTTTGTCTTTTTATTGCCTAATGAGTTGTAGCTAATTATAGGAACAGTTAAACTGAACCACATTATGAAAATATACCTTTTGTCTATGCTTTCCCTCTACATATTCATATCACATTCTTGTTACTGAAGTTCAAATGTAATGGAGCCAGTGAAGCTTAAAAACAGTTTTTAAGTGTACTTCTGAAAAAAAGGTGGGGGGTGGAGGGGAAGAGAAGGATTTATGATTATACTCTCCACTTCAGTAATAACATAGATAACATCCAAGATGGCTCTCCAGCCATGTTTCACTGCCTCGTAATGCAAATGCAAATGCATGTGTAGTTAGATTATATGCCTGAACATTAGATAAAGGCTATTTTTTACATTTGAAATCAAAGGAAAGTCAAATATGGCTATGGGTTAGCACTTTGTAAAATCAAATTAGATGTCTCAAAGAAGCTGTTTGGGTTGATTAAGATAACTGTAACAACCAAATGATGGTGTATAGAAACACTTTACTTCTTTCCAATTTGCTGTATTGACCTTATTTTTCCTAGTCCTTTTTGTTGCCTGCTTTGAATATTTAACAGAGAGGTAATAGGGAGAGAGAAGAATAAAACAGAAAATCCCCAAGCTTTGGGAAGCTGAGGAGTGATGAAGGAATGTAATACAATTTACATAAGTACTGAGACAAAACAGATTCCTCAGCTCGTGATTTAGAGTGCATTGGGTGGGTTTCACTGGGAATGCCTGTTGATAGGTGAAAGGCTCAGTTTAAATACTTTCCGAAGTAATTTTTGTCATTAACACCAATATGTTTTAACAGGCAGATCACAGTATTTCTTTTAATATCTTAGACATTTTATTTTTCTGTGTAAAGAAAAGGTTTCTAGGAATGATTATATTAAAATGCAAGAAAATTTGCTAATATAAATGAGCAAAACTAGACATAAAAATTCCTATCTGTGATCATGAAGAGTAACAAATGCTTATGTAGACCTTAAAAAGGCAGGAAATCCTGTATTATTTTGTATTGGTACTGGAGACAAAGAGCATTAAGTGTCAGTCTATCCAATACATTGCAAAATGGTAGCCACCCTTCGTGCTTCCTTCTCGCACTTTTAATAAGCAATGAGATGAAAATGACCTGCTCTTACAGCTGTGAACCCCTAGACTCTGTAATAAAGAGTGTGTATTCATAAATCAGAGGTTAGCAGTTTGCGTTTCTCTACTTTTCTGCATCATTGGGCAACGCTGTAATTTATCATCATCACTTTGGGATGTTTATCATCCAAAAATGCCAGCAACTATTTTCTTCAGAGAACTCAGAGCTTTCAGAACTTGAATTGGGGAGGAAATTACTATGATCAAGATCTTCTTTAAAGTGAGCAATAGGGTGGATATATAAATAGCTGGTTCCATTTAAACTGTTTTGAATCAGAAAGTTTGAAAAACCACCTATGTGCTCTACAAGTAATTTATGAACCTTGATTTCAGTGTGTCATGTGTTTCTGTATGTGTTTTTCTTCATGTATCAGAATGCACAGTAATCTAGTCTTCTTCTAAGGGAACTTTTAATTAAAATTTCTGGAACATACTAAACATTAGAAAAACATTCTAATAGTAAGAAAAACAAAGCATCACAATAAATGTCCAAGGGAGTTTGTGGGGACTGTTTCAGTAGGGTAGGCAAGCATATGTCAGGAGCTAATTAGGTGTAGCTGATCTTAGTTTGAATGGGGTCACATACCAGATGGCTTCAAGACTCCTTTCCATTAGTATTTTGTATAATTCTGTATGCCTGTATGAATATAGACTACTGTATGTGCTATGTAGGAAAAGAATTACAGGAAGTAGGGTAGTACTGGCTGTTAAATTGGTCAGTGCAAAGCTTTACCACAAAATGGGAAGGCTAGCTGAAGACAAAAACTGAGAAATTTTATCTGAAAAAATTAGGAAATTCTCTGTCAACAATTCTTTGTCAACAAGAAGGAATGATCCATGTCCAAGAAAAATCTTGAACCTCAGTTTGAGTATGAGTCTCAGGTCTTTCTTTGCTATGGAGGTGCTGAAAATGATATGTGCAATGCATGCACCAGTTTAAAGGAGATTACCCTTTTGGTGTGATTTTGGGTAGAAATCAATTCTAAATTCTTCTGCCAATGTTACATGTTCATTCTGCTGGTGTGTGCAGGTTTCAGTCAGAGGTACCATGTACTGCAATGTCAGGATACTTTAGTGGTGCCTCTTGGGCTAAAACCTTCCTAGTTACCTAATGGGAAGCTGTTTATAATCTAACATGTAGCTCTGTTACTTTTGTACTCCTTGTGGGTACTGTCCTCCTTTGAATCTAAGCTACCAGAGCCTGCAGTACAGTGTTCTAGGGAAGTTTATGGTCCTTTCAAATTCCCCCATTATTGCAGTCTGTTTGCATTGCATGGGTCTTTGGAAGAAATTCAACTTATAGATGACCCTCAGCTCACTAATACTTTGGAAGTGTAGATGGGTCTTTTCTTTCCCTTTAGCAGCTGGAAAGATAACATTTGCTAAGGAATTCTGAACCATGTCCCAGCTCTCAGACCATAAAATAATACAATAGATTGCTTTGTAATATTTTTCATAGCTGTCCACAGATTGTGCCTATTCCAGTCCTGTCACCTGTTTATGAGAGGGACAAATGTCCCTCTCCAGAGGTGGTCACAGACTTGCACACTTTGTGTTTTATTGTAAGAGGTTCTTACACCAACTCACAACAGAGAACCTCAGCACCTGATCAGTGTGCTGGCAAGCATAACCATCTTCCAGCATTAAAGACATTTTGAGTACTTATATCTTCTTACCTGAGAAAGGAAGGAAATTGTGTTTAGGTCGTCTTGTAAAGAATATTTATCTCTGCAATTTTAAGCTCTGTTTTTCTTGGAGAATACAAAACCTATGGTGTCCTTGTGCCAGGAATGGAGGGTGAGTTTTCTGCTGGTTCTGTTTGAGAATGCTTTAAATATCCAGGCAATTTCATGGATCAGGGAAATCAGCTCTGCATCTTAATGCAGGGCTCTTATTGCTATGTCAAGTGAGTGACGTTTCAAGATTTCCCCGGTATATTTTATAGCCTTCTTTTCAACATCTAGTCAGCAAATGCTCTAGCTGCCTTGGTGGATGTATAGCATAGTGTAGAATAAACTCTCAGGTTTACCTTTTACGTGAGATTCAATCACAAGAAACCCCATGTACTCTGTTCTCTGTAAAGGCTAAACAAATCAAGCTGGCAGGAGCATGATGCAACTAATTTATCTGTAGAGACAAGATAATATTGCACAGTAAGTGTCCATTGCACAAACACATATGAACACAAACTCTATTTTGCAGCAGTGTCAAAGTCTCCAGCAGCTCAGCACCTCCACTGTTATGCATGAGTAAGTGCCTGTTTGCCAATTACAGGTTCACCTAAATAAATGAGAATGCGAGGCTGATGGTGGCAGTGTGGGTATATGTGCAGAAATTTATTTTATATGTCACACATTCCACTAATTATTTTACACTGAGAAGATTGTCTCACGATTATTTTTTGATGTACATGTTTTTCTTTCCCTGATGTTTTTTTAATGCTGCGTTAAATCAATTCACCTGGCTTGCATTCTTTAGAAATCTTAACCTGAACTGTGGAGTCTAGGTTTTATTTAAGCCCACAGCAGACTGCTCTTTCATACTATTTGTCTACTTATCTCTGGACCTGGAGTACTGGACTTCAGGTTTGAGTCTTTAAATTTAATCAGATCACATTGCAGACTGATTGCATCAGAAGGATTAAATTCACTAACTGCAATACTTTTGATGCCTCAGCCTGCTTTCCCTGCAGACTTGGCAGATGCGAGTCCTTGTTTAATGGAGTATTGGAAACCACCTTTTGCTCTCTTAAAAGAACAAAAAAAGCTGGCGTTTGAGAAATGCAAAGATTTTTCTTACCTCTAAACAAATATAAAAATTCAAGTGGAAAAAACATGGAAGAAAGAAACAAGTTTTTAAAAAACAGATTGTACTGAAAAATGGTCTTATTTGCTTTACTCTTAAGAACAATGATTCTCTTGAAAGTTTGTGAGATGTCCAAAAATGATTTGATGAAATACAGCAGTCTCTTTGAATTGCTTTGAGAACCACACTAATAGTATTTGGTTGGAGAATATGTAATGTTGCAGATAGGTAATTGGTACAGCAAATTCAGTAGTCTCAGGGCTGCTATGTCTGTTTTGAGCTCATAATTTTCTTTCTATTTTGGTACTATACTTAGATTGGGGTGGATTTTGGTGGGATGTTAGTAGTGTGTATTTTCAAAGCTAGGATTATACTGCCCCTTACAGAGACAGGGAAGCAGCAGGGGCATCCAGATAGTTTGCCCTTAAAGGTTTCTATTCACTCTGAATAATAATTTTTGCCCTTTTCTTTGAGGCCCTTTTCAAAATCTGCCTTGTGCTGGTCTAATTCTCCTTTCAGTCCCTTGGCCAGACCTATGTTTTTTATGATGCAGTCAATGGGTATAGCCCTAGAGTCCAAACTTCCTCTGCTTTGTCATGTCCTTACTCCTGTTCATTACATGTAACATTTAGGGTTTGATTGAGCTATAAGCTTCCCAGGAAAAGCATCATACTGCTTTTTTGTTTGTGATGCTTATAGTCCAAAGAGGCACTGGTGGATCTGTAAACCCTCCCTTAATACAAACAATAATAAGCATAACCTAGAATGAAAACAGTTCTTAAGGCCCCCATAATTTGTACAGATCAGTTTCTGTACTGAAAACATGGTAACAGTTGACAAAAGTAAGAGGTGTCTCTGCCCAGTATGCACCCATGTAAAGTTCTAGAGGTTTTTTGAACACTGAAGGAGATGAAAGAAAATTGGGAATGTGGAAACAGCCTAGTGATTGATGGACATGACACCATCCTAGCTGAGAATACCAAAGGCTCCAAGGCACTGATAAATTGAAATGATGACCTGGATAATGAAGTCTGATCCAGAAATATCAGGTTGTGAAGTACCCTGAAGGGATAGGGACAGAAATTTTTGAAAGATTCTCTTTAGCAGTGAATTATGATGGTTCTGAATCTGGATGATTTTGAATTTCCAGTAGTGAATGTCATGACATGCTGTACCCCTGACTTTTAATATCATTCTCTGTCTCTGGACAAACACAGAATAGTCTGTATGGACTACAATGTAGAGAAAGAAAAACAAAACAAAACAGGGTTAAAAATCTGCAACTATAAATGAGGAAAGTAAAAGAAATTTCAAAACATATAAGTTGAAGAATGGTAATGAGAAGGAAGATTTTATTATTCCATGCTAGCAATTCTACCCTTCTTTCCTGCCATATGGATTTCTTAGATGAATATTCTCTTTAGGTAGTTTAATTCCAAAAATACCCCCAGAGCTAGTCAGAGTTATTGACACTGTCTAAATTAAACTATAATAAGCAAGTAAGTGGGCTCAAATGCTTGTTTAAATTGCCTTAGTGTACTGAGATTAGAAGTCATGCAGCTCTGTTGGCCACATCCAGCATCTAGCTCTTTCCTTGCTGGGCGTGATCCCCTTCAGCAGCAGACCCGCAGAGCGCTGGTCGCTGCCTTTTTTGTTTTTCCAAAGGTCAATGGGTCAGAGCTAAACTGCAAGTAATGCCTGGAAAGGTACTTGCCTGTGCATAACATGAAGGGTGTGTGCACGTTCAGGAATGTCCAATGGAGCATGGATGTGCCTGTCGCAGTCCCCAGGAGCCACGTCGTGTGTCAGCAGAGCCCTGCAAGCCCGGCAAGAGGCTGGAGCTGTGGGTGGCTGTGCCAGCAGCCAGTCCAGGTGGAAAGCGAGCGGTCACCCCACGGAGCCCTGCTTGTGCTGGGACACGGCATGCTGCCCACAGTGACCTGACTGATTACTGCAGGGAAGGGTTAAACACTGCCAGGGCTCCCCACATTCTGCCCTTCTGTGCAGCTCCAGGAGAGCCTGCTCCTGCTTTGACAAAAACATTTTAAATATACTTTTTTTTTGTTTGTTTCCTGGTATGTGTTCAGATATTTACAATTTTTATGACAGAAGAATCTTGAACAAATCATTCAGAAGGGTTTATTTGAAAGCTTGAAAGCTCTTCAATTTTTTAAATTTTTTTTTCTATAAACAGAGTTACATTTCAAGATGAGAAAGTATTTCTATCAGAAAGGTAGAAAAGTTTTCCTCTGAAAATGTTATAACAGGGTATTTTGACAACAAAAACTTTTTCTTTATGAAAACAAAGCCTCTTTTGAAAATTATCTCTGTTTTACTGAATTGGCATTTTGTGACAAAAAACACAATATGGGGAGGAATGTTGAGAAATCCATGAATTGCTCTACATGCTACTCTTCATTTGTCCCACAACAACTGAGATTAGGATCAACAATCCTATGTTTTAATTAGAAAGTATCTTTCACTTCTTTGTTCCCATGTTACAGCAATATGTTTTGCATTTAAATCATTCTCTGTCTCAGAGTATGTACAATCAATCAAATGCCACTCTTGAGTACAGGTCCTACAACTACCCTATTGTACTGTAAATGCAAAACCTCTAGAAATCCCAGACAATGCATGAGTTCTAAAATCATTAATACCACAGTCAAGGCTGTCTGATTAATTTTGGTGTGGTTAGTGTATGAATTTCTTTTCAAGCTCCATCTCATCCATAATACTTTTTCTCTTTGTCAAGCTTGTATCTTATAAACCTCTTCGTTTAACAGGGAATGCTTTTTTTTTTTTTTTTTTTTTTTGTTACAAAACATTGCTTTCAACTAGAATGTAACTCACCAAGAAATGTGCAAAAGTATTCCTGTTTAATTCAGATATACAACTTGATACTGTTCTGTGTTTTGTAGTAGATGAAAATTGTTTATTAAGCAAGTGTTGCAAAGCTAGATTTCAGTTTAATAGGTTTCTGACTTACTCTTTCTAAAAATTAATATAATGCTTTGTAACAGAGTATTGTGTGCCAGTGCTCTGACCTCAGGTGATTTTGCACGTTTGTCTTTGTGTTCTTGCCTACCAGGTAATGCTTTTGCTTCTTCCAAAGATCCACCATAAAATTATATCTTATGCTGACCACAGATTAGAAGGGATGTCAAAGGGTCATGTGCAAAACAGACTTCTTCATGCCAACATATGCCTTCTGTAAGCAGGCATTTACCCACACTTAAACTGTTTTGTGGTTGAGTTTATTGGGTGTTCTTGCCCCAAGGCATTTTCAGTTGACTGATCTGTGTTAAACTTTGGTGCCTCAGCCGTCTGGCTGGATGCTGTGACATCCGGAGTCTCCTAGGGAAGGGCAGAATCACAGTGCTGCTTTGCTTGTGTTAATGACCCAATTTCAGCCAGACAAAGGGAACCCATTTATTAGAGCCCTCACTGCCTTATCAATGCAATAATAAAGAAAATGTTCAATTGGCTCCATACCTTTTTCCCTTTTTCCCTTAAAGTCACGTCCTTTTTTTTTTTTTTTTTTTTTTCCCCCCTAAAAGTCACCTCCCCTTCAGAAAATGAAAGAGCTGTCTACTTAAAGCTGTCCCTGCAGCTCCCCAGAGAGCCTGCAGAGCTGGAATGAGTTTGTTGCTTAAAAATGTCAATAGGGAAAGAGTGCATGTAATGTTTTCACATGTGATAACAAGGGAATGGAGGCCTTTCCTAGCCCTATGTTCCTTTATCACATGAAAGAGTAGGCGGTTACACTGTCCTGTAACCTATTGAAATTCTAAGCACATCTGAAATACAAGATCTAGTCTGTGCATTTTAGTCTGTTCTGGCAACACCATGTTATCCCATGTAGGACTTTCTTTCAGTGAAAGAAAAGCCTCTGCTTGAAATGATTTAGAAATGGAAAACTAAGGTTAAAATAATAGAATAAAACTTGTTCAGCAAGCTCCAGACAGGATGACAGGGTGAAGATTATGTAATATTTTTAGTGTTTAAAAAAAAAAAAAAAAAGTCAATCATTCTGGATACTGCAATTTTTTGTATCATGCTCATTGCAAACCAGGCTGGAAAAGCCAAGAGCTTCCTGCAATACAAAGCTAAACCCCTCTCTCAAGCCTCATTTCCCTCATCCCTCCTGAAAGCTGCTTGAGTGTCCTCGGCAAGGCCACTAACACATAGGGTTACTACTCATTCTGTAAAGCTAAGCTGGAGTTTGAAAGAATTTGAAATATGCCTTTAAAGTCCAGTCTCTGGGAACTTTATCAAATGGCCCCTCCTCATTTGGTTAGCAGTAGGAAAAGCCCACGCTGACTAGTGATGGAAAATATTGCTGGAATAGCAGTTTCTGAGGTTGAACGAGAATGGATGCCAGCATACCTCTTGTGTGGTGCTCACCATTTTACATTTTCCTTTCACTTGCTTGTACTGATGGGAGTAAAAACCTGAAGCTTATGCAGTGCTGCTCACGTGGTGACTCCACAAGGCAGTATCTTGGCTAGTTGTGTGTTTCAGAGGTCTGTGACTCCACACTGCTGTGCTGTTTTCTGTTTTATTGTTTCAGTGACAGCTATTGAGCAATGCTCTGCTGTTTGCACTGTGGTTCTTTTTTAGGCAAGTGAGGTGTAGCACTCCCTGAAGAGCTAGAGAAACACTCTAAATCTTCCCTTTTGCAGAAATCTGAATGCCAGTATCTCTAGACAGATTGTATACACATACACCTACCAAATGCTAAGGGATGTATCTTTAAAAAGGGAAAGGAATAATCATGAAACAAAGCCTGATTCTTACTTAAATGTCTGCAGTTACCTGGTAAAATCAGGTTGATAGGTTTGTCCTCAGTTTTGGATCACATAAAAGAAATCGGCATCTGTGGATGCAGTTCAGCAGATTTACAGGCCTTTTCTGGAGAGAAATTCCCTGTTTGACTAATAGATAAATTTGCCAGTCACGATTAAGATTTTTTTAAATAAACTATTCGGTGTCTGAATTAGCTGCTGCTGCTCATGATTTTCTTTCAATGCATAAACACTCTGCAGCCCCCTGATTTTGAAGGAAAAAAATTAGAATTGCAACTTCCAAATAGTGAATTCTGTAAATAAAAGCATTTCTGGGTATTTTTAAATTTCTTTTTGCATATTAATATTTCAAATTTCTAGGAATGATGCCACAATTGACATAAGTTGGGGAAAACATAAAATGAATATTTTTAGCATTACACTGTCCCCTTAACTGAGATTACAGAACGAAGATTTGAGGAGAGAAGCTTAGATTCCCTGCTTTAACACAGTTACCTACTTTGGAGATAAACTGTTCACTTTCAGAGAGCTAAATTCACCTGTAATAATTAGCCAGTTGACTAAAATTCATCCTGAAGCTTACTTTTTCACCATGTGGTCTCCACACACATTTTTCTTCTGCATCACAGATTGCCTTTTCCAGGAGTCTGAGATGACTCGGTCCTTCTCAGGAGTTCTCAGTCTCTTGCTAGGTGCAGCAGGCTGGTAATTCAATTTTACCAACCAAATTGTTGCGGCAAAAGTGATTTAAAGAAGGGCCAAGACATTATTCCTGTTTTGTTGAGCAGATGAAGAGCCTGGGTTGATAATAGCTCTGTCCTTCAGATGCAGGGCAAAGTCACAGGGCACTGCCCTGCTCTGACTGCCGGGAGAGCTCACCTGTATCCGTGACATTTTGTTGTACCCCAAGTTTTACATTTACACCATGTCTTGCTTCTGTCCGGAGCTTTTCTGTCTCCCATCCCTTATCCCATGACCTGGGGCTTGGCTTTGTGCAGGGTGCAGAAGGGATCCTTCGCTATGGCAGTCCCAGGTAGAGGGACAGCATGCCCAAGTAGAGAACCCCGAAAAACTAGTTAGTTTTTCATCATGGATGAAACCTACTGAGGTTATGTCTACATGAACAGGTCAAACAGACTGAATTTATTAGTATGGGCTTGGGTCTGGGCTAAGAGGCTGTCTCTTCTTCTGGACTTAGAATGACATTTACAGTCAGTACAAATTGGTTTCTGCCCGTGCCCATATGCAAGGACCCATGCGAAGTGTAGTGTGTCCATGCACACATCTCCTCCAAATAAATTCCACCCTGTAACACTTCAGAGCAAGGCTCTGCAGCCAGGAGCAGGGGAAAGCTATAGGCTGTGGTAAAGGCAGAAGATTGGAAAGGCATACGATGTTTGCTAGATTGCTCAGGTCTTTGGAAGGAGAAAAATGGTTCCTCCTTTGGTAATCTCCTAAATTATTATCTCTGAAAAATCAAACCATTTTCTTTTCTCCCATTTATACTTTTGTGATTTACCTCCTTCATTGCTACCATGAAAATCTTCATTTCATGCTGTCTGCCTGGCATCACTGATCCAAATTCTCCCTGTGAGAGGCTGGAAGAAAATAAACCAGACCAGATGGAAAGTGCTCATGTGAATGATTGTCTTGATCTTGCTTGTAAAGATGTTAAAGTCTGAAATGCTGAATTCCTCCATCTGATTTCATGAATGCTGAATTTCTCTGTCTGATTTCAACTCTAGTTTTTAGTATTTGAAGTAAAGACAATGCCCAGAGGTAGCACTTTATTTTTTCTGCTTTTCTTTCTTTCTTTCTTTTTTGATGGATCTGTGAATAAGCATTATGAGTTCTCCATTGAGAAGCTATAGAAAAGACAATAATACTGTGATGTTTTCTCACCTGGCCTTCCAGCACACCTCAGCTAGTGAGAAATTACCATGAGCAGGTAGTTGGTCTGCCCAGATTGAAGAGTGCATCAGTTCTCACTATACTTAGTGGATGCTTTTTTCTGCAAATGAGTAATCTCTGGCCTTTTAGTGAGGGCATCCTAATTTAGAATTATGATCTAGCAGAATGTGAATCTGTAATCTGTCTTCGATTCTCTGAGTCCCATGTAAGTAGACCAACCTTGGTGTCAGGGACTAGAGTATTCTCTGGTATAAATGGTTCAGTTCACTTATGAAAATATGTGGACTAAATCAATTGAGCTTTTGCCATTTCTATAGTAACTCTTTGATTTCATATAGTTTATCATTTAAGCCTACAATTATTAGTCATATGTGTGAATCTAGTAATTCTGAATGCAAAACAGCTTTTTGAGAAAATAACCTATGAAGTATAATTTGAGTAGTGGTTTTATTTTTATCTTTAAATATCTTCCACTTCACCTGAATAAGTTAATTCTTTTAGTAACTATCAAGTAAAAAAAAAAAAAGGAAAAATACCAGAATTTATTAAGTTCTAATAAACTCCCCTCAGTGCATATACGTTTAGTATCTTTCATTAACATTAATGAGAATTATGCATGCATCCTGGGGAGAATAGGCTAGTTGTTTTATTTCTTTTCCTTGTTTTCAGTATTAAATCTTGTCCTGCAGTCAGTTCTATAGGGCATACATGCATTCCTGCTGCTCAATTATTTGTTCTACATAATATCTACAGTTTGAGCACCTCCTTTTGCATAGTGAAGAAAGAAGGTTCATAAATTTAAAAAAATCAGAATTTGTGGGCACACATTAAAAAGAAGGGATATGCAAATTAATGAATAGATTGCTATTGATTACCAGTAAAGCCTAATTAAATAATAAATTTTCCCCCACACAATTACTTGTTTCATGTTATTAAATGATCAAATCCATAACTAGTTTGGAAGCTCAGCCTCTTAGAATTAAATGAGGTGCTCAAGAGGGCAAAGTTGTGTTTTGGAGCAACAGAGATGGAGGCAGGGCCTAGTTACATGGATTTATGATTTAATTTTCTATGTAATCTAATTTAGTGTAACTATTGAGTTTCTAAAAAAAATGAACTTTGATTAGATTTTGTTGACAAAAATAAATACAAAATATAGGATAGTTTATTCATTATCTGTAACATTTTCAGATAAGTGACTCATGGGTATTTCTGTGCCTGAAGGGGCCTTTTTTTTCCATTTCATGTGCTTTTAGCTGTATTCCACAGCAGTCAGTCACCCTCAAGGACCCATCCAGGTGTAGTACATTGTGAAGATCCAAAATCCAGAGCATATAAAATTCATTTCTGTGGGAAACTTAATTAATTTAATATAAATAACAGCTTCATCATTCCTCTTTTCTGAGGTAGACATCAATATTTCATAAAGAGCATTAAGTATGTGAAAGTCCTGGGAAAAAGGCATGTTGGAGAAGGAAAGTAAGTAAATAAAGCTCTTCAGTTTGACATACTTTCACTTAATTGGGAGTTTTAAGAGCAGATCGTGGGAGCAGGAAATGAGTCTGTCAGCTAATTCCCTTCTGCATGAAAAATGCTGCATGCCAAAACACTGCTGTCCCAGGCGAGAAAACTCCTTGGGTGTAATTCCTCAGCACAGCACCGTGCCACAGCAACGCCCTGACAGCATCTGTGGGTCAGGTGTTGCCTACCTGCTTGGCTCTATAATTAATGGCAGATTGCAGGACGAGCAATGGCATCTTGTTCATTAAGGGTTAGGGCTGTGTTTTCCTTGCATTTGCTGGGCTTGCCTGGCAGCAGATTGAAGCAGGGAGGCAGATTGCTTGTTCTGTTGTAGGAAGCGCTGAGCCTACCTGCGCAGGAGCCTGCACATCTGTATGGACCTGGGCATGCGTTTCATTGCCGTTGTGCTGGGGAACACGCCGTCGCTGAGCTAGCTCACCGCAGCTAGGCTAGCGGTAGGATTTAGTAGAGCACAATACCTTGGGCAGAGCACTCTTCTAGGTTGGCTTGATTTGATGAAGCATCTTTGGGCGATTCCCTGAAAACTTAGGCTTGCAGTTACAAATCCTGGCCTTCACTTGCCTGAAGCCAAGCTGCTGCTTTTGTGGTGCAGAGCCAGCCCAGCACTCCCTCCCCTTGCTGCAATGACTGCCTGCCAGCGGGTGCAGAATGCGCAGTAACAGCCCTGGCAGCGCAGAGTGACTCTTTAGAGATACATGGCTTCACTCAGAACTCTCTGAGCTCAGTGCAGGGATTCAGCACTCCGGCGACTTTGAACCAGTTGTACATCAGAAGAGCCAAGGTTGTCCTTTCTTGAGAACTGGAAGGGTTTCCTTTGTTTGTTCATTACATAAAACTCGTGGAATCATTTTTAAACCCCTCTTCCAGTTCTTTCCGTTTTCTTACGATTAACACGTTGAATTTCTATATGAATCTTTCAAAGTGTTTGTTGAACACCTGGATACATAAGCAAAAAAGTTGTTCTGTAGTTGCCTGCCTGGTTGACTCTATAATTAGCAGCAGATTGCAATGAATGACGTCCTGTTCCTTAATGGTTAGGGCTGTGTTTTGCTTACATTGGGTTGACTTGACCTCAGCAGGTCCAGGCTGGCAAACAGATGTCAGCTCTATTCAGCAGAATATCTTCTGGTCACTCCAGTAACACAGGATATGTGTGTATAGAACTGAAAGGCAGCATATTTGCAGTAACTGTTGAGTGGAACATACAAACAAATTTCAATAGGCAGGCAAAGACAGGTTGCAAACCCTATTGGGAAATGATAAATTACTGTTAAATGTTACAATTATCCCATGACATTCAGGACTGAAACTTAACTAAATTTTGCTGAAAACCTAAAAAAATAATGGAGAGAGGTAATATGATTTAATAAATTAGCCACAGAGTAAGTGAAAAAATGAGAACACAACAGAAAATTAATATTTATCTTTTACCAGTATGTAACAGGCTTTGTTAAAAACTGTCTGAAAGCGAAGAAGAGTTTGTTAGACAAATTATAATTTTAATTGCAGACGTAATTGATTATACTCAGCATGCTCATTAGGTTAAGGGAGAATATGAGTCAACTCTCAAGGTCATTACAGTAATAGATATTGTAGGCATGTAATTTGTGATAAGCTGGTTCGTGAACATCTAATTGCTCATTCATGGCAGTGTGTCTGGCACTTTTACTCCCCAAACACCTCTTTGTCCAATTTATTTAACACCCCTTAATATTCCAGGGTCAAATTTACTACAGGAGGCATCAAGCAGTGAATTTTCAACCTCCAAATTATTACACTTCACCCTTTTTGTGCCTCAAAGACAGAGCCTGCATTACTAAAAATTAGTGGTCTGGCACTAAGGAGGGTACATCACAAATAGAAATACTCACCCACAGAGACAAGCTAGAATTTCTCATGGAAAACAGCTGTTCCCTGCCCTCCCCAATGGCAGTCGTACATTGGAGTAGGATGCCAAAAGAGATGTTCTTTTTAAAAAATGCACTAATTAATCAGAACTTTGTCTTCATATTGTTCCTTGGAAGAACATACAAAAATAGTGTTTTGTTAACTCTTTCATTATTATTTAATTTCAAGGCTTTGACAGAAAGTCATTAGTATTGGCTGTCTCTCTGGCTGCAGATCAACTGGAATGTCACTTACCAGTTCTTACAACCAGAAAAAAATAGAAAGAACCACTTACAGTGTGTATCAACTATAAGTACCAATTGTACCTCACTTTGATATAGTGCTTTATATTCTTAGGTCTCAAGAGAATGAAACACTGTCATTACTGAAATGCAAATAGTTGAAGTCATTTGTCCAGGGCCAGGCAACAGCACAAGGGTGGCACTGGGAACTGAAGACAGGCATCCTGAGCTGCAGGTTGAGTCATTTTCTACCTTCTCTCTACAGTCATTCCATTTTAACACAGGATCAAACTGTCCTGATCTATTAATCAGTACCGTCACGTTATGTAGTGTTGTGGAATGGTGGCTGAGGTGAGACAACCAAAGTCATTCCCATTAGATTGTGAATTTTGATTCAGTCTGCAGTGTAAGGAGAAAATGTTTAGCTTTTCATTGAAATATCTTTGACTGTATTCCAGGAATCAAGTATTTTGGGTTTTGTTTTGGATTTGCTTTTTTGTTTTTTGATAAATAACATGGCTCTTGGAGCAACATAGCTTTCCTTTATAATAATTATTTGCAAGATATTATTTTCACTTGGCATGACATAGTCCGTAATTATCTATTACTTATTGCTGAAGAATGCAATAGGTATAGCTGTAGATATTTAATTATATACCAAATGAATCCCAATATGATTTCATAGCCAGTCTTTGTTAGTATTTTCGGAAGGTTTGAAGTCACTCTGAAAAACGATGCTGTCTAGAAATGTTATTTTCCACATACTGCCTCTACTCTAATCTTAGTCCTTGGTACTACAGCTTTGCTCTTTAAAGAATCATCCATAATGACATATGTGTGCTAAACCTCTCCTTTGCAATATAGAAATCACTATGTTGACTGACTGTCTGATTGATATTGCCAAAAAAATCCCCATGCTTACCAATATATATCAATTCCTATAACCACCTTGTAGATTGACCTGCCGAAAAAAATTGTTATGCAAACACACTGCCATCTGTTGTGTAGTTATTCTTCAGTAATAGAACATAAACTGGAGATATGTCAAAGTAATTTAGTAAGTCGACAAATGTAGAATGAGACTTGGTAAATATAGTGTGTTACACTGAGTTTTATTAATCACTGTCATGTGCAAGAATATAACAGGTATACCGGTCTTTTCAAAGTCCAGCTTGTTTTGTTTCATCCATCAAACACTGATGTTAGAGCTAGTTATGAGGAACATGATGTGAATTATAGTAATTAATTAATTTTAAAATAAGGATTTAAAGAATTCTGTGGTTAATACAAGGCCCATTAAAAATTCTGGGAAGATCTGAGCAATTTATAAGAATGTCAGAAAGTCCTAAACATCTTCATTTAATGAGTTCAGAGTGTACAATTCACATTTATATTGGTGGGTGTGCTACCCATTCAGGCAAGTATATGTGGAGTTACCACTCCCTTCAGAAGTGGAGCTAATGGTACCCAAATAAAACAGGTGCCTCCTAGAAGTAGGTGCTGTGTTTTAAGTAGAGTGTTACAATAAACTCTACAGAAGAATGAAAAAAATCATTAGTTGGGTTCTTGTTCTATAAGTGCAGTTCTGAAAATGGTGTTTAGACATCCTGATAATTAATGAAGAGGTTTCAAATGAAGCATTTTCCAGTATCCTATCTCTTTGCTAATTTCCATTTTTTTCATTAAGAAAAGATAAATTGTATCCAATTATTGAAAATTATGTAGGTCATTATCATGAATGAAACTGCAATTAAACTCAGTTTTCACAAAGAAGGAAGAGGTTATCTTGTCATAGCGTAGGTGTTAGTGTGCCTTGCTTGGCTGGTACTCCTGCCTTCAGGCCAAGATCGTATTAGGGTCAATTCCTACATCAGACTGAAGAGCAGTATTTGACTAGGACTGTGCTGAGACTTTTAAGTGCCCTCAAGAACTGGAGTCCGAATCACAGTGGTGACAGTCCAAGCGTATGTTCACTCTTGTAGCAGTTTTTAGTTAAATAGTCAGCAGGGGATAACCCTTTCACCCTAAGCAGAGATTACCCTTTTCCATGGAGAACAAACACAAGCCCTGGCAGCTGCCAGTGTGTCACTGTGGAGTGGACACGGGATGATCTGTTCCCCTACCCAGCAGCTCCCCAGAATACTGTGGGAACCAGAGCCAGCCTCTCTTGTCTGAGACTGTGCATGAAGACACAGGTTTTGTCGCAAAGGACTGAATTTCACTGCAAATGAGAGATGACAGAGTGGTGAGAGAGCCCTGCTTGATCCTACCCCTCCTGCTGCTGGGATTTATTCTGGGCATCTCTCCCTCCTTGTTCCAGCAGCCTGCCAGGGCAGAGGGCAGCAGGGTGGGCAGTTTCTGTGCTTGAAAGAGGAGAAGGGAACCCTGCAGTAATCCATGAGAGCAGGGAGACAACATCCCTGAGGAGGAAAACTGAGAGAAAAATACAGGGGTGGACAATGACCCCCAAGAACAAGGTGAGCAATATTCTCCTGTACTTCCTAGGTCTTTAATTTAACCCCAGATAATCTTTTTAATTTTAAAACAAACAAAACCAACCAAACAAAAAAACCCCAAAACTCCCAAACAGGCCAAACCCTCAGTGTCACCACAATGATACTGGTATAAAAGCAGTTGTGGGAAAATTGGTCTGATACACCAAAAAGATGAGGAGCTGAAGTGTGACCAGTAGCACCCAGCTTGTGCGGTCACACACTGTGCTCTCAGATGTAGCTTTCAGCTCATGTTGGAGCTGTCTACACCCAGCAGCTCTCCATCTCCAGGAGTGTTGGTGTTTCTGTGTGCTTCACAGAACAGGTGAATTTTATTGGGAGAATTCAGGAGGACTATGGGGACAACATTATTTAACTCCTTATATTACTTAAAATGCTGTACCCGAGGAAATGTAAAGAAACTAATTTTTTTCTGGTTTCTAGCCAGCTTTAATAAACAAATATCTAACTTATGTTAAACTCCGTTACAATTTTCATATTCATTTCACCTTAGATTTCACTCCAATTATTACAGGCTTGACTGCAATCAAGGGTAGTTACAGCTTCCCATCCTTCTCCAGAAATATATAATGTGAAGTGTTTTGCACTTTACACTTTTTTCTATTTATTGTTCACATGCAGTTGGATGTACTAATAAGCATTAACATGCAAATAATTATCATCAAGATTTGATATCTGTAGAGAGCAAATGCTAATACAGTTAATACATCAAATATGAAAGAGGCTTTTAATTCAAAAAAGAAAAAAAAAGACTAAAAATATTAGCTTTCTATATAAAAAGCATTTGCAATGATTATAAATTCTATTGAGCTTGCAGAAATCTTGAGCTTTGAGTTTGCAATATCTCTCATTAATGTTTAGCCTCAAGAAAGAGTTTATAATAAAGGGACTTATGCAGACAACAGATAAATAGAAATGATACAGCCAAGAGGGTTGAAGAGCCCTGGGTTTGTTTGTTGTTGTTCTACCATGCTGATTTCCATCAGAGGTGCTGAATATGCTAAGAGTTTATAGA
Source organism: Strix aluco (assembly GCF_031877795.1). Lineage (NCBI taxonomy): Eukaryota > Metazoa > Chordata > Aves > Strigiformes > Strigidae > Strix > Strix aluco. The sequence continues at coordinate 4,406,055 of NC_133941.1, read as the reverse complement.
AGATGAAGTGAAATGCAATATGCATTGATAACAGCTAAGGCTAGAATGGCAGGAAATTATTTTCTTTTGATTTTCCTCTAAGTTTCTTTTTCTTGTTATTACTTCCTGTGGGATGGAAGAGGTTAGCTCTGATCCTGCAAAGTCAGCTGGTTGGCCTAAACCTGCAGATCTCAGTGGAATGGTAATTGGGAGAAATCTAATGTGCCATAAACCGAAGGTCACTGTGGGTAATCTAGTGTCCCCTGCTGGTTTTAAAAGCCGTGAGTATCTCCTGAGGATTGGAAGGAAATTTTGTCTGCGTAGGTACTATGTGCCTCATGGCTTTGCTGCTTCTTTGCACTGGTACCTGGGTCCCTCCATATGTGACTGGGACTTTAATGTGGAAGAGGTATAAAAGCAAATTATCTTTGTTTCTAGCAGGCAGGCTGAGCTGAGTGGTTTGCTCTAAGGTGGTAAAGCTAAAAAAAAAAAAAATAAAAAAATAAAAAAAGAAGACTCCCCCACTTGCTGCAAGCAGAAGAGTAATTTATACCGGGTGACAGACACTATATGAAATATGAGGCTGGGAAGGGAGGAGGCTCAGGACACAATGAAACGGGGGCACAGGGTTGAGGTTAGGTAGGAGGGAAAGGCTGGCATGCTCTTTTCTACAGGTTGGGTTGGATGCGGCACGAGCTCAGCAGGGAACAGAGGACATGGAGCTGTGGTATTTGGGCAAGGTGCACCACCATTTTAAGCCAAATCCTTAAGTAGTCAGGCCTGTGATGATGGGACTTGGAAATGCTGTGTGCGTCTAAGTTGAGTTGAACATTAGTCCCTAAATAAAATCTGCTAAAAGCAGTCCTCCAATTAAAAATGAAAATGCACCTAAAGTAAGAGCAGTATCAGCACTTTGTTTTCACAGTGTTTGCAATAAATGCTTTCAGTGTTCTGAGGGTTTTTCCCAAGTAGATTTTTTTTTGTATAGCCCGGTCAATAAATGCTAGTAACCTTAATCTCTTTCCCTAAATGCCATTATATTTTATGAATTTTTCATAGAAATTAATCACTGAAATATTTAAGTCTTAATTAATTAATTACACCAGAAATTTACAGCCAATGCACTGTGATGACTGTTAGAAAAATGACTTAATAGGCTTTCAGTCCTGCCATTGTTCTGGCTTGTCAATGAATTACTTAAGTGTCATTTGTTAAACGAGTTAGGTCAATAAAGTCCTTTAGTTGTTTTTCAGAGAGTGAGCGTTATTTCCAGATAATGTATATTTAATTCTCTTTTCACTTTAGTTTATCTGCATTGGCTAGTGTGGGTTATTATTAATTAGCCCTTCATAGCAGATTAGGCAGGAAAGATCATAACGCAGTAATAAGTAAAGGTTCACAGAGACAAAATTCTCTAATTAGGAAGTATGGCTTAGTGGTGAGCAGTGTCTTCAAATGGATTGCCATCTGTTAAATTAAAGCTGATTTCCTTCATTTGCTTATATAATGTTTCTGAAGAAAGTGGCTCTTTTTATTTATGGAAATTATATATTCCCTTTCATTATTTTCTCTTAATTGATTCTGCATTCCTGTAATTAGTAAGCAATGAAAACACACAGTGCAGGAGAAGAGCCACAGTAATGGACAACATGACCCTGTAGTAATTGCCATATGAACTGTGGAACATCATTCTGCTTTAAGATCTTCCTTTTGATGTGTTTAGATTAAATGAATGTAAATTCAAATTCCTGTTTCCAGGGGAATAAGCTGCATCAGTTTGTGTCCTTTTTTCATACTGGTTACAGCAAACTCTGGAGTAGGCCTACATATGTAGCGTTTTGCCTCTTAGCCTTTTAGGCTAAAAGACAAAGATTCTTGCTTTCACATCCTTTCAAAACTTACTGATTTGGTTTGTAAATGAATGAAAGACTTAACCTTGGGTTATATAAATAAGCACAGTGTATTGGGGGCCAACATAGGCAAGAAAATTCTCGTTAGAGGAATCGATCTTGGTGAAAATTTCCCTGATACTCAAGGACATCCTAGAAATCCTGGAGTTTTCTTGACACCCTTGGAGTCCATAGCTTTGAGGTTTGTTCCTTTGCACAGGAATTTTAATGAAAGAAAACATATCTAGAAAAAAATCTCCTTGACCTGAAACTCTGTGTTTTCCATCTTTCTCTGACTCCTCTTACAGAAGCTGTTTGGTCCTGCAGTAGATGGCTGTGGACAGAAGACAATTAACACTCAGCATTTGACAGACTGCAATGATAGCTGTATAGACACGCCCTTTGGTCCCAGGGAAGGAAAACACTGATAGTGTCTGCAGTAATCAATTCAGAAGTTTGTATCTAGTGTTTGGTAGCTCCTGTTTGAGGAATAACATCTGTGGTAGCACTAGACAAGTTACGAATTATAGTTAAATCAGAGATTATATCTCCAAGTTCTGTGCCTATCTATTACCATGTGGAGATATAAAGAAATCTCTTTTCCTCCCCTGGATAATATAGATAATTAGATGTACTGTTAAGAGATATTCAGCTTCTGCTGCGGCATCTGGCAGTTGCCAGTCCCACAGCAAGAGATTGGCCCTGATGGATTACTTGGCTGGCTTGGGCGGATGGTGGTACTTCTAGGATGGGGGGTGTCACAGGGTGATGCCTTTCAGGGAGCCGTTGTTAAGATGGGGAGTACTGGATGCCTTTCAGAAAGCGGGGAGCGGAGATGAGCTTAGTTAAAGCTTACCTTGTGCTAAAAATTCCCCAAGGCCTCTTCTACTGCATATTCTAGGGTTTCGTGTGGACTTTCCAGTGCAACCTAGATATGGTAATTTGTGCATTATGTATTGAGAAATGGATCAGTTAAAAACATAGAAGCAGAATTAATCAGATGTTCAGTTTATTTATGAACATATGTTCCATGTTATATTTCCACTGAGATATCTAATGAAACTAAGTCAGAAAAAGAGCAGTTCCTAACATGCTCCTTGTATGTTCTCCCCTCTGTTTTTTTAGTTAGAAACAAGTTGTTTCTAGTTTCTTTGAATTTCTTTATAATGTGGTACTTGGTAAAGTTGTAACAGGCACAGTGGAATATGGATAGAGGAGTACTACAGAAGACTGTAGAGCTCACAAACATTTCCTTCAGCTAAAAGTTTGAAAGTATCAGAAGGAAAAGACTCAGAAAGTTTAATTTAAAAACTCAATATACAGTCCCTGAAGATATCCCCAAGAGGATAAAGGAACCACTGAGGAGAACAAGTGCTAGATTGCAATATAAAAATATTCCACTTTTAAGTCATCTCACCACAACAGGGTCTTTAAACTGGAACAGTGAAGTTGGTCCTTTTTCAAACTACGGACAATGCATTAATTGCAGCTTTTTTTTTTTCTTCCCTTTCTTTGTGTGTTAAGATTTGACGGGGAGAAAATGCAGAGACCTGATACGGAACAGTGGAAACATATGAAAAGGCAAATAAAAGGCCTTTCTACTGCCAGTAGAAAGAATGCATAAAAATATGAGTATATTTAATATCTTCTCCAACACTTTATTTTCTCAATTCCAAACACCTTTTGCTTTTGAAATAGGCAAGTGGACCATAGAGAGAGAAATATACTGTAATTTTCTTGTAATAGCCCCAAACTCTTCCTGAAAATGCAACAGAAGCAAGTCAGCAATTTTAGTGCCAGATGGATGAAAAAAATTGCATATTAAGCTTTCTTTGTTAATTAAAAACTGAATACCAAGGCTTAGGTTTACAAATGTCTCCGAACAGGGTGGTGTCTTGGGACAGGGTGCTGCTAATGCACTAAATATCGGCCTTGGATATTGTTTTGTTTGAATGTTAATAAGGTGGTAATCACTGATATTATACAAGAGTGAAAAAAGTTACAACAGGAGTAGGTAAAGCAACGTTTCAGCATGTATCGCAGGGACCAGTCCTGAAGGGGTAGCGGTCCAGACAAGATGGTCTAAGAATTTTGTCCTAGGTCTAATGCTTGAGCTTGTTATTTGAAGTCTATTGCATTTATGTCAATTTAATGATGCTTAAGCTTAGCACCCCAAGCAAGAGGTACGCTGAAAGTGCTTCAACATACAGGAAAATTCAATTAGGCTACAGTCTACAGCCTAACACATACTGCAAGGCAAAACCTCCATTGGATTTGTATGCACTCATCTCTGTAAAAATTATTTAGGTGAGGCATGGCTTAAGCTGCAATGCTTAACTGATGCTCCTCATCTTTCTTCTGTAGGCCCAAAAGTGTTCAAGGTGGTAGAAGTCAGAGCTGCCTGTTTGCTGTATCTCAGATAAAAAGGGGAAGCTATTTGATCAAAAGGAGAATTCTTGTCATGACACATCGCTTGTTCTGTTTGTCTTATATCTCTTTTAACAGCATTTTATTTGAGGCATTCATTTTTTTCCATGCAGCTACGTACAGTTTCATCTGCTGAGATTTGGCTGCTACGCAGTCTCCTGTAGTAGTGATGTAGTAGTGAGAGAGCTTGGTTGACAGAAGAGTATCAGGCTTTACGCCACCAAATTTAGTGGTAAATGCTAAAATGATATCTGATAAGTATGGCATCAGGCGGTACCAGTTCAGTGCTACCTTTTTTTTTTCCCTACACAACAGCTGAGTGGAAAGAGATGAGTGGTTTTGCTTACGTTGTGGCTGCTCCCAGGTGATGGCTCTGTTACCACCCAGCAAGCGTAGCAGAAAGCTGGCTGCAACAGATTGCCTGTTACTGCACTTCTCAACTGGTAGAGAGCAGTGGATTACTGTATTTTTAGAATAAATGAGGATAAAAGCCACACTGTAGTTTTAGAGGGCAAAATCCAGGGTTAAATTCTGCTGTTAAAGGAAATGCGTGGTATTTCCCACGAAGTTACACTGTATAACAAGAATGAGGAATGAACATCTGTCATATCTAAAAAGAAGTAATGTGGCATTATCCTCTATATATTCCGTAATACAAATTCAGTGGATGAAGACTGATGATATTTCAACTCCTGCCTATCAGAGATTTCTATATGCCTAGCTCCTGTAATTTTGCCTGTTTGAAAATGTTGGCAGGAGTTAATTTTTGACTAAAAAGTGTAAATACATCCATTTGCCTTACTTAAAAAGCAAACCAAAATTATTACCAGACATTGCCTCTATCGTAGCAGAAGTCTTATAATCATGCTTGCAATTAAACAAATGTTGTCTTATCTTAAAATAAAATATTTGACAGCAGAAGAGAATGCAATAGGGAAGTGCAATCGGTGATGGAGGTAGTTCTCTCTCTTGAAAGAAAAAAACTTTAATGATTGGTGAAATCAAGAAGAGACAGTGAGATAATGCAGGGATGCAAAGAAAGAGGTAGGATGGCCAAAATAAGAGGCTAAAGGAAGATATCTACAGGGCTTTGGGGATAGGTGTGAGTAGAGAAGATTAAATTTGCCATGGTCTCAGACAGTGCCCCGACCCAACAAGATAGGCAGCAGTCATGGTCTGGTGCAGAAATGTATGTAGCTGTAGGCCCTCTGCAAGAGCGGATAACAGCTGGTGTGCATGTGTAGGATTACCAGGGAAAGGGAAGGAGCCACAGTTCCAACAGAGCCACGAAGAAATGGCAGGAAAAATGAAAGTTTTTCTAAAGATGTACTAAGAGAATGATCGAAAAGTGACCCAAGAGAAGGCTGACTTATACTAGCAAAAGAAGGGCAAGGTTTCAAGGAGAGCCACGTAGACTGGGAAGGAGATTTTATTAGGAAAAGATGGCTAGAAATAGAAGGGTCATGCTTCCTCGTCCAAGAACTCTTCACATTATCATATTTACGTAACAATAAACTGTGTTTATGGTCAGAAGGGCTTGGTAGATATCCTGTTGCTCTGTAGGTTTGCTGAGATCTGATTTTTGCAGATAGCTAAACAGGAATGTGTCCCTGAATGTTGCATTTCTGCCATAGTGTCTTAAAGGCTTTTTGTAGAGAGACTGTCATGATACATGTCAGAAAACCAACCACACCAGAATGATTTTAGCTTTACATAAGAAAATATGCTTTTTGCTTTTGCTAAACATAAAAACAGGAAACATAAGCCTGTTAGTAAAAGAAGGAGCAAAAAAGAGCATGAATTATTTAAAAATAAAATCATAGCAAAAAACTTACTTGACAAGAGAGCTAACTTCATTTGCTAACCTACAGAAATAATTCAGTCTTTCACTGTGCTTCCTCTGGATATTGCCTTGCAAAGAGTTTTTTGTATTTTATTTTTAATTTTTTTTAACATTACTCCTTTGTTATAATAATATGTCAAAACTTCTCTCTATGGGTATTTTTGTTTTCAGATTACCACTACTGAAATTTAAAATTCCAGTAAAATTAATCATATGTTGTAGGTTGTCTAACAGAGTGTATTCCTTGCTATTTTTTTCCAGAACACTAATATTTCCAAGGTAAATGTAAGAAGAGAGATTTGTCAGAATAGTCAATTTATTGTTTTATCTTGTCACTAAAAAGATCAGCAATGAGTATATCTCTGGTCCTAAGTGCTGCCTATTCACAGAGGACTTCATATCAACTGATTTTTAATGATAGAGTAATCAATAACTTTTCCTGGTTTTGCTGATCTTGCAGATAGTTCACACTATTGAACAGATACCTACAATCCCTATGGGTTATTAATGCATGCCAAGATAAAGTGTTTTTTGACCTCAATAACAACATCTGTCTGCAAGGCCTTTGTGGTTCATCTGTGTTCTACTGGTTTTTTACTTTATGGATTTTTAAGTTAATGTCATCTACTTGCGTCCATTTGAACCACTCATATAACATGTGCTTTATTCAAGTATCTAGTCTCTTCACAGAAGAAGTTTATACTTAATTTCCATTCTAAGGCAGTTTAAAAATTTAAAATGCTAAAAATTTTCTGTTGTTTCCTTTGTTCAGCAAAAAAATGCCAGACTACTTCTATCTTTCCTGTGTTGTGAAGCTGCTTTGTCAGTGCTGTGGGAATGAGGTGAAGTCTTCACTCCAAAATTCTCTAGACATTTGTCCATAAATAGCAGTTTAGTACTGTGTATGTTTTATGTTCTCTTTGTGCAAAAGTGAAGAAAATTAAACAGCATCAGAAAACTGAAGCTCACATGACAATGCTGGGCTTTATCCTGTATGTATAAAGACTATCAGAGATGGATAGTTCTGTCATGTTTATGGATTCTACCCTAGGATCCTGGGGCAGAATCTTCTTTCTCTGTTGTTTACATCTGGTGATACCCTTGGGAATTTACATCGTTCGCAGCAGCAAGGCTGAATTTATCATACTGGCTTCAGAAGGTCACTCTTAATCCAGAAACTTGCTGGCATTTCTTTCTGCTGCTTCATCCCATGCACAGCATGCCCCAAAAATGACAAAAGACAGAAACTGAGATCACTAAGAAATAACATAGGAATAGTGTGGTGGTATGTACAGCCAGGCTGGCTCACACCAGTGGTTTTTAAAGTTTTTTTCAGTCTAGCAATTTCTCACCAATAATGGCCGATCTCGTGTGTGTCAGGATGAAGCCCTATTGTAGGTAATATTACAAAAGCCAGCCCTCCGGATACGTTCCTTACTGCTCTTTGGTGTTGGTTTAATCTCGAGTGGGTAAAAAAGTTATCACTGTAGCTCTTTTCACTTTTTGTTCGGGGTTATGGGTTTTGGGGTTTTTTGGTTGGTTGATTGGTTTTGGTTGTGGGTTTGGTTTTTTTGTATTTACTGTTACAGCTCTTAACACAAAGGTTATAGACAACCTTCAGGTTGGGATTTTGAAGATTGAGAGATTTAGATGCACAAATCTCATTGGGAGGTATCATTGAAAATCCCAGCACTAATAGATAAGGAATAGTAGGGTCAGAGTAGCACCAGGACAGCCACACAGCTTTGTATGGGTTGTTTCATTTGGTTGGTTTTGGTTTTTCTCCTATTTAATGTCTGAATTCTCCCCCCCCACTAGCATTGTGGACAGGGTGTGATCAGATAGTGTAGCACATGTTAATACACTGCTAGTGGCATATCTGAATTTGTTTCTTCTCTATCCCATGCCTACCGTTGTGAGGTCCCATTACCTGATTCATCTGCCTTCTCATAGAACAGATTTTTCTGATACAGGTAATATTTTAGGTTAGGAATGGTGAGCAGAGGTCTAGATGCTGAGCTGGTGATAAGCCACTATGGACCAGAATTGCTGCATTTGTTTTGCCCTGCAGTCACTTACCAGGAGGACTCAAACAGCCTGGGACCTGGCAAGCATTGCACTGTCTGTTGCATCCTTGGGAAACAAGAAGAAATAAGTGATGCTCAAGCAAATACTATGTTGCAATGATGTAGTTGTGCTGTAAACCTCTTCATCTGTCCTGTGTTTTAATTATGCTGCACAGCTCCCCAGTGAAGCAGGTAAAACAATATATAAAAATTATTCCATCGTCAGAAAACAGAGCCACGGTGCTATCATTTAAAAGCAGCATGTGAAAATGTGGTAAGAAAAATCTGATGGCTAGTTAAAAGTCAGGGGAGTGAGGTGTAAATTAGGCAGGACATTGTTACTTCAGTTGCAATTTGCCCAGGATGTTGGTGCCAGCCTGTCTGCTTATACAGAACAGAGGCCTGGGATCTAATCTGGGATGACCAGCAGTCAGCACTTCAGTTTTATGGCTTTGGTGAGGGTTTCCTAAGGCTCTCTACCTTTTTAGCTGTTAAGTTTTACATCATTCACCTATTAGATATTACTGTGCATATAAATCTCTGGGTGAAGAGTTGGGTAATAAATGAGTCTTTCTGGTTCTGTGGAAAGCTGGATGTGACAGATGTTTCACCTCCAGCCACACTGCGATCCAAGGGTCTCTCCCACTCATTTCCAGGTTTTTTTTTCTCTCTTGTAGTTTATCAGTGCCATATGTAATCTCTGGGGACATGTAGCAACCTTTCACCTCTCCTGCCATCCTTTTTAGGGTGAATTAACATTGTTCTGCATGAACAGATGAGCCTAATGAGCCTGAGTCTTTCAGGAGTGGTGAAGGTGATTGAGCTGTTCTCCATGCTGTGTTCTTTAATCACGGCAGACTTCCACATGCAGTCCCCATAAGCAGTAATTGCTCCTTATGCCACTGAGACAGGCATGAATAAATAAATGTACTCTTGGCCCTGCCCAGGCAAACTTGCAGAGTAGTAACTCTGTGAGAGATTCTGAGAAATCTGATGTCCATCACGTGACATTTATGAAAGCTTTCACAGGACAAAGCTGTGCTACTGATCCGCAACTATGGCAGCATATACTCCATGCAGCCCCGTACACCTAGTAGCTTGTCCTCAAGGATTCAGTGCAACAGCATTTGAGATGTGATGGATTGTACAACTGCCATATCGGATCACTCAGGGCAGTGTCTGTGAAAGGGTGACTACAGTCAAAGCACTCTGTAGTCCAGGGGCCAGGCTGGGCAGTTTGGCTCCTTGCAGCAATCCCATTGACCAGATTTCTATTCTTGGACTTCACAGTGGTTTGCTACGTGTCCTCAATAAGTCAGTGGTTAGCAGTGTAACTGTCGGCAAGCCATTTCACCTTGTTATTTCCTCTCCCACCCTTTGTCTTTCTTGTCTGTTTAGGCTGTAAATAAAATGTTTCTTCAGGACAGCGACTTGTCTCTTAGGATGTATTTGTTCAGCAAGTACAAATAAGATCAAGGCCTCATGGCTGGGGTTTCTATGTGTTCCCACAATGTGAATAATAAATAATAGCAGAGGTAAACTGATTGTGTTAGTACCATTTATGTGCAGAGGTATTATTGAATGAGACAACAAAGGAATACAGTGGGAATGTTCCTAAGCATTGCAGTAGAAAATGATGTTTTCAAAATAACTTTTTTTGGACTTGTGGAGCAGATGTCTGTTTGCAGTTGACACAAAGATTGCTCTTTGCACTGCATTTGTGTGGTCACAGCAGTGCATTTTATCTCATATATGGAAATTCTGTTGTTACCATTTTAGCAAGAGTAAAAAAATAAAAAATGCTACTCTTCTTAAGATAAACATGAAAGGACTCCTCACCATCCAGGAGGGTTTGACAGTAGTCAAGATTTAAACCTTTGAGTATTGAGTGCTATCTGCTTCCACAGAAAGACTGCCTGGTTTCCCTCTGGGACTTCTGATCCCAGCCACACACTCTTTAAAACTATGCATGGCTGGATGTTAATGTGGCTGTGTATAGGCTTTGAAGTGATTGAACTCCCACCAGAATTTAGATCTTAATCATCGCTTTGATCTGTGGCTGTGCTACAGACTCAGTTACAAATGTGTCTCAAATCTGTAAACCTAAAACTGTGCAGGACTACTACATGTCACATATTTCAGAAACAGTGCAAATGATGGTATTTGTGAATCAAAGTCAAATCTGAGGGGAATGTATGGAAATTTACTAGAGACTCTTAAATAATCTCTAATCTGTTTGTTCTGTACTGTTTCTTAAGATAGAAATAAGAAAACTCTAAAGACATTGTCGACTTTCTATGTATTTACTTCCAAATTTAAGAGAGAAGAATTAAGTTCCTCATAGGACAGCTATCAAAGCATTGATATTGTTGCATGTATTTATTTTTTATAAAATAAGGATATTTTTTCAAGTGTTTATCATCAGCCTATGTCCACTTGGCTGACTTCTGCAATCAAACTTCCAGCAGTAACTGCACAAACTGAATTAGTTCAGTACTGATTATTTCCTTAAAAACTGCCATAGAATTCACTCGTCTCCACAGAAATAACTGCCAAAGACCTATCTGATGACTTCAAGTCAGTCAGTAATTTACTGTTTTTCTCCTCCACTATGGCTGATGAGCCAAGTGAAAATTTCGTATCTGATCAACCACAGATGTAAAGAGTAAAGGATTATGTGCTCAAGGTATTGCTATCTCCACAAACAAAGCCAGAACAAATACACATTTTCACAAAACTTAGTTATAGAAAGCATAGGGATTACTTAGAACTACACCAGGAAGAAATATTTAAAACAGACTTTTCAAATTAATTCTTTCCTTGGAAAATTCAATTATTTATTGTTACTGAGCATATTTGTGTTGCAATCAAAAAGATCATTATTACATGGAGGAACTTTTCAAGTCTATAGTTGAAACAAGGTGGAAAGACATGAAGGACGTGCTCAGCAATGCAGTAATATTATTTGTTTCTGGAGGTTCCCTGAGGCATAGACCAGAAACCATTCTGGATGGTAGACAAGCATGCAGTTTACCATGTTAAAGAAGTTATTTCTTCCTTCACAAAGTTTGTAGCCATCAAATAGATAGAGATGTTAAATTTTAACTCTTTTGTAAACATTTTGATGCACCAGTGGAGTGAAACAAATAAACAAGGGAGGAGAACAGAAATAGGAGACTGGATACACTTGGGTCTGCCTAACACACCTGATTCATACCTTAGGGAAGTTGAGTGACTGCTGTGTGAAATCAATAGCAGAGTCCCAAATGGCTGTAAATGAGACACTGGTTCACCACATCTTTTCAAAACAGGAACTCTGATGGGGTATCTGCATGTTTTTGTGCCAATTTTTCTGAATCAAGTTTTTTTTTTGAGGGAGAGAAATAAGAGTGTTGGGCAGTCATAACATCCATGGTGTGAGCATAGACCTCTACTCTGAGGAGGAGTCCTTTCTGTCTTGTTTAAAACTAAACCCTGAAGATAAAAGAAAAAGGAACAACTGGCCTCAGTGTACTCTGAAGAACACCAGAATGAATCCTGACTAATTCTGTCTCTTTAGTGGATTTACTCTGGATTTTTGCTGCTGTATCCAAGAGGCAAGACCAAATTTTGAGCCAGTCACTTAAGACTTCAGTTGAAACACTGGCCACAGCAAAAAGGATAGAATGAATATTTCAACTGGCATCAAATAAACCTCTCCATTTTGTAATACGTATTACAGTTCTTTAGTCTTCATTTTAATCAGCTTGGCATTCCTTTAGTTACAGTTTTCATATTTTATGAAATCCCACTTTAAGGTTAGCCATATTAAATCCCAGTTTAAGGTTAGCCATATCATCCTTGTTGGCCAAGGGAAGAGAAGACAATTTTGAGCATATTCACTCATCCAGTTTTGAAGTGAATGTAGTTTGTTGTTGTTCTTTAACTGAGTTTCTTTCCTCCAAAAAAGGGGAGAAACAAATAAGATATTGTGATATGACAGGATATTTAACTTCAGGAGATGCTTGCTCTCAGCTGTGACATCTGTCACTATATGGCTTTTATAGTGTTCATTTCTTTACTCAATATATTAATCACTAACTTTTTTTTCAATCTTCATCACTAAGTAACTTTAAAATGAATGTTTCACTCTCTGTTATAATACTAGAAAAAGTAGTAAGTGGAAACCTGATCATTATTAAAATTTCTGTTAGCATCTTGAAATACAACTTGCTTTATTATTAAATAAATCATTAATATTATTATATTAATATTGTAGCAGCATTTAAAATCACTGTATGTGCTGTACAGACACAGCTCCAATTCTTTTGAATGCACAACTCCTATATCTAGAAGTGCTTTGATGAAATATGTAACTATACTTAGTATTAGAATTGAGACAAAGGAGGAATTGTTATTTTGCTTTATGGAGGGACACTGGGAGAGAAGTGACATTCTGAAATTTAAAGATGGAGCCTGAGTTAGAACTTGAAATAAATTGATACCCCAAAGTCCTAGTCCAGTGCTATACACTACTCATCTTGTCATCCCTTTCAGATTCACTGCCTCTTTCACTTTGAAAAAACAATTAGAGGAGAACAAAATAAGTTGCTAAGACCTGTCACATGGACTTCTGCAGTACTGACTTCTCCTGATAACTATGAGAGCCTCCTGAGGACACTGGATAACCGTAGGAATGGGAATAGCTCTTGATACCTATCCCTCCTCATCATGTCAGAAAGACTCTTGTTGCCCTCACTTAGACCCTGGTGTATCTGTGCTGTTGCAACCAGAGCGGGGTTTCCTGGGGAGGTGGTGCAGCTCCAAGCTGTGCTCACTTTTCATCTCTAGAAATTGGAGTCCTGCAGCAGGCAGCACCGCCAAGTGTGGAATTTCGTTTGTGCTGCTGCAGCTATTGCAAACACAGCAGGGGAATGATCTTGGCTGTTGTTAGTACTCACATAATTTTGCTCTTTTCCAGAAACCCATAGGGAAGACCATGAGGCTTATTTCTGGAAGGTGAAAGGTTCACCATTCTCATTAGAGAGTAAAAAAGAAAAAGAGTACAACTTTGGCTAGTTTGGCTCAAACGTTTTTCAAAAAAACTTATACCTAACAGGAAACTGTCAGTAGAAATAAGAATTCAGAGGGCCTTTATGTTCCATAATTTAATTTTATTGTATTTGTAGACTTGAAAGTGGATTCTGGCTGCTGAGGATTGAAAGGCATTGCCCTAAACTTCAGATAGTGAGCTCAAGGAGCCTTTCAAAGAAAACAAACCCACATGCACACAAAAAGCAATATAGTTTAAAGGTTAGGGTTTCTTCTCAATTTCAAGGTTTCTTTGTATCTTTACCCTGGCATGATTGTGTTACCCAGCTGACAGTGTTTACTCCCCAAATATTCTACTCCTATGAAAGTCATCTGGCCTCCTCAAGTTGAGCTGGCCTTTCACAAATTTAGGTCTGATGGACTTGATAAACGAATCCTGTTAAACATGAAAGAGAGAAGAGAGGCTCCTTAAAAAAAAAAGAAAAACCAAACCAACAACAAAACCCTAAACAGACTTTTACATCCCACTTGGTCCTTTGCTGCACTCAGCATTACAACTGGCCCAGGCAGTGTGCACAAAATTGCAAGATCTCTGCAAAAATGTGGAAAACAGCAAATATCAGGAGGTGTCTTGCAAGGTAAAAAAAGAAAGCATAATGCTCATTTGACTGTGGTTTGGTAAAATTTCTCCACCTTTGCTCTCAAATATAACTAGGCTCGTTGGATAGCATGCTGAACACTAAGAGGTTGCTACCAAATGTTCAGATGTAAGTTGATCCTTTAAAGTAAGAATTCAGCAGTGCATGACAGACGGAATTTGTTCACTTGTCATAGAGGAAGTAGCAGTTGTGTTACAATTTCCATCCTATACTAATAATACCTAAACAACAGTCACTCACATTTGTATTCAGTCAAATACAATCAATAGACATCTGTTTGTACATGAATGAGTGTACACTGGTACCTGTTTACTGCTAATTAAGCTTCATTAGTGATTAGTTTGTCTTCAGTAGGGGAAAAAACCCTCTGTAATTAAGGGCTAACGTATTGTATGGTCCCATATTTTCCCTTTTCAGAACTTGCATTCTAACAGGACCATTAGTCTGCAGTACATTTGTCTGTATTTAAGTGTAACTACATTTCCTTGAAAAGACCATCTGTTCATAAAGACCATCTTTTTCATGCTCCCTGCAGTAAACTTTAGAGAGTGGTAGAATTAGCAAAGGACTGTATTTAAATGAAAATATATGTGGATTGCGACTAGGTAAAGCTGTTCTGTACACATTAGAATGGTTCTGTGCTGAAAAGATTGTAATTATCTTCCTCCTTTACTTTTACAGAATTTTTTATCTGCACTGAATTCTGCCACCTTTGACTGACTAATTTTGTTCTTCCTACCCACACCTGAATGGAATGTACCAAGTGGCAAATTACTTGAGCAGTGATTGTGGTGAAGCTGTTTTTACTTTGTAGAAAATGAAGCACTTACATTTTCATTTTGCTTGGATTGATCATAAATAGTCACATTATAAACCTGCAGTGTAAAGGTCTGGATTCCACCCTATCACAGTAACACTGAGTGCTGCTTTATTCTACAAATTGTCCTATTGTAGAGTTAGGTTTTAGAGTGGCCTGGATGAACAGCAGGTTGGTCTCCTTTAAATAAACAATTCTGTTCAATTAAATCCTATGCATAAACTGAAAGAGTAAACTAAACTGGATGTCAATGAGGTGGAACTCCACCACTGTAAAGATATCCGTGAAAGAATGTGAGATGCCCCCAGTGAGGTTAGCAGTACAAAAAATGCACAGAAATGCTGTAAATGTTGCTAATGTTTTCATATTGCACAAAACAGATTAAGTATTCCTGCTACTTCAGTGTAGATTATGCAAATGCAGCCCTTCATGACCTGCACAGACATAACCATGGCAATAGAGAGCAAACAAGATAACATTCTTATCCAGAATTCAGACATGAGGATAAATGTTAATTCCACACAAGAGTTAAGATAAACATTTTTTTGTTGTTGTTTAATGGTTTATTTCTTACAGCTACTAAAGCATGTATACTGGGCTTTCTTAGAAACCTAAGCAAAGCACAGAATAATTGCAACCAGAAATAATGAACTGAACAATGCTGAAGTACTTGGAATGTGATTAATTTTTTTCCCCAAAGATGAAGGGAGGATTACAAAGGAAATTCTTGTCATTAGCTAATAGCTTCTTCTCAAGCAGTAAAATCGGTGTAGCCAACAGTAAGAGAATCCTCTGGCCATTAGCTCTATTGGATTGTCTCAAGGAAGTAAATTACTGTATATCAGACATAAACAAGTCACCGTTGTTTGGAGCACCTAAGTGACAACTCTGTACTGTGGGAGTTATCAAACCTTCAGTATCAATATGACCAACTGTGTAGTCTTATCAGAAGCATATGCATCTCTGCTATGACAAGATACCCCTGTATGTCAGAGAGATTGCCAAACAATTTTACTGTCTGTGTTCTCCACATGCTCTTCTCCAGAGGAGCTTCACATAGTAGATGAGTTATGCATAAATGCAAAGAGTTTCCACTTTATTAGGAATCATTTCTTCCAACAAAATACATAGGGTTAATAAAAAGAACTGGGACAACTTATTCACAAATAGTATATCTCGTTAGATTTTAGGTGAATCGTGTTTTTATAGGCCCTTTGTGTTCACTCTTTTTAGGATATTAATATGGATACGATTTTTCATGTGAGAACAAAAGGCATTAGTGTTACGGTGTCTGATCCAAAGCTCTGTTGTGATATCCAATGGTCGTCTTAAACATTTGAACCAGATCCACACTTGAATAATGTTGGCATACCAAAGTGCGGTTGATATAAAAGTTTGCTAAGGTTGAAAAAGGCCTGTTTAACGCTTCTAAAGCTGGAAGCCACGGTAATGGTATGTAGTGATTTGTCTGATTTTTTCCTTACCTGTTTGTGAAAGGTATTCTGACAAACAGCTGTAAGTCATAATCACAGAAGATAAGACAAGGCCTTTGGTTACCTGTTCTTTAAGATAGCTGCAAGTGAGCTCTGCCTGAGGTGCAGGTCAGGGGAATGCAAGGCAGCACTAATCCAACAGCCCTGAGACTGTGCTGGCATCATGGTGAATGCAAGCTTGGGCCACACACCCTGTAAATGTGATCATTGCGCTTGAGTCCATGCTGGCCTGCACCCCACCTTCTGGGCATGCAAACAGTGAGTTCCCGTCTGTCTTCAGAAGACTGTAGGCAGAACCATAGCTGGAGGATGAGGGGTTTTCCAGGGGGAGAGAGGCTCTGATTTGTCACTTCTATGGTTGGTGGGAGGTATTTTCCCTCTTTTGAACTGGGACCATTTTTGAAGGCTTCTTTTTCTGTAAGTGGCTTGATAAACTACACAGTATGGTAATTGAAGTGTGTGCTAATGAGGTGCTATGTTGTGACATATATTAGGCTAGAGAGAAAACCATAATCAGCACTCAGATTTCCTCCAATATCCTCCACCTTTCAGTAATATGGCAGGAATGCAGCAATCCTAACAGTGAAGAAAAAGCATTAGGTTCTTTGGATTTGTTCAGATTTTACATTTATATTTTGAAGATACACAAATAAAGGTGTGAAAATTGAGAACGATTAGGGGTTTTTTTGTTTGTTTCTTTTTAAGAATGGCATAGTGGGATCAAAAGTGGAGAGTACAGGGTAATGGTCCTTAAAAAGTGCAGCTGGATCTACTGAACTTACAAAAGTCTGTATCTGAGTATGCAATTCAAACACTATGGAAAAGCCCAGGAAGTACGTAAATTAAGAAGTGTATCGTCAAAAATTCAATGAATTATGAAGTTGGTAGGCCCAACTGCGTATGCTGTTGTTCAGTCTATGCCTGCAAGGAGTGTGTAAACAAGTAAGGTTTAGTAGGAACATGTCCTTAAGCTCGCATTCAATTGCTCAACATTACTAAAAGCCGCATCCTTTTTTTGACACGAGTTACAAAATCTAAGTTGGCATAAAACAAACTATACAGTTTTTATTTCAGTTACCAAACTATTTGTTTCACTTTATGATGCTGTTCTGCCCCCATTGTGCTGGTGATGATCTTGAGAGCATTTTCACGTGTGACTTTTTTGCTGCTTGATGCCTTCTTGGTTCTTCAGACTTGGAGATAACATTTGCTTAATGCTTCTGAAGTCCTTTGTCAAGCGTCTCTGCCTGCAACTACAAAAGTGATTCAGTCAAAGATTGCTTCACACTTGGCTTATTACAATTCCCTTTTGAAAAGACCCCCTGTTTTTCTGTATCTTGCCCAAATGGGCTGATCAACGTACACTGTTGATTTTCGTGCTGCTCACATGGTCCAATGTTATTCAGTTACACTGTTTGTCCATTTAAGTCTAATTTCAACAGTGTGCAGCTGGCTTTTTATGCCCACTAGATAATGGAAACTCCCTACTTCTGTGTTCTCATTTCTGGGCATTTCCAGGTATTTGTTCTACTTGTGTGACAGTTTATTGCCAGTCTCCACATCATTTTTTTAAATTTCAGTTGTACATGAAAGGTGGACATCTGTAGAACCTTCTCTCACAATACAGAAGCAGGAGCATGTCAGAGACATTGAAATGGATGCTTGCAGCTGTTTGCTGGGGGTAGAAGCTGTGGTGCTTGTGAGAGTCACTGTATACATTAATAATCTATGGTAATTGTTAAGTACATGGTGCTCAAAGGTACAACAGCATTTCTCACAGAAAAGCATATGAAATCTTCATAGTTGGCAATAATATTAGGCTTCTAGGTTGTTTTTCTACTTGTGGAAGGCAGGACCTGGTGCAAAGGAGAGATGCTTCTCTTCACCACATGCCCAGGTCTTTTGGCTCTATAATTTTGCAAGCCAGTGTCTAAAGGAAAGACTACCTCCAGGAAAAAAAAACTTTCTATCCTCCTATGCCCATGTGAATGTTTCCGAGACGTTTAATTCTGCAGTCTGCCTGGTAGGGCTCCTGGGATATCTCCGTGGTGACATTTAGCCCTGTCTCTGAGTGGCTGCTTAGGAATAAGATGGTAGTACCCTGTTCAGCTGTCTGGATCCTGCAACAGTCTCCAGTGCTTGTTAAAGGAGTTCCCCTCACCAACTCACTGCACTTGTCTATTAGCATTATTTTACAGAGGTAAGAAACAGATTGTTTTGTACGAATGTGCATTAGCAGCCACCTTGTCTGTACTCTTGCTGTCACCATAGGACCCTCCATTCTATAGCAGCTTTGCGCATAGGTGGGAATTGCAATTACATGCTTCAGAAAGATCTCCACAAAGTTAATCTTACACTCGCTACATATAAGCCCTCTGTTGTACAAGCAGGCCCCTTTGCACCTAAACAGATCCTGCCCACCTCTTGTGTTTTCTGTGAAGTGGTAGTGGTGTTGCTCAGAAAACCTGCAACTTCTTAAAGCTAGCATGAAATTAACTGAAACAAATCTGAAAGCCGAGAGTTTGATGTTGGTGTCCTAAATCAAATTAAAATTGAACTAGAATTGAGCACAGCATAAAATCTTATTTATAAAAGTTACATATTCAGTTAAATCTTATCTCATTAGTTTAATCTTACTTGATATCACCTCAAAATTTCTTATTTTACAAAAAATTCCAATGTTCTTATTTAATGAATAGGCAATTAAATGTGATGCTATGTTATGATTCATGGGATCATTTCATTAGAGTTTACTGTGCTAGTATACTGGATGTAAATAATCCTTGCCAGAGATGGGTAAACTATTACTGATGTGCAAAAAGTTCTATGTTTAAAGAACGTTAGAACTGTAAAATTAAACTCTGAAGGATTAGGAAAAGGCAGAATTAAGATTGCCTGTGTAGCTTTAATTTTGAACATGAATGTGATACAGTCTTAAAGACTCGATCACAAGCTGCTACTTCATCCTGTGCACAGGGTGGACAAGATCAAGTGTTTATTTTTATCTGCATCGTTCAGTGTGAAGTTCCAGTGCTTAGATGCCATCCAAACTCTGCTCTGAGTACAAGGTTATTAATGTCCTCTGAGCTTTCATACAGAGCTTCTCAGCAGAGTATCTGAAAGTCTCTGAAGCATTAATACATATATTTTGTATTTTAAGAAATGCTCATTCTCTTTGGATGACAACTTAGCTTTAGAGCTTGATTTCTTTTGCATACTTAGCAACTTAAATGACAGATTCAGCTCATGGCTCTTAGAGACTACAGCTACACTTGTCATTGCTCAGGATTTCTGCAGACCAGGCCAGCGTGTTTCATGCAGATGCCCAGAAGGTGACCAACAGTGAGATGTTCTGGCTGAGGTAACTTTCCTAGCAGTACAAAATTGTGGCAGAGAGAAGGATCAGCTCAGTTCTGTAAAGTGGTGTTTGATTACCTTATCCATGGGTTTATCCTTAACCTTTTTCTTGTAACAGTCTTACACATAATTTATTGTGCTTTCTTAAATGCCTCTACCAGATAGAGCAAAGACCATATCACAGAAAGCCTCACTTAACCTCAGTCTCCTGCTAGAACACTCTCTTGAGCTTTACATGTTATTACCCCTTTCTTAAAACAATATTTTCACTGTTCTTTCTTTTGAATAAATGTTTTAACTGATAATTAAGCATCTATACTGTATTGCTTATCATCATCTGGACCAATGTAAGTTTAATTTTCTGAAGTAAAGCTGATGCAGAGCCAGTGGGGATCCTGGTAGGTAGAAGCTCCTAGGAATAGCCCTGTTACGAAAACCCCACAGTCTGCAGCTGTTGAACTGGATGCTAAATGGCCTGCAATGCTTTCATGAAAACCTGCTCATCCCTTGTGTGAGAACCTTGAGGACCTAATACTCTGTAGGATCATTTGCACCTGTATCCCCTCTCTAGAGGTGTCCCCTTCTCTGCAAGGTATCTCTAAGTCTGTTGTGGCCCCTGGCAATGCTCTTTTGCAGGCTGCTTTCAAGGGTTGATGGGCCTTGGATCCCTGTGAAAATGTTGTGTCTTGTGCTTTTTGAGAGAGCAGGATCCCTTTGGCTTGCTTTGCTGCCTGACTGTGATTCGGAGCTGCCGTTGGCTAATTTGATCTATGCAGCTCAGGGGGAACTAAACTGAGGGGTAAATTTTTTCTGTATTTCAAAGGACAGGAGAAGTACAGTTAAAATTTCCTTATGCACTCTGTAATGACTGAGGAAGGGAAAACTCCAACATTGTATTTGAGAAGCCTTGAGATTAAATTATGTCATTTAAGAACTCATTAGCCTGTCTTTCAAGTGTGTGCACTTTGGGGAATAATCATCTTTCTTCTCCTGCTTTGCCTTTGAGTTGCTTGTGTGTCATATCTCTCATGCCTAGGAACTGCAGCTTTATGGCACTTTGGATTGGATAAACCCCCTTAGCTTTGAAATGTTAAATCCTTCAATTAGTTTGAGCTGAAGACTAAAGGCCAAACATTTCAAATGTGGGCACCTGAAGTCGACAGGAGCTGCAGGCATTCATCACCTCTGAAAATCAAACCGATCATTTAGGTAGCTAAATTTAGATGCAGACACCTTGCTTTTGCCAGCCCAGTTTAATCACTGAATCCTGTAGTATTACTCTGAATCATATGGTCTTTCTCTAGCCCTTTGCACTTCTGTTGTGTTTTCCTTTTCCTTCCAGGAAAAGGCTGGAATTTATGTTTAGATGTTCATGTTATAATGTCATAGAATCACCTAGTCCCAACCCCCCTGCCACGGTCAGGGACACCTTCCACTAGCCCAGGTTGCCCAAAGCCCCGTCCAACCTGGCCTTGAACCCTTCCAGGGAGGGGGCAGCCACAGCTTCTCTGGGCAACCTGTGCCAGTGCCTCACCACCCTCACAGGAAAGAATTTCTTCTGTACATCTAACCTAAATCTACTATCTTTCAGTTTAAAACTGTTAGTCCTCATCCTATCCTTACACTCCTGATAAAGAGTCCCTCCCCACCTTTCCTGTAGCCCCTTTAAGTCCTGGGAGGCTGCTCTAAGGTCTCCCTGGAGCCTTCTCTTCTCCAGCTGAACACCCCCAACTCTCTCAGCCTGTCCTCACAGGGGAGGTGCTCCAGCCCCATGATCATCTTTGTGGCCTCTTGACTCTCCTAGCAAGTTTCTCCCTGACAAACGAATCCCTCCCACTCCTTGTGCTAAAAGCACCTATTAGGTTGAGCAGTCTAAAGCAAAAGTAGGCCCTAAAAAATTGCTTAGAAAGCTCTACATTAACTTATGAAAGACAAATGCTAGTCTTCCATTGCCTGGGTGAACCTCTGGTCTGGTTTTCTGTCATTAGCCACTATCCCACCAAGCTGTGCTCTCTGGCTATCATCAATGTATGTCCCCTGGTCAGAACAGTCAAAAAAAATCTGTCTTTCAAAATCTTTCCCTTGAAATGTATTTGGGCACTATTATGCTACTCCTAAGTTTTGACTTACTCCGTACTTTTGAAGGAGATGAGGGATCAGGTGAGGGTTGTGCAATTTGGATGCCTGCTTTTAACTGCCTATACACATGGAAGGAATAGATTTCTGTAACTAATTTTATGACTGAATGAGGTAGCAGAAGTATGGACAAATGAACACAGTGACTTGTGCAGATTTAGGTGTTTACTGATACAGCTGCCCAAAGAAATAAATCCATGAGCAAAGAGAGTTTTTACAGATTTGTATTCATAAGATGAAAAGCTTCTGAAAGAATGTAACAACTCTGGGACTAAACTGCCTTTCCATTGCCATGATCTTCTGCTTCTCCTGATTGTGAATGCTGAAAGTCTGCTCTGCTTCCCCAGGGTCCTGATACAAAATTCATTGTCAGAACTGGAAAGGCAGAAAACTAGCAAAGACAAAACCCCAAACAAACAAAACTCTCAAACCCCCAAACAAGGAAAGGAGATCTCTTAATTATAGTTGCACCCTAAGCAGATGTTAACAAGTCTGTTTAAACCTTTTTAGACTGTAATCTGCTGCTGGCCTCCTGTCCTCATCTAACTTGGTGTTTCCCTCATCAGCTAATTCTGCCCTGATTAGCATTTCAGAAATGCAGAGGTTTTGTCAAACACAGCTTCAGAAGCTGTTTTGGAATACCCCTTTGGGTTGGTTTTTGTGAGCTGCAGATTACAAAGGATGATTTTCCAGCCTACTCCATTATATTTATCCTGACTTTCAGTCAACATCAGAGATTATTCATGACATTGAGATGCACCACATGGATAGACCTCACACAGTTGCATCGCCACTGGTTGGACGGTCTCAACCTCGCTCACTATCCTGCTGCAGTACCAACATCAGCCCACTCCCAGTGTCCTCCTTCCTTGGCGGGAGACAACCTGTTTCTGTGGCTGAACAACCTCTCTAAAGAGGCAAAGAAGAGGTTTCTCTCTCCTGTATCTCCCCACCTCTTCTGTTTTGTGGAGAGGGCAGGGATCTTGTTCTGTGCTTGGAGAAGGAGGAAATGGAGAGTTTGTTTCCTCATAAAAATGGCAGAGGGATAAGAATTTCTTCAAGTTATTTTCAAGTTGTTGAGAAAATTTGGGAAAAACTCTCCCTTTAAAATGCCTGTTCAGCTGAGGATATTGATTTAACTGAATTCAGTGCAATGTTTTTTCTTTGTGGAGAAAGAGGATTCTTTTTTTTCTAGGCCATGTTTTGTGCATTGTTTCAACAAAGAACAGGTATCTTCTTTCCTTGGACTTCTGAATATGGACTGCTTCCTTTCTCCTGCCTAAGAATGTGAAATATTTCATTCCTTTCTTCTTCTGCTTATGCTTTCCGTGTGCTTATGTCCCTCATAGTATCATGTGGTACTTTCCCCCACACCTCCTGCTAGGAATCATTGTTGCTTGTGGCAGTTCTCCTTGGAGAATATATTCTTATCACCTGATGAGAACTTATTTTCCTAGAGATATCAAGGTTCTTTTAATATATATTGGTCTTTGCTCCTTCTCTCTAGCAGTAGCAAGAGGGTGCTTATTTGCTTGACTGAGTTTGGTACGACGTAGAAGTAAATGTTCCTAGCAGCTAAGTTACCAAAGTAGGAGTCTGCGTAGTGCTATTTTTAAGCTTGTTTGGTTTCGTTTTACTTGTCTAGGATGAATGTCATGTAATGATACAAGATTTTGTGATAAACAGGCATAGCGGGATTGATCCCAGTTTCTTTACAATTTTGTATATATTGAACTAGAAAATAATTCCCTGTGCAAAGGACCTTGACATGTCTCCAAAATAATTAAACTTAGAATAGCTTCTGAAGTGCCTAAACAACATTTGGAAAAGACGTATAGATAGAAGTTTTCATGAGAGCTTAACAAAGATGAAACAGGGTTTTCAGAACTGATTAACAATAATGCAGGTGGCTATTTTATCTGAAGTGTACTGAATGTTGAAGTGCTTTGAAGATCTGACAAGAAGCATCAATGTCACCGTTGCTGCTCATTGCAGAATGACTTTATAGAAATTTGGCTTTAAATCCGAAGATCTGGCCTAAGAGCATCATTTACCAAAGAAGCAAATAAACAAACTTATTTTGGCCTTCTTTTCAGATAAGAGCTTTCCTTCAGGCACTTCAAGTGAGCATTTCTAATGTCTGAATTTGTGATTTGATTTTCAAAATATCACCTTGCTCTCTAATTGTCACTTTGCACACCCTAAATTCTAAAATACAGGCTAGTTCAGTTCATGCTGTTTAGCAAATTCTAATGTAGTAGTCAATGGTATCCACTCTCTATGAGCATAGATTTCACTTCAGGTTCCTCCACTGATTCAATTTGTAAGCTGAAATTCAGGTTTATTTTTATGTTTACAATCTGAACTACAAGGTTTTGTATTTATTGCATTCTTATTCTGCTGAGATGCCAAGAGACTGCCATGATATGATTCACACAACTGGGGTTCTGCTCACTTGACTATGTCAAAATAATAACAACAAAGATCAAGCTCATCCCTGATGTAACTCCTGGAAGTGAGGACCATTCTGCTGAAGAGTGAATACAGCTCATTAGTTGTATCCCTATGCAACTCCTGCTGCTGCTGCTTATTGAAGAGTCAGAACTTCTGCATCCAGAATGGCATCCCAGAAGTGTTACTCTTCACCTTCTAGAAACCTGGCCTAAAGCATGATGTTGTGATGTAAAAACCACTCGGCTCTGATCCACAGTCTTGTAGGTGGGATTTTGGCATCTCGCTATAAGGAAGCACTGACCTGATGCTGAAGAGGGTAACAAGTAGTCAGCACCCCTTAGATTCAGGCCTTTGCTCCTGGTGGGCTGAAAGAAAACCAAAGATGGCAGACTGATCTGGGGAGCATTCTGACTCTTGGAGATAACAGAAAGTTTAGGTGGATCTTTTGATCAAGTCCTGTCTTATCTGACCTGATTTGCTTATTCCTAGACAGCACGTATCACTCTCTGAACATCCCTTGGTAGGAGCACAGGCTACATTTCTGGAGCAGCAACTTTACTCTGTACAAGTAGCACATTTTTTTAAATGTGTAAGTGGCCTGAAAGTTGGAGTGGCTAACTCTGCTAATTATATGAAACTCCTTAATATGATGCTGGAGGTGTTAAACAATTGTACCTGCATTAAATATGCTGTGCTTATGCAAACGTGGCACACAGATTGCAAGTTCTAAAATTTATCAGGCAGACTAATTATTTAAATGTGAGCTATAGGTTACATAAATAAATAGCTCTCCCTCAGTAAATGGCAAGGTGTCATGGTGTTAGCCACGTGGCTTGTAGCAGAGTAAAATTAATGTTAACACTTCTGTAGCTTTCTTTCTCTGATTAGTAATTCTTTCGATGTTGGTAGATGAGCTGAATTTATGAAAGTTTTGCCTGCCCTCTAGGTCTCTATTTTGTATTCCTTGTGCATTGCAGCCTACTTTTGACTCTGGCAGCAATGTTGGATACTAAAACCACGAAAGCTCAGGCTCCCTGCTCACCTTGTGGAGTGAGGCAGATCGAAACCAAACTGGGAACTTCTGGGGCAAGATCTCCACTCCCCCAGCTCCCATAACCCGGTCCTCCAGCTACAGAAGCAGCCCATTTGCAATTAGCACTGTGTATATCATACAGCAATGACATAGAATTGCATATACCAAGAAAATAGAGATGACTATGGTAATGAATAAGGGATTTGCCAAGGTGGGCTCCTGCATTTTGCTGTTATACATATGCTGCAGGAAAAATGCATGTCTGTTCACACAGAGGCACAAAGTGGTAAAATGCTGCCCACAACTTTTTAGGATGGTTTTTGATTGCAGAGTTATGAAAGCTCAGAAAATCCTATATCAGAAAAGCTGCTCTAGCTAGCCAGAGAGCGTTTCATTAAAGTTTCTTGCTGTTATTAGTTTTTAATTCACTCACGTCGTCTTCAGTTTCGTTTCCGGAGGCACCCGCTCTGGTGGTTTTCTGGCAGCAACGCTGCAGAGGGTGGGGAGTGTTAAGTGACAGGTTGCACATTCCTCCTCAGTCTTCTAGAAGTGAGTCTTTTTTTCTCCGGTCATGCTAACTTACATGCAACTTTCAAAACGAAACTTGAGCAGGCATCCTCCCTCTCCTTCCCCATCTGCCCCAATTCCCACTCCACCTTTTCTGCTGCACCAGCCTAATTGCCTGATTTCACAAAAGTGAAAACCAGGTGAGTGTTTCACTTACTCTTCAGTCATGGGGAATCTGCAGGCCTGATCCTGCAACCTTCAGGGTTTGCTCTGGCAAACAGCAGGGAAGGTGCTCAGCACTTTATGGGATGTGCTCAGTCATTTACAGACTCACAGCCTGGGCACTGCCATACTCTCCTGCATCACAGGGAGGCTCTTGCCTATCCATTTGGTGGTGGATTTGGGAGGAGGAACCTGATTTCATGGCAGTCATTCAGCAGCAATGTCTATGGTAGGCCCAGTGGAAGCAATTGGATCACATCAGTTAGTGCGAGGGATTAAAAAAGCCAGATGCTGTCTTAATGGACAAGCATAAGGCAAAGTTGCAAACTTGGCCTTTTGGGGAAATTGAAAGCAGTTTAGTTCAGGTTCATCTTAGAGGGTTGAGAAAGAAATTGTCTGTTAGACTTAAAACAGGCTGACAGTGCACCCACACCGAGCTCACAGATGCTCCACACTCGCCAGGCAGAGCTGCGCGTTAACCTGCCGGCAACGTAGGGGCACGCACTTCCCCTCCCAGCCTTGCCAAGGCTTGCAGAGCCGCACAGACGGCAACCCAGAGGTCACTGAGCCGCTTCCCCTGAGAGCAGCTCTCAGCCCGTGCAAACAGGGCACGTCTATATAATGTGAGGTCAGCTCGGTCCAAACCAGACTCTGCAAGACTGCTGTTTGCTCCTCATCCCTCCAGCACTGGGCTGGAAGGCGATTAGGGGCAGGATTTGGTCACCTTAGCAACCCCTCGGCCAGCTCTTCTGGAGAACACATTGCACCAGGTTTAGGCCAACCAAATCCTTTCCCCAACCCCCAGAGGAATGGGAAAGAAGGAGGCAGGTTGTGAGCCAGAATTATAAACTGCTCTCAGCTCTGATCCCGGGACAGCGGATCAGAATGTCAAGGCTGATGATGAAACTGTGCTGTAACCCTTCACAGGTAACCTTTGTGTTCAGTGAAAACCGAGGTTGCTTTGCTGGTCTTTTCCTAGCCCAAAGAAAGGGAACAGGCACTAATAGCAACTTCAGCTCTTTCTGTTTTCATTTTATTTTGTGAATGGAGTTGCTGGTGAATCATGAAAGCGGCTGTTAAGGTCCAGTTTCAAGCCCTGCCTAAAGTTACATGTTTAAAATTGTTTAAATTCCTTCACTACTGGATATTTCCTGGAAGCACTTCTTTCTTTCTTTCTTTTGTCTTCTGAGCACTTTTTATATTGCCAAGGTGTTTAGCTGGAAGCATGGAAGGCCATGCAAATAAGACCAAGCCAGCTGCACAGATTTTGCACACTTTAATTAAGTTGTAGGGCTTCAAATGAATTTGGCTCCAGTTTTTGATGCTTCCATGCCCTGTATTCTGTTCCAGTGTGGATGTTAAATCGTGCAGAAATGCAGCGTGACCTAACTTTCGTGTCAGTTGATCTGGCAGTAGCTGTTTTTGTGTAACTAATTTAAAAAGATTGATTGTTGGTTAATTACATTAATGAACTGAACCAACATGGGCACAGACCAGAGCGCAGCAGTCTCCTAAACAGTCATTAAGAATAGACATCTATCTTTTCACCTGCTTGTACAGCCTCCCGTTGGGTGGCAGAGTGCGTGGAATCGTAATTCTGAAGGTTAAACGACTTAGGGACGTAATCACAAACTGTTCACCCCTGCTACTCTTCTGCCCATATGGCTATGCTAGTCACAGTCAAAGTCCATTTGGACAAACTGCTGTTGAAAGGTCTCCAGGACAGCAAGTCTGGTGGTTTCAGCTGGGTTCCTGGCAAACACCAGCATGCATTACAAATCCACCAAAGTTCTCTGATTGAAAGGATTTTGTGGATTTAAACAATTTTGAAAGAACTCCTTTCCCAGTTAGGGTAATTCATGCTTATCAAGGTGAAAGTGTACTAAGCAGAACAGTTCACTCTTCTCTCTAGCCAGCTCATGAATATGAAGAAAGATTGAATCAATAATACATTTCTGTAATGAAATTGGTAAGTTAAAATGATCGAGTCCTTGTTTTAGCAAACAGTCAATGGAAGATGCATTACTGTGTGTTTATCAGTGTTGGCCTTGTAGCCATTCACTACACTTAGGTGGAAGATGTGCAAATGTTGCGTGCCATGCAAGGGCTTACAAAAGAAGTACTTTAAGAAGTTTAAAAGAAGTTTGAGACAGGAACGTTGGTACCTTTTCTAACACGATTTCAAAATATTACAGGGTGTTTAAAGGCAATAACATTCATGTTATTTTATTTTGAAATTTGGGGACATAATAATGTATATCCTTTGCCATTATCAGCACATCTGCTTGCTAGATTTCTTCAAATCATGAAGGACTTAACCTGAAGTTAGTAAGATTGTTGCCTCTGACTTGAGCAGAAAGGGAACTGGAGCAGGGCTGCATCTTATGAAAGATGGCAAGAAAAATCCTAGTTACTTGTGAAATCAAGAATGAAGGTACTTTTGAACTGGTGGCCTGGGAGAAGATATTAGCTTGTATAGGTTGTTGTCAAAATCTTCAAAGGTGGCTTGTCTCGGTGCTGATACCATGGTATTCTGCAAGGCCTGATCCAATAGCTTCTGAAACCAAGGAGTTGTTACAGGGATTTCAGTCACCTTTGGGCGATGTTGTAGGTGACCTATGAGGTTTGATTTTCAAGGAGGCTGTTTACTTCCACAAAATCATTTTGTATCCCAAATTCAACAATGTGTGCGGGAAGTAAGTCAAAGAAAAACAGAATTGGCCAGCAGTCATATAGTCCATGATGAAAATCTGCTTTCTCGATTCTCAGCTCCCCTACTGGATATGCCATCGAAATGGTTTGAGGGGACAAGGGAGAAGACTTACTCCTGTGGGTTGTTTGGAGACTGGTCCTGTTTCCCCCTCGTCCCAGAGACTTCAATGGACTGTTGAGGGGTGAACAGCTGAGCAGCTGCATAAGGGATTTCACACATTGGTTCATGACAGCTTTAAAATACTTTGTGTGAGGTGAAGAATTTGGGGAATGACATATATGCAAATGGCATTAAATTATGGTTTTATCTCAGATCTTCTGTTTGCAGCTAATTGAAAGACAGAGGCCACTGCTGCAGGAGGAAAATATGAAAAGAAAACTATACTGAAACATAAAAGTGTTTCTGATCAAGTAAAATTCTGTTTCTGTTGAATGTTTTATTTTGTTCCAGTCACATAAATTACCATCTTTGAAATACTAAAACTCCCACAATCAGCTTTTTATAACAGAAAATAATTTACATTTAAAAGGTTTAACTGAAGCAGCTAAACCTTAGCAATGAATGTGCACATTCGGCAATAAAAATAGGGAAACAGACCGTGTTTTGGAACTCATAGCTGCTATATATGATTTTAATATTATAAATAAGTAAATAGAGTCTAGTGAGTGCTGTAGGTATGCACAGAGATATTTGCTAGTTCTTGGGAAATGTATCCTTAAGGGTATAAAATGCCTCAGTACTGACACAGAGCCTTGGAAATCTCCCTTGGCACTGATAGATACTGTGATGGAAAGCACCGTGGCTTGAATGCATTTCATCCTCTGCAGAAACTTATGAGGCTTGGTCATGTTACTGTCATGAGAAACCCTTTGTTTCTCCTTGCAGTAGCACCTCTCTTCCATCCTGTGGTGGGTTAACCCTGACTGGACACCAGGTACCCACTAAAGCGGCTCTATCACTCCCCCTCCTCAACTGGACAGGGAAGAGAAAATATATCGAAAGGCTCGTGAGTGGAGATAAGGACAGGGAGAGATCACTCACCAGTCACCATCATGGGCAAAAGAGACTCGACTTGGGGAAATTAGTTGAATTTATTACCAATCAAATCAGAGTAGGATAATGAGAAATAAAACCAAATCTTAAAAACACCTTTCCCCCACACCTCCCTTCTTCTCAGACTTGACTCCTGATTTTTTTCTACCTCCTCCCTGCCCAGCAGCACAGGGGGATGGGGAATGGGGATTGTGGTCAGTTCATCATACGTTGTTTCTGCTGCTCCTTCCTCCTCAGTGGGAGGACTCCTCACCCTCTTCCCCTGCTCCAGCGTGGGGTCCCTCCCACAAGAGACAGTCCCCCACAAACTTCTCCAACATGAGTCCTTCCCATGGGCTGCAGTTCTTCACGACCTGCTCCAGCGTGGGTCCCTCCCATGGGGCAACAGGTCCTGCCAGGAGCCTGCTCCAGCATGGGCTTCCCACGGGGTCACAGCCTCCTTCAGGCACCCCCCTGCTCTGCCATGGGGTCCTCCCCAGGCTGCAGGTGGAATCTGCTCCTCCATGACCCTCCCTGGGTGCAGGGCACGGCTGCCTCACCATGGGCTGCACCGTGGGCTGGAGGGGAACCTCTGCTCCCATGCTGGAGCACCTCCTGCCCCTCCTTCTGCACCGACCTGGGTGTCTGCAGAGCTGTTACTCTCACATATTTTCACTCCTCTTTCTGGCTGCAATTGCTCTCCCATAGCTTTTTTTTTCCCTTCTTAAATACATTATCCCAGAGGCGCTGCCACTGTCGCTGATGAGCTTGGCCTTGGCCAGTGGTGGGTCCGTCTTGGAGCCAGCTGGCGTTGGCTCTTTTGGACATGGGGGAAGCTTCTGGCAGCTTCTCACAGAAGCCACCCCTGTAGCCCCCCCCCACCAAAACCTTGCCACACAAACACAATACACACCTTTAATCAACGAAGAGGAGACAGAGACAGTATTTTAATTCTGCAGGAACCTTGTCATCATCCTAGAAGAAGTTGCAACAGTTGCCTAAAAAGGCAATAACCACAAGAATTAGAGATAATGATTTCCCTTTCAGAATAAGAGTAACTGGTATGTAAGGCTTTCCACATCCATTCCTGATTTATCTTTTCTTCTTCCCTACCCCCTGTGTTAAAGTGGGACTGGGCCACTGCTGCTATAATGCTCTTATTCCCTGCTAGTGGACCAAAGATATATTTCAGTTTTATTCTCTCCTCAAGTGTACTCAGACACATGGAAGGAATATCTTACAGGTGTTTGAATCGTTGCAGATACTCCAGAGAATTGAAACCCCTCTGTATTCCAACAATAATCTTTCCCTCAACCTTAGTGTACTTTATATCTCAGCCAAGTCCTGCCATCATTGGAGTCAGTGAGAAAATGGGTGGAAGTTTCAGCAAAATGGGAATGAGACCCTGGGTGTTAATCATGGGCTGTAGGGCCGATGTTGTGGGAGAAGCTGTACACAACTTCATACGTAAGCGCTTGGCTCCCTCTGAGGGAGCTGGACCTTTCTTTACATCTACAAGATTTGCCTGAGGGAGTTTGATCCTTACTCTTATTAATATCAGAAAGTAAATTAGCATTATATTGCCCTTCATATCAGACCTATCGGGAGTCTCCCATCCTTTTCATTTAGACCGGGTCTCTGGGGGAAAAACCCAGTAATAACACACTGGTGCGATAATTAGTAAGCACATTCTACATAATTACAATGTTAGCATCTCAGGGGGGAAATGAAAGCTTGTGCTGTCCCTTTAACAGGACAATTTGATAATCCTCTTAGCATTTTCTCTTTTGGCTGATAATATTTCACAGAATTTTACTTTGTAAAATATTCCTAAAGGGAGGCTTAACCAATAATGCACAGATTATGGAAATGACTCTCATTAAGTATAGGGAGAGACTTCAGCAAAGCCATGAACTGCTTCGAAACATGTAACCCCCATTAGGAGCTTCATTTAAATGTTTATTCACAGAGCAGTAAATGTTTATTATAGAACATTTTATTGAAACATAAATTAAAGAACCCTAATTATACATATCACAAGTGTTAAAACAATATGCATTTATCAAGACTTAACTAAAGATCAGAGGTGAGGGGAAATGCAATTGCGCTTTCATTTGCATCTCAGCAACACCAAATTTGCACAAAAACACCTGGGCAAAGTGACTCTGAGGGAAGGCAAAGGTGCAGGACCTCAAGGCAGGTGCTCCCCAGCTGTCCCTAACCCTGCAACACCGTCCCAAGCAGCTTTGGAGGCACCTTCATTGATTTGTGCATCAGCCTTCCCATCTGTAAAATGGAAGTGATACTTTATGCAGGGGCTGCCAGGGTTTTGGGTTGGTTTTGCAGTTCTTTGGTATTCAAGGGGTAGAAGATGGAGTACAAGTCGCACAGTGTTCTGATCATAGTGTTGCTGACATATAATCTGTAAAACATGGCACAGCAGTTTCCCCATCAGGGTCTGTGGCTGGACCAAGGTGATGTTGTCCTATTGATTCACAGAGTGATGGTTGATGCTCCTGCAGGTGTGCCCGTCCTGTCCGCTGTGGATGCTGGGGAGGAGATAGGCACTGAATAATGGCAAGCGAGGAGTTGGTGATGGTCCTTGGCCTGACCTTCCTGCCACTGTGCGTGGACCCTCATTCCTAGAGTTGTGGACCAGGTTAGAGGTCAGGAAATATCAGTTCAGAAGCACCATCCCACCCTTATTTCCATTGAATTTATTCATCTGCTGACTTTCAGAGGATCTCATATGAGATGTCCAAATTATATTTGGATCACCACTTCCAATAAACAGGCCAATTACCCTCATTATTGTGCCAGTTTTCTTGGGTCTGAGGCTGAGGGGAGGGGTTGGCAGTTCTCTTGAAAATCCTAAAGTTGCCTTCAGCTGTGGAATTTATAACTGCAGATCTCAAGTGGGTTTAAAAATTGTTCTGCGCATGTTTTTGTTAGGTCTACATCCCTTTTCTAGCTCATCCACAGCTCATTTCTTTAAAACTTTATAGCAGTTGACAGATGCATTATTTATTGAGGATGCTGAATCTGCACATTTCTCTATGTACGTGTTTGAAGATGTACTCTGCTGCAAGTCCCCCACTTGGTTTGGTTTCTGATACATTTGCAAATTCTCTCAGTTTTGTTGCTTTCTAAAGTGCGTGAGTATCACTCTTCCAGAGGTGAATCCATAGCATAAATGTTGGTAGGGATCATTGCAAAGCTTTCTTTTTTTCCTCCAATGGGTATGTGTACATGCAGTGCCATGTAGATGTACACAAATGTCTCCAGAAAGGGCCCTCACACTCCAGCTTGGTAGCGTGTGGACAGCCTGTGTGGCCTCCTCTCCCAAGATTTGTTCCAGTTTCTTCTGTTTTCTCTCTGCACCCTCTTTCTGCATGACATTTTTGATTCATAAAACTTCTACCACCATCTCCACTGTGTCAGTAGCTCCCACCCTTCATGATCTCTGTGGCTCTTCTAGTCCATTCCCACCTGCATCTGTCCTGTTTTCTCTGCTGTTGCCCTGAGCTTTCTGAGGTAGATGTGGATTTCCCTGACCTTCCCTTCTAAGGCATCCCTCTGTCCCCTGCACATACTGCTCTTGAGCCTGGCAGTCTGTGCCACTCCTTTCCATTTGTACCACATCTTTACATTTCTCATGATGGTAGAAAAGCAAACTTCAGTTTTGAGTTTTAATAAACCAGAGCCAAAGCAAAGGTGTCACAAGAGTGTGTTAGTCGGTGCAGCCTTCCTGGGTCTGGAGCAACTCTTACTACCGGAATACCAGAGCTGCCTTGTGGGGACAGGTCTCCAAGTGTCTGCATCTATACAGCCTCATGCATGAGGTTTTAGTGAAGCTGGAAAGAAAAATGCTGATTCCTAGAAATGGGGCATTTTTGTAGGAAAGGAATTGTTTCAAGTCGTTTTCTTTCATGTTTAAATATTTTAGAAACATTAGGTCTTTTAAAGTGGTCTTACTTTGTGTAATTTATAACTCCTGGAAATGTAAAAAAATAAATAACATTCATGCTGGCAATAATTTTGAAGGCTGTGAAAACTGAGTATTTTAATTGACCAAAACTCTGCCTTTTCCTAATGTTGGATAGGACTTCTTATTTTTTAATTTGCTTCTCCATCCCAACCCAATTCAGGACTAGGAAAAATGTCAAGAACTCATAAATACTAACTGAACAGAAATTGCTATCCCATGAAGATGTCTTTGCCAGGGCCTGCAAGTCAAGGGCCCTAGAAATTGGCTTTCAATGCCTAGAAAGAGCGATTGTACCAAGTGTGCTAGCGTCTGGGTAATGCATTTTTGGGGACAGCAGAGGGAGTGCTTTCCGTTAATGAGCTATGGATATACAGGCAGGGCTTTCCACGGAATAATTTTGTAACAGGGATAATTGAGCAGTTAATCAACAATAGCAAACAAGGGCTCCATGGAAGCCCAGTTTACAGAGAGGACAAAATTGCCCTATTTTTCATGTGGCTATCTCAGTATTATGGTTGATTTTCTTTATCACCCACTAACAGTCTTACTTGGAGAATGGTTATTAGTTGGAATTTCTACAGTTAATCTGGTTGTTTAGAAGAAGCATTATCACAGCCTCCTGTAAGAAGCCCATGTCTCTGTAATGGACAGAGGACTTTGCAGCAAGCAAGGTCTTATCTGCAAACCACTATCCTTTTTCCCAGCAAACTGGCTGATGGGGGTCTCCTGGCCAGCAAGTCTTGCTACTTGCAGCCACTAATTCCCTTCCTGCCCTTCCTCCTGCCTGAACACAACCGTGGCAGGGACATTGGTGTTTACTCTTTCTGGCCTTGATGTCCCTCTGTGCCCCACATCACAACCTTTCCTGATCTTGATGCACCATGAGACCATGGAAGCCCACAAAGGTAAAGCTTTCTCTCTCTAGACAGAATGCAAAGTAATGAGGGAAAGGATTAAGCCACTGAAAGGCATCTGGTTTCGCTGCATGAAGGCACAGCTCAGCCACGTACTGCTTTTGCAAGTGTGGGGGGAACAGCGCTTCTTCTGCCAACTTTTTGGCAGGCCCCCTGCCCACAAGGTTGCATGACCTGTTGCCAGTTTTTATGTATTCATCCTATAGCAACATTTATTGCTAATAGACCCTGGGTGCATGCTGAGGAGCTCTTGTACAGGCTATTATCTCCCTTTCTGTTGGAAGCTGAGCTTTGTTGCTCTGTTAACCAGCACAGCAGCTGAGTGAACAAAACATAATGTTCATGAATTATTGCAGGCAACGTCCATGTCCTCCCCAGTGGTGTGTGGCAGGGTCATCTGCTCTTCACTATCCTGGTCTACCCAAGAAATCTCTTTCAGTGTCTATTTTTGCCTAGTATTTTTGCTTTACATTGAGTGCAGTGGTGACACATTGGTTATTTGACCATAATTCAGTATATTAAAACATATACTGAACTAGGAACATTAACTGTAACTAGGAACATTGCTTTCTGCATGGTCTTGAGTGCTGAAGCAAAACTCACCTGACCTGAATGGGTGTTTTTCCAACAAAACAGGCTCCAGGTTTTTTGGCTAAGACTTTTGTGAGCATTTTGCAATCCTGGTTCACTGGAAATTGATTTTAGATGTATAATCCCACAAATGCCTGTGCTGTTGCCAGATTTCAGCAGTGGTGGGATGAGCGTGCTCCGGAGTGCCCATCGGCAGTGCCACGCTCCCACAGTCGTGCTGGGAATGCCACAGGGCTCAAGCAGAAGATCCTCTCGCTGCTGTGGGAGGTCAGAGATGGCACGTGCTGGCTCTGGCTCACAATTTCCCCCTGGCACTACAGATTTGTTCCCTGTAGTACCTTTTCTAATTCTCTGGCCATTCTGGGTTTAAAGGCCTTGAAAGAGCTTCTCTTAAGAGTGATTTTGCATCACTTGATAATTCTTGATACATTAGGCATTTCTCAAACTGAGATTTCATTTATAATGTAGTAGCCACTGTGAAAACGGAGGAAGCTACAGTCCCAGCCCTAGAAAACTGTCAGCCTAATAATTTTTTTATTTTGGAAATCCTATAAAATTCATCTCCCACAGCCTCCTTCCAGCTTCTGCTGCCCCAGACATCCCTGGCAGGAAATTTTGTCCCCAGTATCAGAAGCAACTGGTGGGGCTCAGGGATGTTTGACCCACATGGTGTCCCCTACCCGGGGGCATATTGCTTCGTCCTCACATTGTCGTGCCCAGTGTGCCCATCTCCTGTGATCATGCACAGCTTTCCCCATCAGTGTCTGACAAGACGAGGAAATGGTAGCTAACATTCTAAGCAATGCAAGCGTGTATCTGCATTTCTTCTACCCTGATGTGGGTGATATTGATTGGTCTGTTAATGTAAATGTCTTGGCTGTTGTATGTTGCTTTTCCTCCTTATTAATCAATGCCAAATGAGGGGAAAGCAATTTTTTAGGAAAAAAATAAAATGCAGTCAACAGCAATTGAATGCAGCCTGCAGGAATGTGATGGGGCTGTCTGCCACCCGCCAGACATGAGGATACCCACAATAACTGGGGAAAAAGTTGAAACGCTTTATTTTGACATTTTGTATACACGTTTGGATTTTTTGTCTCCAAGCAGTGTTTTGAAGGAAGATTTGCCTAAATCTGTTTTTTTGGTTAAGAAAAATGCAGCCAAATGTTTTGTTTGTATCTACTGACACATTTCAGTCAACTGCGAATGTCTTTTTTGGGTGTGCAGGTTTTTGTTTTGCCTGGAAAACAAAATGGAAAGAAGCAACTTTAATTTGCAGGCACCTTGAAGTTATTTCTGCTACCTCCAGTTGGGGAGACCTCCCTGTAGCCATCAGCAGACACAAAACACTGAGACATATACATAATATCCGGGATGCGAATACTCCCACTGAACCAATTCACAGGTTGGAAATTGAGCTGGTGCTTAAGTGCCTTGGTGGATTGAGGCTTTAGCAATAACAAATAGTACTAAGGAGCAAAAATGATCAATTAAAGAACTCCTAATGAATCCAAATATCAGCGTCCCTGAGTTGGAAAGGCCAGAAGCTGAAAGGCAGATTAGAGAAGGTGTGAAATCCCCTCGTTTGGTGTTTCTCACTATGTGGTAGCCACTGCTCTGTGCTGCTGGTATTTCCCAGTGTTTTGTGGTAAAGCTGAAGAGAAGGAAATTACTTGAGACACTATTGCCGCTCCTGTTCATTTCTATTACACAAACAGTAGGGAGAATCCAGATTTTTATTTATGTTCCATGCACAGAATTTAAAAAAAAAAAAAAAAAATCAGGAGGTATCAAACCTTGGAAATACTCATTTGTTTTATGATACTTCTGACAGATTTTGCTATGCAGCCTGGCATTGTGTGAGAACGTAATGCATGTAGTAAAGGTGAGCAAATCTTGAGGATGTCCCCACTGATGCCAAGTGGCCCATATGCTGTCATAAACACTTTTTCTTCTTTTTTTTCATGCTGATCGCAAGAGCCCATTTTGCGTAGAAGATCACATTAGGCTCATTCATTACCTGCTGTGCTGGTCTGTGCATCTGCAGTGCAGCATCTCTGCACTGAGCTTTGGACTACGTCCCTGCATGCTTTCTGATATTCCAAATTGTCTGTTGTGGGTATACAGATCTTCTCCTGTGTGCATCCTGGAACATTCTGCCACAGCAGTAAAAATTGCTCTTAAAGGTGGCTGACCTTTTGGGGAATATTGTTGTTGATAGCTGATATTAGGCTTTATATATATCATCAAGAGAAATCCGTGAAAACTGACATTTGTAGCAAAATTATCACCCCTTGTAGCAGAAAAGAAAGAAACTGTCTGGCATATTATTCTCTATGAGTAAATTTAAAATCTAATGAGAACCACAGGTGTGACACACTAGTGAAATTTTACAGTACCACTGCAAACTTTAATCTTCACTTTTATTTTTCTTGAAAGTCTGTCTTTGTCCAAAAACTAAATTTCAGGCCTAAGGCTACTGAAGACCATCTTTAAACTTGCCTTGTGATTTTGAGCAATAAATCATGAGAGCAGTGATGTTCAGATGATACATTGCACTAATACATCACAAGAGCACTATCGCTCTCATGATATATTAGTATAATACACTATCAGAACACTATCACTGATGTATTACTCAAAAACACAGTTTTTAACCCTCAAGAATCATCCTCATCTCTAGGCTGAATACACTGAAAGCTGTGGATAATGGTAAGAATAAGCAATCATATATTTGTTTTTGCTAGGGTAAGCTGTGAAAAGAAAAAAAAAAAAGAGTGGTATTCGGAATATTTCATTAACTGAAACATCATTTTATTCACTGAGCAAATGTTTTTATGGATTGAAGCTAACACAATATAGGTGTGTTTGAATTTGCTTACAAATAGCCTAAGAAAATTTTTTTTGATTTTGGATTTCATTACAGACTTAAGCCATGTTTTGAGAATGTTTCAATGAGGTGCATGAGTTTCAGTGATTTCCACCTCATCAAACTGAGTTAGGTGCAAGCTCTCTAAACTCTATGTAAAGCATTTGGTACTGTTTCTGATGCAGTCTTTTTTGTTTTGAAAGGATTTAGGCACCATCTGAAAAGATCTGGAGATGCATAAATGTGATCTGTCACTCAGATCATTTGCTGTCTCTCCTCAATGAGGTGTTTGGATTTTTTTCCTGGAGAATTATTCTCAGTTGTGGGTTTTTTTCTCGAAAGAGAGTGAAGGAGAAAGGGAAAAAGATAAAAGAATGCTTTGCAATGTTGTAGCTGAACTTACTGCAGAAAAGCAGATAGATGAGCATTTGATTTCCTAGTAGAGTTTGAGTGTCAAGAATCTTGAATTACCATTCCTATGTGGATGAAGAGACTGTCATAGTCTCTTAATAGAAAAAAAAAAATACAGTAATAATACAACATCAAGTTGACAATGTGACAAGTCATATACCTGCTTTCTTGCCCACATTTTTGTTCCTTTTCCCCATATCTCATCAACATTTGTGACAGAAGTACATTGCTCTTCACTCCCTCCCATGCCAGGTAGCCCAAAGGTGCCCCTGCAGCTTATGGTCCTTAGCTCTGCTACCCACCGAGCGATGGCCCAGCCATCAGGAGAGTGACGCTTCTGCTTCAGGCTCTGCAAAACTGGGCTCATAATTCTTGTGCCTTGCAGGTTTGGGACCACTTGGTGCACTGGAACCTATGTGGGCCCAGCAGGCACCTCATACCGCTGGGGGCTTCAGTCTGTTATATTTGGGCTGCAACCTCTTGGAAGGAAAAGCAAAACATTAAAGTCTTTTTAAACCCCGTGAAAGATATTGTATTATCCGTGCTGTACAGCTGGGCGAGTGTCCTTTTCTGACAGCCTTTCTACCTGCATGGTCTCTGTTGTGTACCATCAGTTCCTCTATCCCCTAGCCTGTGCAGTGCACCACTGAGCCTGGGGCTGCCCACTCGCGCTACAGCCATGTCCCATCACAGGCACCTTCTTATTCTTGTTGGTTTCGAAGTCACAACATGCAGCTCCAAGGTACGTTGTCATTTCAAAGCTGTGGCTAAATACATCTCTGACTGACAACTATGAATAATTCCACAGAGCCCCTAAAGTTCCAGGCATTTCACTCTGAAGCTCATATAATACAGCAGAGCTGCTCTCTCATGTTTTTCATCTTTTATATTCTCCAAAGAGTTGAGATATAGTTATAGAACGGGTTAATGTATTTTCCTCCAAAAATAATGCTGTGGGAGCCCCTGCGTGGTTACTTCTATGTGTTGAGAATAACGCTGACGATCCAGAAAAGAAATTCATGAGCTTGACAATCACCATTATTTTGTTTCACATTTTCAGCATGTTCATGTCCATGTGCTCCCAAGGAGGGCCGGAGACTTCAGCAGGAATGATGATGTCTACGAGGAGGTAAGGGCTGAACTCCATTTCTTGTTCAGAGTTGGTTTTGCTGTTAGAAAGTCACCTTAATGATACAGGACCTGCCCTGAGTGGAGGTAGTTAATGGGATCTCTGCATCTTCATTGGGTGCAAAGACCCTGTGATAGCACCAAGACCTATACTGGGACTTCCTTGTGAGCTCTGGGTCAAGCTGTGGTCACACAGTGTCTTGAGAGAGACATCTTTGGTGCCTAAGTCTGTCACCATACACAGAATGAGGTGACATCTCTACCAATAGTTGTATCCTCTTATTTTGAGGGCACAGGAAAAAGAGTGACCACATGGTTAGCCTGTCATGCAGGGAGCAGGTCCAACCCGACTGCTAGCCTAGGGTGCCAAACCTGCCCTTTCCAACAAAGGAAAACACAGGCAGCTCATTACAACTCAATCACAAATTGCCTTCTGTCCTGCTTTTTACAGGGCTCTGCTCAGGCTCTGGACAATCACATTGTAGCCCCAAAGATGAAAATTAAAGAGCAACTATGCATATAGATGTAATATATGCATGTGTGCAGATTGTACACCAGAGCTGGGGACATAAGCTGTTTCAGTGACTGATTTACTGGCTTTTGTTTAAATGAACAATTATACTCGCATTAAAAAAAAGTTTTCCCCAGCTTGACAGTTGTCACAATGAGTTAATGAAAAAAATCTCACTATTGTTAGATTTACGAATGGTTTTTAGTGGGTCTGGTAGGATCCTTTATCTCAAATATGACATCTCCTTCTCTTTCTGAAAGTAATTAATATAAACTTGTTCAATGCTACTGCAATACCACCTGCTTGAAAGAGAATTCATGACGTTTTCTGCTTTTGTATTTTTTCATTTGTGATATATACATGATGACAATTCCCCACTGACAAAAAAGGATAGTTCATTTTAGTTTTCTAATGACTTAAATATGCAAAAGTGGTGAAAAAAGTTTATTATTGACCAGTTACATGAAGCGTAGAGACTGAGAACCCCACTAATAAGGGTAAAACCTTATAATGAGACTGTTGAGCAAGATCAAATGAAAATCCATGAAGGCCATCTTATATGCTGCTGTAGTTAAAACCAGTTAAGTGAGGCAACTTGAAAGTTAACACCAATGGGTTTATTGGAACAGGCTACCCAGGGAAGAGTTGAGTCACCGTCTGTGGAGATATTTAAAAGATGTGTAGATGTGGCGCATAGGGATATGGTTTAGTGGTGGACTTGGCAGTGTTAGGTTTATG
Source organism: Strix aluco (assembly GCF_031877795.1). Classification (NCBI taxonomy): domain Eukaryota; kingdom Metazoa; phylum Chordata; class Aves; order Strigiformes; family Strigidae; genus Strix; species Strix aluco. Next base: position 4,365,247 of record NC_133941.1, on the reverse strand, counting down.
GTTGGACTCGATGATCTTAAAGGTCTTTTCCAACCTAAATGATTCTATGATTCCATGATTTTTTCCTTTTCAAATATTTTAAGTGGTTTTAGATGCTGCACCAACCCACAAACTCTGTTTCCATTTCTGTCGTATTTACAATTCCATTTTCTTCTTTTAACACATTTATTTCTCCCTTGTTATGTGTAAATACAAACAGGCAAAACTCCGTTAATGAACTAGACTCTACACTTAATGTTGTTAAATGCAAAAGGCTGACAAATTGGTGAAAAATATTTTTATTTTGTAATTTTCAATTACGGCAATTGTAGGTGTTGCTTTTAGCAGACATAGGAAGCAAAAATATTTAGATATGGATGTGATAATGTATCTTGTAGCAGAAGAATGTATAGCCTCAGAGTCTACCCAGCTATTCTTGAATACCACAGAGCTAACTTATGCTTTTGTACAGACTGTAGCTGAACAAAGATTTCATTTTTTTTTTGGATGCTAGGGGAAAAAAAACCACATTTGATGCTATAAAATGTTTGATGCAAAGTTCTATTGCTGGCTGAATTGGAGGATGGAGGGGCTTAAGCAGTATGCTGTCATAAGTGGATAAACCTGTTTTGGAAAATACAAAACGGACAAATTATTGAAAATACAGTTGACTTTGGACATCATTTGGAGCTTATGTCAGTAAGGCAAAAATCTTTTGATATAATGCATCTCTGTGTTGTACCAACTAGACAAATCCCTTTGTCAGGAAGATCTTTTAAAAGGAATTTAGGAAGACATGTAGATCATGGTGGGGCAACAGGCTGAAAACCTATGAGGAATAGAGTACCATTAGGTGAGATGTAGGTGCTGGAGAGAGCTTTCAATCCATCGTCCGTGAAATTTTTACTTAGGACAATCCACAACCTGTTTATAAACGATGCTTTATTCCCATGTATTTGAGTGATAGATGGGAGTTGTAGTTTAGGCAGCAAAGACCACCTTCCAAAAACATCCCAACAGCCTTTTCCTTGTAGTATGTGATGTGGAGACTGATCAGCCTCCTTAAACAATTTGTGTAATTGTAAAGCATACTCAGGCTAAATTTTGCATATTGTGGTAACTGGTTTAACTACTGCAGCTAAAGGTTTTACAGCTACTGGGTGTAATTTTCACCGATTCTGGATCTCAGCTCTGGTTCAACACATCTATTGCAAACCCCTATCTATCTGTAAATGCCTTGGAGCTCTCCAGGCTCTGCAGTTGTCATCTGTATATGCTCAGCAGATTGCTGACAAATCCCATTGCTCTGTGAGTGTTTGACAGTGAAAGGAATGCCCAGATGTTGAGACATCAGTCCTCTTAGGAGACTTCTAGAGTTAAGACAGCTAGAAAGTACTTGCAGTCTCTTACCATGTGCTTTATTTCTCCCATTTGGTTTGGGAGTGACCACTCATCTGATTGAAAAGACAGAAGAAAACATATCAGGTTGATCCCTGCTTAGTGTGTTTTACTGGGCTCTGGTATTTTCAGTCTTTTGGCTGTGAGGCTCTGACATAGTCTCATCTAAAGCAACTTTTAAGTGTAAAGAATATACTTAAGGTAAGGTATATCTTTACCACTTGGTTTTTAATAAGGTTGCTGATGGATAGTAATGTCTGCTGGTTTCTGGGTGTATATTTAGAACCTCAATACTGGAACATTAATTGTAGAAGGGATAAAAGAGGGGCTGACACCTATTTCACAGCATCTTCTCTAAGGCAATTTTTGGTGGAATGCGTCACTTAATATTTTAGGCTTCTGTACCTCAGTGCGTATGAAAGAAGTCACTGATTTTTCTAAGGTGCAGAGAGAATGATTAATAATGAAAAAAAATCTGCGTTGAATGTTTTAAAAGTATTTCCTCTGCATCTTTGCAGGACTATTTCTTGGGAGGATATTTCCCAGGAAGTGTTAGCTATCCACCCTCTGGTCTCAATGTAGTGGAAAGCTAAAGGTATAGTTTTTCAGTTCTTACATTTTTCTTCAATTATGTGAAGCTTAATCCTGCAAGTGTTCACATGTCAGAGTTAAATTAGTCTTACAGGTTTTTTTATAGGATCATGTTTTACTATTGCTGCGTTACTTTTCTCATCTACATCTTGAGTAGTCCTTATTCACTGATTCACTTTATTTCTTGGACAGCAAAACTATAGCAGCTAAATATTAGGAAAACTTTTTGTTAGAATACCTCTTTATTCCTCTATGTTTTCTGTTCAGTTTGAAATAGATTAATATTTTTACATTTATTAATCAAGGAACTTAAAGGCCTTCCTATCAAGGAACTGCCTGCTTTGAAGTAGATGAGTTTTTTGCTATTGTAAGGGCATGTCACAGTAACTAAGATAAGAATTTGGTATGAATGAACATCTTTACTGTAGGACAGCACCCTGTGTTGTTACAGTCAGCACAAGTACTGCAGAGTTGTTGGAGGTCATCGTGTCCAAGGCGTTCAAGAACATTATCCTGAAATGTCTCAGCAGTTTCATACACTCAGCCATCTGCGGGCAGTCCTCATTCAGTGTGAGTTTGAAAAGTCCATAGCACAGCCTGTCCCTGGTCTCCACTGAGTGGTTAGCCATTACTGCAATATAAATAACATTCATCATCCTTTAGGCTGGCAGGTAATAGCTGTACTGGGCCAGAGAGTATGGGGCTTTCTCAGAAAGGAAGACTGAATCAAAAGTCCTCAATACCGCTGTTATGAGTACTGACCTCAATAAGTTAATTTTGAGGCTGACAGACTCAGATGGGTAAGGGCAGCCTGGCCTTTCAGTGAAACCCTGAGCATTCCTGGCCTGCAGTGATGTGTTCTGTGGTGCACACCCTTGTTCCTCCCCAAATTGTGTGCTTCACTTGGTGGTTGCAGCCTGCTATAACAGATGCAGCTGCCACTGCGATGCACATCCAGGGCAGTGCATGCAGGGCAAAGAGTGCCTGTCCATTCACCAGCTTTGCTTTCATGCCCGCCTCATTTCCTCGCCTGTCTTCAGTTCCCAACCTAGACTGGAGAGCACTGAAAATACTGTAAAAGGGGGAAGCATGAACGAGAGAGGTTAACCCAAACCGCTGTGTCTCCATCCCTCGGTTGCCTGCCAGACCTGCATCATGGACCTCTTGTAATGAGTCTGGGTGAAACTTCCTCATGTGAATTGTTCAGTAACTTAAAGATTTTGTAAAACCCAGAAGGCAGCAAAAGAATTCACTTCATGCTGTCCTCCTTCCCCTCTGGCATTCAGGCAAGCAGTGAGAGGGTCACTTAGGAAAAGATATTTTGACTTAGTGATCTCATTCAACACATTATGTTAAATCATTCCAGCAAGAATACCTATTAGTAATCATTTCCAGTTCCAGGGAGGATGAAGGAGGCATTTTGGCATGTGACTAAAGAACCTGCTGGGCTGCTTCTTCAGACTGGCAAAACAGGGAGACCGTGGTGAATTCAGAAGTTTAGTCAAACAAGCCTGAAGTTTAATTCTGTATGAGTGGCTTTGACTGTGACATGCCTTCACTCCGACCTGCAGACAACATCTCCCGTGCTGCTGGGCACAGAGCCTGGTGGAGGGCTTGAAACATGCACAGCTGCACTGAACTGTTTGGGCTGCTTCCTACTTAAAGATAAGGTATATAATGAAAAGATAAATAAGCCCTAATCCAGGTCCTGCTAGATGAAATGGAAAGATGCCCAACAGCTTCTGTGAGCACTGGATTGAACTATTCATGAAAATTAATGGCATGCAGAGCTAATAGGCTGTTCCTTGGCCTCAGAATTATATTGCACCTTCTGGGAACATATTGTAGCCTGCTGGTGGATCAGTCTGCTGCATCTGAACTCCCTTGGGGCCAGACTCTGCTTTCTTTGCACCTTGCATGAGTAAACCCATGGAAAGGGGGGGAAGTAGCACAGAATCTAAATTCGTATATATTTTTTTTCAAAAAAGCTGTTTTTCCCAAAAATCAAGTTTATTTCCCTATCTTCTTCTGATGTGGCAGCAAATAAATTCTTCCCAGTAGGCTGTGGATTTTATCCTGGTCTTGCCAATGTTGCTTTTTCTGACTGAGAGCATCAGAGGAGGTTCTGCTAGCCAAGGAGCATAAGCCTTTCCCAGTTGCTTCACAAGTCTTGTGATATTATAGCGACTCCAGCAGGGCAAGTCAGATTAACTGTGCATGAATATTTCCAATTGAGAGTATTGCAGTAGAAGCTAGAACTGTGCACATAACTATGTTTTGGATTTGGTAGCTGAAAGACAAAAAGTAATTTTGAGTTGACCTGAAACAATTTTTTTTTTTTCCCATCAAACAAATTTCCTTTTTGCGTTAAACAGGATGATTTGTTTTCTGGACCATATCTTATCTGATTATGATTTTAAACCCCCTGGAGACTGCTGGCATGCCCTGCAAGGTTCTTTTTTTGTGCCCAATTTTGTGACAAATTTGTCAGTAAGGCCCAGCAGGAATACTGGGAGACATCCTATCGTCACATATATCTCCCTAGATGGAAACCCCACTGTTTATGATATTTTCTGCCCTTTCCAATCCTGTGAGGAATTTCTTATTTTGATACCTGAAATCTCTGAGACATTCCTGTATGCTGCATACGTGGCTGCACTTAGTTTAAGATAGCAGGATATCGTAATCAGATCTGATTAAAAGTCATTTCATTCACTGATATCTTCCATTGGATCTAGAGAAGTGGAATCAGATCAACTATAAGAACAAATTAGAAGTGGTTAGAAGGGTTCCCATTAAGGCAGCCATCCCTCATGATCACACACATGCCCTTTACACCTAGGCTTTGTCTGGAAGGTAATGTACATTTGGCATTTTACGTATCACCGTGTAGTCTCAATGCCCTCTAGCCCAGCTGTCTCTCTGCATTCCATCACTGCTCTTGCTGCTTCTTACCCTTTCTTGCCTCAAGGTTTCTACAATCGTTTTCCTCATAGGTAAAAAATACCGGCTTCCAGAAATCACTTAATTTAGTCTATAATATAGCAGAGACAAATTATTGTGACCATTACAAAAGATCTCTTGGCCCCTTCTGTAGGATGTTTACTGTGTTTAGCTCATGGAGTGTTTGTTCTTTTGCGTCCTTGATGGTAGTTCATTGCCAAGCGACTTAGTGATGAAGAGCCTCCAACTGAAGACAAGTTGCTGATAAGGGGATTAAAGCGAACATGGTCTCTCAGGCCCGTTTACTCTGTCAGTGCTTGGACTTGCTTAGCTGCTCAGGTGCTTCTTGTGAATTCCCATTCCCCGAGGTAAATCTGTCTCCAGACCTCTGCTTATCCTTTGATGCACAGTGTAATCTGAATTCATGCTGGTGGGGAGAACATGCCCCATTAGTATCCTAGATACCTGGCTTTTTGGAATTGATGAGATGGAAAGTAAACAAACCTATCAGGGAGTTGGCATTTTCCAAAGAGAGATTTTTCTTCTCTGAACTAAAATGTTGCCATAAACTTAAAATTAAATACTCCCTTGCATTCTGTTTAAGGTTCAGGATATGGGAGCAGCTAGTTGCTAACCCACAAACCAAATCACAGTGAAATCCAATGGACTGCACAACAGATGACTTCAGCAGTTTGTTCTGCCAATAGCAAGGATTTGGAGAGTCCCTTCTCAATCCATAGGACTGGTTCTGATGTGACCAGTAGCTCACAGTGGTCCAACCTTCTGACCCACATGCAGCTATGTAAAGATGCTATGGTTTTAGCTTGTGATCCCACAAGGAAAGAGCTCTTTGTACCCTGTAATTTGGGGCAGTTCCTTTATCTGCTGTCTTGCAAATGTGGATCACTGTATTCTGAAGCATCAGCTTTGTCCATTGGAGGTTCAAGTACCAGGTACCTGGGAGGTGATCATCTCATAGGAAACACCATCTGAACTGGTTGTTGCTGGCAGCTTCATTGGCTCACCCAGCACTGAATCAGCAGCTTCAGTGATTCAGATGCGATGCTACCTGTCACTTCCTAAATATGACCTTTGTAAATGAAGGTAAAGGTATATTAATGGAGCCAAGTGTTCTTCCTGGTTGGGAAGTAAATAAAAGTCTGGTGGTATGGGTTTACCAATATCTGCAAGGTCAAGTTAATTTATTTTTTGAGTCAAAAGAGTGAAAGAACATATAGATATGAGAAATAAGCTTTCCGGATATGTGCTTGTATTCTGGTTTTGTTCGTTTTGGGGGGGCGGGGGGGGGGGGGGGGGGGAAAGCATGCTTTCTTGCTTTCTTTTTCCTTTATATATTTGCCCACTGTTTTTTGGTGGTGGTTTTTTTTTTTTTTTTTTCCCTTCTGGGGAAATAAAAGCGTAGAAGGAAGCTGAACTGAAAGAGATTTAGAAAAAGCTGCCAATAAGCCTAAAATGGAAAATAGAGAACTGAATGTGGTTTTCAGAAACCAAAATGACATGCTGACAGTTTAAGTTGAAACAAAAATCACCAAACCTCTTATTTAGGCACTTTTAAATATGAAATTGTTTATTAAAATAAAAGTGAAAATTATAAAGTCTGAAGAAAAATACTTCTTTTTTGATAAACAGGTATTTATACATTTGCATACATGTAGTCATACACTTTATGGACATACAGTTATAGGCATACACATATGGACAGACTGGAGGGCTCAGAAGCACATGGAGTATTTCTTTTGACCCCCTCTAAGTCGAAGAATAATGATGCATTTTTACATCTTCTATTGTAGCATGCTTGTCGTGGTTTAACCCCAGTGGCAACTAAGCACCACCCAGCCGCTCACTTAAACCACCACCACCACCAGCCCCCCGAATGGGGGAGAAATTGGAAGAGTAAAAGTGAGAAAACTCCTAGGTTGAGATAAAGACAGTTGAATAGGTAAAACAAAAGCTGCGCAAGCAAACCAAAACAAGGAATTCCTTCACCCATTCCCACGGGCAAGCAGGTGTTCAGCCATCCCCAGGACAGCCGGGCTCCATCATGTGTAACGGTGACTTGGGCGGACAAACACCATCACTCCGAAGGTCCCCCCCTGCCTTCCTCTTCCCCCAGCTGTATAAGCTGAGCATGACACCACATGGTCTGGGGTACCCCTTGGTCAGTTGGGGTCAGCTGTCCCAGCTGTGTCCCCTCCCAGCTCCTTGTGCCCCCCAGTCTCCTCCCTGGTGGGGTGGGGTGAGGAGTAGAAAAGGCCTTGACGCTGTGTAAGCACTGCCCAGAGTAAGTAAAACATCTCTCTGTTATCAACACTGTTTTCAGCATAAATCCAAAACTCAGCCCCATACCAGCTACTGTGAACAAAATGAACTCTATCCCAGCCACAACCAGCACAATGCTACAGCTGTGTGGGTTTTATTCATAAACTTAGTGTTTGCGGGAACTTGTGGACCTTCTATTTTCCACAGAAATGAATGGGATTTGAGCATCTACATCTTTGAGCAAGAACTGATTATGTCATGTCTTTGCTCAGTATCTCTGCTACAACAATCATCAGTGAAACAGTTAACAACATTGAAATATAAATTGCCATTCTTGAGGCTCCAGAGTTGACACTTTTCTGTTACCAGCTCGCTGTGGTTTCACAGTTAACACCTCACCTCTTTCTGTAGAAGACAACACTTTACATTACAGCTTGTGGTCTGGCAAAAATGCTACAGAGTTTATCATAGGCACGTCTCAGTTTCATGCATTTAAAACAGTAGCTAAAAAATTCATTGCCAAAGATAGATCAGACCCTGTTCTATACCATCATTGCCATATGTTAAGAAGGACTTAATGTGCATAAGAGGCAAAGGTACAAAATTATTTTAGGTTAAATACTGCAGGAATATGACTTCCCTTTCTAGAGGCATTTGCTCAAAATTATTTTCTTCTCTTTTGGACCCTGATGATGCAAGTACACAGGCCAGTTCCTGGGATAGCGAGGGCTCAGATCTCCTGTGGGCAGATCTGGCGAGGGATTAAGCCCATTCGATATCAGGAAGAAGGCTGATGGTAAAATGAGTACAGAATGAGAGTGGACATTAGCTTTTGTTGTAATGATTTTGCCCCGAAGGTAGTCCAGTGAAACCCCAGAGCTGTTCCCATGCTGGGAAAGAAAATGTTTACTTCAGTTTCAGGAAGGAGATTTTAGCAAATCATTGCAACAGAGTGAAAATTTAGTTTGACAGAGTGTCAGGATAATTATACACAATTTAGTTTTGTTTAAATATGTTAAGCACCATTGTTTCTTTCCCATGTTAAGGATTGACTTGAGTGCTAGGTTGTAGCAGTTTTCCTTAATTGCTTTAATCCTTGGCCTTAAGAAAATGAATACTTTAAAATTACACTTGTTAAGTACACTGCTAATGAAGAAAAGGCTTTAGCAATCTTTGGCAGACCAAAACTGTATGTAAAAAAAAGAGAAAGCGAAGAGAAAAAAAAGAGAGAGGGAGAAGCTAATCACCAAACCATTTTGTTAATGCTTATTTTAATCATCCTGCCTGCCCTTCCTGGCAGACAGAGCCATTAGGCTACAGAGGCAGGAGGCAAGCTATCACCGTCAAATGGCGCTGATGTTGAGAATTGGGCCCAGGAGTACAATTTGACTTGTCAGTTTATATAGACATAAAGCTTCATTGTTGTGCACAGACACAACTGGCTTTTTAAAAGTCTATTTCCCTCCTGATGATGTGAGAATCTGCTCCCCTCTCTCCTACTGTTCTCCAGCCCTCAGATTTATTAGATAGCATTTATAACCCTGCACAGGGTTTAGTGGTACTGCAGGGCCAGGTGGGCCTCAGCACAGCCACCAACCGACCACAGCGACCACACTGCCCAGCTTGGAGCCACAAGGTGCCCCTCGGGCTGCAGGGAGTGAAGAGCTTAAACTCCCACACTGGGTGATGTCTTGTTGCAGGGAGCTTTAAAATACCTATATCACTGCAAAATTCTCTGTGGACTTAAGTGTGTGCTTTAAAACACACGGGATGCTCAGAAGAAGAGAGGGACTAACAGTCCCTCAAGTTTCCTTAAGGGGCAAAAATGAAACATCTCCAAAATTTAATTAATTACTGGAAACCTATGATCTATTTTCAAAAACAGCTCATGTTGCTGTTATCCATGTATAGGAAACTTCTATCTTTCTGACAACCAACTTGTGAGCTAACGACTTCTTTTCGCTGAAAATGCCTCCCCATGTTGTGGAGAGCCACTGAAGGGGTTTCAAGTAGCACAGTGCAACGTTTTCCCCAAATTTCACCTCTTGCATTCTGCAAAATGGAGAAAGTGTTTATTGGTGCCCACATTAAGCAGCGGCATTTACTGCTTCAAGAAAAAGTAAGCTTCAAAATCCCGCTTGACTGAGTTGCAACCTAATTATAGCTACCCAAGCGCAGATATTCCAATAACCAGGGAAAGCAGGGAAATAAGGCAGCCTTTGTTCCACATTGCCCAGACAGTTGCAGCATTGTGTACAAGGCTGGCAAAGAACCCCTTCCTGCATTTAATTGCAAAAACTGATTATGAGTTTGGGGTAAACATATAAACAAATCCAACTAAACATTTGTATCTCCATTTTGACTACATAAATTACATCTGTGTACTGGCAACTTACTTCTAGGGATTGTAATCTCTGCGGAAGTGGGCAGGTATCGCAACAAATAGAGTTTTTAATGGAAGGCCTTTTTTTAGAATATTTTTTTCTTGCACAATCACTTTTTTCCCCTTTTTGTAAGGAAAAAGTCTATTGTCATTCATTACATTAGTGTCTTTGAAGTAGCAAATGCACGCAACCGCCAGATCACATACAGCATGGGAGTTATGCAGGGTTTTCTTCAGCTGAAGCATGATTGTGAGCAGTAATTGAGATTAGCTCCCCAGAAGGGACTCTACTCTCCTTCTGATTTTTTTCTCAGTAAAATAGTTGCACTTAATGCATTTACGAGTAGGCTCTAAGTGCTAGCATACTTTCTTCCCGTACCCCTGCCATTTCTGTGGCAGTCTTACTGAAGAAATAACAATACATAAAGCTGCATAAACACTTAAGGTCTTAGGTGTCTGCTTCCACTGGCACTTCCAAATTTTCTATTTGAAGATAATTTCATTTCACACTTTTATATCTGAAGTACCTGTTTTTGAAGACCTCAGAGTATTTTTTTTACATATGTTAATTAAGTTTCCTAGCAGCTCTGTGAGTGCATTAAGTAATAGTACTTGCAGGTACAATGTAGAGAGGTGAAGGGACATTGTGAAGTTATGGAGTGAGTCAGGGTAAAGCTGCTGAGTGCAGATACATCCATGAACCTCTGAAAAAGCAAAAGGAAGGAGGTGGATTGATCACCCACCCACAGCTACATGGAGTAATCCAACACGTGAAATTCATGCTTCCTTGTAGGAAACTGTGGCCCTAAGGCAGTCATTAGATATGCTGGGATGCGCTTCCCAGCTTCGAGCAACATTGAAAACTTGGATGACTCTAAAGAACTTTGCTTCAGCCTTTTTCTGGAGAATAATACTGCTGGCATTTACAGAGTCAGACTGTCACCTGGGAATACTCTGGCTTGATTCAACTAAGCCCTGTGAGCTGTAGCAATTGCTACTCTCTGAAGGTGGACACCTCAGGTATTTTAACAAGAGGTGACAGGTTCACCCACCTGTGTGGTTTTACTAGGGCTGGGTGTCTCCTAACAAATGCTTAGGGAAAACATTATAAGAATGAACACATATATGGAGTGTCCCAGCTCTTCTTGCTCTAGAAAGGCGCATCCAGGGAGTCCTTTGCCATAAATGGATTCTCAGGTGGAGTTTTCTAAAAAAAGGATGAGCAAAACAGCCAGCACCTTGCCTGCCATTAACTTTCAACAAGAGTCAGATGTCCAAATGCCTTAAAGGCTTTAGAAAAGCCAACCCTTTATGATTCTGTATGAGGTTGTGGTGAGCAGTATTGACACTCAGTAGGATGTTATTGGCATGTGATTTTCTCCTGTCTTCTTGCAGAAGGGCATGAGGCAGATTTGCCCTCTGCTGCATGTGAGCAGAAGAGCTTTGGACTGATGTATCAGCACTTCGTATTTCTGGGTTGCTCTCGTGAACATGTGCAGAACCAAAATAACAGTAGAACAAGGACTGTTCCCAGGTTAGATAATGTGCTCCATTGATTAACATCCTTTACTCCACTTTTAAGTGTGGTAAACATAATGAAGCTGAGAACAATTTGGTGTTTTTCCACCACTTTTAGCAACCTTTTGTCATTATAATCTGCTGATATTTCTTCTCTGGTACTACCTGGCGATCCTTTTTACGCATCTATTACTGTTGCTTCTTCTCAAGAAATAAATTTGCTGAGAGTAAAGAAAGTTGCTCATTAGGGCAATGTAATTAAAGGAAAAGTAGACGTCATGCCAAGTTCTGTTTTCTCTACAAAGCGCCACCTTGGAGATTGCCTGAAACTCAATTACTCGTTGCTATGCTTATTAGGGAGAACAATGTGCTGAAATGATCCCTACTCCTAATAACCTTGTTTTCTACATGTGAATCATGTTAATACTTTTTTCTTTAGTGCCTTAATCACCATGTATAAAATGGGTCTGTTTCTAGAGGGAGAATAGGGAAGGTGGGCCACGTGGTGGGTGTTCTCTGAATTGCCATGCTCCGTGGAGAGTTTCTTGTTTCCTGCTGGTCCACAGTCATCTTTGTTGTTTTCTTTTAATTACATGGAACAGCATTTATGAGCAAATTACATCTTGATAACCAGTTTTCCTCCAGTGAAATGAAAGTGCTCTCCTCTGCCTTGCTTCCTTCCTTTGGGGGAAGGAGTATGCAGTATCTTCCATGTCTCAGTTTCTTCTGCCGTACCCCGTGGTTTCACCAAGACAAGTAACTTCCGCAAGTTAATGGCAACCTTCTGCCATTAACACTTCCTAAATAACCTTGTTCCAATAACTATTCCAGTGGCCATCTTTCCCCAGCATGCAACCCTGATATCTTCCTACTGTCCTCCTATTATGGTGTCGTCAGCTTCTGTGAACAGGCTGCTCCTGTGGGGAAATTGCCCGAGGTTCAAGCTCTGTGGTGGCCAAACTCATCTGAGTACCAGTAAGTTCCCCTGAAATTCTTGGTCAAAAATGTCACAAGCAATCATAAAATAATTGTGAGCAAACCTCACTTTTGATCAGAATTGTGGATGGAAGTGGCTGAATGTTGAAAATATCTAAGAGAGAGAGAGCGAGGTCATTTGTTCATAAGTAAAAGAGAGATGAGCTCAACTGAGAAAACTTTGCTCAAAGTGTGGAGCAAAGAACTGGAGAAATGTAATGCTATTCTCTCTTTGGTGCATGTCTGTGCATATGAAGAGGAAGCTAGTCTAAGTACCACCAGTGTCTTATATATCGTGTAAACTACCAACTATATGAATACACTGTTCCTAAAAAATACTCTGTGATTTCATCTTAGAAGGAAATGCAGGGCTGTATAGTTAGCTATTCCTTCTCCCTCTTTCATGTCCACATATTTCAATTCTTTTATGTAGAGCACAAGGGGACATGATTGAAAAGGAAAATCCTACCCTTTGATGTTTATTTGTTGCATTATCCACTTTTCATGGCTCTATTATTTCATAATCCTATTGAGCCATTCATCGCTGAGTGGAAATCTCCACTGCTGTCAGTAGGGAATTTCTGCCTCTAAATCACATATTTTGGCCCCTGTTACTTAACTCGGGGCCAGATTATCAAAACTGTTGAGCACCAGCATTCCAATGGCTTAGCACCTCCCAGTGAGGACAGATTTTCAAAACTGCTCAACACAGAGCAGTTCCTGTTGTGACCCTTTAAGGACAGGTTTGCAAAAGAACTCAGCAGTTCCCTTTCACCAAGGAGCTGAGTCCTTTCCAATATCTGTCCAGCTTTGTTTAGCGCCGAGCTGGAAGATGAGGACTTTTGAAAATATGGCTTTTAGCAAACTCTCTGATATGGAAAATACTAAGTTACTTCAGGAAGGACTTGAAACAAGTGTCTGAGAAGAGACAAACCTCCATGTTTCAAGACATGCCAATTTTTATTGACTGATAGAGAGGCTGGGAGAAAATTTTGGATCTGAACAGGTTTTCCCATAATTGCCCACTAGGAGGTTTCCTGCGCATTCCCCAGTAGCAGCTGCCAGGCAGGATGCTGGAGCAGAGCACTGCTGTGCTGAGGCAGCATGGCAATTCCTGTGTTCCCAAAAATGCATTCACTTAGCAAAATGTGATTTGCAAGCAAAGTGGCACAAAGTAGCCATTATTCCTCCACCATCCTTCCCGGGGAAGAAAAAAGAAAATAAGAGAAAAGAAAATAAAGAAAATAAGGGAAAATAAAATAAGAGAAAATAAGAGAAAAAAGAAAAGAGGAAAGGAGAAAGGAAAGGAAAGGAAAGGAAAGGAAAGGAAAGGAAAGGAAAGGAAAGGAAAGGAAAGGAAAGGAAAGGAAAGGAAAGGAAAGGAAAGGAAAGGAAAGGAAAGGAAAGGAAAGGAAAGGAAAGGAAAGGAAAGGAAAGGAAAGGAAAGGAAAGGAAAGGAAAGGAAAGGAAAGGAAAGGGTTCATTCGCACCTTATAAAAATGGATTGAATTTTTCTTTTCAAGATTTAAATCCAAGATTCCCCTTCCATGCACTACGCTGCCATGTTCTCAAGAGAGGCTTCCCTGATGTGACTAGCAAGAAAAATCTGTGCACAACAGTCTGCAGTCTGTGTAACTTGGGAAGTTTATGGGTTAATAGGTGAGTGTTAGTTCTTGACTTGGAAGTTATTGTCGGCAGTTGGTAATGGAGAATGTGATGGGGAGAGGGTATTTCAGTGTATAAAAATGCAAGATTTCAGGCTTTAACCCTAGGCAACACTTGAGCATCTTGGAAGGTAGTTCTGATAAACTTTTGTGTTTCAGTAAACTGAAACTGCACGTCTTGCATGTGTCTGCTGGAAGGTGGGTGTTTCACTCCCACATGGGAGGAGGCAAAGGAACACTAAAGCCTCAGCAGCCAATTTGGGACGTGGCACAGTCCAATGCAAAACAGCCATTTGTTTTTGATCTCTGGAGCTGCACGAAATACCTATAGAGCCTTGGCACATCTTGCCTTCAGTCCTCTGAGGCCCCCTGTGAACTTAGGATCAGTTTTTCCTCTGGTTATCCAGCCTCACTTGCATTTGGTTTCACTTCAACATAAGTACTTTTTAAAACACTGAAATCGATGAAAAAAGAAAATAAAGCAAAGGGGGAGCAGGCTTGGTAAAAGCCTTTATTGTTGTTACAGGACTGTGCAGCTTCTGTGATTATCCCTTGCCTTGTTCAGCAGTGTATAATTTAATGATTGCATCCAGGGCATGCTATTAACTTTCGTTTCTACTTCTGCAACCCCAAAGCTCATTCATTCTTTTTACTATTCCCCACTTGACGCGTGTGTATGTCTAGGGGGAGGGCAGTGGCTAAAGAAGTGTTATGGATTTCATATCTTTGCTTCATCTGCCACATTATAGCAAATGACAGTTGATTAGGTCTTTCTATAGATCATTACCAATTGTTTTCTACCTTGCAGATACTGCTATTACAACAAATCTATCATATCCTAGAGATCCTATGCAGCTTGTTATTTCTGCGTGATTTATTACACTCGCAGTAGAAATGTTGTTAGCGAACATTGGGGAAGCAGTGAATATATTGAGAAATATCAATGTATCCTCATGTTCTGGCTTGCAGTGACAGTCAGTGATCCATCTCACTGACACTTACCTTGTTAACATTTTGATCAGATGGCAAATTTGTCATTTTTCATGGTAACAAGTATAAGTTTGTACAAGAATTGCAGAAACATGGGAAAGATAAAGGGCCCCTCTCTTAGTTTTTCCCAGTGTGATGTAATCAGTAATCTTTCTGGAAAATGAAATAATTACTTTGTGAAAAAGCTTATCCACTGGAAAATGTGCCACTGTTAGAAAGCTCAGATTTCTCTTCATTTGAGGATTGAATAAGTTCTCTTTGCAGCCATTACTGACACTTTGATTAACACACCAAACCAACATGAAATGATAATATGGAACAAAAAGGTTTAGTCAGATTTCCTCTCCTTGATTGTAGTGGGGAACACAAAGATCTTGCAAGTAAAAGTGAAGGCATCATCTCTGGAAACAACAGAGTACAAAATACTATAAACACAATGTTGCAAATTTCTCCTAATCCTCACAGTCAAAGCTCGCTCTCAGCTTGGCTGTTGGCTCTGCAGCTCTCCCCTTCTAAACGTGGGCATGAAAACTGCTCAAAGCACAAGAAGGCTACACAGGGGGAAATTACAGCCCCTAAGGTAATAGAGTCATCTCAAGGTACCAGTGACTAATCTGCCTAGCCCATGGACATAGGGTAGGGGGCAACAAAAAGAGTGTGATATTGCCTCTTGGACCAATATAGCCATTCACCATCTCTGTGCATGGTGTTAATAAGGGCTTGTCCATGTGAGGTATTGTGTAGGGCAGCACTGATACAAAATCAGCCTAGACCGAGGATGCATGCATGACTCAAGCTTCAGGTCAGGACCAAACCAGACTCAAACCAACAGAAATAGCCCTTCTTCCTTGGGCTTGCATGAATTCAGCAGCTGGAAGTTGCTTTCGTTCAATTATTCTCTTTCCGTTTCATCCATTGAAAACTTCTTGGCTACACTATTTCAAATATCAGTGAGCCACAAATGGGAAGAACCCAATGTAACCTCTCAGTCAACATAATGGAAAAAACAGAGGCCAAACAAACAGTTCTTCATTTTAACCTGATAGCTTAAAAAATACTAGAGTTTTGTTGAAATTATACAGCTTTTCATTCTCATCTTCACCTCAATGACCAGGGAGATCTGATCCTCAGCTGGGTTTGGTTTTATGTTGTTGCTGCTTTTCTAACTTTCTTTATAATGCACTGTCAGGATGTAAATGCTTTGAACATGTTATTAGAAAGGCTCAGATTGTATTCAGAGAACGCACATGGAAACTGAAAACTGCTTCAGTTGTGTCACTTTGGTCATAACAGTGCAGCTTTGAATTGTTTAATTCTCCTAATGTTATGCATAGCAATGCAATAGTTCAGGCACCAGAGAACTTGAGCAGCGAGTCTTAACACTCTGCAGCAATTTGAGAAAGCACAATGTCATCTCCTAGAAGGTCTAATTGTTATGATTAATATTTAGCATAGGGAAGTCTGTGTGGAAGGGCACAAGTTACATCTGCTTGCTGAATTGAATGCATTACTGATTTTTCATTTCCTTTTATTTTTAGCATTCTGTTGAATAGCAGAAAATGTATGAGTACATATTTGCTGTAGCAATATCTCTTGGACTTAAAGGCTCTTCCTCTTAAAAAGCCACTCTTCGGATGCCTGTTCCAAGGGAGCACATTTGCTGCTTGCTGAAGCATGAGCTGAGGATCTCTAAGAAGAGGGACATTAAGTGCACCAGAGTTGCAGCTGCACCAGAGTGCAGAGACCAGACACAGGAATAGGGCTGATAAGGTGATGGGAGACAGGAATGAGCTCAGGCAGGTGGCAAGGGGTGGGTTTCCTTCCTGAAACCAACTGCATCAGGGCATGTCACTGATGTATCAGGGCCTGATTGCACCATCTTTCTTTTTAATATTACCACACCATAAATACAACTGCCTGATAATTCTGGTCACTTAATAAGTGCTTCTTCTCACTGAAAACAAAGCGACTTAATTAAAAAGGAGGAAAAATACTTAATTTCCAGCAAGTATTGCTGAAGAAAGTTGGACAAAACATTTTCTGGGAGAAGAACTAATAGTGAAACAGGTATAATGAGAATAGGCAGTGCAGTAAGTTTAAGAGAGCTGGTTGACAAGATATTGCTGCAATTTTTCTTTAAGATCACACAGAGAGCTGACAGATTTCTCTAGGTCTTGGTGACATTCATATAAAAAAAGATTCCTAAATCACCAGCTGAAATTTTGGACAATGGTTTCTGATAAAGGGACGTCGGAAAGCTTCACCTTCTGAAATTGGTGACTCATTTACCATTATCTCCATTGAACAGCTGAGAGCTTCCCTTTAGGAAGAGAGATGAAAAATTATCTTCTGAATGTACCATATTGCTTCCGATTCCAGAGAGGAGAAGGGAATTAATGTTGAGGATGGTGTTGCAGTAATTAGTTTCAGATGCAACGGGCTGAGAGTAAATCCCAACAAGCAGCAAGCAGGGGATTCACCAGCAGAGCAGCTGGAGGGTGGTACTTTTTTTTAGAATGTGCAATCAGTGTTGTTCATCAGTGTTTTGCTCCTTAATAATTAGAGCTAGATTTAAAAAAAAAAAAAAAAAAAAAGCAGAGCAGATTATTGCTGAGAACTCATTTATGGCTGTATCAGGAGTTAATGTTAAACTCTGAAGGTGGTTAACACTTTTGACTGAGATAGCATATGGGGGTGGTTAGTGCCTGATCGTGGGAATGTGGACCACCAGCTTCTGTTCAGTGCATTGGGAGCTGAGGACATCTGTGCTCACACAGGCTCCTTGGAGTCCAGTCCTGTTCCTACTTAAACCAGTGTGAAGATATATTAAGCTTGATTGGCATTAAACTGGGCTCTTGAATTAAAAATTCTCCAGGGAGTACACATGACATAGCTGAACCCTCTCTTTCCTCTTTATTTATTTATTGGGCTGTTGGCATCTCACTTTTGCTGTCATTGATACAGAGAAATTTCCTGGGCCTGAGTCTTGACCCACTCGTGTACCCTGTATTATCAGACCATGGGATTTGCTAGTTCTTGGCAGAAGAGTGTATTATCAGACTGCGTGTTGCGTGCTGGCAAATTGCACCTCTGCCTCTCTTAGGAGTTTTGTTCAGTCATTTAGGTTTTACCTATTTCTAAAATATGTTTTTAACTGTCAGCCCAACTTGTTTGGGTTTGTAAGGAATGAACAATTATGCTTGTCCACAAATTTCCATGAAGGAAGGCTTTCAGGTAGTTGAAAGCTGAGATGGCAAAATTTCACTGCATTTGCATTTCATTTTGCTACCATAAAAACAAAATAAACAACATTTCCCCCATCTCCCCAAAAAACCAGCACCCTCCCCACCCTTCAAGAAAGAAGGTATCGTTTAGTGAACATCTGTGGCTTCTGATGGCTTTGGGTAACTGGTTGCTACTGGGCTGGAAAACCTGGCAACAAACTTGCAGTGAGGGCTTGATCCTGTGATGATCTAAAATAGCAGTTATATTGACTAGCAGTTTTTATATGCATAAAGCTAAGCTGCAGTCCATTGCACCTTGGGAAGCAGAGACTCTGAGAACCAATGCGGAGGCTCCTTACTAGGACCTCTGCATTTGCAAAGAATTTTCTCTAGATTGAACACATCTCTTTTAAGAAATCTGATCGTATGCCTTGCAGTTTCGCGGTTGAGACCCATGTCTGTAGTGCTGGTGTTTCTCCTCACCCTCCCACCTTGAGAGGGTGTACAAGACAAAAGGGAGGGCGAGCTGGGTGCTCTAGTAAGGTAGCTCTGCTGGCTTCATCTAGGCAGCAAGGTCAAAGGATCAGCCAAGCCAGAGTTCTTTGACTTCAGCTCTCAGGCAGAATTTGCTGGGCTCCCTGGCTGATAGGGCTTCTTTCCTGCTTTGGCTTCTGAAGCATTTATTTCAGAGTAAAGGCTGGTTTCGTTTAATCATCAGTATGCTAGAAATGCTGTGACCTCCTTTTTAATTTATTTGTTTTACCAAGAATTGAAAGATAAAGATTCTTTCAGTACAAAGCTGCGAGTTGCTGCATTTCTGCGATTTCTCCTCCTTCACACGTTCTCAGCCTTATTCATAGATATCTGACAAGGAAGTAGCAGCAAGTGTGAAAACAGTACATCTTGCCAACAGTAAGGTAAACCATCATCAAAACAACATTTTTGTATGTGTGTTTTTATTTTTTATTTCTGGCATCCAGTATCAGTAGGGAGATTTTAATCTGAAGCAGAAAAAACCTCAACAGGGTGTTTGAAAGCCAAACTCTTACCCAGGTGAGTCAGAAGAACACTGAACTCAAATGAGGTTATAGACAAATATTGAGTTTTGCTCATTGCAAGCTTGACAGCCCACTTACAGCAGTTCACTGGCCTTTGCTAATGGACATTTGGTAATGTCCTATATCTCTAATAGCCATGACTTTATTTTTTAATGGCTTTGAGGTTGCTGTGGCTGAGAAGTCCATACATTGACTTCTTGCTAATGTGCTTAACATTTCTATGAAACTTAGCAATGTTTCTTCTTTTCTTTACTATGGGAATGTTACAGCCATGGCACTGCTGAAGCGAGGATGCAGTGCATTACCCTTCCCCCCCGCCTCATTTTCCACTTCTAAGAAAACCTTCTCATGGGAAAGATGGACTTACTTTGTTGTGGGCATGAGATATATAACTTGGCCAGGATTCACAAAGAAATGAAAATGGGTTTGCGGAACTACTGTGGGGTTTGTTTTCTTTTTTGCTTTTGAGGTGGGCTGGCAACTCTGTAGCATGAGCTGAGTGGTTACCCATGTCTGTGTGATATTATTTGTCTGCAAATGCCAGATTGTCTTGTCAGGAAATCAAACCCACACAATATACTTTCATTGCCAAGAATTATGTAAAGTTCTTTTTGCTTTGTATTTTTGTTTGGTTTTTTTGGGGTTTTTTTTTCAGAACAGGAGTTCTACTACTATCTTTGCTTTACCAGTATCTCATGCTTCCATTTCTGTTCTGGCAGGACCAGCCCGACTTTGTTTTGCCAAGAATAACACATGTTGCTTCTGCCAGGAATCTGATTGCACTTCTTTCTTCCAGAGTTGTTATCTAAGTTTTTTTAGAACAGGTGGGGAATGATGGTGATTCTCAGGTGCCCAGTGCATAGATTGTGTCTGTGGGTGCCACAGAGAACTTGCACATTGCAGGTCTTTTCATATAAAACTTCAACTTGGTTTGAACAGCAATTTAGGGATGTGTTTTCTTAGTGTGGAAATACACACATTTGTCCTATTAGAAATTATTTATTTGACTTGCTCGAGACTGTGTTTGTTCCACTAAGATTTTTATTAGGGATTTGGTGCTTGTTTCTTTGGTGTCTTTACGCTTCAGGGTTAGTATTCTAGTGTACTACAAAGATAAGTAAATCTTCTTTGCTACCACTTTTCAAAATATTTACCACTAGAAGATAGTACTTCATTTTAAAAAATGGTGTTGGCTTTGAATATCAGAGCATGTTAAATTCAAATGATACGTAGTGTGTACAATGGAAAAAAAGGGGTTAAGGCAGAGATGTTCACTCTTGCTGTAATTACCCCATGTCTGCCTGCATACTGAATGAATACCCCCAGTTGAAAGATTTTAAATAGGCTGGACTGGAGACATAAAAAAAAGAAAAGGTGAACTGATGGGAACATTTTGTCAAGATGATGGACTGAAAAATACAGCAGGTATTTTCTCTTTTTTAACATATAAGGCCATGTAATGCAGCTTGGGCTCTCCCACCTGAGGGGCACGTGTGCCAGTTGGCACGAGGCTCCCCTCTTGCTTGGCATGGCTGCCTTTCTGGGCCAGCCCTACCGAAGGAATGTGATTTGCTATGAAAAATGTGTTGATTGAGCTTGACTTTGTGCCACCAGGCAGATTAGCAAATTGCTTCGTCTGCCTCCCGTTGCTTTATCCCAGCCAGCAACATCTAAGCCTTGATGATTTTGCAGGTCTTCATTAAAAATAGCTGTTTCTATATCTGATTACTGAGCCCCATCTGGGGAGAAACGAGCCTTTCATCTGTGTATTATGAGGCCATATCTGAGCACTTTGATTCCATAACACAGTAAAACCAGACAAACTTTCTGTTCAATTGCTTTTCCAGCTCATCTCCGAGTTCTCTATGAGCCCTGTCCCCGTCCCCAGCACATAATGTCTGGGGTTAGGGCATTTTTTTTGTTTGTAATTGCTCTTTTACTGCTAAATGCAATCTTTGTAATTGGTTACATAACTCCAGGGTTTTATTTTAAATTAATCTAACTTTGCAATCATTCTACATATGTTGCTCTTAACATTTGCCTATTATTTGGATTAATTTCACTAATTTATCACCACTGTTTAGATATGCATTGTTTTTATAACACTTGCAACTGAGTTAAAACACACTTGTTGGGCTAAAGGCAAAGTTTGCTTCACTAAATCAAGCCGCTTTCTTTTCCCTCTCTGTTACTATATATTTACTCAGACAGGTTTTTTCCTGCGTGCTCTCGTAATGCACTGTAAAAATGGCAAATATTCTGGTAAATAAATTCAAATTATTTTGATTATAGAGTAAAAGTAACGGGTAATACTGGCATTTTTTTTTTTTGTCAAATTCTAAATTATTCCTCAATATTTAAACACCTAATTAGCAGCCAACCTCTTTCACCTAAGGTTAACTCTAATATTTGGTGGTGACAGTAGTGAAAAGAGTAGAACTGATGATTAGCTTGTATTTCTAATTGGTGCCTGGCCTATTCATCTCCTGAGTCTAAAGTCAAATAGTTGTGTAGGGATAACCCAAAAGTACAGTCTGTCCTCCCAAGTGAGAGCTGTGTCATCAGGTGCCTTCTTTACACACAGGAATAAATGGAGATATTTAATGGTGGTGCTGATCTCTCATCTTCCTATTTTCCCTGAGGTGCATTGTACAGAGACCAAGCATATACATAATATGGGAGTTATGGGCAAATTACTTTCTTAAAGGAAAATTGCCTTTGAAAACTGTAAACAGGCTGTACTTCCATGAGTACAAATACAGAAACATTGAAATATTTCACTGGTTATGTATTAAAGATGTCTTTAGGGACATGGAATAAAGGCTTCCTTCTGAATGCACATGAAGGGAACTGCACACAATTCATTGTTCAACAGCCCTGGCCAAAGTCTTTTTAAATGAATACATGCATATATTTCTGGGATTTGGCATGTGAAAAACCCTTGAGGGATATCTCTTTGGGTATGCTGTAGTATTAACATATAACAGATACCAAGACCAACCTTTTCTCAGCTGAACAACACTTCCATCGATGGTCATGCTGCAAACAACAGAAATTTGAGCTAAGGATTTCTCAGATATGCAGTAGAGAAGGTAGCTCTGGTTTTCCATTGACTGTTAGCAGGAAAAGAGGATTTACGTAGTTACAAAAGGATACAGGCTAGATTAATAAAGAACAACTCACATTCTGTCTAAAATGAGAAACGGTCAGGGTTCTTCTCATAGCTGATCAATTCACTGTATGTAAAATGGTCTTTTTAAAAAGAAATAAACTGATTCCCTCAGATTCCACTCTTAATCGCATGTAATACACTATTTATTTTGTTATAGCATTAACAGAGATTGCATATAGTTGTTTTTCTTCCAACATGTGGTGCTTTGATAATTTCTCAGAAATTACAATTTTTAATCTTAAATTGAAAATGTGTCCAGAAATTTAACTAGGCCCAGGCTTGCACTGTAGAAAATAAAGGATTGCAGCTCTCATAAACCCTTATCCATAGGTAATTATCTTGTTATGTTAAAGTGGTTCTCCTGAATATTAAAATAATTAGGACCAACAATCTCAGCCATACTTTCCTCAGATGTTCTAATTGGCAGGGGGTGTTAACTAATTAAATGTATTTATATTGCTGGCTGGCTAAAGAAAAGGATGAAGCACTTGTAATTGCTGAAATTTAGCAAGAGCACATATTTACTACAGAGAATAAACATATAGACTACAGTATTCGTGACGGTCTAACAGCTGGAGACAGTAATCCAAATGCTTCCTGTGGGCATTTCTCATTGCTGGAGGGGAACTTGAGTAAGGGGCTTTGGCAGAAGGAGTTTTGTCAAACACAGGTAGGAGGGGGCTCTCCCCAGTGAGCACAGCCGCTCGGCGGAGGCTGCTGCAGCTTCAGACCTTGAGGGATGAATCCTGAAGCTGCTGGGGATTGCTGTGGGGTGAAGGGAAAAGGCTCATGTCTCTCTGCAAGTCTGCAAGGGGTAAACTCATGATGGAAACAGACTGGGAGCCAGCCAAGGCAGCTGACTGGGCCCAGATCTGTCAGTACTGGGGTAAGAACATGCCCAGTGTGCTGTAGCCCTGGGATCTCGCTCTTGCCCTGGGGCAGCAGACACTGCGTCCAGTGCTTCCTTCCCCTTCTCTGCAGAGAGCCACTGCTGGTGTCTCAGAAAGCTCATGGTTTCTTGCTCTTATTTCAAAAGTGTTTCTTTCTCTGTGGGTTTTTTTTTTTTTTTTAAGTTCATAGGAAAGACTTTAAAAAAAATCACTATAAAACTGGCTATTGTCTGACCTCTGAAGTAATCAATTTTGGATTCAGCCCCCTATAACAGTTTGACATTTCAGGGTCAGCAGAACAACTTTCTGGCAGATTGAAAAGCTGTGTTTCTGGGCCCAGGGTAGATTAGAGTAAAACCGGGCCAAATAAAATAAGGTTTCAAAGCATCTCACTTCTATTTCACTGCTATTGGAAAAGGTAGTGAGAGCTGTTTTTAGGGAGCACAGATGACATAAACCTTGCTTCTTTCCCTGCTTCCCTGTGATGCCTTCCCCACATGTACTTCCCCCTCTTCTTTTGGAGTAAGCCCAAGCACGGCTGTCACTTGGGCTGGAGCAGCCCAATGCAGGGTGGATCAGTCATGGCTCCTCTCTAAAGCATCCCTAGAAATGCACAGGAGGGACAGTCCTCTTGGAGGGGTGGGACAGGAAAGCAGGGAGATGAATCCCCCATCCCCAGCCCTTTGCTGCCTCCTCTCCTCCTCCTGCACCCTCCTTCACTTCCTTACCCGCTTCTCTCTCCTACCCCTCCAGCTTTGTTGTCCACCATTTTTTCATTCTCCTGCCATTTCTTCTTGTTTTCACCGCCATCCCTCAGTCCATGCTCTTGTGACAGCACAAAACAACAGCAGTCTTTTTGCCAGCTAGGGGCAAGCACAAGCCCATTAGCTGCCTCAGACAAAATCCATCTCCCCTGCTCGCTCCTCGTTTTTAGCTTCTCATAAATGAAAATTCAGTTCACTAGAAGGGACATAGGTTTACAATCCCACAGCTGGTAGGTACATGTGTACCAGGAGCAGGTGCCAAGGTTATATAGACACATGTCACTTTTATCCCAGAATCCCATTTGGTGCCTGGGAACATCTTCATGCCGTAATGCTGTGGAGGTCATTACTACACCCTGTAATCCTCCATGAAGGTTTTCCATTTTCATTTATACACAGTAATAAAATACACATCTCAGCATCAGGCATTAGGATTAGTACTGACAAGGCTTAAGCTGAAATGTTTTAAGGATGCATTTCCAATGTGAATAGAATAGCTAGCATGCAGTGTGCAATTATGCTGGCTTCGTGGAGGGAAGGATTTATGCTTCAACACTGTTAATATCACAGTGACACCGACAGCATAAAAGGAATTTTATTTTAAAAAATAAAGATTGAATTAATTTTCCATTGTAGTACTAATCTGGTATTATTAATTTACTCTAAGTTTCTAATGTTGATAACCCACTGGACATGTGAAGAGAAATGTCCTTTCTAATTTCAGGGTCTCTTCTTTATTTCTTCAAGAAAGCTGAAATTCTGGGAAGCAGTGATGTGGGAACGACTGGCTGGGTTCAGAGCAGGGAATGGTGCTGATGGCTCTGGGGGTGCCTGGATGAGCCTCCCACCCTGAACCTGCCTTTCTTTGCTGATGCTTTTACCTCTGTGCTCAAGTCTCATTGCTTCCAACAGGGTTTCAGCCCATTCCTAAATGTGTGTGAGCATGAGCATGCACCTTGCTGACCTAGTGCCAGTGCATCTAGAGGTTGGCTTTGCTTACTCCAGGCAGGTCATGGTATTAATCCCCAGCAAAACTTGCAGCCCCTGAAGCATGGGCTGCACCACTGCTGTGTGCTGGGGAGGAGGGAGGGAATGCTACATGCTGGGAGGGTTGACCTCCTTCCCATCTTCCTTCTCCCCTAAATGTCACAGCCCTCTTTTAGCAGCTGGGAAAGGGATATCTTCTCCCTGCCTTCTTCTGCCATCCGCTTCTTGTCTTCCTCAGCTGGAGGAGGAACCCCCTCCCAGAGCCTCCTCAGAGTGTGTATGAGGACTGGATGAGATGGAAGAAAAGGGGACATGCTTTTGGTGGCTGCTTCCATGCAGCAAAGGGGTGTGACAGCCCTCACATTGCTGCTCTATGGCCAAAACCCAGGGTAAAAGCTAAGTTGACACAAGACGTAGTATGTTGCCAGAGAGTGATTACTGCCTCCTCGGAAGCCCCGTTACACACCAGCATCCTCAACATCAGGAGGCTTTAGACCTCTTCTTCTCCATCACTTCATCATGGAGGACTGGGTGGCCTCTCAACAAAACATAAATTTGCAAAATGAATGAAAAGGAGCAAACAACTCCATTACAGGCAATGATATTTTCCTTAAAATTTTTTTGAGTGTACCAGTTACTTGGGGTTGGGGGAGCTTGGCACAAGCATGGTCACTAGGTTATATATTCATTTCTAGTTTCTGGCCATTCTACACTACAGTAAGTACAACTGGAGCCCAGGAAGTTCAGACTGCTTTTACACTGCTAGATTTACAGTTGCTGGCGTACTGGAGATATGAAGAATTGAGAAGTAATTTCATATATTGCTGTTGCCACTGCTGGCAGTTTCCTGCCCTTCAAGATATTTATTGTGATAGGAGGGAACCACCCTCTCCAACGAAAATATATTTGGAAAGCCCAAGCTGCTGAAGGAATGCTGTAGCTCAGTGTGTTTGCCTGGGTTTTTGTATATATGTCATTATTTTCTGTTTGCTTTTCTAATTCATGTTTGTTTTTTAATTGCAGCCTTAACTCCCTCTACATTTTAGCAAAACCAGAAAAAAAATCACTCTACTCAGCCTGTTATAAGAAGGAAAACAGATATGGCCTATGTAGTTTCCATGAGGAACATGGTCATTATGTCCATTTATCTTTCCTGCACTTCTGGGGTGAAAAGATGCAATTTGCTGCAGGATGAGTGCTATTTTGACAGAAAGGAATTTGCCTTCTCTCCAAAAAGAAATTAAAATGCTAAAACTTAAATACCTTAATTCACCAATCCTTTGTCCTGTGAGCCCAAGAACACTTAGGTGCAATTTCCTTTGCTTAAAGGAAACTCTAGTAGTCAAGAGCTATAATGCCAACTACCTTCGACATCCCTCCATGCGTACCTGCCCCACACAATGTGATGGCACTGGGGGCCGTTAGCAGAAACTGCCTGAAAAATACTATAATGTCTGGTGGAGAAGGCCATCAGACAGGCAACCCTGGTGCACCTCTCTTCATGGCTTTTGCACTGACCACGTCTCAGTGCAATGAGACCCGGCAGCTGAGTTGGATGGTGCACAACTGATCGCGCTGTAATGTCAGTTGTATTTTGCAGCTGCATAATGCCTTTTACAAAGCAGCAGGCAGTAATGTAATATTTTATGGCTAGTGGATATCCAGCTACTGAGAGGCCAAAGTAAATGTTTTTCAGATGTGGTTGTTTCAAGTCAGACACCTAAATGGTGCAAAGACTTGTTGCAGTTGGTGGATCAGGTGTCTAAGTACATTTATTTAGCTATTAAGCCTGGTTTCCAGTAGAGCATCAATAGTGTTATTACACTGTAATGTAATTATTACATATTGCATTATTGTTTATTTGTATTAGGGCAGCCCCCAAAGGCTGGCGGGGTGAGGATGTCGGTGTCTGTATGAAGAGCAGGGAGGCAGAGGCAGCCTGGCTCCACAGGAGGTGCTGGCAGTGTCCCATCACGTCTCTGCACGCAGTCCCCTGTCTGTGCTGCTGCTGTCCTATGCATTTCTTATGTTCTTTTCCATTTTAGGGCTCAGACGTAATGTCTCCCTGCGTTAGATCAGAGCCATTTCTCTAGCTAAGAAAGCCAGGGGGACACACATCCCCTGACCCTGGACAGAGTGTCTGTGCTCACGGGTCTGACATCTCATATGAGCTGCCAGCAACTGCTGGCATCCTGCACCCTGCTGCCTCCCTCGGACACAATTTCAGTGGGTTTCAGGGGTTCATTCCTCCAAGGACCAACTATCTAGACCACAGGGCCTCTGTGCTCTTGGAAGTTCTCTACAGAAACCCAAGCACAGGAGCAGAGTGCTGTTGATCATGTATACTTCTGAAATTTAAGAATCAAAACCCACATTATCATTGCAATTTATACTAGTGTCCTGCATGTCAGCTTGTGGTACAAAGGAAATCTGTGAAAAATATTGTATAGCAGATCCCTAGCAGAATGAATATTTTCCTGTTATACAAACTTTTCATGATGAAATGGTCTCATCTCTGTGGAAAATCATTGTATTGCCCCAGCTGTTGTCAATAACTTTTATGCATTGACTGCTTTTTCCACTAGACAATATTTACACTTCTCCACTCACCCCATTGATCTTCATTTTTGCAGGGAATTTTTTGGGGGTAAAATATAACCAGTTTTTTTTAAAAAGGTAAACATCCAAGAATTGCACTCGAGGGAAGATATACAGTGTAGACTTAGTGACAACTTAATAGCTTGTAGTATATCAGATGTCTTCTATGCTGCCATCTTCTTGGGGAAAGTATTTCTATACCATGTATAAAACTATGCACATAGAAAGCTATATACACTCCCTCATTTTTTTCTTTCTCAGGTGTAAGCATTCTTGGCACTGGCAGAATCTGTGCAGTGCTGTACAGGAGCAGTATAGTTCCTCTGCTGCAGAAAATGGAATAAAACATTCATTCTATTGCTCAAACATTCACAACAAGCCTGCAGATTAACTGTCCTTTCACTGAATAGTGTTTACTGGTTTCATAGAAAACGCATTATTTCGTTGATTTAGCTTCTATTTGGTATGCTAAAGAAATCAAATTTCCATATAGAAAAGTATACACAAAGGATATGACCTTTTAAGTTTAGCAGAGAAAATAACTGAGTGCAATGTAATTAATATGCCATATAAATGCCAACAACAACATTAATGCACCATAAAACCAGCACAGTTAAAATGATATAGTCTGGAAATGAAAAAGTTAAGTTTCCGTTAGCTTCATTAATTCGCTTACATGGTATTTCTGTGAAGAAACACAATCTCCTTATCTGAACCAGGAGAATAGATATGCAATGAGAATATGCATTTTTGTTAGGAGGAAGCTGGGTCTTGCTTAAGGCTTGACCAAAATCCTAAGACGTGTCAACCCTACTTATGCTATAGTGTAATTTTTCCAGTGTTTATACCCTTCAAATTTTTCCTAAAGTCTCATGAATGTCTCAGATACAAAGCCCGTCCACACCTGTAGATCAGTCAGCAAGTGTAGTAAAATATTGCATTGATGTAGCTATACCACTATGATGTAGCTCTGCCTAGGCTGAATATTTTTTCTGAAGTAGTTTTCTCATGCAGCAAATTTCACTGTCATGGTTATAGTCCAATTTCCTTACATAGGTAAGGTCTTCACAGGGGAAAAATGCTTTCTAAGATTTGGATGGCAGCTTGTACCTAACTCTAACAGAGGTCTCCAGGGGAAAAAGTCTGGGGTTTTTTGTTGTTCTGGAACTTGAAAATAACAACGAAATTAATGCCTAAACTTTCCAGCAAAAGGTAGCTGCGGGGGCAGGGGTCAGCCACTCAAAATGTGATCCCCACAGTGAGCACATAAGGATGTTACTCCAGAGCTGAAACTTCAGTGGAAGTCGCTCTGCCACCTTTGTATTGAAGGCTGGCAAATGCTTCCCATCACAAGGGGTTATTGTGGGCTGTTAACACGACTAAGGCATGTGTCCAGCTGTTCACCCCTTGTTTTAGTCATTAGAGGTAAAAGGAACAGAAAGAAAAAAATAGGCAAGGCTTTAGCTTAAAATAAGGAGGGATCTATTCTTCCCTCTGTATGTGCCCAGCTCCCATTAATAATAAAATGTTAATGATAGTTATGCGTTCACATCAAAGGCAGACCAGAGCCTTTCATCTCAGTTAAATCTTATTCAAATAATTAATGAAAGTAGTTGTCTAGGAGAAAAAAAAGATATTAAGAAATTCCTTTGTAGAGCATTGCAAACTTTGCTGCCCCTAGGGAGCAGCTCCTAGAATCGAGGACACCGACAAATCGTGCTTAAGTGGGTCTGTCCCTGCTTTCCACCCGCTTTGACTGCATTGCATCCTAAAAAACCTGTGAAACATGTTATTGGCATTGCAATAGATAATCCAACCAAAATCAAATCAAAAATCCCTGACAAGGCCTATGTTATGAAAATAATCATAAATCTTATGCTGTGGTAGCTGTGTG
Organism: Strix aluco; assembly: GCF_031877795.1. Taxonomy (NCBI): domain Eukaryota; kingdom Metazoa; phylum Chordata; class Aves; order Strigiformes; family Strigidae; genus Strix; species Strix aluco. Next base: position 4,335,939 of record NC_133941.1, on the reverse strand, counting down.
CACCAGCATTAAGCATTCTGCTCAGGCCTGTGTTGACATAAAAAAAAAGGGTGGAAAAAAAGTCATTTGAAGTTCTCAAATCAACTCTGCAGCTGTCATCTTCTTCTGTGCGCTGCTGCGCTGGTCCTGCCAAACCGCACTGCCGGCTGGCCCCTCGCTTTGGTGCACGGACACAAACTGGAACCACTCCCTTGGTTTCCGTGACGCAAAGAGGGATAAGTCCAGTCAACAGCTCTTATTAGATGATATTGGAGCCAGGTCTTGTTTCTGATGCATTTTGGACTTCTTGCAAAGGCTGAAGGGGCCCATTGAAACCCCTGCTTCTGGGTACTGTAATGGTTTCTGTTACGCGGTTGCTTTTGGTAGTGCTGCACAAGGGCAATGGAGGTGGAAATGTGCAGTGGGAGGCAGCAGCACAGCAGGGGTGATGCTTCAGACTCTTGCATGATGGCTCTGCATTGTTTGTCCCTGATACATCAGCCTTGCAACTCGGGAAAAGCCAGCTTCGTGGACAGTAGACTCCAGACCAGCTGAGAAGGACCTCGAAGGCAGTTCCTGCCAGAAAGAGCTGCCCGCTCCTAACAGCTCGGACAGTACCTATAAAACTGCAGTGTTTTCAGTTTCACTTTGGCTTGCATGGTCCCTAGTCCAAGAGAAGCTCCTGAGGCTTAGCACAAATACTGATTTCAGGAAGAAAGTTTCTTCGTTGTTTTGGTAGACATCTGGAGCTTGCTGCTGCTCTCCCCGGAGCGCTCGCCACTGTGGGTCACTGATGTGTGTACAAAGCCAGAGCAGACGGCGTTTTGCTGGAGATGCAGAGACACAACCTGCCAGGAAATGCTTCCTGCAAATAGTTTTCAGTATAACTATCCTTCACACATGTTAACACACTTGTGCTCTTGCGTAGAAAAAAGTGGTAGCAGGAAACATTTTGCTGTCTCTTATCACATTAATCACAAGTGACAGAATGTATGGAAGTGGTGTGTGGGTCACAGGAGACAGGGGGCACAAAGGAACCAATTTCTGCTTCAGGCGCTCATTGCATCAGCTGTCCTGCTTTGTGTTTCCTTTTCAGTATTCATTAGATATTAATGGGATAAGTAGTCTGAAAACGATGCTAGTGTGGACAACTCTAACAGAGTGTAGCATCCGGGGAGGCAGCAGTTTGGTACTTTGGCATGAATTTATGCATGTTTTATGGATCCCTGCCATTTGCAAACCCTGGCTCCTTTAGATCTGCAACTTCCACCAAAAAGACCTTGGAAGTAGAGGACAGTAATATATTTTAGAACTTTAGAGAGCAGAAAGTTTTTTTATACATAGATGTGCACCATAGAAGTGCCTATAAATAGATATTAAAACATGCAATTTATAGCCTATCATTTCATGGCCTTTCAAGGCTAGAAATAAAGCCATATTCCACTGGGAAAATGAGATTTGTAGTCTTCCATGGCTTAAAGCTCCTGTTACTAACCCTGATGGGCTGCAAGATATTGGACAAGATATCTGTCACTGGTCTGGAATATATATAATATATATGAGTGTATATAAATTAGAGGAAAATGATGAAGTTTCTACTAGTAAATGAACAAGTTAGGAGATTGTGAGATTACTTGATGGTGCCTGGGGGAGATATTCCCAGTGAAAGTAATTTTTTTTCCTCAGTAATGATAACTTAACAAAGGCAATTAATCCACTCTCCCCAGCAAACTAAGTCAACGGCATGGTAACCTCCTAATAGTGCTCCGAGGTAAAATGAGCTCCGTTAATTCACTTCTGAAATCATTTTGAAGCTGCACTAAGTCCCATGGCAGTGGTGAAAGGGACCTGCCCAGAGGATCTGGCTGCGAGGTTTGCTCGCTCCGGTTTCATTGGAGCACGGCTGGGACTTGCTCACCGTCACGCCAAGCTCTCACACTTTTCGTGGGAAGGAATAGCCAGCATCACTGCAAAGAAAAAGATTAATTAACAAAATGTGGGACAAAAAAGCCAGGGACTCAGTTTCATCCTAATACTTGTTTCTCATTTATTTGTCTCTGAGTATTTCACGGGGCTGAGTGATGTGTTATACCAATATTAATCCGTGTAAACCTGTTCAAGGCAGGTGAGTGCCCTCCTCAATGGTAGGACCTCAGCTTGTATTGATTGCAGGTGGAGGGTGCTGGGCCATCTCACTTGAATTAGATGCCTAAAATCAGCTGTCTCACTCGCTGTCCTCAGAATTCCTCCCCTCCCTGTCTCCAAGTTTTATGTGGAAGACTCCAGGATCTTTAGACCCAGTTTCCCTTGTAAAAGATTGGGTTTTGAAAGCATGTGTGAACAAGACATCGCTCAGTTGCTAGAAATTTAAGTAAATAATTCAAATAACTTATTCAGTATATAAAAAATTAAATGCCTAGCAAAAGTATCCCTCTTTTAGCATTACATATTTATTAAAACAATTTGGAGGTGTAAATTATAATCAGTCATGTGTCTGCTGTGTAACCCTGAATTTGAATCTGTGAGCTGTTTCCATCCCTCCAAATTAATTTTAAAAATGTATGATTTTCTCATCATCTAAGGCTAACAAGAACTTTTAATCTGAAGTGGTTTAAAATATAGCTGCTCTGTCCCAAACCAGGATTGCAAATGAGATTCTGCCTTTAGCTAAAGCATACTTTCTGGTCTGAGCATTTATTTTGGTGAGATGGAGTTGCACAAGTGTTAAGTTCACTGTAACTTTGTGAGACATAATAGTTTTTGAAAAAAAATGTTCTTGCTAATTAAAAAAGGCCTGTGGAGAGATATGTGCATTTGAACTGTAGAATAAAATAAAATTACTATGTTGTGGTTGGGTCACACAACAAAGATGTGAAATTGCAGAAGAAACCAGAAACATTTTTGATATAATTAATGTTGAAATGCAGCATCCATTATATTCTTCCTTCCCCTTTCTTCCCAGAACTCACAGCTTTCTATAAACAAAACCTACTCTTGGGCATATTGCATTTATTATATTTGGGTTTAGCACCTAATTGAATTTTTTGGATGTAGGGAAATTTCACTGAAATCCATTTGACCAAACAGCTTCAGGAAAAGCCACATGACTTCCCTGGGAAGGCAGATTAAACAGGTTAAGGTTCTCCAGTTGGAAGAGAGGCAAAGAAGGAAGGAAATACAGAGATCTCTAAAAATCATCGGATTAATGTGGAGAGGGTGACTGCAAAGAAATTGCAGGAGGGGACATGTGGTGAAACTCTGAAACAATATATTTGAGACAAACAGTAGAATTAGGTGATGCATAGTAGAACTGTGAAGGGTGGAAGCAGTTCTGGAGCTCGCCGGCTCTCCTGGCCTTTGGAAATGGCAGTGGTGGAAGGCTACGACTCCCATGTTGGTGAGGGCACACGTTTCTCTCCCCATGGAGCTGAGCAGCTTTGGCAGAGTGCTGGGGGCAGCCATGTTGGGGTCTCACTGTCATTCAGCTCTGGAGAGTGGGAAAACAGGCTCCCCTGAACTACAGACTGATCCCCAAATTAGTGTCTGCTGTTTTAGGATTGTTCTGTAGCAAAGACTTTGTGATTGGGCTTGATGGGAAATCCCTGACCCTTGGATAATGAGTGCTATCTGGGAAGCAAAGGGTTAGATGTGGGGACAAAAGCAACAAAAAGCACTTTCTGTTAATAACCTCCATTAAGCCTGGGAGAGGAAGCAAAGCAGTCTCCCAGAGGAACTTTTGAGTCAGACATTTCTCAATACTGGCAAGGACAGATCCACTCTTTTTTCAAGAACATGTCTGTAGTTGCATTTTTCCCAGATCCAAGTTTCCATGCTGCTCTTTGCCACAGCGCTGCCATCGTGAGCCAGGCCGGGGCAGCTGTGCCTTTTGCTCAGCAGTGCTGCACAAAAGACCTGCTCATCTACAACAAAGGTGCCACGCTTACATTCCCTGATTGGATCAAAGTGCCCTGATCGGCAAGAGATCTGTGAGAGAGGGTTTTTAATTGAAATACTAAATTAAAAACTTTGCAAATTATGAGCACATTTTCAGTTTCTGACCTGTTAGGTTAGGGTGCTTGGTCTGGGACTGCCTCATTAACTGCAATAGCTCAGCCTCTAGGATCTCTTTACTGTTTGATGAGGCAGATATCACATCTTTCCTGTAATTTAGGACGAGATACGTACATCATTTTTTATCTGAGGGCTGAGGTCCTCTAGTGTTAGACTGCATCTGAATTTCACTGTAATGCGGTAGTTCAGCAAAGTCACAGGACTCTGCTCGCTAGATGATTGGTATCTCATGGCTTCAGAAAGTTTATTTCTGAAGCTGGACATTATGAATGAAGGTTGACATTGATAAAGGGATGTATTTGTTGTTCAGAAACTTCCTAGCAAATTTTTCAAATTAAAACATTTGTTTATATATGATGAAGACTGACAGTTTTCTCTCGTTTGGATGGTAATAGTTGCTCTTCCTCTTCATAATTCACATGAAAATGCTGATGGCCTTGTGATAACAGTTACTGTTACTTCTTTTTCCCTGAAGCTGGATGACTTCTGTCAAAGAAAATTTAGTTTAGAAAACATCATCCTCACACGCTATGAGTGCAGTTCATTTCCTCACTTACAGATGTATTTCTATGTGTACACATATTCTTCAACAGAGGAACAGAGACAGCTGGTTTTTGGGGTGGGGTTTTTTGTGTAATTCTCACATCTTGGAAAGAAAATAATGAGATTAAATATACTTTTAAACTCACAGAGCAGTATATAGAAACCTTCCATAGTCATGTCTTTTCAAAACTGCTGGGAAAAAAAGTACCTAAAGCAGAGGATGAAAAATTAATCTCTGAAATTGCAGCAGTAACAGCAGCAAGTGAAGCAGGGCTGGGAGACAAAGGCTCTTACAGTTCACCGAGAAGGATTTTGTGCTGAAGAATACAATTCTCAAGTCCAAGGAAATGTCTTAGATGTTCAAAGGGAAGAAAAACCCACATATATTTCTCAATTCTGTGAGAGAAGCTGCTTCCAAGGTGGGGAAAACCTGCAGGACTGACTGCAAAGATGAAAACAGAAAATGGACCTGAGTCTCCCAGAGCCACAGTCCTGCCTGGAGGGGAGTGGAAAAGGACCTGGTCCAGCTGAACAAATACAAAAATGCAAAATGAGATCCGGGACTATGCCATGTCTGCCGGGACACAGGACCAGGCTCAGGTGTCTCATCTGGCTGAGCCATTAACATTAGAGACTGTTCAACATCACTGTTATCACAGCTCACAGCTTAGGGGGTTCATTCTCAGCAGCTGGTGGTCCTTCAGAGGATGGCAGTACCAGTTGCGCCCATCCATGACACCATTGAGGTGCTTCATCATTTTCAGGTTTCTCCAGACCTCACTGGTCCCTTTGAATGGCAAATCACCATTCTGCAGGGCACCTGGCTGGAGGTGCCAAGGATGGGGTACTGCAATGACAAGCTGCACACGTGCCTACATACTCATATATACTAGACCCGTGTTCAACTTTGTAACCATAAGGACTGCTCTCAACTTTTCTTATTGAACCATGACTGTGGGTTTTTTTAAAGTATAATATTTGTGCATTTGTATTTAAATTAATGTCCTCTCCATCCCCAAATAAAACTTCAGGCTGAAGAAGGACCAATTAGAAATATGTGATATGTAAATAAAAGAAGGTCCACTACAAGCAGCCAAGCAGGTGGCATCTCTTGTTGGTCAGGAAGCAAAGAAGGAGCATGTGGCTATTGGGTTAACCGTGTTTGTGAAGGCAAAGGAAGTAACTTTTAAAATACTTTTTCAGTTTTTAGATCAGTGCCTTTTTTCCATCATCATTATTTCCCCAGTGTTGTTGAACCTGGGGTCCTGCTTCTCATTCAACTGCGATACGTTGGTTTGCCCCAGAATATTTCCTTCCAGCTAGTTCCATGGCAGTAAATCTTTACTTAATTTATTCAGAGCGTGTTTCACAGTGAAAGTCCCAAGCATGTCCAAAACCTGTTACTAGTAAAATTCTGAATTTGTTTAAATAGTTCTCTGTTCTTTCCTGTTTGTTGCCTATAAGAGAAAATAACAAAATTTCAAGTATACATGGTGACTGGGATACCTAAACTCCCAGAACAAACAAAATCCAAATTTTCACTTTGTACTAAGAACTGGAAAGACATTTAATACATTTACATGTTCTAATCAACCTATTTATACTTTACAGATATACTAAAGACTAATTAAGATCTGGTGTTAGCTGAGCAACTTAATAACTTAAATTATTAACACTTCTGTTTAGATGCATAATTTATATATAAATGGAAAAAGTAATTTAGTAATGCAGTTTAAATATTAACTGCAGTGTGTGTGTGTGTGTATGCTTTGTTGCTATCCATTTTAAAAAGGAGCTTTGATAACTATGATTAATCCATGGCCCTGCATTAAAGCTTTTTTCCAATCTCATGTTTTTGCAAACAGTTAATAAATGATATGAGTCTCGAGAGAGCCAGAGAATCACACAAGGCACAATACAACCTTACCATCCCAGAGGGACAGATTAGGATTTATAAACTCAACAACTGCAAGGATAAGAGTGAAGGGAATGAATATTGAATGTATGAGGGGCATGCCAAAACTGAGCTGAAGGTGTAAATTCTGCGACATATAAATCAAGTTTCTCTCTTGGTGGATAAATCCCATTGTAAGAACCCCCAAGTGCTGGATGTTCCAACCATCTTTGCTGCAATATTGTATGTAAGTAGGTGATGGGCAACATGATGGAAATGGTGTCAGATGAAGCTGTGGCTCCAGTAGTAGGAAAGGAAGGCTCTGAGAGACAAAATAAATTAAATCACTGGTTGAATGAGAAGTACAATGAAAGCACTGATAGCAAAAGCTAGTGCTTGGAGCACATGTCAATTTGCAACTGAATTCCTGGAATTTTAGGATCCTTAACAGCTGAGAACTGGATTGTAAAATATCTATTGGCAATTTCATTGCCACGTGGCAGACCTCTGTAGATAGCTGAAGTGTCTGATGTAACAGGTTAGCATCCCCTGTATATAGACCTATGGCTGGAATCTCCCAGGGTAGGAATCGGCATTAAGTTAAATGAAGATGAGTTTAGGGCTGGTGAAAGACTTAAATCTGGGACGAGTGTGGGATCATGTAAGGGTGGAATTGGGGTTACTCCGAGTTGCAACAGGCTGCAGCGACTTGTCAAGGCAAGAGCAGAGGTGCACTGGCCCAGGGCTTTAAGCTCAAGCAGGCAGAGTTTAGCCAGAAGCTGAATTCAAAGCTATGCCTAATGCCATACGGAGGTTTTCAGAAGCTACAGCAAGTTCTTGTGCAGGTTTGGGAGAAAGAAGAAAAAGAGATTATAGGAACATTTGTTATGGAAAGAGGCAAGGTCTGAGAGGGAAGTGAATGGTGATAAATGAACCTAGTATGAAGGGCAATGGAGCTGTCTCCTTGCAAATCTGCAGGATGATGACTTCTAAACAGTGTAGATTTTTAAAGATTAACCAGAAGAAAACATAGTGAGAAACTCAGTTTGAAGAACTGATGCAGCTAACTTACCAGCTGGCACACTGCTTCCCATTGCAAAGGGTACAGAAACATCAGAGTACAGGGAGAGAACAGAAAAATCTCAAGATGGAAGGAAACAACAGGCTTTATATGCTACACGTAAACATTTGTATAAACCCCAAATATCTTAAATTAACAATATGATTTCCTATAGGTCAGTAATAAGATTAAATAAATATTTAAAAAAAAATTATGGAGCTTGAAATGAGGTGGATTTTCATTAGACAATGCCAATCCTGATGTAGAAATGAGACAGTGGTTACATATTTCTTAGTGTCCAACATCTTGGGAAATCCCGGTGTGCCACAGCATGCAGCTGAGCGTGCAGTCAGTGTGGCTGGGGGCTCATGGCTGGGGGCCTTCTGGCAGTGGCTGAAGTTGAGTTGCAGCAGGGACAATGCCAGGACTTTCAGTGCCCGCAGAAGTGCAGCAATGCACTTTATCTTCATCCACGGCAAGTTTTGAAAGCTTACGGTAAAGTTTTGAGTGATCTCAGTTGTAAATCAGATTATACCCACAGAGCTATATCCTTAAGGAAACACTCTTGTTTCTGTGATGAAGAGGCAAGGGAGATTATTCCTTCTGATGCAGGCTTGCTAATAGAAGAGCAGCTAAAGATGGTAATTTTTTAATCCCCTTTTTAACAAAACTCAGAGAGAGCAGACCTTTTTTTTCTTTTGTGGTTTGGTTTTGTTACATCAAAGAGATTATCTTGAGCAACGCAGATGTACTTTGAATAGATTGTCTGCAATACTGCAAAGTTTGGGGATTCAGAAACTGCCAGATTCTGAAAATTGTGTAGAAAATATTGGATTTGTAGGATTGGTTGTTAATTGGTCTTCTTCAAGGACTGGGTGTTCTGCCTTGTAGACTGAAAATTAGCAAAGTCATGCCATGATTGTATCTAGAAAACCACACATGGAGATTTAAAATCTTTAATAATTTTTAACTGTCAATAAGGGCCTCCAAACCATGTCAAGGAACAACTCTGATTTCAAGCTAAAACATACTTGTTATAAAAAGATTTTATTCTAATAGGAATAGCATATTTTATTGAAAAGAACCATTTTTAAAAGCAGACTTTTCAATAAATATCTTAAAAAGTGGAAGGTGTTAGTTTTCCCATTGATAATCTGCATATTTTAATGTTCACTGAGCTCACACTTTGTAATATTTTTTTGATACACTTGAATAATCTGTTGCAACAGAACTAGTTCTTTAATCTCATTTTTAGGCATTTAAGTAAGGGACTGAATCTTCAAAAATGCTAATTACCCAGGACTCCTATTGCCTTATAGAACCCCCACCAAGCATCTAAACAAATGTTTCCAGTAAAGAAATCGCCAAAAATGTGCAGAGCACTTATATGGGGGAATTTCAGGAGTTCACAAATGACGTCCTCTCTTTCTCAATAAAATGTAGCCCCATGTTTATTTTCTTTCTTTTTAAACAGTGGTTGTGTACAATCCCGTGTAATAGATATCCCGTCTTAGTTGTAATCAGCTAAAAATGCTCTGTTTTACACTCTGTAACGTACTCAGGAAAGCAAAATGGAATAGCCTGACCCTTGATGAAAAATAAAATAAAGCATGGAAATTAAAATGAACAGGATCACACTTGGAATGAAATTAATGGTTTTAAAATGAAATTATTTTTCCTATGCCGTCTGACTTGCCTTCAATCTGAAACACACAGGGGGTAAAAAAAATATTTTTTTCTTCATGATGTGCTACCTAGAATGTTGGAGGTTGCAAAATTATACATTGATAGTAATAGTGTTTGGAGATGTGCTCTAGGAAACTTAATCTCCTTTATCTAGTGTTTTGGGTGATTACATCATAGTCTTCACTTTGCAGTAGACATGGATAGCAATTCCACTAGTTGTTAATTGGGAGGAGGAAGGAGAGATCTTATTTCAAGGTTTTCCAGAGTGCTTGGGGATGTATTTTCAACCAAAGTCAGCCAAGCTTCCATCTTGCACTAATTCAGGGTTTTCTCTTAATTATTTCACATTAATTATAGTGGTAAGTATCTGCTCTTTCATTACAGTTATTTAGTAGTAACAATAAAGGATGAGATGAAGGCATTAGCTGCATTATTTTGTGAAATAAGAAAACAAATTTTCTCTCTCAGGGAGATACCTGCATACACTGTGGTTTAAATAAGCAAGCTGCCCATGTCAGTCCACCTCACTGAATCAGAAAATGCATTTCAAGCAAATAAAATGTCACTCTAGTTTCTTCCAAGTCTTGAGAGCTATGATTTTATTTAGCTGTAAATTTACTGAAAAAAAGATTCCTTTAATATTTTATGACTCTAGTGGATTAAACCTTGTATAAATCAACCAATTAGCAGTCACACTATATTTACGTTCAGAAGAGGGCTAGGGAAGGTGAAGGCAAGATTACTCCTTCCTGGCAGGCGGACCAAACTGAAAAGCTAAATTGAATGACTTCAGCATGCTTAGAGCAATGCAGAAGTGAGGTGAGGATGATAAATAATACACACTGACTGCAGTTAAGGCAGGTACAAAGTAGGAGGATTTTTATTCTTCTTTGAAGTTTTCTTTTTCTCCCCCTTTGGTGTGGATCAAAGACTTCTCAGTTTTGGGGGGTTCTTTAGGAACTCAAATAAAATCCATAAGACAGTGACCTTCATGCAACTTTTTCTGCCTTGATACATATACCTATAGTCAAATTTTCAAAAGTGTTGCTTGTGGTAGCTGGCCGAAAAAGAAGAATCCAGTATCTTTAAAATATTCGGAGGCCCTATGCCTTCTCATAGTTCCTCAAGTTTTCTTTTGTTTACATAAATAATTTAAATCAGAAAAGAAGTGCAGAAAAATGAAAGCAGGTGCTCCAAGTGTGGAATGGGCTTTGGAGACTGATTTGAAACAGAAGCAAATGGTCCTTGGCATCTTGTGAGTACGTTGAATGGTTTTATTGTACTTTCCACCCACCAAATTGGTTTCCTTCCTTCTAAACAGCAAAGCAGTGCAATGGCAGAGGGGATGGCTCTGTGGCCAGACAGAGTGGAGCAAATGCCCTCCAATGAAATGCTGCTGCCATATTCCACCCTCCCCTTATAAACAGTATGAACCCGCATGTCTAAGCCTGTTGCCAATTCTTTTTTTTTTTTGAGATCCAAAATCAGAACGGCACCTTTGGGAGAGAAAACCTGAGAAAGAGGTGCACTTACAACACATGAAAACATTTGAAATACTTTTAAAAATTCAAGCCTTAAGGCAACTGGTTTTCTGAAAACAGAGTATCCTACAGTTGGTAGTTTAGAAAATTAATGCAAAAACACCATCTGCTAAACTTCAGATGTATGAATACTATTTGGTCTATAGAGAGTACAGACTGTACAGGAAACTATTGATCCCCCATCTGCTTCAAAAATGATCTTTTAAGAATTTCTCTCACTGAATCAAGTACTACATTAGTAACATAACATTATATGGAGCACAGCATCCCAGTAGCTCTTAGAGGTGCAGTAAGTAGAAATGTACTTCTATCATCCTTCAGCCACCATAACACAGAAAAATGCTCTTGGCTTTCTGCATGTTTATTTCCTGTGCAGCCAAGAAAATATGGTATAAGTCTCAATTAAATCTCCTTGTCTGCAAATAACATGGTTTTGGATGTGTGCATTCTCAGATGTTCCTGGGGGTAGACCACACCTTAAAGAAAGGTAGCTTCCTTCGTATCTCTGTCTCCTAATTAATAATTAGATAATATCCAGATGGTGAATCATGAGGAAGTCTATTTTCTGTTACTGTATTTCATGCAGTTCTCATCCCTGAGTGCATTGGGACTGAGATTTGTATTCTGAACCTTCAGCCCTAAGACAAATACTCCAACCTTGACTTGTGCCAACGGACTCAAGCACCGTCTGAGGGAGGTGCCTTCCTGAGCACAATATGCCTCTTTCAAGATCCAGCCCTTCTTTATATGTAAAACTCACCATATTTCTAAATATTTTCACTGACCCTCTCTTGAGTAGTCATCAAATATCTAGCATCGTGTTCTGAAAAGGAGAAAATATGTCCTTTGTGCTTCATTGTAACAGACTGCATATGATTAGGCATATTAAAGAGTAGTCAGTGAAAAATAAGCAGAAAATCATTTACAGAAGTATTTCCCACTGCAAGAATGCTCTGTCTGTGTGTATTCACATGATAAGTAGACACTTAAGTTGTGTAACTTAAGGGAATGCTGTTTTATTCTTGTACCAAAAAATATATGGGTTTAAAAATGCTAAGTATTTCTGTTGTTTTACTTCTCCTGGAATAAGAAGATCTGTGCAGAAACAAAAATCCAGATTTTCACCAAAACCTCAGGTTAATTCTTATTTTGAATTTCCAAGATTTTACGCAGTGAATATTGGCTTGGCATAACTGTGATGCCAGCATAAATCCAGAACTCTGGCCTTCCAGACTTTTGGGCCAGCATCCATTTGTTAGTCCTCATCATTTCTTAGGGATAGCATACAGCCTTATCAAGGAGCATTAAATTAAAAATACCCAAAGGGCATTATGTCTCTGTGGACCACATAAGGTTTCCAGCAAGGGCTGCACAGGCTGTCAGTAACTTGTGAACCTTAACTCAGGAAATAGTGATGCAGAATATCAGTCATTCCTTGTAAGATTCACAGCCCCTTTTGCAGATCAAATTGGCTACGCTCCATACCGAGTTCCATTTCATAAATTAAAGGTTAATATATTAGTGTTACCAGTGATACATTTGTTCATCAGTGAGCCAATTGTTATACAACCCCACAGCTTCAAAAAACAATTATCACCGTGACTTGCGATCATCTCTAAAGCTTTCTTTTGTTGTATTTAGGACCATGTCTAATGCATAATACTCATGTTGGTAGTATACATATAATAACTATTAATCACGTTTAGACTTTTAGAAGTAACTTATAAAAGGAACCTGGTTCAGGAAATCCAGAGTGGGAGAGGAGTTTGGGGAAGTATCAACGTATGCTCAACCTGTTCTTTAGTGCTTTCCTTGGGACCCACTGATGGAAATGAGTCCTGGGCTAGAGGGACTTGTGGTTCAAACCATTCCCCTGCAGTTTTGCCCAGGTTCAGTGCAGCCAGCGAGAGGTTAGTTTTCTTGGAGCACACACACATGAACTAAACCATTTAATTTGAATTCTTTGGTTCTTGTACCCTCCAACCCCCCCAAAAAACAACAAAAGGCGGTTTGTTATCCCAGCCATTGGCTAGCCAGCATCTGTTTTTAATTAATCCCAAGAGAAAGCTGGTAGATATTTTCATAAGGATAGTTCAATAAGTTACACATTGCAAAATTTTGCACATTGTATTCTATCTTTCAAAATTCATGGTGTGCGGATCCCAGATGTCACACTGGCACATTTCTCCTTGCAGTCATTCTAGGGTTGAGCCAGGTTTTCTAAAAGCAGATTATAACTTCACTGCATCTCCATGTCTTTGCATCTAACCAGACTGGCCCAAGATCATCCTGCATAATTCCAAACACCCCAGCTGTTGAGGTCAGGGGCATAGTTCCTGTGCCCATGAAGGCCATGGGACCCCCCAGCACCCTCTCTCTCTGTAGGCAGCACAGGTGCTGATTTTGCCCATTCTTTGTGTTGCCAAATGTCAGGTCGGTGAACCGAGACCTGTGTGACATTGAGATAGTGGAAAATTAAGATCTACAGTTACAGCAAAGTGAGTGGAAAGAGCCCTGGATGAACTAATTTTACCTCCCAGGTATCTTTGTATTGTTTGCTGCATACCCGAGACATTTGTTTCTCCCTGAATGAAACACTAATCAGGACTTGAAGCCATCCATTTGAACAGGTGTAAATAGTAAATAAAAGGCCCAAAGTACTGCACCACATGAAAGTGTTAAAAGTGAATAAGGTTGATGGTTCCACTTAATCAGAAACTGTGAGAAATTAAATGTTGTGAAATGCTTATAAGCCTAGGGACTGGGGTGCTCAAAGACAATTAGCAACTAAACATTTCATTAATGAAATAATGATTAATTATAATTACTAATTAAAATTCAGGATTATGGTGTTGGTTTTAAGCATTAACAGGAGTAATGACATTACCATTTTTAATGAAATTCCAATAAAGAAAATTATAACACAACTTAAAAAAAATAGGTAAAGGCAACAGCAAGATTAGGAGTTATTGTTAAGCCCAGAGGCATAGAGTTTTCCCAGCTGGTGAACTTAAGTTAAGTAAGTTTAATGCACTGTAATTTAATTACTAATCATAGTTTTTCTTCACAGTGGGAATTGATACTAGGTTTATATTTTACAAGAACAAAAGACAGAATTTGAATACCTGTTCTGTGATGGGTGATGACATTGTGCTACAGGCTACAAATAAAACAATATTTTTCAGACTTCTGCATAACATTTGGATTTAGATATATTAGAGCATGATTTAAATATTATTTAATTAATGATTACAGGATTAGAAATTAAGTAGCCCCTATAGATTTTGTAATACAAGTACAATGCAGTCTTTGTGAAGAGCATACTCAATACAATTTTGTATATATATTAAATATATCTTCTTTGAATAATTCATACAGGGGCATATTAGTAAATGTCAAATTCCCAAAAGAAGATGGAATTTGACCTACATTAATAAAGCTATTTAGGATTCATTAATTGTAGACAGATTCCTTAAACTATTTGCTATTACTCACCTTTTCATGCATAATGCAATATGTTGGCTTAAATACAATTCCTAATTTACATACTGTTGGCTGTGTTGCCCTTCTTGCTATTCACTATTTGACTTCTCTTAACCTGGCTGACTTATAGGTCCTCTTAGTAATTTGCTGTTTTGTGAAGTTCTCAAATGTCAAGGTCAATTAGAAGTCATGTCACAGCTGGTTGTAGCTGAGCAATGGATGAAATTTCACTTTTTCCTGAATTTTCTGGGACAATAAAGAAGGATTTAATGAAACAATTCTAATGAGAGACCTGACTCGTGTTCTCCTTGATGGCAAGGGATTGTTATATTGACATCATTGATGGAGGAAGACAGATCCTACAAAAGGAGATTTCATTCAGTTGGATGGGAATGTAAGGAATATAAACAAATCTGAAGACTTTTACCAATACTCAGTAACACATTTGTAATTCTTCAAGCTGAGGTTTGGAAGCCACATATATGCTAAATGTATGTAGGTTCAAAGAAAATTTGTCCTGAGGGATAAAAGGCTTTTTATTGTTATTTATATTTATAATTAGCTCTTTGTGTTTCAAAGAGATACCACATCCAAGACAGTGAGCAAAGCGGCACAGAACATGCCTGAGGATGTACAAGTAGATACGCAAATGGCTCTATAGGGTATGTGTGAATCCAACCAAGTGAAAGGGTCGATGTGGTGTCAGCTCAGGAATATTAAAATCTGATCATTAAGCTAGTCATTAGCTCTCCGGGCAGTTTTGGGCATACTCAGGCAGCAGACAGACTTACAGATGAACCATTCTCTAAATGGAGTTTGATACGAAGTTGCTGTGGGACAGGCTATGTTGTGAGTTGCTACCCTAAATGAATGGTGATGTGAAAGCCCCAGGTATATCTGGAAGACAGATTTCTGAGCAATGATGCTTCCTTCTTGTGTTTGGAAAGTAATCAAATCTTCCTGAGAGCAATGGGCTTTCACTCATAGCCAGGTATGTTTGTGCTGGAGTGCTAGAGAGAGATCCTGTCCCAAGAGATGACAACCAAACCTTGATTTTACCACTACTGCTTTTCACTTTGTGTAATCTTTTCTTCTTTTTATGTTTGTATCCTTGGTAAAATTCAAATCAAAAAACTAACTGTTGTTGTGATTTCAGCAGGTAATTAATGTGAGGTAAACTTAGCACTTTGCCAGCTTTTCCTCCTGGTGGTGCTGCAAATACTGTCACTGTCCTGCTTTGCTGTTTCAAAGAGACCCAGAAACTGAGCATATCTGTTACCATAATAAAATATCCCCCATATTGTTAAGATACATAAAACAGCATGGATAGGCAGCAAAGGAAGCCCAGTTTTGCAAACTAGGCTCCTAGGTTTTGTAATTAGTCTACAGCAAAGATGAAGCTTGACAGTCTTGCTCTTATATTGCTCTCTGGGGTACAAGTGCATGTGTAGCTTTCAGAGAAGAGCTGAAAATCAACCAATACCTGGAATACTAATCTGTTATCTGTACCCTTCTGAATGAGAAAAATGTGCCTTCTGGCAGACTCAGAAATGCATTGGCTTTTTGCCTGTCCTTTGCTTAGTGGCTATGTACAGCAGTCACCACAGAGTACCCGATACCTCGGTAGTTCCTCCTCACATTAGCATTTTTTCATTAAAAAATTGCACAAAATCATAATGTCACTAATAACTATGACATTAAATATCAGCTCATTCGTATTCTTTTCCTGTCCCAAGAGTCCTGGTCAGGAAGCAGACCGTGGGGGTAAACTTTCAGGCAGAAGGAGATCTTTGCCTGAGAAAAGTACCAAACCATGGTGACATCCCATTGTCCTCACTGAGCTGAAATAGTCCATTAACAGTAACAGTTGGGTGGTACGTGCACACACATTTGGCAGGGTAAATAAATACAAAAGGATCTTATTAATTCATAGAATGGAAAACTTACAATATGTGCTAATTGCAGAAACTTCTAATTAGATATAATGATAATCTTCAAAGCATGTTGAACATGGTAGTGCTTGATCGTGTTGTTGACCTTATCAGTGTACTTTCAGGAGAAACCCTTAGAAATGAGGTGGTGTAAAATTCATCAGAGAGCAATTAATTTGTGCAATTAGAGGAATATAATCTGAATTAACGCATATGTACGTATCAGAACGTAAATGGATTTTAATACGATCGCACAGACTTCCATTTGTAATGAGAATTCATATATGGGCAACTAAGAGAATGCATGAATAGGACCTTTCTCATGTGAGACAGGCTCAGTGATAGTCCAGGCAGAAATAGAGAACCTGTACAAATTGTCATTGACTATTTGAAACTTTTTATCTGATATGAAAAGGTAAATCATTCTATTTTCTTAAGCCCATGGTCTTATCAAAAGACATAAACCTTTAATACTTGTTTAAAAAGAGGAAGTTTCTGTCTCATTTTACAATTTCCAGAGAGTAAGATGTCCTGTTTATCTTTGGCCTGTGTGAATTGAGTCCACTATAGTCACCACTTTGAAACAGGGTAAGAAAGAGCTAGCTAAGCCTACTGCTGCTGGTCCTGTGCCTTTGTCTCATGATATCATTAACCAGCTAGCAAAGAGCACACCAAAACTAGAACACTGCATCATTCATGTGACTCACTTCACTTTAGAGACTCAAATCCAATCTACAGGCACCATCTCTCATTGCACTGTTGCTCTTAGGTATAAATTTTGCTTTTCAATTAAAGGACAGGAAGAAGGATATGAGATAAAAATTGCATAAAGCTATAAATAAGGAGTGGAGGCTCTCATGAATCTGTTTTTCTTTTGCATTGCTCTCTGGGAAAGTGTTTTCTATTACTGCTAACTGGATCAAAGACATAGATTGGATGTTTTTTTTCTGACACACGTAGTCCAGAAGCACAATTTAAAAAATATATAGTAGTTTTAATTCAAACTTGATGCTCATAGATTTTTTAAAAATAATTAATCTTTAGTTATTAGATATTCCTTTCATATTATGTTTTTAGATAATCGTTTCAGAGCTCTACTCCACTTATTTTTAATTTTACTTTGTTAGCTGTCAGTAACTGTAAAGTGTGATCATTCCCCAACATTGGGTATAAATCTTTGATATGAGCCTAATGTGATTTCAAACTCATCAGCTGAAATGAGTGCACATTGGACTTCCCCTCTGTGAGCATCTGACGCTTCTGTTTATCAGATTCTGTATTTTGTAAATTACTGAAGCATAGCTCCAATAAATAAGCCTACCTTAAAATCTGTGCCAGTCAAAATATTTTTCACAGTTTTATGTGAAGGCATACATTGTTTTTATGCAGCTGTCTCTTTCTGAACTAATTTTATTGCCATACATCAGGCTTTAAAGACCATCTCATGTGAAACTTTGCCAATGCTTTAATGGGCTTAAAGTGCTAAGTATTCTTATTTATTTCTCTGTATTTACTTATAGGCACTGTAATGACAAGCAAATGTATGATCAGTGCTACAGAAAGCAGTATATTCAGGCTGAACATACTGCACATGAGCATATGCATACTGAGTGTAAGGAAAACCAAAGCCAGGCGTAGTCCTTAGCTGTCTCCTTCTCCCCTGTTCTGCAGGTTGTCATCTCCTGCAGGGAGGAGGAGCTGGTGGACCCACATACCTGCTCCCAATTCTCACTGTAAACTGGTAGCCCTGACGCCCAGCTCTAAGCCTACAAAATCCCACAGGGCTGATTTGGCCTGAGAGGAGCAGAATCTGTTCCTCTTCGAGGTGACGGATGGAACCCAGGGCAATTCTGGCACAGGTGGGGAGTATCAGCCCTGGGGTGCACCCACAGCTGGAGTGAATCAGGGGATATTGCTGCCTCATAACAACAGACCTGTGTACCACAGGGTCGTTTTCACCCAGGCTGGGTAATGACTTCTGCACTGGAGGCAGGTGAACCCAGCAGAATCACAGCTGGGTCCAGAGCCAGCTATTTAAATCGTCCTTCAACAGCTTCAGGTTTTGTTGCTGCTCTCCTGCTGCCTGGGGGCTGTCTTAGTCAGCCATGGCTGTGTAAGTGGTTTTTCTCCTTCTCTCCCCTTAGCAGCTGAAGGTTGGATTTAAAAGTCTCTTCTCCAAGCAGAGGTGGTTCCTGTGGCTCCTGCCTTGAGCCTCACATCCAGGATTGATTTGGTATTTGAAGGGGTGCTGTCCTGGTGGATGTTGTCTTGTTGTAAATGGGCCTTTCAAAAGAGAACAGCAAACGTATGTGTAAAATTAAGTTGTTGAGCTATTTTAAATGAAGGAGGGAAATGGAGGCTTTAGACTGATAGAGCTGCAAAAAGAGATTTTGTGCATCTTGGAAATGAGAAGCTCCCAGTCATGCTACAGAGATGTCCCTAATAACCTGAATGGCTGCAGGGAGCCAAGCTGAGATTCTGTGCAGTGCCATTCCCTCTGTGGATAAGAAGTCCCTGTCCCTCAGAGAAAGGTGTTGTAATGACCTGGAAAAGGGCCTGCTGGCTGAGGGCTATTGCATACATAGGGTGTCATTTAATATCTGGGTCTGGGAAATAAACTGTCGAGAGAGTCTGATAGGCAGAAAGCATGGTCGGAATTATAGTTAAAAAGAAGCTAGTTTTATCTGCTAAATAGCAAGATTTAAAGCTTTGCTGTGGGTTGGCCAGCATGCTTGTGCAGAAAGCAGACGTGGGGACCTGCTGTATGGTGAGACTGTCTTGGGCTGACTTCACCTGAAACTCTCCATGCCAGAGTCAAAGGTTTCTCCACTTCTTTCTGTTCTTTCTTGTACCATTACAATATCTGTATCCCTTTTCTCTCCACCCTTAAACAACTTTCAACATTTTCATTGCATGTCTAACTTAATGAGAAACTTTGGATGTGCCTGGAGCTGTATCCAAGGCTGTACTCAGATGTTGAAATCGCTGCCTGAAAATTGGCTTCCCAGGTAATAACCTAGAGCTCAGTGTATGAAGTGTAGCGTGTTGTAGATGTTCTCTCAGTGCAATTTCTTTGGAGAAATAGATTACCACTGTGTTTTGTATTGGGAGAAAGAGTGTTTTGTTGTTAAAAGTGACCCATAAAGAGAACAGTTCTAGAATTTGGCACTTTACCTTTGCAGGCCTTTTTTAATAGCTTTAAAAAATGATAAAGGTATTCTCATTATAAGGGTCTCCGGATTACTTATCTAAATTATGAGTGAGGTGGATGTTATCCTTCAAAGGATAAGCTTGCTGCTTGCTGTGTTCTCAGACAAAGTATTTTTCCGACAACGTGGTCTTCAGTGTTTGCCCATTTTTGCACTATAATGAGATGTATGCCACTACAAAACTGCATTAAAAGACTTTTTAATGCAGTCGGGAGCCACAGCTAACAGGCCTTCTATCAATGTAAGTGCCATAGCTCAAACTGATAAAGAGCTAAATCCCTAACAAGCTCTAAGTTACAGCATGGAAATAGAAAGTAGACTTTCCCATGCACGTTTTAAGTACCTCATTAGTTCTCAATATGTCTACATGAGCTGAAAGTAATTGATCTCATTACTATGTATATAAATGTGGCAAATTTCTTAAATTTTGCAACTTAGTTCTGTTCAATTAACCGGTTTGTTAAAATATATGTCTTTTCAATTAATTGCAGGGGTGAGAGTGTGGAAGGGAATATATGCATATGTTAGGGTCTAGAGGACAGAGATGCTGAGTCTCATCCAAATCTCCGCTATGGCATTTTGGGATTTTGAGAAATCTGCTCTCCATGGAAAGCAGTACACAGTAAGGGCTATTTGCTGCCGAGGTGGAATAGCAGTCGTGCCCCCCCCGTTTCAGGTAAAGAGCTAGACTTGTGACAGTTTCAATGACGCTGAAGGTTATTCTCTATTTTATTCATAGCATTAATCACACTTTGTTTCTCTTCTGAAACTTGTCTGAAATATATGCTTTGGGTACTGGGAGAGGCTCACAGAGCCTGTAGCTCTCTACAGTGCTTAGCCAAGTCTGTACTGGCGTGCTTTAACTTCCTTGCTTTGGTGGTTCTTTATAATGCACCTTTGGCTGAGGTGCAAGAGTGTTGCTGAGTTGAGATCTTTGGTGCATATGGGGTATGTGTAATGAACAGTCCTTGTGTACACACTTCCTTTTCTGTGTCTCACTGCTATAGAATAGTAGATTTGCAGTCTCATTCTTTACCTGGATTTCACAAGCTTCTTGGACACAAGATGATTACCTTCTAAATACCTGCAAAATGGCCACAATGCCCTTGGTGCGATAAATTCTTCCCCATGCTCTGCATCTCTGCAGTGTAGCAGTTTCTGCAGCGCCAGGACTTAGATATTTTCTGTCCGTTCCAGAACAGCCCAGCAAGAGGTGCACGCTGACCTGAGGTACGTGATGGGATATGCCAGAGGTGTGGGGGATTTGTTTTCGTGCACTCTCAGCCCTGAGCAGAGTTGCTGCTCTGCCTTGCAAATGGAAATGACTTCTGTAGAAGTCGTACCAACAGGGCTCTGGGCTGTGAACACACATCTGGAAAGATCTAGGTATCTAGGAAAAAGTACAGCCCCACAGTAAAAATAGGAGTAGAACAAAGGAAAATAGTTTGAAGGAAAAATGTATGGTAGTGCAGTTTCTGGAATACTGAAATAAAAGTGAAAAGGCTGGAAAGCGCACAGTGGAGCCTCTTTAGTACAGTTTTGTAGAAGGAGATCTGCAAGTAAAATGTAGCTCTGACCAAGTAAAAATATTTCTAATAGTCCTTGAGGCTTTATTTGTTATGTGATGCTCATTGCTGAAAAATGAGCCATAAAGATGTAATAACCAATGCAGTGTTTCTATTTTACCTTCAGGAGTTCTTGAGCTTACCTGGACATCACATATTACTGGCTAAGGCTGTCTTTAGGCAAAGCTCTCCTTGTCTACAGTGAAACCTTTGCCGTGCTCAGAATTACGAGATTTAGTTTTGTGGTTGTTTGCTTCCTCCAATGTTCCTGACAAACAGTTTTCTCTTCTTTAAAGCTCATGGCTTCTAAGAACTTTTTGTACAAAGTGATCTATTCAGTTAGTTACACTACATAAAACATACTTATAAATATTTGCGGCATGCCCTGCTACTTTTTCTTCAGTAATAAAAGAGCATGTGCTTGTTCTATTAATTCTAGCTTTTGGAGGGCAGGGGGTTATTTGTTTTGTGAGTAGTATCTGTGTGCAACTTTACCCATAAACCAGATGTTAACACAAGACTCCGCATGTTTGTGATCATTAGACAATATTAAAAGCTATCACTCAATCACCGTTTGGGAACAAGAACATTGGGTGTTCTGCTACCTGCAAAGCAATAAAATTGTCTGACACATTTACAATCCCAGAACTAGCAATCTGCTTTTACATGGAATAAGGTGTGTTGTTACAATACAGTGTCTTGCTGAGCTGTTCATATATAACATTTGCATTAGATAATTTAATTTAAATACATAGAGAGAGCACAGTTGTAGGGCTTATAAATAAAAAGCTGAGTGAGATAATGTTCAGATAAGTACTTCTGTAAATAATTGTGTTGTTCTGAATTATTTTTTTACCTGTTTGCTATTAACCTTTGCCATTTTTGCCAAAGAGACTAGAAAAGGCTGGATATTTGCAAACACCTGAGAACTATATTTTTCTTTTATTTAACCATTCTTTTTAACATAGAAACAGTATCAGCATATTTTTCAGATTCCAGAGTGTTTTGAAAAGAATGATAGGAAACCATAAAACTCCTGAAAGGACTTTACCTTGGCTGAAGACTTTATATAAAAAGAGATCAATTTTCTGATAAGATTCTCTGGAATGAAAGGACATTTTGTAATTTTAGCAAACATGAATACCAAAACTAGGGATAGCCGCTTGGGACCTGGAGCCTGATACAAACCTCATTATAGACTACAAAAAGTTTCCTGGAGCTTTTATGGCCGTTGGATCTGGTCCTTTGATGTGTCTAAGGTAGTGGCTGCAATAGTTTCCAGTGCTCTGGTCTGTTCTCTGAATGTTACAATGCTGCCAGATTCTGTGGAAGGGCGTTAACTCCCCGGCAAGTCATTCAGAGCGGGGGAAAAAAATCTTCCAGCATTGGCAGCAATTATTATGTGATATTATACCTCTGCCAATATCTATTCCAACCTAACTTCAATAACAAGAAACAAAATCTGGTTATCACTATTGATTACACATTGACAAACAACTTTTGTATAATCTGCTGTTTTCGTTGCATAAGTCAGTCTTCAGATGGCATGTCTTGCACAAAGGAGATGTGTTCTTGGTAAAAACTTTTAATGAAGGTGCCCAGCCTGGGAGCTGTGCTGGGTCTTGTGGCAGGTTGTGCCTATACAGATAGTGCTCTCACGGCAACCTTCCCCTCACCCCTGTGTGATGGGGATAAGGAAGGTGTGGGTGTGACATGAGTCTTTGATCACTTTGGAAGGCATGTGTGTGCGTTATCCTGGTGTACAAAACCAGTTGCTGGTAATGCTTTTATAATCAACTCTGACATGTCAAGAAAATGTATTCTTCTAACCTAAGACCAGTGATAATGTTCATAAGGCAATAAAACTCCAAAAGCATTAATTTAAATTGCCCATGTACAGAAATTGGATATTAAATATACAGTGGTTTCATCAGAAATTCATCAGCTTGTTCATTTAGGAACAGAATCGGAAGCCTACAGAGTTTAGTAGGAAGGTAAGCTTGCTTCAGTACCCTTCTGTCAGGTCAAGGCTTTCCTTTTCTCTGTAAACTCCCTGAGAAATGCCTGTGTGAGTTCAAAGCAAAATTTTTCTGCAGTTCTGTGGGTTTTAGTTTCAGGCATAGGCTCCATGGCTGCTTTTGGCCAAAGTAGCTATATCATAATTTGCTTTCTGCCCACCAACAGGAGTTAAGGATGGTGACCAGATCAATTTTGCCTCTGAGTCTGGGTTTCCTCCAGCTGCGCACCTTGCACAGCACTTCCTGCACCATCCCTTACTATCCTGTGAGCCGTAAGAGTTTGCCAGAAATTTTCTTCCAGTGCTGTGCTTGGTTTTGCAGTATGTGCCATTTCCAGCACCTTGAATGCTGTCTGCATTTTAAGCTGTGACAATCCTCTCAGGCTCACACTGAGCTCATCAGCATTGCCTGGTGGATATTTTAACCCTACAAGCAAGTAGTCAGTCCAATTGAAATATAAAAGTTTCATTCAGCTGGAAATGGGCATAGACAATCAGTAAGCAGTTAGCCACAGAAATAAGGATTACAGGATAACCTGGGATAAACCAAGGGCATAATTGTAAGTAGTGAAATGCCAAGGGAAACATGGCATGAGCAGATATCTGATACAATATTTTTCTTACAGTTATCTGCCTTGTGGATTACCCAGACTTTTATTTTTTTGTTACTTGGTTCCTGGGTGAGTTTAATGCTTTCCAACAAGGAGGGCTCTTGACAAGGAGGTGGATTGTATTGCAGGTCGAGGTTCTGGATGGCTGCCATGCAAAGTGGTTTAGACAGAAAGGCTCCGAGTAAGTGCTACAGTAGTTGCAAATTGGCAGATCTTCTGTGTGTGGATGCCAGATAGCCAATTCCCATTTCACAATATTGAATAATGAGCATTGTTTCTAAATTATTTTAAGAATAAACTCCATTAAAATACATGGAATGTAAATACTTCCTCTTGGAGAAAGTAATTTTAATTTGTTTTAATTCTATTCTTAGGTCTGTTAATACAAATGTCTATTTAAACTATTTAAGATGTCCACTAAAATTCTACAATATTAATTTTATGGAGAACTTCCAAAAGAACTCTATTAGTTTTCCTCCATTAAGGTAACATTATGGACTTTTAATAGAGCTCTTGGCTACAGCAATTTTTATTGACCTAGTTAGTAAATTAATTAATGTTAGTCCCAGTGTCTTCAAAATGTGTGATATACGTTACTAAATACTCTTTTATTTTAATTTTCAATTTCTCCATTACAACAACTTTTACCACACCTTGAGCAGATGTATGCATGTGCTGGGTGAATTGTAGGTATGATTTAGTTTTGCCTAAGACTTTCTGGACACTTCAGATAATGATTTTTAGTCTCTACATAACCTTATTTTTTAAGTAAGGCAGAAAAATCAATTCTTACATGATCTCACCCACCATTTGCTTCCATACAAATAAATCTCTGGATGGGATGTGTTAATTCTTTTAGTAGTGCTTTTTCTGCTCAATCAGATTGAATAAATGCAGCTGGGTTACCTACAGTGGATTATTTGTGGTTGATTTCTTTTTTCAAAATTATGCATGCACCTAGCCATGATTGTTTGTATCTTGCTTCTAGGTTTAATAAATATTATGGGGTTTTTCTTATAGTTTTGGATAGAGATTAGTCTGAGTTTCATAAGGAACTGCATTGTGTTCTTGCCTGTGATTCAGAGGAAGACCTAATCCTTTCTGAAGAGTCTGGACTGCTCTGACAACCCAAGCTCCTGCTCAGTCTGAGGATCTCAGCTGGCATCTCAGCATGATGTTGCAAGCAAAGGATTGTGACTGACAGTATCCTAAATTCATTATGAAAACACACAATTCTTCTGGTCATGGGGTTGGTCTGTATTTATATTGCACAGGCATTGGACATGCATGACATTTGCATGCTCTTTAAAGCATTGTGCCATTAAATGGTCAATCCAGTGGTCCACTAATGAGAATTTTATTTGAAAAATAAAAGCACAAAAAATCTGGTATCTGAATGTTTAATAGTTAACTGAAGTTTATTTAAATGCCAAGTTAGGTTATAGATGAATAATGTAACTTTTTTTCCAAGGGCTATTTCGTATAAACTAGCACTGTCATGTCTTCAACCTGAAGACCGATTATTTATGTTTGATTAGTTGTTTTTAGTGCATCCATTCATTTTGCATTTCATATTCTGAACTGTCATGTTGATATGAATATGACCCAGTAGCACATCATACAGCATTTGTGTAATGCAATCTCTTTGTAATGACCCGTCATCCTCAAAACTGAACATAAAATAAGTATCTGACCTGAAATGTTTGAGTTATTTACTTGCTTATTGTCCTGATTTTGTCTGGGATAGAATTAATTTTCTTCCTAGTAGCTGGTACAGTGCTGTGTTTTGGATTTAGTGTGAGAATAATTTGATAACACACTCATGTTTTAGTTAGGATAGTTAGCACTAGTTAGCAACAAGTTAAAGATTTTTCAGTTTCCCATGCTTCACCAGTAAGGACGTGCACAAGAAGCTGGGAGGGAGCGTGGCCAGGACAGCTGACCCAAACTATCCAAAGGGATATTTCATACCATAGAACATCATGCCCAGTATATAAACTGGGGAGAGTTGGCTGGGAGGGGCTGATTGCCACTTGGGGACTGTCTGGACATGAGTTTGTGGGTGGTGAGCAATTACATTGTGTATCACTTGTCTTTTCTTGGGTTTTATTTCTCTCTCTTTGTGCTATAGTCATTTTCATTACAATTATTATTATTATAATATTTTAGTCATTAAACTGTTCTTATCTTAACCCATGAGTTTTACTCTTTTTCTGATCCTCCTTCCCATCCCACTGGGAGGAGGGAGGAGTGAGTGAGCAGCTGCATGGTGCTGAGTTGCCAGCTGGGGTTAAACCATGGCACTTACCTGAGTTGGTTACCCATAGGTGATAATGCCAAGATGTCTAAAGCATCAGTTGTATAAATAGAGTGCCTGAGTTCAAAAGCTAGAAGGAGGTTTCCAGGAAAGTGAATCTATATTGCTACCAACTCTTTGCATGCTGTTTTGTTTGGGTGCACTGGATAGCTTACATTTACTGCCTTCCACAGCTGACACGAGAGAGATGGATGTTTAGCCACCATACAGAGTCCCACCACTAATTCAGTAAGTGACTTCAGGTTTTTCTGTGTGCCCTCTTGAGGGCTTTTAAATTACCTCTAGGTTATTTACTGGGTTTCTGCATAAGAATCAAGCTCATTTCTGGCCACTGAATGCCCAGATGTGCCAGAGTGACTGATTCCATGTTGTAGGAGCTAGTGGTTTAGGTCTTGATCTTATAAACACTTGCTACTTAATTTAGCTTTATTCCTAAGCACATAGTCCCTTCAATTTCTTTTCATTTACAGCTTTATTGGATCTGTCTGATGAATGTTAAGCACAGCATTTATATGTTTGTGTCTTCTGAGGTGTGCAAGACACCATGTACAAGCATTGTAGCTAAATCCTGTTTTGACATACCAGGATATTCTTGGGAGTGGGCTGGCGCAGACTAGAGATGATGGGCAAGGAAAAAAAGCTGGATATGGAAAGGAGAAGAACAAGATTTAAATGTGTCACTGCTGTCATTCTCGGCTTGAAAATGCCACTGTGGAAACTATGTGTGAGCACTAGACCTTACTAGTCTGAAAGCCTAAAGGTTGTGCAGGCTCGTTAGCAGAGGTTGGCAGAGGGATGTTTATTTTCAGCACTGTTCTCGCATTGACAACTTCAGAGTGAAACGGATCCACAAATATGTATGCTTGGTGATGTTAAGTAGCACTATCATCACTTTTGCCACTTAGTTCAGAACTGAGTAAATTCTGGCCAACACATCTATGCCAGTTTGCCACTCATGTATCATAGCTTCAGGCCCAAGAGCTAAATTTGAGATTGTTTAATGTTTGTTTATTAATATTTTAAAAACAGTGTAGCATAGCACAGTCATGTTTGACTTTTCACAATGTTAAACAATATGGTGATACTAGTGCATCATTTCAGTCTGTGCTAAAAACTATTCAGGTAGGAGGGTATATTTAGGGATCAAATTCTATACACTGTACATAGAATATGTGGAGTTCATAAGGAGTATCTAACATATATGGAATAGCATATATCTAGTATGTACTCTGGGTATGTCAGGTCAACCATACATTTGGGCAAATTGATGCAGCGTTTGTGTTGTAGATAAGTAATTCCTTGTGTGCATGTGTATTCATTGTGTGGGTTCATGTAGATGTCTGTCTGTCCCAGTTGTTAATCAGTGGTTATCAGACTACATGCTCATATGTTCCTTTCTGACCCTTGTGTCTGCAATCGCCCTGACAGGGCAGTAGAGGCTCCTCAAGCACCAGAGCTAAAGGACCCTTTCAAGCCCTTCGTATGTGCTTTGAGCAACAGGACCATGCTCAGAACAAGTTCTTCAGTGTCTTCAGAGTCCCTCCTTATTTCCAAAACCAGTGACTCAGCTCAGCAATGCATGCAGCCCCTTTTTTTGATTGCTGCCTTTTTGCAGACTCTGCAACCACCCCGTGCTGCTTTGGACATGGTCTTGCCACTCTAGTATAGGAACCTTTGCTGTTGTTTCTACCATCTGGAGCAGCCTCTGTGTATCTTTCTGCCTCATCAACTTGCTATCTCTTCAACTTTTGTCTTTTTAAAGTAGATTTTCTCATCTGCATATGCTTCTTAATTTTTTTCCCACTCTTTTATTGGCCTTATGGCTCAGTGCCTTAACTTATTCATCATACAGTGTCTTTACACCACTGGTTTCTATAATTTATACTGTGTATTGCCTGCATCCACTGCTTCCTTGTATTTAATTCTGTTCACTGTTTGGGAATACAGTTAGTATGAAAGGCAGTATATGATATAAAGTTGTATTATATTGTACAGAGATACAACAGCATCTGCTGCTATACATATAAATATTCTAACTTTGCAGCAGTTCAACAAGGCAAGTAATTTGGGCTAGTTTTAAACAGAAAAAATATTCTGTTATAAAATGTATAAAACTAATATCAAAACAGAGCTTAGGACCTTTATGGATAGGGGTTAATCTCTTAACACAAGGTTTATAAACTCTTGGTTTTCATATAAATATATATTTGTGCATGTGTCTGTGTGTGTATATATAAGAGTTTGTATGTAATACAGTATTGTTAAAAATCTCCATTCTTAGAGCTATGTGATCAAAGGAAGT
Organism: Strix aluco; assembly: GCF_031877795.1. NCBI lineage: Eukaryota > Metazoa > Chordata > Aves > Strigiformes > Strigidae > Strix > Strix aluco. Next base: position 4,307,730 of record NC_133941.1, on the reverse strand, counting down.
CACTGGTTTCTCTTTTCTTCCTTTGGTTCATGTTTTTGACAATTTTGAAAACTTGAGCTCTCACCAGGAGAGCTCTGCATCTGGCTGTCCTGGCTCACAGGAGAGCAGGCTTCCTTTTACATCTGCAGTTGTGTGCTTGTGTGCTGGCGGTTTGCTGTGGGCACAACACCTGAGCTACTCTGAACCAAAGCTACTTGCTTCTCTCTCTTTGCAGGTAATCTGAAGTCCTCGAGTTAGAAGACAGATTTGAGAAATGTATCTCATAAAACAAATACCTGTGGCTTTGTTCAAGTCAGAATGAAATTCAGAATTTGATTTGCAGAATTCTGATCAGTCAAATAACACTGATAATACTGTTCTGACCTCCCAGTTGTACATTCATGGGACTGAAAGTCTCCACCTTTTCAAACCTCTGAAAGCTCAAGAGGTCTTCTAATGCCTGCAGGATTGCACAGCTTGTGAATGCTTGACTTTGATCTAGTGGGTACCTTCTGCTAGCAGGGAGACCTGCAGGGCTGTGCAGACTTGCTGGGACCAATCCATGCCCCAAAGTTGAAACAATCAGTGTTTAAGTGTTCAGCTGACAAAAACAGTTGAATATGGTTTGTGCTCAGGACTAGCACTAGGATTCTTTCCTAGCACTATCCCACAGTGGCAACCCAGAGCCTTGTGGGCATGGCTAACCATGACTTTATTTCAATGATGTAACCAGGATCTGTTGATTCTGGGTTTTTCCACTTATTTCATTTGGCATTCTTTGTCCAAGCTGTTGCTGTCAGAACTTCCTTCATGAGCTGAACTAGAATAACAAGAGACAACTATTTAAAGGAAATAATTTAAACATGAGGGTGATGGTAATAAAAAAGAGTTCATCTGTGCAACAATATTACATTTGCTATTGTATTTGATTACTAATGAATACAGAGCATTCATCTTAGTAACAAGCAGAAAAGGGGAGGAAAAGAGTTTTGTATTAAATCAACTAAATGATGGAAGTGAGTCAGCAGAGGCTGTTTTGGTGTTCAGAATGCAAAATGTGCAGCTCATAACCATGAAATTTACTGTACCTTTTATAAGCATATTTTGATTGTAAATGTGTGTGTGAGATAAAAATGCTTAGTTTTTAGGTTGAGATGGACAGCTAATTTTTTAAAAACCATGACATTAATGGCTGGAACTGTAATGCCCCTGTTATTCAATCTTGAAAAAGTTTGCTTACAGTTCACTTCTAATGGCTCTTTCATACCATTATCAAATGACTGATAGTCATTGCAAGCATTTTAGCAGCTTTCAGATCTGTTATATTTTTAATTAAATTGGCTGTGAATTGCGTAAGTAGCGAAGGTTGACAAACTAGCACTCAGTGCAGCATTGCTGTTCCTTAGCATAGCTGTCACAGGACATTCATGGTTTTGATTTCTTCAAACACTTTATGGTTCTTTTAAGCTGTGCCAGGTGTTGACTTGGAACAGTAAGTAAACAGCTCTGGAGAGCAGGATGGGGTATTGCAGAAACATCCCTGAGCTACTTTGATGGAAGCAGCCTGGTTTAAAGTGCATGGAGCTGTCTGACCTGCATGCTCCGGCAGAGGCATGATGGGTTTGGGTTTATGGAGAATGTGCTCTCTGTGCTTAAGGCCAAAGGACTTGTGTGTAGTGACACATGTGCATGCTGCTAACGCCATGCCCTACTTTCTAACTGGAAGATGTCAGTAAAATCTCTTGAGCTTACTGTCAAATGTGTTATTGGAACAACATCCATGGTCCCTGTGAGGAATTGCAGATGTCCCTTAACCACCTGTAGGCTGGTACTGTGGCAGCTGCTTGCTTGCAGAAAGGGGGATGAAAAATTAGAGGCCTTACCCTATATTCCTGTGCCGTTTATTTTAAAATATGTTCCTGTGAACACTGCCTTTGCAGCCATTGCCTCTTCATAATTCTTTCTGATAAGCCCCTCTTCCAGTTCCAAACCGGTAGAGCAACACTGCAAGCATGGGAGAATGTGGCTCTTGTTATGTTAGTTTTGAACGAGACATTACAAGTCAGCATATCTTAGACCAAACTGGTTCAGCCTTCCATCAATGGGAAATAATGCTGTGACTTTTAAGAGATTAGTAAATGCTAAAGAAAAGAAACTGGTATTTAGTGGTTTATATTCAAAGTGCAGGTGATCTAAGGATGACAAATATATGGGCCAAATCTTGAAGACTCTTTAGCCTGTCTTGACTTGAGCAAAACCGTATCAGAGGAAAAGGCCTGGGAAAAAAGATCCAGACTGGCATCTCTTTTTTACACAAGAGGTCACCATTCTTGTCCCATATGCTGCTGTGTCCCTTTCTGTACTATATGATATACCGCCTTTTTAAGACTATTGTAACATTGTTCTTGAGGAAACAAAGAGCTGCAATTTCTAGGACAAAGCACAAAAATTACAGTGCATTATTTGTGTTGTCACCTACTTTCGCTGAAAACAGCAAAGCGCACCTTTGTGGACTTCAGCCCAGGAGGAACCCATGTCACTCCCCCAGCTCTCCTACCATCCTGTGGTCCGAAAACTGCTGGAGGTAATGCAGAGTTACATACAGATGATGTCAACTCCTGCTGGCTTGTCTTGTTGCAGAACACAGGTCCAGTTTCAGATTAATTATTTAGGCTGCTCTCAGTTCATACTATTTTTCCCTCTTCCAATGTTCTCCTGATTGCCCAGGCTTTCATCAGTTACCCTGCACATGATGTGCTTGTACCAATGACAGTCTTTTAAAATCAAAGTACTGTTGATGAAGCAAGAAGAAAATAAGGGATTCTGGAATGGGTTCAGCTTCACTGTGCATTCAGTGTTACAAACACTTAAAGCAATAGCTATGCTACTGTGTATTAAAACTACTTCTAAGTGGGAGCTTCACGCAGCTTCTTTGCAGTCTGGAGGCTTTGTTTAGATTAAATTGTCCATGTTGTTGAATTACATCTACTGCTATATCTGAACATGTCCTCCTGTGTTCCTGGCAACCCTCTTCTCCCTTCCAGGGTGGACCTACACCCTTCTCATTTCTGTCCACCTGGACACGTGCTTTTTGAGTTTCTGCTGTTACTTGGTCCTTCTACCTCATGTCAGTTGGCACCCACAGTTGGCTTGGGGCTTTGAGCAAAGAACCATGATATTTTCCCTACATGCTTAGCAGGCACCTGACCAATTTCTGCTTGCTTTGGGGTGGGTGGTGGGGTAAAAGGCATTTGTTCCCCATTGGAGTGCTCTCCAGTGGCTCAGTCCAGGAAGAACAGCACTGGGGGAAAGTTCTTCAAAGAGCTACTGTCTCTCAGCTTTAAAGCATCACCTGTCAACCTCAGGGCTGGCTCAAAACAGCAATGAAAATTCAGGCATATGCAAACTTATATGTCTTTGAAGCATAGAGACATTTTAATCTAAATTCAGCCTCTACAAAGGCTGGCTTCAGCTGATGGGGTCTGACCACTCCCTACTTCAGAAGGGTGGCAGTTTGTGCTTAAATGGATTAGCAGCTATCCATATCCTCTTGTTAGCATTGCAATTACAAATTAGTATAACATAAAAGCTTGGTATAATTGTGCTGGAAATGAAAAATATCTCTTTATGTTGCACATTTCACAGCCACATTAGACTTGCAGAGCATTGTGGCAACGATTACTTTTAGCTGAGGGGGAGAGAAAAAGATAAATGACTTCTAAATCACCACATGACTCAGCCTGCAAGCTCTGAGTTTATTTGCAAGACATTTATCTCCTTGTATACTCACCAGGAAAAAAAATTATCATTTAATTAATAAACTTAATAGCCTGAGGTATTCTGATCAATAAAAAATAGTATGAGAGAACAGGGCCTGATGCAATGAAATATTGAGTTGTCTGCAGACAAACCCATGATTTTCTTTAAAACTCATCATGCTTCTGCCTAGTTAGTTAGGAGAGGCTGCATGGTAAGATGCATTGCTCTGCTGAAAATCAAACTGATAGGCCAGCCTGAACAAAAAAATTGAAGCAGCGCCTTGTGCCTTGGAACAATTTCCCCTTTATGTTTTCTCTATGTGACCTTTTGAGGTTTTTTCCTGCTGGCACTGAAATGCTGAATGAGCTTCCAGTGAAGCCAATGGGTGTTTTTCCACTGACTGCAGCAGACCCCGGCTGGGTCAAATTCTGCTGCCGATGGGGCCTGACTTGCTGCCTGTGTGTGTTGTGACATTAGATCAAAGCCCCATTACAGCTCTGCAAATCCAGAGTTACCATGCTGGCTCCAGGGCTTATCCCGGATAATGCAGAATAACCAACAGCAAGATATGCCCCGGTCTCCTGTTACCAGCGGCTCAAATGTGAACAGCGGCAGCTGCCTGGCAGGATGGGGTTTGTTTGCTTTATCTGCAGCTCCGTGATGAGCCCCGTTATGATTTCACTCTTTGCCAAGGCAGCCAAGGGCTGATCTAATGCAGAAGTGGTTGCTGGGGGAAATATGCAAATGTGTCGTCTTTTTTTAATTCAATCTGTACTAAAAATGTGTCTGTAAATAAAAGACCTATGGATATCAGATACTTTCATTGTAGGCATGCAGAAACAGCAGGAATTTTTCATCTCAGTTTGCATGGCAGCTTTACAGTGGCAGATAGAAATGGAAGCAATACACGTCTTCTCATAGACAAATGCATCAAATTAGCTCCACATGTCATTTCTGACATCAGTGTTAAATGGTGCATGGGTTTTTAATTTGAATGTACTTTTGAAACAGTCTGTTAGGAGGAAGTGCTATGGACACCATGACTTGATTGTGAATTGGTTCTTAATTCATGCTTCCTGCATTGGAAATCCCAGCCCCCTCTCATGGCTGTCTTCTCACCATTGTTGAATTAGGTATCTCCTTCAGTCGTGCTAGGTGCTCCACAGCCTCTGGTTGGGCATCAGATTAAGTTTAAAGTGAGAGAAAGAGAAGAACATAATGGAGGGTGTAAAAACACACAAAGGAAAGGAAGGATGGCCAGCGTGGTGGTGTATCTCCTTCAATAGCAGCAGATTATAGTCCTGACCAGTATGCTGGCCTCAGTATAGTTGTGACTGAAACTCAGTATCTGGAGCAAAAAGAAGTACTCTCCTCACTTTCACTGGAGCCTGTTTCACCCCTTTTGTTCTTGCACTATCTCTTTTTGAAGCTCCAAAGTGAGGTAGAAATGTTAAAGTAGGTATTATTCACCTTATTTTTTCACAAATTCATTGTAATTGTGGATGTGCCAATTATGATTTACTCCTAATTTATTCTGTGTTAATCATGATTCTGAGTTTACATACAAAGCTGTCCTGTTTGGATGAATGCAGGCTCCTCCCTTTCTGTGCTGTGTTTATCAATAGAGATCATTACAGGTTTCCAGGCTATTGTGTGAAACCTCCCATTTTCCCGTGTCAAGCTCACAATTATGGAAGACCTGCAGACCCCAATTATCACAGTGGGTCAAGGGACGTGCTAGTGAGTAAGAACGATGCTTACGAGTAAACACTGCAAGATGTGATCCTCTGTTGCTGGGTCTCCTTTTACACCTTAAATGCCATGCATATTTTCTATGTTGAGGCATGAGAACACTATAAATAATATTAAGTGTTCATTAGTCACAATTGAAACATGACAGTGGAAAAGTGTGATAACAGGAGAAGCAAGAGAAGAGATGCTAGAAATGAAGGAAGCATTGTTTCCCTAAAATTTGTCAGAATGTTTGATTTGAACTAGCAGATAATGTTTTCATGAAGAATTTCAACTGATTTGTCATAATTTTTCCTTGGTTTTACTCTAGCTCTGTATGTGGTTTTCTGACTCGCACTATGACTTAATTTCTCGTTCTGCACTGTGCTCACTGCCATAATATGTAAGCATTCAGACATCTTCACTCAATCACTTTAATTAAAGCAGGAGTCTTTACTCTCAAATGTGGACAATGAGTAACGCAGACAGCTATGCTTGTTAGGCTCAGAAGGTTTTTTTAATTATATATGTGCCTACAGGTATTCAGTGCAATCCCATTTTATCATTTAAGCAAGTGATCAGCTTAAGTGAGTTCAAACAGATCTTAAGCATACACTCAGTATTAAGAGAGAACTTAAATGCATTGCTGAATGGGGACATGAATCAGCTTCTGATTTACAGACAAAATTGTTATCTAGAGAAAATGTCCCTCCTTCCTAAGATCTTATTAGATGAGTTGGAGATAATAGTCTTTTCCTACTGGTGCCAAAATCAGCACAAGATCTATCTTCACGTGGTAAGCAAAGGTTTAGTGCAGCAAGCTGGAACAAACTATTTTGCTTTCTTTAGTCTATTTTCAGCCTTTCCCTCTCCCTTTATTAAAGAATGAACATGAGATGCTTCACAATGTTAATTTTCAGGAGGCTTTTTAGTTGTGAACCAGGACAAAGTTCTTGGGTTTTGGGGTTTTTTTACAATAATGGATTTATCCAAATTTTTACCAGTGCCCCGAAACCCCAGAGATGAGTTGGAAGGATGGAAACTCTTGACTTGATCTGTGTCACAGAAATAATCCCTAACACAGTATTTATAGCTTTCCTAATGTTCTCAAGGCTATCTCCTGAAATGTCACTGAATTGGCACTGTCATCTAAAGTAAACTTTAAAGAAAAAAAAAATTGCATCCATTCAGATAGCAGTGCCAGGAAACTGTGATAGGAGGCACTGAACTGTTACCCTGCGGGCTCAGTCTGGCTGTAAGGCAGCTGATAGTCCTACCAGTGCTTTCCTGGAAGCAGGATGGCCCTGGCTGGGCTCTGAAGTCTTGAGAAGGTGCGAGGAGAGGTCTAGAGGGTGCATTAGCTCAGGTGTACCACCATGCAAAGGTTTGGCCCTGGACACTTGTCCAGGGATAAAAGTGCCTGCTTCATGTAAAGAATCTCTCCCTGAATTTGAGTGGACCAAAGCCATTCCAGGAGCCCACTGGCATTTGACAAAGCATGAGTAAAATCAGGCTTGAAACAGGTTTTGAAACAAGAACAGATTCATGCATAAATGCAGTGTGGTATTGGTTATAAATGGAAGTGGTGGAAATAGGATGATAGCAAAGAGTTTATTTTTAACTACTGTTTAGAGTTTCCAAAGTGTAGTATGCTGTAAAATTCAAGGGCTGGTAAAAATTCAGGTAAGGGGAAAATGTTACAATATTCGGTATTGTCTGAGAGTAGATAAAATTCTAGGGAGAAATAGTGTGATAAGAAAAAACTTACTCTGTCTAAAAATGTTAGTTTATAATATTAGCTAAATTAAGCAGTTATTGATGATTAATATAGGTCCTCCTCTTATTGGCTTATTTAATATTTTTTTAAGTTTTCAGAATTTGCTGTGGGGTGCTCTCAATTTGAGTGGCAATAGTAAAAGCTCTAGCATGCTGGCTGTTCTGCCAGCAAAGTAAACAGCACTTTAGATAAGATTTGGGCTTGCAGCTTTGCTTAATGAGAACATCATCTTTCAGGGCACGAATTTGCTCATGTAACCAAATAGGCCATGCATATCCCTATTTGTTGTAAAAATTAATATACAAAATAAACTCTATTTATGTAGCTATATGGGCAAGTTATATTATGTCTGTGTCCCTATCTGTGTAACTTCATTATAACATTACTCAGTAGCTCAGAGAGAAATGACAGTGAAACTCTGTGGCATCACGTGGGTGCTTCAGATGGCAAAGAAAAATCCAACAATCCTGATATGAGAAGGACGTGTGTATTGTATCCCCACATCTGTCTCTACTGGTAATGCTCTCCTCCACAGTGAGCTCTAGATGATATGCACAGCACAAAATGCTTAGCTCTAAACTGAGGTTAAAATCAGTAAGGAATGGAGCATAGGAATTTGTACTGTGTGGTATTTGATGATAAAATTAAATTGGATGCTTGTGAGAAGAATAACAGCTATGCCATATTGCTGCGTGGATGCTGTTATCTACACGTGTGTTCATTTTTTCTTAATGCTAAAATAATGCTGCAAACATGCAGTGAAAAGGAAAATAACGTCAGATTTATAATCTGTTCAAGAATGCTGCTCCTTTTACCACAACCGTGGTGCAAAGTAAGAGCTTCCTCACCATGTTTCCCCATTAAAGCAGGAATGATATTAAATGACACTGTCTTTTTATACAATTCACAGAGAAAGCCAGGGAAACCAGAAGGAAAGAGTCATGAGGTCCAGCAGTTATCCTGCTATGCAAATAGAGAAGCCGTTGACAAGTCTCAACCTATCTTAGAGGCATTAGATAACTCTTTGAGATCACGCAGTTAGGTATCTGCATTCTACCAGTGCTACATAATGCACAAGGTGTGTTATACAAATGTGTTCTTTATTTTACAATAGCTATTTGTGTAATTGTAGTTGAATAGTGGCCTATAAGGCAGTGGTTTCTCCTTTCCTTCCAGGCCTATCAATAAATTTGCACCTTTTCCCTTTTTTTTTTTTAATTTAGATAGTTTAGTTACACTGAGTTTTCTTTCCAGATAAAACATTCAACAAAAAACATTCTTTAAAAACTCTAGTGATGGAAAACGTAAACCAAACTTTAAAATTTGCTAATTGTAAACCCCTTTGTCTTTGGACTGCTGCATAGCAGATCAATTCCAAGTAATTATTATGTGAAAAATGTAGGACCTTTTTGGTTCATACATATATTGAAGAGATGCAAAGCCAATATAAAAAGAATTTTAATTGGTTTGAGATAGCAGCAGGAAATGATTTTCCTTCATTTATAGAATCAAAAAAAATTAGGGTATCTCAGCTATTAAATTTGGGAAAGGAGTGCATATTTCAGTACTGCAGTTATTCATGTGTGAAATGCAGAAAAATGTTAATTGAGGTAGGCTTGTGAAGTGAAATTAGTTGCAAGTGGACTGTAGATGAGCAGAGGGATTCTTAGGATGTTGCACCTCAGCCATACTTTGAGGTTAATTCATTAAAGATAATTGGAATGTTAAATAGTTTCCTATATGGAATCACTGCTACAGTGGTCTAACACTTATAGTCTGATTGAATCAAATGCTAATTACTAATATGCAGATTTATGTTATGCTTATTTATGTACTGGCCACCCTGATTACCAGCAGTCCAGGAAGTAATGCATCCTGTCAAGGGTGACAGCCCTTCAGTCACTTGAATATAAAGTCTTGAATGAGGGGAACTGCCTGTTCCTGTCCCTGTCTCCATATCCATAAAGTCTGTGTTAAAAATAGAGGCAGTTGAGCAGTCTTTCAATGTTTCATAGCTGATTAAATCTGCACCAGTAACTCTAGAGTAAATGCAAAGTCTTCAGTATGGTTCTCTGAGTGGGCTTGACAACACTTATGTACCACTGCATCCAAAATAAATGGGCTGTGGCATGGACACAACGTAAGTATGTTTGCAGCCCAAATACCTAAATTGTGGTCTGGATGCCTCTGGGACCTGAACAGGGCTTGTTGGACTCCAGTCAGGAAGAAAGACCCATGGTCCTTGGGAGCAGGAAGAGGAGGCCTGGTCTGCCCCATCTCCCAGCAGGCAGAGGCCATTTGACGTGGTGGGACACAATATCCGTGCTCTCATCCCGGAAAAAGGCAAACCAAACAATGCAGGATACGTTCTCCATCATAAAAGCAGAATACCACAGTGAGTTGGACAGAAGTGAAATGAAATGCTTTACATCAGAAAGCCAAATACAAATCTATAGCCTGTTACAGATTTCTTTTGCTTTCCGTTATTACTGTGACATAAGTGTCCTCTGCATCTATTTACTCTTACGTGGGGTCTCAGGCTTGCATATTTCATTTGCCCAGATGGCCTGCATCACTCTGTGAAGGATGATCTTTCTGTGCTGAAAAGGTATGTGTGCCAGGTCCCATGCATGTTATCACTTATTTATTGCCTCCCTGGCGGCATGCTGTCGCCAACAGGCGTATAATTAGAATAGCTCAGGCTGGAGACCTGTGGAAAGTCTGAGTACTTCCATAATTGGCCAGTAAGTGCTGTAGGTTTGTGCTTGAATCCTCTATGATTTCCGCTATCGGAAGCTCAAGTTTCTTTAGTGACATATTTATCTTTTATAAAAAGAGGAAATCCTTGCATTTTGGATCTGTTCTGAATTGTGTTGACTTACTTTGATGACTTGTTATTAGAAACAGCTGGCTTTTGCTTTTAGAGAACCTTTCAGTCATTCAAACAGAACAGCAGTCCCTCTTTCTTCTTGTGCTCCCCCTGTACAAAAAGAAAAAAAGCAAAAGGAAAAAGTGGGAAGTAAGGATAGGAGGAAAATGTTATCAGAAACAGCTAAGCCAACAGCATAATCTGCAAGTTCTGTGCGTACTGTTATGATATCTGAAACATAATTATCAAGCTTAAGTTAATTAGACTAATGCTTAGAAAATCTGGCATGGCAGATTGTGGTAAGTAATTAAATATACCGATTAAAAGATGTAATACACAGTGAGCAAAAGCAAAAAGAAAACTCCATTTGATACAGCCAGTGAACACAGACAATTAAGAAGTCAAGTAGATGAGCGCTGACAAAGATACTGAACTTTGTGGAAGATGATGGGCAAGATGCCAGTTTTCCAGTGGAACAGATTTTGCATAGTATCAGTCAAACTTTTGTTTTATGACAATCCATGCTACTGTTTCCTAACTGAAATATATGAAGGGCCACTTGCTTTTTGCATTGGGATTAGCTGACATGAATACAAGGGTATGTGCAAACAAGAATGTGACATTAGAGTACTAGTTTACATATATATAGAAGTCGTATAAATGGCTTTTCCTAAAAGCAATTCACAAGATGTCATATGAGAAATAAAGCTGTGAAGACAGTGTCTTCCACAATTAAATGTAATGTAATAATGCTTACAGGTCAGGATGAATGAGGAGAGCTTGAGCGCCTTTGTACACCTCAGTACATGCACAGGAAAACCCTGGAAATACAAACTGAGAACATGATATTTTTTGTGAATTTTGCTTGAAGGCTAGTTTAAAAAAAAAGGCCTAAAGAAAGGAGAGAAAAATGTAGCAGTAGACCTTCTGTGGAAGAAGTTCTGCTTGCGGAGTACCCTGCTCTGACTTCAAATTGCGTCTGAAGGAATAAAATTATTTTGCAAGTGCTCCACAAAGTGTGTGACTGTACAACCTATTCCCCAGTCAACTTCCTCCTGAAGAATGAGTGGGAAACCTGCAAATTCCTAGTCTGGCAAACTGAGATGAGGCAAGCTCATGCTAGATCCGTTCTCACGACATTTAATCCACAAGTATTTGACTGAGCTTCTGGAGTAATGTGCAACCTTTTCTCAGCTGGGCCATGTGTTTTATTCATATCTGCTGGAAATTGCTTTCATTTCAGTTGATCTCATTGTTTCCTAAGGCATGAACAAACTGATTGAACTGAAGGCAAACAAAATTACTTTTTGTCTCTGAAAATTGGACATGTTTGGGTTGCTTCTCCTGTCTTTGTACCCTTCATACCCTCCATCCCCCATATTCATGTGATCACCCCCTCCGTGCAGTGGGGTGGGATTTTTCTGTGGCTCTGAAGTATGTTCTCTGAATTATGGTAAGAGAAGATGGTGATCTGCTGCCAGGATATCATCACAGGAACAGAACTTGCAAAAATATTGCAAACAAAAAAGTTCCTGTAACTTTTCCAGATGAATATTTCTAAAATGTCTGTGCTCAAAGGTTTGAATATTAATTCTGTCCAAAAGCAATGATACTGAAGTCTACATATTAAATAATAATTGTTATGCAAATGCTATCAGTTCATGATTCCTATATAGGAACATGGGGATGTCTGGGAGGTTGTAGCATGGGCAATGGCAACTGTTTTTTCCTAGGCAGTTTAATAATGTTTTCAATGTATTTTCATAAAAAACACCTTCCTACTAGTAGAAGCTATCAGCCTTAATTAACTGCAACATGTATCCAGCTAAAATTAATTCTCCCCAAATTCACAGTCCCTTCACCGAAATTAGTTGCAGAATATTATATTCCCAGGCTATTATGCCATCCCTGTTCCTCAGCATGGGCATTATATGAGTACAACTGTGGTCTTATTCCCCAGAAAAAGAATTAGAACAGAAGGCCACCACTGCAGCTTGGAAGAGCAGCGAATAGATTCCTCCCCCTCAAAGTGAAGGCAGCCTGTGGCCCTCTACCCCCTGAAAAAGCCACTGTTATCCTAGTCTGAGTCTCACCAAGTAAATAAGGGCTCCTGTATTGGGCCTCTTGTCTGTGACTTTTTGTTCTCATTTGATTTATTGTATGAGTTAAGAGGTTCATCTGAGGGATGAAGGAGCCTGCTTGAACAATATCAAACTGTTCCTCACTTCCCCTCCTCTTCCCTTGTCTGGGTCTTTCCACTAACGCCGGGAAGGCAATGCAGGGACTTCTTGCATAGCTTACACCTCCTGTGTCCATCCATCCCAAACAGAATGTTGGACCGTGTTCTGCTAGGGGTAACATGTATTTGTGAAGTTTGTACAATGTGAACAAAATAAATTGGGCAAAACCCCATGTGATGTCTCTTAAGAGAACTTCCTGTGTAAGTTTTACGGCAAAATTAACTGACTGGAAAAACTGGAAGAGGTGATTGACCATCTGAAATCCCCAATTCTGCTCCCATATCTGGGTCCAGTGCCATCCACTGCCATCATAACATCAAGAAGTGTGAGCCTCTGCTGGATTTTATAAATATTCTAGACAGTGAAGATATTTTTTTCCCTTTACTGCTACTTTAAGAGATGAATTCACAGACTCTGGGGCATTTGCCCTTGACAAAACTTGTCTGGTTCTTATACTACTAGGTCAGTGGAATATCAATAGATTCTTAATGCAGTCTGTCTTTTAGAGTTTCTTTCATTTCTCAGAGCAAGAGTAAATGTCATTCATATTGGCAGGTTATAATGGGAACATTGAGATACTAATTTTTAAAAATATACACAGCTTCTTTTAAATAGTCTTGGTCTCCCTCTTGTGTGTCTTCAGTGTGTCTATAGCAATTACAAGGTTAGATATCCCTTAAGATGCTAGAAAAGGTCATTTTTCTACCCCATGCCTCAGTGAAATATTCATGGTACAGCTCAGGTATTGGGATTGGGTTTAATGTTTCGTTGCATCACCATCTGTTTTGTTGTTGCAGTTGTTGTTGTTTTTTCCCTTGGTGGGGGGTGAGAGAGCATGGAGGCAGCAGTGAGGGATGCTGGCATATGGGTCCAGACCTGATATAAAAGATGAGCACTGAATCTGCAGGAACAGAGTAGCTCCTCTGATCTGAGCTATTTTCTTTTTAACATTAAAAGACTTTCTGGTGAAAATCTGCCATTATGCATGTAGATCATCAGTGGTAGATAGTCTCTGTGTCTCCTCAAAGTCAATGAAGCCACATTAAAGTAGGCTTTTGTATTATATGTAAAGTTCATTCATATAACTTAACACAGGCATTGAAATAAAGCTCCTCACTGAGACAAATGGCATTAACAAGTTCCAAGGATGCATTCAGTAGTGTTTTCCAGAGTATTGCAGTGGCTCAGTGGTAAAGGGCAGCACAAGGAAAAGCTAAACCTGCAAGGGGATGCAGAGCACCAAGAGGGCTTTGCTGCAGGTGCTTGAGTCGCTTGGCCGCAGCCAGCCCCAGCCACCCAGCTGGTGGTGGCACCCACTCCTCGGCTGCTGGACCTGGGGACAACCACAGTGACAGAGAGACCTGGAGGGGCAGAGTGGGTTTCTCTAAAATGGGTTTCTCATAGTTGAGTTTTAAGTTCGCTTGTAACTTTATTTTTACTATAATGAGGGTGTTTGGCCCCTAACGTTTCACCAGGATTTTTCAAATCCTTTTTGATCATCTTGCTCTTTTTCAGCATTTCCCTCTTACTGCTGTTTAAAATGTCATGACATTTAAATCAACATGACTTATTATAACAAAACAGTATATAAAACAATATGCTGCATAATAAATGCAGCCATATTTTTTGGAGTGAATGTTAAATGAGAGCAATTTATTCCTCAACCTATTTTAGTACCTACTTACTAGAGGGTATTGGCTGCTTAAATCCCGGGGAGGCAATCTCAGAGGCGAGGTAGCCTTGCATGTGCAAGGCTGAAAGCTAAAGAAGTATTTGAGGGATGCCTGGGGGAAAAGGCTGTCCTGGGGATGTAGCTTCATGCAGGAGTGCCATGATCCTGAGTGCCACGGGGAAAGCAGACAGGACCATCCTGGGAAGGTCTGTTGGCAGGTGAGGGGTCCCCTGAGAAGCACACATAAAACCCCAGTGGTTTCCCTCAAGCATGCTGTATGTGTCATTTTAGACATCTGAAGCCTCAAAATCCTCCTACATCAGTGGAGAGAGTGACTCAGAATGAGTTACTCCAAGCCACATTGACTGAATGTTTTCTTCTTAATTTCAGAAAGTGTTGGTGGAGATTTGTTTAATAGAAATAAGCTAATTCCCCAGAGAAGAAGAAATCTGCTCTCTGCTCTGTCCGTTGTGGGCTCTTCCTGCAGCTCCCAGAGATGTGGTGAGGAGAGTGAAGCTCCCCTCAGGAGATGGGGACACATTCGTGTCCCCCTGCATGCTGAACCAACTCTGTGCCGATGCCATAGGACCTGCAGCAGATATCCTTTGTGCTGGCAGAAAAATACAAAGAAAACAAGTAAACCAAATCAGCCTCCCTAACACACATGTGTCTCCCTTGGCATGTCATGAATCTTATTGAGTGTGCTAAGGGTACAGCAAATATTTGTTGAAAGTTAAGATGATTAGCAGGGAAAGTTCTGACTTTGAAACTCCCTGCGTTGGGAGCCAGAATACATCAGCCTGATGCAGGCACCTCGAGGTTATCTCTGCTCTTGGAGTGGGACACACATATCGTTCTGCAGCTCTGACCTTTTGGGAAAAGGATTTCAGTCAAGTAATACATGCACCTGCATGAAATTTTTGAATCACTGACTCTATCCTTGATTAAAGTGCTTTTCCTTGATTAAAAATAGCCTTTTTCCAAATGAGTAATGTTGCATGGCAGGCTGTGCACACAGGATAACGTTTCCTCCAACATTATGACATTGACATTGCCGTTTCTTACCCAGGTCTCTCTGCAACACATTTCTCTTGTGTAGGCAGCCCTCTCTAGCCAATGCCATTAGGAAGCTCCCCACAATCATCTACCTCTTGTTCCCATGTGAGGAAGACATTATCTGCTAACTAGGAGAATAATGGGCATGGTGAAAATATATCCAAACACCTTTATAGATTGTTGCCTGGATTCATATTAGGTTGTAAATAGCTGTTCTCCAAGTCTTTGGCAGGACTTCTACCCCAGTGGCTATTCCTTCAAGTATCTCCTTTGTAATGTGCTCACTTTCCAAGAATTTTATCTCAGTTGGAGCCAAACTGGAAGTCTGTCAAGATTTTAGCTCTTCAGAGTGCAATCTACATATTTCACCAAATGGCAAATGTGTTTTCTAGACAACTGTCGTTCTGCTCATGTGCTTACTTGTCTCTTATACTTTCAAAAGCAAATTTCTTAGGATGCCATTTGTATTTATTCTTTTTCTTATCATTTTTGTATGCAGAATTGTTAGAAACTAGCATTTGGAGAGTTTATTTTAGCAAAGCACTTAAACACATATGCTTAAGGGTTTTACTTAACCTTTATGTGTGTTTCCACAGAATTCTCTTCGTCTAAGTGCTTTGCTAAAAAGGGTGCAGTTATTCATATGTCCATGTGAAGTGTGAGGTTCAAGTCTTCCCCAAAGCACAACAATAAAGCTGAAAAAATATTTGCAGTCACTATGACAAAGAGTCGATAGAAGGAAAAACACCACCACGCTCTAAAATGCAGCTTTGATAAACTGAGATTTCCAATGGAATATATGCTTTGCAGCAATAATATCAGCAACTGTGAGGTAGCAGTGTATTTCATGCAGAAGTCATGAAACAATTGGAGAAGGATTTTCCAGTAGGTAGTTAAAAAATTGTGTCTCCTGTAGAAGAGGGCTTCTCCATCTCCTTAAATAACTTGGGTGTAATGCAGCAAATCCCTCAAAATCAGGGATTTCTGATTCACACAAATGCAGATATCAGTATGATATAGAATCTTAAGCAAAGTCAGCAGATGAGAAAATTATAGGATGTGGGTTTTTTCCAGCGGTGTTCACTGTAAATTAGAGCAATTAAATTACAGCAGTCTTGTAGCTGTAATTAAATATGGAGACAGGCCCAGAGATGCAGAAAGCACTGAACTGCCTGAGCTGCTCAGTCTGCAGAGTGGGAGTAATGGTAAAAGGGGCTCAGAAACCGGTCTTGATCCCACAGCAGCTGATGGGGGGCAGCCAGGCCTCTTGCACTGTGTTAACACAACATCTGGTATGTGGTCAAGAGGGAGTGTGCTACATTTGGTCTCTGCCTGTGTTTTTGCCTTTCCTGGGGCCCTGCCTGGTGCAGTTTTGTGGGGATACCCATCTGGGGCATACCCAGGGCTGGGAGCTCCTGCAATGATTATCCCCAGGTAGGTAAAACAGGATTTAAGGCCATATGACTGCAGCATCCCTGAGAAGCTGCTTTGTGAAACCACTGCATTTCATCCATTATTCTTTCATTTTACATTGCTAGTCAAGTCGAGACTTGAACCACAACTAAAGGCAAATGGGATGGGGACAGGAGACACGGACTGGCAGAGTAGGCTGCCCACCAGAAAGCTCACACTCCCTTCAGCAAGACAGCGGAGGATGAAGAAAGCATAGAGCGTAGCAGCAGGTACAGATAATAGCAGTAAATGTCACATTTAATTACATTATGGGGAGGGGAGGAAATGAAGTCTTACTATGAGGATATAAGCTAAATATAAACCAAAGTAAAAGGAAAGAAAGCACTGGAGGAAAAAGAGCAAGGAGGACAGACCAGAGAGAAGAGGGCAAAAGGCAATTCAGGAATTAAGTTGATGTCAAAGCAGTACATGAGGAGACTCAGATGGCTAGAAGTTACCCCCAGGACTAGGAGGTCCTTAGTATCACCAAAGGGCTGAGGAGCCACAACCAGCTCAGTCCTTGAGTTTTTCTCTCACATGGTGGATGCTCAGGATGAAGCCCCATCACATCTGCTCGCTGCAGCACAAGAATAAGGGCAGGGATGTGCTGTGGGTCCATAAGGCAGTTGGAGGAAGAGGTACGTATAGCAGCCCTGGGATCATTTTTGTCTGCAGCCTCTGGAAAAGGATTGCCACTGGAGAGAGGAGATGAGACTTTCAGTCTCCTCGTGGTTCACATGTTAATCTGATGCTGAAATATCCCTCTGCAGATTTCATCCAAGTGTGGGAATTTGGTATGGAAAAAATGCCTGGGTATCCCCAGGTGTATTGGTAACTGGGTAATGCCTAATATCTGACCCAAACTGCTGGCAAAAATTCATTCTTTTTTTTTTTGTTAGCTGATGGTTTTGATGATATTATATTTTATAATCACTGAAGCAGCTGAGTTTTCTTGTGTTGCTGCAGTTTGGTGTAATTACTCTCCATCACTATAATTTTTCTTTTAGTTAAATGCATTGGAGGTTATAAACTCTTAACTATCAACAGTAAATATTCATGGGGAGTGAGAATAGTACTAACTACCATAAAAGCTTTTTTCCCAATACTTTTGGCTAATGCTTTATATTAACATGGGTTGCTTTTCTTCTGGTGTTACAGCATAAGTGGAACAAACCATAATACAGATGTTACTTTAAACAACAGTCAGTCGTAGACCCAGGTGCCCTATAGTCTGCTGCATTGAGAATTCTGGGCTCCTCCGCAAAGGGCAAGAAGGAGAGGTTCCCCAATGCGAATGTGTTATAAAACAATATTGTATTTCCCTTAAGAATTGCAGTGATAAAAACATAGACCGTTCTGCAGCACTAACAACTTTAATAAAATAACATAAAGCACAGCTGTCAGGTCTGCCAGCATCTCACACTGGGAGACATGAGTGAGAAAATGAACACTTTTCACAAGCAGAAATATTCAAAGAGCTCCACTGTTTACAAGTAATCGAGACTGACAGTCATAGATTATTGGTGGAAGAGCATTTTCTGCTTGAGGTGAAAGAAGAGGATAATTTATCAGGAAGCCCAAGAAGTCAGACATCAGTAATGATCTGCTTGACGAAGGGCATATCTTAGAAATAGTGCATTTATTTGTACTGCAAGGCAAGAAGATGTACTAAGTTATAAACAAGAGTCTTAGTGCTTGAAGAATGTTGAGCAGATACGGTGTGTAATTTGCTGGGCAACCGCGATTAAAGAATTGACTAATGTGTGTCTCGGTGCTTGTTCAGAATATTAAAAGAAAAAGTTAGCATAATAGAGATTGTCTGTAAGAAATGTTCATGCTTTCTAAATTTATCCTTCCTTTTGGAGTTATCTGAGCTACATTAATCTGGTTGCTTACCTTTTTGTTAATGCTTGCGCTTCTGAGACACTCCTGTAATACAACAGTGGGCTTGGCTTCAGAGAATTTGGGGCTTTCTGAGTTTTGCAGTAGAACATCTTGTCTATCTGGTGTGGTGCTTTTGCATCACCACTCTCTTATGAAAACAGGCCAAGTACCAGCAGTTTTAGAATGGTAACTAGCTTGGAGCTCTACAGAAAAGGTTTTATAGATTGCCACCTGCCCTGTCTGGGCCTTGGCATGCACTGTGGCCTGCAGCGATGCAAGGCTGCGTGTAGGCAGATCCCCCTCCCAGCTCCTGTGCTGTGTCCTGCTGGACAAATTGCTGTCCAGGTACCAAGAATTGCTGCTTCCTTCCTGGGGTGCAGCCTGGAAGGGAAGGATTTGGTTAGAGTTAGAATATTAAGCTCATGTCAGTATAAAACATCATGGAGATCCATCCCTTGTAGTTTGGTATTCATTGTTTGCGTTCCCGCTAGGCTCACCCAAAGCTTATAACTTTTTCTTTTTTTTTTTTTTTTTTAATCGTTATAGCTTTCTAATACTTCTTTCTTTCACTTAGTGTAGGGATTGTAAATTTTAGTCTGTATTTGGCCAACTTGGGCCAACATTACCATAACATTGCTGAGAACAGGCTGTGCTTCCCTGAACTTCTGCTCCACATCTGAGGGGACCTGGACTTCAGGGGACACAAGAAGTCTCCTGCTACCCACCAAAGAGCGCTTGTCAGGAGAGCCCAGCGCACCTGCAGAGCTCTGCAAAAGCCCTCAGCAGTGGCCCCATCACCTCGTGGATGTCCTTGGAAGACCCTTAGCAAAATCTGTCCCCTTTATCTCGGTGCTTTGCACAAAAGTGACTCTTGTAACCTCATCATGTGCTATTTTCATCTCACTTGAAATAGCAGCTACTTATCACAACTGGACACGTACACATTTGCTTGGGAAGGGATTCTGAAGGTGAGCAGTTTTTTCTAGAAGCGTTCATTTCAAGAAGGGCAACGGTTGTTGTTCAGGGGCCTTTGGGTAATATGGAAGCCTTGTCCCAGGAACCGTAGAGAAGGTAGCCAAAGTGTTTTTGAGAGGATATGGATCAGTCAATCTCCACCTCTATTCAGATTGTCTAGGGAACTCTGGGCAAAACCTCTTTTGCAGAAAATCATGTCAGGCAGATGATGTGAGGCTCTGCATAAGATTGGTTTTTTTCTTTTCAGAGCTTGCAGAAGTAGATTGGTTCTACAAAAAGTATCACAGACTTCAAGGTAGTCTGTGGATATATCCGAGTAAGGATGTCAGCTCAAGTTCTCCAGCATTTTCTCTCTGACTGGGGAAAAAACAAAGGAAAATCACTAGTTTTTACAGATGGATAGCTGGCAAATAGAGGTATTTTTTCCCCTTTACTTTGAGCAGAACCTTGGGGTGTTCTCCAGGTGCAAGAGAGTGTTGCTTCCCTTGTATAATCCAAACTTTCAGTAGCATGTCAGATGTTTTAAGGATGCACAGCTGGGACTTGGATGTGCATGTGAATGTGAACACACTCCAAGGCACAGAAGTCCCTTAGAAACAAGTATCGACTGTTATGTTTGTTTCCCACCTGAATTCTAAATCAATACTATTTAATACTGAAATATGTATGATGTTCTTTCCTGAAAACAGATTTACAACTCAGCCAAAATACTATGGAGACTGTCTTAGCCTCTTTTGGAAAGAAAAAAAAAAAAGTTTAAATAAAGTAGCTTTTGCTTACAGAGGCCCTCACACAGAGATCTAAACCTGATTGAAAATTACCTTACATAGGAACACATGAAATAACCAGGTGAGACCAAACCTATCCATGATCACAATATCTTGTCACCTTTGGAGACCACTAGCAGATGCGAAGAGAAGATTCGAAGAACTGGGCAGGTGCACAGATGTGCCTCCACTGTGCTTTCCAGCCTCCATTAATTTGCAGCATGTAGAATCCCTGAGCTAGAGGTGGTATTGGCAGCCCTTAATTTATTTGTCTTCCATTTATTGGCACTGTTCATCTTGAACCTGCGTAATGTTTAGCATCCAGAACATCATCTAGCAAGGTTATCCATAATTTAACTATTGTGCTTCGAAGTGGCTAGCTGTACAGTTTGGCTTGTACTGGACCTGCAGGATGGTGGTAGTAGAGAAGGGTAGGAGGTCACTAAGGACAGTTTCCCAAATCTCTACAGTGGTGGTTAAATAACATCAGAAACTTTGTGGCATTGGGGTGATAACTGTATATTGCACTTCAGAAATTACTGACAGGGTAAGAGGTTTGAATGCAGAATAGTCCTGGGATTCTGTGTGGCTAGACATAGAAATTTTATACTGAAGTAATACTCATCTCTAGGTCAGTTGAACAATGAATGCATGGGCCATGGCAGTGATTTAACACTGCAGTCTGTTGTTCATCATACCCAGTGTGTCCACAAAACGTGAATACATCTTTTCAGCACGAGAGGCGTGCGAACGCCTGCCGCAGCAGAGCACGGTAAGGCTGTGTCGAGCGCTTTCGAGCCAGGCTGGGGCTTGCTGTGTGGTACTGCAGGCTGTGCACCAGGAGCCAGGGCTGCTGAAGGAGGTTGGATTTCCAGGCAAGTTTCAGAATTCATTGCTGTTCCCCATATATCTGTATTAGCCTTAAGTCAAAGACTGATTATTTTTATAGGTTAGCAGTTGTTGTAGCAGAAGAAACCCTCTCCTTTACCGGCTTTGAGAAGTCACCATGGTCTGTGACTTCACACAGTTTTAATTTAAACAACAGCCGCCATTTCAGGATACGCCTCCTTATTACTGTTCATTTCAGTGACACTGAACAGGGAAAATAAAAATAAAAACTGCAAGTCAAATCCCCACTTTACTAGTCTCCTCCTGGAGTCAGCTCTCACCTGGGTTGCGCCTTACCAGGATAGCAAGGGAGAACAGCAGCCAAATCACGTCACTAAAAGCACTTCTTGCAGGTTAAACGAGGAGACCTTGAGGAACAGGGGCCACCCTCCCTTGCCTTCTAGCTGTTGCCTGCTGTATCTCCTGCTGATGCTAGGTCGAATGAGCAAGGCATTGCTTTTTTAGAAAACCAGCTCACACCTCAGACAGACAATTGATTTACTACTACTTGGCTTGTCCTGGTGCATCCTCTTGTGAGGTGTAAGTGCTCACAGTCCATGGAAAGTACAGGATGATTTATGCTGTTCCTTATAACTCCCTCTCATTGCCAGCTCAGCTATGGTACCTATACACTGTATAGGTGTGTACAGTGTGTGAGAGCAGACACATGGACACAAAGGATGTGTGTTGACAGTGTATACACTGTACCAGTTCCTGGCTTTTAAATCTTCCTCTATAATTCTGTAGCATTATTACAAGATGGATTTATAACACACCTAGAGCTAACGTAACAATGAAGATTAGTCCTCTACTAGTCGAACAGTAATACACTTTAATTTGCCTACAGCTACTGTATCGTATTGGCATGAAAGGAAATAGCTTTCTAATGCAGCTTCGTCTGCTGAGAAGGAAGAAATCCGTGCTGCAGAATGTAAAACTACATAGGACTGTAGCTGGCAGCAAAATTCAGAGTAGGAAAAACACAGCACAAATAAAAGTATTTGAGAGTTGGATGTATGCTAACAATCCTAGTTTATTGCTAAACATGCCATATACAGTAATGCAGTTTGCTTGCAGGTTCAATATTGCTTCATCTTTGTTTTTTCACTGCTTCATCTTCTGTACTAAAATTTGTCCAGGAATAAAAGGTGTAAACTCATTAGTTTCCCACTTTGTTTGTGACATTAACAAAAAGTCAATATTATAATGTTCCTCAGAAGCACTGATGCTGTTAACACAATCTGTGCTTTGCTCTGTACCTAGAAACACACTGGAAATCTCAATACTTTAATACATTAATGCAAATGTTCCTGCTGTCTGTTGTAAATGTAGTCTTCCCTTGATGAGTGTTAGGCATTCTTTGAGTGGACATGTGTACAAATGGTCACTCAAGTGCCAGCATGTTATATTTACCATAAAATAGAACTCTCTTCTTCTAGAGAGCAGCAAAACCATCAGAATCTCCCTTCTGGAAAGGCAAAGGATGTATCTGAAATCATCACTTAATACCTACTGCATGTGGGATAGAACTCATTTTTATGGGTATGTTATTCAAGCTAGATACAAAAATTAAATGTTTCACATACTTTTGATCTTTTTCCTCAGTTAATCATCAATGAAATTTAGCTATGCTTAAAATAACAGGTTTTGTTTCTAGACCAGAGATGTGTCTCACTTTCAACAAGGGCAAGGAAGGACTAATAACTTGCATGCAGGGAGGGAATGTGTCTCTTCTGAAAACTACTGTTATAAACTGCCAGCGGGAAACAGCTGCGACAGGGCCTTGTTATCACAATAGGTCTTTGATGGGAAGGGTGGCCCCATGGGCAGGGAAAAAGCTAGAGAGAAAATTTTACATGAATTACTGACAAGGTGTTGAGGCAGCTTCTGCCTAGCTCACTCCACTGAGGTAATGGGCACTTCAAAATACCTGAATTGTGTGTGTTACCCTGTTACTTTACCTACCAGCTTTGCATCAGACTCGCAAGGTATCTGTCCATCAGCTCACAAAGGTGAACTCTGTCACTGGCTATCATTCACCCTGGCACCTTGCATTATCATCAAAAATCCATCAGAGCCAGTTTATTGTCACCACTCTAAACTAGTAACCTTCACCCTTCATCTCCTCATCACCAGGTCTCTCCATCCCGCAAACACATGAAATAGTTAGACTGGTTGTATACAGGCATGTCCTGAGTTTTACAATAAAACTGGAAAAAAATAACAATGCTTTTTTTCTTCTTTCTCCTTCAAAAAAGTTGCAACGACATGACAAAGAGGATTCCCCTGACAAGTGGAGGACAGAAGAAGAAATGGCAGCTGAAGCAGCAATTCTGAAGAAGTATTTTCAGGAAAATTAGAGGTAATGATTTACACATTGACACTCCTGCAACACCCAAAACTCTGTTAAAGTCTCCATAGGCTTCTTGAGGACAGGGGAGAATATGTAGAATAGAACAAAAGAAGTGAAAGCTCTTAGGTTTGTGTTGTTTCCAAAAGGACACAGCACTCCAACAGTGGCTGAAATAACATGCTGCTCCTTGAGCAAATCAGCACCATCCTAGAGCATTTTGTTTCCAGAGAGCAAAAAATAACACATCTGGAAATCAGAATCATCAGCAGTTACTTAAGAGGAATGTCAAAACTAACATATCTTCCCTCTTTTTTTAGAACAGAAAATAGCCTTGGTATCTCTATGAAGAGCTAAAAACTGGTATGTCTGTGTACATATGCACCTATACATACAAAATGCCAGCAGAATTCAGACTATAGAGTGGATAATCAAATGCTAACTTCATCTGTCAAATCTTAGATCATCTGATCAGTTCAACTTTCAAAATTAAGCCTGCTAGAAAACTGCCTGTTCTGCTAAATTTTCCACTGGCCCTAAAAGAAAAAAAGATTTGCAGGGAGGAATAGAAGAGAGAAAACACTTGGCAAACACTAACATTGGTGCTCTAGAAATTGAGAGTTTTTCATTTTGTACCTGGAGTCCCAGAAGCCAGATTCTTCCAGTAGAAATAAACTGGCCCCCGGAGATCAATATGAGTTACGCTGGGATGTACACTGCAGCAATGATGCCAAAAGCTCCCTCTCCCCTGTTCCCCATATGTTGTTTGCCATCATCCAGAACTCTCATTTCTCTGTCATTTCTGACTGTTTCATATTTTTTCCTCTGAAGAACCGAAATCCCATAAATATCCCTCCTCTCTGCCTGTGACTCACTGCTTGCAGCCCAGCTTGAGAAAGCTTGAGGTAAACTACACAGTGTGCACATGGCAGCTTTTGTCTCCATGTCATTCTGTCCTCTCCATTTGGGCTGGTTCATCCGGCTCTTTCCTTTCCATTTTTTCTTGCATGATGACCATGCTCTTGTCTTCTCCGGTCTAATTAACTGTGCCAACACTTCTGCAAATTGACACAGAGAAAGCCGTGTAACACGTATAATTCCCATCTGTGAAGGAAACTTGTCCTCAGCATCTGGGACCTAGGGACCTCCAGGGTTTGGAGTAACAGGGTTTGGACTACACAGTCAAGTTTCCAGCATGGCTGCTGGATTTTTACTTAGACACTCACTTTTTACCTCCTCAGAAATATGTTTCTCAAAAATGAATCACTCAGCCAGAAAGAGCATATCCTTAGGTAGTGCATATGTAAGCACTCTACTAACAGAGGCATTATGTAGTACTTCATCTATGGCACAGCAGCAAATGAACAGTACTTAAGATAAAATGGTGCATCCCTATTGCAATGTGATGTTGTTCCCCATTCTATATTTAGGAGGTTTGGGGCAGGGAGGGGAGTTGGTGTGGTTAGAAATTAATTTGAAATACTTTTCTGCAGAGATTCTCAAAGGGGTTGAAATTAAATCCCCACATATCCATAAAATGTTCTTGGGCTCTTCTGATGCTAAACACAAAGCTGGTATAAATTCATTCCTGCGAGCAAATTCATGTGGCTGGACATTTATTTCCATTTATGATAAAAATAAATCAGTGTGTGTCTGCATGGATGACCTCTTGATAAGTTCCCCACAATATTAAGGTCATTACCTTTCCTAGAACAGACTGGTAAATTAAATCTTACTGGCATCATTATCATGAGAGTATTTTGCCTAGTACAGGCAGTCCTTCCAACCCTTGATTCCCAACACAAGGCATCATTGTCAATCTCTTCTTCCTGACATCGTTTTGCTTCTGAGGTTTAAGGCTCTGGACCTGAGATAAAGGTATATCTGGCACCTTCTGAATTTCTCAACTTTTATCTACTCTCTTAACCTTGCTTCTAAAGTGATGAAGATTGAAGACTTTTGGCAAATTAACAAGGTTATATGCATCCCTCTTTGAAGCTATTTTTGTTTTTCACCTACAAAAGATTTATTTTGCCATTTATAAGTTTACCTGGATGCTATTTTACTTGAGTTTTTTCATGCGGCACAGGGAAAGTCAGAAAGAGCTGAATGTGGGTGTTCTGGAGCCAATAAATAGCAATTTTTAAGGCCTCATGCATTATTTTTCTACTTAAGTGTTTTGTTCAAAGAAGCCCAGCTCAGCTAGATTAGCCTTCACAGACTGAGCTGTTTCAGAGCTTTCCCAGCTACCCTTACATTTGTCACAAATCCTTCAACAACTGTCACAACTCCTATATGACTTGACTAAGTACAGTACTGCCTTTTACCTGTATTTATAGATTATCTGATCACAAAGGACTTGCAGGTGACTTTTTCCTAAGAAATACTTGAACAAAACAAGAAGCTCTTGATTCTCTCCCTACTACATTTCCTGATCCCTCCTGGCTGGTTGGGTAGACACAGCTGAGTGCTTCTACACCAATCCCCAGATGATCAGAAATATCCAGCCACTTGCTTAAAGATATGAACCCATTTAGCCTTGCTAAGTTTACACCCTTGAGAAAATCCTTGTCTTAACATAATTTATTCCTGTGTACAGTTGCCTAGAGCAGATGAAACTGAAACCAGTGAGTGAATTTGTTTCGCGTAGGTTTCTGGTCTTTCACTGCATGTCCCCATGCCACTGTATCCCATCTCATTAGAAGGACTTTTCACTTCTTGAACACCTCCAGCAGGTGCAGGCTTTGCAGAGCTGCTCACGGTGCTCTGTCTGCAGAGCCAAAGTTCAGCAGAACTTCATGTGGCTCTGGATAGGGACAAGAAAATAAAAAAATTATTCTGTCAGTAGGATATTTGATATATAATTGCCCCAGTTAGTCACACTGTTGCTTAGTAGCACCAACATATGATCTCTTTAGGAGCCGTTCGTCGTTCAGTGTTGGCTGTCATATGGTCAGCTGTATTTGATAACTGGTTGCTCTTCAAGGTGGATCCATGGGGAAAGAGTCCTTACTCAGAGAGCAAGCTTTGGTGCAGCAGCTTAATTTCCAAGTCTCTTTTCAGATGCACCTTTTAAATTTTCTAACTATCTATAGCTGTGTGGTTTGATAGTCTGTTTTGTGCATTTTAAATTACACATGCCAGCAAAAAGGCTAAAGATTAAAAGAGTTACTAACCTTCAGATAGTATATGAAAAACGTTTCTCTTCAAAGGCAGTTTCACTCTGTGGTGTTGTTCTGAAGAAAGAACCAGGCTGTGCAAGTTTCAGTAGAAGTTTTCCTATTTTATGCATAAGTGAAGTAAGACTTTTATGCCATTAGAGAAGTAGTCAGTCTTAAGTACGATGTCAAGATGTTCCCTTGCATAAAGGAGTTGACAGTGATACTTTGTTGCCTAGTGCTTTTTGAGTTACAAATATTCAATAGCTTTTAATTGCTTAACTATCTGAATATTTTGTGTGATTCAAAATGCAAAATTCAATTTAATATCTCTCCAAATAATGCGGGCTTCACAATTGTGCAGGATTTCTGATGTCAATTCTCTCCTTCATCCCCAGTCTGGCAATGTTTCTTGAGAATATAGTCTTTTCAACTTTGTCAGAGAATATGAATTTTATTCATTTTTTTTCACCCCACTGCGGAAGAGAGACGATCTCATTCTTTGAGAGCACTCATCCTGCCTCAGAGCTGCCTCTTCTGCACCAGGATCTCAGCATGTGTGAAAAGATGCTGTTCTATTGACTTCAGCAGGGAAATTACCACTGTTAGCAGCAGCTGACCAGAGGGAATTTAAACTGGCAATTTGGCTTGCATCTATCTGGTTTTGCTCCAGCACCTCTGACAATCCATGCTGCATGCATGAGAGTGAGCACCAGAGCAACCCCATCACTTTCCATAAATTTAGGCAAATATGACAACATGGCTCACAACACCCTTTCTTTGCTTGTTTTACTGTAAGAAAAGCCCCCCTGTTATTTCTGGTACTTTAAACTGAAAGAAACCACAGAATAATGACTATGCCTTGGAGTGGATCCACAGACTGGATCTGGGACACACGCTGTGCAGTGTGGACACAGTCTGCCCCAGAAGATGCTGCACCTGCAGTGTGGACCACAGAGCAGGTTGTCCCCTGGGTGACCGTGACAACGCAGATGTGGTCAGAGGTATTTTCTGCTCCTCCACTGTAGTCAGCCTGTTGGCAAGCAGAATCACCATGCAGTCATAGGAAACACAACATGCTGTGGACTCTGGTACGAGGAAGAGCAGCAGGGGAGGGGGGTACAGCAAGCAGGGACCCCTCAGTTTCAGAGCGTCACTTTATAAGCAGGGCAATTTTTTGAGTGCTTACACTGGAGTTAAACTCAAGGTGGTGCCTCGTCCTGAGGATTTCCCAGAGAGCATTGTTGAGAGCTGTTCATGGCTGCACTTAGGAGCTGTTTGTATATAATCCCTAGGTAAATACACATCCTAGTAATCAGCTATAGATTTCTCTGCACTCCAGACTTAAGTGCTATTAATTATATCCCCCACTCAGAAACCTCCAAGTACCATTAATTAGAAAGCAGGAGCTGATGGTTTGCTTGCCTGTGTGAAACTATTATGACCTGAGAGTGAAATATAAGCTTCAAAAGAAACATGTTTTATGAAGGTCACCTTGGAAAACGTCATAACAATCTGTCAGGAGAAGAGAATGCAGCACTGCAAGTGTGCGTTTCAGTGTGACATTATGCTTTAAGTAGTTGGAAATAGCAAAGAGAAGATGGATCAGATCATAGGGTCTGTGCTTTTTCACACAAAATTCTCTTTTTTTCTGCAGTAAGTACATATAAAGTAATCTTTTTGTCATTTCAATGGAATGCAAGGAAAGTTAATATCAACAGAAATCCAACAGACAAACATAATCTGGCCCTTGCTGGTGTTTTTGAAGTGTAAAACATCCAGACCCACCACCTCTGCAGCAGGGAGAACATTTATGCAGAGGAATTAAATGATCTCTTCAAGGGAAGATGTAAACAGCCAGAAGTGCAGCGACTGTGTACAGCAGTAATACCCACCCTAGAAGGCTCAGGGCAAAAGGCTTCCCCGAATAAATGTGGTGTGCTAATGCACAGAAGCCTCAGTGTCGAGGTTGATTATTTTTCTGATTGAAGCATATCATTATTCTTATGAAAACAAATCTGCAATAGAGTTAGCTATGGTTATAAGTAAAATATCTTCCTCTTCTAGGAGGCCAGCATAAACTTGATGTCCCCCCTCACACCTGTTCCAGGGTTCTGTTTTGAGGCTGTAAGTAGTACTGTGCTGAAACGTATATACCTCATTCTCTGGACTTCCACTTCCCTATAGGTGGCCATTTAATTCAGCTGTAAAGAGTACATGAATTCCATACAGCACTGCTCAGATCCTGTAATTATCGCTGCAGTAGAAACGTCATGGCCAGAGACACAGACAAGATTGTACCGCATAAAGGCAAAGCAGTGAATGTGTTACTGTTCGCAAAGAAAGCTGACAGAGAGCCAGATGTTCTCTTAACTTGCACATCCAGCAGCCTGAATGCTTACCTGGGATGTCTGTCAAATATCAAGTATTTTCAGACTGATCCATTCTTGATTCATCATTAAGCTTTATGTATGTCACATTGTATGAGAGGAAAATGGGGAAAGCCAAGCGTATCTGATGGACATTGTGTCCCAGGACCTGGGATAAAAGAGTCGAGGCACAGGACAACGCTGAGCTTCAAATAAGGATATCAACTGTGGTCAAGTACTTTTTTACCCAGACCTGTGCTAAAATGGTGCTAATCTCTTGCCCCCAAAGCTGCAAAAGGATGCACTTACTAAGCAGCCAGACCCTCCTTCAAGCAGATTCACAAAAAGCATGCCAAGTAATTTACAGGCTGCCATCAAACTGTCAGTCAAGAGGGGCATACAATGGAAACTGTTGCTCAAAATGCCATCAAAAGGGGAAACATATGTTTCAGTGAGAAAAGACAATCAAACAAAGAAGTGGGCGGTTGGGGAGTTGCAGCCACAACAGCAGCAAGGATCCAAGCCTTGCGCACAGCCCTGGGAAACAAGTTCAGGGGCCGTGCCCTCGTCTAACAGTTGGGTAACAGCTTTGTGTTTAATAAGCTGAAATAATTTTCCGATTATTGAAGCCAGCACTAAATATGCTCTGAAGTGAAGGTACAAAAGTGAAGATACCAAGCGTAAAGCCCACCTCATGCTCAGTTATTAGCAAAGGTTTGTATCGTGTTTTCCTATTGCTGTAGCTGCTGCATAATAGAACTGCCCAGAGAGACACACTAACCAGCAGCTCGGATGTGACCTCAGAGCTTAAAAGCTGCCTTTGTGTGAGTTTCGGTATCTAGGCTGTGTAGGTGGAAAGGCATTAATAACTCCTCCAGTAAGTAGTTAAAAGGAAGGGCGTAATGGACATTGGAAATACATTGGACTGAGCATAGTTGAGGCTCCGTTGTTTGCCGGGATGTCAGTCTCTACTTGAAAGGGCAAGTTATGTGCAAGGGTAAACCCAAACGCCCCATTTGTGTTAGCACCTGGGGCTGCTGCAAGCCTCCAGTTAATGCTGCAATAACAATTGCACCGTGAGTTTGTGCAGGGATTTCACACACAGGTTTCACAGCTGCAGTCGACTGCACTTGTCAGGCTCTCAGCATTTCTATTTCTCTACTTCAAGAACACCTTCCAGGTCTGTCATGGAACCTATTACAGGTCTTTTACTAGGACGAGCCACCAAGATATGCATAAAATTGGAACAGACATGGGAAGAAATACCCCATTCATTCTCCAGTGTGTGAGACTGGGGGCATTTTCACGGTGATGGTCCCAAATCACTGGTGTGTAATATCTTGGCATTAGGCAGAGTCCCACCGCAGGGTCAGCATGGATGAGGATATACAAGAGATGATGATTTTGAAAGAGCATTTGTAGGAGCTTATATAAGAGATCATGCACCCCAAAGACTCTTGCATGAGATTATTATAACAAAATTGATTTGAAGAGTAAGAAGCTGGATTTGATGACACAAGATGCCCTTTCTAATCCTTCATTCCTATGACTAGCAGTCAACAGAGCTGGGGACTGTGCTGTCTTACTCAGGGACATCAGAGAGGTGGCTTCACTTCATGTTTGTTTTTTGTAAAATGATCCTGACCTCCTTTGGAGGGTGCTTTGTGAGTTAGGAATGAAAAGCACAATGTGAAAGGCAGGCATTAGTATTATTTGGAAGTGAACTTTATTGAAAAAGTAGATAATAAATCAAACAAATGCTCCTCTTTCTGGCTCCAATACATAATTTTAAAATAGTTGTGTGCAAGGATTTTCTCCTTTCTCTATTGCACAGGCTATAATAGGAGCTGAAATGTGCTGTGTGTGGATTTAACACTGAACATTTCCTTTTGCCTGTCACTGTCAGTGTTTCCTTTTGGAACATCCTAATGAGCACCTGACTCGTTAGCAATAAGCAGCCTTACATTTTGTCTTACTAACAAAGATCAAAGATACTATTATATGTAACTATCTGTTATGTTTGATATTTCTCAGGTAACAAAGTGTTTGAAAAACATCCCATGACTTAAGAAACTCCCCAGAAAGACAGACCTCTTTCTCCAGTTCTACGTGGCCCTGGAGCTGCAGCTGAGCAATTTTATTGTGTTCTACAAATATGGGATTCTTCCATGAAAAATTTTATTGGACCTTTGGATATCATCAAGGTTGAATTTCAGCTAAGACAACTAACAGCACTGGTTCAAAATATTGCTCTGAGTAGTAACTCATATTTTTCTGAATTGTGTACTTGGGAATGAATCTTTTTAAATTGTCCCTTGGCTTAAATTGAAATAAAGTGCTAGGAAAATCAGGTAGCTATTCTGTTTAGGTACATTACAAAGTGTTTACTCCGTGTTGTGCTTTTTGATTCAGTTATTGTATGTGGGCTATTATATCATAGAAAAATTAGATCTTTTAGCAGTATGACAATTCATAAAAACCAAGGCTTTGTTACAGACTAGCCAAGATAAACTTGGAGAGCTACTCTTTTGTTGGGTAAGGTAGTAGAACAAGAAATATAGCACTTCCTAAGATCTTTCCTTTCTCTGTTCCTTTCAATGCATTGTCACGATGCTTCTAGAGCTTAAGGAGATACAAAACACTTCTGCAAATCAATGAATATGTAAATCTGCTAATGGGATAGTAATCACATTAAGGTTAAACTAACACGAATGTCCTGCTTGCAGCAACAAACATGAGTGGGAGCCGCCCGTGTGGAACGCTCCCTTGGCAAGAAATGCCGGGTTCGGAGCTCCGCACAGAAAGAAACCTGCCATGGGTTAGTTGTTGATTGCTAACGTGTAATAAAGGAAAAGAAGTCAAACAACAGATGGAAGAGAGAAGAAATGAGTCTGCAAGATATGCATGAAAAGAGCACCCATCATCTTGCTCTTGAATTGCGGGGAAGCAACAGCCGAAGGTTTCTGTGTCCCCTGAACTCAGGATGGAAAACAAAATGCACCAAGTCTTTCAATAAGAGCCATGCCGAGGGGGGCCACAGGGTGCAGAGTCTACCTGAAGGCTTGAGGAGGTCAGAGTCAGGTCCAAACCAGAGCCTGGCAGTGCTTTGCATGTCTGGTAGCACAGTGTGGCCACTGTCCAGAACAAATAAAAATGCTCCACAATAGTCTGTCCTGAAGGGTTGCAACCTGACCTGAGAAGTATGAAAATGCACAATGGATGAATTCTCATAACTTTTCCTAAGTCTCTCTCTGCTATATACTGCAGGGGAATTCAGTCCTTTGGTTTGAAGTCTTTGTGCTGGTCAAATAGAAATAGAAATACTAGAACAAAATCACTGATGTTTGATTCCAGATTTTACTGTGATCCTGTTAAAATACTGCTCCTGAAAAGCCACTTTGAGTCAAAGATTTACCATGACCCAGTGTGGCCACCAGTATCTTCCATTAGCACTTTTGAAAACTCTAGAGATTGTTACGCTATTTCTTTTTTCCATGCAGCGTAATGGAAAGTCCATTTTGATGGTGCCTGTACTTTTTAGACCCTGAACACGGGCTGAATAAACAGGAAATGAAGGTCAGGGGGCAAGAAGTGACAGCGAAGAAAAGGTGAGCAGACAGGATGGTCAAAGATGCTGGCAAATGGGCCAACACAAACAGTTGTCCTTTTGCACTTAAATATTAAAAGTAGCTGTGATTTCACATAGAAGGAAGACAATGGTTGTGCTGCCTGGGAAGCACTAAAAGGAAAACCTGAGCATCAGTTACATTTGCGAGGTATTTCCGAACCTGATGCTCAATGGCTTCCTATTAAGTATGGAATATTCTGTATTAATTCTGTAGCCTGTGATGAGCGGGCGCTGCGCCAACCATTTTGCATGGGGGCTGCCGAGCAGATGAGTGCTGAGCTGTATGGAAGATTTCATTTGTGTAAATGAGGAGGCCGTTATCACAGCACTAAAGGTCCTGTTTTTTTAAAAAAAGCCTCCTGTGACATTATGCACAAAACAACCTATTTATGCAGCATGAAAATATTTATGTGCTTCGCTCCATCTTTAAAAGGGAATTTGCAATAGATGAGGGACATGAGAAAGGATTGGAGTGAGAGATAAGGAGAGATTAGAAAAGGCAGATCATGAAGTACATGACATCCTGCAGCAGTATGTGGAGTAACCCCCCCCTGCCTTTTTTAAGACCTGAGCCTTCAGGATGGTGTCTGGATCATTCATACACTTCCTATAGACTTAATTTTTCACAGGCAGGGTGCTGCATACAGAGGTGCAGTTGCTGGAAATGTGAGGATACACTGTACTGAAGGCATTGATGGTTTTTGTCTTTTCCAGCCTCAA
This sequence comes from Strix aluco, assembly GCF_031877795.1. Classification (NCBI taxonomy): domain Eukaryota; kingdom Metazoa; phylum Chordata; class Aves; order Strigiformes; family Strigidae; genus Strix; species Strix aluco. The sequence goes on along the minus strand of NC_133941.1, from coordinate 4,274,456 downwards.
TCACCTGAGGTCATGCCCAGAGCTTGCCTTTGGGCTGCGGGATGTTGCAGAGTGCTGAGTTCCTCCACTGAAAGCAGAAAACATGGGAAAAATCATCTGTGCAGGGAATCAGATGGATGTGGTGCACGTGGAGTGGTCCCGATGGGGTGGCTTCATAACAGGACAGAGCTAACTGTGCCTGCTGTTGCGCGGCTCGGACCCTCATTCCCTGTCTTTACATGCAAGCAAGTTTCCCAGGCTTTTTTGATTACTAAAAGTTTGTTTCGCTGAAGTGAGCAGTTCCTCCAAGGGGCTGCAGCAGCTGTGTCTGTGTGCCTCTATTTTCATTAGCAAAACAGCTGTGGTTCAGCCACAGTGCTCTTCAATGGCTTTTGTAGGACCAGGCTGGGAGTAGGATGTGGCTCCACATGCACTCTTCCCCCTGCGTGCCTTGAAACAGAAACTGCAGAAGAGCTGTCTCGGGTATGGTCAGTCCCATGGGCAGGAGAATGGCCGGGTTATCGGGAGCACACATCTGATGGGGACACCACCAGCCCATGCACCCGGTCCCTGCCATGCCAGGCAGCCCAGCTGTACAGTCCCATTTGAAGGCCACCTAGCAGCCATCTGCTCACACACGTACGTTTTTCAGGGCTGGGCAAAAACCATCAGGAACGGGCTCTGAACGCTTTGGCACAGCAGCAACACGGGCCCATGTTGTGCTGTGCAAGGTCCCAGGCAGCAGGCTTCTCCACATCCCTGCTGGGTTTTCCAGTATGCTCATCTGCACTGTAATTATGATTTTTTGTTCAGAAAGGGAGCTTAGATGGTAACTGTCCTACAGTGCTTTCAATGAAGGCTGTGAGTACAGCATGAGGATATCTTTTAATTGCCTTTCCGCAATTCAGCATCATTCTTGCTCCAGATGCAGATGCACCAGCCCCTGGTCCTCCACAGGACAGCCAGTGCCACCCCAGGTAGCTCAAAGGGTCTTGTGTGTTGACAGAATCAATGGGCTGGGGACGTGCCACATCAGCTCCTTGAAGTCTTTGTGAAGTATTTCAGAAATCGGCTCCGTGCTGCTTCTAACCTCCCCCAGCACACGTGCATCCCACCTCCCAGATATCAGGCTCTCATTTGTTCCTGTGCTCAAATAACACTGTGTTTTGTTTTTAATTAATGTTGCAGAGAGGGGAAAATGACCATTTGATCTCTGTGGGAGCCTGACTTGGCTGCAGACTGAAGATGACATCTAAGACGAAGGCTCCTGGCTGCAAGGGGGGGAGTCAAGGTCAGCTCCTGGCTTGTGACAGCACCCTGAAATATGACTGGGGACTGAGCACCCCCTGACATAAAAATACCTGAATACATGTGAGATCTGGGGGGTGATCTCACACCCTAGCCGTAAAGGAATAAAAATCACAATGCCCCAGTACCCACAGAGCTAATGAAAAACTTTCAAGCCCAAATACACACAGTGACAGCCATGAAAGTATCTAAATCATTTCTATTACAGCTTTCTGTGTCCCCTTAACCACTCCCCATCTCTCGCTGTCCCTGCAGTCGACGGCTGCTGAAAAGCCTTGTCCGATTCCTGCATCTGGTTCCTAACGTACAGGCCAGCAGTGCTGTGAAGGAGAAAACACTGCTGCTCATGTAAGCTGTCCTGTGTGTTGGCAGGGCTGAGTTTCAGAACAGAGTGATGTATTTCAGCTCTTGTGAAATTTCTGAATAATCAGCTCATCAAAAAATATCATGCAGAGTTCCCTTGTAGTCCTCTCCAACTTGCCACCTCTCCTGCCAATAGCTCTGTAGGGTGACCACAGCTTGGCATAGCCCATTAGCAGAGCTCTGCACAATCACTCATGAATAGATCTGGCTGGAAAATACAATCTTCCTTCTTGGGAAAAAAAAAAAAAAAGATTTGGTGGGACAGGGGGGATGTTTGGCTTGGCATTTCAGGATGAAGATTTTCTCCACTGCTCTCTCCAGCACTGTCTTCTGCTCCTCCTTGCACCCCATCCTTTTTCCTCCCAACCCCGTTTTTTAGAAGGTGACTCCAATAAAATTAAAATTCCACTTTTCAGTGGCAAAATCATTGGATGCTGTTTGATCTGCTGATGACCTCCTCCCAGCCCCCAGGGCTCGGAGTCTCGCTGCAGGATGGGCACCCACTGGCACCTTCTCCAGCTGGGACTTCTGGGCAAGTTGTCCTTGGACCAGCACTTTTTTCTGCCACTGCCCAGTTTCTTCTTTGGAGTTTCTTCAAGATATTCCCCTCCTCGAGCAGCTCAAAACCCTGATATTTAGGCGTCTGGAAGCTGGCAACAATATCTCTGTTCATGGGGAGATGGTAGGTGCTGGAAGGGCCTCAGGGTAAACCCAGCCAGTGCTGTGGAGACAAGGGGCCAAGCAGCAGGAGTCGCTGGCCTGCCTTCAGCTGCTCCTCTTGGTCCTGGATTGCCTCCAGGCACATCTCTCTGTGCTTTCCCCTTCCTTCTGGACATGTGTTTCTCAGTCATAGGTGACCATTGCTTTGGCTGGAAAGAGCAGACTTCCTCGCTGTGTCCTCTATCAATGCTCAGAGCTGAAGCACGGGGAGGAGGCTAGGCTGGTTTCATACCTTGTCCTTAAGGCAGGTGGCAAATAACAAGTGCTGTGGAGGAAGGAGGTGCAAAAATCAATGATTAGTGCATTAGGATTAAAGCTGTGGCATGGAAGCCTTATACGGCCAGGATTATTTTTTTTTTAGGCCTGTAGTAGCTGCACTGGCCGTGGCAATGTAACGTGGGGCTTAGTACTTGTGTCACTTTGCAAACCCCTGTATGTACACGCAGGACACAATTGCTTCCATCAGTGAGAGGAGGCCCCAACACAGTTTTTGAGCACTGACTGTCCCCTCCTTGGCTTTGCCCCCAAACTGGCCACAGTTGCCGAGTATTTGCTCTGTCCCTCTTTACTTGTGTCACCCTGTCTCTTTCTGCTCAGGCTTTTGTCATTTCTTTTGTCACCATAGTGACAGGAAAAGAGTGATGATGGCTGGAGTAATTTCCCATATTAGCTTGTGCTGGCCTTTCAGCCAAAATCAGCGCTTCATTTTCCCCGGGCTCTGGCTGAGCCCCAGCGGAGCGGCGTTAAAAGGCAGTGGCGGAGGGGCTCCGGCACATCACGGTGCTGCCAGCGCTCCTCCAGGACAGCCTGGGCAGGGACAAGGCCTTCAGGTCACTGCAGGTCCCACCGCCACACACCAGAGATGCACAGAGAAAAGAGGAAGGAAGAAAAAAAAAAAAAATCCACTTTTGCAAAGGTTTCTCCCTGAGTGCATTTGCCGTGAGTCTCGTGGTCTGTAAAAACCAGGAATTTGGTCACTTCTGTCTGTTTTGGGGAATGTGCAAATCTGCAGGGTGCATAGGAGGAGCTCCCCGGAGGTAACTGCTTGCTCTGACCCATGCAGTGAGTTGGCAGAGACCCCCACACATACCCCCAGCCTGTGCCCCCCCACTCTGCACTGGCCATTCCCAGGGAGCCCAAACCAGGGCTGGGACCAAACCTGGGCTCACAGTGGGGCAAGGGGGCGGCTCAGTACAAATTACTCCTCTCTCCCAGGCTTTATTAGTCGTTTAGTGCATCTCAGAGAGACACACACAAAGACATACTTAGAAATCAAGATCATTAAGTACACAAATACATTTAAATAACAAACAAGCTACTGAAAAGAGGAGAAAGGTCGCAAAATGTGAAATGAAAGCTGCTCTTCTGTTCTCCACTCCGGCAGCGCCAGTCCCTGCCACAGAGGAGGATATATTAAGAAGAGTCAACCTTCATTTCAAGCGTGCTGCATTTTGTCCTCATATCACAACATTAACATTATCCCCACATAATTTTGTGTATTTAATTTTACAATAGACTGCGCCAGTGAGCGCTGCCTGTAAATATTTGATCACCACCATTCCTCTAGGATTATCTTATCAAGAGTAAAGATATTAAAATAGAAATCTTGTCATGTTACTGCCTTTATACTTCCAGCCTGAGAGTTGATTGACAGAAAATGAACTGCCTGAACTAGCTCTAAAGTGTCTTTTCACTGAGAGCTTTAATGCCAGAGGCTATAGAAAAAAAGGTAGCTAGTCATTGGAAACTAATGCCTTGCTGTAGTTATGGAGCTTTTGTACTGAAGATTAAAAAATATGAATCTACTAGGGGTATTTTTACAAGTGTAAAATGGTGTTGGTCTTTTTGTATCTTTTTGCCATCTCTAATGAGCCTTAAAAAGAGCCTTCCCTTTTCTGCCTGCACTTGAATATTAGATGCAGCCTCACCGCAGCTCACAGACACGGGCTGAAGTTTTGCAAGAGTAAGCTCTTGACTTATCTAACCTACAAAATTTCTTTTTGGTGATAAAACAGATTGCGAGCCAGGACTGAATGTTCCTGCCTAGCTTGGAATATCAAACCACTATAGACAAGTCAAGGTTTCTATTTATGGCCAGTTAAAGACGCACCGGTAATGCTGTTTTAATGTTACAAAATTGCCCTGAAATTGTCATGTGTCTGAGAGCACCATGCTGCAAATATATAGCCAGTCCCCAAGGGCTTACTCAGCCTGTGCTCCAGCACAAATCAATGAGAGTTTTTGCTGGAGTAAGGACCCAAGCGCCAATTCAGGGAAGTGCCTAAGCGCAAGCAAACTTTAATCACAAGCTCGTGCTCCTTCGAAATCAATAAAGACAGAAGCTGGCTGGGGCGAGGGGACGGTAAGGGGTGTGGGTCCCGCAGCGCCTGCGCCCGGGCGGGTGAAGGACCAACAGTTCCCGGCATCCAGAATAAATCTGGCTTTGTCCTGTCATGATCCTGGAGGGCAGGAGAGGCTGGTTAGTTCACAGATCTGTCCCATCGTAATGACAAACTGTAGCCACTGGCATTAAATCACCCAAGGCCTTCAAGGCGGTAACAAAAGTGTTATTGTGGGATGACTGAGGTTGGAGTGGACAGAGACAGTGCAACCTGGAGCACTCTGCTTTAGCCAGATCGTTCCTCCCACTTTTTTCCCCCCTCCAATATGAACAATAACTGTATGAAATGAAAATAATTGGGCATTAAGCAGCCTATTGTTGAGCTGACATGAAAGGGATTTACATGGATGTCTCCTATTAACAGCAATGGGTGGTCCCCTCCATGCTTTCCCTGGGCTCTGAATGTAGAAAAGCTTGTCCTAACATTTCACTTACGGGAAAGGTCAAGAGCTGTTGTTTTGTTCAGCGTGTTCAATATATTCAATTAAAATATACTTGTGTGTTCATCAGCTATTAACTGTCTTTGCAATAACTGTAATTAAACAGACACTTACCCATGAAAGAAAATCTTTCAAGACAGACTCTGACATGGTGGTGGAGGAGAGCAGGAATTTCCGAGGTCTCTGATGTGGGTTTGCTTTTTGTCTGTGCAAGAATCCCTCAACTGCTGGGAGTTTTCCTTTCCCTGCTGCTGGAGTGAGGATGGCTTCATGGTCCACTGACAGCCACTGATTTCCATGTAGGTAGGGCATGTCAGCAGAAGGCGAGGGGCTGGCCAGATCCAGCTCCTGCACATCCCTTCCCTGAGCACGCTGGGGGTAAGCTGAGCATCAGCAGTGCTGGATGCTTGACAGCCCTTGGGGAATAAAACCAGCCAGGCAATTTTCTCAACCAGGCAATTCACTTGCAGAAATATCATTTACCAAGTTCCACTTAGAGCCTCAGGGATAAGAAATGGAGAATGAGAGAGAGTCAGCTGCTCAGGACTTTTTAGCAAACTCAGAGGTTTTAGAGGGTTTAGTAGCTGATGGCCTCCAATTCAATGGGTGGTAGAGTTAAAAGCCACACACCCTGCTTTGAAAACTTCCACCAAAGAGCCTGAAATGAAGAAAAATCCCAACAAGGCAGACTAGTGCAAAGCAGAGGAAGGAACTGAAGGAAGCAGAAAGTAATTACCTGAGCCAACTGTTCTAATTATATACACACAGCAGACAAACGGTGATAGCAATTGTTGGCACTCTTAAGATGGATAGCAGGGAAATGGAGATACAGTAGAAAATAACACATATTAAGGCATTAGTATTCATTATGCTAAAGGAGGAGGCGGGTATTTACATTAGTCAGAAATCAGGCATGCAGAGAGATGGGTGACAGCAAGGAGAAGCGTAGCAAGAAAACCCAGAGCGTGGTTGTGATGGGTTTCCCTGGTAGCTGTGAACAAGGGGATGCTGAGCCAGGCGTGATGCCACCAGCACCACTTCTTTTCCCCAGAGCCCTTCCAGGGCTGAGCAGCACGTGCTTTTCCCCAGAGCGATGTCCCTATCGGCCAGTTTAGTCTCCTGTATGTACCCTCCTACATGCTACAATACAGCATTTCCTCAGGAGGCTCTGGAGCACCGGGTGCACGTGCACCATGGCGGGCTGTGTCTGCTGATGGATAGCCCCAACCCTGCCTGATCATGTCACAGCTTTATGCAGCTGATGGCATCCAAAGTGCAGCCCTGGCTGCCTCCAGGCACAGGGCTGGAGCAGGGCACTAGGGAGCCCAGCACCTCAGGGCACAGCCGCAGGATAGCACACCATGTGTGACGAGCTGAGGGTGCTCCCTCTTGCCAGGGTGGTTTTGGGGGACAAGAAGGTGCCCTCTACCATGCTGTACTAGCTGTTTTCAATCTCCTGGGTGCTCACAGTCTTCCTGGTCTTTTTTCTAAAATGCCCTGAAGGTCCTTGTGAATTTGTGCACTCCTCCTCACCAGGTACCATCAGCAAACACCCCTGTTCCTCTGCTGAGGCGCTCAGTGAAGACAGATAGTGATCAAAGTAAGCTTTAGCCCAGTCCTTGAAAAACCTCTCCCTCCACCATTACTAGGCCCTGTTAGCCAGTTCCCCACCCTTTTCTGAGGTATTTAATTAATCCCCATCTTCTCCAGCATGGCTTATACTGTTAGATATTCAGAGCATGAAGACAGGGGATTCACTGAAATCCTGGAGGAGGAGAACTGTTGGATTTCCTTTATCTGCAAGATCAGTTAGGGATTTCAGGTTAATCTTGCTTGGTAAATCATGTTGCATTTTATCCCATTTGCCTTCATGTCTGTAAATGGTCTTTCAGAAAAATGTCACCAAGCTCAGCGTATTGGACCCTGTTCACTTAGCAAGCCCTTGTTAAATAGACGCACTACATTTGCCACGCTCCACGTACACAGTCCCACCCCTGAGCTGATACACTTGTTAAGTACACACCTGTGGGTCCTCTGCAGGACAGAGACTACCCACTTTCTGCTCCTCAGGTGCATAACACAGCCAACAAAGTATGTAAATACCTAAAAAACATTCTGTTGCAAGTTCCCACTGGGCGATCAGGAGCCATAATCGGGATTTCAATTCTACACATCTTTCTTAACCTCCAGTTTTGCATTCAGTCCCTTTGCCATGCTGCCTTTAGCCCATGCTCCAAATCTTCCTCCTCATCCAAAAGCCAGGCATTTCATCCACTTTGAGGAAGAGAACACATAACATTATGCTTCCCCATATACTTCTGCCCTGTGCTACCAGCCAGCAGCCCTCCTGTCTTCTCAGTCTCTCTCTTGCCCTGTGATTGTAGAAGTTGTACATTTGAATAATCTTTCCTAGGTCTACTTAAGCAAGTCACCCTTCATCCTTTCCCTTCCTGATCTTCCTGACACACAGCTTCCTTCATGGACAGGGCTTCCTTCTTTGTGTCACTTGCATTCTACTAATTTTCAGTCTTTCTAAGAAGACATTTTTCATCCAGTTCTGTCTCCAGCTCCTTCCTAAAGTTTTTTCCCCTTAAACTGAGAAGCACTTTCCAGATCTGAAGCAGGTGGCCTGTCCTCGCCTGCTCGCTGGCCAACTCTGCAGATGGCAGAGTTGCATGGTTCTTTGGGTGATCAAGTGCTTTATAAATTTCAAGCCAGAGATGTACAAAAAAAATGGCTGGGGGAAAAAAAAAAACAAAGGCTTTCCAAGGAGCACAAAATCAACACAACTTTAGCTAACTGCATGCAGGCAGAAATGCCACATGGTCTTAAGACTGCATAGATGTTTGTGCTCCAGCTAAATCGAGTTTTCCAGGTACTGCCCACATCCTCAGTCTCCTCCAGCAGCACTCACAAGTCCCCCTGGGCCCTGTAACCAGAAGGGAAGGGAACACTGAATCCCAGACCTCTCCTGGCATAAACCAGGTTGCAGATCATAAGCAAGCCATCAGTAAGTATTTGTGCTATAAACACTAAACAGAGGGTTTCCAGTCAAATGCGGCAGTCAAGAAGAAAAGCATCCCTTTCCACCCCTTGGTCTCCTCTCCCAAGAACTTGCCATCACTGCTGGCCCTGGAGCAGGGCTGGAGGAGTGGGGAGTGGAATGGAAATCCCATCCTTTCCCTATAGAGTGGCATGAAGGGGCAGAGAAACAAATACAAACCATCAGGCAGAAGCTCAAACCAAGATTCTACGGGCACTTAGATGCAGTTTGCTGGACAGGAGGGTCATCAGGAGCAGCACAGGCGCTGCACAGCTTGTAGGGCCAAAGCCACCCAGAGCTTCAGGACAGGTGCTGTGGCCCTGGTGCCTGGCTCAGCTGAAATACATGTCTTAGCTACATATAGAAATAGATTTAGATATAGATACAAATATAGAAAGTTTTCAGGTATTTATACATAAAAGTCTTCATATATCCAAAAAATAATATTTTTTTCATGTTTAAAATGTGTGTATGTATGCATATTTATATGCATCTATATATGCTGGTTGTATATGCATAGATAAAGACCTTTTAAAACATCTTTATATACACACATATTTACACATATATGTGTGTGTATATATATATATCAAAAAGACCTTTCTATTTATATGTATACACATCTATATTATACTATATATACATTTACATATGTATTATATATCTTGTATAAATATAATTATATAAAGGTCTTTTAGAAGGACTATGTATATGGATGTGCATGTATGTATGTATATCTATATGAATTATGAAAATGTAGATGAATATGTATATATGCATATAATATATGAAATTAATATAATTAATAAATATAACTATAGATACGTATACTACAATATTAAATGATATACCTATTATCATGCATATTACAAAATATGCTAAGTATAATTATAAAAATAAACATATACTTTTATGCTACTTTTATATTGTTATAACTATATATATATTTAGAATATATGTTTTTAAAAATCTTTTAAAAGGTCTTATATGTAAGTATAATCAGCATATATATATACATTAAAATACACATATATACATAGATTTTTATGTTTATCTGTTTGTGCATATGAATGACTGAAAAAATAAATAAGTAAAAACACAGAAACAAGTTTATGGCATTTCAGTTGCAGCCCTTGGGTAGGCCTGAGGTAAGGTGAGGAGATTGCTCAAATAATTTGGCAGGCTTGTAATGAAAACTCTATTCTCCAAAAGCTTTCATTTAAACAGCCTGTTTTAATAACACTTGCTTATTGCCTGGCAGGTAGATACAAATGTGAAAAGATGCAGATAATATCCTGTAATAATCCTAGACAACACTATATATATATATATATATATACACACACACACATACAGGGGGGTGTGGGTGTATATACACACACATATAGATGTGTATGTGTACACACACACACACACACACACACACGCACACACACACACACACACACACACACACACACACCCCCCACACCCACCAGCTTCTATTTGTCTCCGGGACCACCAGAAGAAAAAGCTGCTCAGGTGGGGCTCTCTGAGGCTGGCTGGCACAAATACTTAGTGTGGAAAATCAGCAGCCCATCACTGAAGATTACCTAAATTGTAGGAGAAAAGGAATAATATTGCTGCCTGTAGCTCTGCAGGCTTTTATATATGAAAAGCGCGTGTGTATTTGTAAATGAAGTCAGGTGTAACTGGATAAAACCCCTGCAATATGCATACAGTACGCATGCCATTGACTCATGAGAAGCCCTGACAAAGCAGGAGCTGAGGAAGGAGCCAGCACTGGGGTGTGATGCAGGGTGAGAGAAGTGGCCGGGATGCGCGTGGCATCCTCCTGCTTTGTACCAGGAGAAACCACCTGAGTGCAGATACCTTGTTTGCAGATTTTACTTTTAAATCCACTGGCTGCCGCTTTGGGACCTGACAGGTTCCCTCACACCTTTCCTTTCCTTTGCTTTCCTGCCACCAGCCCTGCCAGGAGACGTGATGTTTGTCCGTCCAGTCCCCATGAGCCCAGCCGCTGCCCAAGCCCCTGCTCACCCACACAGCCCCGGCCGGGAAGGAGGAGCTGTCACACTGTGACATTTCTCTCCTTCTCTGGCAAAGGGATCCTGCTGAAAGAAGTGAGGAAATAACATCAAAACCCCAGCCGGAGGCTGACAAGCAAACTGACATTTAACAAAAAATTAGGTGAGGTGGGAAGAAAAGCCTGGGTGGGTAGTTTAGTGTTTGGCTACAGTTGCAAATCTTTAGGGTGAGCCTTTCTGTCTCCCCAACAGAAAGGCACTTCCAGACACTTTTCTAACATGCCAGAAGTATTTTCCCCCTCTTTTCTATCTCGGTTACAGGTCTCCCAGAGCTGCCCATGCCCAGAAGAGTGGCAGTGTTGAGGTGAGCATTTCACCATCTTTAACTCAGCAGCAGGGGAAGGAGGGCAGGCAAGGGTTAAGTGACAGTTTATTTACGAGTGACAAGGGCGTGCAGAAGCCTGGAAGAGTTTTTTTCTGATTTTCATCGGGTGACAGACACTTTACAGGCAGTTCTGCTGTTCCTGGGAGTTCAGTGTGAAATGGAGAACCGGTGGTATTTACAGACTGAAGTTTCTCCTTGTACTCAATGACAGAATAAAGGGGAAAAAGAAAAAAAGCCAAACCCACGAATGTTTTTAACGACCAGCACCTCCAGCCTGTTTTTATGCAAGCTCTAACTCTTGCTGGTTAGACTCACTGCACTGCTGCAGCGAGAGGAAGTTTGAGCTGTTGGTGGACAACACTGAGCTCTGCTCAAACTATTTCTCACTCGCTTAATTATACCCTGCACTTATGGTTTTACAGAGAACAGATATGAAGGCTTACCTTGGGACAGATACATTATGTATACAGCATTAACTTCACACTCATACAGTCCCCATTTTAATTACACAGCCAGTGGGGGACCCAGGATAGTTTGCTGGCAGAGCAGTTGCTTTCATTAGCAATTCCCAGGACCTCAGCTGTCTGCAAGCATCCTCACCCACGCAGGCTGAGCTGCACTCAAGATCCACCCCAAGGTAGCCAAGGGTGAGCCATGCACTGCCTGACCTCTGGGCTGCGATTGCAAGTCCCCCAAAATCCCCAAAAGACCAGCTGCTGGCGCACACCTATGAGCTTGTACAAGGTCCAGCCAGAGATTCACCTTAAACGCAAGTATTTTGGAGAAAAGCCTTAATGTGACATGAAATGTGAGGCCAAAGGATATTGAAAGACAACTTGGACGTACAGCGCTGTAGTAGTTTGTCTGATCTCCGACCCCTGTCAGGGAAACATCAGTGTGACAGGTCCCCACAGGCTGCATCTCTGCTAATAAAAGCCTTTTAGCAACACTCAAAGAAGGGGTTTGGTCAGAGCCAGATCATGCAGCTGGGTTTAATAGATGGTGAAGCACAAGCTAGCATTTGGTTTTGTCACTCCATTTGACACATCGCCTCTTTGAACTAACATAAGCAATGCCCTTATATTTTGTTGGTTTCACAGGAACTCTGAAAATTCCACCAAATTTTAACAGATCCAAAATTGGACTAAAATTTTGCTTGTACTACCACAAAGCAGGGAAAACTGCTCTAAAAGAGCCGTATTTTCTCCGTCAAGCCCACTGCATCAAAGCCGGTCAAGGAGATGGCTTCTGCATTTGTTCCTTCCCAAGGTGAACAGAAAGAAGGGCCATTTTCCTTCTTTCCCCTTTATATCTTTTCCAGGTGGTAAATGGCTCCACTGAACCCTTTCCCCACAGCCACCTTTCATTAGCCAGGCTGCCCTTCTCCCTGCCCGTGGCACAGCTGCACAGTCCTCCGGTTCCAGCCCAGGAGAGAAATCATCAATATACATATGTCAGGTGAAATTAAAATTGTCCCTGTGAGTTATTCTATGACACAAGCTAGCACCGGCTATATTAAATCCTATTAATTAATATTTAATTAATTCTTTTCCTTGCCTATAAACACAGAGTGCTACTGCAGAGCACAGAGGCAATTATTATCTGGGGTGCTTCAAGATATTATAACTTTCAGAGTTACAAAAGCCGCATATTTGTTAGAAACAGCATGAGAAATCTGTCGCTGTTAGAGCTGCTCTACCAAGACTAGAAAAATCCTGAATAAACTGCAATAGGTCAACAATTTGCCAGAAATATCAGCTGAATCAGGAGCCTGAGGTTTCATCTCACTGGAACATTACTTATTATGTGCACAAAGAGCCCTACCTCAGCAGAACACTGTGCATTACTTACCGAAGGGCCAGCAAGGCATGGCTCATGTTTCGCTAACTTCCACTCATTCAAGCTTAATTCTTTGCTTAGTTTTTTTTCTCATCTGCTTTCTGAACTGGTAAGGTAGGGCACACAGTGGGACAGGCAAACTCTGCCTCTAGTAGCACAGAAGACCTTTTCAATGGTATCTGATGAAGCACGGCAGTGGGCAAAACTCCGCTGAAGTGGCCAGCTTACAGCAAACATGGTCCTTGCTGCTCATCACTCACTTGGAAGTGATGCAGAAACTATGAGAGCACTGTTCTTTGTTTCTGCTTGTTGGGGGAATGCTCTTCCAGCCAGCAGAGCTTGGGGGGGCTGCACGGTGGTGATGTCCTTGCTGTGCGCTACCCCCATGGCTGGAATGGACAAGGGGGATACAAGGGGTTGGGTGGCCAGAGCTGGTGAGCATCCAGGGCTACTTTACTCCTGGAGGAACCAGCGCTGCTTGTTCCACGCATGATATAAATGGGTCAACCAGGCTGGTGAATAACAACTCACCAGCTACCCACCAGCTGCTCACCAGCTCACCATGTCCATGCCTCTTGAAGAGGCAGCAATGCTTTTTGTGCCTATCCCTACCAGAGGGGCTGCTGATATTTATTCAGGTGGTGACTTTCTCAATGGCCTTAGGAGACCTGGAAGACAAAGCTCCCAAAGAAAAGCCTTGGTGGCCTTATGAAAAATTCATCTTTCTGTTTCCCTGCTGAAAGCAGTAGAGGAAAAAAAAAAAATGAAATGCCCCTTTACTGAAGTTGTTATGCAATGAGTCATTTACTGCCTGACGGGAGATGGGCCAGCATCCCTCTCTGCACTGCGCTCATTTAACTGATTGTTTCTATCTGCTCCAGAAGAGCAGTCTCTTCCAGCCTTCTTGTCTGTCCTGTCTTCAGCAGCAGAGAAGTGGGTAATGATGGGAAACAATGATGTCCTTCTGGTTTGGGCAGTGGCATTTTGCCTGTTCCTTACCCTGCTGGGTGGCAGGTCCCAAAATCAAGAGCTCCTACTCAGGAAAAAGCCTAACCCTGAAAAGCCGAGGCTGGGTAGACTGGTTATTTTGGGGGCAGTATGCAGGAGTTCACATCTTCTCAGCATGTTGTGGTTGCCCCTTTTCATGAGCCCATGTCTCCACATGCCTCTTGGCTGAGTAACTGCTGGGGTGACAAGTCCTGTGGGAACAAGGAGGCTGCATGGCTCAGCCCGCTGCAGTGCTCACAGCAATTCCAGCCTCCCTGGGAATTAAGCACAGTGCAGACAGCCAGTTAGACTCAGCCATCAGGCTTCAAGGGAAACAGTATGGACTTTTAAGGTGGTATTTTCTTTCCACTCAAGGCTGATGCGTTCTTCTTGAGGATTTGGGGTCTAGACTGTCATAGATCTCACTCAAAAACGTTGCTGGGCAGGGGGCAAGGGCACATGTGGGGCTTCTTCCAGTGCTTGCAAAATGCTGCTGCCTCCTCTGAGCTGCTAAACAGGGCCTGGGACTTCCACAACTGTTAATTAGAGGCGAATGTTATTAAAGTAAATTAGAAGAAAAAGGCAGCTGCATATGCAAACTGATTATATTTTTACACTTGTTTAAAATCACAACTGTGATTTTTAATTATAGTGGATCAAAGAAAATAACCACATTAATCCAATGTAATCACGTGCAAGCTGATTTGATAACAACATTGTATTTAATTGGCAGTAAGCTCAGGCAACGTTAAATACAAATGAAAAGCACTGACGCATTCTGAAGACTAATTAATATGACAGACTGGTAGCAAATGCATTGTTTATTACTACTAATTTCCAGTAGCTGGTTCAACACCATTTCGTTACCATGATCCCCAGTGCTGTGTCCATCAATGCATGATATTTAAAAGGAAAATTAAACATGATTTATTTTAAGGAGGAACAAAGGAGTTCAAAGATAATTAAATTATGCATTTCAAATATCAAGCTGCAGATAAGGAGCTTTAAAATACAGGATTTTCCTCTTTCCAACTATAAGTCCTCTTGATATATGCACATAATTCACATTAATGTGCTACATCGGTGACTGAAGACACTTTTTTCCCTGCACATTTTAATGCGGTTAACAAGTGGTGATTTTTTCAGGGGCTGACACAATTCTCAGTGAAGTAAACAGAGCTATTACCCTCAGGACCCTGCCAAAGCCCAGCAAGTCATTGGAAGAATTTCTCTTGGCTCCAGTGGGCTCTCAATCATGTTTTAAGCTTTTCAGATCAGGGCCTGTCATCTTTTTTTTTTTTATCATTAGAAAGTACCTAGCAGAAATGAAGAACATTCATTCAGGTAAAGTCTTTTAAATACAATGTCCTGAAAGTTTGCTAAAGCTTTCCAGAGAGTTGCACACATTAAAATTCTCCTACCTGAGCGCACTACCTTCCACAGTTGGTTATGGACTGTAATGGCACATATTTGTCACACCTTGTTACAGCCTTGGTCAATAGAATAATGGAATAATCAATCATCTATATTTTAGTGTGAAACATAATAAATACAGTGCATAATAGTCAATCAGGTCTTCACCAAGGAAAAGTTGAACAATTACAGTGGTTGTCAATGGTAAACTGCCTATGATAAGTATGCAAACATTGACCCCAAGTGTTACACTGAGAACATGGAAATTAAAATCATCTATCTTACTTGATTCAAAGCCTCCAAGATAACAAGGATGGTATTTAAGGAAAACCTTGTCTGGACTTAGATTGCTTCTTTCTGTTAGATTAAAATTAAATTAAGTCAAAATTTAGAAAATAGTGGTTTAATTAAAGATACTTCACTAGTTCATAAATTATACATTCTCCGTCCTGTTGCGAAGTGCAACTTTGATATTAAGTGTCAGAGCTGCAGAGGATTCCTAAAGGTTAGTTCACATTTATGTGCCATATAAAGCAGACTTCTGGAAACGAATGACTAATTATCAAAGTTCCCAACTTGCTACCCCAGTATCCTCAGCAAGGGCAGTCTCCCTGATTTCAGCAAAAGCAGTGTTTTCTTCAGCAGATTAGTCCAAATATGCAAAATAATATGGGCAAAAGAGACCTTGGCCAAAAGTAGACATTGACATGGAATCGAGCATGAAAATATTAATAGATAATCATGCAGAAACTAATTATGAAATGTAAAATGTCCGGCTCTCTTACACAGGCCACTGCAAGGAAGAGTGTCTCAGTTTCATTAGCACAGCAGCAGAAGAAGGATCCTTGCAAAGTAGTTTTCTGAACTTCCTAATGCTCTTACCAATGTACATCTGTTAGCTAAAGGCACATTCATTTAAATTAGAGGGGCTAAAAAAACCAATTTAACAGTGAAGGTGATAATTCACTGAAACATACTGTAGATACAAATAAGAAAAAACCAAACCAAAACAAAACAAAAAAACAACCAAAACCCAGAAGGATTGAGATCGATGCCTTCCTGGAAATATGCTGGAGTCCAGTGAACATTATTGGGTCATCTCTACGAAAACAGGCCAAAATGAAATGGCTGGTGATATAAAGCAGGCCAGGCTGGAAGACTTGGTGAGTTCTTTTAAACTCAAAACTTCTTCTTAAAATGCACTTGGTTCAAACAAATTAAAATTAAATTTAGTGGGATTTATGCAGACTCAGATTTAAGCATGAGGCAAAAAGCCATCCCTGAACTCTCCATCTTTCCATTGCTGCAGCAGCAATAGAGCTGAGCACTCCTGGCAACAACTCCACAACCGTGAAGGGTTTATCCCAGCACACATGGCCATGGCAATCATTCCCCTTCCCAATTGCAAGGCTGGGTTATAAAAAGCAGCCTTACCCTAGGTGGAATTTTAGCAGGCATTTAATGTAAAGCTTGTGCTCCTATCACGCATACTTTGCCCTCCCCATATCCACAGTGGTGAGCAGAGTGGAGCAGCTGTATCCACCATCCACACTTATACTTGTGTCTGCTGAATCGACTGCCATACTGTAAAAGCAGCTATTGCAGCCCAAAAGGAGCCTGACAAATGCTCCCTTTGAGAGCAGAGCTACGCTGGGTAACACAGATGCTCATCGTCGGCTCTCTACCAGTAACAGTAGCAGTTTCAATCAAGATGCCTCCAACACAGACTTGCAAATGCTTGGGACCGAGAAAGTGAGTAACAGATGCCCATCAGTGCTGAGGAAGACTGCTAAAGATGAAGACAAGGGAGAGGTAAACTCCCTGGCTCCAGGGATTTTGAAGGAAAACTACAGACGTTACTGATCTGCAGCACTGAGGCTCCCTTGCTGCTAGGCAGCGCTGGCACTCAGTAAGATGAGATCCTCCATCCCAAGAGTGTCTGTGGTCGACTAAACCAGTGCTAAAGACACACATCAGTGCGTTCTGAAATGGTTAGAAAAGCTTCTTATATATTGACCCAGCCATTAGCAGGGTGCTGAGGAGCAGAGCGGGGAGCAAAGCCCTCTGGCATGGCTCTCAGCTGCATTGTACCACATTTGGAGAGCTTTGAAGAACCACAAAAAAAATCCCTCTGACACGGTTTAGAAACCCTGGAGCTGATTATTCACATAAGCCACGATGAGATAAACTCTGATATCATCGGATAGGGTGCAAGGCACTGTCACACGAGGGAGAGAGATGGGAAGGATGTGAACTCTATTTAAGCGGTCCCACGGTGAAACAGCTTGCAGTCAGCACACAACTTACTGTCAGCTCTCTTTGAGCGGCTCCTTTGATTGCACCGCTCTGTGAAGGAGCACTTGTCACTTTTTATCGAAGGAGAGGGGAAGAAAGCAAGGCAGCCTGTTGCCAGGAGAAAAGATGCCACTCGCTTTAAGTTAAAATATAGACAGCTGCAATGCCCTGGCTGCTGGTGATTGAGGACTAGCAGAAGTGTGAAGGAAGTATCAATGCAGGGCAAGAAAAAGAAAACAGCAAGAGACTGGAGAGAGAGCCAAGCAGGGAGGGACGGTGCCTCAGACTCCCTGCTTGTAGCTGGTAGTGCCTGAAATCCTTGAGCGTGCTGGAGGAGAAAACAGCAGCAATGTGCCCTTCAAAAACTGGCAGCTCCCCGTCAGGCTGAGTTGGGATGCTGCTTCCACGGCCCTTGTACCCAAACAGCCATGGAATGCCTGGCTTGGGATAAAAGGCAGACTCCAGGTGACCCACTGTGGAGGAGAGGTTTAAGTCCTCTTATAAAAAAAGGGCAATCGGTTGTTTGGCACTGACTTACTGCGGGGCTGGTTGCTCCTTACGGCAAGTTATCCTCAGCGCATGATGAGCTCTAATCGAAATGGAGAAAAGCCACAGCATAGCACAGCCTGTCCCACAGCCTCTGCCTTCCCACATCATCAAGCTCGGAGTTGTTCAGTGAAATCCACCTTGGGGAGCTGGAAATCCCTCGCTCCAAAGCAAGAGTATTAAAGCAGTGTGATTGTATCTTTGTAACTCAGCTAGCAGAGGAAAACAACCTGGGGAAGGTACAAAAGCTCAAGTAACACAAGCGCCCCTTCTCCCCCACTTCGTTTGTCAGGATTCTGCTTGTTCAAGATAATAATCAGCAAACAGAAAACCCTGCACAAAAAGGCTCAGGCAGAGAAAGCCCAGTTTCCCCTCAGCCTCTGGTGCTTCTGCTAAGAGTTACTTTGGCATATTAAAAGGCACCAGAGATGACAGTAGTAACTGAAAAGATGGAGGGAATGACTCTGCAGACATAGAAGAGACAAAAATGCAATGCAATATTACAGTTTCTTGATTACCACGAGGTAAAGCATTTCCCACTGGAGCTGGGAAAGCTGATATTTAACAGCTGGATGCTGCAGACTAACCAATTTGCTTCTATGGTTTTGTTGCTTATAGCAAAGCAGAAAATATTTATAGCTATTGTTTTCCTAAATTCAGCTTCATCCTTGCCCAATTTGTCTACAAAACCTGTGCGATTTCTGGCAAGACTCTTCAGCAGTACTTCCACATGCATTTCCTAGTCCTGGCTCACTGGCAGTGAGGCTCCAACACCTTGTCCTAGCTACCAGATTTTGAGAATCCTATCTGTCTGTGCAAGTAAGATGGTGAAGGGTCTAGAGCACAAGTCATGAGGAGTGGCTGAGGGAACTGCAGTTGTTAGGCCTGAAGAAAGGGAAGCTCAGGGGAGACCTTATCGCTCTCTACACTCCCTGAAAGGAGGTTGTAGCGAGGTGGGGATCAGTCTCTTTTCCCAAGCAACAAGCGATAGAACAAGAGGAAATGGCCTCAAGTTGTGCCAGGGGAAGTTTAGATTGGATATTAGGAAAAATTTCTTCACTGAAAGGATTGCCAAGCATTGGAACAGGCTGCCCAGGAAAGTGGTTGAGTCACCATCCCTGGAGGTATTCAAAGATGCGTAGACATGGTGCTTAGGGTCATGGTTTGGTGGTGGACTTGGCAGTGCTAGGTTAGAGGTTGGACTCGATCTTAAAGGTCTTTTCCAACCTATACGATCCTAAGTGTGAGGATCACAAATGGTGTATCTGTCCTGAACTGATGATGGATAAAGTCACCAAAATCACCTACCCACTTGCTTTAGTGGCATTAGAGCACGATTAATTTTGTGTGCTGCAGAGGATGGATGAGTGAAGGTCTGATTTTTCATTTGGTTCTAGTTGTCATCCGTCTGCTAGATTTCCTAATGTATGTTGCATATGCTCATGATGTAATTTTCCTTTAATATGAGCACAAGGGCTCACTCACAGATTCCACAATTCTGCTGTTAATATCAGTCTGTGTTTCATGGCAGCACATAGCCATCCATCCCGGCAGTGGAGAGCGATCGCTAAGAAATTACACATACATTTGGCAACAGGCAATACCAATGTCACCTTCTAAACATGCAACCAAGGGATGCAGGAGTAAACAGAGGAACAGCCTTTCCCCTGGAAGCAGAGGAAGGCAGTGACTCCAAGTCCTGCAATATTGAGTTATCATCTGGACCTGGCTACATTTCCCTGAGACTTGTTTCTCTTCATCTCAGTCTCTAGCAGATAGGGGACATATGGATGTCCTCATGCTCCTGGCCATCTTGCCAGAGGTCACAGTCCTTTTCTTTTCCTCTGATAAGTTGGGGGTGGTTCCTGGAGTTATTGTGGACTCTTCCCATCCTATCTGCCTTTTGAGCTCATTAGCTCACCGCTGTGCACCGACTTTGTGTGGAAGGACTTCTGGTACAACACTGCCAGCTTCAAAACTGTAGGATATTTTCCTACAATGAAAACTCCATTGCTGTACAGGGCTACACTGTGCCACGGGCACTAATACCCTGCCAGCACAGGGCTGTCTGGATGTGGCTCAGCACTGAGTGCTGAGGAGCACAGGGGACCCTCCCACAACCCGGGGGTGAATGGGCCAAGGTGACCGAAGAAGGGGCAAACACAGCACAGGGACTGGTGCCACGGTCTGCGGGGACCAGCCAGCACCCATCCCTGGGGACATGCCAGAGCCCCTGAGGACAAACAGCCACAGCCATTGCCCCTGGGGACACACTGCCACAGCCATCGCTGTCCCATGGCCCAGCGCCTGGGGACATGGAGTGTGCATCACCCCTGGGACAGGCCTGAGCTGAGACAGCATCTCTGCTGTGTAAAGAAATGAAAATGTTTTTTTGTTGTCTTTTGAGTTTTTTCTTTTTTTCTTTTGTTTTTAAGAGAGAAGACTGCAGATCTTCTCTGTCCCAGGAAATATGTTATAAAACTGCAATTTGCCTGTCTTGGCTCTCTCACCCTAGCATTGACCCTAAAGATGAACTCCCATGAATAAGTCTAATCCTGTTTTTCATGTTTCCACAGGCTAATGAATATTTATGAATCGTTTCTCCAGAGCCAAAGCATGGCCCTTACAACCGGCCATGATAGTTCAATTTGTTTTCTTGCCAATTCTTCAAATTGTTTTTCTGTTGTTCTTTTTGAAACTTAGAGGAAAAAAAAAATCTCATTCCCAGTTGGTTCTTATCAAAGTGTGTGGGGTTTTTGTTTTTGTTTTTGTTTTTTTTTTTAAACTCAGCTGGTGCTTGGAGACTTTCCAATCGGCTTGAATGATTAATGTGGTGCCATTGACTTGTTTTGTGTTTGTATTAAAAAAACAAAACAAAACAAAAAAAAGCACAATTCATGTTTTCCAAAGAGCCAGTTAGGTATCTCTGATTGACCGTGCCATGTAAGTTTTAAATTGTTCTTTGTGTGCACAAAATGTATAGCAAAAAGAATCATTTCCACAGAGATGAATGGAATATTTGAGGTTAGAGACACAGACAAAAAAGAAAAAATACTGCCTCTCAGCAAACTCTGTATTAGGCTATAATCATTACAAAGCCAGGTCTTAATATCTTACATTTATTTAAGGGAGAAGATGTGTTCTTTTGCCTACTATTTATTTAGCTAGTCTAAATTCAGTTTGAATAGCAAAACAGCTTTCCCAGTTTAGCTGCATTACCAAGTCAAGGTCATTCCCTCAGAGAAAGATCGGGATCCTCTATAAGGGAAACAAAAAAAAAAAAAAAAAAAAAGAAATTACTCTCTCACCCTGATTGATTTACTAAACATCATTAGTGAAGGGTAAGAGATATCTAAACATGCTCTGTGGTCCATTGACTTGCACGGGTGGTTTTTGAGTGTGAAATGAGGAAGTTATGCAATTAATTTGAGGAATAAAAAGTGTTCCTTTAGTGGTATTTGGAAATTAAACAGAGTTGTGAAGGAGGAGGATCCTGAAGGACTATTACAAGCTGTGTGTTTGTGAGTCAATAAAGTGGTAAAGAAATGCAGCTCTATTGATTTGCATTATGTGCCAGTTCCCAGGTGAGAGTTCAGCCTTTTATAATATTTTTCAGCCAAGGTTTTAATAATTTCTGCATAAGTTTGATAGCACTTAATAGCATATTTTCATTTAGAAATAATAACTGTTTGTGCTTAAACTTGTTAGTCTAAGACATGCCATTCTAATCCTATCACTCAGAGACTGCTTGGCAAAGCGTGCGGGAGCTACATCCAGCAAGGGTAACTTTCACACCAGACAAAATCTATTGTATTATAAAACCTCAAACAACAAAAACCATCACATTCATTTTTGTGATTTTATCCTTATGTCAGAGGGAAAGAAAAGGTCACTTTAGACTCTGAGAGGGAAGAGTAGCCTTTCCCAGACTGCTTTGCTGCAAGAAGAAAGACCAGGGACCCAGAAATTGTATCAAGGGTTAAAATTACTCACAACATATTAAGGGGAGCTCCTCCACATGCTCAGCACTGTGATGGTGCTCTCCATCTGCTGGCGCTGCAGGCTCTCCAGTGCAGGAGCCGCTTCCTCCGATTCATCTGAGCAAGACAGAATGCAGCCGAACCCTGCGGAGGTCAGCGACCATGAACTTCAGTTAGGGTAGCACTGCAAACAAGCCCTGGGCAAGAGAGCCTGTGCCTGCGGAGGGTCTAGCCAGAATGCTCCAAGGAAGTGGCACCGCTGGGGTGATTTACCCACTTGGTCCCCCAGCCTGGCCCGTGCACGAGCCCCATGCTGCCTGCCCCGACAAGCCTGACTGAGGGTGCAGAAAGAGCTCAGAGCCTCCATGGCGTCCCTCTTGCCCATGCGTGCACAAACATGTGGGTATAGATATAAAATATACATACC
Organism: Strix aluco; assembly: GCF_031877795.1. NCBI lineage: Eukaryota > Metazoa > Chordata > Aves > Strigiformes > Strigidae > Strix > Strix aluco. The sequence goes on along the minus strand of NC_133941.1, from coordinate 4,252,303 downwards.
CACATATATCATAGAATCACAGAATCACAGAATCATCTAAGTTGGAAAAAACCTTGTAGATCACCTAGTTCAACCATGAACCTCACACTGACCGTTCTCAACTCCACCAGATCCCTCAGCGCTGGCTCAACCCGACTCTTCAACCCCTCCAGGGATGGGGACTCCCCCCCTGCCCTGGGCAGCCCATTCCAACGCCCAACAACCCCTTCTGCAAAGAAATCCTTCCTAAGAGCCAGTCTGACCCTGCCCTGGCGCAGCTTGAGGCCATTCCCTCTTGTCCTGGCGCTGATTCCTTGGCTCAAGAGACTCATCCCCCCTCTCTGCACCCTCCTTTCAGGGAGTTGTAGAGGGCCATGAGGTCTCCCCTCAGCCTCCTCTTCTCCAGACTAAACCCCCCCAGTTCCCTCAGCCGCTCCCCATCAGACCTGTGCTCCAGACCCTGCACGAGCTCCGTTGCCCTTCTCTGGACACGCTCGAGTCATTCAATGGCCTTTTTGGAGTGAGGGGCCCAAAACTGAACCCAGTCATCGAGGTGCGGCCTCACCAGTGCTGAGTACAGGGGTAAGATCCCTTCCCTGTCCCTGCTGGCCACGCTATTGCTGATACAAATATACTGTGTGTAGACATACACACATCCCTCAGTCCCTGCCAGCTAAACAGCAAGACCCCAAAACTTTCCCTTGCAAGGATACCTGGAAATGGTCAGGGAGGGCTCAGTTATTTTTAAATTCTAGCTCCTTTTTTATCCACTGAAAGTTTAACCAGCAATCTCTGTGCAAATTTCCTTTTTATCCACCGTAAGCTTAAAAATCCCAGTGGCTCAGCACCTTTGGAGGACTGAAGGTGCTCTTGCTGTCTCCACCATGCTCACAGCTAAACAGCGCTGGCTCCAGCAGGTGTTGATGGGGCAGGGGGTCACTCTCGGAGCTGCACAAGGGTTTGAGGAAGGGCCAGCATGGCTCAAACTTGCACATTTGAGAGACTGAAGTATCTGCTGCCAGTGACCTGAAGAGACGACACCGCAGAGGCAAAACAGGGCTAAAACAGTCTCCTCTGTCTCCCTGCCTGACTGCTGCCCAGGTCAAAGAGAGAGCAGCCCTATCACAGTCTACAATTAAAGAAAAAAATAATGATAATAAAAAAAAAAAAACAACCTTTTTTTTCCTGTCTCCTTTGCCAACTCCCCCAGATCACTGATACCCGATTGCATAGGGTGCAGCCCCCCATATCCACATTATCCCCCGCTAGTAAAGACAAGTCAGTGGGCTCACATGGCCCTTACCCACGGCTGGAGGAGATGCCCAAAGGGGAGTGATGCTAACCAGAACCCAAACCTTAATGAACCATTAAAGAAAAACATTGCAGAAAGCCCCATGAGATCCCTGCCTGCTCCTCCGGCAGACGCATCAGGCAGCTCTGGCAGTGCATTTGCTGGTTATCATTGCTGTGAATCAAAGCCGAATTAGCATAATTGTTCAGGTCTGAGGTTTGTTTTTACTGAGGTCATAAACAAGCTGATGACACTGGGGGTTTTTTACACCACGTTGTAATTGTGCTGGCGGCCTAATTTGCAACACCCTGCTCACCTATGCTCAGTCACAACAATGTTAACAGCAACTTTCTTCGAAAGAAAACCAATTGTTCCAGGAACGCATCTGAATTCAGTGATATTTCTGTCAATCCAGTGGGCTGCCTTTACTTCTGCCTTCCTTAGGAGACAATCATTGCCTGCTGGGACTTTATGCATAGATTGCTAACTTGCTGTGCATATACTGATGCAAAGAATGAGCTTTGTAATTTAAATAACAGACTGTGGAATTGATGACAGACACCAACACGGTCATTCACCCAGCTGCAGAAAACCGAAGCTAAGGCTCCAGCCGGAGGAAACACACTGCTTTTTCAAGGACCAGAAACACAGCCTGCAGCCATGGCCAGACACCATATTTATACATGCAAAATAAAGCAGAACATAGTGAACACCCCAAACCAGAAGGGTTTACATGATATCCTGCTCTGAGCAGAGAGGCCTTCTTCCTTTTACTCACCTTACTGGATCTTCAGTCCTACTCTGTTGCAAGTGGAGATGTTCTTTCTTGTAATGAGATTGGGGAAATAAAGTGGCATTTGGTAAAATCCTGGTGGAGGCTCCATGGTCCCTGGGAAGGACAGTTGGGGAAGACCCATCCACTCAGGACAGCAGCCCCTCTCTGCCAGGCAGGGTCAAACCCACCAACACTTCCCGCATCAGCAAAGCAGAGGCAAGGAGCTCCCTCAGCCTCCAAACTGGGCTTTTCATCCCTGGGTACACTGTGATTTACCCCCAGGCATGGGCTCACCAGCTGGTGGTGGGTCCCACAGCCGCTCCAGTGCCTGCACTGGTCATCCTGGGGACACGCAGTTGGACTGCAGGATAGGGAGCATCTCTGAGAAACCTGTGCAAGAGGATCATGCTGCAAAAGGTCTGCGAGACCCCCCATGAGCAGGCACAGAGGCAAGGAGGGCCCTTTTGGGGATGGACAGGGCTCACAGGTAAAGGAGAGGGTGTGGGTGGACATGAACATGGGCCAAGGCTGGGCAGAGCCGCAGTGCTGCGTGACAGAGCTGGTCCCGGTGAGGAGGTATCTTGCAGAGCAGGACAAGGGCACTGCAGGCAATAAAAATGACAGCAAGAGTACAGAAAATTATTGTAAATACCTGTTCAGGTAAAATAAACTTCCTTAATCTGGTGTGTGTCATTTGCATAAAAACAAAGCCATTTCTTTTTTTAAGGGTGATAAATACGTTTTCTTTTTGAAAAGAAACAAAGACTCTGACAAGGCCTTTAATCATCAAATCAGTATAAACAACATTATAATACATTAGACTTGGAAATGATAAACTGTGATTATGCACCAACTAATTAAATTAGTACCGACATCTTTCAAAGAGTAGGAGAAAAAGGCAAAATATATTCCTTGTTTTCAGAGATGATTTTTCCTAGGAGAAGTGAAGACAGATGAGCTGTAAGTGCTTTCCATCTGGGAATGAGGATCCATGCAGGAAACACCCACACCTGAAACACAACCTCTCCTAACAATTACCAGGAAACTCATGTCACAAGTGGGAGCTGAGCCTGGTCAGCTGTGAGTAATAAGCAACAAGTTAAAGTCAAGTCCTCCTTAAAATGAAATCCAAGATGTATGCACTGGAAAAGACTAATTACAGCCGCTATGCCACTGAGCAAGAGCTACCAGTCTTCTGGCAGTAACTTGAATTTCATTGTTTGGGAGGATGAAAGCCTTCACTCGGCTGGGGAACGGCATAAAAACAATTCATAAACAGGAGTGAGACAAACTGTATTTATTCATGAGTAGCCTTCTGAGGGTTCTTATAATAATTTAGGGTTGCTATGCAACACACAGGTCCAAACCTGATTCCAGTAGCAGCAACAAAGAAGATCATCTGCTGGCTTTGGTAGGACTTGGAGAGCCTTGCACAGATGCTGATGGCTGCATCCAGCACAGTATCCCAGCTCTATATTTCAAAGTGAACTGGGGCTAAATGCAGCATAAGCACCGCTGCGCACGGCTACGTTCCCATCCCAGGGAACAATGGCAATTGTAGAAGAAGAAATGCCTCCCAACCCCAACTCTTGTCATATACAACACTTGTCAACTTGTCGAGATGTTACTTTCTACAAATGAGCTTAATTTACGTGTTAATAACACTAAAACCATGGTGTGAGAGGGAGAGAGAAGACTGAGGAGAAAGTGAACTGAGGAGGAGACATCTGAAACTTCCATTTGAAACCTTGTCAGAATTGGAAATTCTGAAATGTTTCAATAAGCTCAAAATAAAATCCATCCATTAATTTTACTTGCATTTCATGGCAGGACCCTCTAGTCATCCACGGGCTTTTCATCTTCTGGAGACTCTTGCAGGTGGCTGCTTTGTGCTCATGACAAACCCTGACTGTTGTGGTTTTGTTTTTTCATCACCAAAGTCCCACCTGTGCCTGCAAGAGCCAAACACACTGTAGAGTCAGTGCTTCACCCTGCCAAAAACCCACAGCATGATGCACAGCGAGCCAGCCCACAGCCTTGCCAGGATTTGCGGGGGACGTGCTCACTTCCCAGCGTGGAGGAGGTGGCTGGTTGCACTTAGAAAGACGGGGAGAAAAGAAGGAAAAGCAGAAATGCTGCTCTCTTAGCTGTGGGAGCCGGGGGCCAAGAAAGTATCACTGCCATCCCACTTGGGTCAGTTGGGCTGCGGAGGAGCGTGTTGTGGAGGACCAGGCACCACAAACTGAAAAGAAACTCTGGGTTGAACATCCCCAGCCCCACTAAGGGGTTTCCAGCCCCCATGGATGGAGCTGGGTTGCCCTTAAGCCAGTGAGGTCCTGTCAATCCTCTGGTGACAGACCGCTCCTGCAGTGCAGGAACCACACTGACAGCTCCCCATCTGAGTATTCCCATCCCCTCCACAACCACTGCTTTCCTCCTCCTCACCTGCACTTACACCTCCATGAGTGAATAGTGACAGGCTCTCGGCTGACCCAACCACCCTTCCCCTTTCCCAGCACAGATCTGGGATTTTCAGTGCATTCTTGTTTCTCACCTTTTGCTTTCAGATGCTGAACTCTCCCTTCTTTGAAAACTTCGATTCAATGGCTGCGTGCAGGCACGTTCCCATGATAACTGGGCTTGGGGTGAATATGTGAAGAGAACCGGGTGGAACAAAGCCAGCTAGCTACATGTGTTTATCCGTGAGGAAAGCTGAGGAAGGAGGGGAATCTCACTGCTAATATCGATACAGCACCAAAAACTAAAAAATTAAAAATCAGTTTGCTCTGCAAATGACAGCAGCCAACAAGCTCAGCCATCCCACATTGTCACAGGTCCTTTTGCTTTAGCTGCCCATCCATAGCACAGCAAATTCAGTACAGCTTGCAGGATCAGTCCAGCAATTCAGCTTAGGAGACAGCATAAAACAATATTTTCTGTATTTAATTACTTTTTAATAATGGCCTGTACCAAAAGTTCAGCATTTGTGTTTGCCACAATGTTCCACTGTTAGGGCTGAAGTAAAAGTAAAATCAAATCTTTCTTCTGCCTGTTTGTACTTGGCCACATCACATCCTTGAAAGATGCTTAATCAATTCATTTGTGCATGAAAGGACAGATAGAGCGTCCTTCCCGAAGGGCCCCTCCTAGCACAGTCAGTGTGGGAGCAGAGGTGACTTGGAAAGTGATAATTAAAAGAAATCTTACCCAGGACTCGTGGGCCCTCTACAGTTGCATACATTTAGAGAAGTGTGGGCAGAGGTCCCTCTTCTCTGCTCTCCCCCTTGCCAGGGCCCATGCTTGGACATTTTCAGAAGCTATGCAGCCCCAGGATGGGAGCTCCAGAGATGCCACTGAGCACAGGCAGGGATGTGGTCTGGAGAGCCCTTTCCTCTCTGCAGCGCTCTTGCCCAGGCCATGAGGGGACATGGACCCATCAGGTTTACTAGGTGCAAAACACTCAACTTTAAGAGCCACTGAAGTCAACTTTCTGTCCTTCTAATATACATCAGATAAACAAACCGATCAAATAACAATAATAGAATAACAAAGAGGCATAACCAGTGCCAGAAAAAGTCCTGCAGCCAGCAAGTCTCTCCTGCATATTTTATCTTATAATCCACTGCACTAATACTTAACCACCACACCAAGCAGGTGGAAGTTTGAGGGCCATTGAGCACTGTGAATTTTCCCAATGTATCACAATTACCAAAACACCTGTGCTAAATAACTTTGCGCTGAGCCACTGTGAAAATTCACAGAGTGCTCAATAGCCCTTGAAATTTCTCATTTCTAACTGGCGGTGGAGTGGCTGAGTTCTCACACATCACAACGCAGCACAACGCACGTAAGGACACTGGTTCAAGACCTCGTAAAGGCCTTTTTCTCCTCGGCTGGAAGTTATGCCATCCCTGTGATTTTCAGGCTGCTCCTACTTTGTCTCTGTAATCACACTCACTTGGAGCTGGTGAACTTTTGTGTGAGCAGACTTCAGACACAAGCTCCCCAGCTCTCCTGTCCCTCCTTCTCAGCACAGCTGCTTGTCTCAGGACCTTCCTTTTCCTCTTGCATAGCCAGGACAGATGTCAAATCAGAGGCACAAAAACCCCTTGGGCCACGACAGACTGATCCTGCGCTCGGCACTGGAGTCTCTGCACTCCCCATCCCATTCTCATGGGGACACCGGAGAAGGGCTAAAGGCTCAGCCTGACCCTGGACACAGCAGCAGCAGCAGCTGAGGACAAATTTAGCCCTGGTATGTACAGAGCAGGACAGGGCTCAGCGGATGGCCAGAAGCTCTTTAGCTGTGGTAGAAGACATGAAAGACTGCACAAGCCCCTGCTGCATCCAGCTGGAAAAGAGGACAAGAACAAATTGGAGGGGTTTTAGCAGGCAGAAGCAAGAAGAATGGGAGGTTGATAAACCTCCCTTACAGCAGGGAACTAGAGACATTCAATCCATTTAGTCTGTCCCTGGAAAGGTTAAGAGGTGACTTGAGAGTGGTCAGCAAGTTCCTACACAGAGAGGGGAGTAATAAAATGAGGCTCTTTAATCTGACAGATGAAGACATCTTGAGATCCAGTGGCTGGAAACCAAAGGCATTTCTACAGAGAAATAAAATTGTTCTTGGTGCAGAACAGTTAAGGTAATTAATTAACCACTGGAACAATTTAGCTGAGGATGCGACAGATTCTCTGTCACTTCAGCTCTTTAGATTGATCCTCTGTGGGACATCTGAACACCACCAGAGCATCTGGGTTTTGAAGACTGGGTGGGGAAAGGGAAGTCACAGAGGAAAAATGGCTGGTGTGGGCTACTGGGGGCTCCTTCTACATAGCTAGTCCAGAACTGATCTTTGGAAGTCAGACAGTGATAGCAGCCAGCTGCTGCTGTATTAGATACAAATACAGAGGTAAGTAAAAGCACAGAGAAGTGAGAACAATTTGGAAAATATGATGCATCTCATCAGATGTCCCCCAAGCCTTACAGGGCAGCCCAGCACTGTGCCCAGCCCCTTCTCTATGCCATTTTGTTGCTCAGAAAAGAGCAGAGCAGAAGAAAACCATCTGCTCATGGGTGAATGGAGGCTGAGCAGGGCCTCTCTGTGTCCCAGTCCTGCCATTCCCAACAAGGGCTATGAACCACCCACAGTGCAGCCTGTCATGCTGGGTTGTGGTTTCCACACGCCGGGTGCTCACCAGCCACCTCCAGCTCGCCCGTGGGACTGCAGAGCATCTCTTTGGTCTTGTCTCTGAGGCCAAGTGCTTTCCTGAGGAACCGTTCGATTTGGCAGCAATGCAACATACAACAGCATGTAATTGCTCTCAGCAAAGGCCCTTTATTCTCAAAGACAGACTGAAAGCAAGAGTTCAGGTTAGAAAGGCATATTAATAAATTGCCGTGGTTTTCCACAACCAAATGCAATTCATTGCAGATTATATGCACCCACATTCTCACTGTCTATAGCTTCTCAAGGCAGCCCATAGCACAACCTCAGCTTCTCAACTGCCCCACCACTTACCTGTACAAGTTATCATGATAATGAAGTTGAACTTCTACATCTGATCTGTTGATACAAGTACTAGAAACCTGATTTTCAGGGTTGCTTAGCTCAGTCACTAAAAGTTTTGCTGCATCTCTACCAACCTCCAGCTGAAATCCAGATTATTTTTTAAGAGATGACATTTTAGAAGCCTTAGGCTTTTATGTTACTTTTTGTATTTTAGAAAAAAACATGTTTTGGAGCCCTTGACACAAATAAGAGGTGAATTTCAATGGTCCTGATTTAAATGTATTTTAGAGTTAGCGATGTTTAAATATGATTATTTTTGGTATATTAGCATAGGAATGTTGGCACAAAAGTCCAATTTTCTCGTGTGGTTTTCTACTAATTAATACTCTAGACACTTCTGATTATAAAATGATATAAATACATCAATGCAGCAATACAAAGTAAAATAATTAAAAAAAAAATCAGAAACAATCATATCACATACATGCAAAACAGACAGGAAGGATCAAAACCTGGCACAGGCATACCATCCCCATGCCTGTCCCTAAGTGATCTATCACACACAGACTCATCAAACCAGGGGGTAAAAGAATCAAGAAAACCAAGCTCTGGGAAAGTAACTTTTCACTTAAACCACAATTAATGAGGCTGCCTGAAGGACTTCCAGCTCCACAAAAGCAAGTGGAAAACCCAAAGTCACCCAGGAAGAACATTCACATCCCACGCTGAGGGCCACTGAGCCCTACCTGACCCCCATCTCCCACTGCTGAGATCCCCCTCGCCGTGCTGGGATGCTGCATGGCAGTGCAGGCTCCTCTCAGGGCTCACACAGCCTCCGTGGGCTCCAGCAGCATCGCCACAAGCTGGGCTTTTCCCAGTCTTGCTCTCCTGTGGCCACGGGCACCTGTCGAATCTGCTCTTGCTCCCTGCTGCTGCTCATCCTCAGACAACGGGACTATGTGACCTCAGTGCTGCTTCACAAGTTGCCAAACAACTGCCCAAGCAGTAAAACAATTTAAGCTTTCCACATATTTTTTGTGTATTTGTTGTTAGTAAATAGCAGAAAAGTATTACCTTACTCTGACTATGTAAAAGACTTATTTCACTGATTGCCCAGGCTTCTATTTTTCTTTAAGCAACTCTAAATGGGTGGTGTTGCTATTAACCATCAAATAACCACAGTATTGCAGCCAAAGACCATTGTAGACTGTCCAGAAGTCTCATGACTTCACTATGATGCACTGAAAAGGAGCAAATAAAGTCCTATTATAATTATAACAAATCCAAATTACTTGAGCCATTAGGTCAATGTCAATAAAAGTGACTCTCAAATATCTGAACTGGAAGGCTTCCACAGATCCTGTTCCCTCTCCAGGAGCAAGAGACCACTCCAAATATCAGTGGAAGGTTGTTTTGTTTTTAATTGGCACCTGAGTTTTATTTGGCTGGCTTCTAAATTATTCTGCCCTCCTTTCTGATTAGGAGAGCTTTCAGATCTTGTGCAGAGGGCTCTCAGGCTCTTTGTTCTTCAAGACTTTTTTTAATTAAAAGAAAACCAAAAAACCACAAAAAAACCTCACATCTGCAAACAGAAATGCAGGAAGACAGCCAAAAATCAGACCATGAGCATTAACATTTAACTATCGCTGTATTTCACTGTGTGCCTGTACACATCTTGTATAAAGGCAGACACCCTTATGCTCCATGTCCCCTGGAAGTAGGCAAGTACTCATGCTTCATTCATAATTAATGGCCCAGCTTTTCCAAAAGCACTAACAACTGCATCTGCTTCTGTCTGTGGAGGATTTGACCCTCAAGGTTTGGCTTCACCAGACTAATGCTTTGCCTGCAAAATAGCCACCTAGGACACACCGGAGCCAGGCTTTATCATCTGGATCCCAGATGTATCCAAGCCAGACTTGTCCTCTGAAATTGATGCTGGCTTTGCCACCCATTTCAAGGGCGGTGGGCTTGGCCTCCAAACACTCAGGTTTCCAAAGTGCTCAGTACTTAGGATTGGGACTAAGACTTCCTGAAGTCTCAAACAAGCTGAGAGCCCTCTGCACCCCTGCTGAACTGAATTACTACATTATTTCAAGCTGTTGGACCACCCGGAGAACAGGTAAACACACACCACCACAAGTGCAGAGCTGCGCCCACACCAGTCAATCAGGAGGGCAGCAGCAATGCTCCTGGCAGGTAAGTTGCTACTAAAAGGCATCAAAAGCCACCTGGAGATGGGCTGATTGGTTTTATTTGCTTGTTACCTGGCCCATGGAGTGAGATATGCCCTGAGTATATTTGTTTTGCTGAGGCAACCAGAAAGAAAGCCTCCCCAAAGCAGGCTCTCTGCTGCCGGAGGACTAACTCCAGTGAGTTTTTGCTTTTTAAGAGGACACAAAACTGTTGGCTAGTGCAGGTTCAACCTGAAAATAACTCTCCATTCCTTTTTCTGATGGATTTTATTTGTGCTTCTCTCCACACAGTAAGACAGACCCCTCTCATACTCCCTTGGGAGGCTTCTCACCAATGAAGTAAAAGCTTGGATGCACCAGAAGGCACTGGGGGCTCTGGATGTGCCCTGGGAGAGCCCTCTGTGCCAGGGACTTCTACAGCTGGTGGCCCAAAAGTTGCTGCAGACAGATGCTGGCAGCTGCCCTCAAAAGCAGTGACAGCCTTCGGCTCAGCCAGGGACATTGCTCACCACTGTCCATCATGCCCCTTCTTCACCATTCATCCTCCAATACACAAACCATTATAATTCTTTAATGAGATGGTAGGAAAAAAAATATCAAAAAGAAGGTATGCCTTAAAACCTCTTTAGACCACCTCCCTGCTCTCACAGCTACCATCCCCTGGTGCCCATGGAAGTCCACCAACAATGTAATCTAAAAGTCAGGCTCTGTAGATCACAAACTGCCTCTAAGGTGATTCCTTCTGAGAATAGCTCTGCATTGCCAGAGGCACTGAAGGCCTAGGACACATACTAACAAAAAGGTTCCCTCTGCTAAAGCAACAAGTAGAAATGTGCCCTGAGACTGGGCTATAATCTGTATTTTTTTTTCCATAGTTATTGTGCAAGTTTTACTTTTCCACCCATCAGATGAAGTTACCCTCAGCAGCAATGACTGTCCATAAGCATGCCAATCTTTAATTCTTCAGTTACAGCAAAGCATTTTGGAGAGGGGAGTCCCTTGAAAACTTCTAGTCCCTTAAAACTAACATTCACAACTGTAGAAATGAAGCTTCTTTGTGAGGAAGACTCCAAATGAGTCCAAAACACCTTGGACAAAAGAATATACCCTGATATGCTTGTTCTGATTTTACCTCTGTGTTGTCTGTTTCTCTCTCATTTCGCATGGTTCTTCCTTACTTTGGAGTAATCTGTAAAAACCTCTAAATGCATTGACATGGAAGGAACAAAGCTGGATAAAAACCTAGAGTATTTGTCAAACTGACAAAAAAAACCCCAAAACACCAGAAGAGAAAACAAGCCAAGCCAAGTCAAATATCAATCTACATTTGTGTGCTTTGTTTCATTAACTTTACTTTATGATTCATTTGTAACAAACTGGGGTAGATAATGAGTACTTGCATCACAAACTTCTGTGTGCTTAAGAAATCACTCACGCTCCACAAGGAGGGATTGTATAACAAAAACAGAGCATTTGCAAAAGTGTTTGGTGGTCTAAGGATGAGTGGAGATCTGTCAAGCAGCACTGAACTGATGGCTCTAGCAATGAAGCAGTTGTGTCACCTCCAAAGCATTTGAGTCCTGCGGAGACAGCCCAGCCCATTGCATTCAAGGCTGCCAAGATGTCCTGAAACACATCTCTGTGGTCTGGGGGCACCTGCCTCCCAGGCAGATGGCCCAGGAGACACCCATGTGTGGGTGGGCCAACAGGTCTCCCAGAGGATGCTGCCAACCCTGTCTTAAAAGTCACAGGATGGCAAATGGCTGCAGAAGTCTCATCATCTAACTCACTGATCTTGGTGATGGCCCTTCAGTTCAGGAGCAGGTCAAGCTTCACCAGAGTTTACCCAGGCCCCTTTTGCCATCACAGCTCGAGATCTCCAGGCTTTACAAACACAAAGAAAACATCCCCTATCGCAAGCTGCTCACATTTCAGACTGAATGTGTCAGGTGGACGAACACAAAGGAGAAGGAAACAGAGGGTGATATCACACTAAAACAAAACAGGCTTTGCAAATGAGTCCGTTTCCCATGCAACACTAGTCCCTTATGCTGAGAGATTCCAGCATCTTTCTGGTTTACTTAACTTTCTTAATATTTCACTCATAAGTGGTTCTACAAGGAGTCAGATCACTATGAAGACATGAGAATTCCTAAAATTCAAGACTTCTACATACTAATGCCTGGCTGTGCCTGTCAGCTGTCTCCTTCAGCCAGGATCATGAAACGCCCGAGGGAGGCACAGAGCAATCACACCTCCCCTCCTGCAGACCGCCCTGCTCACAGGAGTTGCTTCAGTAACGATAACCGCTGTGCTGGAGAGGGCATCTTCCATATGACAGGCAGCTAGAAATGAGCTGATCAAGCAGGAAAAAAGCACCCAGGATTGAATTGCAGGCAAGCTGCAGGTGTTACGATAATTAGAAGAGTTTGGCAAACCATAGGAACAGCACATGTTCCTAAAACGACAGCACAGGCTTTTATACTTTCATTGCACATCTGTGCGTCAGTGTCTCAGCCCCTCTCCCAGGCATTTTGAAAGCACACCAGAGCCTTTGGGTGAAGATCCAAACACTCAGCAAAGCAGTAAACAGGATCACAACCTGCTCTGCTCTCTCACACCGACTAGACCAGCTGTTGAGGATGGGAACGGTTGCACAGTGAGAGGTGACTCAGGGGGATGATGCTTCCTGGCACTGTGGCCATTACAGAGCTGGGGAACCTGTCCCCACTGGACACCTTCAGCTACTTTTCTTGGTGAATCCCTCCTAGCTATGCAGGAGATAGAGCACAGGATGCATTTCAGGCTTTTTGCAAGCTAGCCCTGAGGAAATAAGTAGCCAACAGGAAAGGTTTCCACTTCTGCTGACTCCAACTCCCCCTCATTCTTTTCTTTTTTTTCTTTAAAGTGTTTTCCCCATGTATTTTCTAACAATTTCTAATTTTGCAAGAACTTCAGCATAAGAATATAGATTTCTTTCCACAATAAGGCCCCAGAAATAGAGCAACATTTATTACAGCCTGTATTTCCCCATCTCTGCTGAAGCAGAATTCTCCTGTGAAAGGGAAAGCCATGCAAGTTTACCAGCTTTTACTTTTCTGTGCATCCTGTTAACACACATTACAGTTTCCCGCTCATTAATCCTGCAAAGGAGCATTTACAGTGTATTTAAAATGGTTTTCCTCCTTTACTAGCTCCCTGCGGTGCCGTCCAGTTTTTGATCTGAAGAGCAATCAATAAATAAGCTCCGCCATCCGCCGGGGTTCCTGGCTGCCCAATTAGAATAGCAAACCTCAACATGCTGTTTTATTATACGACGACAGCAGTCGGCTTTGGCGCAGCTCACAGTGCCTAATGCTGGTTTTAGATGTTTGTATTTGAGTAACAAAGCAGTGTCGGCCTGGGAAGTCAGCAGGGCTGTGCTGTGCCAAACTACATACAAATTCACTCGACGAGGACTGGAGTTTCCATTGCAGAGCGTTTTCGCCAACTGGTTGCATGGGGGTTGATGGCCGTGTCATCATTTTAATTGCTCAAAACAGTGAATGGGCGGATTTCTGGCTTGTCAAGGACATTGTACAGAAAAGAGACATTATTAATCTCTCCAAAGCCTAGCTGGTGAGCAAGTCCTCAAAACAGCTGAACAATAAGAAAAACACACTTGGCAAGCAGGCAGCCTGCCATGGCAAGGGACAGCATGGATTGTGGCTCAAAGGGAAGGTGCTGCTGGCTGGTGAGCTCTTCTCAAGCTGCTAAATAAATAATGTTAAAAAGCCTGGAAAGAGGGAGCATAAACAGAAGGTGCTGCTCTATCTCATATAGTTTTCAGAAAGAGGGATATATTTTCTTGGGGCACCACAAATGCACTTGTGGACCCCTGAACTGGCAACACCAGCAATTCCCTCTCCCCAGTGCCTGGCCTGCAGGAGACAATGGGCATCCACTGATGCTACCAGTGAAAAGAGCTGCTTGGCTGGCCTGGGTCAGGCCTGAGGAGCCTGTGGAGAAAGCAAGGACCACGTAGATGGACTCTGCCTGACTCTCCCTGCCACAGGGATACGTGCTGTCTGGCAGATCTGTGCTGACAAGCACAGCCGTTGGTGAGAAAGGAGCAGGATATGATAGAAAGAGCCAGGTAGCTGAGAAGAGTAATCCCATCTCACCAGACTGAGATTTTTAAATGTATTTGAAATGAAAATGAAGCTAATGCTCCAAAGCTGTTGACAGGAAGGGACTGTATGTCTTTGCAGGGAAGCACCACCCACTCAACCAGGACTTTTTCTTCTGTTACCTAGATCCTTGGGTCAACAAACTCCACAGAGAGCTTCACTCACTGCAGAGAGCACACTTTCACAGAAGAGCAGTTTAGTCCATGGTGTTTCTCATCACACTAGGGAAGGTACCAGGTTGGAAGAAACAGTTTACCCAACACACACGCTGGCAGAGGAAGAGGCAGGAGTCCCTGAGAGACAGCACTGTCCCCATTTTCTCGGCCTGCCCTCATGTCCCCTTTCTCCCTGCCTTTGACACACTCCTGTGAGGTCTAGCCAGCAGCTCAACCAGTGAATCTGAACCCAGATTTGCCTTGCTGCACTCCCACTGCTGGACCCCAGCCTGCCCTCCTGCTCCCCTTGCCCATCACAAAACCACCCAGCCAGCCACACCACTTCCCCAAACCGGTAACTTTTGAACTTAAAATCAGATGCTTGGCAAAAGCAGCTGCGTGTTCAGACTCCAGCCAGCACGGCACAGAGCCTCGTAGGCAATGAGCAGACTCCACTCTAGCAGGCAGCAAACCCAAAGAGCTACCAAATGCAGAGCCCCTTCCCACAGATGTGATTAAAATACATTGTTTTGTATATGAAACACAGCCTTATAGGGGAGGCCTGAGGGTCTGAGGAGCTTGAGGTCCATCTTCCACCACTTACCAGCCTTACCCATCACAGGGCAGGTCCCTACCTGGTTATTCATTTTGCTTCTCCCCCTTTCCCCAAAGCCACCCTTCTTCAGTCCGCAACCACTACAACTTCTTCAGGACAAGGGTTGAGTTTGATGTTCATGGATGCTACACTAGTGAAATTAGAGTGGCAACTAGTAATTTGTTTTCAGACTTCAGAGTTGTTTGGGGGGTTTTGGTTTTTTTGTTGTTTTTTTTTTTTTTTTAAAAAGGAACATCATCAGAACTGGAAGCATTGAATGTTTAGATATTAGGATAAGAAGGGATGGCATCCTAGTACAACTGCATACAGGTTTGGCAACTCCAGTGTGGCCCATGAACAGACTTACCTGTGTCTCACTGTCATCAAAAAATGTGTTTGGGTATTTCAGCAGCACAGAGCTCAGACCAGCGCCCAGAAGGAAGCGTATCACAGAGCCAAGCCTTTCCCAAACAGTACACTGCTTTTTGCTAGCAGCCTTAAATCCTCCTTAACCACAGAAGTACAAGAAGCAGATTTGGAAATAAAGGATGATGATGGTCACTCAGCAGGGGACAGCATTATCCTAGGTGAGCCTCCTGCAGGAGTGCAGCAGGGATCATTAGAGAACTTGCTTGTCCTTATTTAAGCCTCCCCAGCTCTACCAGGAGCCCGGTTGACCTGCTGTTACCTGGTGAGTAAGCACAGATACAAGAAACTCATTACTCCAAACTAAGGCATTGCAGGTCACTGTGTCTCCTAAGAAGTAAAAAGACAAAAGATTCCCAATTTTCCTGTTTCCTGAGAGCAGCAGCCATTTTGCACATTGATAAAGCAGGTCACATTTGAGCTATTTGGCCTATAGAGTAAATAACCAGTACTAACTAGCTGCCAGCTTAACACTAGCAAAAATGTTACCTTCCTTCCTCAGTCCTATTTTTAAGCACTGACATTAGAAGGAAAGGCACAAGGGACTTAAATCTGTGGGAAGTCTTTAAGAGAGAACACATTTCTTCCACCTGCATTTTGCAGATAACACCCTAAATTTCCATCTTTTCTGATTTATTCCCACTCATTTTTCTACTGTACTACCCAGCCAACGAATGGGATATTAGCAGAGACTAGGCAGAGCTGCAGATACCTCTCACAGGTAGCTAGAGCATCCTCTAGATGGTCTCTTTACAACAGCTGCCTTCTAGCTCACTCCCACAGCTTTGTATCCCTCTCTAAGTAGCTAAGTGCTTCCTCTAGGTCTAACTGAGTGCTGAGCCCTCAGGTGATGCACTTCACACTTGATCTGTCTCCATTAGCAACTTGGCTACTTCTAGATGCTTGTTTTGGGGTTTTCTTCAAGTCATAGAGTATTCAGATTGGCAGCTGAAACCAAGAAACGGTCCCAGAAATTTTAGTGGTAAATGGGCAAGAGGAGGTAATTAAACCAAAGGGAGTGCCCATAGAGTAAAGACATGTGGGAGATCTAGGCAGCCCCATCAAAACTGCTGCTGTCAGCCAAAGGCCTGTTCAGAGGAGGAGGAACATGGCTCTAACTCTTTTGCAGGAAAGCCACGTGCAGCTGTAAGGAAGAGTAGCTGCCCTCCCAGGTAGCATTTTAAACAGGGAGACCTTTTTAGACCTTTTGCTTACAATCTTTGTGCTCTACAACTCTGTTTTGCTGTATTTTTGCTTGAGACAAGGCTGATGCTCCAGGCCAAACACTGCTGCCAGAAGTGACACCTCCCCGGGGGTATTGAATAGCTGTTTGTCAGGGCCCTTTCACACCTCCCTCGGAAGCAGCTGGTGCTGCCCACACCCTGAGAAAGGCTCCCAGAGCACATGAATCACTGGTTTGATTAAGCCTGGCAAGTCCTACCAAGTTAGACCATGGGAGACACATGCTCTGGATCTAGAAGGTGCATACCAAAGCCTGGGCATAGAGTTTGGGCTACATCACCCTGGAAGTTTGCAGGGTGCAGCGTCAGCTTGAGTCTCTCTGGTGTTGGGGTATGTTAACAGGCATTTCACAGGAAAGGTCTCCCAAATTAGTAAGTTGGTTATGGTCACTGGTAAAGTGGCCACAGGACCACCCTACTCCAGGGCCTTGCTCCTCCCAGGATGGTCCTTCTCATTCACAAGGCCCGTGCCACAGCTCTCCTTCCATCAATGGAAGCAAAGCAAAAGCTGGAAAGTAACAGCAGCCCCTGCAACGAGGGGCTGCATCTGCCCGGTGCTGCTGCCACAAGGCTTGGGCCCAAAACCTGCTCTTCCAAGACTTTCTCCCATGCTGCTGCAGCACCTGAAACTCTCATGGTGGCTGAAGCTGGTGACAGGGCAAAGGGCTCCCCACTGGCAGTGGGGCTGGCCCTGACACTGTGCAACGGGTTGAATAAATGCATAAGTGCCATGCTGAGAAAGGCCTGAAGGTTTCCTCTGCTGCTGAAATAGCCTCATCTCCCCAACTCATATTAAGCCCAAGCCCCATGAATCTGAATCTTTGCTGAATGGAGCCCTAAATAAGTAAATCAATCATTCTCCAGTGTACGATCCGTCACTGCCCGCTGAGCTGCCATTCCCGCTTCCCCTGGCCTCTCTCTAATAGGCTCATATTGACATTTAACGGTGAACGGTACAGATGGGAGCTGCTGCATGTGGGTGTCCCAGAGGGGTCCGCAGGCCCTGCAGACAGCACCCCATTGCGCCGCACGCCAGTGGCAGCCTGCGGACACGACGCTTCGTGCCGTGTTAATGACCACGACAAATCGCTGACGACGCTCAGCCCATTTGCGCCAAGCTGCTCTGACGCTCCTGGTTGATACAAGCAGTGATGTGTTAGTGACAGGGAAACATTAGTCATCCCTAGTCCACAAATGCCAACTAAATCCCTCGTCCCCCCCAATCCCCTGCCTGCAGCGCAGCTGTGAAACAGAAGATTACTCTGCACTGCCGGGACCACCTACCCGTGCTGAACTGAGAAGGTCAGGAGAAAGAAGAGGGTGCTGGGACACAGCACCCTTCGCTGGGACACAGCACCCTGCTCCCTTCGCTGACGAGGTACTTCTGTACCACCTTATGGGAATACTTCATCCATGATTCATGGGTTGCATACAACTGCTGCAAAGAACTAAGCCACATGCATGGAAAAGCCAGTATTCCTCCTCCTTTCCCATACATGAAATTCAAATCCACTGTAGAGACCTCAGCATCCAAGTAGTCAGGCTGGAGCAAGAACTGTCTGCTGTTAGAAGCAGGGACTTGTCAGCACTAGAGAAGCTGATAGGCATTGAAAGCAAAGGCATGACGCTGCCATATGCAAAGTCTGTCCCACTCTATATGCAACCTAAATTTACACTCTGAAGTGGACCAGACTTGCTGGGAGAGGGAGGGTCATGCTGGGGGCTAGCCCAGACTATGGATTGGCAGCCCTGCAACTGTGTGGTGGCTGTGCATTAGCTTCCCCATAAAATTAATAACTAAGGGAAACACTGATGACCAGCTTACAAATTCTCCTGGCCCCTCATAAGACCCTACATGCACCTTGCTTGCTTACCTTACTCCCTCACCCTACAAGCCCTGTATCAGCTTTCGTCATTGTGGTTACAACCACATTACGTCTATGTATTAATTAGTAAGTCATAAGTTTTCCTCCCCATGAGCTTATAGGAGTTCATTCTGGGTCTATGAGTGTTTCCAAGGCAGAGAGGAAAACACAGGACTCTGCAGGAGAGGGAGGAATACCTGGCTGGTTGGCCGAGCTCCCAGTGTTTCACTGGACGCAGCAAGGAGCAATCCAGGGAGATGTGTTTTGTGGCTTTTTTCTAATGAGGTCAGGCATGATGGTATTTTAGCTGGATTAAGGGTCTGCCATTACATGCCTCGTCTTTGATTTTCATGAGCTGCTCTCTGCTGTGTAGGGCCTGAGGCTGAATCAATCGTTGCTGTGCTGGAGCTTCACCTTTTGTGCAATTAGCTCAACATTTCTGGAACAGCACGGATGGCCTCAGCAGCAGGAGGTCTTTACACACATCATTAACTGGACCCTAGCTCTGAAGGGCTGAGTGATGGGAGCCCACCACTTTGGGCTACTCAGGGACCTGGCCCCGAGAGCTCAGTGGAGGAGTACGGGACTCCTACTGCCTGCGGGGAGCTGGGTTGTACGTCAGCAGGAACCTCCAGGAGGGTTTCAATGCCAGCTACTGAGAGAGCACCTTGCAGCATGGAAAGCTCCCCCAAAAATGAGGGGAGACTGCTGTGGGATGGCTGGGGCCACTCTCATGCTGCAAAGGCAGGGAGTTCCCCTTCTCCCAGCCCCATAAAGGTTTCTGCTCGAGGGTGAACCTAGATCATAAACACAAAAGAAACACAAACCCTGAGTATTTAAGAGGGAGAAGGGAACAGGGCACCTGAGCTTCGATCCAAGATGGGAGACAGGGCAAGAGGCATCCGAGGAGGAGGGATTTAAAAGAGACCCAAGAAAAATTTAAGCCTCCCATCTCACACAGCTCAGTCCAAGAGGGCATCGAGTGTTTCTAAAAATCCCTGGGAGAAGCAAACTGGGGAGGGGCACAAAGAAAACTGTTGATGAGAAAGGCATAACAATGCACAAGGGGTAAAGGCATGTGCAGCCCCAAAGGCAGCTCTCATCTTCTCACCCCCAACCTGCTGCGCCTGCAAAAATCTGCGGAAAAGCACTGTGAAATGCAGTGTAAAGTTTTTGGAGTCAAAACTAAAACAGCTTTCATGGAGGAAAGCTGCTTTAAAAGGAAGAGATGACTCAAAGGATGACACATCCTTAGTGCCTGCTGAGGAACTCCAAGGGGAACCCCAGCCAAGGAGCTCACTGCATACTGAAGTGCACTGAGCTGCTCTTGCGGCGGTGCCTGTGCACAAACATGCTCCATATCACAGGATAACCTTAAGGGGAATAGCTTTGAAAATCCAGAATTAGATGTTGCTATTAGACATTACAAGAGAAGAGATGCTGGCTTTTAATGTTGCTTCCACCCTGAGACTGGTTTGTGCAAGTAGGGAGAAATGTGGTGTTTGTTTGCATTACTCACCAGGAGAAAAGACATCAAGAGCATTCACTGATAGCACGTTTCTGCCTTTCATGGCATGCCTCCGCCTTTGCTGAACTCCACTGACAAAGCTACCGTCAGCACAGGCAGCCTCTGGCCAGTGCTACTGCATGTTGGTTTGCTAGGCAGCAGGAGCTTGATCAAATTCATTTTCAGAAGAAGACATTAAAAATCTGAATTCTAGTGCAAATCATGACAGTAGAGAACAACCAACTCTACGTATCTACCTGGAAACTTCCTATCTATCTATACACCTCTGTCCCATGCAGGATAACCTCTACAGATGTTACTCTATTGGTAACAGCAGAAAGCAGAGCATCATTCCAGGAGATAAATCCATGTTCGTTCCATAAAGATGGGACATGGTAACAATTTTTAATCCCAACACTGGTTTCAAATACGTGACCTGCTGGCAGATGACTCAAAAGTCACTGGGCATAGTTACTGGTGCCCTTCTCTGTAAATGCTCATGAAAGAAAGAAGGCTGAAACAAAGGTACTGATCGACCCAAAATCAAAGCGTCCATACATCCATTCATTTACATAACACACTAGAGGCAAAAGCTGTGCCTAATTTGGCAATGTCAGAAAAAGAAACTTAGACATCAGAAAAGGAAAAAGACTTACTCCTATGCCAAATTATCAGACTGCCAAGGAATAAAACCTTGCCATATATCATTCATGCGCTATATACAGCCGTCTCACTTCTGTAGCCTCTTCCTTCCTTCCTCGGATCTCCAAGCTGTTTGCAAACATAAATGAATAAAACCTCTCACCTCCTGTGAAGTCGGTAATTTGTTTTTATTAATACATAAATGATAGAGGAAATTAATTAAGGAACAGAAAGGGCAAGAGGCCCAAGATCACACAGCAAGAGCACTTTAATCACTACATTCTGGCCACTTAAGAGTTGCGCTTGCATGTTAATGCTTTCCTCCTCTCCAGCAAGCACTTGCAATAGACCACGTTTCCTCAGGCTAAGGACTCCTCCAGTCCTGGCTAGTTTTGCAACTC
The DNA here is from genome assembly GCF_031877795.1 of Strix aluco. Classification (NCBI taxonomy): domain Eukaryota; kingdom Metazoa; phylum Chordata; class Aves; order Strigiformes; family Strigidae; genus Strix; species Strix aluco. The sequence continues at coordinate 4,231,550 of NC_133941.1, read as the reverse complement.
TGCAACATCAGGGAGATGGACTTTTTCTTCACATTCATGCCATCACACCTCTGTCCCCTGGTTTAATTATTATTTATGCTGAATATAAATAGCAAAGTAGATGATCCTAAGATGAATAATGAAAAGGCAACAAGAGATAAAAAAAACCTGCTCCAGTCAGCTAGTCTCCTACCTGCTTTGTATTAAACATGTCTTAGCACTGGATCTCTGCATACTAGAGGAGGAAGGGTGAGTTTTAGGGCCATTGCACAATATGAACTTCCCCAATGTATCACAGTTACAGAACCTCCTGTGCCAAATAACTTTGTGCTGATCCACAGTGGAAATTCACAGTGTTCAACAGCCCTTGAAATTTCTAATTTGTACATTCCCGTAGAGGAGTGGTGCAGTGGGTGCATTTCTTGCTACCGTACCGCACATTGGACATGGGATCAGGTACTCTTTGGAGCCTGACCGCACTCCCTGAAATTTGTGGTTCTATTTTAATTATTAAGCAACGCATATCTATCTGCTTCCCCATTTGCATCTAGCGCTTTTAACGACAAGAAAATACATCCTTTTAAAATGCTAACCTAGTTAGAGGTATTAGGAAAAGTGAAAGCTATTACATGTGCAAATTTCAGAGCAATTAGTCACAGAGGCAGAAGCACAGACACAAGATTAGTTCTCAAGTCTCGCTCCTGCCTGCTTCCCCACTGGAGCCAGCAGTTTTGCGAAGACCCAGGAGGTGAAGGCTACGCTCAGCACCACCATCACATGTCGGACCAATTCCCCAGCACGCACCATGCCATTAGCAAGTGCAATGCCCTTCAGTCAACATCTCCTACAGCTTTGCAAGGCTCTGAACTGGGCGCAGGCTGTCAGAGAGACTGGCCAAGGGGCAGGACTCAGAACAGGTTCAGATATAAAGAAACAAGAGTTTTCTTCCTCCGTTTACCTGCAGCTGCCATGATCCCACTGAAGAAAATAACCCCTGTGGATAAAATACTAAAGGCATCTAGAAAAGGAACACAAATAGCTAAATTCTGTTCATATGAAGATTTCTTCCCCTGACAGTGCTATTCTAGATGCATCACTGCATATTTGCAGTGGAAGATGGAAATACTTCTGGCATTAAAGATAGTGACATTCTTAATTTATCTCACATGTGGGAAGGTGCATGTGGGAGGAGTGTGAGTGACTCTTAGGAATATGTCGTATGTAGTTTAATAAATAGTACACATTTCCCCTAGGATTTTTTTTAATAAAGCTCAAAATTGTAATAGAAGATTCTTTGCAAGAGTTTAGAAAAAAATAACTAAGGGAAATAAATCTCATACTGTGCTCCATATTGTAGGACTTCTGAGTACTGTGTAAAGAGTTTAAATTATTAAAAAAAATGGAATCCAAATCATTCTGCTTTTACAACACTCTTGAGCACTTACTCCAGTCTGCTCTCTGATCCGAATTTGAATCAGAGATTGTGGATTGTTCCCAGTTTTGAACAAATCTGTGGCTACAGCTGTGTTATGGCAACTAAAACCTGTGTCTGAACAGTCTGTGGACTGTACCTCCATTCCTTGGAGGGGACTGGAGCTGGGGAGGACCCACCATCCCAAAGATTTCACACTCAGATTCCTACAAGAAGCCAGGTCTGCCACAAGTCGAGGAGTACGATTTGATGTGAATTTCCCAGGCCACCTTTGGTGATTCTCTTTCCTTGTCTGCACTACACTACGCTCTGCAGCCACACAGGCTGCACCTCCCCTGCACGGCATCAAAACCAGCCTCCCCTCCATGCCCCGAGTGCTCTGTCTGGGAGCTAAGGCTCCAGTACCTGCGGCAATCAGCAGCAGTCACCTGTACTGTGTAAGGCAAACACCTGCACCACCGACCTGTTCCTAAAAAAAAAAAAAGGTCTGGTTTTCAGCATCTGAAGGGACTCTTGTTGTTATCAGTTAACATCTCACTCTGCAGCTCTAGGGAGGTTTGCCCTGCCTGAGCTCTGGCTACCCAGCAGAAACAGGCGTCCCTGCCTGGGCACTTCAACACCAACCTCCAGCTTCCCTCAGCTATGCCCTGAGCCTGGAAGGCAGCTCAGCTCTATATAGAACTTCACCAATCTATACAGGTTGGCAAAAACATTTCCTGAGCAGGTCAGGGCTCCCAGCTGAAGGTGAGCACATGCAGAAGTGCCGTCCTGCACCTCAGGAGCCACTTGAGTTCCTCATGGGAAATTGTAGTGAAGGTGCCACAGGGCACAGATGGGGGGTCCAGATCCACCCCCAAATACAAGAGCTACAAATAGTCTATTTTTCTCTGTCTGACAATGCATTAGCAAACCTATTTTTGTTGTTCATAGGTGTTCACGGAAGACCTAAAGATAGGCTGTTATTGTCAACAGAAAATGCAATTCGATTCCCTAAAAATATCAGGAACACAGGCTATGAAGAGTTTGTTTTTCCCCGGTAATGCACTTTTTCATTATTGCCCTGGATTAGAATTAAATTGCTAACATAAGGACAAGCAGATGAATCCGTGGTTATGATAGCATAGAAAAATGTCAATACAATGCTTGTACACTGTATGCTCCTTCAGTATTTAAAGATTCTTATCTCTAGAATAATATAAGCTGAAACACATTGTGAGGATCTCACACTATTAAATGAAGCAATACTGCTCGTATTGCTTTATTTCTGGGTGCTGTCGTCAGACAGGCAATATCTAACATTTTGAAAGGAAGTTTCAAGACTGCTTTCTGGGTTTACCCACACAGAAAGCCAGCGTAGTCATTGTTCAAAAAGAGAATAGGACTGTGTTCTGTGCCTGCAAACTCTATTGTAACATTGGCAAATACTGATAAAAATGCTAAAATGGTGTACCAATCCTAATCAAAACAAGCCAATACCAAACCCTGGCTCACAGCATCTTTGTAGCAGGGGCAACGTCCTGTCAATTTTTGGTGACAGCAAAAATAGCGACTCAAGTTCTGAAACATTTAGTAGCATGATAATGACTTAAAGGGTCAAAGGAATTGCATAATTTCCAATTCTATATAAGAACATAAAAGTAATTGAGAAACTGCTGTTTCAGAAAATGACACATTCATACATTCTTCCAAGATGCTTTATAACAACAACCTTTGCTCTGAAAATATCTTTTCTCTTCCCAGGGTGGCAGTACGCTGAGGTGGAGGTTGCAGCCAAAGTCCACTGAATTGAATTGAATCTCATTGCCCCACACATTCCCCAAAACCAAGAGCTGGTACTGACAGCTCCCACTCTGTCCTGGAAAAGTTCCTTTGCAGACCCTATTTATGCCCGAGTCGGTATTCTCCTTGGTTTTCCTTTTTAGCTGGTGAAGAGTAATTTAATTTGCAAAATACATATTTTCACACTTGTTTCGAAGTAGTTTCATCACTAAGCCCTATATAAATACACAGGAATAGTGATTGACAGAAGAAGGTTACCAACAACAATCACTTTGAACCAATTAATTGGGAAGTGCTTTTGATGGAAAAGACATACACACTGATAATTTCATTTTTTCTTACCAACCATTTTCCCCAGGATTACACACAGGATTCTGTACAGATGCACTTTCCCCATGAGACCACTGACCAGTATGGACACTTGGCAGTCCCCAAGAGAGAACTACCATGAGAGCAGGATTAAAGCACGTGAAGCTGCATGAAATCAGGCTCTCAAGTCTCTGAACTCAGTGCAAACCCCATATTGCAAACACCGCAAGCAGCCCTGCTAGCCCTTAGGCTCTCTCAGGAGATCAGAAAGGAAACCATGGCTTTGTTCCAGGAAAGGCATAAAGGGCTTCAGAAGTCACATTACCAAAGAGCTCTGCAGGCACGGGCCAGAGTGCAGCATTTTGTTATGTAGTCTCACCTTGTTGGAAACACACTGTTGGCTTCTAAGGAAAAAGAATAGAGATTTGGTTTATTTCTGTAAACTCAATTCTTTCTTTCTTTACTTTCTGGCCAACTGTTGAGGCTCATGCTTCTATATATTGTGCTTGGAAAATATTAATCTAAAGTAATACGGACAAAAAATATAACTGGTTGTTCTTGAGGTCTTAGGGGAGCACAAAATGAAAAAATAATTCTAGACAATTTCTGCTCTTCCTGTAATGAAAAAAGTAAATGGAAGTATCAAAGTGACACCTCCATCAATTTAGAATTAAGGAATCGACTTTTCCTATCTCGAGTCAGAACACTGCAAAAAAATTCTGACAACCCCAGTTTAGAAAACTGCCATAGGAAAAGCAGCTAACTCATTCCTCAATGCAGCCTTTTAATGTATAAGAAATGGTATATTATATAAACTAATATACCTACTGAATTTTACTCTACATGATTCTTGTCTCACTTTTCACTTCCATGCTTTCACTAACGGAGCTTCTGTCCTTTGTTATTTGTACGACAGTGTCTCGGGGGATCCTCTTGTTTTCTTTATAAAAATGTAACTTAAGTGCTCCCATAAAATAGCCATGTCTTTGTATTAACTTCTATTAATGGGTGTGCTTAAACTGCATAGCTGGATCATTTAAATATACTGGAGAGGACGTGCAGAGTATATAGAAAGCTTGCATAGTGTTTACATAGTCTTCCCACACATTTTGCCAAAACTGTATTGCTCCAAGTCCTGTGACATGCTAAACAAAAACAAATTTGAGCACCAACAAGGGCAAGCCTCTAGAAGAGAAACACACAGTATGGAAGTACAAGTGTTATTTACCATAAATCATATGGCTGAGATCTTTAAAAGAAGCTCCTTTCCTATAGGATCTTGATGTTACTGAAAGGAGTCGCCCTTCAGGATGTGATACTCCCTGCAGGAGAGCTGAACATTAATGCTCCACAATTATGTTTCATGAGCCCTCACCATATGCCACACGCAAAACACATGTAGTTTAGAAATCAAGGCTCTATCCTGCAAGCAGCTATGCAAAAGCTCAGCTATATTCTTGTAAGTCCTGATAAGTAAAGGAAACTGTAAAATTAATTATGTGAGTTGGAATTTGTGGGCTCAGGTATTTACATAATTATTACAATTAACAATGTGTTTATCTCCATTTTTATTCTTCATCTAGGTGCTTGACATTTATATCAGTCATACAAATTATACATTTAAAAAAGAAAAAGGTAATTCAGGTCAGCCAGGAAAAGCTCTCTTTGGATCAAACTAGAACAAGAGCTCCACAGAACGGAAACTGTCCTCCACATGTGTCTGCCATAAACCACACCAATGCATTTAGGCTCCAGCGTGGGAAACAGTAGACCTCTGAGCACCAGATCTGGCCCTCAGCCCCCTGCTCAGCCCAGCTGGAAATGCAGAAGCAGCAGCAGACTCCGTTCCCATCCTGTGAGGATGCTGATAGCTGAGAACACACTCATGCTGCAGAGCAAAGGTGACATCAGGTGGCAAAGGTGATACCAGGTGCCGAAGGGCTCCATGGTAGACAAACAAACTTACCCACTCAAAATGAAACCTGCCCTTTTGAGTGCAACACACCCGGAGCAACCCTCCGTGTTCCATGCTGGGGACAGCTCTGGGATGTTTTGTGGGCAGAAGTGACCTCCTGGCCACGCGCCACACCAGCTGGGTGCTGCAGAGAGGCACAGCGTATCTGCTCCGCTTAAACATGTACCCAGCTCCTCACCAGCTGAGACTAAAACTCTGCAGAGGTAGAACAAAATGAAGATGAAGTCTGGGAGACACAAGATCCCAAGGAAAGCATCCATTTCTAAAAATCTCTTCAGAGGGCCACTCACTCCCAAGTGCCACCAGAAGCCACAGGGCATGTGCCATCCTCATTCCAGTTCCCTCTGCACTCACCCTAATCTGATGCATCACTTGCAAATGAAGGCAAACAGATGTAATGGCAGTGACAAACTACAGGGTTTCGCTGTGCAAAGTACACTCTGTTTACAGCTGCTACCACTGAATTTTAAATTCATAATCCAGGACAGCTTCTTTTGAAGCAAACAGTAAGAAAACACCTTTACACCAACTTTTTGCCCCTCCATAGCAGATCTGCAAGGAATTCATCACAGTTAGGACTGTACCGAGCAGGTTGTGCCGGTGCAAATGGGTCTCAGAGGAACTTTGTGCCATATTAGAGCTGGCCCTGGTGTGGTCGTTCACAGCCCCGTGCACTCCACTTGAATGTCCTTTCAGGGACACGTTTCTATGAGGCATTCCTTGGGTTGCAATCATCTTTACATTGCAAATGAGCATTTTCTTTCAAGGATCAGTTGGCACCTGAGCTACACATGGCACATCCAGTCAAGCTGTATTATACATTATATTGGCACTGTAAGGAAAGGTGTGTATATATATATATTACATATATACATACATGCACACTGTATTGTTTTTTTCTAAAGTCTGCCAGATCACTACATTATAACAGAGAGGCTATTACAGACAGGTTTAGTTAGCTGTGCATCATTTCACACCTTCATTACAATCCTTACCAGGAAAATGGATTGCTTTTGAGCCTCTCTCCATTCTCATTAAACTTCCACTCTTGCGAGGTGTCAGAATTGTAAAATGCCTAATACGGCCAGTTAATTATAACACCGCTCACTGCTTTAGCCTTTTCAATTACCCGCATTTCCACTGGCTGAAGCAGCCAGGCTCCCACCTAGGATTAGTCAGACCAAAACTAACAAGGGAGACCAAGGGGTAGCCAGCACACAGAGGACAATACGCTCCACCGGCCACTGCAGGACCTGGGAGACCATCGGAAAGCTTTCCACCAGCTGGAGAGAGCACTTCTCAGAAGGTAGAATGGGAAGTCTGTGCTCATGCAAGGATGAAAGACGGAGGTGCAGTGTGGTTTTCAACTTCCTTTGCTAATACTCTAACTAAAAGTCCATCACTATAAACATTATTAAAGAAGCTGTCCTTGGAGTTGCTCAGGGTAGTATTTGTCAGAACAAGAATTGGCAGAAATTAGCCTGAAATCACATAAACAACTTTGATTTCTGCTTCAGGACACAAGCTGCCAGATAGCTGGGAGTTACTGCTCTCCTTGAGCACTGTCACATTCTTGCACATGTGGCAAGACCTGCAAAAGCACCAGCTGATGGCAGTTCCCAGGGATCAGACGCTGGAAGTCTCCTCCTAGTCCAACAGGGCCATGTCCACTCCCTCCTGCAGATGGGAAGAACAAGGGTTTAGACAGTCTCTGACACCTATGCAGAGCAAACTGCTCCCATGTGCCTTGACTTTCTGGTGATAGAGTTTTCTGGGGGTGACATGAAGCTTTCTGAAATTTCTTAACAACACAGATACTGAGGTGATCGGGAAGCCTGATATTTCTTCAGGCTGGATGAAGCAATCTTCGCGGCTGGATAAAACACTTCTGACCACCCTGTCTGACTCTCCTGACAGAGACACTCTACCAGCTCCCACCTGAGCTGACACCAGCCTGCACAAAGGAATCTTGATTTAAAGTTTCTCATAGCAGCAAACCCACTAGGATGCAAAGCAAGATTTTCTCAGGATAAACTACCCTCCTACCTTGCAGGCACGGCATATGCCAACACAAAGGACACCACCCTTTTTAGCTCTTTTCTCTTATTACAAAAACAAAGCAACTAAGGATTGCCCAAGTCACACCTTGCTGAACAAATGAGTATTTCATTTTTAACAGGGAATAATTTTTAATGTATTTATGAAGAAAGCATCCTTGCTGTAAAGGAACACCATGTTCTGGCAGAGACATCCCAAACACAACTGAGAAAGCCATCTCCCTGATGAGGGATCAGAAGATCAAAGTTGTGTTTTATTAGTTGTATAAAAAGTATCTTTAGCTCTCAGTTGAAAGGAAAAATTTGCATTTAAATAGAAAGATTAATAACTGTAATACACAGAGCCCACACTGAATAATTTTTTGTAACAGAAAATAATTCATATTGTTTTATATAAATTGTGCACCTTAAGTCAAGCTACAAAAAATTATAATCATAATATTTTATGGAACAATTTTAATATAATACAGCTTTGTTACATTATTATTCTCCATTGTAAATAATGCATGTCTGGAGCTTTGGGAAAGGCTGGATTTAAAATACTTATCTCTGAAAATTCAATAGGGCATGTGCTTTTTGGTGTGTTTACACTATTCATGAGTTTTACTTATTAAAATAAAAATATCTATCAGAAGGATAGGAACAAATCATCCCTCCTACTGCAAGGACAGACCAGGAGGTGATGTCTATGGAAAGCTTACTGAATTTTTTTGGAAAGAAAGCTTTTTCTCTAGAACACACAGATTTGGATTCACTCAAGTATTCTGAAATGCCATTGAACTGTTGAGTTGTTTCAATCAGGTTAAAAACCTGATCTTTAAACCTAAAAACTTCCATTTTGACATTCTTTAGGCATCGAGGGGCAGCTTTTAATTTTATTTTGAACTGATTTTTCACTTACAACTACATTTTTTAAAACACTGACTCCAGGTCACAGGAACACAGCCCCCCTTTTCCACTTCTTTCTAACCAAGCCTTTAAAAAAAAAGAATTAAATATTGATGTTTCAGAGAAAACTTCCCAAAACTCCCTTAGGATCAACCTGAAGCATTTCATTTTTTGTCTGTGTGTGATTTGCTTTAGCACATTAGTTATTTGCCCAGCGCTGAGGAGGTCAGCTGGGAGCAGAGGGTTATTTCTCCAGGTTATACCCCCTGGATGGTCTCCTGTAGCTGTCCCAGCAGGGCTCTGGTACTTCGGGGGGTTGAGGGTTGCAATTTCTTCCTGCTCCATCCTTCTGGGCTGCCAGTCTCCTTCCTGCTACCTACCCCACTTGTCTCCAGCCTCCCATGAGGGATGCGCAAGGGAAGATGTCAGGTGGAAGCCTGACCTTCTGCAGTCTGCCAGAAAAGCTGCATTTTCCACCCTGCATACTGGGAAAGAGGCCAGTGCAGCCCAGGGGCTGCGACAAGTGCTTTAAGCAGCTCTACTATTGCTTTTTGACTGCTGAAAGGTGGCAACTCCTTTGCTTTCCTCTCCTGGACTAATGCCAGAAGAGCCCTACTGCACTCAGAGCATTTATTCTGCCTTTGCTCAGGGGATGGCTCCTACATCCCATGGCCAGTTCGCTAACACTGGGCACTGTCACTGATGTCTAGGTCCAGAAAACACGGATGTCTGCCTCCTTGCCTGCTGAGGGAAGCCGGCTGCTGCTGAAAGCACTGCAAGCTCCTGTTTGCAATGGGAAGGGAGCCTCACTGCGAGATGCAGAATCTATTTCCTGCTGCAGCACGAGCACAGAGCGGGGAACTCACAGCGTTTAATTTATCACTTCTTCATATATTCCAGTCCTTACCCAGAAAAACCTTTTAATTAGTGAAGGATCAGGAGGGAGTTGCCCAGCGTTCCCCCAGTGCCACGTGGATAATAGAAGAAAGCAAAACCCCTTAGTCTGCTCAGAGCCATGGGCACCGCTAATTACCCTCCCAAAATTCAGCTCAGGTTCCTTCGCTGCTCATTTAATCTCCGTCACTCTTGCTGCCTTCCATTTCATTGTGCAAGCACCGAGCAACAGGCACAGACACAATCAAGGAAGTTTGGAAGAGCTGTTGCTGGTGTACAGCAGAGAGCCCAGCGCTGCTTGAAATGAGGGCTCAACAGCAGACAATCAGGAAAAGATGCGCAGATGCTCGAAAACACGGCGTGTGTCCATTAGGGAGCACAGCTCTCTCTTTAGGCTCTAATGCATCTGGACTCCAGAGGCTGCAGGCTTCACTGTCGCTGTGATATGTGCTACTTGCAAGCGACAGCGCTGGACTTTTAGGTTGGATGCTGGTGCAGGGATTGAGCTGTTCATTGTCACCTTCCTTCTCTCAACCCCAGTGCCACCATGTGCCCAGAGCTCACAGCCTGGGTGCTGCCAGCAGGGACACATTGGCAAGGCTGGCAGGTCCCTCTCCATCATTATAATTACAGAGCCAACACAAACCACATAGGGAACCACATAACTTGTGAAATGGTGTACAGATACAGATGCATCAAAAACCTAATTAAAAAGTCCCTTTTAACAATCAAAGTGAAAAGGCAAAGCCCTTGAGAACAACTAGAGTAAAGCACATGGGAGCTAATGAGGACAAGCCTCAACATTAACAGCAGCCTACGTGGATAGCAGGTGAGATTTGGGTGACTGAAAACCTGACCTGCTGGTGCTGGCTGGGGTCTTCCTGGTCCGTCTGCTCTCTTTGGTTTGGGAGCTCAGCCACGTGGGGGGATGCAAAGGGATGGCAGGAGCTCAGGGGCAGCCCTTCCCCAGTGAGGGAACTGGGTGTGAATTTGGTTAAGTAGGTGATTTTCCTTAGGAGCTTTGTGCCATGGTGACAAGGTGGATGGCAGCAGAGTGCAGCGGCATGAGGGGCTGCTAGGCAGGCATACAGCAGCTGGCCTGATGTGCAGACAGAGCTGGAATTACAGCTTTCATTGCCTGCCTCAGGACCTAACGGCACAAGCTAGTACAAGTCAAATCATATATCCCTTTTTTCTTTAAAAAAACCAAAAAACAAAAAACCACAAACAAACAAACAAAAAAACAAACAAACAAACCTCAAAAGAAAAAAATCGCTCAAGTAGAAATTTGTTAAAAATGTCAGAAAAAGGCTTTTGGAGCATCTCCACTACCACAGGGCTGGTTTAGGGACCATCGGGGTGGTGCTGGGGGCTGGAAGGCTGAGCTAAGTCAAAAGACAAGTCACCCATGCATAGGCAGGGCTTGGGCCGGTTCCTCCCACCCCGACCTCCACGCCAGGTCCAAAGTTTGCTCTTGCCTCTGCTCCCAAGAGGTGATGCAGCTTTCAGAGTTTCACAGGAGTTTGCTAGCAAGAGGCAGGGTGACAAGCTGTGGCAAGGAGCTGCCCAGGGTGGAGGCCATGGGTAGGTGATTTCTGCTCCAGGGACGATGACAGCATGGGACTGGCAAGGATGATGGGCAACCGGTTTAAATCCCAGTTCTTCCAGCAAGATCCCAACACACTGACATTTACACATGGTTCTGCTGTGGCAGAGATGGGTTTTGAAAGTTAACGAGCATGGATTTACAGGTGCTGCTGAAAGCTTTCCACCTTCCACAGCTACAGAGTCAATCCCTGTAGCAGCAGGACCTAGTTATCTGTAAGGATGGCTGAGAGATGATCTATCCACAGCATTTTAAATATTTACCCTCAGATTTAATAGCAGATTTCAAAAGCTAAACTGTGTAGATAGAAGTGGTCAGGGAAACTTATTTGGAGCAATAAATGGACTCAGTCATCTGACTTTTGTTTGGGCCAAAATATTTTCAGTTCTTTCTCCTTTCTGATGTGAATGCAAATCAAAGCACGCCTCTGAAACAGCACAGGAGAAACACAGACAGTCTGGGAGCAGAAGCCTGCATGTTTAGGACCAGCACAACCAATTCCAGGCCCAGTTTCTGCTGGGCTCCTCAAAGACTTTGGTCCTATGCCAGAGTCACCCAATGCTGTCTCCTTCACTCAAGATGACCTTGATCATCCAAAGATCATCCTTGATATGAAGATCATCCACTCAGCTCAGCTGTGGGATGCTTTTAGTGTCAAGACCTCTGCTAGCAAAAGGAGCAAGAAAGACCTGAGAAAACCCTCAGACCCAGGCATTTTAGGCTTACTAAAGCATGGGATTGATTTATCCCCATCTCTTTGATGAGGCTCAGAAACGAGAGGATGAGATGTTGGATGCTACAACTTTCAAAAGATGGATCTGAAAACAGGAAGACTGTTCTGCTGCTCATGGCCACCTGACGCCTCTGCAGGTACAAAAGAGCAACCCTTCCTTCAGCAACCATCATGCCTTCAGGCAGCTTTGCAGGAATTTGTGGTCTAGTCACTTTTTATCCCACATTGAGGGGGCAAACATTGATCAAACCTTTTCTATTTAAAACAGCAATAAAAGCAAACAACCTGTTTTGTAGACTAATTTTCCTGCACACAATGTCAGTTAGCTTTACAATATTTTGTCATATATTTCTTAGCTTCAGTGTTACTTGTGGAGCTTCTGAATACAAATATTTCCTGACAAGGAGAAGGATGAAACCACATGATTTTTTTATCTTAGTTATACATTCACTTATCACATATCCAAAGTTAACGAGTGACACTCTTGTGTAAAGCAGTTTTCTACTTCCCGTGCATCCAAAATAACATCTATGAAAATCCTTGTCTATTAATATAGTAAGATAGTTTTCTGCCTTTATTTTTCTGACCACATGTGTTTTGGACAAGCAGAGGACAGAGTCTTTTATGTTATCATCCTTCTGTCTGGAAATCTCATTCTGCAATCTCTGCTTCTTCATTGCCATTTTCAGATGTTTAATGAAGCGACACATGGATATGAGATGCCCCTGTTATTTCGTTTGCCCAGTCTCTATCGTTTTCAGTCTCAGAACTATTGAATAAATGGAAATATAGTTACCGGGTCTGTTTTGCACTTCCTGAGCAAAACTCCCATTGGAGGTGATGAGAAATATGGGTAAAGTAGACAATGCAGGTTTAAGTCTCCTTTTTTTGCACATTGGCTGTGTGAAAGAACATAAAAAGAACATATTCACTGTTCATAAGCCTTGTCTACCTTTTAGCCAAATATTACCATTAGGAAAGGGTGTTTTCTAAATGAATGACCTATGTTTATACTCCAACGCACCCCCTCCTTTACCTACTTGCTTTCCCCTTTGGGACCTCGTGCTAGTACCAGCAAAAGTCCAAGACATAAATATCCCACACTCCTCTGCACACAGGTGGGGATTTGCCCAAAAGAGCTGTGCAGAAAGCTGATTTCTCACCATCTTCAGCTCAGAGGTACACCACTGACCTTTTCTTCCCACATAGCCATCTCAAATGACAGGAATGATCAGGTTTCAATGCTGAAGGTCAGTCACATCAACCTTGTCCATTTTCAACTTGCATACAAGTTCACATACATCCTTCTGCTCGCCAGGATCACGCTCAGCCCACTGGTCTGTGAGAGCATACATTAGAGGGAATTTTAATGACTTGAACTCGTGCTGAACTTCCTCTTTTAGCTGCTGTTTTAGTGATTTGTTGACTCTCCAAGGCTCATTCAGGATGGCTTTTTTTAGCCTTGACAGGGTAGATAGAGTAGACATGGATTTTATGTGCCAACTCTTCTGTATTTTTGGCACTCCACTCGTCACATAGCAGGTCAGTGAAATACAAGTTCAAGCAACAGAGGATGCCTCCCGCGTATATCTGTGGTGTCTCAAAGTAGTCTAAAGTAATCTCTCCCTCTCTTCCCCATTAGCAGTGACGCTAAGCTGGAAGCAACGGCTGAGGATGCTTTAACAGCCACACAGAATCTTAATAAGATCTACTTACATTTATATTGTGCATTTCAGGCCGGCTGGCTCAGTTTCCTCAGCCACAGCCTCACAAAAGGAGCTGAATACAGTGGTTTATTTTTGTGGGAATTTTAATTATTTTAGCATTGTCTCTGATTTTTGTATCAGCCATCTGCAAAGTGTGGCAGGATGTGTGTAATCTTCTATGGCACATGTTGTACTTTCTCCATTATTATCAGATGGGAGAGAAAACCAAAGTTAAGGGAGATTAAGGTCAGGATACTCTCAACATCCAATCGCTGTATAATCCACTGCGTTATCACTAGGGAAGATTATCAGTCTCAATAGGACCCATTCTTTGAGCCGTTCAGCTCTGTTGAGGCCCACTTCCCTTGCAGAATGGTATTTCTGTTCGATCTGAACAGAGAGAAATCATACATAAATTTTCCACTACATCCCACTAATGTGCAGTAAGTGATTGTCTGTATGCGGGGCATTTCACTGTACAACACAGCTGTGCTCTGCACTGCTCAGGGCCAGAGCAGAAAGGATGCTAATGCAGCCACACCACCAAGCTGGAGACAGCCCCCCCCAAAGCCTTCACCCCATCAACAGGGAACCCAGTTGATTGCTAAACCACAGAGATGAAGGCAGAGAGAGCAAGCTGCATTAACCAAGGGGCTTCCTCCTGGCCAGGAAGGTGTTCTTGGGCAGGATCAGGCCTCCTGAGACAGAAAGCACATGCTGTTTCTTGCAGAGGGCCCACAGGCATGATTTTGTTGATGTTAAATGGTCCAAAGAATTGTTTGGGGAGGGTGAGACACAAAGCACAGTGTGCTTGGGACAAGAGTGACTCCATGCCCTGCCTCCTCTCTCCCAGCAGAGATGTGTGACATTCCAAAAAAAAGGCCTGTAACCAAGATAATTAATGCATTATCTCCTAGTAGGAGCAGTAATGCATCTTTCTTTAGTAGGAATATAGCTCAACAGACACGCTTTATCTACTAAAGTCTGGTAAGGCTGGGCCACACACTGCTTCTGAGCATCACCACATTTAACCAGTTAATAGTGTCTGAGTGTCTCTGTGTGATGAGTGGAGAGCAAAGACAGGACCGAGGAGATGACGGGGTCTGCCTCATTTTGCACAGGTTAAATACACCCAGAAGAGAGAAGGAGAGGGAGTTCAGAAATACTTATGCACAGTTGTAGCCCCACTGTGAAACATCAAAAAAAATCCATTGGAACAATCATGCTCCAAGAATAACCAGAATACCCCAGATTTCAGGATAATTTTCCTCTGTTTGCAGTTAATGTATGAAGGTAGAAGTGTTTTCAAATTACTTTAATTTGCGGTTCCTTATCCACTCTCAACAAGTTAATGACTGTTGCTCCTCCAGAAGTCGTCTCTTAGCAACAAAAAGGCTCATCAGCTTGGAGGACTCCCCGATCTCCCAGTTCCTATCGGATGTCAAAGGAAGGCAAGATGGAAGAGCAGACGCTGACCTTGGGCAGGCAGTATTCAGCTCCAGGAAACTCCCTGTCAATTATCACATTGTGCACAAGTGAATGGAGGATCTTCCACTTGTGCCGGGTGGGGACAGAGAAACAGGCATCCTCTCTTTCCCACAGGAAGATCCACCGTGTGCACCAAGAGCTAACGCCTCATTGCAAGCCTCAGCTGCAGAATCTGCTCCTTACAAATTCCTGCAGGCCTACAGCAAGCAATGGCTGCAGTTCAGGCAGTAGAAAAATGCTAGAGAATAACTTGCAATTCGGTCAGACATACCGAACCAGCACCTCATTTTGTTCATGGGGCTTTTCAATCACTTTCAAGGTAACTGTGTCGCACCTACCCCTTAGTAGTCCAAATTCCACAGCTGCTTTACATGGATTTCCACTTATTTCTTGTTTTCAGTGACTTGTGATTGAAATCCTCGTCTTCTGTCCCTATTCAGTCCCTGCATGAAAGGGCATATAGTGTGGATACACATGGGGCAGGAATGCAAACCCCAATACTGATTGATCTGGAGCTGAGCAAATGAACAACCAAAGCTAATACTGCAGAAAGAATCAAAACAGCTCAGTTTCAGCAAGCTATGAGCAAATGTGGAAAAAGTTGATAAAATATTTCCACTGTGGGAAAACATGAGGCAAATAATCCAAATACACCAAAATGTTTCATTTTTTAAAAGTCAAAATATTTCATTTCAACATCTTTCAAATGAAGCTTGCAGCTTTTTTCTCCAAAACATTTTTCATGTGTAACTCAGTTTTAACAGGAAGAAAGCAAGTTTTTTTTAAAGGCTCAGATCGCATACATACGAAGTAGCCATGGCATCCTTTGGTTGATACACAAATGATTCAGGAATTGCAACCATGGGATCCTATTTGAGAAATGAGGATTACTGGGGAGAGATGGGATCCACCTCATGAAATGAGGCAAGAAGAAACCAATATCCTACTGAGGAGGTCATTCAACTGAGTTCACGGGCGCTGGATATCAAAGCCCACAGGAGAGCGAGAGGACTGGGAGGGGAGGAAGCAGGCATGCACAGGGCAAGGGGGAGACCCTGAGGAGGAACTGCTATGACATAAGCTTCAAAGTTATATTAAAATCAATCAAAACCACGGACAATATTTAGCTACATTGCTTCCCTGAGCAATAAATGACTGTAGCTGTCATGGAGAAGGCAAATGAGTGTGATGGGAGGGAAGGCAGGCTGTGAAACAGAGGCTATCCCCAGTAGCAGAAAAGGGGTGGAGAGCTGAGAGTCGGGTTCTCACCACAGTCCCAGGAAAGCTCTGCCCTTTGCTCTAGGGTTTCCTGCAAAATAAGAGATCACTAATCACATAAAACATGGCACATCTCTACTGAGAAAGCTGAAAAGAAGCAGTCAAGGCTGAGAGATGCTTAGACCCACATGCAAACAGGATCTGGGTGAGCACCAGCATGGTCTCCAGGACAGGTTTCTCCTGGGACATTCCCTAGCAGAGAGGAACTGACCTGGACCCAAGCAAGCTGCATGTTTGCTCCAGTGTGGGAAACCTTCCCGGTGCCTAATCAACTTTCTAGCTAGGGTAAGGCCTTTGTTCTGATATATTTTTAATTTTTTGCTTATAGCTTTAGTATTGCTATATCATATATAACTACTTTCATGCTTGGGTAGCAGCAGTAATAGATCAGCAAGATTTCTTGCACCTATCTCAGGAGGAAAAGTTTTATTAAGTCATTAAATAAAATCATCATGTAGTCTGCCTTTACAAAATAAATTTTAAAAAAGGTCAGCTTTAGAACTGAAACACAAGTGGGAAAGTAGGTGTTGTGAACACTATACCAAAGTAGCTGAATTAGATGCTGCTTATCGAGGAGAAAATGGAGTGCATGAATTTAAGACAAAAAGAGAGAAAAAGAAAAGCAAAAAAAGATCCTTTTGAATTAAGCCTTTTCTCACCTCTAACAAGGCTCTAGAAACAGCACTAATCAATCCAAATGACACTGTAGTGTGGAGATCTATTATATTCCTCAACGATCATATGGCTTTATATGTTATAATTTGGTTCTGAATTATGGCCTACATCAATTATAATTGAACACTGCTTCCCACTCCACAATCAGACTGTGATGAGAACAGAAAGGCAGTGGACATTAGAGGATTACTATCAGAACCACCTAATTTAATTAAGGAAGAGATTTATTAAAATGGTAACATTAACAGGTGTTTTATGAGACTAATAATTAATAAGGTTTCTGTAGAACATTTGTAAGAGAAATGGACAATATGTAGTGCCAGCAGAGCTCCCTGTAATGGGATAACAATAAAGCATTAAGAACTGTAGATCAGATATTATGATAATAATCTGATACTGTAAATTATGATTTGGAGAGGATTAAATGCCATTACTGCAAATTAGTATTTATTTAAGCTCCAGCAGGCCTTTGCACACCAACTGGAGGAGAGGTGGGCTGCAAACGGGCTCTCCTGCACGGACACTAGCTGTCCTCCTGAATCCCACCGTGATGAGTGAAGAACCTTGCTATCTGCCAACACAGCAATAATGCTGACGGGGTCCACCTAGGAAACCGCAACGGGGCTGCAAGGAAGCACTTCATGATGGTGAAGTCCAGCAACTCGTTTTTGACCTTTTTGAAGTTACCTTCGAGCAACTGAAAGCGGGCAGCTCCGTGCTGCTGCCCAAGTTGCAGGGTCAGAGGTGTCCCCATGGGGTCCACTGTATCTCCTGGGGCTTCACCACCTCCTAGCACGCAGAAGAGCAAAGGGTGGGAGCTGCAGTGGCTGCTCTCTCCCTTCCCATCACAAATCCTGCAGGCACAGCAAGAGGTGAATCTCAGGAGCATGAGGAGAGAAAGGGGAAAGCGGGGTGGGAAACCAAGAGGGAGAAGTGTGCTTTCAGGGCAGGGAGCAATACCCCACCTCCCTAAAGGAAGGAGCAGAGAGAAAATAGCCTCAGGGTCTTTTCTGGAAATGAGGGTGCTGAGGGACTTTGCCAGAGTTACTTAACAATTTACAGCTCATGTTAACACCTGGCCCTCTTTTAGCTCTAGGCTTAAAAAAGTTTTATCCCAGCCCTGGTCCCAACAGCCCCCCAAGTAAGAGGAGGGAGGCAGCTGCAGAGCACACAGCCCTTTCTCTAAACCAGCTCCAATCGCTGACACAGTGATGGAAGAGGATATTAGCAGCGGGAAATTTTTTCAAGGCCAGTACTTTAATGAGCTCCTAAATAATGACTTTATCTTCGAGGCACACTCAATATTCATTCAGTATCACACCCGAACAATACCACTGCCTGACTTCAGTCAACAGAAAACAAGTCCAGAGAAATCAGTCCCCGGCTTTGGGAAGCAGTGATGGGACGGGGCACTCATCCCTTGCTGAGCCCAGGGTGAGGGACTTCCCTGGTGTGATGGAGGGTGGTGTGGGCTGTGCTCCCCTCCGTCCCCTGCTCCTGGCTGAGCTTGCAGCGCTGCCAGCTCTGATCCACCCTGCATCAAGGCAAAGATGCCCGTGTGCCTCTACAGCTCAAGGGGCTGTTCGTGCCACTCAGCTGAGGTCTGAGCCACTTTTTTTTCACTCTTAATTAGTATCTGATATCAACAACAAGCACAGAATTTGCAGAGCAATTGAAATGGCCACTCAGTGTCAAAGCAGGTGTCACTTCCCCTCTCAGGTCCAGAGATGCTGGATTTGGACCAGACCTCAGCTTCTTGTTTTTTCAGGGGTGGGTTTGATATGGTTTTTAATCAGGCTGAGCCAAGGGGCAAGACCTTCAGCTTTGCTCCTAGCACCTAGCCCCTACAGAGGCTCTGCCAGAGTCCTCTTCCACAAAGTGCCACTGAACGGTTTTGGGTTACTTCAGACATGCCCATTAATCACAGTTTAGTTTCTGTGAATCATTCTGGTTAGCACATGTCAACTGGGATAGTTTTGATCAAACTTTCCTTGACTTTTGTTTCCAAGTTTTGGACCACAAACATCTTGGAGATTTATACCTACCCCAACATGAAATATTGTCTCTGCCAGACCTTGGGGAACGCCTGCAGAAGCCTATTTCCATTAATGTTTCCCCAGTCCAGAAACAGACTCTGGGCCACAGCTTTTTTATGCTTCTGGGATGCTTCTAAGAGCAGATTAACCTGTCTTGACAGGGAAACCAGTTACCATCCAGCAGCCTCTGGAGCTCCCGTATATCTACTCTCAAGTTTTATTTCATTTTTAGCATTCTCCTTTATTTGTGCATGCCCGCAGGGAACAAAATCCCATGCCAGAGTGCTGCGAATACCCTGCTTCCCCAACCAAATGCCTCATGGGTAACAGAGACTGAGAAACGCCTCTCATCAGTGCAGTGTTGCAGACTCCGGAGGTTCACAGCATGTAACAAAGTCTCCATCCCATTTTCCATGGGCGGGCAAGGACTCCCGGGCACTTTGAGGGACTCCCATGCCAAGGTCCCAGTTCACTGACTGGCTCTGTGAATCCAAACCTCATAAGGACCTTTGAAATTCCCACCTGTAAGTGGCACACATTTTCTGACTATTAATAAGCCAAATTCATTCCATTTCACAGCAATGTTCTTTTCATTTATTTTGTATCATGGATCACATGAAGAACAGTCTGGGGTTTGCATTTGAATAGACATCAGTTCCATGCCCTACACAAATAACCCATTCCCATCTACAACCCAAATATTCATACTTGCTTTTAAAGGCTGCAGGCTGCACCCAGCGGTGCCAACAGCAGGCATCCTGGATGATATATTTCAAAGGGGAAAAGAGGAACCGTCTATTCCCTCCCTGCAAGGGAGATCCTCTGGGCCAGTTTGAGCAAAATTGTTGCAAATGCAAAGCCTGCTTTCTTCCCTGGTACTGCTATTTAAATCACTTCTATGGGATGCCACTGTCAGTCACTGAGTTTTAATACTACCACAGCAGCATTACAGGAGAATGAGTGCCAAATCAATAAAAAATTAAGGAAATACAGTTTTTATTACACAGTGATATTTGGAATTGATCCCTTAGGCTTTCCAGTCGCCTCAGTTTTGGTTTATATGCCCGTGGATGGAGTATCGTGCAAAGTAGTTTGAATGCAGGAACCAATCAGTCATAATCTAATTTTAAATGGACCACAAGCAAACTGAGAAAATAAAGACAGGCAGTGGCATCATGTTGACAGATGTGCCTATGGTATATTGTATCTCTGCTCTGCCTAACTAGGAAAAATACTCTCTTAAATTGTTTTATCTATGTATAATGCCAATAACAAGAACAATAGGGGGGAAACTTGGTTTCTGCAGTGACATGAAGAATAAATTTATAGAAAGAAATGTGGAAAAAGAAAATAATATCATCTCTTCTTGGCCTCACTTGTAAAATGCTAAACTAACAGCCAATAAGCATATGAAAAGCACAGAATAAGCAGCATGGATGTTTTACTTGTTCAAGTTAATAAGGATTTCTCTCTGAGGCCAAAATCCAATTGTTCCTCTGACTCCTCAAGCAAAGGGGCTACAATTTGCCTCGAGGAATTGTGGACGAACAAAGAGATTGTGATAATCAGCAGGTAGTTACATACAGCACTGTGCGCCTCTTTCTGCAACTTCACCTCACACTGCAGTCCTAATTAATTTCAACTGCTTTCGCCTGCTATTTGCAATTATGATTTTCTCTTTCATTTCTACCACCATGAGCTCTTACAGTTGACCAGTCCCTCCCCTGCTTAATCCAGCTTGCATTGCCCCATGAAGCAGGTCCTTTGATCATGACCTCCTCGCTGCTCCCAGTGCTGCGAGCCAGCAGCACTGAACTGTCAGCTGTGCTCCCCACAGCCAAAATCTGACTCCCTCAAGTAACACTGTCCTTAGTCTCATCTTAATACGCTTGAGTACTTTGAAGTTTCAGCCTCTGCTTGTTCCTCCGGGAGTGCTGATTGTCTCTATGAGGGGTCCATCTTCCACCTGCCAACCCAGGAGGGTGATTTGCCCACACATCAGAAATTAGCTCAAGTGCCTTAGTGTGCCTTTAGACCTGACCCTTCCCAAGTCAGCAGCTTTCTTTGGTCCTTTACTGAATTTGCACCTTTTACCTCTTTATCAAGACACCCATCATTGTAATTCCTGCTCTGTCCTGACTCAAACTGCTGTATTTGCTTCCTAAACACAAAGAAAACAGAATTAGAGGCTTGTCTATAAATTTAAGACCCAGTTAGTATAGGATGCTTCCACAGTGCATTAAGAGCCATCACTCTGAGACCCCTCCAGACCTACTGAAATACATCTACAATAATATGCGGAAGAAGTTACATTACCACAGGGGCTCAACTTCAGGAAACAGTTTAGAAACTGATATTTTTCTAATACAAAAAAATATAGCAGTTACATTGAGGTGGTTCAGCAGTCAATCTCCCTAGATGAAAAAATAGATAAAGAGAACGAATCACCAACCTAAATATTCATCATGGCTTCACTACTAGTAATCACGACCACATTTCATTTTTCTCTGCAGATACAAGCTTGACCATTAATGCTGACTGCTGCTACTCTGCAAAACTAACAAGCCAAAATGGAAACTGAGAATGTTTTTGAGGCAAATAAAGCACAAGTGAATAATATCCAGGAGATAAGAAAAAAACGAAAACCAAAAAAAACCCCTACAATCATGAAAGAAGGTTTCTTTAGTTAAAAAGGAAAAATACCAAATTAAAATGTGAGCTGTAAAAATAATTTTAAAATTCAACGACAAATGGAAAAATGATGGCTATGATCTCAAGGAGCATAAATCAGCAACAAGGAAGAGCAGACAATTTGAAAAAGGAACCTAAAGGTAGCGATGGAAATTCTATGACTTGTAGAATAATAAAAATATGGAAATTTAATATAATAGCATGACATTAAATCTTAGCAAGGTTACAGATTTCATAATAGATGAGGATGGAAAAATTGTCAAACATCATGCAGAAAACGCAGAGATAAACAGCAAACATTTCTGTTCTGTATTTAAAATGATGGAAAATTTGTTCATCTTTTACGGCAACATGGCAACACTTTCTATTCCAACAGTAACAGATTTTAAACAGCCATTAAATGTAAACATGTAAGTGTGAGATTGAACAATTTGCTCTCCAGACTATAAAAACAATTGAAAAAGATCCCTCTGAAACAGCCATGTTCTTTTTGAATCATCTGCATTCAATGAGGAAGCCTTAAAGGAACCTCAAGAAATTCAGGATCACCCCACTACTGAGAAGGTTTCACAGGGTGACCACAGCATGTATCCTACTATATCCACAGGCTGGGTTCTCACCCCTACCCCTCTTCAGATCAATGGGAAAAGGCATTGCTACATTATTTCTTGGCTTTGAAAACTCTTTGCTGACAATTTGTTGCGTTTCCCTGTTCTCTGGCCCACCTTGGAGGATGGTATTTGTTAAATAGATCCTACTTGAGAGTTTGTGAATGTATTTTGATTGGATTTGATTATCACATATAAACCTCAGAGTACGTGGGCTGGCCAGGAATATAAATACAATTATTAGTAGTAACAAACATTAAGCAAAGCTGCATTGACTCACTGCAAAAGGCTCTTCAAGCCCCAGCCAAACAACTGCTTTCTCTTTGCTTTCCTACCCACCATTTGCACAGCGGATGTTCTTCAGAGGAAAAGTTGTACCACTTCACCCAGACTCTGAGTTTGACTTTTCTACACATTTGCCCTCTTGCTTAAGTTATGTCAGCCCATCTGCAGGCATAGCTAATCCTCTCGTTAGCTAGCAACTGGTAGCTCAGCTCTGCTCCACTGTGCTTAGCATTATACAGATCAGCCAAGTATTGATGCGGCATCACTGAGGAGAATCTAGATTGTTTTTTTTCCCATGCTTCCTTCTTTTGAAACTTAAAATACATGCTGGAAATAATTTCAAGGGCTGCTGAGCATCGCCACTGGGGGAATGCAAGGGGCTTTCAACATTAAGACTAAAAGACAGTTGGAAATTTGCAAGTGGTTGCCTTTGAAATTAGATTTTGAGGCTAAATTCAAAGAAGCCCGTGTAGCTTGTCCCACTCCCTGCAAATACATGTGGCACTTCTGACAGAGGCTAACAAAAGCTCTTCTTTCTTGCTGAGTCCAGCTCACCATGTCTCATCCCAGAGCCTTGGCCCAACCGAAAGCACCCAACCGACAGGCTGTGTGGGGGTTGGCATCAGCGCTGGAATGGCATCAACATCAGCCAAGGGAGGCCAAGCCAGCATCGCAAACTCACAGCAGTGCCAGCAAAGCCACTCCGAGAGGAAGGTGCAGTTCAGCTCATGTTTGCTCAATATGCAAACTGAAGTCCAGGTTTCTTCAAAGCCAACTCACCAGCAGAGCCAGGATGGGGAGAGCTCACCTACAGCATCTCTGTCCCACCAGGTCCTGGGTCACTAAAGACAACCACATGCCAATATGCACGTCTTGTGGTGCAGATCTTACCATCTCTGTTTCAGTAGCACACAGAGGTCTCCAACAAGAGACCTGCCTCTGTTATGCCCTTTTCATCCTTCCACAAAGCATTGACATTCAAACTAGCCAAAGTAGACCAGAAGTTTAATAAACCAAATGGTACAGCAGGAAAAAATAATGAGGAACTTGCTAAAGTGCACAGACGTCTCTGTGTCAGAAAATAAAGCCAAGTATCCTCAGTCCCAGCTTCAAGCTCAGACACTCCTTACAATCCATTTATCCAAGTTCCCTGTGCTCCTCAGCCTCTTCTATTAAATAAAGTGGCATTGTATCAGAAGAGGAGCTCATACAGTCTTTACACAGTATGTTGTATTTCACTCTTGGTACTAGTTTCCATTCATGTAATACACTTTTAAATGATGTAATATATTTTTAAATGATATAATGTATTTTTAAATGACAAATTTCCACATTTTGTCTTCCTGTAACATAAACATAGCTTAGCGACATCTGCTTCCATGCCATCTCCACTTTCACACGAGTGAAGGAGATGTGCCAAGTCATCCTCATGGAGAGGTCACTTAATTTTGGTTTGTAAAGCCAAATCTCCTGCAATCTCCATAATTACCAATCAATTTTACATAAATAGCAAAATTAAGCCCCATTATTCTCATTTACCACAAAATTAAAGGAATTAATTAAACATGGAAAAAGTGCTGATGTCTGCCAAATTGTTACTTCCAGCAGATAAAAACAAATTCAGAAAAGACATGCAGACAGGAGAAGAAAACCAGCTTTCCATCCATCAACTTAGCGAACTATTGCAAGGAAGACTGTAAATAACAAGCAGAGCGCCAGGCTTCTCACTGAGAACACTGGGACAGGAAAGACACGTTCTTTGTTATGGAGGAAAAAACAACTCTGAAACAATCCTCTTGTTTTTGTTTTTGCAAAACAGAAAAGGCCCTGGGGACTGGTAACAACAGGCTTCAACAAGAATGGTTCTTTCAAACTTTGATTTGTCAAAGGACTGCTGCTCTGTAATTATCATGAATGGTTTTAGCTAAACATCTCAAAGGAACAAAAGAGGGTGCAAACATTTGGAGACAAATTGTGACCACAGGAAATCTTTGCAGGTGGCTGAATAATAGAGGGGAGAGAGACTTTCCAAAGTGCTAGAACCAGGGTTGGAAAAATAGGGAAAAACTGAACTAAACGTTGAAGAGCTTCAAATCTCCGGTGTCTTCTCCTGTCCTAATGAAGATGCATCAACAGGCTGGTTCTGAAGTTACAGTCGTAAGACAAATGCATTACTGCAAGCAGTGTTTGAAAGACACTTGCAATTACAGCTGCTCTGGAACAATGAAATATATACTGTTCCTTAAATAAACTGAAAAAATGATAACCTCTTTTAACTGTCGGGGTGTAGTAGAGAGATCTTCATATCTTCCTTAATGAGATTTTTATTGCCAGTGTAAATTTGTCTTGAACTGAATTTTTGTCTTGGGAACTCTGAATTATGTTATACCAAGTTGTTCCTGGTAAGCATGCAGGCTTGCACACATTTTTTGCTGTGAAAATGGCTCCTTCTGGCAAACTGAAAGCAATTGAAGCTCAATTTAATTAGCTGCCTTCTGTAAATATGCCATTATTCTTCTAGCTCAGTGCTGGAGTTATATTTACAAAGGGAACAGATAGCAATAATTATTTTGGGCCGTAGTTAGTCAGTATTAGTTAATGCCTGAGTGTAATTGAGAGGAAATTAAGACAAGTGTAGTCTTTGGGGGGGAAACAAAAGAATATATCAGTCCACAGCAGTATAGACACTGCACCTGTATGTTCCTTCTTGGGCAGAAAGAAGAAAGAAAACCAGAAAGTTTTAGCTAAAAAGCAAACATTTACCCTGCGCTCTGGAACCAGAAAGGGTTAATGATAAACACCTTACATTTTTGTTCATTAAAAATTTGGCGGATTTTTTAAATAACTCTTACCAACCATCTTCTCTGAGTTTCTATCTGCATTTCAAGTTACAGTCCTATGAACTAACAGCCACTGCTGTATTACTCCTCACCGAGGAAAGGAGCACTGAGCCAAGCAGCTCAGAAAGCTGCAGCAGAGGATCCACAGCTTGAGGAGTACAAGTTGCTCAGACAGGTTTCGCAGTGTCTGAGAGGCCTTGCATGGCCTAGGACGGGGGAACCTCCTCCAATGACATATTCAGGGATCTCTGAAATGAGCTAATACTTTCCAGTGCCCATCTTAAGAGTGAACACGATTCTTCAGACTAAGCAACTGCCCCATAGCCCTTTTCATGGGTCTGGATACATTATTCAAATTAACTCTGAGAACAGATTAGTTTAATTGTAGATGATTCTATTTAGAATTAAAGAGGCCTTAATTCAATTTACCTTAATCCACTTTCTAAGTAAATTATAGCAAATGAAGACTTCACTAATTCTGAATGATTGTTCACACTTAGGTTAAATGCAGTTTAACTAATTCTCTTTAAATGTATGTATCTACTTAATTTCCATTACTTTCCCTTTATGTCACCACAACACATTCCCCCTTCTATAGGCTTGCAAGTGTTAAACTGCAAGTGAGATACTAAAAAATAATGATTCAGATACTGCATTCCTTTATAGGAAAAGTTCTTGAATAAATTTATGGGAATTTTTTTGCACAAGGGTTAACAAATCGGGCCCACTGTTTCATGCTGGAATGGTTGTCAATGTACGTTATAGGGTAAGTATGGTTTTGAGAGTACCTTATTGCACCAAGCAATGTTTTGAGATTCACCTTTCCAACAAAAGCTCCCTCTGCCATACTGGACAAACCCAGTGGGTATCTGATAACTGAGGAATGTGCCTGGGCCATCACCATCAGCCTTGCTGGGATCTTGCACTGACAGCTTCTGTGCTAAATGGCTTCTGGCTCCAGGGCTGTGCTGCCTTTCACGATGGAGAAACTCCCTCCCTGGTCCTCAATCTCCTCTAAGACAGGGTCAGGAACCACTTATTTTCACCTGCTCACTGTCCATTCAAGTCATTAGCTCAGGTTCATTCAGTGTGGTCACGCACAACACAGAGAACAGCGGGAACCTGGGCCACGATGCACACAAGAGTGCCTCCCCACACAAGCACAGGGTTTGCACAGGGAAGTCCCCTCTCCTCTCTGCCCCCGGGCAAAGGCAGGAAGCACCGGGGCTCACAGCACCCTTCTCCCAGATGCACTGTTGTCCACAGCCTTCCTTTAAACTTGCCTTGAAATCCTGGGTTTCTCACTGCACTTAATGGTTGGCTAATCAGCATCACTATAAGCAAATGCAAAAAACTACCTAATCTGCAGGTGGTAAGTTAATGGGGTTTGAGTAGCAAGACACTGACAGACCAGAAAGTACCCAAGCTCCACTGGTGCTACTAACTCCTGTGCTATTTCCATGCCATACAGAGCTCTACAGCAAATCAAAGGACCCCCAGGGTACCTATTCAACAAGGAACAAATTCTCACTTCAGCCATTATGTAAATGAAATTCTAAAAATGTTCTTTTGTTCCTCTGAGGTATTAGTACTACTAATGCGAAGTGCACAAACTTCATAATCAAGTAAAATATTATCTTGTGGTACTTGCAAAGTGCCAGAGGTTTATTGACTACGTCTCTGGGAGACTAGCAATTCTCACAGAGCTTTAGATGTCCTTTTGCCAAAGTTCATACAAAAAGTGTTTTCATAATTTAAAATTCTGTTGTAAGGCAGGATGGGAAATGGCATGCATCTGGCATGTAGCTACTTAGAAATGAAGAGTTAGTACAATAACAATAAAAAAAGATCTAGTGTATCTGAGCACACATGGTTTCTCCTTTGTGTAACTTATGATTTCAGAGCGCCCTGCCAAAGCTGAGCTGAACTATGAATACCAACTATTTTAGTCTTCAAGAGTTATAGCGCAGGAAATTCACATCTCTGTATTCTTTCCCCTAGCTGTCACTCAGGCTGCTCCTTGTGAAAGACCTGAATCCAAAAGCCAGCTTTGGACATTAATTTGACAGCAGATGGATCAGATAGATTGGACCCCCATTCTAGCAGTACAAAGCTGGAATACATTGCCACGGTGCATGCTGAATTGCTGTAGTGCCTGACTTACAGCATAACAGCCCCCGTTTGCCCTGGCTAGTGGCACTACTGCTCCATGAGCTGGTGAGGATCTGCCCCAGGGTACTGCAGACCCACAGGCTCTCACAGACACATTCATCCTGATGGGCACAACAGCCCTGCTCTGCAGTGAGCCACATGCAGCACAAGAGTCGTGGGAAATCAGTAAGAAGTATCCCTTTCATCTAAGCACCAAACTCCAACCCAACAGCAGACTGCAGAGAACTGCTTCTGAACAAAGCCTCATCTGCTCTCATGGCTTCCACGGTTGACAAAGTTGATAAAACACCCAAGACAGATCCTCAGAGAAACAACTGATACTCTAATTGGATCATCTCTCCCAGAAAATATATCCATCAAACCCAGCATCCCACTAATTTAAGTTTCTTCCCTGCACACAACTTTAACCAGAGCACTTAATAATAAAATTGAGTGCTACAGCTTTACTCAGCAAGACACAAAAGCAGTCCTGAGCAAGTGTCTCAACACTGACCCAAGTGTCCACCATGTCAAAATGTTACAGTTCCACACTTGGCAATTTGGCTCTAGCCTCCACAAAATCCTACTGAGAGCAGGTGTACGATGTTCCAGAGTCTGGGGCACAGAGCGCAGGAAGAGGAAGGCAATCCTATTCACTCCAGGCGTGTGGCATGTGTTTAGACTCAGGTGAGACTCCGAAGAGGAGCAGTGGGTAAAGAATTTAGCACTGGATACAAACGAGATACCTGAGGATGACAGATACAGATTGTTGCTCCCTGGGAAGACAAATGGCAGCTGGGGGTGTGGATGAGGCTAAGGGGCTAGGAGTAAGGTTTCCAAAGAGGGAGGCTAGGACAGAGTACGGAGTGGCTTTAAAAGTCAGGACATAGACCTCATGGAAAGATAAAAAAGTGTTCAGAGCCAGGAGTGGGTTGAACCAGAAGTAACAAAGGCACGAGGTCAACCTAGCTGCCAGGAGCAATGAAACAGCAAGCAGGCAGAGAGCCTGGGAGTTGCTGGTTACTCCTCTCAGCTCAGCAGTTGCTCTTCCTGAACAATGCAACCACAAGAAATGTTTCTTTCCATACCTCGGAGTAATTCCAACTAGAGCATTAAATGGTTTTAACACAGGAATAAGTAGCAGTGGACTGAGAAGGGCTCCCTGGGCAGTAGGTCCAGCCTCCTGCAGGACTCACCCCCGTAATCCCTTTCACACCCTGAGGATGTTCCTTTGAAAAGCCAGCTCTGTTTTTTTGACTGACTGCTCCTATGAAGCCATTGTCCCAGAATTGCCCTGGCCAGACACAAGGAAGCTTCCAGCATCCTAAATTAATTCATGACAAAACTAGCCCCCTTTGTTCTCCTGCTAGCATTATCCTCAGCTGAAACAGCTCTTCCCTACCCACTTGCGCTTTTGCCCCTTGATGTGCTTATGGGAAGAAAACTAATCCCTTCTTGGCTTTTGTTTTTCTTGGCTAAGGAGGTCAAGTTGAAGTTTAAATCTATTTGTTAGCTAAGACTTCATAGCAGTTCCCACTAGTTTTTAAACAGAGCTAAAATGATGGTATAGTGACCACTGTTTTTCCTACTACAGGCGCAAAGCTAGAAATATAGACACCAGGTGAATGAAATATATACAGGATGGTTGACAAAGCAACGCAAAGCTCACTTCTATTGCTTACCTACTGCAACCAGGTAGGATGGTTGAACAGAAGCCAATTTTAGCCCTCTTGAAATGGAGGGAAGCCTGCCAGAGACATGCCTCACTGATGTAAAATACCTGTATTCAGAGGAAGCTATTTACATTCCTGCTTTGCAATTAAAAACTTCTAATGCTTCTGAAATGCAGTGTTATCATTGAACACCAAGTGTCTTGGACACAGAGACAGACAAAGGGATAGCAGAATGCTGTAGAGGAAGGTCACAGCAGTGCAGTCTCAGATGGCAAAATTTGAAAATGTCCAAAGGACATACACTGGAGCAAGGAAGTTTGTGAAGTGAGCAGGGGTGCACAGACACCAGCAAGGCACCACGTCCAGAGGCAGCTGGAAGATGATGCTATGCCCTGTCAATGAAGTCAAGAGAGAGACAAGAAAACCTACAAAAGGTCTAAATTCCCATTAGCTTGCAAGGGCCAAACGCTGACCTCTTTTACTCCAAACTTACCTGGGTGCAATAACTGTTCCAGATGTGCAGCAGGTAGTTAAGGGCAGGCACAGCCATGAGTACGTAACTTGGAGCAGAGTGTGCTTCACACGGCAACAGAGCTGTCTCAGCTGCACCACTGTAACACAGACGAAAATGTGCCATTAAACATGTTACTCTGCTCAGCACTGCCATATATAAAAATGTTTTTCCCAGATACAATTCACTACAAAAAGAGTTGAGTACATTTCTCTGTCACAGCAAGAAAAAAAGAAAGGGTAGTTAGGTTTAAAGGCGAAGAAAGCATGTGCCCTGCTTCCTGACCCTGTTTTTTGTTTATTGTTTGGATCCTACACCATATTTTTCTAGTTTTCTCTGTCAATTATTTATTAACAAAAAAAGAAATGGAGAAGGGTTCTCTGTTCTTGTTTGTGCCACCGCTCATGGCTGCTACTGTGGGAATACTGCTAACAGCAGCTACTAGTGTTTTATTAAAAATAATAAAGTATATTGTTATCATAAAATAGCAATGCGATCAAAAGGATTATTCTGTTATGCCCTTGTCTGAGTTTTAACTGTAAATTAGAGCTCAGATAAAAACAATCTACTGTAGAGCATATAAAGTTTGGAAAAGCTGATATATTTCCATATAAACTGTTCAGTTAATCTTATATATATATTACAGAATACCCTCCGCCCCCCCCCCCTCCCCCCCCGAAACTGGGAATGTCACATATATTTTTAATACTGAACCTTTTATTCTGTATTTTATAGATGCACAGGGGGCCGATCGGCTTAACTCTATTGACTTTCATAGTGCTGCTCTGGATCCGGCCCCGCTCCCAAGGCAATGAAAAACCTCCCCCTCTGCTACCAACCTTCTTGAACAGGAACACTGCTCCATCTGCTGGGCTCCCGCACAAGGGACAAGGAAAGAGTGAGGGTTGAAGTAATATTCAGCGTGAGCGATAAATTCGAGGCATATTGATGCCTGGCACTAGGGCATTAAATCTGTCAAGTCAGCCAAAGTGAAACGCAGGAGTGCGCGTTGTGTGACTTCCTAAAACATGCACTGTCCTTCTGGCAAGCATTGGGATGCAAACCGTGGCTTCGCAAACAGAAGCAACTGCACACATCAACATCCCTTACATCCCTCATCGGTCACAACTCGTACTCGATGCTCTGTGCAAGTGCACACACCTATGCTGACCCTCCCGAGGTACAATAATGCATTACAGGTTCCCTCACGTGCTGAAAATCACAAGCCCTCTGCAACAACCCACTTTCCAATCGTCCCCTTTGGTTAAAGCATTGTTGCTCATTTGCAGATAAATCTTTTTCTTATTTTCAGCCCACAGCATCGATAGTTCTCAGCTATTACTAGTGACTCTCTTCCACTACCTGCTCTCTCTTCTAGATTCTTACGTATATACACAGTAGATTGCATAGTCAAAACAGACCTGAGGCACAGCCAAACACATCTTTGAGAACTTGGTCTTTCCAATGCAGGCAGGTAGTATCTCTCCCCGCCCCCTACGCACTCATACTCCTTTAAAAACAAGTGTGAGTTAGATGAATAAAATGGTGTCTTTCTCCAGCAATGTAACATGGCTTTGCATTGGAACAATCTGTTTAAAATCCCTATTTAAAAAAAAAGAATCCCTATTTAAAAAAAAAGAAGTCCTTGTCTTGATTATTATTCAAAGCATATTCAATGATTCAAGTACAAAAAAAATTAAACATTTGCATTTAACTTCTCTTTTTATTATGCTTTATTCTATTCCTGCATTTCTAAGAGCTCAGGCAGTGCAAACTATAGGAACTGACTTCCTGGCTTTGTTTTTACTTTTTAACATATCATCACCTTATAGTCAATTCACTTCAGGGTCCTTTTTCATTAACATAAAGTGGTAACATCTGGATTGCAAATGCTGCAGGGAAATGTTCATTTTAAAAATGTTCCTGCTGAAAATAAAGAAACAAAAGAAATTCATTTATGGAGATGTTTTTATTAACCCAGCAGCTAACAGAGGTTGAGAACAATATCTAAACGGAGGGACAGTGTCACTTGGTGACCTCTCTGTAACAGTCACAAATTGTTTTAAACCCAGAAGTTTGGGATATGAATATTGCCAGACAAATTGTGGGGAAGAACCTCTTGCAGCAGGAAGCATTTGCAGAAGCCTCTGCTGCTCACCTTCAGCCAGCTCAGGCTGCGGGCGAGCAGCGTGAACTCTGCCCATCACACCGCTGCAGAAAGAGAGATTATCTGGGAGCTCACTGATCCACAGGAGGAGAATAACAGGTGGCAAGTGAAGGGAGCTCAGAGATGATGAAGTGAACTGTTTTTCTGTATCCAGGATGCATAGTAAAGCAGCAGTCTTAATACTTATCCCCTAGCATTAAGCATTATATTGATGGAGTGACTTTTTGGTCAGAAGCCATCTGCTGTTTCCGTGAGTAAGAGTCTAAAAGAATTTGCAAAGCTGGCTATCAAAATGGGAAAAGTTTCATTTGGCTGTGGGTGTTTCCATGAGGCACCA
The DNA here is from genome assembly GCF_031877795.1 of Strix aluco. Classification (NCBI taxonomy): domain Eukaryota; kingdom Metazoa; phylum Chordata; class Aves; order Strigiformes; family Strigidae; genus Strix; species Strix aluco. The sequence continues at coordinate 4,199,452 of NC_133941.1, read as the reverse complement.
GACCAGCAACAACACAAAGATGCAAAATAAATCTGTTTCTGAACCAAATCAGAGCACACGAGGCATCCTGCTGCCGAGGACCCAGGGTGATGGGGAGTGACATTTGCTTGTGTTAGCTGCCCTTTGAGGTGCAGAAAGCAAAGGTCTGGTCTTTCTGGGAGAACTGGGATAACTCCTTGTGTTTCCAGCTCTGAGGTGGGCAGGGGTTGGGCTTTCTGGGTTTATGGATTTCAAATCTGGTAAGGAGAGAGGGAGAAAGGAGAGACAGCAAGTCAAGGACAGCTTGAAGGAGAAGCAAAGATGGAGCAGAGTAGGACAGAAGGGCAGCAGGGAAGGCAGGGGACTGGGGTTATGAGGCACTGCCAGTGACTGCAGCAGGAGCAGGAAGAAGACAACCAAACAGTAGCTGCCAACCCATACTGGCATCTGAGGAATGACGTGCTGGGAGCCAAGGCACCCCAAGGACCCTTGAGCATGGTCGCATCCTGCTGCAGTATGGCACCAGGAGCACTTCTGGCAGAGGAGGGGCAGGATCGTGTGCATGTCCTCTGGGGATGGAGTGCAACCACAGCCCCTGTGTCTTCAGGATAGGTCAGGAAGGGCAGGGTACAGGAAGATACTGATGAGCTTTCCTCTGAACAAGTTCAAAATTAACATACATCACTCTACCAACTACCTCCGTGTGCCCCAGCCTGCTGGTCTCTTAGTTTTGGAGTGGTGAATGCACCATATGCCAGCTCTCTGTGCTCCTGACCATTCTGCAGTAGCTGAGACATCGTGGGCATCCCTGGTGTGTCACACAGCCTGCTTTAAATGCCGCAAGTGCTCAGTCATGGAAGGAATCACTCAGGACTAAGGCACACCCCAGAGCGACCGCCCTAACCAGACACTGAGGGCAATTGTTCCTCTCTATGCTCTCATCCCCACCCATGCAGTCACCCCAAGCAGAATAAACAGCAGTGTTTAAAGGCAAAACAGAGTCTTGCAGAAATGGTGTTACATAGCCCCGGAGCTGACAGCATAAGATAAGAGCCCAAGTCCCAGGTAGGAAGATGGGCAGCCTTTCAAATTTACAAGAAGGTCAAAGTGGAGGCGGAGGGAGGGTGAAAGACAGGACAGCCTGGCAGGAGCAGCCAGGACTGCTTCTCTGCTGTCACTCCCCTGGCACAAAGCAGCCAAATCCCTTCAGTTGTCAAACGTGCACTATGCTATTGTTAATGATGCTATTACTTACCATATGTTTAGCAGTATGGCTGGATTTATTCAGCTTATTCAAATGCGGGATTGAACATTTCAGTGTAGCGTGCGGCCTCAGGCTCAGGGGGGTTTGAACTGTGGGAAAAAGCAAAAGCTATTGCAGAGGAGGAAAAATGTTCGTTACTTAACAAGGTCAATAGCATAAATTCTTATTTTGTTTACTTCAGAGAGCACATAAGCCAGTGTTTACACCCTGTTTCTGTTAATTACTTTCAGAGTAGGCTGTAAAATCATTTGCTCTCCTACCTAAAATTGTGCTTTATGCTTCTAAAAAGAGCTTCCAGCCATTTCACCCAGGGATGACTACACTCTGTAGACAGATAAACTGATTCTTTTATACCATCATAGATGGGGTCAAGCTATACTATTCAGAGCCAGTGCTTGCAGGACCTAGAAAATTGGTTCAGCCACTTGAAAAAGTAAAGGTTATTTGTAAAATTTAGATTCAGGTTCAGCTTTCAAACTTGTCCAAAGATTTGGGCTATCCAGTGAGAAGAGCTTGTTAAGAGCTGGCTTGCCTTGGTTTATCTCTTAATCACGGGTGCTCAAAACCTGTAGCTCCCATCGATTTCGTATAAACCTGTGATCTTCGTGTTCAAAAAGCAAGGCCTGGTAATTGCTGAAAGTAGCACAATGTTCCAGAAAGCTTGTAAATAAAGTCTTACTAAAAATTGCATTTGTTTGAAAGAGAAATAAACCCAAGAACTGTCTTGTTTCCCTTTGCCTTGCTGCTGTGAAACAGATGTTAACACCATGTATCTAACCCATACGATATTCCCATTGGATTCTTAGCCAGTACAACCAGTTTAATTCCCAAGATCTTCCTATTACCAGAACTTCTTCTGGTAACCAGGTACTCCCAGCTAAGAATGTCCTGCAGATGTGGCTGCTTTTACAGAAGAAGGCAGCACACTGACCTGTTTTACCCCTGCCAGGGTCATATTCTGGCTCTTCTTTGATGTAACCAAGCACAGCTCTAAATCCATCATCAGCCCAAATTCTTATTTTATTCTGGCAGGCCTGCTGACAATAGTTGACAGAAAGGAAAAATCTTCCAAATTATCTTAAAAATACCATTTTATTGGGAGTCCTTAATAAAACCAGTAAAACACAGAGCTTATATAAAATGCAAATGATGTGACCTGATTTGCAGTTTGACTGGATCATGTAGTGAAAAGAAAAGCAAACAGAAAAATAGCAGAATGGTAACTGTAAGCATATTATTTTCCAAAACAGTAAGAAAGCTTACAAGACCTCTCCACTCCAGCTATTTAATATCAAATAACCTTCCAGATATTAAGTCATCTCAGAATAAACTGTACTAGTTCAATGCCCATGAACTATGCCTTTACTGCCCATGATTTCCAAGGAACAGACATGGCAGTAATTAGTGGGGCATGAAAATCAATTCTGATGACTCAAAAGACAATCTGTGATTGTGGAAGTGACAGTGCCTGGAATAACAAGGAATACACTTCGCATTCTGAACAAGACAAATTCTTCCTTTGACCACAACCACACTTATGCAACAGCATCATTTCAAACCAAACAAGAAGTAGCTCTGATCCCAGCCACTACACAGAACTACCAGGTGAAACCCCATTCCTGAAGAATTAAAATGCATGCTGACATCAGCGCTGCAATACCAGCTCCCTGGCCTGGCTTTCATGAAGCTACCAAAGCTCTGCCTTCACACCTGAGACTGTCCCAGCTAGCACCTTCCTGGCCATGTCTGACATGATACGCTTGTAGCATGCTATCATTCTACACAAACAAGGAGATGCAGATATGGCCCTCAATCCCTCTAATCCTCTGTTTGCTTCTGCTAGAAGTGTCTAATAGGTCCATACTTGACTATCAGTGCATTGACAATACAGGGAACCGACTCCTCACCTCATGCAGAGTACCAGTCCAAATCAATTCCAGTTACAGACCTGGGAACATGACGTCCCATCACACACTAGATGACAGGGTAGTATTTCATACCTCATTTTAGTAATCTTCAAAACAGAAAGCCCATCAACTTCTTCAAGACTAAAAGGTACTTTGGCAGAGAAGAGTAGCTATCAAGCAAATTTGCAACAAAAAGTGTGAACAAAACCAGCAAGTTTCTTCTGCAAACAACATCATGTGCTCTCCGTAGATAGCACTGTAATTTACCCAAAGCATCAGTAGCCCAACTGAGAGGCTCCTATTTCACAAGAGCACACTGCACAGGCAACCCTGAGAGGCTCCTAATCAATGGATAATACAAGGATAGTTCTTGCAATGCCGGATCTTGGTTTAAACAGAAAATGTGCCTTTTTCAGAGCGGTTGCAAGGCCAAGGTGCTTTGTAGCATATACAAAATAGTAAATAGCTGTATGTCCTTACCACTAGGAACCAATACAGCACAATCATTTGCAAACAACAGCTCATCAGTAGCTGCCTTCATTACCTTTACCTTTGCACACAATGCTGCAGATGCGGGGCTGCCAGCATGATGCCAAATAACAGAGAAGCAAATCCTCAACCCATTTGTAATTCTATTTGTAGCAGAAAAACATCCTCAAGGGGACCATGAAGGGAGCTGGCATCTTGTTTCAGTGCCCCAGTGCTGCTGGCACGTCGTTCCTCGGCCAGACAGGACCAGCCCCTGTTGTGGAGACTGACCTCTGACCACACCACTTCCCCACACTGCTCCAAGCATGGCCCCATTTCCATGACAGCTGGGGTGTAAATGATTAATGGCATAAAGAAATTTCAGGCATAAGGGTATCAGAGTAAGAAGAGAAATAGAAGACTACCAGCTATATAGATCAGGGAGAGAACAATACTACATGTAGAAAGAAATTTTAATAAGACATTTCCTTTGGGTCAAGATCTAGGGCCTGGCTTAGTGAGGTAAAAGGCACAAGGAAAGAACACTAACAGATGCAAAAGCATGTGGGACTGAAAACAACAACAACAACAACAACAACAAAGAAAAGGAAAAGAAACATTTCAGACCTTAAAGTAGAAACTTAATAGTAGCAGGCTGCTCTTTAGCAAAAATACTGCTTTGATCTGTCATAGCGCTGCCTATGGGTGTGCTATCCTGAGCATTTCAAAGAAATCTCTTATCATTGTGTACCTGCCTCAGAGAAATCATACCACTGAAGGAACAAAAAGGTTGATTGTTATTTTAATTGAATTTGTTTTCAATTTATTTTCAAGCTGTCTGGGGGAAACCTTTTACACGTGCATTGTTTGATTTGTTTTTAACTTTAGTTCCATTATCCTAATAATGAAGCTTTTAAGGCATTTTAAGAAGCCTGTTTGTCAAAAAAGTTACGTTGATCAGATCAATACCTACGAAAGCGCCTGGAAGCAGGAAATAAATATGGATTTAAAAAAACCCAGCATTATTTTACAGAACTGTGGTTTTGTTGTGACCTCAGATGCTCAGCATGAATCACTGACTTGATCTCTGCCAACATACACATCCATGAGCTAATGTGTCAGGGTATTATTTTCCAGCATCCTTTAATGCAGGCTACCTGCATGTGGTCTCTTTTTCAAAGGTGCTGAATACTTCCAGCTCATGCTGCTCCCTGTGTTAAGCTCTGGGACAAACCAGGACAGAAGGACTCCTTGAATGAGATTAACAGTAAAGCCAAGATTTGTGCTACAATAGGTTAATTAGTTTTCTAGGTAGTTAGCTAATAGTTCTTTTCAATTTTATAACAAATCAGAGGTGTATGAGCTGTGGAGCTGCAGGAAAGGGCACACTGCATGCAGAAAGGACTGTTGGGCAGCTACACTCTTCTTCTGCAGACTCCCACCGACTCCAGCGGCCTTTGGACGAGGCCCTGAACTGCAACAGCTCTTCTTCCCACGCAAGCCCCTTATGCTGCCCTGAAAGCATAAAAGGATCCTATAATCCCCTGCTCAGGCCAGAGCATCCTCCCCCGCTGCCCTTCACTCTCAGACCTGGGGAGCCACACTCTGCTGTACTGGACGTTTTTGCAAACCTATTTCTTCTGTGAGTCCAGTTGGTTCAGCAGCACGAAGGTCAAGGCCAGGGAGCCAGCAGGGCAGGGGACAGCAGGGTTGGGAGCTGGGGTGGCTGCGTGCCATGGCACAGTGCTGCTCTGCCCAGGGCAGCTGCCAGCCTGCAGCAGCCCTGCAAGCTCCTCACCTCCTGCTTCTCCACGTCCATTTCTTTCAGGTTCCTCACTACCCGCCTCCCTCCCATTCTTTGAATATATCAAATTAGGCAAAGCATCCTATCGTACGAGATATTGAGGGGGTTTTTGTTTCTTTAAAGTGTGCTTTTGTGTTAAGACAGAAAGGATTTCAAGTTGATCTTTTCACTTCTGAGCTTTCTTCTCCAAGTGATACATGCTTCAGTTTTTAAAGATGTTTGGAGTCTTTTAACACTTGGAGCTACTTTTCATTAATAATAAAAAAGTCTCAGCTAATCTTCTAATGATCACTTTCTTTAGTGCAGTTTTAGCTCAGTTAATAGCCAAGTTTTCCTGTGTTGCCTGATGCAACAGCAGTGGCTTATACTCAGCTCTTACATTCACTCTTTGCATTTATGAATGAAATTCATTATTTCTTTTCCATGATAGTAAAACAGCTGGGTGGCATTAGACAGACAGGCCTCATTTTCTGTTATTATTTCAGTGGAGATCTATTAATTTTTCTGAATATGAAATTTCTTGAAAAGCGAAAATGAAAGGACCAAAATGACTTGTAATGAGTTGTTTCTGTCACTCCCTTCCCTTTCCTCTAGCCCCAAAAAGGAAACAAATTGTCAACACCATTAATTTTTAAAATGCCATTTTGAAATTAAATATTGAGCTAGGTTTTTAAAAGAAAGAACAGTTTTAAAAATTAAAGAACAGAGAAACAAACTAAGTACTTTTTCAGAGTACAGAGTGTTTCTTTTTGGCCACTAGACTATGACTGCTCATTCCACCTAGACAATTTTTCACTTTTACTACTGATTCAAAATATCCACTTTTACTACTGATTCAAAATATCCAGCTGATTTACTCAGCTCTATCTTCACCTAAGCGGCAAGCCAGAAGTTTTAATAATCTGAAGAGGAATCTATTTAACGTAAGGTCCTTAGGGAAGGACCTGCCATTAGTCACATGTTTGTTCAGCATAAAGTTCAAATCTTAGTTCACTGCGAGACCATATTGCACTACGTGTATGAGAATGCCTCATGGCCATGGGATTCATTAGCCTATACAGGTAGGCAGAAATGCTAATGTAGGTTCCCTGGGCCAAATTTAAACCCAGGGAATGACACCAACAAAGTTCATGTGAAGACATGGGGAATCTCTCAAAGCTGCCATAGCATTGTTGCATAGTCATGCCAAGGAGTGACCGCAGTTCATGTTCTGCATCCATCGGGACAGGTGAAAGCTGCAGCTGCCTACCCGTGCCCCAGGGCAGGTCTCACCATGTCTCTGCCCCCAGGCACGGTACATGAAAGACAGCTCCAGCCTCTTTTGTAGCAGGTTTTTCATATCTCCCTATGAAAGCACTAAAACCGAGGAGTGTTATTACTGTGTCCTTAGATTACACCACCCCTACCTGTATCACGAAGCACTTTACTGTTCAGCTAGTCCCACAGAGATGGATAAAAGCCTCAAGAAGTATTAGATATGTGAAAGGGAGCAGCCTGGTCCAAAGTAAACACCACTGCCACATGTGGATCTTTTGAACAGGGAACCTCTATTGCTAGACCTGAGAGAGTAACTCCATTAGCCAGTATCAGCTCTGGCCTCTATCAACCTGCTGCTGGCAAGGCAAATCTCTGCCAGGGCATAGCAGTGTGGTTGGTGCCAGCACCAAACAGAGGATGGAGCCCTGCCATGCTCACACAGGTCTGGGGGAGCAGGGATGTCCACCACAAGGACCCGGTGCTACATCCCGAGGCTTTAGTAGACCCCAGATGGAAGCCTTGGCCAGCCAACAAGGCCCGTGCCTTTGACAGCCATGGGCTCTGGCAGTTAGTTCACTGGCTGGTGTCTGTGCTCCTCCAGCTGGAAAACCTTCATGACTCCCCTCCTCGATCACTTTTATCAGCCAACAAAAGAGGGAGGACACGTGGCTCTGGGTGGGCACTGCCATCACCCTGGTCCCGTGGTATGCGCACAGAGCACGGCCACAGGTCCGGTCTCACTCGGGCCAGGAGCAGCACACCTGTATGCCAGCCTCCCCGCTGTCCTCATGGACTGCTGATTTAGATGCCACCACCATTGCTTTCCCACTTCTGCTTTAATTTCTGTTCCCTGCCATTCACAGTAGTGAACAATGATGCATTACAATTTTCAGGTGCCTAAGGCTCGGAGAGCTTTCCTAGATATAATCAGCAGAAAAGAAGGATTTTGCATTGAAAGCCAGTGCCAACATCCCTGCAGTGATAACCATCCCTGTATAATTAAAACGAACATTTCATAAAATGTCATCTCCAAGCAGCATATTTTAGATAAAAAAAATATAAAACATTTCCAAGATCAAAAGAAGAGAATTATAATTGGGAAAGAGTGGAGGTGGGGTAGGACAGTGTGACAGCCCCAAGAAGTATTACTATTATTATGAGGCAAAGTTTGCTAAAATGCCAACTGCTCGCCCACAGTGAAAGGAAGCACCAGTTTACTTGTTAATCGCCTTAATTAATTAACTGGCATTGTTCTGGATTTCCTGAAGCTGGGTTTACTGTGGGAATCAATTTTAAAGAGCTTCCAGAAAGAAAATTTAAATTTCTGCTTAAAGACTTTACAGATTAGTAAACAAGAGCCTGCTTCCAAACCATTTGGACAAAACCATGGCCGTGATTTATGGAGACACAGTCCTTTTTCCCATAGAGTCTGTCGTGATCAGCTATATTGACCTACTGCACAGCCGAAACTTCCCTGAATTAATCCCTCTTTGAACTACAGCAGCTCTGTTAGAAAAACACCCCATTCTGATTATAAAATTGGCAGTGAAGCAGAAGCCAGCATCACCGTGGTGTGCTGTACCAGGGGCCGGCTCCCACTGAAACTCCCGCTTCTTTCTACCACCAATTTGTTCAGTTCCACACTCCACCCACCTCTGGCCTTCCCTTCTGCTAGGATAAAGGGCAGTTTGGCAAGCCCTTGCTCCCTGTACAACCACTTACAGATGGTGACTGAGTTTTCATTACCAGGGCTGTGATCTTCCAGACTTTCTCAATTAAATGGGTATGAAACAGGCCCTGAGCCTTCTCGTGGTCCTCTGAGGCTACTCCAATTCTTAGCGTGCTTCTCAAGCTCAGGCCATAGTTGCACCCAGTGCCAGATATTAGGGCCACAGCATCTTCCTGAGAGTCATGTTAGTATACACAATTATCTGTTCTGTAACTTCTGACCGCAACATCACATTAGACTTTCTCCCATCCCACAGGTTATCCAACCTGTGATCCAAGTCTCACTTTAACCACTGTTTTCAGGGTTAACAATTCCCACTCTGTAAACTTGACTACTGATCTCTGCTTGGCTGTAGTAAAATGGATCTTAGAGTTACTTGATACATGAAATGGTAACTATGAAAGCACACAGACAAAAGTTTTCACATCTTGAACGTTTCTCTTTCCATGTTCACCTGAGCCCTTTCTTTCCTGGAGCTCTGCAGAAGACTTAGGTGTGGGATGGTACTCACCTTACTGCAGACTTGACCCATTGAGGCCTGGTAACCAAAACATCCTTTGTGATCAGTGGGGAGAAACAGGGACTTTTAGGGTTCATTTCATCTCACCTGTCTTACACATCTATTTTTGGACAAAGAATGACACCTGTAAAGTACCAGTTTCCTTCAACTGACTGTATTAGAAGCTGCATGTGTCCAGACTAAGATGAACACATCTACATGAGTTTAAGTGATTCTCACCCTTTGAGTCTAAATAATACACTACAGATAAATATAGCATAATATAGCTCTTATTAAAGTGTTCCAGTAGTAAAACAGCCATCACATAAATATGGAAGTGCATACTCCTTTAAATAATGGATTTTAAGTGCTAATTTTGATGTCAGATTCTGCTCTTACATGCATGTAACAAGACAACAGGGAGTAAGGGGTTCTCCCAGCTCAGATCTTGTAAAGAATAGTTAGGTATAATCAGCCCTGTCCAAAAAGAGGCACACAGAGATGGTTGTTCCTGTCTCCAACATGGCCAGCACCACAAAATGGGGGTGGAGAATGTACCCCTCTCACCTGTATATTAACATCACAGTCACTTTCTGCCTCAGGAGGCAGGAGAAGATCACAGCCTAGCAACATTTTTCTTCTTTTTCTATCTTATGGAACGGCTCATTTGACAATGGCAAAATTTTCCTTGAGAAACCTATATTCCATGGAAGAAGGGCTCAACAAATCCTCAAAACGTCTCAAAGAGGAAGCTGAATGGAAAGCACACATAGCCATTTTTCATCGGACTTTTTTAATGTGCGAATACAACAGTTCCCCATTCCTCCTGGCAGGAGCAGAAGAGCAACTAATGAAGCAGTGCTGATCTCCCAAAACCAGAGAACTTTTCAGAAAAATCAAATGGAAAAACTGTGCTGCAGCCTGCCTGCCATGCTCACAGCTTATGCCAGGTAACTGGTTTCTTACCCTGGCAGGCACGCTAGAGAAGCTGCAAGGAAACTGGTAAGAGCTGTTGTGGGGAAGAGGGAGGTTTTGCAAAGATCCCTTCATGTCTCAGCCCCTGAACATACATTTCCACATAGGATTGAGAGCAAGATAGTCCTCCATGCACTGGTTCCAGGTTTGGTGTGAGATGGGTCCTCTGGCACTGAATAGGGGCATTTACATAAGGAAAGAAAATATTGGACAACACAACAGAAACTCCATCAACTGCAGAGAAATTTGGTGAGACCCGAGGAGGGACAAAAGACACAGTGTGAAGGGAGTGGGGAACAGAGGGAGAGAAGGGAAGAACAACATGGCACCTAGAGGCATGACCCGTATTTTAAATTGGCTTTGTCATCCTGCTGCTCCATCCACCTTAGACTCCTTTCCCAGAACAGCTTTTCTATTTGTCTCACTGTGAAATCCTCTTGAGGAACCTCTCCAAGCTGGAGCTGGTCTCCGGGCAGTGGGGAGAACCAAGAACATGGCAACATGGATGCAGGGCAAGGGAGCTGAGTGCTGCCAGGGGCTGTCCAGGCACTGGCAGTGGGACAAGGCTGTGCAACACTGCAGTTTGGTGTCTTTGGCCCATCTGGAGCTGCAGCAGTCCTGGCACAGCTGGACAGGCTTCAATTTGCACCCGCCCACACTCACAGCAAGCAAGCCCAGGCACACTGCAGCTTGTCTGCAATGGCCACTTCTCTGAACATCCAGCCATTGGTTATTTCCAGAAGACTCTTGTATTACCTCCTTGCAAGATTTGTCTGAAGCTGTGCAGCAAATCCTTTATTACAGAGGACGTTTGGTAATCCCTAGCACTAGCAATTGAGTCCTTGTCACCCAACCAGGTGATCGATGGGAGGCCAGGAGAGGAGCTTAAAAGGCAGAAGGAAAGTAGGATAAGGGGGACTGGCAGATATTAGGTAAATACTGGGGTCCCAGGCAGAAACATCAAAGAAGCCCACACTCGGAGTGCACTTAGGAAGGACAAGTCTGCATAGACCTAAATAGAAAAGTTCACTATTTTTTTCATGTGGGAAATCAAGTTACAATGATGGGTGCTGGGTCATGCCCACAGTCAAGGCATGACCACACATCATGAGCAGCTTCCACCCTCTCTCCCCTCTGAGACAGATCCATCTTTCATCAGGACAGGAAAAGCATTCAAAGTCTTTCTTCACCACTAGATGCTCTTCTACTCATTACTGAGCTATGGGGCCAGGTGATACCTGAATAATCCTGGGGAAGTTACTACTAGACAATTAGCAGAGCTCTCCAGCATCATGGGGTTTTGCCTAACTTCATCTCCAACAATATGAAGCTTCACCTGACAGTTTGGTCTTTTCTCTGCAAAAATACTCTAGTACCAACAGAGAGTCATGGATAAGCCATGCACTGGCCCATTGCCTAGCTTAGTGCTTGGTTGGCTTCAGCAGTTCAGCTGACACACACATCTTTCTTTGATTTCCTTTCTCCAGTCTTCCATTTCTCTAGTGTCCCTTCTCCTCCCGCCCCACCGCTTTCCATCACCACTCAGCCCACTGCACATGCTTTCCATTCACAGGCAGGGCTGCACGTCATGCCCTACTCGGGCACACAGAGCCCTGTTCAGGCTGCATTGTTCCTTACTGTGCAAGCTATCACACTAGAAAAAAAAAATAAAATCAATAGTGCTATCGAGTAGGATACACTACACCTGACTGGAAAGGGCAAAACATCCCAGAGAAGAAAGTGGGAGATGATGTAGTCATGTCACATCCAGCTTTTTTACATAACCATGTACTGCCTCCTGTAGCAATGACCTAGCCCATTAGATGCACTCAGCCTTTCCTTCACCTTTTTAGCCACCGGTCATTGATAATCTCTGCCATTAATCCTGCCTGTCACTAAGGCTACAGCATAACTGCACACTGCAACACTGTACAACAGCTGAATATACTGCATAAGAGGAAGAATCTTCTTAATGGACTTCTGCAGCGGGAGTGGTAAATGGGGGTGTTCCCAGCTACATATATCCTAGTGAGAGATAATGAACAGCACTCCCATAGCATTTTGTTAATAACCTCAAATACAGTGAAGAGTTCAGCTGGGAGGGGTGATTTTTTTAAATTTTTTTTTGGTAAAAGTTTGATGAGCTTTCAGAATCCAATATTTCAGAGCTTGCTCATTGCTAATTAAGGGTTAGTATACTAAATTAGCAGTAAATTAACATTCATTTCTCTGCTAGTACACTAGAGCTGCAGGAAATTACCCAAATTATTCAGGTAGTGACATTCATCACTGGGTGGAATGACTGTAGCTTAAACAAGATTTAGTGCTACTCTGTAGCTAATATTCACAGCTGCAGTAGCAGAGAGGCAGACTCCCTCATTCACAGTAATTTTGACAGCATAGGTGCCAAGACAGGGTAAAACGTTCATCTGAGCTGTTGATTATTGAGGCAACAGGACGTGACGGACCATGCATTGCGGAGAGATCACTGCATGCTTGGGGTGCAAATGGGGAGGCACCTGGCTGTTGGCTGCAAGTGACCAAATGCGGCTATAAAATGAAAATATCACCCCAAAAATATCTCTGTGCAGTTGCTAGGGCTAATTGATGCTGGTGCAGCATTACTTGAAACCAGTTGTAAAGCTCCATCTGTAGCTGCAGCACTATAGACATTTCATAATTATGTTTAATATTGCAATCCCCTGTTTCTAGGGAGGATTTGAGGATCTCTGTGCATTTGTCTAAGTGATGAGCATTTTATCGTGGGCTTAGGAGCTTACCTTCTTCCTTGGGGGACTTGATGGCTCTGGAAGCTGCTGACTGCCTTCAGAGTGCTCCCCCACCTTCTTTTAGGTCAAACCCAACTCAACAATAGCAGCCTGAAGAACATACCACCAGACAAGTTTCTGATGCTCTGGGAAAGAGGTAGTGGGCACCTTAGTGCAGCCATATGCCCACATCCAAGAAGAGACCTTTCTTGATTCACCCATCTTCAAGGAAAAGGTTACACTTGAAGGGCTGCAGCCTGGACTTGCTGTGTTCCCAGGCCCAGTGGTACCCAGTTGCTTTGGCACTGGGGAGGATTTGTAGAACCATTATCCACCCTGCTCTATTGCAAACAAAGTCCTGCTGCTTTCACCAGCCATCCATTTGTAACACGTTCCTTGCAAGAACCTCAAGCTGACCCACAACATTTATGAAGAATGTAAAATTTGCACATTTGGGCTGTCCTAGGCGCTCTGTGGTTTTGAGCAGGGTGCAGGAAAGGTGTGCAGGGAGGGAAGGTCCCTGCAGGATGAACAAGGACTGTCCATGCCCTAGTGCAAAGCAACTAGAGGAGGGAAGCAAAGAACCTGTGTGAGAAGGGAGGTGGCAAAGGGGGAGATGGAGACTCTGGAAACAAAGCACTGCTGCTTTCTCATTCACTAAGACTGTGTGTCAAGAACCAAAAGCCCTTAATACTCAAGGAGAAACGCTTCAGGATACCATTTTACCCTTGACTTTTAAGAACACAGTCACTTTGTAAAATGCATAAGGCTGACTAGACACAGTTATATAGGCAACAGAACACATCCCATTTGATCACAAAGAAGTCCATGTGCTGTCTGAAGCCTTGTGCAGAGTGGCAGCAGGGGTCTTTACACTCTATTTTTAAATTTTCCAGAATTCAGACTGGGGGAATGAGCTGTTCCCCCCTGCAAATAAAGTTCCAGTCTAAAGCAAGCATGTTTTTAAGCTCACGGATGGAGATTTCAGATGTCCCCACTATTAATTTTCCTCTTCTGGCTCTGTTCCTTCTCTGCTTCTGGCAATCACAATGGGATCAAGAATGAGTCTCAAAACAGGAGGAAAAGACAGTTGTCTAGTTGTGCTTTTTACATTCTCTCACAAGCAGCCCAAAGCAGGGATGATAATGCATATCTTAATTAACTAAGGCCCTCCACAAACTGCCTGGGGCAGTTTTTTATAGATACTGGCTTCTGGCTGGACAACTGGCAAGCACACTTTTACTGCCTGGAAACAAAGGCATTGCAAAAAGCCAGTAAGTTAAATCAATGTTCTATTAATTCATTTTTAAAGTCTCACAGGAATATAGTACTCTTTGTCCAGAAATGTTCCAGAGCTTTAACAGCTGCACTGCTATCACAGGAAGCAGAAGAACAGGCTTCTCAGATGTCAATGTGTGCAGGAACATCGCTCTCTCCAGTTTAAAATCTACTAGGCTTCATACAAAGTTGGTGTCAACCCACTTTTGTCACCCAGATTGCCCTTAAGATAAAGAATAACCAGATTGCTGTGCTGGGAAGAGCTAACATGAAAGAAGCAAATCTCTAGTTTGAGGGGTGGGGGGAATACCCCAAAAAACCCCACAGTGTGTGTCTCTCCTTTACTTACCCTTCATGACACAGGGTCCCTGTGTACATGCCTTGATGTTGAGCAGTGGCAGAAGGAACAAATCCCCTGTCACCACTTTGCAGCCACTCCTGGGGGGGGAATAAGAGAAGAATCTATTTACTTGCTCCTTTGCGACCTGTAGTGAAGAATGAATTTTCCACAGTGCTCTCAGGAGGAGCAGCCACTGTCTCCCCTCCCAGAAGGATAGAGTTTGCTCTCCCTCAGTTTCAGTCTTGCTCTGACAGGCAACATGAAGAGGACAACAAGGGAACTGAAGTCCCCTAGATCTTTTTTAGCACTGTTTATCCGTAGGGAGCTGGAAGGAGTGGGACTGCTTCTCTCATTAGCCATGGCCTCATCTGAGCCCCTCAGTAACGGCTGTCTGCCTTACAAAGCCCTTCCTGCAGGACCTAGTTACTGAGAGCCTCAGTGGAAAACAGCACTCCCAAATGTCAGTGACTGTTGAGCAGAACATGGAATAAAACCCAAGACTACAAGAACAGATGAACAGAGAAAACCAGATGTATTATTTGGTCTTGAGGCTGTGTTATGATGCCACGTGGGGCAGGAAAGGTGGCAGCTCACAGCAGTCTGCTGTGTGGTGGCTGCACCCTGCCCTGGCCATGTGCCCAGCCCCATCCTCGAGAAGAGCAATAACTGCCTCACCCCCATTTAGTAACACTGTTCTCCAGTAGCTCACAGAGCCTGTACATGGGACTGGAGGTTCACAATCTCCATTTTGCAGAGGGCTGAGGTTGCTGCAGTGACTTCCCTAAGCTCACCCAGGAGGTCTGAGCAGAGCCAAGAACAGACCGCAGGTTTCCTGCATGCCAAGTTACCAGCTCTACATTAGGCTAAACTGTCCTACAAGCATAAAGCGCCTCAGAACACAATTATTGGGCACGGAGTAGGAACTGCACAGAGCAGAGCATCTGTGCCGGCGCTGTACCCCAGGCTCAGCCTGCTCTGACTTTGCCTGTCCATCTGTACCCTTCCTTTTTCCCAAAGGGTTCTCCCCAACCAAGCACCACTGTACATTTTGGAAGGATTTCCATCCCATGGAGATTTCATATGTGTTTTTAACTTTCTAGGTTTTCAAAAGGGAAAAAAAGAGCAATGAATGTCTTGCAATGACAAATAACGTATGCTGTGACATTGGAAAACATGCAGCATCTTATTAACAAAAGCTGTAGAACTAGTCTGTTACAGGGACTAAGTCAAAGTGCCAATTTTTTAATGCTGTTTACCAAATCAAACAGGCATTCTGCAGTCCACCTGTTCCTAGTGCCGTTGACTTCACGACAGCCATTTTCTGAAGCCAGAGAAATAATTACTAGACCAGTTTATTGATGGCAGCTGGTTTGGAGCAAAAAAGTCCAAAATGTGCAATAATTAAAGACTGTAAAGGATGCAAGCTATTAAAAGAACAAAGAAAGTAAAAGAAACCAGTCCAGAACAGGCAAATAGACACCTTCCATGGGAAGCAAAAATCTCTCCTCCAAGCTGATGTATTCACAGTCAACTCATGGGAAAGTCAATAAAGGCGAGGAGGGGGAAAAAACCAATCCAAACTTCCATATTTATTTTTTAATCCAGGAATTATAGCCCAGCCCTTGTCACTAGCACAGGATTCAAAGTACTGGAGTCAAGCAATGGCCTAGAGACCAACCTGTGCCAGCTGCTTCTAAAGGCACTGTAAAATCCCATAATGGAGGATTATGCACCAGTATGCCTGAGGGAGAAGCCGTATTTAGCGTATGGCCGGAAGTACAAAGGATGAAACTCTAGCCCGCCTAACTGTAGATGATATTGCTAATCATATAAACGATGCCAATCTGTCGGTCTCAATATCCTACCTTGTGGCAATGAGTCCCAGAGGCTAATTAAAACTTAGGTTAAAAGTGCTTCCTATTAAAGCTGTTCAATGCATTGACTTCACATTTAATTTGATGTCTCTTTCTTATCCAAGAGAGAAAAAGTCATGGCATTGTTGTTTTATTTATATCCATCATAGCCTGTCTCTCACTGGCACATCCCATGTATTGTTCTGCCTAAAATAAACAGGCCTAACCTTTGCAGTTTCAGCTTGCATGCAAAAATTCCTGTTAAAGTATTTTCCGTGCCTCTGATTAGGTTTGTTGCCCTTCACTGAACCTCTTCTATTTCCTGCTCTATCATTTTTTAATTAGGGTAACCAAACCAAACATGCCTCTCAAGGTGAGGCCACATCACCATCTCTAGAACAACACTGTCATATTTGCAGTGTTGTCCTCTAGTCAGCAAATTAATGTCATGACATTTCATATTTATGCTTTCCTGATCACTGCTCAGACCTAAGCAGATGTTTTCTATTGAGCTCTTCAAGATCTTTTTCTGTTTAGAAGCTTACCCCACTATAAGATCAACTGTTCCATCCAATTAATAGTAACTTCCTTTTACTCACATTGCATTTTTCCATCAGTACTTTGTACTTTGATTATTATAACTTTGGTAAATTTGAAGGAAAATTGTAATCATGTTTAGATTTGCTTAAATTTTGGAGCATCAAATTTCACCCATTTGTTACTTACTTTTTCAGATTATCATAAAATACTGGGTACAGGCTCAAGGGGTGCCTACCATACAAATTACTGTATATGTAATTACTGAAGCTCTCCACGGAGATATGATTTTTAAAGAATGCATGTATTATAACATAAATAAAAGCCTAATTTATTTTAAAAGCATTTTCAAATCTCAACCCTCATCTTTCTGCACCTGCACCACAAGCCTACAAAGAGGGAAGGAGGGAAGCGGTCTCTTGGTTCCCAGGGTATGTTCACACACACAGCACCAAGTCAAACAAACCCAACTCCTCTACCTCCTGTAACACAATTTTCAAGAAGGTTGAACATGACAGTCTTCAAAGGGATTTTAAACAAAACATGTCAGGAAAGGCTTCATCACCCTATGTACCACACGCTTCTATAGCCTGTGAAGAGAAATACCCCTCTCAGTGAAATTCAGACCACATGTGGTTTCTGAATGCAGAATGTCTTTTTATAATGATATATTCATGCTCGCTGCCATCCTTCAGAGGCTTCCTATAGAGTGGATGCTTTTCCCTCAAAAAAAAAAGTGCTGAATTACTTTAGTGGGAATCAAGTTTCTGAAGATCCACAGACGGAAGAAAAGAGATGAAGGGAAGTTTCACACCTAGACAGAAGTCCCTTTCCAAGGATTTAGATAGATATGTTCCCGCTAGAGAAATACTGCCAAGTTCTTGGCAGCAGCCTCCTGCAGCCACGGACAGGAGGCATTTTGCCCTTCAGATAGCTGAAGAGCTCAGCTCAAATCACCACTTAGTGCTGTGGTTTTGGCAATGGTTTCTGGGATGTAATTAATTACAGGAGTTGTTTCAAAAAAAAATAAAATGTTTTCCCTAGCATACAACATACTAAGTTGTCCAAAGTTACTTATTTCTAATGAGAACTTCTGCGTGTTAGATAAAAGTCCAGAAGCATAGCTAGGTGTTAGATGAAAAAGCTGTGTTTCTGCTGGGAAGGAAAAATCCTCACATTTTCCAGAGATCAGTTTTCTAGAAAAGAAAAATGGCTACTTTCCTTTCAGGACAAACACAATAGTTTCTACCTCAGCTAAAGAATCCCATCTGCTGCAGGCTCTGAGTCATCAGCTTATTAGCAAAATTGTCCGAGAGAAGCATAAATCTGATTTGCTTAGAAACCAAATCTGCAGTTAGACAAAAATCACAGTCTGCCACTTCCCCCTAAATCACACTCAGTTCATTACCACCCATGATCAGCAGTACCTGCCGGCCCACTGCCAGACAGATGCTCCCCCAAATCTCCTGCAGTATTTTCCCTTTCACCACGAAGCTTTCAGCCAGCACCAGCCCCAAAGGACTGGTGCTTCTCTCGCCGACAGGCAGTCCATCCACACGCCATAATTTCTGGCTGGTGGTGTTTATGCTGCGATTCCCTTTTGGCCATATGTACAGAGCAACCCCATTTGTTTTGCTTTTTCCTCTCTCTGCCTCTCTTTATCTTCTGAATATAATACACTGTCAGAACCACGCATTGGTTTGTATCTTTTAACGGCTGTCACCACTCAGCAGCTCACTCCATGCTTCTCTTTTAATGGCATATTTCTCCTCTGCTTTACACTGAGCCGTTACTACTTGGATGACCAACACTACACACTTCTGGGGTCAGATATGAGATTGTAAGTTTGCTGGGGTTAATTTCTGAGTTGCTTTTTTGCTGGTACTTAGACACGCTCTCTTAGTAAATCATCAGAACTAACGGGGGAGGGAGCCTGAGGAGGACGACGGAGGCATACTTTACAGGCTGTGTTTATAGCTCTTTTTTCTTTTCTTCATCCAAGCCTGTCATCTGGGGAGGTGGCACATCCTGATCTCTACCAATGCAAGATCAAAGCCTTCCAGGGTTGTCAGAACTCTGAGCCTGTCGCTATCCTTATTTACACATGTTTATTTTTAGTATTATATTAACTCATATTGGCAGTTCCTGAGCAGCCACATGGGTAAGGACCCTACCCATTAAACACTGTACAAATGTAAACCAAAATGGTATCTCTCCAAAGAGTTTACAGCCTCAGGAGAAGCTTGTAACAGAGAAGATGTTTAAATGCTAGACTTCATTAAGGTTGGTTCAGTGTAAACAGAGCCATGCTGCAAAGGGCAGGTCATCACAGGCCCCACTTCTCTCACGGTGAGGCAAAATTAGGCACACAGATGTCTTTGAAGAATAGGCTCTCAGTCTCTGTGCACCTAATTTTCAATAATAGTCAACAAACACCTCCTGGAACAGCAGCACCCCGACAATGTTAGTGCAGCACCCTGCACAGCGGCGCCTCATTTCAGGGCACAAGGAAGGACTGTTGGGTCCTTCATGACAACCTGCACCAGGATCTTGAGAGCCCAGTTCATCAGTCACACCCAACTCCCCCGAAAGCAGCAAAGTGCTCAAGTACCCGAGGGATTTGGGAGTTTGTTTCATTTTGGCAGAGTAATTCCCAAGATGTGGGATGCCACCAGCACAGAGCCATCATGTTCACAAGTGCAGAGGTCCGCTTGCAACCACTTCTGTGATAAATGGCACCAAAGGAGATGTGTGCCAAACGCAGTTGGAGTTTTACTGTTGTTCCTTTAGCACCTCTTCGGATTTTGTTTAGTTCACTTCTGCAACAACAGCTGGGAGCAGTATTTCTTTCAAATTACAGAAAGATTTAGTGTTATCTTAATGTGATACAAGTGTAGCCTGAATTATATTTAGGAGGAAGCACAATATGTGCTAATGAATAATAAAGACTGTGTACAAGGGTATTAGCCTGTCTCTGACTGCTGCTCCTTGAGCCAGTTCTCACCTTCTTAATAATGTTAGCAATTCACAATGGCTCTGCCACTCAACAGCCTCCTCCCAAGGAGGCATGTCCGAAACATTCTCCATTTTGTAGCGTTTCAGCTGGAAAGAGGCACCTACTTCCAGACATAACAGAGTTGAGCTGGAAGACAGCTAGACTTTCCCCTCTGCTAAAGATGCCTTACAGGACTGCAAAGCCAGCACCTATAAAATCAGGGGTGCCCACATCCACCCCATGAAAATTGACAGTTACACAAAGAGTTTGGGCAGAGGCTTGGCCCCAGCTTCACTTCAAAAACCAGCAGCAAGTCCAAGATGCCATCCTTATTTTGTCCTTCTCAGTTTGTCCGTCTGTAATACAAATGGGCATTTTGCAGAACATTAATGTCTGCATCACTGCTATGGACATGTGGCTGGTAGAAAACAGAAGTTTAGTGTAGTCAACAGTAAACTGTCAGCTGTGATCAAGAATAGCACCAATATGGTTCACTGATTATCTGAATTACTTCAGGGTATCTTAGCAAATCCCTGCAAGGTATCACAGCCACCAAAGGAACACACAATTTTATGCAAAGAACAACATTTTTAAAAGATGTTACAAAAAAACGCACTGATTCAAATAGCTGAGAAATTGCAGTGCTAATGGATGTTCCTTTCTTCTGCATTATTTATCTTTCATAAAATACTACATAAACACACTTTCTCCTACAGAAAGAATCAAAAATAACATATTTGACTTATCTGTTTAGGAAATAGTGACATGTGTCAACCAAATCGTTTCAACACAGGATTCTTCAGTTTCAGCAACTGTCAGAGGGCTCCTCTATTGAAAATAATCAATGCCTTTGACAGATAAAGAGAGGTAATATAGTGACTTATTTTGATACAACTTGACAGCTTTTTTTGACAGTAGTTTTCACTGTCAGTCTATTGGATTTGAATTTTAACCAGGGCCCATGAGAAATATGTTTTTGGTCTTTAGCACTGAATCTCTGCAAATCAAAAGGGCAGTGGGAGTGAAGTACTTACCTGCTTTTTATTTGCCATTATCTATCAGTCTCAAATTTTAATTACTCATTTTTAATACCTTTCCCAATTTTTATACTCTTGAGATGTCATAATAAGGCACATTTAAACTATACTTTGCTGCTCCCTTGGCAAGAAAGGACATTTCACGAAGCTAGACTTGGAAACGGAGTTATTTTCTAATGTCACTGTGTTCAGATTGACAGTTCAGTTCCATCAAGAGCTCATCTGTTCTGCTCTTATGAGACTACAGAAACTTAAAAGAAGTTATTAATATTGATTATGAAATATTCAAACACTTGTCCATGCCGGAGCTTGTGAAGCTAAGGATCTCTTAGTTAAAATTCTTTATACAAAACACATCTTGCCATTACAAAAATAATAAATATATAGCGACAAAGGATCCAGATCTGAATTCTCACAGAACAGGAACCAGGCATTTGAAAGAATCTCTTAAATTACAACCAGGTCCTTCACTGCTGCAAAGCAGCACTGCCCCACCAAATAGGTGAGGAGCTATAGGGTTGCTTTTGGCAGATGTTGCCCTCAGACAAAGAGGAGGCAGGGGCAGGGTGAAGAGGAGAGAGGAAAATTCCTAATTACCCTGTATTTTGATAATAGTCTCTTTCAATAATTACAATTTTGAACAACTTCTCCCACTGAGAGGTCAGAGAGAATCCACTTGCTGTGTTCATTCCTGGCTGCAATTTCCATGAACATTGTCATCATATCATCTATTTTGTCTTTGATATAAATATGTGACCTTGTAGGGTACAGTATCTAAATATTTATTTGTTTCCAAGCCTAAATTCACAGTGTGATGTGTGAAAATTCCCTTTGGTATAACAACGCTCAAAGAGACAGGGCTGCGAGATGACTGAAGGTACAAAGGTGCAGGAAATAAAAGGACTTGAATTCCCAACTCATCATTCCATATACTGCTTGAGACAAGAATCGCATCCTGGCTTTTGATGTATTGTTGTTGTATATGTTGAGAGCTCGGTTATGTTTAAATGTAGTACTTCGGCTCCTTTGCTTAACAACACCTGATAACTTGCTTGACATCTCAAAGAGTTTCTTAAAATATTCTTAAACCTTTGGCATCCCTTCCTGCCCTGGGCTCCATGAATAAAACATTTATCCAGTCAGCAGCTTTAGCAAAGAGGAACAGCCAAGTTCCATCCATCAACGTCAGCTGCTGAATTACTGAGTGATTTCAGATCCTTTAATAACTCTATTTCTTTATGACTATGTTGGTAAACAATCAAATAGTGCTGGCACCTGGCTTTCAGTGAACATTAACTTTTTTGCATTATCAAATACTACTAATATAGTTCAGTGCTATTATTGTTATTTCAATGAAAAAAACATCTGCAATGCTGTCCACCTTCATGAGAATGCACTGAGGTTTATTCTTGATTTGTTATGAAGGTCATCGAAAGCTACTCACATTAAACCTACTGGGACTTTGAAAAAAAAAGAGCAAGGATAAATAGAGCCTTTACTTCACATATAATGTGGTTCATTTATCATTGGGATCACCAAGTAGTAATACACTGCCCTTTTTGTAAGGTTGTTAATAGAAACTAAGCATTTTGGGGTGAAAAACCAATGATATAAAGCTTCTGTTGTTGTAGAAGTCCAATGAAGCTTGGGGATCCAAGTACTGTAAGGAAAACAGATATTCAAAAGGAGGTTCCTAGTTTAAACCTCTGTGCTAGGGAGGAGGGGGAATAGGGAGAAGCAAAATCATCTTTCTGAAAGAAAAACCTAGCCAGAATGTGTCCAAGCACATTTGGTTTGAATTAAATAGATATTCAAGATAAAAATTTTTTCATAGCACTTTACACTGGCAGAACAGTAGGAAGAGTTTTTCTACACACTGGGATACAAGCACTGGTTTAGCCTCTAACCCGGATATGCAAATGGAAAGCCTGGATATTCAATCCTCCAACCTCTCATGCAGGAAAACTATTCTTAAGCATGCAAGAATAACACATTGAAGTCAAAAGGGTCATCTAAATAAGGATGACTGGCCAGGGTATGGCCCCTGGTCTGTCTCTATTCACCAGGAATTTGCGCCTGGAATATAAACAGCAAATACCCACAGACACGCTATGAGCATACCTCTGAATATCTGATCCTGCATAAACGATCCTTCCCAGCTCTGGGAGAGAAACAATTACCAACATCAAATCTGCAGAGGATGAAAACCAAGTGAGGTCCCAATAAACAACAAAAGAGCATGAACCTCCCTAAGCCCATCTAGACTTTTGCTCCTAAGCCCTTCAGAGGCATCTGAGGGTTCCTGCTGTGGGATCACCCCAGAGATGGCTCTAGGGGGTTACAATATTTTGTCACCCCTCTGGAAAGACTCTCTGCTCCCAGCGCAGCATCAGCAATAGCTCATGCGTCACCCTGCTCTGCTGAGTGCTCCTGGATGCAACCAGATGCAAGCAGTGCAATGTGTGCAGAAACATGGGAGGGTCCTTCTCACCTCCCAGTACACATTCCCAGCTGCAGAGCAGTAGGAAACCACAGGCTGATTGCACCAGAGAAAACATGTTTTTTTCCAGGTTTCTGCAGGTTTAAATGAGCTCTGCACTACTGATGTCAGGGGGCACAGGTAGGGACCAGTAACATTTTCATTTAGAGTCATCTTAGAGCCTCTCCATAGGAAAATAAACAGACTCTTCAGTAAAATTACACCCAATTAAGCCACAGGTAAATAATTAAGCCACAGGCTTCAGTATTTAAGCACTTCCCAGTTGCTTGGATAAGTGAAGTGTCACTGTTATGGATTAAGCTTCTATACTCTAAGTTTTCTCTGTTGCATCTTAAAAATAAAACTCAACCCTTAGTTATATCTAACTGAAGACTGGCTCTGACTCCTTTGTCGAAATGAAGACAGGTACTGTTCCTGAGGAGCATAAGGTAGCCTGTTTTTTGGTTCCCAGGAAGGGTGATGGCAAAGATTAACCGTGAACATGCTGGCTTAGTAAAACAAAAACCCATTGGCACAAAAGACCAGCTCCAGATCCTTGTCACACAGTTGGCTTGCACAACCATACACACTAGCTCATGCGTGTGTTGATCACGGCTCATCATGCTGACCAAACCCATCATCCCTTTTTCCCATCTGCTCCTGGATATCCAGTTTTCACCCACTCTCACATCCTGCATGCACTGCACCCTCACTGGGGGTAGCCCCACGCTGCCCAAAGCCCCATACACCCACCCCCATGACTGGCTCATAACCCTTTACTGGCCATTTTAGGGGCCACTGCCACTGGCAAGGGACACAGAGAAGTTCCCATCAAGATCTCCCACCTGCATGGAGCAGCCCAACCAGGGCAGGAGAGCTGAGAGCCAGGTGGGCTTTCCAGCGAGATGCCGTGTGTCCTGCTCTCCCTGGCAGAGGTTTGGGGACAACTTCTCAGAAATCTGCTTCCCCAGGCTGAGCCGGAGACAGGAGGTCCCCATCAACCTGCTCCAACACATGCAGGGCTGGGGTTATTCATGGATTTGAGGGTTGTGTTTTTTCTAAATTTCTTTTTAAATTTGCAATTCTTTGTATGCCCTGTTGAAGGAAAAACATAGAACCCAATGGAGGTCTTTGCACTGGCTTGGAGTGAGCCCTCTGAATTTCCTTTTTCAGCTTAAAAAACAAAACAAAACAAACCAAGCCAAACCTCATTCTGTTTCCTTGCTTGATCTCCAGGCTCTGAAGTTGAAAATACAAACTGCACCTCACTCATTTGAAATCCACCACCTCTCCATCATAAATCAATCTACAGAGAAATTAATTACTACCTTGTCTAGAGCAGATTTTTTTTTTGTTTTGTTTGTCTGTTTTAAAGATTATGGATTACATAACCAGATAGGTAGGTATCTTTTTTTTTTTCTTTAAAAAGGAAAAAAAAAAATAGAAAAACAGTCCCATCTCCCCTATATCAACAGCAGCTGCAGCTGGAATGCCTAAGGCCAAAAATCCTTTGTCTTGAATTTAAAAAAAATGCCTGTTTTTCCCCCCCTCCATCCCCATTGAAACATGTTTCACACTTAGCTACTGGAAACATAGCCTGCAGACATTTACATCACAGACTTTGTTATTGTAAGTTATAGTAAAAGACAAAAGGAACAAGGTTTTGTAACCAGAGGGCAGACATTGCAACTGCTAATTTGTTAGGGGGTGACATTTCTGATAATGCCACTTCAGTCAAGCTACCATTCCATATTGTAATTTCATTATAGCATCCTATCATAGCACCTAATAGGAGATACACACATCAACAGATCTATTACCTAAAACAAACAAAGATATTAGGAAACTTCTTGGGACTGAGTTGTATATTGACTTCTGGTCAGCATTTCCAGAGAATTTCATTAAATTTATGTCATCAAAAAACATAACATATGGACCTTCTGAACAGGAACTCATACCAGCAGGAGTAACACAATTGTTTTTCCCCATTCTGTGATTTATCATCCATTCCATTACATGCTACACAGACTGTCATTTTTCTTCAAATGTGTTTGATAAAAGAGTTCTTGTTCCACCAGGTCAGGTATTATTATTCACCAACATTATGTACTAACCATCATGAATGCCAGCAGCAGCTGCAGAGCTCTCGCTGAATATCAGAGTTAGCACTGGGCTTTTCCCCACCATACTCTGGTCCCATAAAATGAGGGACCCGCTGAAGGGGAAGCAGTTCCCCGTTCCCTCCCTGGGCCAAGCAGGACACACGCACTCTCACAACCGATACCACATCAGGAGGCTTCAGAGAGTAGAAAACAGACATGCCTTTCCACAACACAGCCCATCTAAAAGATTCAGAGCTACATTTGCTCCCCAATGACCCTGTAGCAGGTTGCCGCTCACACAGGCCTGTGGCTGTAATTGCCAGTGGCTCCATGTCAATCCCTCTCTTGCACCCGCAGCTGAGACCTGCTCTAACCAGCTTCCTGCAGACTTTGCGGGGATTTGCAGCACAGCAGTGTCAGTGGCACTACCACGAGCGTGGTATGAGAAACAAGCCTTGCCCTTGCCACCCAGCAGCCCTTGCACCACTGAGCCACCAGCACACACAGCAGCAGGGCTGGGGACCTGCCCTTCACGTCCTCTGTGCCAGCCACTGCTCCCAGCCCTGTGCCTGTGAGATCAGTGTAGTGGAGCTCAGCAAAGCCAGGAGGCTCTTTTTGCACTTCTTACCAGTTTTTAGATGTTCCCTTATCTGCTCTTAATTATCCAAGCTATTTTTACATTGTTTCTCCCCCCATCTCCTAATTGCCCAAACTTATTTTCCTGATGGTTTTCTGCTGAAGATGAATTTCAGGAGCTCGGTATCTCAGGCAATTTCAAGACGTAATTAACACCACCACTCCCCTCATTAGTGAGTGGCCTACTTTCTCTCCAGCACTACCATCCCCCTAGATGTTTGGGAAAAGTCCTTATTATCCCCCTGTAGCTCTTTAACTGGCATTAACTCCTTATGCTTCACAGGGCTCTCCTCTCCCTGCCTGCCGAAGTTGCCTCCACTTGCTGGTTTCCTTCTCAAGTTTCTGCACTGGGTAGTTCTAGCTCCCAGTCATGGATGAAGAGCTGTGCTGCCTGTCCCAGCATAGAGTTAAATCTCTTCTTGCCATCTATCAGCAATCAGTACACAGCTGACACTGCTCTAGGTGCTGCTCAGACACATAAGAGTGTCCCCATCCCAGAGGGTTTGCAATTGATTCACAGAAGACAAGGAAGGATGATCACTCCCTTGAAATTTTTGGTACTGGGGCACACAGCCCACAGCAAGCCTGGCTTTACAGCTCAGTTGCAAACCACCTTTTTCTTTTAAGTGCCCAAGCATATCTCCTGCTCTCTGCTTGAGCTGAACTTCTTATGACTTCTGTAGGAGTTTTCTTCAAGTAAGAAGAGCTGATTTGGCATAGCAGACTGGACTCTTCCAGGTTCTCCTTCCCACAGTCCAACATCCTGGTACTGGCATGTCCTACAAACCCATCAGTTAGTAAGGAAAACCGAAGTCTTATTTCCAAAGCTAACCCATTGAGAACTCACATAGGAGACTAAACTTAATTGTCTGTGACTGTAACAATATCAGATAACCCCTGCAGAGATAAACAAGCAGACTTGGGAGATTAATATTTTCTTTGATATAAACTTTGTAGGATGCTCTGTTGTCAAAAAGTCCACAGAGATTACTTGTGTTGTAGTAGGTGGCACTTCATTTTCCAGAATCTATGACCCAGCAGAAATTACTGTCAGCTCCCTGACCAGCCGAGGAGTATTGATTCCTCCGTTACTACAGCAACCCATTAGTTATTAGATCGTGTCTCGTATGCAGTGACTAATCTGCCTCAGTGAGGTCTCGGATTTTGACACTTTTTCATTCTAATCCTTAATTAGTTTATTTGATGCGGCCTGCACATTTTATTTTTATACTAAGTAGTTATTGAAAATACAGTCAAACTGAGCAGAGATCAAAGGAGCAAAACCAGTATGCTGTCAACTAAACTAGCTATGCAAAATAATAATAATAAAAAAAAGTAGCATGCCATATCAAATGTGCAAACCAGCTTCACTCAACACTCCTAAAGTTGCACAAAAATCAACCCAGGACAATCCCCAGACTTCACTTGAAACATGAGTGCCCCTGATACATTGCCTCCATTCCAATTATTACACCAAAAGACTAGGAGGCGTTCACCAGCAACTTTATCAGCTTCCTTTGATACTTGACTTCTTGAGGAGGAATAGACTTTGGTGGGTATCTTCCCTTTACACCAAAATAACCAGAGACCAGGTACTCCCTTATGGCTTACCCTCTCTTTGATGTGAAGTGGTGAGTAAGGGTCCTATGAAAAAACAGAGCACACACCCAGAGTCAGAGTGGTTCCTGTCTACATGACGACCCAAACCTGGACAGAGGAGCAGTGTACTTGGCTAAGACCCACACTCCTTCTCACAAACTACTTGACACATAAAACTGCAGGCTTTGGTCATAAACTTAAGCAACTTTAACTTCATATCACACTCATTAATAAGCCTACGTGTCACCTCACAGAAAAATCCCGGTACTGGAAACAAAAAATCTCACATTAATTCAGAAAGTTATTCACATAAACACCAAAAATGGAGAAAATTCAGTATCAAAAGTCAGAATGAAAATAGAAATTAAGAATTTATGCTTAACTGAGATGCCATAAAAACTTCTTATGTTCCCTTCAGTCCTCTTAAGTTGCTATTAATTGAAAATAAACTTCCAAGTGGAGTCTATCCCTTCTAGCTTTCCTATTACAGTATACAAAACAGGAAAGCAACTTCATTCTCAGGCAACAAAATCCAGTTATGTCTACTGACTGTACAGGAAAGGCAATAGCTATGTGTTTGCCATGGGAAAGTTTCATTACATCAACAGTTTGCATTCCGATAAAATCTCTCTTGGTATCTTTCTTGGAAACGGTATACTCCTTGCACATTTGTATAAAACAGATGAAAACAAATCAATGTGTTAGGTCTGATACGTTCAATTACTGAAGAGGAGATGACAAGGACTGCCAGATAGACTGACTTCAGAACCATTGCCTTAAAGTGGAAGGGCAAGGTCTAGCTAATGCCTTCCAGGTAATGCCTCCCTTTCTGTTCACCTACAAAGGTTTAGGCACAAAACACCCACCAATTTTTTGTGCACTTAAATGGATGAACGTCTGGAATTGCCTTGATCTACATGATGCAGCGTGGAAGTGTATGTACGTGTGTGCCGACAGTTTTCTGGGCATCTGCTAGACAAACTTACACTTTCTGACAAAGTATTTCATAACATCATACATACCAATTTCACCATTGATAAATGAGACTTTCAGCTTAGCCTTTTTTTTCAATAGCCTAAAAAACTGAGATCTGAAGCTTTGATTTGAGGCATAGAGCAAGATCTTAAATCTGTCCCCTATATTCTCAATCAGACCCCTAACTCCTGTGCCCCTGGTTGGTTTGGGGAGTAAGAACTGGTGCTCCTGTCCTCTGAGATTTCCCTTCCAAGGGCCTCCATTTCATCCCAGTGCAGGACAGAAGAAGCCCACCCCCCAACCCTCTCCTATACTAAATGCTCTTCTTGATTTCTTCTGAAGTCGATGGGAGCACAGTACGTCCCACAAACACCCCAGGAGATCATAGCTCCAAGGCCAAAGGCCCAGCCTTGTTAACATTGTGCAGCTGAACACAAGGCATGTCAGCCATCCTCTTGAAGTCTATTTTATTTAATTACCATTGTCAACTGTCTAAAAGGCTGTTAGCTAAGAAAGAATTTTAAGAAGGTGAGATGGAGAAGAGAAGCAGTGCTAGGAGAGGAGGTCTTAAAACAATTTGTCTCTCATACGCTTGGGCTTGGGGGTGAATGAAAAAGCAGAAGAGACAGTGCAGCTAAGTACCAGCTCCTGACTTTATACACCATTACATACCCAGTTAGCCACAAATAAAGCACATTCTATGCTCCTCTCCACATCATATTTCACTCTAGCATATGAATAATCTGATATGCCTGTAAGCAGAGCCCAGATTCAAGAATATTAAGAAATTGCACAGATACAGTAATAATGAAACAGAATTCCTAAGCCAGAGAAAAACCAGCTGTGTGTAATTCATTATGTCACAAGACTGTCATGTTGCTCAAAACTAAAACATGTCTTTTGCCTGGCTTAGATCAGACCCTTTTGCTGCCTGGAGTCACACTAAACCTATAGCAAAACGCAAATTGTGCTTGAAGATATCATACATTGCTTTTGCAAATATAACCTGACTTTAGGTGTTTCTGAGAATAAAGCAACGTTCAACGCAAATGTACATACACTGATAGTAAACTGACAAAACTACAGCTGGACACTACAAAGCAGTGTACAGGAGCAGAGCATCTCTCACGCACAAGTTCTGGCACCGTCACCAGTAGACATGTCTATGGGCCATATCCTCACTGATACCGATTAGTGTCATTCCATTTACTGCAGGGCAGCTATACATAAAAGCATCAGACGAGCATGTGGTTTGACAGTGCCTATGTGCTAAGTGAGGACAAGAACCAGTGGAGAGGAAAAGGAACAAGTCTGTAGTGGCCAGTTTATCATACTTGAACCAAGGACTTACTCCTCTTATATACTGCCCTTTGCAGCTGCCATGTCTTGGAGGCATTTTGTTTGCTCAGAAAAAGCTGTGGAGAGTAACTCTTGCACCTCCTCCTAATGGTGGCTGGCTGTGATCCGATCACTGCTGTATGTAGCATTAAGGTCAATATGTCTGTAACCATAAATACCGAAATACATTTTGCTAATGATCAACCATCGTCACTGAGCAAAGACAAATGTGTTCACCGCAAACTCCAAGAGCACCATAGCATTGCTTTTAGAAGACGAAAATGCACTGAAGAACCTGGACTTCGTGTCCCTGGAAATAAGCCATGTCTTCATGGCCTAGTCACCTCTATAAATACAATGAAGTATGGTAAATACATCTGGGATTACATTAGACACTGAGCAATTTGGGAAGATTGGTCGACTGTGGAAATCCAAAATGATCTCACTAAAGCAGCTTAAGTGGTACTAGCTAAGCAGGTTTGGAGCCCACATTTCAATGCAGAATACCGTTTTATATGAGAACTCGCTTTGCAAAACTGTCTAGGCTCAATGTCCATTACTAGACTACTTGATGATTTATTGTGTTGTAAGTTGGAACTTCTCCTAGTGCCCTTTGTGTTGATGATGTCATTTGAAGATCACTTCTCTTTATGGTTTGTACATGCAGTAAAAAGATTTAGTGTTCATATGTCTCCACCAATGGCTTTTATGCACAACCTTTAAGATCCGAACACAGTTAGAGAGTGGGATTCACCTCACCTAACCAACAGCCCAAAGTCAGGCAGTCAGCCTCCTTTGCTATATAGGTTCTTTTTCTATAGAAAACAGAAAAGGAAAAGGCATGTCCAGATCATGAGTCTTCCCACCTAGCTCAACCATCTACTTGATGAATCCAAGCCAAAATGAAGTTACATACTTATCTGATGATGTTATATATGTTCAGTATCATGGGACAGACTTATCCATGCTGTAGAGTAGTAAGACCTCTGCCCTGTAAGAAACATAACTTAGAAGGGAGGGGGTGAGGGAGTGTATTAAGATGGCACATGTCCACCTTATGTATAAACTGGTTTAGTCCAATCTGTATAATAGATTAATGAGATTTTCGCCTCCAAGTTTCACTTATCCTGGAATCACAGTGAAACAAAAATAAGTGAAAAGACCTGAACTCCAGGCATTTGTGAGGCTAAATCACATCGCAATTCTCAGTTTTCTGCAGATGCAAGCCTCATAACAAGCAGAGAGAAGCAGTAGAGGTGAATTAATCCTGACCCCACATGTGCACCACTCTTGCCCTGGAGGATCTTTGGGCCAGAAGCCCCCAGAAAGGGTTTACCCATTTTCATGCAGCAACAGAGTTCAGCACAGGTGTGATGAAAACCAAGCTACCATGTCTCACAACAGCCACTGAGCTCAGCTTCATCCAGCAGTGAAGCACGTCTGCCTTCACACCCCTGCGGTTTTGCAGCCCTGCTCAGCATGGAAGCACACTCTGCACAGCAGAGGCAAGTCCAGCAGTGCCTGGCCAGGGAGAGCAGAGGGGAGCTGTACAGACACTGCTGCCTTTCATGATCCAAAATGCTGCCCTGGCTGCACTACTGGTGGGAAGGGGCAGGATACACAGCAGCATCTACAGCAAGTCTCAAATTGCAATTCCTCCCTTGGAGGATTCAATAGGGATCTGTGCGTTACCTGGAATTGAGGGTGGCACAAACCTGCGCCATGGCAGCACCAAAGACATCCCAAAAGCATGCTCAAAATGCCACTTTAAAGATACCAGAGGAACAGAGCTGTTGTGTCAGTGCAGAACACCAGGCAGTGAAAGAACCAGGTCTCACTGCAGATAATGGTGTTTTACCCTTTGCTGGGCACTGGCTGCTCAATACAGCCCCCTCGGGTTCTTTAGCAGCCCTTCTCTGCCTTTCAGGAACATTTATATCTCCCATCTCATGGGAGGAACATGCAATGTGGGCAACACAGCAAGTGGAGATAGCCTCATTTCTGGGTGCTGGGGCATCTCTCTTCCCCAGTATCTTGTGGGACACTGGCAGGAACACCAGTCGGCATCTTAGCCCTTGTAACTACAAGTCCAGCCTCTGCATCCACAGCAAAGATTAAAACAACTGCACAACCATACCCACCTCTTTAAGATCCTGTTGCCAAATTAGTAAAACATGCAGCTACTCTGTGTCATTTTTATTGTATATAAAAAGAACCTATTACATTTATTTGGTACTTTTTGTTGCTGTCATGAATGCCTAAATAATACTTCTGTGTTTAGAAACAAGCCACTGGGGACCAATGAGATACATTTATTGTAATTACATGATTCTTCTAATTAATTTTTGTCAGGAAATTTCAAAGTAAAAATCTCTGCTAAATGCACCCCCCCTTCCCTGCAGCTAATAGACACATTTCTGAGCCTTGCTTAAAAAGCTCGTTTCCTTTTCGCCTAGCTGAAATAAAGTGGAATTGTTAGTGAGAGTGGGCAGAAAGGAGAGAACATTGCCATTAGACCACATTGTTTAAATCAACCCGTAACAAGCATTTCATTTCGTTTGGGTCATTAACTACATTTGAGTGAAAAATGTAGTGTGCCTGGCAAATTGGTTGGTGGCCAAATGCCTCCGACAGGAGTCTCTTCTGGGTTAAACCCAAAGACTGCAACACAGACACACAAATTTTACAGGTGGGAAACTTAACCATAAAGAAAACACATTTCAAACAAGCATCCAAAGAAGTGGATGTTTATCAAAGATATACATAAAATTTGATATTTACTGATTTATGAGATTGTACAGCCTGAGGCAGTATTCTTGTAATTTATTCTATTCTCCCCTGTAACGCAGATCACTGAATGTCATAAAGTAATTCAGATAAGATAGTCTGTAATTAGGGGCTAATGATATCAACTCTGCTGGATGCACAGCCACTTCTGACATATGACGCCCAAGTGATTTTACTAAACCAGTATACCACATCCCTGGATAAGCCTCAAACAAATCCATTTGAATGGTCAACCCCCCTTTTCCAAGCCACGCTGGGCTTTGGAAATAGTTCACTTACTTTCTCTCTTGTTGCAATCATCTGCAGAGTTAAAAAGCTACCACCTCATCGCACTCTGTTTCCCATTATCTCAAATTTAAGAAGCCCATCTCCCCCAGCCTTCCCACACAGCATGTGCCCATCAGCCCTGCGAGGCTCCCTGCAGCTCTCCTTCAGATCCCTCCAGCTCTTCATCTTCCCCACAGCACCCCCCAAACCACACGCTCTGCTCAAGCCCCTGCCCTGCTGGTGTGGACGAGTGAAAGGTAACTGCTTCTCTCCCATATGACACCTCGGGTTATCAGTCTGCAAGGGAAGGCTGGTTTGGTTTTTCTGCAAGAACACACAGTTGTTTACCCATTGAGTTTCTGATCCCTGGTAAGCCAGCATATCCTCTTCTGCCTTTTTCTTTTAGTCCAACGCTGTCAGCTTGTACCTCTGCTACTAAAAGCTCAAAGCTAGCTGCAGTGTGTACATATACATGCATATTTTTAATTTTTTTTTAAAACTGAACTGCTTTCTGATCATTTTTCAGTTTTTCCACAGTGACACTGAATTCTAATGCTGATCTTCAAGGTGATGCCACCTTTCTCAGGTTGGTGTCACCTCCAGGCCCTGCGTGTAGACTCAACTCCACTGCCCAGGTCACAAGTGCACTATCGAACAGTTCCAGACCCCTCACAGGTCACCTAAAGCCCTCCCCAGTTTGACAGCAAACCACTTGTAACTTCTCTCTGCACACAATTTGCCAATCATTCACAACCTATCTTAGAGACTCAATTTCCTTCAATTGCTTTGGAGATTGAGATTAGAGATGGCATGAAAAGCCTCACCACAGTCAAGCTGTCTGACACCTTCTCCTTCCACCCTGTCGTGCTGTCATAGAGGGGAACTAGGTGGACTTGACATGATGTGTCCCTGCCAGTTGTACTGGCTGTTCTTTATCACCTATGATGCTCCAAGTGCATATGGACAGATCACTGGATCATTTGCCCCAGCAGTGTATTCAAACAGACCAGTCTAGACTTGCCCAGCTCTTCCCTCTCTTTCAGAGGCAGGTACTACGCACATCACTTCCCTTCCCCTGGAGCCTTCCCAGACCTCCTCATGCTTTTGAAGATAACTGCTAATTAGCCCTGAAAATTGCTCCAGCCTCTTCTCAAAATGCTCCAAGATCTGGGAACATCCAGTTTGCCCCAGTATCCTAACAGCTGCAGAAATTTAGAAATCTATAGGATCTGCTGATGCACTCATTTCCAGAGAGCAAAGGAGAGATGTTTTTTCCCCAGGGCTCTGGCAAGCTCAGGGGCTCAGCACTACCAATCTCTCTTGCTGTTCCATAGACCTTATATGTCAATCCTAAAGCACATTGCCTTTGGTTTCAGTCATGAGCTTTCCTTTCACAACCATCACCTGCATTGCTTTTCACCTTTTACCACTCCACCATCATGCCACTGTTTCTTCAGATCTGTTCCTGCGCAGCCAGCTGTGAAGCTGCTGGGTATCGGTCCTGCTGTGTCTCTCTTTCCAAATCCTACCTCATGCTACCAATGATCTGATCTGCCAGATGCTCAGCAGCAGCTTCATTTACCCCATCTCTTTGGTAGTCCATAGCCGACTCTCTCTGACAGACTGCTTGTTCCCAGCAACAAGCACCAGCAGCCTTGCAGCAGACATACCATGAGTTCAGTCTGAGCATCAGCCTCTCCTCCATGGCCAAGTCCTCCCTGAACAAGATGTATACTCTTCTATCAGGACTCTAGCCATGGCCATTTTCTACCAAGCCTCTTCTGTGGCATTTAAATTATAACATTGATTATACACATGACCTGAAGTTCCTCCTTTTTATTCCTTGTGCTGACATATCTAAAACATTTGACTGATGGACCCATTAATTTTCTTCTTCTGACAATTATCCCTCAACTTCTTCCAGTTCTTATTCCTGCCAGTGGTTTGGATGCACCACCATCCTCTGCCGATCCTATTCTAAAGCCTTCCTCAGCAGCAGCAAATCTGTCCTCGTTGACCATTTCCTGTGCACGTGGTTCTACTGGGACGACACGTAACATGGGGACAGTGTCTAGCATTGAATTTAGTCCCTGCTGCTCTCGAGTCTCATCCCCTGCTGCCTATCATCTTAACTGAAGCAATGTTTATTTGAAACAACAACCCCCCCAAGCTATTTTCTCTATCCTCCTGTTTACGGAAAAGCACTGATTAACCAGAAGTAATTTTTTTAAAACCTAAAAGTAATTTATATTATATAAGAAAAAAAGGTCAGGTAGATACTCCATTTATCACTATTACAAAGGGCTGTAACACAGTGATGAAAAGAAAGAGAAATTAATTACAAGTCAGAGGCTGCAATAACTCTCTCTGTAATTGTGACGAAAAATTTAAATTAACGTTTCTGTCACCAAGAGAAGTTTGATTAATTTTACAATAGTGGAGATGCTATCACCTTAATATTGGTGGGTAAGGAAATTTTACTATTTGCAATTTAGATGTAGATCATTTCTTTAAGACTCAAAAAGTGCCTGCGAGGCACCTTCACACTTTATTAACAGCTCAATCAGTGCCACGCTAGAAATAATTAGCCAAGAAACCATGTAGTAAATATATCTAGACTAGCAAACCTGCAGAATAAGAAGTACGTGGTAAAATCCATACTCCTCCAAGAGAAACAGACTCTCTCCAATGCTCCAAAGTGACTGCCAGTGCCTAGCTCCCTGCTATGCCACTCTGCCTTCAGGGAAACAACACAAATACCAGATTTTCTGACAGATTTGGTTTGTTTTCTGGTTTTAAGTCTCTACTTGGCTGCAAAGCCAGAGGGCAGAAGGGTTAGATCCAAGCAGTGACCACTGACATTGCACCCCAACGTGGCAGCAGCCCTGCATGCTGGGCTCTGTACGAGGTGCTGGCTTCCCTCTGGGGCTCCTGAGTGCAAGAGGTGGGATAGTGAAGGACTGCTGAGGAGTTTGCTGTTGACACGTGGGGAGTGAAATGCAATAAGAAAGAAAACGAGGCAGGCAGGGATTACCATGGGGTAGGACTGAGGACTCTCCCAGTGTGCAGCCAGTCACACCTGAGCACTGCATTCAGCAGCCAGGCAGGCCTCACATCCCCAACCCATGGACACTGGAGTTACTTTGTTTGGATTTTGTTTTGCTTTCTCTGGCTTTCAATCCTCACAGGAACCTGATCAGAGTCGGGGTCTCAGACAGGATTTGAACATACACAACCACTACTACCCTGGCACACCAGCGGGCTTTGATATTAAATACCATATAGACAGACCCTGACTAGCCCCTTCTTCTTCTGAATTTTTAAAGCCTCCTGTCCGCTTGGCAGAACTGAGCCCCATGCGGAATGGGCCAGGACCTGGGCAGCCTCTCCACTCTAGCTGGGAGCAGCAGCACCCTTTGAACTCAAACTTTGCCCCTCCCTGCTTTACAGAGCACGGCATTGGAGCAGGAAAGGACAGCACTGCCTTGTGATCCCCTCTAAGACCACTTGTGTTAACAGTGTGCACATCCCTGTGCCCTCCAGGATGCTTACCATTAGTGTCTGCACTGTGTCTGTAAGGAGAGGAGACAATTTGTGTATATTTGTCCCCTGAAGACCTTCCCCACCTCCAGCACACACAGGAGCAGATGGGGCCACGCAGCGAGGGAGTGCAGGAGCCCAGCAGCCAGGCTCTGTGAGCAACACCAGTCGCCAGCCTTTGCTACCAGAACAACCCCTGCAAAAGCCCAAAGATATAATGCAGAAAAGTAAGGATCAGACCAAAGCCCTGGGAAGCTTTCCCAGTTCCTCTCTGCACTATTTAGCAAGGGCCATTAATTTCTTCCTTTCATAAACACTGTGAACGATGAAAATCTGGAAAATAAAATGAGCCTAATGAAAATGTATTGGTTCTAAGGCAATCAATGCCATTCGGCTTATGGAGAAAAGGAAACACAGTTCCCCATCTGTACTCTGCTCCCTGTAGTCAACAAGGCTGACTGTTTCCAGCATGGATCAATGAACCATTCGTTAGGGGAAGTGAACCTGTATGAACAGCATTCGTCTCTCTCCTCCAAGATCAAACAGACCTGCATGGGAAGTTTCAAGACTGCTCTCAAAACTTCAAGTCTAGGGAAAGTTGGAGCACTTAAAGGTAGTTTGCACATAACAATGTAGTAAATCCTCATGCTTGCTGCACCCAGAGACTGAGCAGGAAGAAGCTGAAACTGTGCACATGGAGGTTGGATCATCTCCTCTGCAGAGCAGCGGCAACACTGCACCACGGGTTCAGGGGCTTGTGAAAGGCGTTGGGGTGAGCAGGGGGGAAGGAGCTTTCTAATGCTGTCAGCTTGTGAGTAACTTTAAACAGTCAATGCAATTTTATCTTTGAATTTCTTTAGATATAGTGATGCTAAAGAGGGAAAAAAAAAAAAAAAAAAAAAAGACAGGAAGGAACAGTGGTGTAATATAACCATAGTCTGTTCCTCATTCAAACAACTTAAAAGATGGGGAGTTGCCCTAAAGAGTTGAAGATCCTTACAAGAAACGTTATGAAGTGTTTGTTCCAGCAGTGAAGACAACCCCCAAAACAGGCAGGAGCTGGTACTGCCGCAGTCTGCTGCAGAGAGCTCTGCAGCTCCAAAGCATTCACGCAGGGGGGTAACCATTTCGTCAAGTGCAAGGCCCTTTCCTTGGCTGCATCACCATAACATCTGACAAATGCTACCTCCAGGATAGCTGTCAGGGGCTGTCATTGATAGCGTACAAGTAGACAGTGTAATTCAGCGTGACATTAACTGACATGGGGCAGCATGAGGTCCACAAACCACACTCGTTTAAATAACTAGAAAGCCAAAGAAAGCACAGGCTGGCCAAGGAGGTGAACTGCAGAAGGCACATAAAAAGGCTTATGTTTATAGCACACACGTAACAAAAGGCCATGTTCCTTCCTCCCACTGAACTGACACAAAAGTTAATAGGAGATCTTTATAAGGATGGGCCATAGAAAAAGGCAGTAAAGGCTGTTCCCAATGACTTTAAGGCATTTGGAAGTAGGCAACACTAAAAAGAGGGAATTATAATATACAGATGCCGGACTGGCTGCAAGATTTTCCTCCAAAACTTAGAGGTGGAAATTCCTCATGTTCTGAATATTGTTGCAAGCTGTGAAGAAACACTTAGCTGCCTTCTGAAAAAACATCTGGAAAAGTGAGATATGGAGAGTAAAGTGAGTGTAAGAGGATAATGCCATTGTAGCAGTGTGCGCTGCAGTCTGAGGTACAGCTGACAGCAAAGCAGGACTACCCCAGAGAGACCAGCACTGGGCACAACTATGGGCAAAGTAGAGCACGGTCTTTGCTGACTCCAGCCACTGAAAACATTCACCTGTACCATGGGACCGGTATCGTAAGACAACTAAAAACACAGTTTTCCTCAAATTGCTCCAGTAGCTTTATGTCTGAGCTGCCTCTTGGGACCAGGCAGTGCCAATAGCCTCCAAGGAGAAAGAGCTCCCAACTAGGCAGTGATAATCCTGCTGCCAAGACATTTTGGTAGGGCCTTTCATGTACACTAAAACCTGCAAATACTCCACTTTAGTGCTTTGGCAACATGCAGCAGACAGAAGGGGACAGTCCCCTGGGGACACTATCCCCACCCCACTGGTGCTGCCATATGCTGCAACACAAGGGTAATGCCGAGCCCAGGCTTTCCTCAGTGTTCAGCTGTACCTCCTTTCAGCACAGCTGCTTCTGATGCCCCTGGCCTACTCCCTTTCCAGGGTTGCTCTCGCATCCTAGTTTTTCTTTAAACACTTCCCTCCTGCCCATTTCCACAACCAGCACATACAGATCAGCCTCTGCACAAGTCAATGCCTTTTCCCAGTAGCTGGGCACTGCCAGAGTATAATGTACACATGAAGCAGTGATTCTCTGATAACTATTTGACAGATTAAACATTGCCTT
The DNA here is from genome assembly GCF_031877795.1 of Strix aluco. NCBI lineage: Eukaryota > Metazoa > Chordata > Aves > Strigiformes > Strigidae > Strix > Strix aluco. The sequence continues at coordinate 4,160,616 of NC_133941.1, read as the reverse complement.
GAGCTTTAGTTCTTCAGCAGTTTTGAAAAATAACTTCCACTGGAATTTGCATTTCATGATAGCTTGCAGAGTGACTGCCTGCCCGTTGAGGCTCCGCTTCGGAGAGCATCTGCGCTTGGCAAGTGACCCCTCTCACCCATCAGCTCCATCTCCTGCTCTCACAGCGCTGCAAACCAGGAGCCAAGATCTAATGCTCCAGCTGCCCTGCAAGGATGACCATCGCTAAGAACAGTGCAGGCTCCAGAGGGGTGCCAAAGACAGACGGTTTGTGTCATACAGATACCATTTTTGATGTTCTGGAATTAAATATTACAGCACAATTGGAGTTTGTCCTAGAGGCCTGATGGAGTCATCCCCAAGGACAGAGAATAGCAGAGGGCACAGATGCTGTACATCCACCCACATACTAATTGAAAGAGGAAAAGTAGGAGAAATATTATAGTTCTTGTTTTGAGAGCTAAAGACACATTTAATAACTTTATGAATCACCTAGAACAGCTACCCACTTACGTGACCTGGCAGGATATGAGGCTTTCCAAGCAACTTACTATCTCTGGACAAACAGATGTCACAAAGTACCCAGCTTCTCTATTACATGTTTTCTTCTTCCTCATCCCCAAGAATAAATAGATGTTCAGCTCAGGCAAAAGCCACAGAGAATCAATTGAACCTGTTTATTGAGAAAATACTTTCAAAGAAACAACTGATTCCTTATCAGGAAGGAAGCACTCAGGAACTATGCACCATCTATGAATTAGATCCAAAGGCTCTCCAAAACTTCATCTCTTTGAATGATAAAGCTTTTAAGAGGGAAGAAGAAAAAAAAAAATCCGGTCCAATAACATTGCTGGTAGCAGTTTACCTTTGACTACTGAAGGAAAAAAAAAAAAAAGAAAATCATTAAATGTATCATTCACAGAATCTATTTTACAAGCTAACGTCACTTTGCTTTGCTTTCAATCAGAGATTAAGGTTAATCTCCAGAACTACTGACGTACATGCAGACACAGTGGAAAGATGTAAATAACTCCACAGAGGAGTCACAGGAAAGAAAGCTCTTCAGCAGAAATCTATTATTTTATATTAAAATGCATCAGCTGATTTACAATCCCTGTTGGATACTAAAGTACAGCTGGGACCAGGCAGAAGCTCTGAGCCCAGAATACAGCACCATGAAAGCATGTTACAAATGACTGTGTATGTGTGTCCATCTGGTGGGGGGGTATGGGTGCATACTTGAAGTGCCTGTCAAATATTGACCTAAACACACCTCATTTTATTCCATTATAAGAGCTCTGATATGATCCTGAATAAACACAGAAGGGTCCACTTGTGAAGATGCAGCCCTCATGGTGTTCTGCAGCATAAACTCTCAGTGAGCACTTCCCAAGCCCTTGGATACAGCAATCTGACTCCCTGGGGATGAATAGGAACCCCTCAGCAAGAGGCTAAATGATGCAGACAAAGGTATCACCTCCTGAGATTGCTATATTCTAGACACAGCTCCCCCGCACTGAGGGCAAACGGTTATCTGCCCCCACGCTAGCAGGAATAGCTGCGTCTTGTGGAAGACAACCAGCGTGATGTCCAGGACTGCATCAGTATGCTTCTCCTTAAAGGGACTGGCAGCTTTACCCCAGGACTGGGATTCACAGCAGCATCCTTGACAAAGGCTACCTGTTAACATCCTAGGCACCTGCTGGTAGTTTTATTGCAAGGTACCACAGGATACTGCAGAAGAGGCAAAAAGAAAGTAAAAATTTAATTATTCCAATGAAAAACCTGTCCTGATGTCCTGTAACCCAGAGACTGGGTTACAGTCCTCTCAAACAAGAGAAGTGTAGCTCCTAAAAATGAATGGACTTGAAAGGGATGTGCCATAGCTCAGATATACATGGTGAAGGAGACACTAAGGAGCAGCCACTTGCATCCCTTGATGCCATGAATTTGCCACAATAGTTCAAAGCTTTGCTGTCCTGCCCTTCAAAAGATTTTCAGAGACCATCCTCAGAAATATCCCCCAACTGGTCTGGCTTCAGTTGTGCCCTAAACTATCCCATCACTGGACTCTGATGCTGCTACTGCTGCCACCACCCTTCTGAGTGTTTTTCCTCCCTTATTTCTGTTCTTCTTTGGTTTTCTTTGCTTGGTTTTGTCTGTGCTTAACCAGGGTATGACTTTGCTGGCCACAACTGACTTGGCATTTCACTGACATGTTGGTCTATTTGTGATTATATTGCCAACAGAACCATGTATTGCTTCTTTTACTTTCCTTTACACCTGAGTTTGCTCATTGCAGACCCATTAGCACCTGCTAGGAAACTAGCAAATAATTGGTTTATACTGTAGAGTAATTCACTCTCCCCAAGTCCTTTCAAGCGAGCTGTACTTATGCAGCACGTCTACCAGGGTAGAAGCACACACATGGTGCAGCAAACACCCTCTGGGACTGCGTGAAAAAGACAATCTGGAAACATGTCAGCAAGGAAAGCCCGAGGACACTATTTTGTAAAATGTGTCTGAAAGCTGTGGTAGGTCTGTCTTGTAGTCAAGACCTCATCATTAAAATTCAATCAAAAAAGGCAGTAGAACCTTCTAAGTTAAAGCACTAAATAAAAGGAGATCAAGATAAATAGCAGATATCATCTGAGCCGGTCATAAGAACGAATGTGCATCAATCTCCAAAAAAGTCACTCAAGATTGATAACACCAAAAGACAACATCTTGATAATCAGTTTTACAGTGATGGATTGAGGGAAAGCTTAATGAGTCAACTACAGGATTGGAATTTCATTAGAGACTCTACCAGAGCTAGAAAAACCTGTAAAAACATAAGACAAAATCTGCCTTGTAAAATACAGGAGTGCATACATTTCTGTCCACATGGTGAATTATCACATACATTTGCGTCAGGAGGAGTTTGACTGGAATCCACTGCAGAAAAAAACCCCACATCTCCCAGATATTATGCCTACCACTCTGTAATTTAGCAGTTGCGAGAGCTGATCTAACATAACGTAATTGTATTTTAATGTCTTCTATGAGACTAAGACTCATTAGTCATCTTCTAAAGAGAAACACAAGCTGAAGTCACATGTCATTATGCCAAGTTGTCAGGCATATGGTGCTCACAACTATCTTCACACTAACCTTTAAGTCAGACTCTGCCAGCGAATGAAATCTGATGGGAACTTCCTTAGGATGTGAAGCTGGTTTTTGGTTTCAAACTAAAATAAAATCTGTTTCAGCTTCCACATTAGCAGGGGTGGTGTAAACCTGTGCCGTTTCTTGGGTCAAATCCTCCTTTTTTTTAAAGCAGCAAAGTTACTCTGGATTCAGTTGATCTGTATCAGATTTCACAGCCAAGAGCTAGATCTTGATGCTAAAATTGCATCAGAGGAGAAGCATCCATGTTTGTTCAAGTATACTTTGTTCTCTTTACATAATATACTGGTTGCACTCCTCCTCTTGTGGATTAGCTCCTCCAGTTGTTAATCCACTTGGCCATTTGACCTATTTACCTGTGTAGTATAACTCAAAATATAATATGACACGCTGCTTCAGAAGCTAAAATGCTAACATGGAGCTCAAAAATCCTGACTCATAGGATGCTGCAATATAACAAGAGGGTCCCAACTTGGTTGTTTTTAAGTAAAACTTTAGCTTTAACTTTTATTCTGAGGAAAGGCAGTTTTTTCCTGTTGTTGATCCAAATGCCATAAGCAACATGAATACTAATATCACAGATACACAGTGATTATCAAACTCTCTAGGTGTTACATTAAGTATGTTGCCAACAGCAAGTTTTTCTCTGGAAGGCAAACTCATTTTGCAAGGTTGGTTTTTTTTAATGGCTGAAAGTTTTTTTCCTTATTACATTAAAAGTGTATAATAATGATCCAGTAACATAAACATCACGAACAAGAGCATAACCCTTTACACAAGATATCTGTGCAAATTATTGACATAGGCAGAAACACAGGAAGAAAAGTTCAACTATCAAAATAGTTATATAGCCCCTGAGACTACCTCGCAGTGATAAAATAGCTTATTATCCCTTTTGTAGGATATCTATTTGCGAAAAATTTACATTTTTCATTCCTTAAAAATGAATTATTAATAACAACAAGCATATCCTTGCCAAGAAAGTTCTGCCTGTGTAATCCATGTGGAGAAGCAACTCCACGGGGTGCTTCAGCCTGGTGTAAGCACTGACGGCAACAGGGCAGCCCCTGGATCTGAAGCTACATGTGTGCTTCAAGTGCTTTACTGAAACGGACATCTCAGATCTTGCAGTTTTTAATCCAAGTACCTACCTCAGCGAGCGCTGGGCAGAAGGCAGACAGAGAGCAGCTCCCCACCTCAGCAGACAGCAATAGGCAGGGAGAGACCAAGCCCTGACCTGGCTGGGAAGATAACGCAACCAGGGCACCCTCACAGATCGCCAGAGGCATTCCTCAGTCCTAGGACAGAGGTGTCCAGCTGGCACAAAGGTCAGCCCCTTTCTTCAGGGACATTGGCCCAACCACGATACTGAGTTTGCAAGGGGAGGGCTAACTCCATCCCCCAAACTGAATCTAGTCAGAACTAAATGCTAGCAAACCTGCACCGCCTTCACCAGAAGCCATAGCAGTGCTGAGTGGCTTGCCCTTTTTTCAGTTTCCATAAAGAAACAGAGTATTCTTGACAGGAGGAGAGATTTCTGTGTCCCTTGCAGGGTTCCCACTGCCACCGGGCCTGTCCAGAAAGCAAGTTCCTAGCGAAAGCGTGTCAGAGCATCGGTGTGCAACTCTCCAGCAAGGACAGGGCAGGGCAACTTTTTTTAAGCTGTGATAAAATCAACATATTTAACAGATGCTGAAGTGAATACCTCTCTGGAAACCTAACTGGCAGACGTTTGGGCCTTTCTAAGTGGATAATTGATCGCAAGGATATGCCAGTGATGTTACAGTAATGAAACAAAGAGGGAACTGGGATTTAAGGATTTCAAATAAGCCTGTCAAAAATATGTAATAATACTGTCAGATCAATTTGCTGTCAAATACAGGTGTGATGTGATAAAACCTCAGAGTTTTTAGTAGATTATATTACTGAAGCAGTAATTTAAGAACACCTTCTAGGTAATAAATTACAATAAATCAAACTTTAAAACTTGAAAGCATGCACCAGAAGACATACAGTGTATGATATGAGAAAGACAAGTAAATTTAAACCATGTTTCCAAGACGGAATAAAGCAAATTCACTTGCTTTAGAAAGATAATGATTAAAACCTAGTTTTGTATGAAGTCAATAAATCTTGTAAAGTTATAAGGAAAAACCTGCTAAATGCTTCTGTCCTTCACCCTCCTGTTTTTCTAGTGCAAGCACAACCAAAGGTGAGAAAGGAGTGCAAAAGGATGTCCTCACAAAACACAGTGGTTGGTCGTAAGTACTGCACAAATACAAGAGGGTGGCATTTTTAAGGGAAACAGTTTTCCATAAGAAAAGTTCAATTTCTGTGAACAGCATCATTTCATCAAAAAAGGAAAATATCTTAGGAGGTGCCAAAATGCTATGTGCTCTCCTAGAGCAAAACACTGGATTTTCATTTCAAAAGTGTCATTTTTTTCATGAAAATAATTTTAATGTCTGCAAATTTACCCAAAAGTAAGTATGTCCATAGCTCATAGTCCATAATTCACCTGTTTCTGTCCTCTAGCACAACAAAAGGGATGGGAAAAGAAATCTGAAATCACAGCTTGGACCAGATGGGAAAAATGCCATCAGCTGAGTTTACTGATGAGCACAAAACAATTAGGACAAGTACAACACATGGTACTTAAACTACTTAAATGGGACGCAACCAACCAGCAGGACAATATCACGCATGATATTGCCTTAGTGACAAAGAAAGGAAAGAAATGATCGATTATTTGAATGGCAGCCAACAGAGATCAGGGAAGAAAATAAATAAAATCTCATCTAGATCAGTGCAAAGAAGTTTCAGCAGCCTTCAGCAAAGGCCTTTCAGCAAGAGATGTTTTCTAAAACCCGATTACACCTTGTGCTCCTAAATTATGACGTTATTGCTCATATGTTTTGCTAGTCAATCCACTTTGCAATTGGTGTTAATTTTAAACTCCAAAACAAAAAAAAGAAAATACACATATGTACCCTCTCCCACCGCTCAGTGCATTCATAACCACACAGGGTCTCTGCAACAGCCATTCTAGTCACTTAAGTGGAGAAAAATAGCATGAAGAAAAGTATTTCATGTATTTTTAATACCTTTTAACACAGTTCAGCACCTGGAGTCCAGGATCCAGCAGGATGTGGCCAGCCAGCACTCTCCTCTGAAAAGGGATCATTTACTGCTTTACTCAGGGGAATATTCTTCCAGCACAACAGGAGCACTCAAGCTGCAGTCAGGCAGCTAACGCTCCACTGCCCAGGGACCAAAATCAGCAAAATGTTTCCTCTATTATATTTTGCATAGGTTTTCTTACATAGAAAGAGACAGAGAATATTGTATTTCTCTGCCTTTGATGAACCTCTTTTCCCAGCAATCATTTGCCTCAGGTTTTCCCTTTAGAATTTGGGTCATAAGAAGCTTTGCTGACTTAACTTTCTGGTGCAGTATATTTTCCTCTGAAAAGCAGAGCCCGAGAGCCAGGTCAGTATTACAGCAGCACTCCTCTTCCTGCCCTGAGCTGGAACTGTTCCACAAAGATTTGTAGATACCCGATTTCTGTCAGGGCTTGCACTTAAAATGCACTGTCAGTTCTCATTTCTCACATTACCATCTCAAATGGGCAGAAAAGGACAACTAAACTGGCAATCAGCTTCTGAAAAGAGAAGGTCAGAATAGACTATCTCACATGAAGAGCTGTCGGCTGTCATGAGAAGACCATAATATCTGTAGCCACCAGACCAGCACGTTTAATGTGCTCGCTGGAGGAGCTCGCACCTAGACAGACCTGTCCCAGGGGTCTGAGCAAGAAAAGCATGTCAGTGAAGATGTCTCCCAACAGATCCAGCCGCAGCTCGGTTCTGCATTGCTGTTTTAAGTGATGCACAAAATCTCACGTGAATGCATCGCCCACGTGAGGGATTTCTGTTGTTTTTCTTAAAACCACACCACAGTGCAGAACAACTACACACAGATGCCTGTTTAGCAGGTGCTGAGGCCAACTTCCCTTGAGCCTGTCCACAGGACACTCCCAAAGCTGAAGGGCCACAGAGAACTGCACGCAACAGCACTGAACGGCTGTTGAACAACGTTGAAGAGCACTGAACATCAGGCATGAACCACACCAGAGTACAGGGATACTCAAGACAGGTAATGGCTCCACCTCATCTACACAAAAACCACAGATATGACATTCCCCCTTTGGCTCAAAGCATCCCCTCCGATTAAGAAAGCATCTCTGCATCAGAGGCCAGGCTTCAATTCAGCCACTAAGCAAGAAATGCTGGTAGTCAGTGATTTGACAAGGGAAAGGATTAAATGGAAAATAACCCCTTCCTTGTTCCTGGCTAGAACGCATGATATCAAAACAGATGTCTGCTTTGCCTGTTTACAGAGCACAGGATTAGCTGGTGCCCCATGTTGTACTAAACAGCACTTGGTCTAAATTTTAGTAAGCTTAGTGTTGTCACAAACTTCATCACGCATTAAAAGCCGATATCTGTATCCCTCTCCCCACCCAGAAGGTGAATTGATATTGAACTGATGCCTTCTGCTGCTGCAACAAAATAAACCCCTAAAAACCAGGAGTAAATGGAAAACATAGTGCTTTTTATTGATTGTGATGTTTTCAGTTAACTAGGTTTTGCCTGTGGCCGTCACCCTGCAGCACATGCGTACCGAGGGAAGTGCTGCACTACTCCAACCAATAACTTTTAGGAAATGGAAAGCTGCGTCTGTTTAATAGATGTTTCCAATTTCTTACATCACCATCAGTATCTGTTTTAGTCACTTGGCAGGTTTTCTATAGCTTCTCAGGCCCAAGCTGATTTCAAACCCATTTGGTAATGTCAATGTGACTTCAAGGTTTAATGATTCATTATTTTTTAGACCTGAGAGCAAGGGAACGTGTTAATTTTTTTTCCTGCATGGGCTTAGTGGTTTCCTTCTGGTTTATTCCCTCTATGTATCATTAAAAAGAAGGGCTGATAAGGAAAAAAAAAAATCTCAGTGAAACATATAGAAAAGAGACTTCCTTAGTTTAAAAAACTATTATAAGTGCTCTACCTTTTATAACCTGCAGAACTATTACAAGGGTAATGGTTCTCCATGCAAAACATCTTCTCCAGGAATATTAGACTAGTGAAAACTCACCACTCTATCCTTGGATAAAATTCACATGCACACATGCACATTTGACATGTGCTAGAAAGATTTGAGCCTTGTTCCTTCTCCTGCTTATTATTAAACAGCAAGAGGAAAAAAACCAACAAAACCAACAACAAAACAAACCACCAACAGACCACCTTCTGAGATAATTAGTTAGCAATCTGTATTGCTCTGGGTGAGCTCTGTAACAATTTGTCTTAAGGAATGCTTTTAGCCATAACCTAGGCAATGTCACAAATGCTAACGGTGTCCTGTGTGTCTGGAAAGCTTTTCCACATCTCACTGGTGTTTATTTTATACCCAAAGGCCTTTTCTGTAGCATCAAAGTCACCAGTGGAGCATCAGGGACCTTCCTGCATTTCTTTTCTTGTACTCCACAGGAGTAGCAAACACCGAGCCACCTCGCTTATCAGGCATGCCAGGTTTGATGAGCGCAAGGACATGATGGATGTGTCACACAGAGGACAAAGCGCACAGAAGCGGGATCTCTGCTGTAGGCAGTGTGGGCTGCCCTGTGGCCAGCCGGTCTCCCAGGGCCTCCTGCCCCCAGGTCTGTGAGCACAGAGCAGCAACAGCCCTGGGAGCACGTTTTCATGGACTAATCTTTTCAAACGTAAGCAGGAAAGAGCTGCTTTCTGAATGCCCTCTGACAAATGTTGTTTCCAGATCCCCTGCCACAAATCATCCTCACAAATAAAAGAAAGGGGAAAAAAAAATCTTTCTTCTTACAGTTTTCAATGATGATTGTTGCTGGCATGTAGTCCAAAGACAGGGCCAGGCACCTGTTCCAGGATTTCACTATATACACACCAGAATTTAACGAGCATTTGCTGCTTATCCACAACTGCTTGAACCTGGAGAGGGAAGGGGGGTTGGAAGAATTCATCCAGGGTTTCCTTTCTCCCCCATCTTTGCTGTTACATATGGGAAAAGGAAAAGTTATTCACAAAAAGAAGGATTAGAGGACTGCAGCAGCTCTGGAAAGGTGATGAATTTGATGGAGATGACACTAGTCAATCAATACTGTCCTCAAAACAACTCAGGCCTCTCATGTTTCTCCAGGGCCAAGAAAGAACCAGAAGTTGCTGGTGGAGAGTTCAGAGGGCTTTGAGTGGGCAGCCTGTCCCCACAGGACGTGGGTAAGCATTGGGCGAGTACTCACCACCCAGTGCCCCTCACAAGCAACCTCCTGCCTCCTACATCTGGAGAGAGCAGCTAGATGGCACAAATGCACAGGGTATAGGTCAAACCAGAGGTATCTTCTTGGGATTATTTTCCAACTGACAGTTAACATCTGCTCCTTCATGAGCAATGTCTTTGGTATCTTGGCAGCAAAAATACACCCACCATTAAGACATCTGCAGTTTCCCCCTCCATATTTCAGCTTCTGAATGACTCAGGAGTTGGGCTGATTCCTGCCATGGGAATCAATATTGGGAGCTGAATGCAGCGGGAGCAAGGCAAGATAAACACTGGCCTGGGACATATGGAAAGGGAAGAAGGAAAGCATTTCAACCTAATCTTTCCTAACTGGAAGGGAATGTACTGGTTTCACTGCAGGTAGAGAGGGCCTTGGAGTCAAGGCTGGGTGGGAATTTCATCAAACTGCAGTTATTCATTCCTTGTAGGAATTGAAAAGACTGCAGGTGGGCAGCTCCAAAGGCGCCTGCCTGGTCCAAACAACTGCCATCATTAGCAGGGCTGAGTGTGTCCCACAGCTCTGGCGGGGAAGAAGCCCTCTCACAGAGGCATTAACATGCTGAATACATCACAGCTAAATGGCCTCATTCAGCCCAGAATGAAGCAGTAGTTTCACAGAATTTAATGACTGATTAATATTCATTTAATAATTCTTGCCTAAAACTGCAGCAAATGATTTTAAATTATACCATTTGGGAGACAGCAGACTCAATTCAACAGGATCACTGGGCTCAGACTGTCCAAGTCACTCTCCGGATTATTTGCTTCTTCCTTCCCTTGCCAGGTGACTGGCAGGTGTCTACCTTGCCTTTCTTTCTCTACTTAATTGTGACTTTTTCTCCCTTTTTCTTTTCTTCCTTTTTTCCATGTTTGTTTTAAAATGCATGCAGCTCTAACAGGATACATAAAGGAACTGCTACCAGAGTGAGGCAATGGCCCTACTGTTCTCACAAACCTTTGGAGACAGCAGGCTGCTGCAAACCAAGAAGGACAAGCCATGCTTGATCTACTGCCAGCAGACTCCAAAGGGAGCAATAAGGAGAGCGTGCAGGGTAGAAAACAGATCTGAGCTAGCAAGCAGCGCAGCTTGGGTCTGCTCATGCTCTGTAGGAACACTGGGATTTTAATGACATTTTAAAAAAAATGCAAAACCAGAACAAAAATTAAAGCAGCCTGTTGGGTCCCTGTGCAGTCACCACTCAGCAGCCTTAGCACCAAAATCTGCACCCATCAGCCCACAAGAAAGTCAAGGGAAGAACAATCAAGGGAGAAAAACAAAATCCACACTGCATTAGCTTCAAACCTGTCCTTGGGGAGGTGGGTCAATGCATTGTGCAAGGCAGGAAAGTCAGGCTCTTTCACAACAAACCCACAGATCAGTGACTCCCAGCACAATGAACTTCATCTAGAGCACACACGAAGTCCCAGTGCCCCACACGAACTCCAATGCAGGCACAATGAAGGGGTGTCCAACACAGTATCTCTGGAGGCTGGGGATCCACAACACTACAGACACAGCCTAGGCACAGCAATATGAATTTTTGTAGCTATAGATGCCCCAAACCCAACACCTCACACTCCCACTCTGGCAAAGCCCAGACAAGAGCCCAGACACAGAGCAGGACTTGAGGGAAGTTTAAGACTGTTGGGATGTTCCAGAAGCCTTGGAAAGCTGTGCAGATGAGCAGTGTCCTTCCATGTCTTCCTAAGAGTATGTGATGTAAAATATATATATATAATCTCATAATGTATAGAACTGTATTGAATTAATGTAAACTGTGACCACTGTTTCGATGCTTATTCTTTAAAAGAAGTTCAGAGAGCAATTCTGAAAAATATTTTGTGCCTTAAAAAATTCACTTACCCTGTTAGTAGACTGAGTCTGATTTCACAGCAGAGAATAGAAAAAGTCAGCAAAGTTCACATTGTAAATAAGATTCAGTTTTTTAACTATGAGTGTAATTAATAATTGAAAGAGCTTAAAGGAAGAAGCGGCAGATTTGCCACCAGTGGGGTGTTTAAATCAACGGGGTATGTCTCCTAAAGACTCACAAAGTGAAATTCCAGTCATTGTTCTGTTAAAGAGCAAATCAGAAAAAAAAAATAAAATTAGTATCTCTTTTGTCCTTGATCCTTTATAAGGTCTATAAACATCTGCTTCCTTGATCTGCACAAATTTGCAGGACTCTGAAAACTTTTTCTAAAACAAAATATTGTAAAATATCATAGTTCTGTGCTAAACCCAAAGATTCTGGAGTTTCAAAAGCATTTTATTTAGCTCTCTACATCTTCCCTATTTATGTATATTTTCCCCTTACATGAAATTCTTTTTATAACTCAGTCTTTTATATTGTTCTTTTGTGCCCTTTCTACACTGTAATCATTTCTTCATCATAATTCTCTCGTTGCTATGTGATGTTCCACTACTCATGTGTTTTTCTTTGATTTAGCTGTTAGTATTGTTTTAACTCTTCACTTTCTGTGCTTGCCAGTACTCTTCAGTAAACATATAAAAAAAAGAATAGACTGCATTTTCTCAAATAACAAGAAAGAATCATTGTTAAATACTGAAAGAACTGCAATTGCACTTAGAGCTGTAAAGAACTGAGCTCACCTGCATAGTCTAACTTGGTTTAACTCAGTCACTTCTTCCTGAAATAGCCCCTTGCCTCTCAGCCAACTGCAGCGCTCTGCTTCATCAGAATTAGAGAGGGAATTCCTTGGGTCAGTTTAGACAAGGCTGATGACAGCACACTAGCAGCAGGGCTTTGCCTTTCCGTTTCAGAATTCACTCTGTGAAATGCATTCAGCAAAATAGAGAGTATCTGAAGCTTACTACTTGGAAAAGCCAATGAAGTGGTAGATTTTCAGCTGCATGACTTGATCTTTGAGTTGCAAGCTGGCCTAAACCCCTGATTCCTGAGGAAGTTTCTGAGAAACTCAATTTGACTGAATTTTCTGATCATAGGAGAGTTTGCAGTGGGAAGCAGGCTTCCTAGCAGGCCCTCGGTAGCTGCAAAGTATCGGCAGCTGTGGGGTACTCACTGCAGGTACCATGTAGTTCTTAGCATGGCTGGGATCGCTATTTCCCTACAGGTAAGCACAGGCTTTCATCATGTCTCTTGCTGATCACACTGGTGCTTACCAGCTATCCAACTATAACTGACTTAACAGCCACAATGTACATTAAGTAGCCTGCATGGATCTAGGCATATTCCTTCCCTATTTGTCTCCCCAGAAAAGTCTCATTGGTTTCTAATCGGTTGGGAGCATAGAGCAGGGGAAAAGGGAATCACTGTCCCTGCTAGACTTGCTCTCAGCTCTGTGCTTCCCTCCTTCCTTGTTTGGAAGAAGATGCTACCATAGTGCCTCACAGTTTTAGCCCTCTGCTAAGCACTCTTGCTGAGGACTCCCAGCAGTGTGTTCAATTTGCACAGGCCAGTTAGAGCTCTAATGCAGAATCAAACCTGCTTGAACTGCAGTCAGAGAAGCCTGCAAAGGAATATCATACAAAATGTGGGGGCTACTCAAGATACAGTTGAATTCCTAGAGAAGAAATCAAACAGCAGGACCAGATATCAGCCTATGCATCTCTGAAAGCCTGCTCACCACATGTCTTTTTTTGGTAGATTTGCCAGCTCAGGAAACTGTCCTGAAATTCCAGTTGCGATTGTGACAGAAAAACTCCCTGTCCTCAAGAGCAGTTCCCAAACCACTGCTGTATCAGCTTCACACTAATTGCTTTACTGATGCTCACTTAGGCTAATGAATACTAAATATTGCAGAGCATTCCTGTTGCACTCAGATGATTGGCTTGAAAATTGTGCTTTGGAAACTGAATGCAGCACCCACCTGCCTTGCCTGCAGGAACAGAGCATCAGCTGTGCTCAGGTGAGATCAGGAGGCAGCTGAGGCTTCCCATGTCCTAACAAGGCACAGGAGGCAGCAGCAGGAGAATTTCAGAAACCCTAAAACATAGCATGGGAACTAGTGACATTGCACTCCATTGGAAACGTATCCTAGAAAAGGCAGTGCTGAGAACATGAAGAAAGTAGAGCACTCTGGGCTTCCCCAAAGGGCTCTGCACTGACCAGCAACTTTGTGACCAGTATGGCAATAAGGAAGCATTCTCTGATACTGAGAGCCATTTTATTAGCTAATTATCAGCTGTGTTTGGGGAAGGGCAGATCACACCCAGCTCACATATGGCCAATATTTTGTGTGACAAACAGTCCTGTGCTAGAGCTCCTGCTGGACCAGGGGGGCTCTTTTCAGGGTACTAGCCATTTCATTTAGCTTCTTAAAAGGGGGCCTAAGTTCTTCTAACAGCATGGGTCACCCCTAGTCAAACAGCACCTCTTTGACTTGCTAGTCCTTTTTTAACTCTCCCACTGCAGGCCTCCCTTTTTCTTGAAGCCTTTTTTCCTAGTTTGCTTTTCAAGGGTTTGCTTTTCATATGTGGGAGAGCTGCCTAGCAGATGCTGGTTTATAACTGGCTGTGGTCTCTGTCTCCTCAGCTAGTGCATACTGCTGAGCTTCATTCTTACTTATTACGGGGGTTAATGTAAGCTTTGAGCAGTTGCTTTTACCTGGGAAGCAGAGAATACCATGTTACTTTTGCTAGCAGTAAGCACACTTCAGTTTTCCTCTATAATCCCATCATGTTCTTGCAGCTCTCTTCTGTGTACAGAGACTGCATGTTCCTTACTGTAGTAGGTGACCTTGGACCTGTGTGTCTGCTTCTGATAATGTACCTTCACTTTGCTTGCTTAGTGTGAATTACCTTGGAATAATTGTGCTGATAGTTGCTTGGCAGTGAAAGCGCCTGTTGCTGCAGGACTTCTTCTTTTGTAAACTCTGACAGCATCAGAGCTGCAGTGCGTGACCCAGTGCAGACAAATGATTCAACTATTACTGAATTTCTTCCTGTAAGTAAAATGAATGTTTTGTGCATTGCATTGCTCTGGCTAGTTAAAATAGCTGCAGAAATATGCCCTGGCTTTGTCCATCTCTCTCTAGGTTCACTCCTTCCATGCATTCATTCAGAGAAGCTTCTGAAAGTGCTGGCAGTTCAGGCCATATGTCCCAGAGAGTTGTTTCTTGCTCTGCATACAAAGGTCACAGTAGCTCTGAGCACTTCTGAACAACCCAGCAATGTATGCATGAGCCTGTATGGAAAACACTTTGCATTTAATTGGCGGGCAGGTTCTGGCACTCACAATTGGCTCTAATTGTTATCTTTTTTGTAAGTTAATTTTCATTGTTTAAAAAATGATTTTAAATATCAAGTTCCTGGAAATGTTTGTTTGCAGCAATTTCCTTCAAATACATATTGTCCCAGCTTCATTTGTGTTTCTTTTGTGCAGTTACAGAAACTCATAAACATCACTGGAAGTGAGGACTTGGACACTGAAATACAGCAGGACAGCATGGAGAGACGGCTCAGGCTAACGGAGGGTCCCACTGTATAGTCACAGCTAATGTACCAGAACAGTTCAAATTAGACTTCCTTCTCTGCTGTGTTTAAATACAACTTGCAATATTTCCCCACCATTTTCAGGCATTATTAGCACTCGCTGTATAAAGTATTAAACAGGCGCTCTCCATTTATCCACATTAATGATTCAGTGCAAACTCCTGCCTTCCCATTAATATCCACTAACCTCATTCAGTGATAAAACTTGATTTAGTCTCCAAATTACCTCAGCACAAAATTTCTTGGAGCAGCACTGCCTAATAGTTCAGGGCTACGTGAGCTGTTGTGATAGCCAAATAACAACAGTGGCAGCATCTTTTTTTGAGACTCGGTGGAAAAAAGAATCAATCCAGCACATAAAGAGAGACACAAATAAATTGCTAAACAGTATAATCCAATGATACCATACATCTCAGAAATGAGTGCCTCAAAAATCAATAAAAATTGAAATTGAAAAGGGAAGAATTGTAGTTGTCCAGATGCAGGTATGTCAAAGAAGTTTCAGGTGAAGGTGCCAGCCAGCCAAGTGCCAGGCTGTGGGAATGGGAAATGAGGTTGGCTCTGGATAAGGGGGAGCACGCTGCCAAGACATAGTACAGCAAGGAAAAGGTGATGCTGATCACACTGGTGGGGGTTGTGGGGAGAACAGGAGAGGGAATAATGTTCTCTGGGATTTGAGGGGTTGCTGCACCATTGCTTTTGCATCTTGACAGATTTCTTCCATTTGGAGGACTGCAGCTTGGTTTTCTGATGAGACACCTTCTAGGTATATGTTTCCTGGTTCCCTATCTCTCTTTTTAAATTCTTTCCCTCTTAGTGCCAAAGGAGAAGAATTTACTTTTGGAAAGGCAGGGAGCCAGTGAGATGGCTGTGGCATTGCTGTTGGCAGATTTCCTGCACTCAGACCCACAGTGCACCAGGAAAATTGTACCACTGCAAAGAGAGTAAGGGCTGAAAGCTGTCTGGAGATGGGAATTAACCCCATGTTAGAATGTTCACCTCAAATCCAAGCTTCAAAGGTTAGGCTGGATGGGTCCCAAAAGCTAAAGGCTTCCCTACAGAGGTGAGTAGTAAACTCATGGTAGTGGCACAATGAGCCATAGCAGCTCCATCTCCATGGAGGAGAGAAATTCCCCCCAGAATGAGGAACTGAAAAGTCAAGATAATCTCTTTAGCCCTAACTGCAAATGAAACAATTTCCAAGGCAATATTCTTAGACCTGAAAAGTCTCTGTCTTTCACAGAAAATAAATTTAAACAGGAATGCTACAGGGGGAAAAAATCCATCTCAAAGAAAATAATTATTTGGAAGTCTTAAAATCTGGGAGGGAAACTTATTTTGAAAATATATGTTTCTTCCAAAGCAAACATTACCCCCACACACGCTCCCCTGAGAGAACTCAGGGTGCCTGCAGAAATACTGCAAACAGTGTGGATTGAGTGGCAGAACAAGAAGTCATAGAGGGTGTGTTGAACAATACAGCCTTAAGTTAAAAAGTTTGCATTTGATTATTTTATCCCATTGAAGATGTAAGTGCTTTTTTCAAACCAGCACTAAACAGATGGAAATCCAAGGCTCACACTCCTTAAAAAAGCACCGTTCCTATCCTACAACTATACAACCCACATAAGCAGTGTCCATAAAACATTCTCCTATTATGGTTCAGGACATTACAACTACGAAAGAGTTGTTATCAAATTTCACCCTTTTTTATGCATCCTGTGGGCAATTTTACCACCATTGTCTTAACTAGAGGCAGTTGCAGCTCTCTGGGAGCAGCCAGGGGCTACAGCCGGACCTGCGTTGCTTCTCAGGAATTGGGGGAATGGCAAGATGGGCAGATCTCCTGCAGAAACACGGGAGATATTATGGGTCTTGGAGCTTGATGAGCTCTGGTCTTGATGGAAAACTGCCTTATGAATAACCCCACTCTACACTTTCCCACAGAAAACCCAGTTCCTGCTCCATTATTCTCTATTGCTTATGTTACCATAGTTGCACCACCAGAAATCATCCTCAAAGGGATGGTTCTGCTACAGAGGCTATGGAGTAAGGAAGCACCCAAGAAAGGGGCTGCAAGAGGGGAAATCTGCATTCACCAAGCAGGGACAAGGCAGGGACAGGCACAGAAACCAGGCTGAGCATAAAGATGCATGGCCGCAGCCACCACTGGGTTTGTATTTTACTTCCAGGGCAGGTCCCCACCTTAGGCAACTGCCTACTTAACCTGTGCCTGAAGCCCTAGTGATAGGCCCTGTCTTGTGAACTGTGGCCCTAAAAAAATCCTACGGGGTGGCTGTTTCCCTTGAGGAATCAGTTGGGGAGCATTTCCAGGAGCTGGAGACTGTGCTGAAATCAATCAAGTTAAATGGTGGTATATGAGAATAGGAATGAGTAAACCTCGAGGGATATCATTTGTCATTTACTGCACTTGTTAAAAGTTACAAAACTGCAGTTCAGCAGAGGTTAGAGAAAGGACAATGCAAGAACACAAACTTTCAACCCATTTCTGAAACTGCTTACAGCTCCAGTATCTTCCAGGAAGATGAAAAATTCATAATGAAGAAAATAATACAGATTAAAATGAAACTTATTTTATTTTTTTTAATGTCAAAGTAATAAGATATTCAGACCTTTTAATTGCCAGCAACCATTGCTCATATGGTGAGAGATCCTGATCCAGTCATCAAGAATTTTTGGACAATAAAACGTCCATGAACAAACACAACGAAAGCGATAATAAAGAAAACTGCACAGCCAGAGGTCAGACATACTTTATACTAGGAGCTGAACTCTGATAATTCACAGTAGATTAAATTCAGCAGCAATAGAGGCTTAGCAAGAAATTTGGATGTTAGGAAGATTTAAGCTGTGAATAGGCCTTATTCTTATTTTACCAAAGGCCAGACATAGACTCATACATGTTTATGAGGAAAAAGCAGAAGTGACTGAATTTCAAAGAATGGGCTGGGTAGAAAATAGTTTGGGCATAGCAGGGTCTATGGAAAATGCTGTCAAAAGTTAGAGGGCACTAACTGAAATTTTCATCAGCAACTTTCAACTTTACTTCCAAATGTCAAAAGGCAAAAACCATGGCTAAGAATACTAAGTGCAGAATGGGTTTTGAGCACATACTTTTCATCTTCCAATGTAAAATTGAGAATTTTGAAAGAAAGCAAACATTTACAATCACAATTTTTGTTGCTCGATAACAGGCTTTTGACTTAAAAATGTTTTGAGGGATATTTTTCATTTATTAAAGTCCAATTCCATTTCCTTTGGAAGGAACACAACATCTTCTGTTATAAAGGGTGGCAGAAATCTTCAGAGCAAAGCAGGAGACTCGGTAGCTCAAGGCTACATTTTGTCACCCCTGGGTGATGTCTGCATGGCACAGAGAGCAAGGCATCAGGCTGTGGACCAAACGGCAGCATTCTCCTGGATTTGCTCCAAAGCAAGTGTGACCCTGTGCTCATCACTGTCTCCCTTCCCCTGCCTGCCTTCATTCATCTTACGTATTCATGCTATACGCTCTTTGTGGCATGAGACCGTGGCTTGCAGAGCTGCTGCCATGAACTGCCGAGTCCCACACAAGCTATGAGAGCACCCAGATTTAGCCATCAGGACACAGACTTGCACAGAGGAGCCTGTGCTACCAAGAGATCAGGCATCCTCACAGCATAGAATTTCTTTTGGCAATCGCAGACTTCACATGGAAGTGTCCATCTTTGCATTTACTTAGAAATAAGGTAATTCTTTGTGGGCCAAGAAGCCCCTTCTGTGTGGTAGAGCCCCACAGCCATTCCCATACCATTGCATGGATGGTTCAGGGATTCTGTGGGAGGTTTCTGTGCAGAGGAATTGCAGGCTGAAATTTTCCAATGACAGGAGGGAAGGGAATTTGCAGGGCAGTGGGGCAAAACTGCCTGTCATTATTATTAGCAGGTGACTACTACTGTAGTCATGTGTTGTCAGAATTAAATTACAGCCTGCTGAGATCTTTAGCTATTCCTGTCCATAGTCTATTCTTGAGAGGCAGTTGCTGTTGAAGAGACAATATAATTTTGATACCTGCTTAATTTGTGTACCTATATCCTGCCTGACAGAATGATTTCTCTGGCTTTATAAATGGATCCGTGTTCCTCTCAATTGGCATTCACTCCTCTTGCTGCAAGAGCATTCGTCTGCCCAAAATCTTTAGAGAAACAGTTCATAGGGAGCAGTTAATTGTGATCTCTCTCAAAAAAATTAGTCCCTATTTTTCCTCTGACAAATGAAGACATTGTTCCAACAATATTTTCCTTCTCCACTGACAGTGCTAAATATTTATATCCTGTGCCTCCTAGAAATGCTAGTCTCCTCATGAATAAACACCAGGCTAACAATGAGCAGCTTCCAAGAAGGATGCAGGGTGCAGCTGACCTACTCACACTCCTTCCCTATTGTAAATATCAGGTTCCCCATGACAGCCATTTAAAATCAACACTGAACTCCATACCTGACCCAAGTTTTTTGTGTTTGTCAGAAAACACACTTAAATAGGCCCATCTTGGCAGTATGTAACAAACAAGCCCAAGCCTTGCATTGTAAAATGTTACAACTCAAGCCACGTATTAAAAATGCAGAAATAAAATTAAGGCGTTGTTGGTAAGTCTTGGTAAACACATCCCATTTCTGCCAGTTCCCATTTCATTGTGAGAGCAAATATTGGCGTGGCCTTCCTCTTTACTCTCCTGGTCTTTGCAAGTTGACCTGTTTAGCATAGGGGCTCTAATTTGAAGGGGAAGGTTCCCCCTATTAACCACCCAGGCCTGATCCAGCAGAAAGCCCATTTCTCTCAATGGAAAGGCCTCATGTTTGGTGAATATACGTTCAAAACCTCTGCACTTTCAGCTTGCCAGGTGTTTTTTTCACCACAGCACATGCTGGGCTGGGAGCTGCTCAGCTTCCCAGATGAGGCAAAGCTGATGAGCAGCTCCAGCCATGCACCTCCAGCAGCACTGGCCAGCAGTGAGCCTTCCTCCCCAGAGGAAAGCTTTTACTCTTCTACATTTTTATTTCAAGTGTAAAAGAAGGAACAAAGGAAGAAAATAGAATTATGATGGCTGCTGATGTTATTTTCACCATTTACCATTTTTATTCTTCTGCAGTTTAGGATTATCTCACACACTGGGAAAGAGACGTATAGATGCATCACCTTCTCTTCTGTCCAAGCCCTCTATCTCCCCAGGACTCCACCTACAGCAAAGCCATTTAAAAAGATGCCAAAATAATCTTTTTTGATGATGTCAAAATAATCATACAATTACATTTATAAGGTTCCTTTGTAAAGAGTATCAGAAAGGCAGCCAATTTACAGCAGGAGAAGATATTTGTTTTCTAATTACTGCAAAGTAGGACTCAAGCAATAATCAAACTAAATAGGTTTTCTCTTCTGGGATGTGAGTATATGAGCTGATGTGGAGATTTTTTGTAACATTAAGGGACTGGTTAGACAACTGGCTAAAACTACAGCACTGCTCCCAGAAGGATCAGTCCCACCTTCTCTACTCATATGGCTAATTTTTTTCCACATTTTAGGATGATTTTCCCTTCTGTTTATGCAGCTGTAGTTGTTGTCATATTTAGGTCATCTCCTCTTTCTCCTTTCCTTCTCAACCCTCCAATTACTGTGTATGCATCATCAGCCTTCATGAAGTTCCCAGCTTCTGTGTCTGCCATTAATACAGCACTGCCCTCTTCTCCTTTGCAGGGCTTTTCAATCCTCAAAGCCCAGTTCCCTCTAGAAGAACTAAGCAGCCTGCAGCAATCTTTCCTTCAGCTTTATCCCTCTTATTATCACAGGCAACTCCCATTTGAAATTAGCCCATCAATATTTAACTTCCATCATTACATCTGGTATGGAAAATGCATACTCCCATCCCTTGCTTGCTTGCTCCCACTGAGTGCCCCTGGAATTGATTCCTATGATGTTAGGTAATAAGCACAAGCCCACGTAAGGTAAACAAAGTTCTACATAGCTTCTCCTGAAAAATAATCCAAAAATTTCCCATCTTTTCTGCACAAGCAATTACAATTCCTCCATGTGACTCCAGAGAGTCTGCTGCTAAAGAAATTTCTATACTATTTCTTTTATAGATGAACTAGCCTATGTGTGAGCCAACCCCTTCTGAATATTTCCCTGCAAACTGCATTGGCACAAGTTAAGTAACCCACTGAATGGCATGAATAGTCTAAAGTCCACGAAAGCCCACTCGCACTGAGCCCATGGCAGGGGCTTGATTCTGTTATTTAAAAACCCTGAAAATGTTCAGCTATTGAGTTCCATTTCTCAATACTTCCAGTACTGTTTTCCAGATGGAAGGGAAACTGAACACTTCATGTTTAAACAATCACTTTATTTTGATCCCAAGAACACTTACTGAAGAAAAAAAAACCAACAAACCCCTATTCTCTGGACAGAAAATTTTATCAGAAATTACCTACTTTGCCAAGGTCCCATCTGCACATTATTTGATTCTGTTTAAAGAGGAATCCAGAAGCATCATTCCTAACAGTGTTTAGATCTCAGATAAATATGTTTATTTATTTATTTTCTTACAGATTAGCTTTTAAATCCTCATAGTTGCCTGACTCTTCCCAACAGCCTAATAAAGCTTTTGTTTTATTTAAAGGTCTATCACCACCTGTCAGTGCAGAATCAAGAAGACACTGGAATATACCATTAGTCCAGAGTCTGGATAGGGAAGATGAGCTTTTTTAGTAGCTGTACTGTATTAATGTCTTGTTAGGGTTTCTTACATGTCTTCTGCTAATAGGAATAACCTCTGGAGCAATAGCAATTTATCCATACATCTATATCACACTGCTTGTCACAGTTAGTAACAGCTGATAACCCTCTTGGGCTGCTTTTCATCTTCCGTAGAAGCACTCTCATTCTAGAATACATTATTTTAACCTGTCAGAGTATAAACAGGACAATTACTTAGACCAATGTCGGCTGAAAGTGTTGATAACTAAAGTTAAATCCAGCATTGTCACTCTAATGTGTTCGTGTTAAACCAAGCACAATGAGGTAGCTTGCCTTCTCAAATGAAAACATTTGTCAAACTCGCTAATTCAAAATCGACCTAGTGCAGATCTCTTGATTTGCACTGCTTGCCAACAAGCCCAGGAAAGCAGCAATGCAAACAGTGAACCTTACTGGGGCAAAGATGGAAAACCATAAAGCAGGAAGAACCAAGGGGGCTTGTGTCTGTGAATGGAGAACTCACCAGACTACAGGAACAACGACAGCAACCCACCCATTGCACTCAGGTTTTGTAAGACTTGCACAAAATCTAGGCATAATCCTGAACACTCAGGAACAATATCTGGTCACTGGATATTTCTGAGTCCACAAAACCTGCTATAGCTGCCTCTGCATCCTTCTCTAACATGTTTCCCACCGGCACACGCCACGGTGTTATCATCAACATCTCTTTGCTCAACAGACCACCAGCAGTAAAACTCCAGCCCACACACTGCATGCAGCTCACCTGCTCTTGCTGACCAACTTCGTTGAAGAGAAAGGGCAAAAGATGTCCACACCATTTCCTTCCCCGCATTCCACCCTTCCTACAGTGCCTCTGTCTCACTTATCCCATGGGCACAATATTTCCTGCTAAGCAGAGTCAGCAGCAATGCTGCTCTCTAACGTTTCTGCTTTCTTCTTCAGGGACAGTCTCGGTGATCTCTCTGAGATTTGATATTATCTTTCTCCTCTGGCTCCTTCCTCTCCTTATTCAAACCTAACACAAATTCCTTTGAAATCGCCCTCCCTGAAGTCCCTGCTGACCAGACCACAACTTCCTTAAGCATTCTGCTGCTTTGATGCCATCGCCTACAGTTCTACATAAATATTCTACTTCACCTATTTAGGCATTAGCCCCCGATCCAACTTTGTTCAGACTGTGTTGAGACCTTGTCATTTCATTCTTCCTGACAGTTTGTTAAAAGTCCTTAAAGAAATGTAGATCCAAATGCCCTATATCTGCCACATTCCACCTGCTAAAACCAGTCCCCAGGGTGGGTAGTGTTCTCTCTGACACCAGCGCTCCAAGGAGGAACAAAGCAACACACTGTTACTGAACCTAAAAGGACTATGAATATAGTTCAGGCAAAAAAATTATGTTACGTATGTCTTCGTATCAAATCCTCACAAGACAGTCCATATTGGCTAAAAATTTTATGCAAAAATTCAGAGGAAGCAAAGGCATGACTGACTTTGTCTCCCCAGGATGGACCACTGCAAAATGGCGGGATTGCTCACAATCCGGACCTGGGACCAAGCTGAATTTTGCATTACCTTGTTATGCTATGCCTAATCCTAGATTAAAATATCCTGAAATTTGGAAATGTAAACATCCCAGCTGGAAATAAATGAGCATCATTGATTAGATTCCTCTTCTACATAATTGCCATAAGCACTTTTTTCCTGTAATACTTAGCCCAGTTTTCATTCCCCTGTGATTGTGAGCAAGACAAAGGTTTGCTTATAGTGATCCGATAACTAATATAAGACTTGGAATTGAAAAGCATCTGCAAACATTCCTGATTGTGTTCCTTAAAGTTTTAAATGCCCATCAGTTATGCAAATTTTTATGAAATTATATGCCTTTTATAATTTCCTTAAGCTTATAGCACTTGTAATTTTTTTTCCAATTGCTTTCTTTTAAAATGGCAACCAGGATTTCCATTACACTAACCATACCCTTCAATCTAACACTCAGATAGTAACACAGCCTTTTATAATAGTTTGAACAAGTAATTATAACAATGAACATATGTGCAGCTAATTGCTTGCACCTCTGGATAAAGCCTTTAACCCGTGCTTTTCAGTAAGACTGTTTAATCGGAAAAACAATTGTGAAAATTAATGAACATACAAGTGCCGTACGAAAATAACTGGAGACAGGAGATCACAAATAACCACCCATCAGGTAGAAGGACTGCAGTTCAGGTATTTTCAAGCACAAAAGGGAATGAAATGCTGGTTTGGTTCCATTCAATGTTAGTATTATCAGTACCCCTCCACTGATGAGACTGACAGAAAAGATACGATTTAATAAGCCACAGTCCATTTAAAGTCTCAGGTTTATTAGATGTAGAGGCTAGCAACATAAATGTTTAAAATGCAATCAGAGAAGTTATAGATGGCTTCATTGAATATTTCTCCTAAAAAGCCTGTGCCACAGAAAACTAGGAAATATGTAGGATTTTTACATATAGCACAGCCTTTTACTGCACAGGAAGCCAAACATTTGACACACAGGTTAAGTTAATATATTCTTCCAGCTTCTCTTTGCACAGTTCTTCTCTCTTCTTAAGCTTATCTTTGTATTGTTTCTCTTCCTTTTCTAATTTGTAAACACAATTTCAAAGTCTTAATTTGTTTCAAAGTCTTCATTCAACTCTCTGCTATGACTAGTTCTTTAAAAGTCCTTATTCATCACTCTGTTACTCTCCTAATATCTACAGCTTGTTCTTTCATACTATTTGCTTCTTTATTTTCCTAAGAACAAACCCAAAAGTATCAGTTTGACAAGGGAGAGAATGTATTTTTCACTATTGCATTCTTCTCGCTCCTTTGGGTCTCTGAGGGTCTCTATAATCTCTCTCAAATTACAGGCAGCAGTTTAGCAAACCAGGGAACTAATCCCCATCCAACCTTTGCAACCATGGTATCTTCCTGAACTACAAGCTGTGGGCCCACTGAGAGAAATAAATAACCTATGTATGTGTCAAAACCCTCACCAACATACCACCACTATCATTGTACTAGATAACTACTTTAAACTAAAAGAACCCAGTTATTTCCATTTAGTTCATACTTATGTCATTTTAGCACAGAATAACTTTACAATGTTATTTTCTTTTTCACTTTCACTTTTTACTTTTGATGATAAATACAGAGGTATTCATTTATTTTAAAATATTGTTATCTAAGATCCATTAGAGACTTAGGCACAATGCTATATTGCATATAGTGCTGAAGGTCAGAAGTCTTGCAGTCTTACTTGGGTGTATCACATGCAGCGTAATGAAGAACACATGGCTGATAATTGCAATAAAACCTTGAACAAGCAATCTCATTGTGGCATGATGGGGGAGTGAAAGTAGTTATAAATGGGGGGAAGTGCCAATAAATATCAAATGTAAAAGAGAAAAAGTTGGCAGCAATACACTGGAAGCCAGGAATGACACAAAATTAATAAGGAAAGCAAAAGGACAACTGAAGAAATCAATGGTCAATAAAGCTAAGGACAATAAAATGAAGTTTATAAACTGCGTTGTAATGAAGAGTATCTAACCAACAGCTACTGGTCCATTACCACTATGGAAATGATAACATTGTCAATAATACTGCAAGAAAGACAGCTATGTTCAATAAACACTTCTGTTCTGTGTTTCAGCTAATTCCAGTGATGTAGCCTTACGACAGATCAATGCTGATTAAATACTGCATTTTCCAGTAATAATTAATTGATAAGGGTGTTAAACACCATCTCTTACAATCAGAATCTTTAACCAGCAATCCAGACAATTTATATCCGGAACTTTAAAGGCTCTGACTGAAGACTTCTTGTGCGCTTGTTCAGTCAATCTTGAACATTCACAAAATTCCAGGCTCCAGTAAAGTTACTCTTGTCACAATATTTAAGAGATTTAAGCAAAATGAATTAATTGATTATGAGCTTAAAGCAAGAAACCAAATTCTCAAGAAAGAGAAAAAAAAAAAAAAAAGGATAGATTATCTGGGATTTAACTGATAAAGAACTAACAGAAAGTACTTCAAGCAAACTGTAAGCAATGGCAATGACAATTAATTCAAGGAAAACAGACACTTTTACTTTGTGTTGTGTAATATTACAAAGTTATTTAATAAGGATAATAGCCCTGACTAAACAAGAATTCTCCTACCCATTTTGGCATGGCCTCCCACAGCGTTTTGGCAAGGAAAAAAGGACAATCTAAATCTATTGAAACAGACATTAAACACATGTCAAAGAGATGCAACCACCAACTGGAAAAACTCTTAGACCAAACTAGCCAAGACAAACACTACCCTACCTGAACAGGTCACATCCTCCTATCTTCCTCTACTCTCTTTTGCCATCTTTGTACCCGTCTATGCTCCATACAGACGGCAAAACCTGTGGATCACATTGAAGGAAATAATCTGAAATTCAGTGCAATGCAGTTAAAATACAGCGGGGCCAAGAAAACATTCTCTGAGCAACACTGAATTTATGGACAGGGGCACTGGCGAAGTAAGAACAGAGGCTTTGCTGTAGGACTTTGTGGATCAATGTACAAATTGTTATTCTCATTGTTCAGTAGAACAATTACTAAAATCCATTTGCCGGTAAATGTGCCTTGTCTTGTAAATCATTGGGTCATTAACCTTAACAATGTCAGTGTGTTGTCACTATCCAATTCAATTAAATTACTGACCAAGGTAATACCTAAAAGCACATTTCAGGCAAAGGGATCTACTATTATATTATTATCTATGAAGACACTTAGCAATATCTTAATTTTGTACCTGGAAATAGGAATATATCCTAAAACTCAGGTAATATATTCTAAAAGCCAGGTGAAAAGATACACAAAAAGGCTGAACAGAAGAAATGGGAATGGAAAGGTTAGAAAAAGAAGAAGAGGGGAAGAGAAGGTGAGAATGGGAAATGGTACCAAGCAATCACCTCCAAGGGGTCACATGTGCATTGTTATGTGTCATCTTTCAATGTTCTTTTAGGTCAGAAGACAGGGACACAGGATTTTCTCCTGCCCGTCAGTTATTATATCTGGCAACCTGCCTTAGCAAATGTCCAGTGATGCTGCTTTTAAAAAGGGGCACCCTCTTCACATGCCAGAGTGAGTAATACAGCAGCGTGTGGAAAGGGTGAAGAAAGTCCCAGATGACCTTCCCACACCAGCAGCAAAGCACAAGCCCCGCAGTCTCTCTAGCTGGGAGGGGAAAGATCAGCCACTGATTTCCAGTTTCATTTGAAAAAACAGCTGTATGTGTGATGCGTGAGGACTGGTAAGCTGCTCTCATCACACTAAGGAGTCTCATTTAGATGGCTTTCTGCTGCATGCTTCCATGCATATATTCTCACATTTCAGGCAGATTCTCAGCCCACACTTCAGGGCAGGAAAATCTTCCTGGTTTTTTTGCTCCCTTTGTTTTCCTTCAGTTTTCTCCTTTACCCCTAAAAAGCCACAGGCTTTATGATACAAAGGTACTAACAGGCAGGCTCAGTGAGGTAGCTTATTACTGTTGTTTGTATGACTCTTGGTTTACCATGGCCCAAGACTTCACCACGCTAGGTGCCGTAGAAAACACAAGAAGAAAGGATGGCCCCTGCCACCAGAGAGATGCCAGAGGGTTGTGGGCAGATGGCTGGAGAGTATGTGGAAGCCACAAGACCATGTTTTAGCCACGGACAGGCTTTTTGTAAACCAGACAACAAACATGTTTGCCTTACTCTGGGGTGTCTGGTCAAGGCATTGAATTTCAGTCCCATTTATTAAACCTCAACAATCCGGTAGAGTGTCCTTGCTGGACACTTGCTGGGGTAGGTCTGCCAACGTGTAATGCTTTACCTTGAATGTGTGATTTCTACGTATCCCAAATTATAGAGGGCTTCCTCAGGGCTGTCTTTGTGAAGCAACAACACAGCACCACATTAAACTCAACAAGCTCAGTCAGAAACAGTGCCACTGGCTTCAAAAGAACTGTTCATTCTGAGGCACCTATGAAAACTGTGCTCCTGTCTTAGCAAGTTTTGTGCTAGGCCATTGTTTGTCCTTGTTTTGGAAGAATACACAATTGCAGGTTGAATCAAAGCTTTATAAACCCTGTATGCACAGGGAGCCCTTGGTTCTATACAGAAATAGCACATAATGCCATGTGTGTTCTTGGTATTTTAAAGAAAAGAGTATCTTAGACCTCAAAGGTGGAGGGAGGAAAACAGAGTGAAAGAAAGTGAGAAAAAATCAACTTCCCATTTTATATATATAACTGAAAATTTTGACAAAATAAGTGCATTCTACTTTCAGTACAAGTTTTATCTTGAACGGAAAAATGAAAATGATTCTATCAAATATTTTCTAAAAAGTTATTTGGGCTACAAAGAAAATAGAACAGAACTGGAAATGAACTAAACTAAATCACCTAAAATACTTCTATTTTTATGGGATACACAACGACAGGAATGGGCTTTAAGCATAACAGCACACACAAAAGGTAGAGTGTTGCTTTGTTAATGGAATTGCACTATGGATCATGAGCAGAATGGATGCAATTTTATGTGAACTGCACACACAAAAAATTCCCTCAATAAACATATGGAACACGAGGCTTCTTTTCTCCTTAGTTTAACTAGGCAGCAGGGAAACATTACGACTGAAGAGTAGATATCAGCATTAGAAGACTTATAGGATTGCTTAAATGGGAGTTCCAAATAAAATAGAAGGCAGACAAAATAATTGTTTGAGCAACATAAGTCATTATTGTTTTCCTTATGGGTTTTCTCTTCTTTCAGGAAGTACTAACCTGGGCACATATATACATTTTTGAAACTGTAATTTCCTTTTAACTGCAGAAGTGTCTTCTGGATGTATCAAAAGAACAATATATCCTATAGAGTCTACTATGAGAGCTAGAGGTCTTTGAGGAGGAAAATATATTTATAATAAAGGAGCATAGTATCTGAATAAAGAGGCACAAAGCGAGGTTTAAGCAATGTTCTGTGCTCTTCAATGATTTTTTCAGGTAACAGATAATTAAGTAGAAAGCACCGACATTAACAATGTTGGACTTGTATTACTTTCCTTGCTTTGGAAGCAGGATTTGGCAGCACACTTAAGAGCTTTTCAGCAGGCTCCTGTTGATAAACTATTAGAGTGAAATCCACATCCCATTTGCAGTTAACTATCCTCATCAGATCATCTTTTAGTAGTCCCAGCTTGCAGCCCTGCTGGCAGTGACTATTTGTTTTTAAGAGAGCATCTCTTTTTAAAACTTACCTGACACCAAGATGCTCATTATGTTGGAAATTATGGGAAACAAGGACAGCAGTTCTGGACCTAGAAAACACTGGCTGTCATTGCTCTCCTGTTCCCCAACGTCAGGTCTCGTAGGGATGATTGCGGCACGATCCTTAAAACAGTTGTCTTTATCCCTTGAGCCTTGCAAGGAAGGATTTCAACACCCTAAAGCTTGCTAAGAGACAATAACTCATTCAAAGACAAGAGCAGCAGCTTCCAGAGACAGATTTTCTTCACAAAAGTTACATGGATACTCCAAGTGCTTTACTGTTGTTTGAAAAAACCCTCTCTCTTAGCTGCTGCAGTTTGCAGACCCTTCTTTTAGAATTGTCTGGAAATTTTACTGCAAAACTCTTGCCCTTTCCTAGCTCTGAGCCACATTTTCAAATTGTAGTATCTCAAAGGTCTGCCTGGAACGGCCTCAGGTTTGTTCCTTCCAGTCTGATTGCAAATTTGTTAAAATCTGCAAGACTTCCCAGCAGGGAATGTAAAGGGTGGTACAGGTACATAAAATGCCAGTGTCCACAACCTGACAATCTAGACAGGTAATCTACTGTAATGACCATGTGGCCCTGAAGAAAAATCTTGTAGCTCTATAATGCATGTTTTCAAAACCTTTTAATTATTTAGAAGGCGGCTATTCTGGCTCACTAAATGCTAATGATTAGGGCCAAACAATTGGAAGTTATTGATTATTGCTGAATTCTCCACGCTGTCAGTAGCACTGACATCCATGTACCGCATAGCATGGCTGTGAATACCAACACCCATAATCTGCTGTGTTTATTCATAGGGCATTAATTGCAACAGACCACAGAGACCTCACATACTTCATCATCCTGATAAATTCTTATCGCATGAGTCATCTTATGGATTAGCTTTCAGTGCTTGTTCTGATCTTTGATTCCTACAGCGGCACAGCCACACTGCCACTCACTCACCAGCAGATTTCACATCCCATTCCCCATTTTTCCTGTGTGCTTGCAGTTTCCAACAGCACGGGGTTTGAAGAGCAATCAATGGCTGCAATGATGCTGAAATGACTTTATTTACACCTTTCTCACTTTACCTCTGACACCAGAGACACAGTGCCCAAACCCTTACCAAAATGGCATGTTCCAAAAAGTCAAAAAATAGCAAGGCTTTCTGCTGTTCCATACTGCTTCAGGAGCACAGAGGAACTAGAGGAAACTTTTAGTATACCTCAGCTTCTAAAAAGCTTCAGGAAAAGCTCATACTTCACTAACCTTCAGCTAGGCAAGTCTGCTAATTTTTAATCATGGATATCGGGAAAAACACTCTGAAAACAATACAAGAAATCTTAGCACAACCTTCAAACACCAATGCCTGGATAAGTTTATTTGTTACTGTGAGCAGAGTCTTGAGCTTACTGAAATAGCATTATCTTAGCTGAACCACAATTTCACTGTGTTTCTGCAAGACTCCCCTTGCCAGAAGATGGTTTTGCTCAGCAATGATTTCTTACTACAAAAAGGTGAGTGGTGAGTGCTCCAAAATCCTATATAAACTGTGTCCAATGGTTGCAAAATAAATAATTTTCTCATCATTTTAATGAAAGTTTATACAAATTGAATAAAGATATTGCATAAAAAATGTAATGCAAGCATACATAAGCAATTAGGAATGTTACTCTATTTCATAAATATATTGTAATTAAACAACTGTCAGCAGTTCAGTCTTATGCAGAGATGATCCGACAGTACTGAGAATCTCAATTGCACAGTTCAAGGTAATTCTGGGACCTTGTTATTGTTTGCAGTATAATTTTTTTCCTTATGCATTTTACTCTAACAACCTCTTAGCAAAATTGTACTCATCTTTAATAAACGTAAGCTCTAACTAGGCATGGATGTATCATTAGAAAGCCTTGCTCTCCATCACAAGTGAACAAGGTAAGGTAATCCTGTTGACCGCTTTCCAGACTTATAAATTCAGAAAAAAACATGTTTCTGTAGATACTGAAATCAAGGTTAAAACCTTCCCTGCCAACTGGCTCTCAGGGCAGCTGTCCCCAGGGGATAACAGTCTTTGTTAAACTGCTTTAAATTCTTCAGCTCCTTGAAGCTGGCAGATCACAGGAATTCTAAGGAAAAGCCACATTCCAGTGCAACCAGACATCAAGTGAGAAATGACCATGGTACTTTTCCACAATGTGACTCTCAGGTACACAGGAGGACAAGGCTCTGTGTGACTGTTAATGCAAAACATCACACAGGCCCACCAGCAGAACAACTGAAGACCACAGTCAAATGCCATTCCCAGTGGTGTGTAGCATCCAGCGAGATGTGTATATATACAGCTGCCTAGGGAATCCCAACTCTGGAAAGTAGAAGGGAAGAACAGGGGAAGTCCAGAAAATTCCACTCATGTGCTGAGTTCTGCAAGCAGGACCTTCTCCTCTTCCTCTCTCCTCCAGTAGTCCCCACCCATAACCAGCAAGATGAGAAAGAAGATACTATCAGCTCTATTCCTGTGCTCATTGGCTGCTAATTACAGGGCAATGCAAGTGATACCTAGATATGCCTCACAGAAAAGCCCAAAGCCCTGTGCTTCCTTTATATCACAGTATTTTGAAATCTTTAACAGTAATAAGACATCCAGCAGAGAAAGGAGTTAGTATATAACAGCATCCATTTTTGTCCCAGAAACAAGAGAGTTAAATCATTCCAAGCGCCCAGCAGCATTTTCTTCTGAGCAATGGCTCAATATAACCATTACAGTGGCTGGATATACAAGTAGCAGCATACCTCTGAGTGCTGCTGTATGGTGCCCATCATATTTGTCTCCTCCTGTGCTCAACTTTCTTGTGCTGACAAAAGAGCAGTTAGTAGCTCTTTGTTATATAAATGTCAGCAGAGGCAAAGAGAGTGGAAATTTGGTGGTCAGGTGTAGGTGGCCGAACACTGCTAAAAAACATTAGGTAGCTGATAAGCAATAGTATTTACCAGCTGTATAAGGTGTCAGGTGTTGCAGAGAGGTATTGTTCTCACAAAAATGGCTTGAAATAGTTTCCTTTTGTTTCCCACAGGCTTTTCTGCTCAGCTGGAAAGGAACGCACTGATCTCCACAAGACAAAGAAGATCCTCAAAATTTTTTAAAGCTTGGCTGAACCCTCAGAACCTCTTCCATAGTATTGCTGCACGGTGCCTTTGTGCTGAGATCAAAATCTCAGAAATACGGCTTTCTTATAAGAAGTGAAATCAGCCATCACTGACTCAAGCATCTTATCAAACTCCTCAGTCTCTCTGAAGGAGATTTATCAAGTGTTTGTAATTATAAGTTGCCAGTGCTGCAAATCGCTCCAGAGGACAGTGGAGCTCAAACTCCTGCTCTCGATGTCACAAGGCTCCAATGAATTGCAAGAAACCTCAAGCACCTTTGTGCAGACCTTCAGGCAGGATAAATTACAATTGTTCTCTCCAGTCAGTGGAGCTACGCTGATTTACATCACGGGAAGATCTGCTCCTTTGTGTGGGACAAATTTAGAGGGGGAAGTCAATTGGTCTTGCTTGCTCATTGTCTCTGTCTCAACTTTCCAGTTAAAATATATTCTTTGATTATGTCTAGATGACTTTTGAGTTTGTTTGTGATTATTTGATCATGTCCTGTCCTCTGACCTGGGTGTGGAGTGATGTCAGACCCAGCTGTGGCACTGCTGCACTGTGGGAGCAGGTAAGAAGCTGCTGAGTGCTTCTATGTATTGTGGTTTTGCTGAGGACTTGTTTTCCAGTATAGCAGGATGTGTCCTCACCTGTCTGGGGTTCAGGCCACAGCCCAGTTCTTTGGAAGTAGTCAAGCAGTGCATATACCCACCCATTAAAAGTTCTGCAGCACCACAATGACAGGACCAGTGCAAGGACCGAAGTAATGTGTGTCTGCTCACTGCAACTTATGTGTGTGCATTGTATAAGCACCTGTAATTCTGAATATGGATGCTTGGAAAGGCAAACATCAGGTCTTTTTTGAATGGGCCATTCTGAGGACCTCCAGACCTAAGAGCGTGAGCTGTTGTAGCTTCAACTTAAAAATCAGGCTCTGTAGCCAAGACAATAGCTAATTCACAGCCAGGATAGACTGGTGGGGCAGCACATCTTGATCAGTGGGTCACATTTCTTCTCTACATGACATTTAATTCCTTACTACAGCTTGTGACTGCCTGAAATCCAATATAAAAAGAATGCATTCGCATAAACATGAACGCTCGAATAAGTACCTCAATAACATCAGGCACCAACTCCTCACCATGAGGATAGCTGGTAACTAATTAAAAGCCTGAATGAACAGATGAGCCAGAAACCATCCTTGCGCTTTGTTGAACAGGCTCAGGCAGTAGGCTGTGTAAGGGAAGCTTTTGATCCCAAATGCTCCAGCACTAGACAGAGACAGTCCATCTCCAGAGGAGGCAAGCACACAACACTCACATCCAATCCCTCATCTCTCTTACAAGCTCATGACTCCTCTGATGACACCTTGGGGAGGCAGAAGGGCTCTTTGTCACTGCTTTTAGTTCAGGGTTTCTTAAAGATCATTGAAGTATGACTTACATTCAAATGACTGGTTTGGCAGGCACAGGACACAGCACAGATTTTGGTGCACGCCATTTGAGCTTGTGCTTAGATACTGCATGGCAGAAACCTGACCTGGTGCAGCTTCATCACTTATTATAATTAGCAATCTGTGGCCTGTCTACACATGCCAAGAATCACACTTCACAGCACAATGCAAACCTAACCTATCTTAGAGTCCACACAGGGAGTTTGTACCAATTTTAATTAAATCAGTCTCCAGAACAATTTGACTACATTTCTTGTGTAGGCATGCCCCAGAAGCAAATGGATTATAAAATTGTTCACTCTCATTTATTATCGATTTCATGTTAACAATTGTTCTTTCTTAAGCCTTAACTTCTGGAATTGTATTATTGCCTGGGAAATTCAACTTACATATTTCTTTTAATTCTGTGTTTCAAAGAATAGCATGAAAAGATATCTTTTTTGTCCCATAGCTACTCAAAAAAATCACATGCAAATTATCCATTATGCATTGTTCTTCCTTTTAAGTAGTGATTATTTATATGCCAGTCCTATGATGTGCAGGAGCTGTACTCAGGATCTTTGAACCCATGAGTAAACAGTATGAAACTAGAATAAAATGAAAGGAACACTTAACTGAGACAACTGTGTTATTGGGCTGTTAGCTCTAGGATCTTTAAAATCCCTGCAAAGGTTCAGGAACCCCAAAAAGTGGTCCTGAGATTGCCCCTTGGTGGTACCTCTCTCTCTAGCGTCTACTTGAAAAGCCCAGGAGTGCTCTGTTAAAGGCTCGCCATTAAGGAGGACAAATTCAGCCTCTGTACATGCACAGGGGTGACCCTGCACTGCTCCCCTCTACCAAAGGGAGTAGCAATACCAAGGCAGGGACCACACCCAGCAACTTTTATAGGAAGGCTGAAGTCCCTCCCTACTGAATATGATGAACAAAAATATTCTGGGAACATCTGTGCTGCAATCACAGCTGCAAGCGCAGTTTCTGTATGGCCCAGGGGACACCAGGACTAAGCTGGTAAAAGGGGTCCTGTGTCCTGGCAGGGCTGCTGCTTGCCCGTGCACTCCTGCAATTCCTCCTCCTGCCTACGAGCCTGGCTTTCACCCCCATGACACGAACTCTTGTACTGAATGGAGGGAAGAGCATCCTGCCAGACAGCTGTAAATGATCTGCCACCCCACTCTGAAACTGCCAGCACAAAGGAGTTAACAAAATCTGTTTGAGCTGAGAGTACTTATGCTTCAGCAGTTCCATTAATAGGTATTAAATAACACTCCTTTAAGCTACAATGCTGCTGCATAGGGTTTCAGCCTCATCTTTATGGATGCCTTGTCATAATTTCTAGAATTATAGAACTTCCTGCCACGCACCTACATATATCTGCAAAGTTACAAAATAGTCAAAGATTATTTTTTCTGCCCAGAACTAGCAAAAATGACTTTTCATTAATCAGGATCAGATGAGATGAAATTAAATCAATTCTTCTCCCTAAAGTTTGAAATGCACAAAGAGGGAGAAACCAACTCTTCTCAACCCTCAGCTCAGTGAAACCCCAGCTCTGAGTATGTTGTCTCTGGAATGAATTGCCATAACAAGTAGGCACTGGCTAATTACCACATCTCTGCTACCTGTCCCACTCCACTCACACACAAATGCTCTTTATACAAACTAAGCTTCCAAAACTCCCACTAGCTGGACACTTTCCAGCAAGAAAATCAGAATGTCCTTGGCAAATCCAAAACTATGAGCTGCTCTAATCAAGAGTCTCTAATCTTGTGTATTGGGTTTAGCTGGCAGGGGGCTGCAGAGGTGGCTTCTGTGAGAAGACATCAGGAGCTGCTCTGGTGTTGGACAGAGCCAGCTCCAGCTGGATCCAAGATGGACTCACAACTGCCCAAAGCTGAGCCTGTCAGCAATGCTGATAGTACCTCTGTGATAACATATGTAAGAAACGGTAAAAAATGCTACGTAACAGCGGCTGAAAAAGGAGGGAGAAGAGATAAACAGCCCTGCAGAAACCAGAGTCAGAAGAATGAGGGGAGGAGATGCTCCAGGTGCCAGAGCAGAGATTGTCCTGCAGCCCATGAAGGACCACAGTGGAGCAGATGTCCACCCTGCAGCCCATGGAGAGCCCACACTGGAACAGGCTCCTGGCAGGAACAGTGGCCCATAGAGAGAAGTCCACAGAGGAGCAGGTTTTCTGGCAGGACCTATGGCCCATGAGGGACTAACTCTGGATCAGTCTGTTCCTGAAGGACTGTATCCCATGGAGAGGTCCCATGCTGGAGCAGTTCTTGAAGAACTGCAGCCTGTGGGAAGGACCCCCATATTGGAGAAGTTCATGAAGGATTGCATCCCATCGGAGGGACATCATGCTGGAACAGGGGAAGAAAGTGAGAAGGAAGGACCAGCAGAGACATCTAGCAATATGAAAAGTACACACTCTGTCTACCTCCATGTACTTCATACGCATGGACTCATGTGCAACACACAAGAATTCATGGGACACATATGAGGAACTACAGTATTAGGTGACCCTCCCCTCTTTATGTCATTCATTTACTCCCAAAACCTCAAACACTAAGTGCATACATTCCTTCTTCTACATTGTACATCACACAGTCTCATTAGGTATGATCTCTGAAAGGACTATCCAGGAGATACTGTATCCCACATTCCTTCAGGCAATTCCAAATTTACCCAGAGTAGGTGATGAGGAGGCAATCTCCTACACTTGGCAATAAATGTTGGAGAGTAACAAGAGGTACCAGGTATGGAAATGTAATTGTACCTGAGAAGGAGAGAAGTAAATGGACTTCACTGTAATAATGCAAAATTCAGCCAGACCCGGTACACGTACTCACTTCAGGATTTCCACTGACCCAGAATAGAAGTTCAGATCTCACATACATCACTTCTAGTGTTTGTCGGTGTGAATGTATCCATAGCAGAGCAGAGGGCTGGAGAAAAACCATGAGTCTGCTACTGGTCATGCTGAAATCAATGGATGTTTTGGTTAAAACCTCTCTGAGAATCCCGGAGCACCGTGAGATGCTGTTCACATTCCTGGAGACTGCATGCTGCGGGACACAGGAAGCCTTGCTGAGCACCTGTCCTCATGCCCATTTATCTCTAGATGACATTGGAGGGAGGTTTTTAATAATGTCAGAACCTATTCTGCCCAGTCCAGAAGCAACCAATACAGTTCTCAGAGCCTTCCGCATGATAAACGGGAAACTTGAAAAAACATGGGGGAGGCACATTGGAGCCCAATAAAATGAGATTATATTCTCTGCTCTGCAGGGGCCAAGACAGATTTCTGACTGAACTGTAGCAGCAAACCAGCATGATAAAAGAGCTAAAGCAAGAGGTTATGATATGCTTGAATCACTCCAGAGAAAGCAAGTGCTGTGTGT
Organism: Strix aluco; assembly: GCF_031877795.1. Taxonomy (NCBI): domain Eukaryota; kingdom Metazoa; phylum Chordata; class Aves; order Strigiformes; family Strigidae; genus Strix; species Strix aluco. The sequence continues at coordinate 4,123,524 of NC_133941.1, read as the reverse complement.
AACTAGGGAGATAAATAATCAGGCAGACAGAGTAGCACTGCCCCCTCACTCACTTAAATCAAAGCAGCTTCTTTTGCCACCACTCCACCCACTTGGAACTGGCATCAGGGAAGTTTAAAAGTTGTCCTTGGGAGGAACAAATAGAGAAGCGCAATTCTGGAACTGAGATAAAGACTCACAGGCAACAGCAAGGCCTCTGCAGTTGTGCTAACAGGTAGTCCCGCAAGCCTGCTCCCCTAGACGCAGACGGCGCAGCTGAAGCTGGCAAACAGTTGCAGCAGGTTTCTCACATGGCCACCCAATGCTTGAAAACATTCACTGCCCTGACAAGGAGCTTGGTTTTGGCAATAAACAGAGCTGGAACTGCCAGACCCTCAGGATATGTCGTGGCCAGCACGTACAAGCCAAAATACAGCAGCAAACTACACTCAGGCATGCTTGGTGCAAGTCCTTTTTCTGAGGTCCCAGTGGCAGGATGTCTGATTAGTTGGCAGTATCTGGCCCCTGACTGACTGATGCTGCTATTCAGCAGCTTGGATTTGACCTCAGCAGGATTTACATTCTGCTTGAAGAGCCATGCATTGAAATCAGAGGGCCATGTGAGCATGTCCAAGGTCAGGTTTTCCTGTAAGTAATACCCTCCACCTCAAAAGCAACTGCATGTTCCCGACAATTATTTGAGAAGGTAATTGAACTCAGCTGTTTCAAATGTGATTTCCATACAATGTGCACTGTTCTTTGATCCCGAGTTGAAAAAAGGAATAAATAATCCTGTTTTAACCTTGACTTGACATGGCACTTGCTATGCAAACACCCTGCCTGCAGATTGCACAACCCAAGGAGGAAAGAATGTGACATTCCAGCATGGGGGAAGAGCTACTATTTGATATTTATGCCCTTTAGATCCTGGTGTCAAAAAGCCATATAAAAACTCACAGAACAGGTAAAAACTTGACAAGAAAAATCTGCTTTGGCCTCCCACTGCATTCTTGAAAGGGTAAAACTGAAAACTGCGCTTCTCACAAGGATCAGGTGCTTAATGGTAGAAAGATGATCTTCAGTTCTCTTACATTATCTCATTGGTGGGTGAAAGCAGTGTATCTGCTGTGCCTCAGAATAAGGAATTTTTTTCCTTACTGTAGACAAAAAGCAAGTTTCCAAAATGCTCCTCCACGTTTCAAGCATGGCTGAGGAGGACCATGCGAGAGAATCATGAGGAGGACTCATGAGAGAGAATCATGTCCTTCACAGGCTGTGGCAAGATCATAGCAAGAATATCAAGGAATGGGAAAGAAGTTTCCATGCAGACAGGACACCAGTGAGCAACCTACCTGTATGACTGTGTACTCACGTGGCTCTCTGCAACACAGGGTCACAAACTTCAGTGAGTTTATTCTTACAGCACACCTATGAGTTAGGAAGTGACCTTATTCTCCAGCTGGGAGCAGAGAGAGTCCCAAGAAGCTTGTGGTGGACCAGAGAGCTGAACCCAGCTCTAAGCTAGCTTAGCTATCTGAGCATCCTCGAGAGAGTCTGATAAGAGTAGAAAGAGAGAAGAGAGTACACAAAGATCTGCATACACACCTACCCACCCACTTGAACCAAGGGCTAATTTCACATATAAATGTGAAAAAAAAATGCAAAAAATGAGGCCATGCCTGAGAACATCTGACTTTTGGTGTGCTGACTGTAACTCTGAGCTTCCTTTCTAGGAAACATAAGGGTGTTCCAGAAAGCGCAAGATTTAGAAAGAAACAGAGAAACAGGCAAAAAAAAAAAAAAAAAGATATCTAAAAGGATGACAAAAAAAGCAACATTACAATTCCAAAAGTATTTTGAGAGGACCAGCAACAAATTGGGGGCACAGCTTCACTAGCAATATCAAAGGAAAACATATATGCCATGATTGCAGAAAACAAGGTAAGGGACTAGTCAGGCTCAGCAGCATGGAAAGTACTGACAGAAAGCGCAGAGGCAGTGATGGGACACTAACTCAGATATTTGCATGAAGTTGTATTTAAACATCTAGCTAGCTTTGATCTGTTACTCTTGCAAAGAAGCTGTTCTTAGGAGTCTTTCTGATCTAATCCCTGTAAGCTGCTCTGTTTATCCAGCTGACATCTCTTTACAAAAATGCATCAAATACAGTCATGCACATTTGGGTCCAAGTGTGTCCATGCATGCACAAGCATATGCACAGGGCACATGAAAGAAAAATTGTACATGCTTTTTATCTTTGCAACCAGACCATTAATACACAGGACGGAAACTGTATGTCCTTTTCATCTTCCACTCTGCCTGTGTCTGACTTCAGCAGAACCATTCCAGAATTAAATACTGCTCATGGTGAGTGAGAAAGGCAAACTCCAGCTCCGAGAGTGTAACGATCCACTCAGAATACACCAAGGGATTCACTGAGTCTCTACATATGCTTCCTCTCAGCATGCAGGTGTAAGATTTAAAAATCCATATTTTTCTCCAATAAACTTAAAAACAGCTATATCAAGTACCAAAAGCACCATCTGCGCTTCACATATAGTGATGATATTTTTTTCAGAGCTGATGCTGTTTCTTGGTATAGCTTGATCCTATTTTGTCAACCGCATCATGAAAAGTGCAAAGAACCCCTGTGGATCCAAATGTCTCTGAAACAAGATGCTTTAACAAGTGCATACGACATTTTTCTGCTTCTTTAAGGCACTATATTGTTGCCTTACATACACAGTAGCATTTTAAATTGCAGAAATGTTCAACCCAGACACTCAAGTGCTCCACACACCTTGACTGGAGATTGCTGTGGCCGGCACAAAGCAAGGATTGCTTGCTGAAGAAAAGCAGCTGAAAAAGGGAAGTACTTCCAAAGCTTTATTTTCCTTGCTGTGCAGGCAGCATCTCCTAGCTGGCCATCTGCCCTTTAGTACATATCCACCAACATGCCCTTCAAGAAAGTCCAGCCCAAGTATTGATCTCTGTACCTTCACCAGTGTCAAAGCTTCTCTAAAGGCCACTGAGGACTTTGCTGTTCCAATGTATCTTGAATAGCCAGCAGTCTGGCTGGGTGATGGATGTGCATATCAAACTCAAAGAGAGAGACCTGGCAAGGTAAGTTTGACAGACTCCTGTCTGGCATTCCCCTCTCTCACTTCTCCTCTGCTGTAAACTGTAACTTAACCCTGGATCTGTTGCCTCTCCTCAGAGATGTATTAACACTATTCCACTATTCCTGCTCTATTTAGGGCAATGTCAGCACCCACCATCCTTCCCAGAGGTACTGTAGGTATTTCTTACCATACTCAAATGCTGGCAGTGTGGGCATGGGTATCTACTTTAAATCTACAGTTACCAATTTGATGTTTGGTATTTCATTTGACTCAGAAACCATCAAATGGTCAGAAAACCACTCTCTATACCAAACCGGATCTTACTCCTCTCTGTACCTTGTTATAGTGTCTGCACCTGCTCCGTTCCCAAGCCCTTCCTTCTCCCTCTTTCTTTAATTCCTTCTTTTGTGTCTCATAATGTCTGTAGGCAGAAACATTACCAGATGCTTCTTTACAGAAGGCTTCCAGTTGAAATAAAAAGTTACTGTAAGAGAGAATCTGGGTCACAACAGGGTGCAGAGCTAGCATGTCACCAAAAAGTTCCCCAAGAATGTATTCTTAGAAAGAAACAGCAACTTTGAGCAATTTCCTTCAGTAATGTCAGCCTGAGTTTCCTTGTCATCCTTTGGTTGGCTTCCTTTTTCTTCCTCACTTTTATCTTTCCAGTGGAGCACAGCTTCATGTCTGCAACTTTCTAGCAGAAATGCTGTATCTCAGCAAGGCCAGTGCCCTGCTTCTGTAGATACCGTCTCCTCCTTCAGCACCCATAACGTTTTAAACGAGGATGAACCAGATGGCTACCATCACATAACCCATCATCATACCATCAGATAATGTACTGAGGGAGCACTTTTTAAGAATGTATCCTGACTTGCCTTCTCTAGAGGTGCTTCTCACCATGACTTCCTACTTAAGTCAGCATGTTAGGTGAGAAAAAATCACAGCATTTCATCCCCAATCTAACACCACACATGTCCTTTGAAAGTTCAGATCTATTTGTTTTGACCTAAACCCATTTGTACAAGTTCCCTCCTGCTGTACTGCAGGAGACACTCCTGATGCATTCTTCTCCAGGCAAGAAATGCCATATGAAGCAAGGATATAACGACAGACATCAAACTGCATTCTCTGCTGGTGTTAATCAGCATAGTTCCACCTAAGTCATTTTAGTTTTGCCAGTATATAACAACACAAAACACGTCTCTGCATTTCTCTTCAACCTGTCACTTGTTAATCAGTTTGAATGACAGTCATGCTATTCATATTTGCTGGAGTTCATAGTCACTACTTAGTACTGTTGCTTGAATGCTGATTTTTTGGTACCACTCTTAGTAATATATCTATTTCTTTCATAAATCTTTGCAAACATCAAAAAGAGAGAATAGAAATGATTTACTAGTGAAGCATATTAACATTTAAAACCAATGACCAATTAGAGATTTGAAAATGTCTGAATAGACCCACTATTCAAAATGCCATCTGGTCTCCTGATTATTCCTTCCATGTACTTCCTCATGACAACAACACAAAAGAAGATTAGGAGAAAAAAAATTCTTCAAAAGAAGATCACTTTTACTCTACTTAGCTGCTGTCAGTGTTGGGCAGGGTAAACAATCAGCTTCCAAACAAAAATGCCTAAAGTGAGGTTACTGAATCAGACTTTTCTTCCCCTACTTTCTTTTTGCACAGTTTCCAACCAACATCTATTGACTTACAGTGCAAAGCGGCAAGCGTACCTAAAGCTGTACTCTAAATTCACCCCTATTATCTTTGTGTTGACACTTCATCCTAGAAGATATATGCTGAGCTCCAGGTAGATCATTTGTAACCCTTATAATGATGATGGCAACAAATATAGCACAGTGCCCTCCAACTGACACGGAATGGATACTCAATGCTTCACTATTTTGCAATGAATAAATTGGTTGTCAACATATGCGCGGTAGCAGTTTTTCCCCCAATTTAATGATCATACAGCCATGGCACAGCAGATCTCTATGTATTATAATGATCAGGAAAGCTTGATTGAAAGATTTGGAGAATGAATTTCAAGCCAAAGTTGCAGTTGCCCTGGAAAGCAGCAATATGAATTGATTTCTGGGTTGGAGAGATGCCGCACAGCAGTTTTACCTTGCATAGGGGTGACCTTCATTAAAAACAGTTGCTTTCTCAGAACAATAAAAGCTCTCTCTTATGAAGCACATTTTCATAGATAGCCAGATGCAATACCTATATCTGTCCATAAATTGGGCACTTGTCCTGGCACTTGGGTGACTGAACATGTAACGGTGTAGGTGGGCATTATAGTGCAAGCAAAGGAAACATGCATTGAGGTACCCAAAGGGCATGCTGCAGCAGATAGGTTTATGTAAAGATTCCGAGACATTTCCCTCCTCATACACAAGTTCTGTATAGGAAAATGATCTGTATAGGTCTGTATAGGAAGACAGACACCTCCTGCATTGTAAGCATTTGGATCTTAGGAATGGGATGCTTTGATGACCACAGGAAAGTAGACAACCTGTGGAAGAGTAGACATGATCTACATCCACATCTCCATTGGGCACCAGCACAGCCCCCACTCAAATGCTGAGCTCCCTGCAAATGAGGCAATATTGCCCGTCTCAGTCACCATTCAGTGCCACAATGCATTTCAAGCAGACTTCAACAAGAAGTTCAGTGGATATTTTTCAGAAAAATGTAGGACTTTTGACAAGTAAAATTCTCACTGATGGTTCCTGCCTCTTTAATGTTGGGGTTTTTTAAAAAAAATTTTCTCAGGTATCCAATCACAACTCAGTGTTTTTTTCCCAACTAATCTAAGAACACTCAATCTTTTCAGGCAAAAAAAACCCTCCAGATTTCAAATGACAATTTTCAGTTTTACTTTTTCAGCAAAATGTCAAATATTTGTTGGGGAAAAAAAAAAAAAAAAAAGAAAAGAAAAAAGAAATTTCAAAAGGAAAATCTAGACACCACTAATGAGTTCTATTTCCCAGCACGTACAGATCCATCTGGCACACAGCAGCAAATTGCTCATGACCCTCTGGCAATGCCTTCAACATTAGGGGACTCTTTAATCCCAGTCCTCTCCTAACAAGAATTAGTAGAACAAAGAGGTAAGTGACCCTTTATTGATGTTAATAATCTTCATTATGAATTTATATTATGACTACTTTAAAAATTCACAGAAAGCATTATATTTTGAACACTGAAGACATAAAAAATTACATTGGGATGGACTGATAATTATAAATTACATGATAAATTTAAGATTAATCCCTGTGCAAAAGGCACAACTGTTTGAATTTAGGAATTTTCCCCACAGAAATATTTGTGAAGAAAATCAGCAACTGAATTGTTATCTTGTCCCATTCATCTCATCAGCTGTTAAAGGGGAGAAAGTGCTTTAAAACTGAAGGGTTTTTTCCTCATTTTGCTAAACTTCAGGCGTTTTTTGCCTTCCTGCTCCCCAACATATGCCCATATACACATGCACACACATTTAGCACTGAAAAGCAGCACTTTCTCTTACTACTTTGTTTACCTTTTTCTACATTACTGGAAATAGTTTTATTCAAAGTGTGACTTCCACCTCTGACGCTCTCATTGTGTTGTTCCTTCTTAATTCTTTCTACTCAGGAAAAAGTCAAGCAAATGAGGATAAGTCATTTTCACCTTTCTTTAGTTTTACCAGTGGGAAAAAACCCAAGGACTCTAGATGTGCTCTGGAGTATATCAATTAGCATAGCAATTAATTATGGTATCCAGTACCGATGAAAATTTGGTTCAGTGCAACAGCAACACCATGCGACATTGTCTCACATTCTGAGCACATTTATTTCTTCCCAAATTACACATGTAGGCCTAGAAATGTCTCACTTTTTAAATTAGTATCTCATACCAGATGGGATGACTAAGAGTGAGCGTTTAAAATTCATGTTCAAAACTTTTCTTCTGCAGGAGCCTATGATGGTATCTAATGACGTGTGCCCCCCTCTAGTCGTGGGACAGCAGACTTTTTGAGGACGTAAGTGGTCGTTAAGGAAACAATTCATGTGACCTCAAGGCAATGCTCAGGACCTTCCAGTGGTGGAGGCTTCACTTGGATTCTGCATTCAGTGTGTCATTGCACTATTTGAACAGAATGATTCTGGTTTCAGGCCAGCTCCTCTGTACATCCCTGGATCTGAACATCAGCTCTTCAGGCCCAAGACAACAGTACTGATAAAGGCAGATGAAGACAAGGCAAGACAAACCATTTAGCAAATCTCAGGCCAGGGCGTGAATTGACATGGGAAGTTGCAGACAATCTCCTCTTTCTCCCTCACCACAGTGTTTCAAGGGGCAGCTCAGCAGCTACACTGCAGATTTCTCTTCTGCATTAGCTGTGGCAGCAATTTTTTGAAACTGCTTGCAGCTATTATATTTCTGCACTTTTTCAAATTACACACTTCCCTTCGAATACAATATTTGCTTTAAATATTTGGAGAATGCAAATTTCTTTATTTACACATGCCTGAAAAAACTCTGACTCTGCTGTGTTCCCTGGGTAATTCAGTAATTCTCGCCAGCCTCCTTTCAGTTAATTACTCTGTAAGACTGTCTGGTGAAAAATGAATTCTGCCTGATTCCTCTCCTGAAAAGCATGCAGCAAGCGGCAAGTCGGACTAATTCTTGCTGCAACAGAGCAGCGCACAGAACAAATACAGTATGTGAAACAAATCAATATTGTAATCACCAATGCAACCAATCAAACAAAATCCAGGATCAATCAATACTGTATCTTCCCAGATGACAACTGTGGAACAGAACCTTTTAATACCTTTTCAAGATAAATCTCTTCCTCCACAATGTGAGACACAATTTGCCAGTAAATTCTGTAGTTAGGGGAAGATTTTCCTAGACATTAGCCTGATTGCAGATTAAAGCAGCCACAGCTTTCTGAATTTGAGGACATCTCCCTGATGCCTGTCCATTCAGGGATCCTGTTTATATTTAACAGTAACCCTTCCTGCTTTTGTATTACAAACCAAGTAATGCAAACCCTTCATTTTTGTCACTTCAGGAGACCACATCATTTCATGACTGAATTGTATCTGCCAAATTAAACACTTAATAGCCCAGAAACTCTTCTTTAGCACCATCCAACCGTGGTTTCAGGGATTAGTTTATGTAAATCACAGATAGCAATGCATTAATGTTAGCTTTAGATGATCATGGTCTATCTATGTACTTATTCTGGGAATGAAACCCATCTGTCTCAGCACTGTGCAATGATTAATAGGTTTTTATCCCATACTACCTCCATGATGCAGTGGGCTATTAGACCCCTTTGACAGAACCAAGACATGGGGAGATTAAGGGTATAGCCTACATAGATAGGTGCAGGCAGACACACGCTCCTCTGCCTGTGCTGACTGGGTGTGGATCGGTTTGGGCCTGCAAGTTGTGAACATGCTGCTGTGCTTGGGCCACACTCAGCAGAGCCCTTCTCCCCGCACAGCATCAGGCTAATGACTCCCAGACGGGAACCGTCTCATGCATGGCCAGTCACCGTGCAGAAGGGCACAGGTCTATCTGCAACCAGCTGTGGAGAAACGTTTGCAGGGAATTGCCCTGCATGGCCTGATCTAGGGCATCTAACAAGTTAGTAATGGAGGGGTAAACTAGATGGAAGCCTAAGTAGCCAATTCACTAGATTTGTTCCTATCCCTGTCTGATAAGCTATAAATTAGGCACAGTGACTGCCAGCCAATACCTGAGGGAAGAGGAGGAGAAAGAGAGAACATTTAAAGGGTGATCCTTCCATCCGAGGGTTGGGAACAGGGCCCAGGAAATCAAGGGAATCAGCCATGTGAGCACAGCGAATTATGGGCATGTTTGCAGCAGGGGATCTTCCATTTCACTGCTTTTTATTTTAGAAGAAAAGCCCTTCTGGCAGCTCCAGGAGCATATCATGGCTGTCAGTGACTGCTATTATTGCCCACTTTCAAAGCACAGTAAGAAAAAATAAACAAAAAAAAAAAAGTAGTTCTCTCTATTTAGAATGGCTCAGGTTGAGATTAATTTGGTATACATCCTTAAAATACACCTGCAAGCATCCAGCCACGATTCTGGCACTTACTTCATGCATCAAACCTTGTACCTTGCAGAGGTCTCTCTTTAGAGCAACAAGGGGCACACAGAGAGCATCGGCATGAACTAGATATTGGAAAAAAGCCTGTTTATAGCAGCTCTCATTAAGGAAGGGGGAAGGAGCTCACTTGGAAAGAAGCAACTGAAAGATTAGTTCTTTGATTAATTGATTTTCATGCCATTAAGGACCTTTCTGGTTCTCTCACTCATTCTCCTGTGTGAAAAGTCAGGGGATTTTCCCAGAGACTGCCAGGGCTCTGCTGGAGATGATGAGGTGTCTGTGGGGACAACCATCTGCCCAAACGGTGCCAGTTTCCAGATCAGAGCTTCAGTCTAGCGAGGGCCAAATTTCACAGCCTGTAGACATTTCATTTTCAGTTTGGCATCCTGCTGATTCCATCAGAAGTGCTGACTGAGAAAAGACTGCAGGTGGACACTGAACCAGGTTCTGGAATAGACAGTGATTCTTTTTTAAAGCATTTCCCTCAGCCTTTTAAACAGCATGTCAAGTGCTGTGGTTCTCTCTGCCCCAAGACATTGCACCAAAGCTCCTTTTTCTGAGAAGCCTTTCCAAGCCTCTGATGTGCACATTTTATAGATAGAATCCTAAAATGAAGATGACAGTCCTATGCACCACTCTATTTCTTAGCATTTTTTCCTCTCTTCTTTAACTTTCCACTCCAGCAAGCAAAGTTTAACAGAATCAATTTCTCTATATGCTCAGTAAAATCCTCAGTGGGAGCCACTGCTCTGTAGGCTTCTTTTAGTTATTTATTGCCTGCCTCCTGCATGCTGCATATGTTAAAAGATGCACTACCAGCTTAGAAAACAATTAATCCCATTATTGCTTGGAACATGGATGCTGCAGAAGCAGTAACAGCACCAAGGTTAACTGTGCAGAAGGACTGAGTTCAAATCAAAAGGTTGGTTCCAGGATGTGGAAACACTTCACCTCATGCATGGCACAAAGGAATCTTCTCTACATGCTCTAACTTCTCGTATTGTGAAGATTCTGGAAGTGATTTCCAGTCCCAGCAGTAAAATCTGGAGACATTTTGCAGTTTATTAAGTTTATCAGCAAACTGCTGCAGATACCCTGACTTCCTAAAGTTTGGGTGTTTACATGAAACATGACAGATTTGGGTTGCACTCACCTGCCAGACCATGAGCTGTGAGCAGGAGCTCAATGCTGGTGAAGCCCTCACTGAACCAACCACACTCCTGCTACCCATTCTCATTCTAACACATCTGCAGTTGTCAACAATATTTTTTCCTAAACAGTCATCTCTAATCCAAGTATCTCTCACTTCCACTGACCTGTTAACAGAAAAAGGTTGTTCTGTATGTGGAGATGAAGTCAGGTCTCAGCATGTCAACATGGATGACACAGGTCTGCCTGAGATCACCCTGACCAAGCATGTTGGTGCTGCCGCAGCTACAGACTTTCAGAGGACATAAAACAAGATCTCAACCCCTGTGGCCAGGAGAGATCCCCAATCACTTTGCACTTAGGCAGCAACATTAGCAGCATGCCCTGGCTGAGCTCCATGCTGCTGTCAGAAAGCTGGCCACTCACCAGCCACACAGCACAGAGGGTACCTGCAACCCGAAAGACAGCTTGCTTTGAAAGATAAAGCCTGTGTACAAAGCGCAAGAGCTATCAAACTAGGATGAGGGGAGGCTGTTGCACAGCAATATCCAGTACAAGCTGCCGCAGACTCAGGGCAGAGCTGTGAGAGACACCTGTGTGTGTTACCAGCAATGTCAGCAAGTGACATCCCTGCCCCAGAGAAAGACAAACATCTCAATGCGTTCAGTGGATGTGTTAGGCAAAGACCTGGTTCTTGCTAGCCTGGTGTATTGTGCTATCAACTTTAGAGAGATGATTGGACTGTGACCATTTTTAGCTCAATCTCAGTAAATCAATTTATCTGCAGGTTAAATTGATTCATCTCTCTGCCTTCATATGCACATCTAAAAAATGGGGGTAGAGTCAGTAGCCTTTCTCTTCAGCAAAATATTTTAGGATCATGATAAGCGTGATACAAGAACTCAGGTTTATTATACAGTGCAGCTGTGTTATGCCACCACTCTAATTCCAAAATAAGGCAGTGGTGCTGTGAAGTTTCAAAATTTGCATTCATGTACCAAACTAAGACAAAAAACGTATCAAACATTGGAATCTCCTTCCCCTCTTGGACTCCACTGCACAGCCTATGGACTCTAACACACAGCAGCAAGTCCCTCAGGCAGTCATGGGAGTGACAACCTAGCTGGGCAAAGGGGCATCCATGGGCCCTCCAGCTACAAGTGTGGGACCCTGTGACAGCCCATGGCATGACCAACAGAAAAAATATAATGTCTTTGTCAAATTTTCCCAACTTGAAACCAAGTCACACCGAATTTTCCCAGCAGAAAACCTGATATTCCCCTCTGACCACTTCCAGTGAGGAACCAGTGTATAGAATAGCTTTTCCTTGCTTTGGTCCAGGCTGTCACAGCCCCTTTACACTTCTGGGCATCAAAATATGTGTGTCTTACTTTAACCCTCTACCTTCCTCTAACCTTCAAGTCCAGGATATCTCCTCTTTTTTTTCCCCTGCTTGTTGGAGTGGCAATTACTCTTGCTGGAATTTTATGGTATCAGGCTGATGACCCTTCAGTCCTGGTACTTGTCAGGCTGACAGAAGCCTTATATCTGAGCACCCACCACTGATCTGCTGCTCTTGCACATCGACTACTGCTTGTGCTCATCTGTCAAATGCTGGTTCTGCATGGTGGCCAAGGCTGCGGGCTGCAGCTCCAGACACAGCTGGGCCAGCTGAGGTTGACATGCTGCTGTAAATACCTTTGCTCTCAGGTAACAAGTTTGCTACCACCAGCACTTCTATCCCAGGACCAAGAAAAACCGAAAACCCATCCACACCCTAAATCCTTTCCATTTTGCAAGAGAAGTGAGCCTGCACAGTCCAACAAGTCTCTGATGGAGACTACTGGGCTGTGGTTTCATGGCTCAAAGCACTGCTCCACCTTCTGAGTGTTACTCTCATGTGAATGACTTAGAATTTCCTGGACAGACTAGTACCCCTCTCCCAGGTTTCACACCCATCCTGCTTCTGGCAGAATCCCCACAAGTATTCCCTCTGCCATTTTCCCTGTCTCTCTCTCTATTACCCTAACCTACCTCCTGCTATTTTTTCCCATGTTTGTAAACAACTTTTGCCCTCAGCCCCATCTCTCAGTCCCTTGGGGCCAGGGAACTTAGCAGCCCTTCAGCTGTCACAGACACCAGTGTCAAAGGCTCTGCCACTCGCTCACAGAGCCCAGAAGAGACAGTCTGGCCTCCTGTATCTGGAGGCATCCCCTCTCCCTGCTCATGGATCAGGGGCATGCAGCTTCCCCTCCACAGCTCAGATTCCACGGGAAATGTTTTCAGTATTAAAGCCAGAGCTGTCTAAACATTAGAAGCCAGAAAGCAGTGAAACAAATTCAAAAATAATGAAACAGCTTTGTAACACAATTCTCCACCCTGAAGTCCTCCAAAACAGCAACTCACTGCTTGAATTATGGACTGAAGTGATTGCTGAGCAAATCTGGCCATTGCTAACAGAAAGGGAAATACAGCCTCTCTCTCTTGTTTTAGCTCCAGACCCAGCCGGTACCAGAAAATGCAGGTGAATGAGAGGAAAAAGCAATACAGGAAAGCAAAGGGAAGGTCCCCCAGCTGGGAATGTCATTGCCCAAATTCTGTTTCAGTTTTAAGCTCCAGTTCTGGGCAGTTGTGACTTTGACTCACTTTAATAACAGCTAATATTTACAAGTCTCCTGCAAATTCAGTTTATTTACAAGCAAAATCTATACATAGCTCTGATCCTCAGTGAGAAGACCATTAATGTCAGTAGGAGCTTTTCTATGGGCTTTTGATCCCATTCCCTAATTGCAAATAGAAACAATCTGCCCAAGCCAGTTTAAATAAAGCACTACCAGAACATTTACAGGGCAGTTTTACTTGTGAATTTCTATAGTGTACATCTCTGCTGTGCTCCCAGAACATCAGAAATGAAAGAAGAGTCTCCTTAAGTAAAGGATTGCTCTAGAAACACAATTAAAATTTTACTAGTTTAGCAGGAGCAGAAGCAAACTCTACACTAAGCCCCACAAGTCAGCAACTGATATAGGCAGTCCCCACCAAAGCTAACAGACGCTCTCACTGCTTAGGAGGTCTGAATTTGGGCAGGTGTTATCACACCCACAAAATGGGGCGATCTGCCATCCCTGTAGTGCTGATTCTCCACCCACAGTCACGTACGTCACATACTGAGGAATTTCTTCCATTTATAAATGAAGATTTATTAGCTCTGTTACGGGGCTTCTGCTGCCCCGTGAAACATGCCTAAGCCTGGTACCAAACTCCCACTGATGGTTTTCTGGGTGGGTTACCACAGTCAGAAAAATACTGCCAATACCCCATGCAACTTTCAAAGCATTATTAAAGCAATATTTTTTATATTATTACCAAGGTCTAATACTGTTTTGAATTTGCAGTTATGGAGTTCATTTTAAAGCACTTGATTATACTTTGAGAAGAAATAGTCTTACAGTACAAGTCATTTTCTCAAGTACACTTGAAGAAAGGATAGTCTATGGCTCAGTAAATACAACAGTCTGAAAAGTTATGAGCTATCAGACTAAGCTGAATTGACTTACTGATATTACCTGCAATGAATGAGTTTTAGATAGCCTCTCATAAATAGAAGGCTACAGAGCCTACGATTTTATGGATGTCTTGTACTTATCAATATATATGAGAAATGATGCTGTCAGGCTTTCGAGGGGATACTATGTGAACCACACCACTGTCAATTTAATTTTTTATGATTAAATATTTGGTGCTGTTAAAGGTTATTTAACATTTAATATAGCTGCTCTTCTACATAGCTGATAACTGTCATCTTTACATAATACTGAAGCTGAAAATGGATGGAGAAGGCATATTTTTTAGAAGGTTCCTATTTTTTTTTTCAATTTACTGTTAGATTTCTTCCAGTAATAGAATAATATTAGGTGAGTTTAAAAGGCTTTCAATATTCAGATGTTCAAAAATTTAGTCTTAATGCCAGCTGCAGCTGAGCTCAACATTTGCTACTGAAGCTGCTGAATTTTCCTCTGCGGTAGAAAAATCTCTCCCAGGTTGTATTGCAGGATAGCAGCTCATCCTGCAATGGGGATCCTCAGGGCTCATATTCAATCTCATCAGTTTTTATACCTTTAAGAGAGACATCATCAACTTAAACGTCACATTCCTGTTGGATCTTTTTTTTCTTTTTTTTCTTTTTTTTTGCACCTGTTAAGGTTACTGTAGCTGAAAGAGATGAAAGATAAAATTATTTTGGTGTGTTTTGCAGAAAGTACACTGCTGTCTAGGCAGGCACACAGTCCCCGCCACAACCATCCTGGAAACATTTACAGAGTTGAGAGACAAACGCAATTGGCTCTACCCAGGCAGGTCTCAGCTCTTAAGACAACTCACGTGTGTAAAGCTAGGCACACAGGCATATGTTTCCAAAGCTCTTGCATATAACAGCACACAAAAAATAAAAGTGCACAAGAGAGAGATGCCAATTCTTAAAGTCAAAGAAATTATCAAAAAACCACACAGACTTAATGGAAAGATCTGGTGCTTATATCACTTTCCACTACTTTTTTTTTTTTTTTTTGCTTTGACAACTGAGCATTAGCTGTGTTTCCTAAGCAAAGTCAAAAGTATTCTTTGTTTTTTCTGCACTCAAGCATCAAAAAGATGGAATTTTTAAAACACCTACAGGCAGAAAGTAAATGTTTCTATAATTAAAAATAAACCCAAAATGTGTAAACAAAAACAACCACACAACTAGAGTGTAGATTCGGGTCAGTTCAGGTCTTGATCCCAATTACATTTTCTGTCAAGTGGATCCCTTTGTGGAACTGAGACTGTATTTTCTTCAGTAGCATTTACTATGGTACATTTACGAAGAAATCTTTATTGCTTTTCAGTGACTGAATTATATTTTTGTGTAATAAAACCCTTTATGTGGACTTCCCTTAGTGAAGTATTAACGTAAAAATGCAAGTCGTCTTAACCTCCAAAAGCTATCACTCGATTTTGCTACAGTTTAGGGTCTTTGAATGTACTGCCCTGTGTCCTGTGACTAAGGTCCCATCAGCTGGTTTCCAGGCTTCACCAATGCATTCCAAACGCAGACATAAATCATTGCTTTGCACTCTGTAGTATCTTTCCTGTAACAAAGCTCATTAATTGTGATGACAGCCCCTCAACAACAGAAAAACCAGAGCAGAAGTATCACTTATCAGTGACATTAAAAACGTGTATGGGGTGGTTGTTGCAGGAAAATGCATGGACAACAAAGCCCCAAGGTACTGAGGGTCCAACGCAGAGAGCTCTGGGTATCAGCTACTCCTGCAGGAACAGGGACAACACGAACCATTCTGTTGCCCAAAGGGACACGTCTTGCCTGGATGCAATGTAATAAGGTTGGATACACTTGGAAGGAGCTGCTGCACAATCCTTCCTGCACAGGCAAAGTTGCCCACTGAGGTGTAGTTGGACATAGCCTGCCACTGAGACGCACAGTTCAGAGGTCCTGTGGACATTGATTAGGCTGGTTTCATGCACATCACACTTTCAAGCTGTACTCCACAGCTATGAGAATTAACAATGTAAACTAAAATATAAAGCCAAGAAAGTGGTGCAAGCACATATGCATGAGTGTGAGCCCAAAACACCAGCTTTGAATGGTGTCATCTCACAGATCTGGGAGTGCTCATATTTTTTTGTTGAAATTGTTTACACCTCTTTCAATACAAAAGACTTAAGCAGAGACCAAATTTTAACCACTGTGAGCTGCAATGATTGTATGTAACTGCTTCATGTTCAACTTCAGAGTCAAGCAGTCTATGAATCTGTGGGTCATTGAATTAAGGGGGGTTTTTGAGGCATTTTTCAAATGAAACTTCTAATATATCTACTGCTCCCTTTCAGTGCAGCCAAGCAAATTCAGACATTAAATGAAATAGGCACGTTTTCAGATATTCAAATTAAGTTTCTACATCCCCCAATAAAGTATATTTCATTATGTCAGGTCAAACCTGCAAAATAAATAGGGCAGAAATACAGATTTCCATATAAAAAAAAAAAAACCTGAGAAATTTTTAGCGAAAATTCTCAAACACTTGAAAGGCCTCTTCTATCTCTTTGCAGCAGAGGTAGGAAGGGCAGAAAATTATGACACAGTAATTATTATGATGGATGTTGAGCCAGTCCTTTCTATTAGATACACTGCTTGTGCAGGAACTAGCACTACAGATTGCATACTTCACTAAGCAGGACACTCGAGATTATAATGGGCAATATAGATTAACAACATTAGGTTAAAGCAGGATAATTCTTCTTCTTTCTCATTTCTATTCCCTTCTCATGGACCAGCTTCTGCTTCACGTTTCTGTGCTCCTTACTCCCAAGCCTTAATCTGCACATCAAGCAGGCATATTCCATTTCAGACAGTACAAATCTGGAGTAACTTGATGGAAATTTATAAAACTTCACTGGTGTAAAACTCAGCTATGACTAAAGACTCAGACCTGTCTGTTGCAAATTAAAGGTGATGTTATGTTTGCTTTTGCTGTCTCATGCAAACAGAAGGAAAGATTCATCTTACTCTAAACCAGCATGAGAATTTAAGAGAAAGCCTGTCTCTGCACAGTATAAATAAGGAGCATGTTGTTATAAAAGGGCCAATTTATAACTGTAGCAATTATTTCAGTATGGTGTGAGACTGAAGGAGTGTAACGCTGCACGTAGGCAGGGACTGAACAATGTCCTATGCTCATCCCTCTCAGATTTGGGTTTGCTACCAAGAAAAAGCCAAACTCTGTTTCAGTAATTGTCTTCCCAAATGTAGCCTCACTCCTGATATTCAAGTGGAATCAACTAAATACCTTGTAGAGCTCTGACTCAGATCTTTGTCTCAGCTTCACTGGAACCAGCTCGAGTCCCTCAGCCTGCTTTCAGCAAGATAGCCCTGCAGAACTGCAGCAGTCCAGAGCTGAGCAGGGGCTAACTGCACACAGTATTATTTACCCAGTTCCTTTCCTCCTTGGCTACCAAGCTCTTTGTCAGTACATCTGCACCGTGAGTATTCTCCAAGCTAGTTAACAAGCTTAAAGATAAATTAGCCTGCAGAATCATGGTCACACCAGGGACAGCAAAGCAGATGTGACCTTTGTTTCTTTGGCCAAAATTCATTCCCTTCTCAGGTGACTCAGCATTCAGGTGCTAAACTTTACTCAAGAAAGGTCTAGGTATCAGAGGTGCTGGGCAAGCACAGCTTCTATCCAGCTTCAGCTAGTCACACCGATCAGCATGGCCTCCTGTTTCTGTAAGTTAATACAGCACATACATTTTGCAGTGCTTTTAAGCCTCATGTTGCAGCTGCTCTCTGCCATGACCAGATGCATCTCCATCACATAAAAAAAAAAAGATACAGAAATCCTCATCACATCACGAATTCATACCCAGTTACACAACAGGAGAGCACAAGCGAGACAGCTCACATGGTGGTGGGCTGCTTGCAGGCCTGAGCAGTTGAACATGCCTCTCTCCACAGCTCATGGCAGGCAGAGAGTATGTGGAAAGCCAGAACATGGTTTCTTGGGTCTGCAGACAGGGGTGATGAATTGTCGCAGTCCTGGTAGCAGCGGGACAGTCAGGTGCACTTCACGCTGCCCCATTCCTTGTACAGCCTCAGGGGATCCTGTCTGTGGCATGCCAAGACTCCCTTGCTCAGACAGGCTGCAATTCCTGGCAGGGCTGCCAGCCTTGTTGCATTCCCTCCTGCTTGCTCTATGCCGATTCCTAAAGGACTATTTTGGCATGTGTCAGTGACTCCTTCCAGCATGCTACAGGACTGCATTCCAGTATGGCTCATGAGGAAGGCTCTTAAATGTTTAATGTTAGCTACAGCAGAGAAATGCTGTAAACATTTCCTGTAATTGGTCTGCTTTAAAAATTTATTTCATGTGAAAAAGCAAAGGAAGTACCACACTGCACTTTGTGGCTCAGGGGTACTAGCAAGGCCTGAGATGTAAAAAATCAGAGGGAAGGCGTTATCTTTGCAGCACTTTTTCCAGTGGTCTGGAGGGCAGACGTGCCTGTCTCCCCAGCAGTGTGCATGCTGCCTGGCCCTCAGCCAGGGCTATAGGGTGAGGCAAAGAGGGGCTGTGGGCTGCACCAAGCCACAGGAGCAGCTTACAGGTCTTTCCTGTTTCTCCTACTCTCAGCTCAATGCCTCCACTGATGGAAAGAAATGCAGGAACAGTCAGCAAATGTCTGCAGAAGGGGAAAAGTGAAGCATGAGCATAAAGAAGGGTACTCTGACTTAGGTGACAGAGACTGAAAGGACTGGAGATTACTTGTGCTGTGTGTTATCAGTCCTTAGGACTGGAGATAACAGAGATGATAATACAAAAGCAAGCTTACTGTGAATTTATGAATTGGTAAGTCACATTCTTATAACAGCCCACAGTAAATCACTGTTTGCTCCTACGTTTCTGTAAGTTGTTATGCATTCCTTACCTGCTATCTGGCTTTATCTCAGTTTACTTATTTGTCAGACAAAGAATTCAAGCTTTCTCCTAAAACAACTTAGCAAAACTCTGACATTTTCAGTCCTCCTGATTCTCAGAAAAGGGAGGGAAAAGTCCTCATTAATTTAGTTGCAATTTCTGCAGAGTTTGGTTAATAATTTTCTTACACTGAAAACAGGTAGGCATCTCTGGGTTGGAGGAGGAGAATGGCTCAGTGAGCCTGGGCTTAACACACAGGAAGGCATTGCAAAGCTCCTGGTTCTAATGTTTGGGGGTTTTTTGGTAAAGGCACAGAGTCTCCCCCCACCACCTCAGATCACAGCCGCTGAGCAGAAAAGGTATTTCTATAGGTTCAGCCATTTGGTATTTCAGCCACTGTCCATCCAGGGAGGACTTTCTACTACTGTGAATATATATATACTGTGTCTTTGATCTTGTTCAACTTGGTGCCTCTCAGTGCCATAAAACACAGATTTTAATGTCCCTTTCTTCCCAGGATCTACCAGCCTAGAGTAGGTATTAACTGATTGTTCTGTTCATTTTGTTTTGCAGGATTTCCCCATGGTATTATCACCATGACAGAGAACAGTTTTCTTGTTTATAGGGGCTTATGTTATATCCCTTTTCTATCTTTTGAACGTTGGCAGTATCACCTATATTTCTGTAGAAAAAAATAATCCACAAAAACTACCTATCCTTTTTACTAAAGAGTTCGTTACTATGCAGCGTTCCCCATGAGTGGCTGTCACTTTTTCTTACTACTTACGTAAGAAAATAATTTGTCCTGTCAAAAGTTCTGTTGCTCTTTAATAAGGAGTAATTAGGTATGGAAATAAACAATCTCTCTATTTTCCTCCAGACACAGATTGATTGGCTTACACTTTAGCTGTATGTACTAGACTGTTGTCTGCGTGTGTGCAAATAAGCAGGTGTGTGTGCAAGAGAAAGAGAAAAGGAAATTACTGAGGGAAACACAGCTTAAAGAAATCAGTTTCGCATTTACATTGATTTCTGTCCTGAGGCCCAGTTAATGTAACTTGAGTGAGACCAAGGTTGCTAGAAGTGATTCAAGAGGTTGGGCACACAATCTGAAACAGTCCCAAAGGCTTTACTTTTCACAACCACTACAAAAAAATAAGCTATTAAAAATACCGTGGTTTTGGCATTCCAAGTCTGATCTACCCAAAACACACTGTTCAAAAGTCATCACTCAAACTTCTCACTACCACAGTTTATGAAGTGTACAAAGAATAGCATCACAAACACTAGAACACGTATCCCCACCTTGCAAACACAAAGCCTTTCCTTGAAGGGAGAGAACCATTCATGCTGATCAGGCATGTCCGGACAGTCTTAGGTTTTTGCATTTCCAAAATTACATCAATTATGATGTCTCACAAAGAAATTCAAGAATTAAACCTTCCTCATTAAGATAATAGGATATTTTATAAGATAATATAATGCATGCCATATTATGATTTATTATTGACACATCACAAAAGAAATCAAAATTCCAAACACCCCCCAATTTCTAAAATGGTATTTTAACTTACACTTCCTAGAAAGTTTCAGAAAGCTTTTCTTTGTACCAAACAGGAAGGAAAACACACACTGAAATTAAAACATTTCCTAAAAAATAAATTCACAAGGTCAGATCATTGCTATTTCCTATATAGTAGTAATTCAATAACGGCCACAGTCCAGTCTTGTCTGGTGTAATATGTCAAAGAAAATGCTCTGGCTTTTAACGATCACTGTCTTCAAGCTATTTTTACCCTCAGAGGTTATTAAACCTTCAGGCACTATTAAGTCTCTTACAATGACCCTTTTGCTGTTGGATGATGGGGCATCCCATAAGGAACTGTAATACTGAGGATGAGTAGTCATATTCTTCTACTACAGGTCAAGAATATTCAAGAGATTTTGTAATTTAAGCTGCTGAAGAAAGGAATAATTAACTGGCCCAAGGGTTCTTGTGCTGCTGCAGAAAAAGGCTTTTTTTTGTTGGATTTCCTGGTTTTCATCACCACTTGCTGCAGGGATTAGGGTAAGCTCTTTTCATTTACAAGTAGAGTTGCTCAGGAAAAGAGGAGCTTTCTTTCCTTTTCTTAGATAAAAGCCCTAGCTTTGTGTGCTTTTAAATAGAATTCTAAAGAAAACACTATTCCTAACGCCTCCCAGATTTCTCCATGCAAGAAGCCAGTACACCTTTGACTCTCCTCTCCAGCCTTATTTCAAACATTCCCTAATGTTTTGTAAAAGGTTAATGGTGTAAGCACGTTATATATTACATATATATATATAAGTAATAAATAGTTGGCCATGGAAACATCAGCAGACTCTTGGAGAAGAGCTTGTAGTGATGGCCAACTGGGGTATCGGCAAGATCAAGACGGGCAGGAGGGAAGTCCAGGAGGCAAAACTAAACCTACAGACAGACAGGATGCTAGAGACGCCAGAAAAGCTGCTTGTTCCATATGTGAGATCAGAGAGAGAAAATGGCCAACATATAGTTAAGAAAATACTTACGATGCAAGTATTTACTCTAAAGGATTCCTATGAACTGAAATGACAAACATGCATAGGAGGAACAGCAGCAATATTCTTGACTATGTAACTGAGACAGTAATGTGCTAAGGAAGATTAGATCTACAGTAATGCTTGACTCTAAAAGAAGAGCTACCTAAAAATGATTATTACTAGGAAACTAAGAATTTGCAGATAAAAGGACAAGACATTTATGGGTGGCATGGAGACTATTTAGAAAACTAAAGATGTTCAGAGGAAACATTTGTCACTTATCTACTCAAAAGGATCAAATAAAGGTTGATGTGGTCAGACAGGAAGAAAAAATAAAAAGAAAAAAGGGCTAATAAGAGGTCCTTCTTTAAAAGTAGAAATTGGGTCCAAACAAGTAAAACAGAAGAGGTGAAACTCAGACACATTAGACAGGAAGTTTAAGAAAGTAGGCCAAAAAAAAAAAAAAAAGATTTTGAACAATCAACATGCCAAAGACACAAAAAGTAAATAGCAAAAACTTTTTCAATCCACAACTCAAAAAGGAATCCTACCAAAGAGTCTGCAGGGCTGATAAGAAATTGAGCTATTAAAGAAAGATTGAAGGAAGATAAGACCATTGCAAAAATCAAAAAAAAAAGGGAAAAAAAATCCAGCCCTAACTGCATTCTTTACATCAGCTTTCTTGATGGAAGAGATTAGGGATGTTCAGATATCAGAGAGGTTTTTTGCGAGTTTTTTTTCCTTTTCTACACAGGAAATATGTCAAACTGAAATGTCAGTAGGAGAAGTTTCAGAATAAATGAATAAAATTACTAGTAACAAGTTACCAGCACCAAGATAGTATTGGATATGAAATTGCCAAAGTACTTACTGTGGCATGTACCCTATCGCTTATATTCAGCTCAGTATTAAAGACAGGAAGAAATGAAAAAATGACAGCAATTTTTAAAAGGCTTTCCAGAAGACAGAAAGAGCTAGGTCTGTTAAATCTGACTGGTTGGCTGAAACTACAATAAAGAAAAGAATTAGCAGTCACTTAAATAAATACAATACTATGAGAATGCACCAACATGGCTATTGTTGAAAGAAATCTTGCCTCACAAATATACTGGAGGAATGACCTAGGTGAAATATTGTACCTCCACTTTAGAAAAGCTTTTGGTCATATTTCTCATGAAAAGCTCTTAAAGAGCTTCAAGTGTCTTGGGATAAGACAAGATGATATTCCTGAGCCCACTAACAGGGTCAGAGGCAGCAAACTCAGCATAGGAAGGAATGTTCTGTCCCATGGGGTCTGCTCACTGCATTCACACGTAACAGAAAAACTGATGCAAATCCTCAGGTGACAAATTTCACTGAATATACAAAACTGTTCCAGATACTCAAAACCAAAATTGGCTCTGAGGTATCTTGCACATAGAACAATGGGGTGATAGAATGGCAGATGAAACTCAATGTCAAGAAATGAAAGTCATGAAGAGGAAATACATGCATACCTATACACATGTATCGATTATCTCCAAATTAACTATGACTACTTAGATATCAGTCACTGTAAAAAGCTCTCTAGAAATATGCTCTAACTTTAAGCAGTGATCAAAAAAGTAAATGCAATGCTAGGCCCTTATAGGAATACAATAGTTAATCTAAAAATGTAAGAGAGAAAATCTTTTGTCACTACATAAATCAACATGTGCCACCTCTGTAGATAATACCATTTCCATCTTTCAAAATTGATGGAGCAGAACTAGAGAAAGCAATGGAAGGGGTAACTAGCATGATCAAATATGTATGAAAAACCCTAACAAATGTAATTTTGCTCTATTTCTCCAAATACAAGATGAAAGGGGCAAAAATTAAAATGCCAGAAACCAGTCTGATACAAAAGGAAGGCTCTTTCACAAAAGCTAGAATTATTTCTTAAATCTCCTTGACACAAGATGTTGTGTGTACCAACTCTTCATAAGTATGAGGAAAAATTAGACGAGTTCATGGAAGAAGGATATTATATGTGATTATGTGACCATAACATCCAACTTACAAAATTCCCTAAGCCACAACTGCCAGCATCTATGAAAATATCTAGGGAGGAAATTCACGCTTTAATTGCTCCCTTTTTCTGCCCTTTCCTTGAATGTCTGCTATTGACCACTGCCAAAACCAGAATATGAGACTGAAAAGACTTGGATTATGCTGACTGTGGCTGTTGCTATGTTCCTATGAATACAGAAAATGTTATGTATAGTTGTAAGATATGATTATATGGAACTGTGATTAACTGGACACAATAGCAATCTTTGATGATTTCTTTGAGATTCTTTGGTAAAAATCTTTAGTTAATGAAACTAATATAAAATGTCTTTATGTTGTATAGGTATTTAAATAGGAATGCTTTAATTAGCTATCTTCATAGCAAGTGGCCTTGATAATAAGTTAAATGCAGGGGTTTTTTTACAGAAAATGTTACCATTCTGAAACGGTCTTTGCCATTCAGTTTGGGAAAAGTGACAGAATGATATCTTTGAATTTGAGCATTTTAACAACAACAAAAGCCCATAACAACAACAAAAAAAAACCCAAACCAAAAAACCCCCACTTTTTTTCCAGATGAGTCTTATTTATAGGGAAAGAGATGTAATTATAACAACCCTTTTCATCAAAAAAAATCCTGTTCTGATTTTTATAAAAAAAAAATACCATCCAGCCTCATTACTAAATAGGTCACCTACTCTAGATATACTTTGACATTGTTGCTCTGGTAATTCAGCTCAATGGGTTTTTCATTGATATGTTCATCACTCGGGTTACACAGCAGCAGAAAACACAGAAAACAGCCTTTCAAGATGAAATGAAAACTCTTCTGTGCAGTATAAAGTGAACCAGATCCTACTATGCTTTAGTCCAAATTAAACTCCAAGCATCCACCAACACTGGACCACAACAACCAGCTTCTTCAGCTGCTTCATACAGTATGCACCAGCTCTCTCTTTTCTCTGAAGAAACCACAGCTGCCATTTAACAGCCTCTTTCAGTCTCAACCCAGGCTCTGTTTTGTATTGTATCACCAGTCTTATTTATGAGACATGGTCAGGTTTGGTGTCTTGACTTTGTGATTTTTCCTTCACTTTGTACAGAGCACTTCCAGAGTAACTCTCTCTTACACAACCAGGGAGTCAAATAACTTATAACAAGGTCTACTGTGCTCCAGTACCAGGATTGATGCAGGTGGAGGAACAGGGGGACAGTGCATCCCTGCTGGAAAAGCTCTTAATCTTTATGATCTCTGAGGACAGTGATTAAATCGCATAGCAAACCCAGAATATGCAAGCACAATTCAGTCCTGAGATTCATATCACAGCCTTTCCAACAGCACTGGAATTTAAGTGTTATTTTGGGTTCCCTAGCTCAATTCACTAGAGGGAACTACACCAGAAACAGCATTTCAAAAGGTCCTGTGCATGGCTGAATTCCTTGCAATGGTCTGTAGACCATAGCAAAACCAAGATATATTACTTTAAAAACATCCTTTTGAATAATTCCCCAGAAGTTAGGAAAGATGAGGAGATGAGGAGGCAAACTGTTTTCTTTTACTCTCTCCTAGATGCAAAAGCAGAAGCACAAACCTTTCTCATTTGCATTTTCATGGTTTCCAAGCTATGCAAGTTGTACTGTCACCAATATTCCACAAACTTGCTGAAATGCTCGAATGGCAAAAATTACTGAGTGTATGCTGGAGCTTTCATTCACTGTGGATTAAATGCCTCTTCATCCTTTACTGCTAATAAAGAATGTTTATCATTTACTTTCAGCTCTATTTAAAATTGTTATAGGTATGTACATCATGAATAGGCTGAAAAGCATATAAACACAAGGTCTAGGCAATTATGTTTGCCAAGAGTATGGCATATTAATCTAATTTAATATTTTGCCTCAGTCAATTTCATTTCAGAATGAAAAGAAACCTGTTATTGTTCTGAGATTTCAAAGATTTCCACTTTCCTCCTGTGTACAGGGCTTTGGTGAATTAGTCAGCCGGCAACCCTGAGAAGCCCCCTGTGCTGAAACTCTGTGTGTCACCTCCAAGCCTCTACTGTTTTTCTATCCCTCAGTTCTGCACAGCTGAGCTCCCAAGATCCTCACCCAGTTTCCTTTCTTTTTAAAGCCTAAGTAGCTACTTTCCACAGAATTTTAATAGTTCTTTGCTCCAGGTACAGACCCTGAATTACCCCCTCCAGTAAATCCATCGTTGCCTCACCTGCACTGCTCTCTTGAGCTCTCTCATTATCAGGCATAAGCCACAGTAGTTAGCAAAAAGCAAAGTCTGCTCTTAAATAGCAGCTATAGAAACCAGCTCCTTTCAGTAAATGAGGCTAACCTGTTTGTTTCCTTCCTTCCTAGGGCTGCAAGGTGCACCTCTTGATCCCAGTCCTGACTTTCAACCTATGCTGTCTGTATAGAAATGATCAATGAAAAGCATGTTAGGGAGATGGAAGGGACTTGTCTTGCTCAAACTGAAATACTTGTTGGGGGATTTCTGCAAAATTCAGTTTGGATTGATCCAGAACATTTCATTTGACCCAAAAGAAAATAATCTTGGCTTCACTATATGGATTATTTAAACTTTTTTTTTGTTGTTTGTTTAACCTTCAAATTCAGGTCACACTTCTCCATGAAAAATGCTACTTTGAAACTTAAGGTTAGATTGAAACAAAAGGTTGGAAAATTTTTCTTGATGTAACATGGCTGTTTAACACCAGAGAAACCCCAAAGTGAAGCATTTCATTTGAATAATGTGGCGAAGACAAGTGCACGGGGTTGCTGCACTGGGGCGAGGCTGCTGCCACATCACAGGTCTGAGCCCCCATCTTGGGCTTGGCCACGCACACAGGAGGAGAGAGGACTTCAGCCACGTATGAAAAAGGGTTTCAACATATTCTAGATTTCTGTCCCTGCTTTAGTATGAATAACTGCCAGAACTCAATCTAAATTTGTATATAGCGTGCATCCCACCACCAAAACCTCATTTTTTAACATACACACTTCACCAAAATACCACTCGGTTCCTTCCAAACCTTCTGGCCACACGAACAAGATATACAGTGACACACCTGAAATGAGTCTTAAACTCTGCAGTGTTGCATCCCAATAAACAACCACTCCTCCCCAGCCACTCTGCTCGCTGGCATTTTCCTGGGATGCTTCTCTGCTAGACCTCAGAGTCTGTTGCCAGAGGACTCAGGCAACCACAGATGTCAGCTGTCTGAGCTTACACATGCATTTCCATCCACAAGACCTTCTGCAAGCTGCAGTGACCTGAAGTACTTCATAGACAGTCTGAAAATTTTATATCCTTCGTTGTGTATTCAGTCATACCACCAAAATTACAAACCCCAGGAGACACAGCAGCTCGCAACACAACAAATACCAGCCAATTCATGTAGCACATTTGTAAAATTAGAAAATTTAAGCACTGCGGGACAGACCTCCCTTCCTCCAGCCAAAAAGCTCTGTCCTAATTCTTCCAGTAGAAAGCCACATTCTATGGCAATGATTTGAGTTTAAATGTCTGTTTCCACTCATTTATACCCAGACAGCTGTGAATCAAGGAGTTAGAGCCCACTTATTCCCCTGTGTCTCCAAGTATTTTTATTAAGTAATTCTAGCCAAGAAAAGAATCTGGCTTTGCATGTTTTTAATTTTGCTACTCTCAGCTTTGCCCCCTCTTTTCAATGTGATTTACAAGTGACAGCCCTGCAGAAAGTGCTTTTAACACAATGTACTTATAAATTATGAAAAAACAGATTTACAATCTAATCTCTTCATGTGCAGTGATGTGTATTAAATAAATTCTGTTAGCATCAGAAATCACTGTAAATTTGGGGTATGCCTAAGAAACTACAGTCCATATTATCATCAGCAAAAATTGTGTGGTTTTTCCTGTCCTGCTACTTAGATAAACTAGGGACAGTCTTATTGGAAGAAAATATCATTTTCTTAGCATGCTCTTCATTAGTTCAAAGCAGCAACAGTCCACTCAAAAAAAAAAGTTAATGGTTGATTTTTCTGACTAGTGTCTACTCTTTAGTCATTAGCTAGCAAAATGTTTACTCCCATAAAAATATCTGTTTCCTAGGGATTATTAATCATAGTTTATTGAGAAGCAATCAGTTATATAGTTGAGTTTCCCACCCCTTTAGAAAATTAAAATGCTGAGATATTAGTTTTTGCAATAAATATCTATCAGTAATTACCATATTTACTTTTCATTTATGGGGGAATAATCTGTTTTAATTAAGCCTAACTGAAGAACTTTTATCAGATGTAATTATCCCTTTCGATAAATATGTCTCTGCTAATTACATTTAACCATGGGATTTATAGCTCTTAAGTCATTTGGTGGGAAACATAATAAATCTTTAGTAATACATGCTAAATTACTATAAATTAATTCAGATCATTAACATAATAAACAAATTAAGATAATTTCACTTAATTAGTTTGGGTGGTTAACTCAGGATCCCTTGTAAAGCTTCATGGTAATCAAAATTTTACCAGTATTTTTAGAGATAATTTTTTGTAACAAACCTGTTTGAATATTTACACAGAAAATTAGACCTCTGCTGGAACACAGTAAACACATATTCCTCTTAGATAATAGAGCCTTTTAGGAATTGATGCTGGGTACCTTTTTAAATGCCACTAAATGTGCCTCCCAGGTTTTCAAGTTTGTACCATTGCATACCAAAGTACTTGCATGGCAGTATGGTGACATTTTAGACATGAACTCCATCCTCTCTCCTCCTCTCATTTTCTAGTTTTTGGCAGTCATCAAAAGGCAGGTACAGGCAAAGGAAGCAACAGAGTACTCAGTGACCAAGAATAACAGGTTTCCACAGGGAAAATAAAGTGACTTGCCCTGGCAGAGGTAGGTGGCCAGCCCTGGATTAACCCCCACCGCCTGCTTCCCTTTTGTTTCAGGAGTGATGCACTGGGGAACACAATTGAACTGACAAGCTATAAGGACAGTCACGCAGCCTTTTCCAGAGGCACACCCCAATGTGCACTGTCAAGCCATCAGATGCGGGCGACTCCTCTCAAATGACGGCTTATGCCCTGTTCCACGCCAGGATGACACATGAACAGTGGGTCAGGGAATTGAAACCATGTATGTAACTCACCCGGTGCTATCAGAAGTCCCTTTGCCATGTTCTTCTTGAAGTGAACTGTTGGTATATTGGTCCAAGATTGTCCTGCAGTGGGTCCTGTTACTCTAGCAGAGTTCTCCCACTTTGCATAGACTATAGAAACAAACCCTACAGAACATCAATGTGCTGGCACACAAACAGTTTATAACTCCTGCTGACAAACATACCATCTCAGCAGTGTTTCCACCTCCTGCTAGTTGGAGATAAGTCTTGAGCTTAGTTCGACCAAAGTCAAAACCCGTCTATATATTTATACAGAAATCACTCATCAGATTACATGTTCAAGGTGAGGAATAAAGATGAAAGCAGATGAGCTTTTTAGTCATGAACTTTTGGAGCTTAATCTTCTTAGATGAACTCAAACAAGCAAAGAGCTTCCCTGCAGGCAAAATTTCCCTCATAAATAGAGAAAAATACCAATCAACAAGACTTATTATTAAAAGAACATTTTAAATCTTACTCCCTAAAGCATTATTTCTGGTGGGAGTGCCACCTTTACTCCACGCTGTCCTACTTTGCTGTGCTGATCTGTGAGAGGTAGGGGGTGTTTGGTTTAATGACCCTGGCTGGCTGCTTTTTTCTGCACTTTAACTTGCAGCTTGTGTAGCTGAGGGAAATAGGAGACACACAACTTTCCATATCTCGGTATCAGATCTCAGACAATTCACTGCATACAAAGCAAAATGAGAAATTTTTAGGTGACAATTCTGTTCTTAGTATTTTCTCTACTCCTTCACTGCCCAGCATCAGTCTCTTGGCCCTCTGTCAGGACCTTTCTTCCGGGCTCCATAGTGATCCAGCATCCAGAGACCATCTCATAGCCAGCATATGTCACCCTCTGCCTCTCCCTCCACTCCCAGGAGGTGGGCAGGCAGAAGGTGCAGCAATAGCACGCTGCCAGGCAGCAAAAAGAGAAAGAAATAAAAGCAAAGCCATGACTTTACATAGGCTTTTGTTCCACCCAGGACCCATGGCATGACTTGGTAGCCTATCTCCGCAGCAATCTGAAGGCTAGAGGAACTGTTCATCTGATGTCCAGTACTTTTTACACATAGAAGAGCCCATGTCAGACTCACTTGAGGGAGGCAGGGCAGATGCTCTCTTCAGTGAGAGCTTTGACTTCAGGGCTCAAACTCTTCCAAAAATTCTCTACTACATAATACCTAGGACTAGAGCAATACAAGGCTTGCATCGTGCATGGAGCTGGAGCTGTCCTGCTGCAAAGGAATAAATTTCACCCTAAACTGAACCTTCTAATAAGTCAGGAATTGTCCACTCTCATGCCTTATTTTCTAAAGATGGATTGCGCAGATGTTTGATTTGACTTAATGCTGGGAAACTCAAAATCCTATTTGTATTTCCAAACTGCCATGTTAACTTTCCTCCCATTTTACTTAACTCATTTTTTACCTTAGTCATATTAATGGTTATGTAATAATATTAGACAATGTTCGCTAACCATTAACTCCAAAAATAATGGTTGTGCTAAATCAGAGTTAATTAGTGTGTCACAAACTCCAGTCCTAGCACAGGGCGATGACTGAATGAAAAGAATGCAATGTCACTTCACCAAGAATTACATATACAATTTTAAGAGGTATTTTAAATATTTTTCTTAATAGCTGTCAGCAGAAACGATGGGATGTGATTCTTTAGAGAGCATTGCTCTTTACTAAGTACAGGCAAGTGAGCTATCACCAGCCTTACATTGGCTGCAGAAAACAGATTTAACATTAATTTATGAATAGCTGAACTTTTTCTCTTTAATGTTTAATAGTGAATCATGCTCTAAACCCTTTATATGTCACTGCACATCAGCAAGGTTGTCAGGAGCAAAAGATCAGGATAACATAATTCTTATGGCTTGTTCTCACACACCCCTCATTTATTCCTGAAGCAGCCTGAATCATCCTGAAAGTAAGACGCATGGGGTGGCAAAATTTAAATGTGAAAGGAGTTGCTCTTTAAGGGCCATCAAGTTTTTAAAAGCATAACTTCCAGCTGAAACCGTGCGAGCGGGATTCATTCTCTCACACAGACACTGAGTCATGCACATTCATTTCCAGAGCCCGTAAGCAAAGGAAGGTCAGGCCGCTGGCTGTGCCTATGTACCTGCATCCCAGCACGCATCACGGTTAGGAAGAAAATGCAGATGGCAAAGGCCCCCAAGGCTCAGGATTTACACCTTTTCAAGTCTTCTAATTCACTTAATGCCATGAAGAAATCATATGCAGATACACCACTTTCTCGGTGCCTCGTGAGTCATGAAGCAGGCCTGCCAAAACAGCAACTTCTGTCATTGTTATCAGCAGATCCCAGCATATTATGGATTCCACACATTTTTAACTCTCCAAAGTCTTTTCAATGTAGAGCAGATACATCAGATTTTCACATACAGTGGAAAATTACATGACAGCTTTGATGATCTCCAAGACCAGACCCTGAAAGCCTAATTTTACAACTGTGTAGGGAAAGACACATAAAACATGTTCATGGTGCACTGCAGAATCACAGTACTGACAATGGTTTTCACTTCTAACTTCCTCTTGTTTTCCACATTTATGAAACGTTTACAAACATATGTAAGATCAGATATGCTAGTGAGAAGATTAAAAAAAAATATATCAGGTCTAAAAGATCTATTTATAGGAGATGTCTTGGCAGACTTTTTCATTTGAAAGAAAGTCAGTCATCACCAAGGACCTCACAAGACCAGCGGAAACTGTGTGATTCTGTCACCATGCAACGCAGGATCTTGGCAAAGCCCTCCTCACCTTCCTCCCAAAGTTTCCTGTGCAACATGGGATGAAGAGCAACACCACAACAAAAACCCGCCACAATTCACTCATATCACGTCAGTGTGGGTTTTCAATATTAACTTCTAGAGATGCTAGCCCCATCCCTCTTCCTTTCCTTTCTTGATAGTCCTTCTCTAATCTCCATGGGTGATAGTTCTTCCCTTGCCTTAGGGTTCCCAGAAAGAACTGAGGCAATCTTAGTCTTTAGCCCTTCAGTGCAAATGGTTGCAAAGAAACTCAAGGGTACATAATCACAACATGCCCTCCCGTTATCTTTATTGTGATCTTCCTGGACAAAAACACAAAAGAACTTTGCTGTGAGCCATACTATTTCTATATACTATGCAAAGTAAGAAATTCAAATGCAAGAATTCATTATCATTTATTTAGATCTGAAATAGGCAGAGAGTTGTTAATTCCAGGTTCTTGGAAATCTGGACATCATTTTAGTATTGCCAGTGAGTGTGAAGAGCAGAGGCTTCACGCTCTAGAAAACAGGCTCCAGTTTAGCTGCAATCAAAAAGCTAGCTAAGACCAAGGTGTAAAAATATCAAATAACTGGTATGATATTCAAAGACACATGGGCTCCTTTCACTGCTGAGCTTTGACAGATGAACTGAGTTTCTCTATCATTTGAGAAACCTGAGATCCTTCAGTGAGACCCTGCAAGAGTGACTCTCTAACAGCTGATGGAGAAGAAGGCTCCAGTTAAGGATCTGACCTCTGGTATTATGATGATTTAGGAGGACAGCGAGTCCTCCACAGGAACATCCACAGGATACTTAACAGAAGAAGAGTATTCCCTTACCAAGCAGACAATGGAAGAAAGAAGGTAAAAGGCTTTTGTGTAAGACTTTTTATTATTACCAATACCACCTGGGCGTTCTGCCTACTCGAAATATCTCTATGATCTCTCAGCTGTGGTGAAACACTGACTAATTCTGGACATAAAACTGGTTAGCCTCAATGATCTTAGTAACTCGCAGCATTTGCTGAGTAGTTGAAAACTGTCAACAGGCTGTGGCTCTCTCCTCCCCAAGATATTTTCTCAGTGACCGTAGATACATCCAACTACTACTGTATCACCCTTTCAAGTGCTGCTGGTATAAACCGTTGATTATAATTCTGCGAAGCCATAGAGGCTGGTTGTTATATTAGGTAATCATGAGACTGTTAAAGAGCCATGCAAGGAAAGTGAAGCCTTGGGCTGTTACAGTAGCTAACAAACCTGTCATTAATTACTGAGGAAAAGCTTTCTGCCTTTTAAATAATTTATACAGCTGGATCTACAGTAGCAAAAGATTAAACACAATTAAAATGGAAGCTTTACATTCCAAGGGGCAGGCTGACTTCAGGCCTCAGCCACCACCGGCAGAGCACAGATAAGGACCACAGCTAATGACGATCCCGCCCTTGGGCTGGCACACAGCACTTCCAACACTCACCCTGCACTGGGGTTTCCTTTATGAAATCATTTCAGATAAAGATAAAGACCTGCTAATCTCATAAACTTGCACATTGGATGCCTTGCTTAAGCACTTTATCCCTATGACCGGCATATCTTTGGCAGAGCTTCTTTGTCTTAGTCTTTGAGGTTTAGTGAAGGGTAATGTAATCTTCCGACAGGGTTACTGCCCTCCTAGGTTTCAGTTTAATTGGGCTGTGCAGTAGTTCAAGCACTATGTACATTCAAAAAATCTTTGGGTGAATTCAATCCATATAAATAATATAGTCACCTAATATGCAAAGCAGTGTGCTAATGCACTTCAAACCCATTTGCATTCTTCTTTCACAGGGAGCAGCTTTTATTATACTGTATTTTAAAATGAAGTAAATTGTAGCAAAATATTAATCTCATCATTATGCTTCATTATAGCAGTCCTCCCTATTTCTCCTGTTATGTCTGAAAATAGATCGGTATTGCCCCAGTTTTCAGAACTCCAAAGCTTAATGAGAGGACTTACTATTTTTTTCAGACTGGTGATTCAGGTATCAGGCATTGTCAAGTTCTCAGACCAAGTCCCTTCAAAACTCTTGGATACTTTGGCTTTCCAGAGTAATTCCAGATTACTAAAGACCTATCCTTCTAGCAACGTGGAAAAATCTACGTATACATATATTTATATATATACCAAATACACAGTATGTCCAATTATTGTAAAGGACATGACTATGCTAATCCTCAGCCTATGCAGTCCTATCAGGTGGACATCCCGATCAGTAAAAAAGAACTTCCATCTATGCTGGGGCTTTAGGAATTTTTATTTATCTATTTACTTCAATGCTATTTCAAAGCTCGCTGCTCTGTTATAACTGACTCAGAGGTAAGAGGTTTTTTCTTCAGTGCAGATTTAAGTCATTTTGGATACACCTATTATCTTATTTACCTATGCAGATCATTACAGCAAGACCACCACTACCTCAGTTTTTGTCTACAGCCTCTAGTCAATGCCTGTATTGCTTTATCTCTACAGAGGGACCACATCAGGCAGTATATATTTTACATTACAGTTACGGTGTTCTTCCTTAAAACTACCTACGAATTATACTTTATTATTACTTTTCAGTGGTAAGGTTATCTGAAAAATGTTATTTGACGTAAGTATCCCCCCATTATATCGAGTATTCCCCTAACACCACAATGGTTAACCTAAATTAACCTCCACATATTTAAATTAGCCTTTCATGTCTAATTATGCCCTGTGATGGGACATATTAGTTCCAGTCCTAGCGGCCATAAGGGATCTGTAGTTTCAAGTGACCTCTATACATGGACAGTAATCCAAATTAAAATAAGTCATGGAATCAGGATCAAGGACTAGACATGTAGGATTTTGTACCAGTTTCCAAGGTCAGTTTAAAGATTTGAATACTCTGGGCACTGTTCAAGTTGGGAGCACATGGAAAATTAACCTGTTTGAAAATTGACATCAGGGAAGTACTCAGCAAATAATCTGTTTGTGCACAAATCACCTTTCTATCACACGCTTGTATCCTGACAGATTCATGTGCTGTCCTCAGTTACCTGCGTTACCAGTACAGTTACCGTACTGCAGAATATACAGAAGCACTTTAGAATGAGCTAGTGGTTTTCCCCAAATGATAAACTGTTGCTATCTAATTGTTATACAATAATCAAGTTAGCTTTTGATGCTCTGTTAATTTATGATTTTGCAGGTGATGATCTTCCCGTCAATTTGCTGTTCTCATTCATCTGGCCGAATTCTGCTGTAATTTGGTTGTTTGGGTAATTTTGCTAAGGTGTTCAATTTGCATTTAAAACCCAGTCAATGCAAGTTAATAAAATTGTGTCAACGAATCACTAAGGACATGTTAAATTGGTACAAAATAAACCTTTCTTCTGAGATCTGCTTTGAGCAAAGACAACTGTTTCACATACCAGGCAAAGCTGTTCGGACTGAAAAGTCCATGGAACCAAGAAGAGCTACATGAAATTCAGTTAAACTATTGCTGTGCACATTTCTTCATTTGAAAATTTAAATCTATTAAAACCACATGGGTCTTGTCATTACTGCTTTTCTCACATGACAACTGTCCCTCACTG
Source organism: Strix aluco (assembly GCF_031877795.1). Taxonomy (NCBI): domain Eukaryota; kingdom Metazoa; phylum Chordata; class Aves; order Strigiformes; family Strigidae; genus Strix; species Strix aluco. The sequence continues at coordinate 4,088,555 of NC_133941.1, read as the reverse complement.
TGTTTCCTCCGAAGCCCACATTTCAGTTGTGCAACCGGGCATCAGCAGGATGGAATGGATGTGCTAGGAATACTCAGCCAGAAATGAAGATATCTTGTGTTCTTAATGCTCAACACACTAGTCCAAAATTGGCTGAACTTTGCAGAGCACCTCAAGCAGCTTCTCTCTAGCAACCTGTAGACTCTAAGGGCATGTCAGGTGGAGGATGAAAATATCAGTGCCACATGATCTTCAGCCGCAATAGCAGAAGTTAATTCATGGCTCCAGCAGAGAACTGATGCCTGAAGTTCTTTTCTCTGACTGTCATCTAGAGAGACATCTGGGAAAATGGGAGTTTTGCCACTGGCTTTACTAAGATAAGGACATTGCCCTTTAGACAGAAGTCATTCAGACCCTCCAGTGAACCCTGAAGAGAGCATTTGTTCAAGCAGGTCAGCAATTTCCCCCACTTCACACATTGCTTATGCTGAACTAACCCTGTGGTAACTACCCTGCAGTGCAGCATATCAACTCAGCAACAAATGCATCTAGCAGTTGTCATTATTTTATGCAATCTGTATCTCATCTAAGTACTTTTGGCCCTTGTAATATGTTTTGATACTGTTTAGCACAATGTGTTTTCTATATTCAACTCCTCACTCCCTTTTTACCTTCATGTTCAACAGTCATATACAATAATAGGGATTTGGTTATTGGTTCTACCTCCTGAATAATGGACATAGTGGCACTGCAGCATGTCTTAGAAGGCATCCCCTTCTACAGCTGGCAGTCACTGTATTTACACATCCCGGCATACACTCAGTCTTCTCTCTGCTGCATGCTGTCTTTTCCCATGCAGCTGAGAGCCCCTTCCCCACTTTACAGTTGAACGAGAGTTCAAAATCCCTCTTCTATTCGATGGTCACCTAGCTAAGAAAAGCAGAGGTGTCTGTGGCAGTAGGGAAGGCTGTTCCCGGCCCTATAAGGGCACAATCCAACAAAAAATTACAGCCAGGACAGGAAGCAATGTATGCCTGAGTAACCCCAGTCTATCATGTTAACTCACATCAAGGGACACTTCCCCCAGGCAGCCCTCCAAGCTACTCCCTGTTAACTCCAGCTCAGGAATGAAAATGCAAAATGACAAACCTTTGCCCTGTGGTGTCTTCCCCAGAGGGTTGGCATTTCCCATACAGACTATCAGTTCTACCATAAACATCATAGAAATGACAAAACCCACAAAATTCAATCTTTTCTTCAGCTCCAGTTCAATGGCAAGTCTTGTACTCCAGCGGATTCTCAGTGGGTGCAAAGCAACACAGTCCTGTAGGATGGGAAAGCTGCTGAAAATCTATTAAGTCGTATCAGTTTTCACCAGCAGTGACTAGACCACTGTACTTAATGAAAGTTGGCTAAGGATCAAAGCACTACTAATATTTAGTGTCTGTAAAGAGCTAAAACTAATAAAACATTCAAAACAGGCGGGAAAAAACACCCAAAAGGAGAAAAGATGTAATTATGTACTATAATTTCCTAAAGTACTTTCAGCGCCCACATCTCAGTGTATGACTTTTATTATTAATAACTTAAATGCATAAGTAACAATGGCCTGTGCTACCATTTGCAGTTCATAATTATGCCACATTTGTCTGCCACCACTGATTCACTAATACTAATTTTGTTTAACATACACTGTGAAGAACCGTACAATAAATCTTGTGCCATAAAGCAATAACGTCCCCCAACCTTATCTATGTGATTTCTCTCATCTTACCCGGAATACAGTTCATCTTTTTCATATTCTCTATACACTGTTTTAGGAATTAATAGCAATAAATGCATGTTTGTATTGCATAAAATGTGAATTATAGCAGAATTGTATTTGCTGAAAGGTCAGTATTGAGAGCATCTCACTGCATGTGGTGTATCAGCTGGGAATCAAAGGTCTAGAAAGTATAAAATGTATTATCAGTGGAGTCTGAACACAATCTAATTTGGCATTCTTTTCAAATATACACTGCCATGGAAATATTTTACTTGTCATTGCCTTTCTCCATCTGACACAGATATCTTCTTTAAGGCTATATTGGTACACTCTAAGAAAAATTTTACAATTTGTTCTCTTAGCCCTATAACCAGCTCTTTTACTGCTGTATATCTGAATAATTGGGCTAGATTTTACATTAATTTTCACAGTGATCCACCATATTATTACATTACAGGTCTCTGTGGTTGAAATCGGTATTCAAAGTTACTTTTATATTCTGCATGAAGTTTCTATACTTCTGTAACTGGAGTGTACACAGTTTGTATTATTCAAAGCTCATACAGCAACCCCATGAATATTATACTATTATTCTAAAATTAACTTTTATGTGCATTTTACTGCAAGGTAGTTGAGCAAAGAATATAAATACAGTGTAGTCCAGACATAGTAAACCCTTCTGAACATGTTTTGGAAACAACCAAAACTTTATACATGGATCGGGGAGGGGGGGGGGGGGGGGCGGGGGCGGCAGGAAATTGTTTTACAAAGTACTTGGCTTACAGAAAGCTTTAACAAATATTCTCAGTAGACAGTTGAAATCCAGTGGTTATTCATTGCAAGAGATTGGTGTTTCTTACTGATTTTCCTTAGTTCTGCAAGAAACTAAGGACCAAAAATAATTCAGAATTTGTGAACCACAACATCCATTACTGTGCAAATGCGATGGATATAGTAATATTTGCTGCAGTTATATCCACTGCAATTTATTTTGATCTGACTAGGCTTATTACTTACCCATGGAAGACAAGACTGCTCTGGCCAGTTCTGTGACTGCAGAACTTTGCCCATCAGTTTCCAAATATCACCAAACTATCAAACACTCAACACCAAAACATCATCCTGAGCTAGGAGGCAAATTAGTTACAGGAGGTAACAACCCTCTTCAGAGTTTTGTTTTTTCCTTTCTTACCATCCTACCAGTACAATTGTATCTATAAAGCAGTACAGCATGGACAAGTAGGATTTAATAACCCACTTAAACCCTAGAAGTGGATGTGTGGCTGACAATTCATCTACTGTTTATTTACTCTAGCTCAAACCCAGGAAAGCAATGTAGTAGCATTCAGCTTCAGCTTTGTTCACAGCAATATCATAAGCATGTGCTTAACTTTAATCACGTCTTTGCTCCCATCCTGGACTTAATTACTGACTGGCTGTAGATGCTTTCCAGAGTAACGTCTTTATGTCAGTCGTTGAGATTTATATGCACAGGTTTAATGGACCAACTAGACTTGTTTCTCACTAATGCCAATGAAGGGAAACGGTCACCCAAGACATCTGCACACTAGTAGGACCATTCCTATATTTCTGACAGCCACACAGTCTGACTCTACCAACTTTAACTACACTGACAAACAAGTTCTTTCTCATGCAAGCAGTCCCTTCCCACACAAGCAGCAGAACAAGGGACAATGACAGTTCTGTCCTGCAATCAGTTCCGGAAAAGGCAGATGCACCCAAAAGCTTCATTGCACACTCCAAGATAAAGATCAAACAAGCTCACATTGCTCAGTCCAAGCAGTAGCTATTCTTCCAAATGTATCTTTATCTATTGTTCCGAATATATTATCTTAGTCCCTCTATGAAATAAGAAGCATACAGCAAATGAGGGCTTATCTTGTACCTAAAAGATCTGGGTGGCAATCAGCTTTTTGATCAAGATGTCTAGCTTCCATAGCCTTTCAAAAAAAAGTGATAACAGATAAAACCTGGCTACATGAGTGATCTCTCTGATGCCAAAAGTCCAGCCTTAAACCATCTCCACCTGTTTCTCAAGAAAGATCAAAAACTATCTGTCCTTACTCAAGATACAGCGTTTGATCTGTGTTGCAAAGAGGCACAATAGCATATTTAGATTTTATCACACAGATGATATAAAGCTCAACATGAAAAGTACTTTCCACAAAAACCTCTGCCACTACTGTTAGCTATCCTTTATGAGATACCACAGATGTGCTCTCTGCTGTAGAAAACATAGAATATGATTTATCTTATGTATCAAGGTGTACAAACTCAAATTAAGAAAATTGATCACATCCTGCATTGATTTCCAGTCACAGCAGGACACTGACTACCATTTAATATGTTCTAGCTGGAGTCAAGCTGAACCAAATGCAGAGATTCATACTGCTGGCTGCTATCATGTATAGAGCCGGAGGGTAAACTGAACAATCCAGCATGTCTTGACATCTCTACTTCTATGAATTCCACAACAACAAAAAGAAGTGTTTCTTCTTTAACATCCTAAATAGTGAACAACAAATAATTTGATAGGTCCCATGAGACCTATCTTATTTCAGCACCATGTAGTTCAGAACTATTCACCCAAAATGACTCTTAACTATAACCTTTCCTAAAATATAAAGTGGTCAACTCTAGTCTCATACCAAAAGAATAGGGAGTAATAATCCTCCCTTGGTACAATCCTGTGCAGACTGGACTCAGTTCTTTTCATTTCCTCCTGGATTAAATGTTCCTTTCCTATATAACTGATACATTAGAGAATTCTGTGAATCTAAAAACAAACAAAAGAATCTAAGTATTGGGAAATAATTTCCAGATTCATTGAATACACATTTGTCTCTGTACAAAAATAATTAAAGCATTCAAATACTAAATTATTCAACATGCACAAAAAATGGTTTAAAAAGATTATATTCATGGCATTAATTTTCTTATAACTTCATCTGAATCTGCTTCCTTATATGCTCAGATTTTTTTAGCTACATAATTACATTCTTAATTCTTAGGAAAATATGTATTTGCAGTTACCCATTAAATAATTTTCAGTGCTTAAATGGCAAATTAGGAAGAAAGATGAAGGCCTTTATCCTTTACAAAACCAGAAGGGCCTTGACTGCATACCTTGGTATTTGACCTTTGGCACAATATTTATGTAGGCATACTGCTCCAGCTAATAAAACACATGACATTACATAACCATGTTACTTGCACTTGATATAATTCACTATGTGAATTGCAAAATTTCAAATTTTCACAGTAATGCTATAAACTCCTTGTGCAGTAGAAAAGCTCTGAAACATTTGCCAAAACTCACCATGAAGTACAGAAACTCAGATTTATACTTAAGCATTTCACCATAAGCTCTGAAGCCCAACCAAATACAAATTTGTATCAGATCTTAGAGAACAGGGAAAGGAAAATCTAGTTTGGACACATGGGAATTTCCAATTTCTTCAGTAAGAGAGAACCTGGAAGAAACCAGACTCTGCAGTGACACAGCTACTGTCAGATGTACTTCTGAACATAATTCAAAGATGAAAAAACAGCGATCAGAGGATATTCCCTTCTTGGAAAGATAACCTGTTCCACTACTCCAGTTACTGGGCATATTTTCATACATCAGCAAGAAGAGAGATGTTGAAGGAACCCCCCTCACTCCTAAATCACTGACCCAAACCTGGCACATGTAAGAGCCATGACAAAATCACTACTTGGGCAGCTAGGGGGGAAACAAAGAGAAAGTCTGCACTCTGCTCCTAGCAAGTGAGTTGTTGGAATCTGGAAACTATGGCCATGATGTGAGCCTTTTCCCTTCTAGTGACAAGCTCCAGAATGAAATAAATGGTTGTATCCAGTTTCTTGTTCACCTGTCATGCTTTTGGCCCCGGAGACCCTTAGTTCAGTTCCCCTGATATGTGTTCACTGTCCAGGTGGCTGCAGTGTTATATGTGGATTTCCATTGCAAGACCTGTCAGCCTGGCGCTGTTCACAAAATACCAATGCTTTCCTATCCCAACGACTGCTTCATTGCTGTGACTCTGATGATGAATGAGCAGTAAACATGCCACAAAATTAATTCAACCCTATGGCAGATTATCATGAGAAGCTGAAAGTTACAAAAATAGACTCATTCTTATTACAGCTTTAAGACTGATAGGTAAATCTCATTCACAAAAGGAAATTATAATGACATGAACATAAATGTTAATGTGAGGTTCAAATGCAATTTTAAATATTTATCTTGCAGAGGTAAACAACCACAGTGAATATCTGAAGAGTAAACACACATTAAATCAATTCAAGTGCTTGCAAACTAATCTATCCTCAAATACGTTTACTTAAAGGCAAAGAGTCTACATTGCCAGGAACCCAGACATTCACTGATGTCAACATACTTGAAAAGCATCAGCCTCTTGTGAGCAGACATCTTCAACAGGTCAGCTCTCTGCCCAGCAGTCAGATTTCCTGGACAATCTCATCCCTAATTCTCAGGACAGTTTTGTCTCTTTAAAGTTGAGATTGAATATTTTTCCCAAAAGTGCACACAGGTGTCAAAAAAAAAAAAAATGCTCCAAACATCTCCCTTCTGGCTTTGAGATGGAAGAGAGTTTTAAAAGCTAAAATGTGGATCCACGTTTGTACACCATTTTTGTTTTAATTGTCAAAATCCTCGAATAGAACCTAATTGCAGCAGATGATCTAAAACCCAGGAAGCTCCCATGGGCTAAGCAAACACTGTGTGGAAATGTTGAATTCTCAATGGTTTTGACTGAATTTATTTTGATGGCTGATATCCAAACATTTCACAACTTTAGAAAGAGATGTATTTTTGCCTTAACTTTTTCTGAACTGTAGCTCTGCCATGCAGATGAAATATAATAAAAACTTTAAGTGTGGTGGTCTTCTCATTTAGCAAGACTGGCAAACATAGGGATAGACCACCACTGGAGACAGTGAGACCTTCTGAAATGCCTGCTTCATTTTTCTAAGCAAACATGTAATGATATCCTTAAAAACCTAGTAGCAATTGCTATGGGAAACCATTATCTTCATGAAGTAATGATTATATTTGACAATGAGGTTAAGATTGTACCAAGAAGAAAAAAAAAAAAAAGCAGCTAGGAACTTTCAGACTTCTCCCTCCACTTTATCCATAGTACGGCTTGTGTATCACTACTTAAAACCACAGAATAGGAAAGTGAAACCTTAATACCTCTCTATTTTAAATAAATACTTTGTTTAGACTTCTTTTTAACATATGCACCTTTCAAACTTTCAGAATCTTTCAAGACTAATTTTGCACATTGTCAGAGCTGGACATTACCTACAAAAGAATAATTACGATGTTCGGTGACAACCAGTTAGTCAGAGCTCTGTATTTTTATAATACAATAACAAAGAGTTGGAAACTCTAATTTTCATCTTCACAACATAACTAATTATACAATTCCTAGAGTAAACAAATCTTGTATAAACATAATGCAACCTCATTTGTAGGGAATTCCCTCAGTTTAGTTAAGCAATTACTTTTCTAATTCTTGAGGTATCATTAAAACCTTTCTAATTTGAACAGAAACAGATGTGTATCATAATACCATTGTCAAATGTAACCCTTGATACTTCAATAAATAAATGAAGGAAAAATTATATTTTCCTCATGTGCTACTTAATTACTTGGTATGAAGAGAAAATAACAACTGCTAATGACAAAATTAAGGGTTTCAAGATATAATTTTATGAGGCTATGAGCATACCAGCATATAACTTGGTATACAGCAACATTTGTCAAGGTGATTTCCTGTTCACATGGGGCATAATGTATTTTTAAAGGAAAATAATCTAAAATCCTAGTATATTATTGGTCACTTCCATAAAACAGCAGGAGATTCCTCAGCTAAAGTAATAAATGATGCCCAGATATGGAGACCATTGACAGTTTGAACTGAAGATGAAGGCAGTTAATGGACCAACATCAGATGTTCTTAGCTCATGACGATGCTTATTTTACAGGATGTTATTATGCTAATAGATTGTAAAAGAGTTTACAAGTACCTGGCTTTAATGTGTTTACCCCTGAAGACCATCAAAAACCTGCTTTGTAGGCAATACTCATGAATTATTACAGACCTAAAAAACAATTACTGTGTTATCATCTGTTTCCGCTTTCAGGTTCATTACTGTAAATGTACATACATTAAAAACAGTGAGCAACCTAGGAGAAAATAGATCACTTACAAACAGAGAATACGATAATGTGAGATTGATTAGATAAAATTAGGTAAAATTAAAGTCAGATAAATTAAGTAAACAGGCACTTTCACCTGAAAAATGAAGCCTTTTAGTCTAGGAACTGTGGAGTATTTCATAAGCGTTGGGTTGAACAATGGCCACTGAAGTTCATATCTAATTCAGCAAGTCACTTTTTCCCTGTTAACGCCAATGTCTCACAGCCAGCTGCTTGGTACCTTGGAGCCTCTAGCAATGCCTCCTCCCCTCTTTCCTTCCCAGCTGTTTTTCTTGCATATGAGAAAAGGGAAACAGGGTAAGACAGACAGGTCAGCCCACATTTGGATTGCTTTCTCCAGAGATGCCTGCCAATCAAAGCCTCATAGCATCTGTTTACCAGGTCCCTTGGGGCAATGAATCTCACTTGAAAATACCTGCCTGAGGACATGTAGTCTTCATGCTGTGACAAGGCCTGGGTCTCCTTAGATGGACATATGCTTCCTGTTCTCCTGCCACATTACTCTTAATTTAAGAGGTACAAGTCTTGTCAGGCAATGAAATGTGATACACAGAGTTAGCAGGTAACTGCGCTAGTTGCAACTGGTGTCATTTTAACAACAGGTTTTTCAAAAACAAGTCCAAAGGTACCTTACAAGGAGCAGTCTGCTGCAGCAAGAACAGGGCCCAAGAGGCTGTGTGCCTGGCAGTAGATGCAGGTCTTGATACAGCATTGCTAGGCACAATTTATGGCTGTAATTTTAAAGTTAAAGTAATACAAAGCACTGAACTGAAAAGAGTTCAATTAACATGCATGAGGCCAAACTTCCTGCTGATACAATTTCTCCAACTTCAATGAAACTGGAACAGAAGTGAATCTGGCTCATTATTTCCTATTCTTCTGAAGACATACAGATGATAGTATCTGTTATACTGTTATCACAGCATGGAAGGAGCTCTGTAATAGTGACCACTAATGCCATATGCTGGGGAAAAGATAAATGCTATTTCTTGCTTTCAAACAATGAACAGGGAGATTGTATCTGGTCTCACATAAGCTAATATTCAGTGTAAGCCCTTATACTACACCGTGGTTACTGACATACTCCGGCTAAACATGAAGCAAGCCAAATTAAAGATTTTAAATACTATTCTCAGGCAAAAGTAAGGAAAGGACCTAGTCCAAATCCCACTGCAGATGTGAGCAGTGTCACTACTAGCAATAGGGTTTTTTTCTCAGAGTTCAGACTCTACCGAGGTATGTGGTGACTTCTCATACATTATTCTTTTTCTTGGTTTTTTTGCTTCTAATTTCTAAATTGTAGCCTATTTTGCCTATCCTAGGGTTGGGATTTAACACACTTTGATCTTGGTTTGCTGATATTTGCTGAACTGCATGATGGGCTTTCAAAATGAGATTAACTTGTCCCATTAGCTTTTTTTACACACAGACTTCCAGTCCATACACAAGTTTCTTATACCTGCCCTGCAAACTAAGGGTCACAATTAAAGAACTTTTTCCTGTGGAATGAGACACCAGAAAATTTTGAAAGTGTGTTACTCTGTGCTTTGATCTCCAAACTTTTTTTTTTTTTTAAACTTATGCAAACATTGCCACACAGGGCTAACCTGTGAACAAACGCTGTATTTAGCCAGGCTTGATGTCCTTCTAGCACTTAGTCCTTTTCCTTTTCAGCAGTTAGCAACCCGAGAGATTTCATTAGTCTCATTCTACTCTAGTCAAACATCCCCACTGAGGAACAGCAACTAATTAAGCACATGAAGATTAATGAAAAATATAAGAAGATACCGCAGTTGTTAAATTTAAAATAGCTCCTGTGCCACTATTTTAAAAATTATATATCAAATTTCATTACCACCTCATTTGAAGAAATGGTAAGAATTAGTATTACCAGCAAATCTTCATTTCTTAGCTAGCCACTAGTAGTTACAAGGCCAAATACCAGTAGTGAGGTATCTTCCCTTATATCTATGGAAAATAAAACACAGTCGCAATGCTGGACCTGGAAGATAAAAGTATGTCTCAAGACATTCCCTGAGAAAACAGGACTGTTAGAAGATCACTATGGGTCAGATTACACAGGTAGGTCATGTTCTGCCATCTGCTAATAGTATCACAGAGTATTATCAATTGAGACAGCATGCACAGTTGCCTGATGAGATACTAGGTAGCTATACAGCTGCTTTAGAAGAATTAGCCAGGACACATCAATTTGGTAACCTTACTGTAATGAAATGATAGATGACCAACTGGTGGGAAAGGCCACAGCTTCCTGGATCCATGCAGCATTGCCTTCTGAATCAAAGCTGACACTGAGACAGGAACATCTCTCGTCAGGTGGAACAAGCTTTCAAGGAGGCCTAGGCTCTTGAAATAAAAGTATAAGAGTAAGCTCAGGAGAAACTGAGCTGCAAGGAAAAGCTTTGTGTTTAAGGAATCTCAACATGTCCTGAAATGGTTCTTCCTAGAGCTTTCTGACAGCTGAAGCAACATCCCTTCCTTGCTAAAAGTGGCTTAGAAGAATAAAGGAGATTTGCTTATGACTAAATGCACCACTGCCCAACAAGTAATGGCATTTACATAAATAAGTTGCAATTACTGGTGCTCTCCTGTCTTGGAGGTAAGCCCAATGTATATTTCCAAGTGTATGCACGCATAGATTTAAAACATTTTTGCCACGGCCAAGGTGCTACCCAAATGTTGCACTTCATGATTCATCTTCTCATCTGCATTTTTGCTGGAAAACTGAAGGCCAGCCTTTTTTAAATGTGCTCTTAAATCCTGGCCTTCAGATTCTGACTTCCTTGAAGCCAAAAGAAGTTTGGCATTGAATTTTGGATCAGGCCATGATTTTGCCATGGGATCCAAGATGCAGCTATAAATTCCGACACATTTTGCTTTAGCCTTTACCAGCATTTGGCTTCTAGTGTGGCTGATAACACATCAGTGAAAATTCTCTGCTACTCACTATCCCCACCAGATGTATTAATATACCAATGAATTAAGCTGCAATTACTTTTCTCCCACCTTTGGAATATGCTACAACCAACATATGAATGGATTGTTTCCTTGCTTCATATCTCAGCCCAAATATGTTCACATTATAAACCCTATTTGCTCACCATTATGAAGGGGCAATGCCTGACCCTAATTCTCTTGGGAGGCAGCTGGCTGCCTTGGCATGTGTAGCGAGATAGAAGTGCCACAGACACTCCTGTCATGGAATATTCAAGACTGCTGCTAAGACATTTTTTGCAGCAAGCCCATAAAAATGCCTGTGATGTTTCTGGCTAAATGGATAAGAAAAAAGAATGCTTCGTGCATGAGCTGAAAATGAGAAGGGATAATTAAATCAACTCTCAACTGAAACAACACAGTAATGGTTCTCTCTCTCACTCAGATGCACAAAGTTCAGGCTGGTCTGACCTGATTACTAGAGCCCAGGATGACAAAAGAATGACCCGGTGGAAGAAGAAATCACTCTCTGGGCACTTTCTGGCACGTGGTTCTGAACAAAGGGAAAAAGCTGATACACTGTAGGCTCATCAGGGTATCTGTGTGGTAGGTGCCATATAGCCATGAGTCATGTCCAGTTCAAGGCACACATGCTCTAAAACCTGTTTGTTGTGAACAGTTTTCTTTAGGAGCTGACTGACTACTGGGTAACGCTGAGAATGGAGCTGCACTCAGGTCTCTTAGGACAACCACAAGAAACCGCTGCTCAAAGTTGGCCTAGAAGAAGGGAATGGCCATACATATGGCCAAATGCAGATTTTTTTTAATTTTTTTTTTTTTAATGGCAGTCATAAAGTCAGACTCCTAAAGCCATTCATGCACACCCATAGGAAACACTGAGCTGCCTTGGTGTTCATTAAACACAGTTCTCCATGCTTCAGTTGAGCTTTGCCTCTGCTCAGGAAAACGACAGTAAAAATAGCAGTCTACCTATTTTGGAGCATATTTTACTCTGAGCTCACTGGGGTCACTAACAAACTTGTCCCTTCAGGAAACCTTATTTTCTTTCTTGTCGTCTCCTGCTTACAGCATAAAGGAGCTTGAATTGTTACTGTCCAAACATTTGGTTCTCAGTTTCCTTATAATAAAGTAGCAGTACAGGTGACTCACGTGGCATTACAAAACTTCAGCTGGCCTTGTTGTTCTTAGACTCTGTAGGACTAACAGCATTTATACTTGTTGCCAGCAAAGCCAGGGCAGAGCAGGCACAAAACAAATAAAAATATGTCACTCTTCAACAACTATTTTCCAGACTAAAAGTTTAATTATACAGCTGTTATGTCTGTGGTGCAGGTTACTGCAGAGAGTGTATTATTTCAGGCAATGTCATTTGTTTATGGAGATTTTTCTTTTCTTTCACCAGAGTAGACCCAGAACATAACCATGTGAATAACAGACATGCAAAAGGACTTTGCTCCTTGTGCTGTGAAAGATATCAAAACATTAGCTATGGCAGCACTGGAAGGTTCTTGAATAGATGCATACTGTTCTTAGATACCATGTTTAAATGCTCTAAGTATTAGACTTGTCCCTCTGACTCACTTTCATATACACAAATAGAAAAAATATCAAAAATAGATGGAACAGAAAATTGCCTGGAGGAACTTCCTGGACAACGTTATGCAGAAGATCATGGAGATCCTTCCAGCCTTGGAATCCAGGAAATACTAAGTTTCTTGCTCTACAGTAAGAGGAAAAAAATAAAAATAAAAAGGAAACAAAAAAACCCCCCACAAACAAAAAACACCTTTCACTTTTTTCAGTTACATAAGAATTACACATTACATTTTTTATCTCTGGCTTGTTCAAGTTTAGCCTCTCTGCCCACATTCATACAAATGCGCTGCTTGCTGATGCTGTTGTTTGTATACAGTCTTATGTTACTTTTGTACGGAGGAGAAAAATTACCATTAGGGTACAGCAACAAATCTGCACTCAAGCAGACTGTACTGTGTGTGCTAGTTAGCAAGGTATCTTTATCATAGCTAAGCAGTTAAATATTGACCATGAAGTTGAGCAAGGGCACAAATGCTTTATCTAAATTACCTTTGATCAACTGGTTTGAGGAGGTTGCTGGAGATAAAGTAGTCTACAGGGTTTCCATGAAATCAGCCCACATACACACCCATCTGCTGTAGAACTATCAGCAAAACTCTTCCAAGACAGATTGCAGTCTTATGGTAGAGGACTTATGTACTATGTAATCAGTCTATTGAAATATGTGTTGAGACACATTACCAAGGAATGTTGCCAACGTACTGTTATTTACACAGGAAAAAAAAGCTGTATCCACCTTACCTCGCTGACTTCTTTAAGATTGCTAGAAAGAGCAAAGAGGACAGGGGTGGACATGGGATCCTGAAGTAATGCCACACAGTAGAAATTCAGCTTTACTCTTTATGTGGAGAAATAAAGGGCAGTGCAGAGAGATTCCTGTTGGTCATAGTTGTGTCTCAAGGACACTGCACGAGCCCAGAAGGTATCCATACCAGGAGACTTCCAGACACCAGATAAAACAGGGAGGCATGGCAGTATCACCATTTAATAGGAGACTTAAAAACTAAATAAATTAATTTGATGATATTTTTCCTAATCTGACCTTGTCCTAGCCATGTCCACATATCCTCTCCCACACATACAGCAGGGCCAGACCAGCGAGAAAGGAAGAGAAGAGGCAAAGAGCTCTGAGGAGGTTTCATCTACCCTTGAAGGAGATGTCATAGACAGCCCTCAGTGGTGCCATCAGCAGTACGCTGAATCTGAACGCACAGCCGGTCCCCAGCCACCAGCAGACCTGCTGTTCAGCAGCACACAGCCAAGGACCGATGGAAGGAGGACAACACTGCATCGTGCAAGAGGGTGAGGAGCACACAGGAGAAAGTAACTACAAACATCTCACTTCTAATCCACCCAGGCAGGACCCAGTTTACACAGCAGTCTGATTTGCAGATGTGAGATTTAAAAAGAGGGAGCAAGAAAGAGCAGATCTGCTTTCAACAGGCGTGCTGAGCTGTGCAAAAAGATCAGACCCCTTCCAGCACCGTTCCTGGAGGAGATGGTCACTGGGCTGGACTGGCCGCTGCTCTGGTCCAGCCCCGCAGCTCCCATGAAAATGATGGAGGGAAGCAGAGCGCTCCAGTTACCATGGCATCCCTGAGAGCAGCCCTCCAAGTCTTATGCTAATGAGTTTGGAGTCTGATGCTTAGTTTAAAAGTATAATGATTTAGGAGTCGACAGGATTACATCAGAGTAAGAGAGAAGCATTTTGCCTCGAGGTTTTCTTTAGAAATTAGACATATCACTTTTAAATATGCCCACTAGCATTTTAGTGTACCTTTGAGATGTTTCTGCTCTGGTATGGCATCTCAAAAGCACAGGAAGAGGAAAATGCATGTCTTCAACATCTAGACTGTAGGAGGAGAGGGGGAGGTTGGCATCCCCAAGGAAATGGTTTGGGGCTGATGTATGGAATCACTTTGTAATTCAGTCTTTCTAATAAGACTCTCACAATAAAGGCTCCTAAATCTCCATGTCTTTTGATTGATAAAGTCAGAGTATCCCTGGGCAGAATGAGGACAGCAGCAAACATGCTTTAAATTAAAGGGAAAGCAAGCCCAGCAAGATGTGACCCAAATAGCTGAGTGGCAGTGTACAGGCAGCATTTCTTGTGCAGCCTCTGGGAATTTACCAGGCACTGCTCAAACATGCACTGCTGCTCCAGCACTATGCAGAGGCCCCAGAACAAGAGACACAGACAGTGATCATAGTCACAACTTTCTGCAGGTTTTTTGCTCAGTACCTCTTATTGTAGCTGAGCCAGACAGACAAAACAGGGACCAAGCAGAAGCAGCTAAAAATGCAGTTCCAGCTGATGTTGCTTAAATGTCTAATTGTCACCATTATATATGGCTTCAACTTTTAGAAATAAGTTTCCCATAATTATTTCAAGTTTTTGGCTTAATTCCAGCAGAGGCTTTAATGGGACTCATTCTGACAAGATATAGGATATTGTCCCAATAGAGTCTCATTTGGATATGGGCCACCTGCAATTACCAATGAGCAGAGCTGTGCAAGATTAAAAGCACAGGCACTATAATTTCTACCTTGTGTCCCAGGCTCTGTGGATTTGTTACTCATCCAGCCTGTCCATCTGGGGAGCAAACAGCATGTACTCCTTGATGAGAAACTCTGGCCAACCGACCAGCTGTGAAAAAAATAGATTACTCTTGTCATTTTTTTCTCCTAGGTAATTTGCTGGGAGTAAAAGTATAATTTCTTTGAAGGTTTGCAGTTAAAAGAAGATCCAAGGGATGGGTCTTATTTATATTTAAAGTCCACCACACTTTTATTTGCTAAATCCAATTTTGAAGATATATCACTGATGGAACAGTTTGCCTGTCATTTGGGACACTGGAAAAGCGGATTTCTATTATTCAGGGTACTGTCAAAAACACAATGCCTGTTAAAGGAAAAAGTTCCTTATAAATGCACTACTGCACTCTATGAGAGAAAGCAGACATTATTAAAAAGGTATTAATGATAGGGAAAAAAAAAAAAAAATCAGATGTTCCTGCTGCACCCAGGAAACCGAACAGACAGATCTTTTCTTATTCAAGAGGGTTTTGTGCAAAATTCCATGGTTCTTCTGAAATTTTAAGTTAAGAAGAGGTCAGTGACTTAGAACTGCTCTTAAAAGGCAGATTGCAAGTGACAGACTAAATGGCATTATAATAGGAAAATTACACTTTTGAGCTTATATTCAGTTGTAGTTGCAGGTCTATCAGATAGTAGCTCAGACATCATGCTCGCTAACACATTTTCGGCTTGAGCTTAAGAAGCAGAGGGTTTTACTATAGCTTCTGAGACTTTTTCTAGAAAACATCACAAAAGGCTGCCAGAAAACCCACCTTTCCTGCAAAAGAGATGAGAATCCAAGCAGGTCCAGATAGTACTGTTGATTTTAAAGGTATACAAGATGTCTCTGCTCTGTGCTTTTTATACCTTGTATCTGATGAGACAACACTACTTAGATATGCACCTAAGGCTATTGGACTCAAAACTTTAACACATTGTCCCAACTACCAAGCGATTTTAGAAAGTTAACGGTGATTAGCACATCAGCAGGACTTACTACTCAGCAGCTGTTCTAAACTACACCAACCAGTTATATATAGATGGAGGTCTATCAGTGCAACAATCACCCTTTCAGGGACACTGGTTCTGTGTGCGTAAATCATGTCATACAGACTTGAGAGCAGTGAATATAGTACAGCTCCAAACTGCATCATGAGAAGTAAAATGCTTTTATATCATCCTGTCATTCCCCATCACCTGCCACAGTGCTAAAATTAAAAAAGTAAATCCTATTACTTTTTTTAAACCTAAAGGAATATAATAATTGCAGAAAAGTATTCTGAAATAGAGAAAATACTGTTCTCCTTTATGATTCTCCCATTATCTCTCCTCGACATGGTATAAATACCCTTCCTTTCCATGCGTACTGCACTTTCTAGACTAGGTAACAGAAAGAGATGAATCTCAGTAATTACGAAGAGAGAGAAGCCACAACAGGAGAATCAGCGCTTGCTGTGTGTAATGCAGCAATTGCTAACCTGACCTGACTGGCAGAGGTCATGCAGAAGGTATGACTCCAGTGCTGTCTGATGCCTCTGACGTTAAGCACCAAACTCCCCCAGATAACTGAGAGCTAGTCAGAACAGCATCCTCAATGTTAAAAGGAGAGAGAAGAACAGATGTGTTCCCCTGATTGAGAAAAATCTCTTACAGCTGAGCTGTCAAAAGGAGATGATGGCAGAGAACCTGCACTACAAGCAATTGTACAGACTACTTACTCCTATGATGTCAAAGACAGAATATCTCAGGGGACAGCACCCATCCAGCATATGCAGTTCTAAAACATTTTGATACATGTGCTTCAGTAGAGATGATCTCAAGAAATTAAACTGCTTCACATTCTCGTATTCAAAGTTACCTTTAATCTAAGGAAATCAGAAACATGCCAAAAAGCAAAATTTCTTATCTTGCCTTTAACATTTGTATATTTCAGTTTATCATAATGAAAAATAATAACCGAATTCCTGGTGGCTTATGAGTACAAAGTCAGATGGACCAGTTCACCTTGTAAGACTCACCTAGTCTTGATTCATGTAAACCTTCAGTAGAGATACCAATGAAAAACAGCTACCAATGACTTAGTAGAAATTAGTGGTAAAAATTCTACCGTTTTCAAACACTTGTCACCCCAAGCAGTTACCCTATTCTTCTGGTTTTCCATGACTGTTTAAAAGCAGCATGGATGCACTCAAAAATATGCATTGCAGTAGTCAAATTCAACATTCAGCCTTTCTTCAACAGAAAGAGTCCTTTCACAGTGCCCATGGGAAGAGAGGAGCTCCACAAAACAGAGAACACATCCTAAGGTTTCTTGCTTTATCTGCCTGAAACACTGTGGTCAGTCAATTATAAACTCCCCCACATATTACCCACACCAAGTCATGTATATCCCATATATGATTTTAGGTGCAGTGGACTGTTTCCAACACGGAGGCTGATACTTGTGTAAACAATGTAAATCGGGCTGAAGTCAGTGAGCTACACATTAACTATGCTGATATATTCCAGTAGAAACATTCACCCAAAGTCTTATTTGCTGTTTTCACAAAAGGCTTGTTTCTGAAAGTCTTTTTACATATGTTAGGTACAGTAAATACAACCTCTGCTTCAAAATGCACCTATACCTGTCTTACAGTGGATTAAATTTAAAAACATCTACAGACGAAGGGTTTTCCTCAACTTTACAAACTCTGATAGTACAATTGTGTTTTTTCCAGAAAGTGCTATCTTGAAGTCAAAATGCATGCTTTTTAAGTTATATATTAATAAATAGTCACTCCAATGGAAGTCAGCCCAAATCAGGGTTTATGACAATTTAAAAAACAAGACAATGTATGTCAATGAAGATGATTTTGTTTGTATCCTGAAGCACCAAAATTCAGAAGTCTGACCATTTAATTATAGAGAAATATATGCCACAATATACACAGAGAGAGGGATAAATATTTGAAATATATATGCATATATGAAATATATGTATTTCCTACCCAATATTTCAAGTGTATTCTAATCAGTGATCTATCATAATAGAAGACGGAGACTATTTTCCATTCATGATATAGATGGCTGTGGTGAACATTATAAAATACTGACTCAATATACATTTGTTTTATTTTGACTGCACTGAAATCTATCTAGTAGTGAATATCTCCACCGCAAAGAGGGTCTGACACTGGATTAGGAGCCATTTAAGCCTGAAAAATTAGTCTTTATCAGGCCTGTGCACAGGAGTAAGTTTCACATAATGAAGGCAACATGATTCAGCTGCGCAAGGCTGTGTTTTAAGTAAAATGGACAGAAGGCAACATGCCCAAAACCTACAGTGTTCTGCTGCTACGTGAGATGGGAGATATTTAGCCAAATATTCTGCTGGCATATGTCCATTGACTTGGAGTCAAAGCAGTCATAGCAGTATAGAATCTGCTAACAATTAACCATATTCATACACAGACAAATACATTGACATGAATACGCATGCACACATAAGCTTATTCCTCACACAGTTTCCAGATTAGTCGTCTTGTGGGTACCAAAAAGATACATGCCCATATTTTATACAGTACATTTGAAGTCTGAGCTACAAAAAGATTCCTGCATGTAAACGTATGGGTACATTTCCTCTGAGTGGAGAGGTATGTCAGGAGAATATGATTTCACAGCCAGATCTGTAGCAACCACCCCCGAGATAACCCCAGAGGCAGTTCCACGGCCAGCTGTTCGGAGTTCACAAAGAATTCAGGCAATAAGCCAGAGCCAAGCCCAGATGCTGCTATTGGGAACTTTCCAAAGCTTTACATCTGGATCCCGCTTCTGCCAAATGCCCCATCTGCCTACGAGGTGATAAATTCCACTACTCAGAGGACAAGTAGCAAGAGAACACAGCAGGGAAAGGGAGCACCAACGGCATCAAATCGATAAGAGAGACAGTTAACACTTGGTTGGAATTTAAGAAAGTATTTTCTCAGTATTGTCCTGCTCCACATTCCTATACCAGCCTTCCACAGAAGGCCCAAAGTACTGCTTGTCCATGGCCTTCAGCTAGTGGGACACTAGATATCCAGGAGACCTAAAGCAAGAAGTCATGTGCCAAGTGTACAAGAGCAAGACAAATGGCTTGGGGCGGGGGGGGGGAGGTCCCCAAGATATCAAGAGAAGGCTCAGGTAAGTAAACAATGTAAGGAGATGAAAACTTAGTCCCAACATGGAAACCCCAATATATGAGGCTGCCAAGGGGCAGGACTGTCCTTAAGAAGGGTTTTAAGTTTTAAAAAGATAGGCTGTTCAGGAGAGAGTACTGCTAGAGTAAAAATGCATTCCTTTATGCTCATGAACAGCAGGGAGGAACAGAAAACTGCAGAGGAAAAAAACATGCATCTACTGGTGGGGCAACATATCAGATTTTTGCAGCTGAGGACAGTATCACAGCAGCCAAAGAAGAAGAATTCAGTCCATGACAAGTCACAGAGGATATTCTGTATCTGGAATTGTACAGCAAGGAGAGATTAAAAAAATACTGTGGAAACAGTTTTACATGCTTTAGGGTTTCTATTGCACCCCTTTTTGGCGCCTTCTCCTTCAAAACTGGCAGTAGCTCAAATCCCTCTGAATTTCACAGAATCATCGGCTCTTCTCTCACACTGAATTGCAAAAAACTCAGCTTGGGGTGGGATCCTTAGTGAAAAGAACTTTGAAAAAATTCCATAGCATTATATAGCTCAAAGCCTTTGTAGTATCACTATTGTTAACAGCAATGGTTTGTACACCACCCTAGAAAACTGCAATTATTTTTCAATAGGACTAAGCATTTGAGGAAAGCTTACATGGCATCCACACTTAAAAAGGAATTAAAGGCCAAACTAGAAAACTACAGAGCTGTAGCACAGACAAAGATCCTAAACTCTGTGATAAGGCAAGGAACAGAAGACTATTCGGTCAGGCTGCACAGTGAATGGTCCAAGAGGATTTCTAAAGGGAAGGTCATGCTCAGCAAAGCTTTTGTGAGCACAACAATGAAAAGCTGTCAGCATTGAAGCTAGAAATACAAGCTAGTTGACTTTATGAATGCTTTTTATACAGTATTATATAACACTAGTATATAAAGATGAAGAAGCATGGCAACGATGGCACAATTCATAGACAGGAAAATGAGCTCAGTACTACATCTAAGGTCAGTGATTAGTAATAGATGGGTTCAATTTGGAAAGGAGAGAGAGAGAAGTGACTTGTGTTGCAATCTGGCTTGGTGCAGGGCCCAATTAATAAACAGGGCACAACAGCACCACGGAGGAGGCAACCAAGTTTACTTCCTGCCTATACATTCATAGTTGGCTGAAGCATTTATCAATCTGGAAAGACAGACACAAAATTAGCTATATGTTTTTAAAAAAAAAAAGTAACTGGAAAGCCAGTGACTTATACACAATGATAATTTAACATTAAATATCACAGAGAACATAATACTGCTTAGAGGCTAATCAAGTTAATAACCCTTTGTGCAAGGTACCATGTAAACAGAATAAATATCATCCCCTGCTCCAAAGGCCTTACAACTGTGAGACAAAATAGAAAATACATGACACAGTGGGATCGACATTTCAAGAAGATAAAAGTCTAATAACAAGCACGTTAAAGATATCACAGTGAAAACGGTCCAGAGAACAAAGGCAAACAAAAACTGAAAACCAAACAACAAGGGTCTGGCAATTAGAAGTTATGGAAGCAACCATCAAAACACAACTGCACATGAAAAAGCCAAGGAAATCTCCTCAGAGGGTTGCTGCAGAAAGGGTAAAAAGGCTCTAAAGACAGGAGCTAGAACAACAAAAGGAAACAGAGGTAGATATAGATATGTATACAAATACACACATGTATATAGACATATATAAACAGATACAAGGGATTAGACTTTCCTGAAGAGTAAAGCAGAGCTGTGAGCTCACAGAGGCTGTGGAGTAGGACAGTGAAGAGCAGTTCTATATGTGATCCTCTAGCTGACTGCCGTGAAGCTGAACACTCACAAACTGCCCCACAAGTTGCTGTGTGGAACCACTCACCTCAGCCTTGTTCTGTGCAAGTGCATGCTGAAAGCTGTGGCCCGTCCATAGCTGATGGCATCTCTCCCCCCCTTCTGCCAGCTCTCCCTCCCTTTCTCCACATACACACTATTTGTCTTTTCTGTCAACAAACACATCAATCTAGTGGAAGGAGACAACTTGTCCAGCAAGCACCATGGAGGAAACACAAATGCAAAGTGTCTCAGGTCAAGACTTGATCATTTTCATAAAAAAAAAAAATCTTCATAAATGGTCCATAAACCAATCCAAAACTACACATAATAAAATATGTCAATTTTAGTAAAACTGAAACAGCAACGTGAAGAATCATACCTCTGTGGGATCAGTTCTGAATTCTCCCCAAAAAAAGGATTTAGAGAAGTTTTGTTCACTCATTGGAAGTTTATTTGTTTTTCATTTTTTTTAATCAGTTGTAATGCCCCAAGGAGGGTGGATACGAAGGGACTGGTGGCACATTCAGTAGCATCCATCATGTTTTTATTCTGAACTACCTACTAGCAGCATGCTGCAACACTGCTTACCTTTTTCTGGTGTTCATTAAGATTGCAAAGCACAGAGCATGGCACCAGCTTTAATTCTGGCAAGGAGAGTTTGACTTAAATGCACTGGACATCTATACACTTATGCATCTTGACCTTTCATACGAAACTGTCACCACTTCCTAGAGAAGGATTAGAAAGATCCAATGAGCTACTCACAGAAGCAAGATGGACTTGAGGTTTGCAGCTGGATTCAGGGCACAAGGCAAATGGCTGATGGCAGAAACAAGTTTTATGTCCCTTGCCCCATGTTCACCCCCTAGCTACAACAAGAATGAAGTGTAGTGAGTATGAAGGACTCCCTGGTGAAAATAAATGAGATATAGTAAACAAGTCTTCATGTGACTGTTGCCATTGTGTTGTTAGATGAATGTTCAAATTCCCAAATACATCCCTTGTTATGGTGAAGTCATGGCACCTGTGACAAACCTGCCACTATCATGTTAAAGCCAGAAAGAATCACACTGGTCTTTTGGAATCACTTTCTGCAACGTGTAAGTCATTCAAATTATCTTCAATCTACTCATGGTACACTTCAACCTTCTCTCATACAACAGTTTTCTTATGATTTGTTAGGACTTGGAAAAATGTTTAGAAAGGGACCTGAATTCCTACACAAGCAACCATGGCTGGATTTTCCTGTTCCCTGGATGGGGAGAAGAATTTAAAAATGAGATTCGGAGCTGCCAGCCTGCTAGGCAGGAAACTGCATACACCAGCCCATAAAGCAGCACTGACAGAACAGACATGACTTAATCCTGGACCTCCTGAGAGATTGGGCACCTCACTCTGTATTGCCAGAAGCATTTATGACACCTTTGGTTTCACAGCCATGAACCCGCACCAGGATTTTGATACCTAAATTGTCCCTCTCAGAAGGGAACAGGGATCAGCCTCAAATCACTGTGGAAGTGGTTGCTACAGACATACACAAATAAACAAGCTGGGATGATTAAAGCAATAGGAGACTGATGTCCCGAGAACTTCCACCACTGCAGGAAAGCCACAGATCAGAATCTGCCACACCTTAATGATTACCTGGCATTTCTCCAATACTTTTGACTAATATCCTGACAAATTCAGCTTTACAATGCAATGATCTAGGGGAGCAAGAAGAGAACTGGACTTCCAGCACAGAATTGTGGCTTTTACTGTTGCT
Source organism: Strix aluco (assembly GCF_031877795.1). Classification (NCBI taxonomy): domain Eukaryota; kingdom Metazoa; phylum Chordata; class Aves; order Strigiformes; family Strigidae; genus Strix; species Strix aluco. The sequence goes on along the minus strand of NC_133941.1, from coordinate 4,065,619 downwards.
TTTTACTATTCAATACAGCTAGATTTTCTCAAGTCCTTTTGGTTTGGAAGCACTATTATAGGAGATTTTTGGTCCTGATAGGTGCTAGAGTGACCTGCACTATTTTCCAGTGTTGAGAGCCAAAAATTTATGTACATTAGTAAAAAAATCAAAATATTTCACATGAAGGCAACAGCACAGCATGTTGCCAAAGAACCAGATCTGCTTACTGCCATGGCTGGAATGCATTTCTGCAAAGGACTGAGCACCACTTTGATTTAACAGAAGAGCAATGCTGCATTTCTGTATATCAGCCAGTGTAAGATTAATGCCTTCTGATGTGAAAGTACTGCACACCAGAGAGAACTGACTGACAGAAGCATTAACTAATGTTTATAACATGATGGTTTTACAATCAGTATCCTCATATCTTTTTAACTAAGGGCTCCAATAAGCAGTAGGCAACACCACATGTCACTTTAATAAGCATCTAAAACCTAAATTCAAAATCTAGCTGTGTGTGCATGTGCACATACATGTACACTCTATGAAATGTCTTTTAAGATGAGTGCTTATAACTACTGGTATGGAATTGCACAAACTGAGAAATATTGTTTTTTAATGGAAAATAGCATCATTGTGGAATTAGGGGTTTTCCAAATCTTAGTGAGATTATTTGTTGCTCTAAAGGTACTCCTCCGAGAACTCTGGTTTATTTATGTCATTTTCTAACAGGGCACATTAAGTTGGTACAAAATCCTACCTCACAGCCAACCTGTAGTCATGTCGATTTACAGCAAACTCAAATATGGCTTAGAAGTGGGAAGCCCGAATTCCAGCTTTGATTTGTCCTTTACTGTAAAACTGAAATTGAGCCATTTTTGGGTTAGAGATGAAAGAAAACAATGTGCTTGTAGAGTCTGACTCAATTCTAAGAAAATGCAAAATGAAGAACAACAAAATTAGTATTCTGAAGCCTGTGGTGAACTCTACTGAGCTGGAGACTTATCTATCCATTGTTGGTTTGCAAAATTTAAGACATGTGCCCAGCTTCAGCAAGACTAAAATCAAAACTATTTCTACTTTTCCTCATCACTAATGCAGATTAATTCATTAAGAACTAAGCAAAGACCATCAATCTATCTTCCAGGTAATCAATAATAAAGTCCTATAGGTTCAAACTGACCCATCTCTATTTTCACTGGAAAACAATTAGTGGGTTGAGTGTTATTAGAGTATATTGGACCAATTCCGATAGAGATGTAATGAATGGAATTAAACTGATTTAATTAACACCTGCATATTGAAAGACATACAGAACAGGCCTGGCCAGAAATCTAAAAGAAGTGTGATCCCAATTTGAATCTTCTCTTCAAGTTGCTCTCTGTAAAAAGACAACCCTGCTCTCTTGCTTACACTCTGTCCCATTATTTTGCTCTGCAGCTCCTCCTTCATCAGGGCAGCCTGGGAGGCTTTGCAGAGATCTGACCATAAAGAAGTGCCCCTTTTCTGTGCTCTGTTAAATCCAAGAGGCAGAGAAGTAATATGGAAACACAGCAAGTCAGATCAGTCTCACATGACAGCATGCAACCTTGATACAGTTTGGTCTACTGACTACTGTCCAGACTGTGTGAAGTAGAGTCAATGTTTGAAGAATTTTTTTTTTTTTTTAATTTTTTTTTTTAAATCCTTCCCCCTCTTTATGGGTTCGTAGTAGAAACAAGTAGATATCACTAAATTCTTCTGTAATTCCTATTTTGCATCCACCATTATAGCAACCTGAACCCTGCAAGAGCTGCCATACAAAGATTCTAATAGAAATTAGAAGAGATCTCAAGCCATCAAGCCCGCATACTTGCTCACGTGACACTGCTTCAGTTCCCTACATTTAAGGTGTCATCTTCTCACCTTTGTTCATATTTTTGCAGGTATATTCTGTTTCAGCCAGATGATTTTATTTTGAAGTTAATTTCTCATTCATATCCAGTTGTCTTCTTTTTTTGTTTGCACATTAATAATAAAGAAGGCTTAAAAAAAATAAAGTTCATTTGACAGCAATGTATTCATTCTTTTTAAACTCAAAACACTGACACAACTCAAGCAGCTACCTCATATCTCCAGGTTCCAGCGAACTAATGGAAGGACTGATAACCAGCCCGCAAATCATTTCTATGCCTGTGAACACATTAAATACAGGGTGTTTCTGTTCTGTGCAAAAGAATCTTTGTATTATCATCCTGTTTCTCCTTAAGACTTTTCTACTGCTGCTTTTATGCTTCACTTAGGGTGGGGAGAAAAAATTAACACATTTCTGTTCATCTTTTTCTCTATAGCCACAGTTCAGAAGTGGCAATAGAGCAGATAATGTGTTTGACCTTGTGGGAGTGGTGGGGGCCTCAGGGCACCATGCTCTTGTGCTCTCTTCCTATCTTTGGGACCCTGCAAGTGATGGACAGAGGATTATGAGGAGATGAAAAGATTCCTTTTAAGTTGCTGTTGAAATTAACTGATCAGACTCTGTCATCTGTAGGGTCCTGCTCTTCCTTTTCTTGTACTCTCCCTGCTGTGGGAATGAAACTCTGCAAAGAGAACAAAAGTGCCACTCAATTCAACTAAAAGGAGTTCTCTGAAATGGCAAGCTGTTAATGTACATACTAAAGATCATCTCCCATTGTGCTTGTCAACCAGTTTGCCAATCATTTAAGCTAACATTATCGTTTTGCTTTATCTTAAAAGTCTGTGAGTTGCCATGACAAGTCTGGAAAAAAAATCTTAAACACTTCTTCCTCTGGAGGAAGATAATTGATGACATGTTAAACTTGAGTCTATAAAGGCTAAGTACCAATTCCTGTCCATCTCAAGTCAGCAAGGTATGGACACTTGGGAAAAGAGCTCTGCAGAATTCAGACAAAATCCAACTATAAAAGAACAGCAAAGGAAGCTTCAGAAGTTTGTATCAGGGATACTCTCATCAGTGAGCTATACCTGCAATGCTACTGCAGTAGAAGACAAACCTAAGGACAACATTCCCAAATAACTCATTTTGATAGGTAGGACAAAAAGCAAACATGATGCATCCACTGCAGAAAGAAGTTATACGAGAGGGACAGACTAGTTCCCCAGTATGAAAAAGAAGCAGACAAATATCAAAATCAAGACTGTCAATGTTCTGTGTGAGGGTTGTCATCTTTAGGTGGAACTCCTAAAAAATGATAGAGTCCTGATCTTGCATTAGGGTATGCAGGCAAGACTCAATATATCATCAGCCATAATACTTAAGTGTTGGCATTGGAAATCTTTTGGTTAAGCCAGTTGTGACTCAAGAACATGCTTATGATGGAGTAGTTTTAGGGTGGAACAGTAAGTGTGATTTTCTGCAGGAAAGGGTCAGAGGGGAGAGGGAACAAGAGAAAAAACAGTCAATGAGCTAGATATCTCTGTGCAAAAGAAATTTATTGCTACAATATTTTTTTTTTTAATCTCAGGATCACCATTACAAATGCATGCTTCCCATGCAAAGGTGCAATCCAGCATAAATTTGGTGAAGACTATGGTAAGATCAATATTAATTTAGATTGTAAAGAGGTGTCACAGCCTAGAAAGCTCTAAAATTACAACTGCTGTCAATAGAGGAATGTCCATTTACAGACTCTTAGATTACATTATCTAGTACCTGATAGCAAAGATGTTTATAAGAGCAATTTACAATGTTTGGGAACTTCTGCTATCTTTATATTAAATTTGGCAGATGAGCTACAATACTTGAACATGTGCATGCACATTGTTTGTGCAAAGGGCTTTCAAGCTGAGGGAATTCTAGAACACTGAAAATTTTTTCTTTTTTCCTTCTTCATACGTGCATACACTACACTACCTGGAAATGCACAGGCACCATAGCTTTGAAAATGCTGGGACTCCTTTGTAGCTAAGGCAGGAATTTTCTACACAGTTACTAGCTCTTTAGGGAATACCTTCCTTTAAATTATCTCTTCTTCCTTCCATCAAGATCATTAATTGCATGTGTATTTGCAGTGCTATCTGCGACAGGTGTCATCACATATCTTTGCCCAACTCATTTGATTAATTGCCTCCAAAGCATGCCTCTGGCTAGGGGGCATGCCACCTTTTACTACAATCTCTGTCAGTCACCAGCAATTTATTAGTCGCATGTACATACACAGCCCTAGCTAAGAACAGCAAGGATCCATGTTACCATGCCCATCTCATTCAATTAATTGCTTCAGTGGCAAGCCCCTGGCCAGGACAAATTTGGGTAACTGTACTGTTAAACGACCCATGCAAACATTTTCCACATATATACTAAATCCATTTACTGGATTTACCACTCACCAATTTTCTGTCACCATACACCCCAGTCCTTGCCACTCAATTGAAGGTTAAATATCACATATACAAGCTTGGCTCCAGCTGCTGATCTCAGATCCTGCTTGCTCTTTGTCCCATATTCTGGGGCTAGAATATGCTAGGTGAGAAACTGTTCTTCCCAGATCTGAATATATTTTATTAGGTGAAAAGTGTCAGCATTAAGAAGCCACATGTATAAAGTTTACATTATGTCAAATTTATATTTTGTGGAATTTACCTACATTCCTTGTTGTTTCACAATGCCCAGATAGCTGCAGCTTACACCAGGTATGCAATGACCCAGAACTTATCCTTGCACATCCTAAAGAGGATACAAAATTCAGGATGGGGAGCTCCAGAAGTCCCCACCTCAACAAATGTCATGTGTCATTCAGGCCGATAAAAGTATTAGGTCAGAGAATACATGTCCCTGGACTCTGATAAAAAAGACTGACATAACTGCAGTAGTGACCAATGCCTATGCAACATGAATCTGGCACAGGCACAAGGATAGGGAAAGTACATACTGCTGCAAGTTCATAGATACAGAAAATACTGGATGAGATCCCTTCAGCAGAGCCCCAACTTCACAAAATCAGTGGGAGATCTGCAACTGTCATTAACTACAGCAGAACTTCATTTTAGGCTGGCACTCTTAACTGATTTTACAAAGTCAGAATTGAAACTGATACACATCACTTCTAATTTCTTCATTAATCACTAAACTCTCCCTCCCTCAAAAGTTGCCCCATAATGAAAAAATGTCATGAAAACAGGATTATAAATGTGTCTGATAAACAATTCAGCCTGACTGCCAGTGATTATGAGTTCATAACACATTACTTAACTTCAATCTCTACACTAGAGTCAGTCAAAACCATTAAGTATTAGTGTAAGTAATTCATGGTGCAGGAAGTAACCTTTCAGAAAAGAAACAATACTGGGAAAATTCTGCTGGTCTGGCATGGGTAAGTTGGTGCTGTAACACAGAGGCAGCTGCTGCATATGAACCCTTCATATGTGACAGTTACACTCTGCATCTCATCAGTCATGAAAGCACACATGCTATCCTCAGTCTGAATCAGGCAGAAGCTACACAGCGAGCAGTTATCCTCCAAGCTCACAAAATTGCAAAAAAGCTCAAATATTCCCTGGCCACTCTTCATTTAAGAGTCACCCACACAGCCATGTGTGCACAGCAGATTTATACACCGGTTAAGCAACTACTGTTCATTCTGGATGCAGGACCACGCTCAGACTAACTACTGCAGTATAGCTGTATGCATTGGGAATGATACTATGATTTCTCTGGATATCAGCCACATTTATGGAGCCTTATTTATTGATCTAGCAAAGGTTTCTGATACAGTTGACCGCACATTTTTGTTACAGCAATTTAAGCATGACACAGATTTTACTGTAGTTTGGTTTAGCAGCAATATAATTGGTCACCGAGTATTATGGAGAAGCTGGCATTGCAACAGCTCTGCTGTATCTGTGCTGCAAAGAAAGGATGTTCTATCCCCCCAGATTGTTGGCCTAGCATCTTTTCTGAGTATGGCATATTCACTCACCACAACGTGCATGATTCCCCTGAAAAGTTTGTGATAAACACTATCATATTCTTCAGTGGAACTTGTCCACAGTTTTCAGCCTGGGCAGAGACAACAACCATTTTAAATCGCCTCTCTGCTCCTCTGATTCTGAGCAACCTCAGGACTTGGAGGTCTCCAGTATAATCTTCCAGGTTTTCCCTAAATGCCACAAAATTACCCAGTATTCAGTATTGCTGTTTCTCTAACCCTTATCCTAGCAGATATCCACTTCTAATGCTTGCAGAGGGATGTGCAAAATCCCATACAAACTTCCCTAAGTGATCTTACTTCAGGTGACAGCAGTCTATGTTAATACGCATGTTGTTTTAAAAAAAAGTATATATACAAAGTGAAAGAGTTAATTCAGTCAAAAGCACTTCCTGCTTTATTTACTGTGCTTCTCATCTACCTTCAAAAGCATGGTAATACACAAGAGAATCTCACTTACAGAAACACTGTATAGTATAACATGAGTTCCTAGGTAATATAGCAGCTCTGGTCTCAGAAGGCTGGAAAGCTGCATGCAGAGGGGAGAAGCTGTGGCAGGACCAGTATAGCTCCAGCATCTGGGGAAGCAATGAGATCACCATTGCTGGGCATCATAAAACAGAGATCTTACTAAAGAGCATGGCTTGAACCCACTACTCGGTCTGAAAATGGAAGGGACGGAGCAAATCTGTGAATGGTTCTGGGCAGGCCCTTGATCCACAAGACACAGCAAACAAGAGCAGCCTTTTATTTTCTTCAGTACTCAGCACAACATTTGAAAAATGATTGTAATCATCTCTTTCATTTCAGGGGCTTATCTGATCACCTACCAGAGCTAACGAAGAATTTATTTTCCTCCTAATTGAGCAGATGTACTTGAGTTCTTAAGATTCCTCTGCCTCCAGCCCTGAAGCATCAGAGATCAGCTGTAATACATAGGATGTAGTGAAGAGAATTTTATTCCTCAGGCACCCATGTGTTTCTGGGTGCTGCAGGCACAGGTGGGAGGCACACCCCTCTTTCTCTGCCTGTGAGACACATCTGCTTTTCCAAAGGCTACAGTCTAAAATCACTGAGCTGAAAGCACAGACAGGTCAGTGAAAGGTAATGATCTCTGTTAGTACAGAATTTACTTAATATTTAAGATGGTACAGAGCCCTCATATCACCTTTAACCCTATGATGACAGTATCTTAATAAGTACACATAGCAGACTAAACTTGAAGTTCAGCAAGAAATACCATGGCATCTCTAAACTGAGCACTTAACTTGCTTTTTCCTGAAGAATATAAAACAAATTGGACTTTATAGGCTATATAGCACTCAAAGATTATGGCTCAGATCACCTTCCCTCAAAATTCCTTAGCAGAAGTGATAAATTGTCCAAAAACCCCCTCACTGGAAGTAGGAAGGCAGAAAATGTTCCTCCACAAAGCCAAGAATATCTCTTATCTCAACAGATCCTGGAATCCATAGCACAGTTCCTTGACGAAACTTCAGACATGGCCATCTGTAAGTGTTGAACCGCTAACACATGTGGCCAGAAGCTCTTATAACCTTATGTGTTTCTTCCCCCATGAAAACAGCTGCTTAAATGATTCCATACCCTCAAAGGGGGTTGCTGCATTTTCCACTCTACAGTAGGTTTTGCTTCTATTCCAGTTCATCTAGGATGATAATTTCATACCTTTTGTGAAACAGTGAAGCTGATCTCCCTTTTACATTCCGATTAAAGATACTGGAATGCATTCCCTGTACACTCACACACAAAATGGCTTAGGTCCCATTCCAAATTATATGTACTTACTGAAATGGGATCCACAAATGGATAGAACTTGAGATCACACATTTATATTAATTTTAATGTTCTCAAGATTAGTCAGAATTTAAGCAAATCATTCATTTACTTAGATCCCTGTTTCACATTAGAAAGAATGGTTGTACCAAGATTTTAAATCAATTTTGGGGTCTTTTTCTACCGAGGATTAAGCTTGATGATTAAAGGGACTTTATGTTAATTTCAATAAAATTTTGCTTCCCTTTTCATTTACTATTTTATCAATTCAGTAAGAGAATTTTGCAGAGTCTCAGAGCACAGCTCTTGAGGGCTAACATGACAGTTACTTGGTAGACTGTTTTTTCTCCCTTTTACACTGACTGTGATAGAGGACTTTAGCAATGGTCTCTCTCCCCTTTGACACTAACCCGCTGGAAGACTCCTAACGTCCTCCTCCCACCCCACTGTTCTCACTAAATATATTTTGACAAAAGATCAGAAAGGTGAATGCCCAGCACATGCCCGTGGCTACTGCGGGTTACCCTCATAGCTGCTAAAGAGAACAAATACAAATCACGGTCTATGCGCAAAAAACAAGAACTCGTGAACAGCACTGCTGGTGCCTTTAGAAAGCTTTTCACATAATAATGAAAATCCTAGATACTGCTAGACAACACAAGTGAACAACAAACCAGCTGTAAATTTCAGCCCCAAGCTACAGAGATCGCTATCAGAGTCAGTGTTATAATAGCCCTGGAAGCCCCAACCTCAAAAATCACATAAGAAGGGGTAGGAAAAGGCTCCAGGGTCATCAAACCCATTCCCTACCCCAAGGCAGCAACAACATGCCTAGCCGTTCCTCTGAAGTGTTTGTCTTGCCTGTTCAATAACTCTTCCCCCCTCACTCTGGCTCTGCACAGCCAAAAAGGACCAGGCCCTGCACCACAATGGTTAATAGATGAGAACAACAAGATCAGAAGGAAGGCAGAATTCATTCCTCCCTTGTTACTGATGGGCAAGAGGAGCCTGCCTGAGGTGTAGCCCCAAATACTTGAGCTAAACAGCTGTCCCAGCACAAGAGACACAGCTATCTTTCTTCCAGTTAGATGATAACCCAAAACGCAGCCCTGCACACCAGACCTGTGCACTTAACAGCCTCCAACTTCAGCAATGTTCCCACAAGAGTCTGGCTGGGATCTGGGCTCAGTTCATAAGGCACTGGCCCTCCACGTGCTTTCCTGAACTGGGTGAAGAGCTGATAAATATACAGCAGAGACTGAGGAAGCAAAATGTAAGGAGACCTGGGAAGTCCCAGGGAGAAAGTAAAGAACAAGACTGGTCCAGAGAGCAAAAGCTACAAAGGCAGCTTTTTACTTAGCTGGGAGAGAAGAAATGAAAATAGAGAAACGGGCATCAACACAGGAGTGTAAAGCAGTTTGGCCTTATACACAGATGGATGAGCTAACAGCCTTTACAAACAAGAATGTACATTTCTTCCTAACCCTAACATTGATCAGCTATGTGATGCAGGGCCAGCAACCTCCCCAGTCAGTGCCCTTCCTTCCCCCATCTCCTGCTGGCTTCATCAGGAGTTCCTCCAGGAACGAGCAGTCTCCCAGTACACATCCCCACTACTCCATCCTGGGGCATCATAGGCTCAGCTGGGACATCTGTTCCCTATTCTTATGCAATGAATCAAAAAAACCCCAAGGTGGGCAGTGATTGCTTTTGACAGAATAGAGGAATTTTCTCTACACTGTGGTAAAAGTAATTTTCCACTTATTTTCTTGGCAATTTGCTTAAAGATTAGATTTTGGAAACTAGACAGAAATATTCACAAACGCAAAATTTCATTTAATTTTCCTCTCGAAAAAAAAAATCTTTTCAATGAAAACTGATGGATTTGCAAATAGTCTTTGCCACAGTAAGTTCCATTTTCACAAGTAGACCTACCAAGTCCATAAAATATTGTTCAGTTCCAAACATGATACCAGCTTTGCAGACCAAGTACTCAAGGTCAAGCCAGAGGTCAAATAGCTCAATAAATGGTGAGGGTTGAAAACACACTCTTAACCTTATGATCCCCTCCATAGCATCTTGCTCCTGTGCCACCTCATCCCTCTTTGCTCAGCTACATAACTGACATCACCTACATCCTATCCATGACTATTTTTAACACCTCAAATTTGTTGCCAGTCTCTCCCCCATCCCTTTTTAAAGTAAATCTATCAAAGAAAGAAGTCCTTCTCTCTGTAGAACATGGAATTTTTCCCCTCAGGAGATGGGGTAGATTTAAGACCCAACACCTAATGATTTAGCAGAGCCAGAAAAAGGACCTGTTCAGTGGCAGAAAGGGAAGAATTTCAACTTTTTATTCTGGGAAGCATAGCATTTGCTTTTTCCATAAGTGTTCCCAAGAAAAGTATGCCTAGAAAAGAGATTTGAACTCATTTTTTAAAGGGTTTTACACTCCTGCTGAGCCCTGTGCCTTTGGACTCACGCCAGCACTACTGAAGGATTACAGTGGATTCCAGCCATTCATTCTTCCCCACGCACATTTCAAATCCATCAAACAGGAATGGTTTGCTCTTCCTGCTTCTGATGGAGATTGCCAAGCAACAGCAATGCATGAAATGCTTTTGCTTATAGGATAAGGACAGGCTTCATCATTATAAATAGTTTCTTTAGATCTACTACCTCAGGTCATAGATTTCTTAATAAACATCAGTGCTCACCTTTCTTCCCAGGGTGTGGTTTTATTGGTATCTCAGAGACAAGAGCACCTGAGCCTCAGCCTTTCATTGGTTGCTTCCCAGGCTTCACTCCACATCTTCTCAGCACATTTCTCCTGTCAAGGGAACTGCTCCCTCCATTCCTCATCCTCACTCACAACAAATAGGCAGCTGCTGACAAGGGTTAACAACAGGTTGGTGGTACTCTCCCGCTCAACAGGCTGGTTCTGGGAATCTCCTTAATGGGAAGGTGCAGATGAAGTTGTCCTCTCCCCCTCCTCTCAGTTCTGCTTTGCCCAAGCCCTGGCATCCTTGTAGTCATCATGTTCAGAATTACAGGATCTTCTTTCTTACAGAATACTCTGAACTGTCTTAGCATCCCAGGGAACTACCAGGCAAGAAACCAAGCAGGTCTCTCACACAGAAGTACAACACATTCCACACACTCATCAGTGCACCCTTAGACAATTCTTCTCCTTACAATTAAATCTAGAAGATGCTATGTTGATCTACTGCTCAGTCCTACTCTCCAATTCTCACTCAGGCTGACTATTTTGTAATGAAAAAAAGGGTATAGAAACTGTGTTGCCCTATTCTTTAGATAAGCAGTGATCTTTGTATTGCTGTCAGCAGTTTGATTAACACAGTTACTGCCCAGGACAGACTCCAGAGCTCCTTTTGAGAGATGTATAGGTGAGAGGTTTGTCTGAGGAACTCACTGTAATCAGTCTGGGTTTAAAAAATAGTTTAACATGCTGATGTGGCTATTAAATGCACAGAAGCTTATGGCTTTATTGCAGTTGTGAATGCAGAGATGCTAGGGACCATCTTTGTTATAATAAAGATACAAAAATCCTTTGCATTCATCTAGGGTTTTGAGCTGAGCCCAAGCTGAAGCCAACAGTATCTTTTGCATGGTACAGGGTTCTTAAGATGCCTCTGAAGCTTTTATCAGATATTTCAGCACACAGTTATTGAGCACAGGTGCCAAAATACAAGAGTACTTCCATCTCCGTCTGCACTCCTTGATGGAAGAAAACAGGTTCTCTGTTCTGTGCCACTGCTGCCATCCAGAGCCAGTACGAATGGCTGTTTTTTGAAAGTCTGACTCCAGCAATAGGATATCTGCTAGAATTTCATGCTGCAGCATTGCTAGATTTTATTTGCTGCATTTGCAACACCATCCTTTTTCCCTTTAAACAAATTGACCATTAGAGAACATCCTCTGTGAAAACAGCTCGGCGAATGCTGGCACTTTGAATGTTATGCTGGAGGATGGGAAATTTGTATCTTTTGATGGAACAAAGTCACTGGTTTTACTTTGCTGTCGCTTTTTGTTAAGCATGTGTCCAGCTTCATTTACATGCCTGTCAACATCCCTTTTCCCTTGCTTAGAAACACTGAGGCCGATACCACAGAACTCACACTGAAAATGCAAACACTAGAATGCATCTCTCTATATTTATATACTCACAGCCCTAATGTCAGTGCCAGGGGGCAGCCAGAAGAAAAATACCTGTGCATTTTAGTTATGACAAACACTTAAGGACCAGCTTTTCCGTATTTGGTGCCAAAAATATGCACATTTAGTATTATAAATAAACAAAACATTTTTTGCCATGTGCTGAGTGGTTTTTTTTGTTCTCTAGAGGGATATAGGGATGTGGAAAAGGGGAGGTATGCATCCTGCATTTTACTGCTGGATCTGTTAGATGAGTCCTATTCACTTAATTCTGTTCTCTTCTACTTTCCTAATAAAGACAGCTTCACAGCAAGCCCTCTTTGGCATAAAATTTCCTGCCAACTACTGTCAGAAACAGAGTATGTTACAGTTTTACAGATTGGATTTAGTTCCCAAAGATGTCAAAGCTATGCTTCTGACCAGAGTGGACACTAGTCTCAGCATTTGCAAAACTGTGGGTAGCAGAGGATGGTCACCTGAAATCAAGCAAACCAGCCCCTTCAGGGTAACATTGCACCAGGTAGAAAACGGGTAAGGCAAGGGCTTGTCTAGGATTTAAACACAACAGAAGGATCTTTCCATACATGATATGATGCAGAAAACAGACTGATAACATGCAAGTGATGCAGGACTGCCTATGCCAGCCTAACCCAGGCAGTGTCACTGAGGTTACTCAAACCATCTGCTGGTTCACCAATTATCTGCCATCACATAGGATGGTCCTTCAGAGTAGGAGTCCAGTTGAGCGACTCTCAAAAACACTGTCCTGCATCAGCATTCCATTAAAATGAATCGGACCATTTAAAAACAGAAACAAATATTAATCAGGCAGGGCAGAACTCAACCCATAATGGCTTCAAAAAACATTAAGTATTTTTAGGCAGCATGGGGGCTGTTGTATCGAACTACTGAATGCAGTAAAGGCATTCACTCACTTCCACAAAATGACTGCCTGTCTCAATCATTTTAGACTTATTTGACAGTGTTCTTGGTAGAAACAAGTATTTCTAAATTCAGAAATTCAGCAGGGAATCTCGCTTTGTTTGCAACTTTAGAACATCAGCACCTTCTAGACAAGTTACTACTAGAAGTGCAATTCAAATTTATTTTTGTACATCTCAGTACTAATAATAGTGGAAAATGCATCAGGTCTATTTAACAGCAGACAAAATTTTTTTTTTTTTTATTTCCAAGGGCTGTATTTTGCATTTGCATCATGATACACTTAATCAAATCTATATTATGCTCTAAAGATGAGTATTTAATTTAATATCTTAAGCCATGTTGTACCCTGTGTTCTACAGGAGAAATAGCCAGGGTGTATGCCTGTGCCTTAATCAAGAGCAACTCCATTTCATTAAGACAGATTCCCTTTAAGAAGGGTGTTAGGATGGGATTCAGCAGGTGGCACTGTTACACATAATTTAACACTATTTTACAGGATAGGTATACATTTTGACTTGGGGATGGGTTATGTCTTTTTTAGTTTTTGCAGTGAAGTTTCTTTCTGGAGAGCAGGAAAGAGAGAAGGACAGCTCCTCCAAAGTGTAGGAGGTTCTCTCTCACAGGAACCAGCAGCTGAGGTGTACATTGGAAGCACTAGGAGACATGATACATTTAAGACCATTTCTGTTGCAGGAACAAGGTATACATTTGAATAAATCTCACACCCCTTTGAATACAGCCAACATCTGTATTACTCAACTTCGAACAGGGAGTCAACTCAAAAAAAAATTCCTGAGGGACAAAACCTTCACATCAATGATTCTGACAATATTCAGTAGCAGTTACTAAAAAAAAGTTGAATACCTAATGCTGTTTCTTATGCTGAATGTTACTTTATTGTACTGAAATTGGTATGGTCCTCTATGTGAGCACCAGCAGGTCTACTGGGGTTAACAACACAAGAAATTTGGGTATACTACTTGAACTCTACCCTTTTCTCCTGCCCTTGTATTTTTTCTGGGTTAACTGCAGTCCAGGTCCAACAGATGTCAGAAAGGATTTCCTTTCACTATTGCTGCTCCTTGGCTTGGTGACATCTAACAAAACATCTCTCAGCACTAAATGCCTCCCATAGTGAATCCAAAACATGGCATATTCTAGCTACTAAGAAGGAAAAAAATAAAATTAGCTCTATCCCAGCTGAAACCACAACACTTTGTTTTCCTAGATCTCTCTCACTCACCCACTTCCACTGTCAATCATGACAGAATTAGTTACTGGCCTGCTCTATCCACTTTCCACAGCATAGCTGAGTCCACTACTGACTGCTCATCAACTCTTCCCAATAATTTTTAAAATGGGACTTCAGTTTCAAAGAACTGATTCTTTATGACTGTTACTAGTATTGCAAGGAATGAGATTTTGAACACATGCAGTTTGCTGCACAGCCAATGATGATAGCCAGCACTTTGGAATCAGATCTAGCTTTTTCTTTTTTCCCCTCTATCTACTTGCACAGAATTCACCAAACATGAAACAAATCAGCTTTTTTGTTGCCTTTTTTTTTTTTTTTTTAAATCATACTGTTCAAACTGAACTGCACCAGCATCAAAAGCTTTGAACTTCTATCTAGGAGGTTGAGCTGAGCAAATAACAACAGATATTGCTGTCTAAGCTTTTTGGGAAAGGCAAGAATGTGGAAGCATCAGGAAAGATTCATGAGAGAGAACAATTTTGTCTATTTTGAGGCAAATCTATACTGAGATTAAAACAGCTTTTAAAATAAATGTTTGAACCAGGAAACCACAGGTGGGAAGAGTCAGATGACACCCTCCTATGAAGGCTATATAAAAGGCTGACTGCTATCCATTGCAGACACTGAAGCAAGGGGCCTCCTTGGCAGGTGCCATGTGGGAAAAATTTGGGGAAATTAAAGAAAAATGGAATTATTGGATTGTTATGTTTTACTTAGGGGCACACTTATTTCTTTACTGAGAGGATGGTCAAACAGTGAAACAGACTTTCTAAAGAGGTGGTCGATGCCCCAAGCCTGTCAGTGTTTAAGAGGCATTTAGATAATGCCCTTAACAACATGTTTTATCTTTTGGTCAGCTCTGAATTGGTCAGGCAGTTGGACTAGATGATCATTGTAGGTCCCTTCCAACTGAAATAGTCTATTTTATTCTTACAAATTTTCATCTAAGAATAAACGGAACTGAGAGGAACTCAGACCTCCGTGTATGAACTGTAGAGACAAGTTACCAACCTACAGTGGGAACAATTTAAACATAATTTGTTCCTGGATACTAGACAAGGAGACTGTGCTTCCAAAGACATGCCTACTGCTTTGAGTTAGCATTTGCCTTTTGAACTCATGTCCATTCGTAAAGCTAACTCTTTGGCATCAAGAAGAACATCAATGCTATACAGAAGCTGCCTATTTGGGAATGAATTCTCCATCACCAAGATTATAGTGACCTTCATAGAACACAGCTGATTTCCATGCCTGCGAGTTATTCTGATAGGAAAGTAATATATGCAATTTGAAAGCAGTAAGCAAGCTAAGGAAACCAGCAGAGAAAACTCAGAGACCAGTATCAGATGGGCTCAAAGAGACTTTTAGTATGGCAGGACATGCTGGGCTATTCTCTCTGTAAAACAATACCATCTGCCTTCCCCCTTGAAGAATTAAAATTCAAATGAAAGCATAATTCTGACTGTTTCAGACTTTATCAAACTCAACTGTTCAGCACAGCATTAAATAGTATGAAATAAGGACTCTTGGAGGACTGTGCATACTGCATGAAAGCATTCATTAAGTCTAAGTTATGGTTACTTCTGCTGTCAAGTCAACAATGCACAATCAGTGGTGGCTAAAATTTTAAGCTGGTACGTTAGACTAACAAATAGCTTTTGAGCCTATATAAATTCTGTTTCCTGCTAATGAGGACAAATTATATGTCACCATGGGATTAATTTCTTTCTTTGCACTAAACAAAATAACAGGAAGAAACTTCTTGCAGATACAACTTTGTAAAAACTTGTCATGATTTTTGCTAGAAACAGCACTTCTGTTTTCAGCACTTTAGTTCAGCGTAAGAGCATACAAAGATGGGGCAAAGGCAATGACTAGAAGATTTGGATTCAAACACATCCAGATTTTGAAGAGAAAGAACAAAAAGAAATTGAATTTCACACCTATACATGATTCTGCAAGTGCCCCATGTTGTCACAGAGACACGAATTCACATGAAAATGAAGCATCTCTGAAGCTCAAGGCGCACTGAATCCAAACACAAATTTTACGACCAGGACCATCACTAGTTAGGATAGTCATGCTACAGTATCACAGACCATCAACTTGAACTATTAGATTTTATTGAATACTCTTTGTAAAGTTCATTGGCTGCTCTTTGCTGGCTTGACAAAGGCCAATGCAGACTCATTCAAATCAGCACTGCAAAACAACGTCCCTGCCTCACTTCTCTCTGACTGTACCACCACCACTTCCTATAATTCACTTTACAGCAGGCGCAAAACCTTGTCTCCCACTGGGCCTGCCACAGCCAACCCCTATATCATCTCTAATAACGCTACTGCTACCTGTCCAGCCAACACTGCTGGCTTCCATCACCTCAGAGTATTTCTGTATTTTCTACCTCGGTGTCCCATAAAGCTCAGAGAAATTCCCACTGAACAACCCACCTTCCCTTTGCTGTGATGCATACAAAGCACTTACCAACAACCAGGCTGCTGGTGCAGTCTGACAGCTGCCTATCGCACTAACCAGGACTGTCTCATTAATCTCGGATGGTCCCCATCTGCCCACATCCAGCTGTTGTCTCCTCTCTTCTATTCCTATTACCTTTTGAACCAGTTCCTTTGTATTTCAATACCCACCACAGCAGGACTCTCACCCAATATAGAGGTACTTGGGTGTTGCTAGAGCGTAACAACATGCTATTATATACATTATTTTCTAAGCTTGTCAGCCAGGCAACCACACTAGCTTGCTGCCATTAATGCTAGTAGCAGGTAGAGGAAACTCTGTATGCTTTGGTGAAAGAACAGACTACAAAACTAGTCATGCATTTGAAAAACCATTAACTAAATCAAAACAATATGGCAAACCAACCATAAGAGATCCTAGATGCAAATTAAATATATGGCACATATCTTGAGACTACAGTGATGCAGTTTTGGATTATTCTAAGTTTATATTATCACTTTAATACTAGTTATGTTACTAGTGTACTATAACTATATTGCCCTCAGTGCCTTCCAGGCAGGATTGCTAGCACTGAGAGCTGAATTTCCACAGATTTTTAAAATTTATCTAGAAAATGTTAAGGATATGGCATTTAGAGTAGGAACAGGGAATAACACCACTGTCCACATAACCATGGATCATATGAAGAGCATGTAACTCCTCAAGGAGGACAAAGCTTATGCCTCAGGAACAAAGCAAGAATCACACAAACATTTTACAGTTTGTATGTTTCCTCAGGATCAGTGAAACAAAAAATTATATGATTTGCAGTCCAGACCATGCAGTTGAATCAAGACAAAATGGCCCATACCTCTGTAGAGCTGTACCCTTCCACTTGGCAAAGAACCCCAGAAAGCAAGCTGTATATGGAGTGCTGCAAGGTGCACAAGTCAACTTACATAGAAAAGAAGAGCTGGTTTTCCATATAAACAATGATAAAGCTTGTTATAGGTTGCTTGGAAGAAAACAAAAATAAAAGGATAAAACTCCCTTAACCTTGCTTTGCACTAGAATGAAGGTGAAAGTTTGCTTGCACAAGGCAGCCCAACAATAGCTTCAAATTTCATCCTGAGACACAAACACCCCCACCCCTCTGCAAGCTGCAAAACACCTGAAGGCATCTGGTTGATAAAGGTAGTTTAACCTCTGACCCTCAGCCCATGTGCTCCTGGGAAGTGTAGTTCAAGGTAGTTAGGTGACAAAGTCTGTGGACCAGAGTGAATTACAGAATGTGATTTCACAGGATTGTTTATTTGTATGCAAAAGAAGTCATTAATTACTTGATGGCTTGTGTTATAGAAGATTAAATCAAGTGTTTTCAGGTGAAAAGACTTAAATCTTTAGGTTATTGCAAGATGTTAAATTTCTCCTACAAAGTCAAATTAACCTCAGCTCAGGTAAGGGAGTTGAGATAGAGTCATCTTAGCAAATGGTTCCATAAACTTTGACGTGCTTATTGTTATATTTGATAGGAAGTTCTACAGACTGAGCTATGTAGACTTAAATATTTTATATTAAGTCTTCTAATATTTGTAACTAAAAGAGATATTTTTAACCACCTTTCCCATTTCTCCAGGAGCAAGCCTGCCAGTCATAATTGATTCCTGATTTCCCAGTGCCTCACAAGGATGTCATCCCCTTCATTCCAAACCAAATCCTTTCTAGCATTTCAGAAGACAGAAATAAAATCATCTACTCACAGTTTTAGCTATAATGGTTCTGAATAATTTATAGGTAGGAAGAGATGGAGAAGAGATGTACAACATTTGACTGATCATATTAGCATAGTACAGCCAGATAAAATGTTTTCCAGAAGAAAGGCAGTTTAGTTGCATCTTTGTAAATTATACTCTGAAAACTGAACAAGCAATCAAAATGTAAATATTTCTAATGAAAGCACTGTGTATGAGAGTAGCTTCTCCTACCCTATTGCGTAAAGTAGATACTGATTATTTTTCCTATAAAAGCAGAAAAGAATTATTTGTCTGTTTATCAAAATTCCCATTAGATTAGGGGAAGATGTACTGAGGTATAGGCCTGAGAAGCATGAATTCAAGTCTCATCTATCCAGCTCACTGGTCTTTCAGAGGCAGTGATGGATGCAGCACCATGCTGAAAGTCAGAAGACAAGTTCTGTTCCCAATTTTGCCAAGTGATCCAGCCAAGACACTTGTCCTGTTAAAATGCATCAGTCTTCACAATATAACAATAAAGTTCAGTGACTTTAAAACCTACAAGACATGAAAAATCTGATAAGTTTAGTGAGATCACAGAATAAAAGGAACATGGTACTTGTTCTAACATGAAAGAATTAGTGAATCGCCCAAATAATTACATATAATTACCCACTCTAGTTAACAAAACACACAAATTCTCACAAACAAAAGCCACAACTCTCAGTCCAAATTTGACTACCTCCATGTGCCTTCGTAGGCTGGCATCCCCATTAGTAATAGAAATTTCCCAATACATGCCTACTACAGACCTTACTAGGAGGTGAGTAGGTCCCTGGGGATGGCAGTAGTCCCTTGTTCTTCCATCACAGACATACAGATTTAATGAAATGGGACTTTTAGAGTTTAACAGGCTCAGTAGTTGAGGCAAATTTCACCCTTTGTCTCTACAGTATTCCCCGACTGCATTATTAGCAGAAAGTCTCTCACCAGGAGAGAATGAAAAGTGGGTGTGAGTGAGAAAGACTGCATGTACTGTAGACATACAGAAAACTACAAGGGAAGAAGTTGATGTGAAAAGAAAATTAGTGAAATGACTGAAACAAGACAAGAAGGAGTACACTATCACTCCTATGTTACTACGTGCCCTTCTGCTCACTAATAGCATCAATCATGATGGTTAGTGGAACGTACACGGTGGAAACAATATCTTTATATATTAAGAAAACCCTTTCTACCATTGGGTCAGACACCTGAGGGAGGAAATAGTACAAGAGCCACTTGCCCAGTTTCCTGGGAAGAGTAAAAACATTGCCTTGAAAATTTAGTCCAAAGTGACTGCTCTTCCTTTTCTGTCTCGCTCTTCTGAAGCTGCTTACTGGGAGGTGACAGATTCCTCACCCTCATACTGAGCCCCACTTGCAAAGTGGATTCTGGCAGGAAATAAAGGTGCTCAGCTCCTATTTGGACAAGGCTGCTATGTGTTAGTAACCCCATACAGAGCCAAAGCAGGCTGTATCAGTGTCACATCTTAGCCAGTGCCTGCTTAGCACACTGACAACGGCAAAAAAGTAAGTGAAACACTCTGCTTTCTCCTGGGTCTCTGTAACAGCAAAAAACAAAAGTCAAACTTAGTAAGTCACCAGGAAAAGTGAATTGAAAATTGATATTCAACTTTTCGAAGACTTTTTGCATCCAAGGAGGTCTCTTCTAATCACCTCTGATACTTCTCATTTTCCAGACATCCTAGACACTGCCATGAGGAAATGGGTAATTGATGGGGGCCTCAAGATTTAATGTATTCGCTGAACCTTGGTCTACTAACAGCTCATATTCATCTCAATAAGAATTGAATCAGCAGGTCACACCATGTCACCAGGATAATTACAGACAGAATGTATGAGATTTTTAAAATCCACTACTTTTTGTGTAGTTTTAGTTTATATCAAGCATGAATGACAAGGAAGGTCCAAAAGGTTATAGCAAATGCTTAGCACAATAAATGGACAGCAGAATACTGTGATATTCAGACCCAATCCTGCTATCTTTAGTGAGTGAAAACACAGTTCTTTTCAGTTGGAAGATTGTTTTTCCAGTTTTTTGTTTGCCCAAATAACAACTGCAAAATTTGGCCCTATTCACATCTGAACCTAGAGACACTTCATTACAATTTATAGTGAAACTCAGAGAGCAAATACACATTTAAAAGTATTTATAAAAGCAATCACTTCTACAGTCCACAATTTCCACACTTTAATTTGGATCTTATTTCTTCACATTTTGTTATTTACTGAGTAATTTCTGTTTATCCAAGACTGCACTGCTCAGATGTAATATCTCACTTTCAGCAAGGCCCTGCTTCTTACCCAATTTTTCACAGCTAAGTTCACTGGAGTAGAAGAAGGTCAATAAACAACTCTCTCAGGAGTCTTAATATATAATCCAATTATTTCATGCATTTTTTTACTTGACAATGTGAAGGGTTGATAATATGAGAGTTAGACAGACACACTGGAAACAGGTGTTGGAGGCAAACTCTTCTGGCTCCCTGGTCTCTGGGTGCTAGCCATTGGTCAAATTATAAGACTCTTGTTCATCCATACCAAGAACAGTTCCTTTAGAAAGCACTTAGACCCACTAATTAGGCTACATCTCCATCCTAATGGCTTTAACAGATCTGTTCCTGTGTTAGAGTTAGGTACCTACATGACTTGGCTGAATCATAACCAGGACCAACTCTGCAGTAGCTCTTGTGGAGCTGCTGGTAGGTGCTGATATTTCCATTGTGCATATTGTTAGCATACAGGCAGGAGAGATGATGCAATCAGAGCATTAGGAGCCAGACAGAGCCTTCTAATATTACCAGGTATTCTCAGGTATTATGGAAAAAGAAATTAGCCCTGAAGAACAATGTTTCATAGAACTTAGACTTTAATATAGGCAGACAAAATTGTGTTTAACAACAGGTCAGCTGACCAGAGGTACATCCTACAAGAATCAGAGATCTACTGACACTCTTACATTCACAAAAGCCTCATCCCACAAAGCCACACTTAATAAACTATTAGTTAAACTATTTCTCACAGTTGTGTTATAATATGGTCCAGTTTTTTACTGAAGACCAGTATAGATGGACTTACGCAGGTGAAAAGTAAGTGATGAAGTAAGGAGAAGACTGTCAGTAAATCAGAACAGAAAAATGGCTTCCTGACTGGTCAACAGTAACTCGTGTTGAGTGTTGTCCATTGCTACCAAGCAAAATCAAAATACCCCTGTAACCTTTTTTCATCCAGAAAAATCTCTGCTTATCCAGTCTTTGGTCTTTCTGAAGAAAAGACAGTCTTTTGCACATAAAAACTGCAAGAAGTATAGTCAACATTGACATGTGTAAGGCTAAGATCTAGACAATTATTCTGACTCTGTACAGCTGAAGACTCAGGTTCAAAAAATCCCATACTTCTTTTTAACAAAAAGATTTTCCAAGGTCCTTCCAGCATGCAAGTATAACACTTCTTTTGATTTATCCTATCTGGTCAAAGTAACAGGAAGATGACCAGATTTAGAGGATTAAAGGTAGGACTTTGATGTTACTGTAATAGATTTAATGGAGCTAAGGGAATATTATGCAGAACTCCAACTTGCTGCCCTTTTTCCTACAGCTGAATGGCCTTCTCTGCTGAAGTACAGAACAGAGTTTATTCTTTTTTAAGACTTTAAATAAAGGTATGGGAATTAAAATTTCAAGAGACCAAGTGCCACACCACAGTACCTTTGAATATACATTTAAATCCAGCCTCTGAAAAACTTACGAACACATTCCTTAGACATCACTATTATGTGGTCACTCTGCTGCTATTTCCAAAAGAATTTTTCCTTCCCACTCCACTCAGTTTATTGCTGTCACATTAACAGGATGCACCCACGAGGTAGCAGACATTGGCAGCACTGGAGTGGTGTCAGTAACAGCTTTATGGTGGGGGAGGTTACATCTTACTGGGCACACACATGGGAACACAGCCTCTTCTGCAGAAATGACATCTCAGTCCCTGTAGTGGAGCATCATAAAAGCATATACCTCAAACTCAGGGGTACCACACAAGCATACCACAATCCCTCTTATGATGGCTAAGGAATATTTGACTGGTGTCTTGATCTGGGAAGGCAGGTGCAGTAAGTGGGGCAGTACGGGAGGGATATGGAGATAGACAGATTCAAGGACAGAATTCTTTTGTTATTGCCTCAGATTAACTGACAGCAATGGCTGTTTCAGTCTGAGAACTATGCACATCCCCAGGCCATAGGAACCGGAACTGTATAATGAGATGACATTTATGGTGCTGTGATTGCCATAAAAAATAAAAGAGGTAATAGTGAGATACAGAAAAATAGAGCAGCGAGGTTTATAACTGGGCAACCTGAAGTCTCCTGAGTGACTGAAAGAAATGAAGGAGGCCTGCAGTAATATGAAAAACCTACCTAATTTGACTACATCATAGGGACCAAGAGGAATTTCTAATCAGGACAGGCAAGCCTAGACAGCTTTTCTCCTTAATGTATCTGCATTATTAATCTGTCATTTGTTCACAGTTAAGCCAGAATAGCCAAATTTCCTTTGAATATTCCTTCTTCCCAAAAAAATCCTACCAACATTGTCTCTAAGTCTTGGTTAGGGCCCAAAGCTATGCCTGTTCTCTGTATGTGTGTGCAGAGATGCTGAGCATTCATTGTAATTTCATATCTTCCCTCAACTATTTATCACTTACTTGTACTAAAAGTGCAATTCTGTGATGTAAATTTGTGTGCAACATTACCACTCAACACTCCACTATCTTACCTGAGTCTGCAGCCACATGAGTGAGAAAAAAATCCTCTTCCTTTTGTTCCTCTAAATGGAGTGACTATCATATGAGTCTCTTGCTATGCCTGGAAAAACAAAACCAATAAATTATGTTGAGCTTTCACTACAGGTTAATGTATCATTTAACTGAAAAGTTGTCTACGGACAAAAAACAAACACACTATGCATTATCGCTGTGTTGGGTGCTTTATTCAAGTGTCTCCTCACACCATTTAGTAGTTGACAATGTCTGCTGAAAGTACAATGTAAGGGAACCTTCAACTTTTATGGAGATTCGGTAACCATGCACCCCTTATATACCTTGCAAGTTCATAGGGTATGAAGTTGTCCTCCAGAAGATATTATATATAATCAAAAATAAGGTTTAGAAATAATTTCCCTGAAACTCTTCATGGTTGACATGTAATAGCTGAAGAGGATCTTTCTGTGTTGCCCCAGTATCATAGACTCCAACAATAAGACAATCAGCTAGATTGTCCACTGGTTTAACAATCAAAACAAGAAGTTTGCTGCTCACATTTAATTTCAGATGGAGAAATTTCAGGTCATTATGCTGCAGCTTGTGTTTGAAAGATTCAGGATGCAAATATGGTTAACTTGGTATCAACCACCAATAACCTGACACTGTTAATCAATGTCCAAGTAGCCAAAATGTTATTAAAATTATCATTATAACACTTAGGGGTCACAGTCAGGCATTACAGGTCCTTGATATTAGACACTAGAAAGACAGAACAGAAAGATAGTACCTACTGTGAAAAGCTTACAGCCTAGTTCATTACATGAGACAACAGAAGAATGGCTACAAATAAGCAGGAAAAAATACACACTGAAAATGTGTAAAGTTTATAGCAGAATGCTCTGCAGAGACCCCCAAGTTTGTTGGTAAATTCATAGAAGAAAATGAACCCAACTCCTGGTCTAGGAGAAGGGCTATAATCTTTCCAGATGGGTGTTCCCACCTATGCCCGCAGTACACGTGTATTGAGTATCACACATATGGAAGGCAGCAACTTAATCACATTGATTCACTGCATATTCTTTACACTTTCAAAGTGCACATGCACAGTATATCCCATCCTCTCACCGGGACAGTGCTCCCACATGCCCAAAAATGTCAGATAAACATTATACTTCCCAAAAGTTCATCCAAAATTTTGGCAGCGATGACGCATCTAAGAGCAAGCAATATAGTTCTGTTCACATACCAATGACCTCTAGTAAATAAACCCTGATGCTCAGGCATATTAGCACAAAAGTAGCAAAATGTAAATGAGGTCATACTGATTGAGAAGCTGTATTAGTCTGCGCTCATGCAGGCTGAATGGCTGCATTTTGGTCAGTAGAAGCAAAAGCTCCAGCAGAAGCTAACAGTTCCCATTCCCTGCAGGAGGAGAGGACCTCACACATAATTTGAGTTGAAACTCAGCTGGACTGCTGCCAGCAGTTCAAAATCAGCCCACCTTCCTTTGATACATATGCTGCAATTGCTAGTACATGTCCTTGGCTGCCACCAGTAAGTGAGTTAGGTCATGATGATTTGTTGTCATAATTTCTTTTTCTGAGACATTTTTAAACAGTTTTAATCCTAAAACTTGTCCATTCCCTCCTTATATTGCAATTTTGGGGTGCCTACTCTAAAATTGTCATGTGGTAGAATACTAAAGTGTTTGTTGGTGATTAAAGATAAACTCCATGTGTGGTTCAAAAGTTCAGCTACAATTTGAATACTTTGGAGTTGAAAGTGATAAAAGAGCAGAGGAAAAAAAAAAAAGGGGGGGAAATATAGGATGAAAAATGCAGCTGAGAGAAGGAAAGAGAAAGTTGTAAATGAGCATAGAAGCAATTTAATTACCATATACAGCACACTTGTCAAATGCTACATTTCCCTGCTTTGATGTTTGATCTACAGAGGAAAGCTGTTTGCTGTTCCTTCCAAGGCAGTTTGGTTTTGCTTTAGTGATTCAGCTGATACCATTGGATCCTCTGCTCTGGACTTCTGCCAAATGTAGCCCAGAGAATTTCACCAGTGGATTCCTGTATGGAGCTCAATAACTTCTTGTTGAACTGGGGCACGTCTTTTAGGAAGACATCTGTTCCTGATTGGATCCGTAGGTGAGTTGTTTCAATTATTAATTTCCCTTGCTGTTAAAAAATTTGCACTTTATTTCCCATTTGAATTTGCCAACCTTTGTTCTAACAGTCACAGGTTTGTACCCTGACGACAGCTCATCTATCAGTTCAGCATTAGACGATTCATATGTGCCAACACAGTTATTGGGAAGGGGACAATTCTGTCTTTGGAAAGACTTTCCTTCAGAGAGGGCAAGAAAAACAACCTTTAATAAAAAGTCCTCAGCAAGAAAAACAGCCTTTAATAAAATCTCCTCTGTAACTAAAGAGTGAATCACAAACTACAGGGAGAAACAATACAGGGAGCAATCAGTAATAGCACTGGAAGCTAGAGTGACAAAGCTTGAATGTGTGCAGCCTGAAAGGCAGCTGCTGATGCAAAATTTTAACACCCTCTCAATGATTTCTTAATTACTCAGTGGTCCTGCATTAGACTCTGCAAATCATCCCTAAAATGGAAGGGATGAGGTGCCCACAAATTGTCTATCTTTATCACCCAAAGTCACTGTAGCAAAAAGTTACTATAGTTACTCCTTAATGACACAAAAGCAAGTTTTAATCACTGTTGCTACTTTTAACTCCTGTCCTGTTGGTTGCTAATTGTAAATAACCAAACACCACTGTATCACCAACACCAGCTAGGAACAGGGAAGTGACTATGTATGGACTCAGCCCCAATTAGTGAAACACAACTGGCTGGCTGAGGAAAACAGTTGTGTGATCTTTTTGTAGGGTTAACCTACTAATGGGAAAAGGGCATGGCTGAGGAACACCATCTTGCTAAAGCTGGCTTTGCAGAAAAAGGTGTTTTGACCAAAATGGACAGTCTTCAGGGTTACAGATGACTCCTTCATGCATATGCACCTTCTGAATCCATGAGAACACAATGAAACTATGGGAAATATTAGTGCACTGATTCTGCCAAATGTCAAAGAGGGAAGAGAATAGAGAACTACCCAGGGAGGAAAAAAAAATCACTATTTTTGTAAATAAGGTTAAGTATGTGGGGGCACAATAATATTGCCTAGAAGGCAATTTGTATCAAGACAGCAGAATCTTGTTTATACCCTCTAGGATCTCACCACCTTGATCCTCCCAGTTCTCAGTTAACATGCATGCTATGTGCTTTCCTCAAACCCAACCTGAAGTCCATGCATCCATCTATTTACTCACTTGCATGCTCCACATTATCTTTCTCCTTCTATTACTATATATACACATACACATACATACATATATATAGAATTTAATTGTAGTCAACCCAGCACTTATTTTCATCACAGAAGATGATTGCTTGCATTCTCTGTCTTACACACACTCCTTTATCTGCTCTCCATTTCAGTTTTATTTCAAGTCCACCTCCTTTTCTAGTTACCATTGGTTTATATTGCATGGATGGAAATGTCTGAAGCAAACAGAAGGACTAGTTTGTTGCTAGAATTGTATAGCAATCTGACCTAATGTCAACCAACACTCCCTATATATTCCCCAATTCTGACATTCTTAATCTGAGAGATGTAAATGCACATATGAGATGGAACAACACTACTTGACCTTGCATGAAGAGCAGACATAGAAGAAGTGATTTTCAGCCAAAACAGTTCACTTTTTACTCTGTGTATCAAGCATGAAATTAAAAATCACCAGAGCCATGTCTCAAGAACTAAGTTTAAGTTCTCTTGCATGCATCTACAATTTTGTCTATGAGAGATTGGCAGGTACATCACTGAGCACTGGAAGGGCTTGAATCAATATATGCTTCTGACTGACAGATGGTCAACCACATAGTACAAAACTACCCCACAAAGAGCTTCCTAGATGTTGTACCATAGTAGCTAAGCAGCTATTCAGGTCAATGTGGAAAAGCAAAATGGAAAGACCAAATGTGAAAAGTTGTGTATGAGATGATTTCTGCTCTCTTCTGTGGAAACCCTCTCCGGAAGGTATGGTAGACCATATAGGACATGTGCTAGACTGCAAGCAAACTGCTGACTTTCTATGTGGGGAACACCAAAACAGGATGAATGGCTATCATACTGCAATTCAGCTTCTGCTCGAAGCACTTGTCAGATTGTGCTGGCTCACCCAGATTCAATTACGGACAAGCTGGCTTCCACGAAGATTCACCATGAAGTCCAAATCAGTTTTGTCAGATGAAGTGTCAGTGGTGGAAAGCCAAGGGTGATGAATGGCAGGCAAATGCTGACAAGCACCATATGTGCTTGTTTTATGATGGGCTCAAGGGTGTTTATGGACCAAGCTGTCTTATGGACAATGCTGATCATAACCAGGGACAAAAATGCACTGATCACAGATTGCCAAAGCATAAAGGCACAAGACTTTCAGTATTTGTTTAGCAAAAGCACAACCACCAGCAGGAATGTGTTGGACTCACTTCTGAGAAGGTTTGATTGAGCTACCCATTATAGCCAAATTAGCAATACAATAGCATCAATGCAAGATGGTAAGCAACATAATTTCTTGAAACATAGAGTGTGAGCTGCTAGGCTCTGCCTAAATGATTGCACCATCTTTTTTTTTTTTTGTCAGATTTGGGATGCAGGTATCACTCCACAGTGTTTCAAGGATAGATACATCACCTAGAGATGGAAGGGGAGAAACCCCACAGAGAGCAATCTCACCACTGGTTTTCACTAGCCAGTATCTTTCTCAGATTCTCCCCAAACATTTGTTCTTCTATCCGAGAAAGAGGAAAGTTCTGGACTACACTCTAGCTCTAAGGAAACCACAAAACATTTTGCACATATTTTGCAGCTGAGGAAATGAAGGAGTAGTGTTCAAGTTTTAATTAATCTAAAATGGAGAGCTCAACTGCACTTCTACGACCATGCAAGAAAGTTTCAATCAGCTTTAAGATAACTCTGGCAATCAAATGTACTGCACAGCAGAAAATGTATCTCACCTTCTCCCTGTGACAAGCAAGGTTAAACAAGGATGTATCATTTAGGTCCTATCCTATTTGTTTTATTTTATATGGCAGAGCTGGATCAAGGTGACCTAAACCTTATCATGACTATCAGGATTTACTTTTGAACTGCCATAAGTTTGTTTAACTTATCAGGTTAACACAATGCTCAACTGGTGAAAAACTGATGCTCGGTGCTTGCCACATAGTAACTCTCTTTTTTACTATTCCCACGTGCAGATCTAAACATCTGACTACTTAACTGTTCACTTTTCTTGTGAGAGTTGTGAACAATTGTGCCAGTTCTGAAAGTCTATTGCATCCCGACCAAGTCTTCCACTAGACTGAAGGGCTGGAGCACCTCCCCTGTGAGGACAGGCTGAGAGAGTTGGGGGGGTTCAGCTGGAGAAGAGAAGGCTCCAGCAAGACCTTAGAAGCAGCCTTCCAGTACTTAAAGGGGCTACAGCAAAAGAGGGGAGGGACTCTTTATCAGGGAGTGTAGTGACAGGATGAGGGGTAACCATTTTAAACTGAAAGAGGGTAGATTTAGAATAGCTATAAGGAAGAAATTCCTTACTGTGAGGGTGGTGAGGCCCTGGCACAAGTTGCCCAGAGAAGCTGTGGCTGCCCCCTCCCTGGAAGGGTTCAAGGCCAGGTTGGACGGGGCTTTGAGCAACCTGGGCTAGTGGAAGGTGTCCCTGCCCATGGCAGGGGGGGTGGGACTAGATGATGTTTAGGGTTCCTTCCAACCCAAACCATTCTATGGTTCTATGATTCTGTGATCTTAACTGCAAATACAGCGCAATGGAGTGGCAATATGAGGAAAGGCATAGGTTGTTTGAACAGAAAGGTCACGTCCTTTGACAGAAAAAAGGTGTAAAAGAAAAGATGCACAGCATCAAAACCAGAATGCCTCAAATAATGAGCCTTGTTAATCAATTAAATGCTTTGAAAAAGCTTACAAATAGCCCTAATGTTATGAAAGATACCCTTTAGATTAGAACTTTAAAGTATTGTATTATGTGTGGCTACAGTGCAAGAAACTGATGAAAAAAACCCCAGATGTTCTCTCCCCACTCAGCATGTCTGTAGTTTATAAGCTCCCACAACAATTCTGCAATGCATCCTCATCAGTAAGCTTTTATTTTTCCCAGACACACACTGACCTGGCATCCCAGACCACAGAAGAAAATTCTCAGTTGTACTATGTACTGCTGCGTACCTACATATTTTTTTAATGAATTGTAAACTTGATTTAGAGAAGAAAAACAGCTGATTTGTGAAACCTATAATTTAGCTATGACACACCAAAACCAAGATACAGGAATTATCAGAGGGATGCATTCTCAGTTTAGGAATCTATTCCTTTGTCTCAGCTGTCAACTGGTTCTGTTAACGAACAGAATCTGTGAACATGCTTCTCCCTTTTCAGTTCTACACAACTGCCACATTGGGCTTCAGAGTCCATTACTGTTCTTCCAAAATTTAGAAAATATAAATCAAAATTTACTTAGTAAGTAGCATTATGTTTCTTAGAATCTGGTCCTTGTGTGGCTGCACATGTGTGAGGCTTTTTACATTCAAATTTTAGACAATAGTAGTTTACAATATAAATCAAGAGGTGCAGCTGGGATAAGGTAGTCATATATAATGATGTTACAACTCTAAACATTGCACCTACAGCAGGTCTGGAATGGGAATCCTTTCAAATGCTTCTGAGGTCTACAGGAGTAGGAATTTCATTATTAAAATCAATTGACAATCGTCCTATTTCCATAGATGCTTTTCATAGCAATGGCGATGACTTTGTCAGGGCCCACAGTTCCCTCTTGCTGACCTGCTCATCTGCCCTAGAACTGCACTCACCAATGGGAGAAACAAGGATTCTGACATTTATATCTAGCATTCCAGCAACATGGATTGCACATACCAGGCTACCAAGTCAAACCGAAAATTATCTGTTAATTTAAATATCACCTGCCCTAATCAGTGTCATGAAACTAATATGACCATATCTACTAGAAATGTGAGAAAGGGTATTTCATGAAGCTGAAAGTCTAGAAAACAAAGGCAGCAATTCTATTACATGAAAATTATATGAAAAACAGGTTGCAGAAGAAAGATTCAACAACAAATACTTGAAATCAGCCCTTAAAAAAAAGGACCGACCTAAAATTCAAACTATACCTCTTACTGGCCAGTTTTTAATTTGGTCCCCTTCCTCAAATGTAGTTTTTAATTTTTAACATTGCTTGGCAATTCTTTAATTGTTCTCACTGTGGCTATGTTATCATAGAGCCATTGACATGGTATATTCAAGAGAAGTCAGAGAAGGAAGTCCTATGACAAATCTTAATTTTATAGCATTTCTAGAAAATAATTTCAAGCTCATGGGCTTCAGGTGACTCTCAGATTGATTTTGTACAGTCACATTCATGCATACTCACAGACTCTAGCTCACTTCATAAATGAATTCAAAACGTACAAGGCAACAGACAGTCGAGCTTGGCAAGTTATGCAGCTTCCTAAATTTTTAGTTACGTTTCCTAGTGTGTATATTATTATTATTATTATTATTGCTGCTGTTGTTATTGTAATTATTGCTGCTATTATTATTGCCTATCACTACTAAATTCTGATGCCATGGTAATATCTACAGGCTACATTCAAACAGAGCTGTGCTGTGCTAGCCTCTATACACATTTGTAAGCAGCTCACCCTGGCCCAAAGGACATTGAACCAGAATTCTGGATCTTTCAAGGTTTGTCCTTCTCCTGTATTACCTTGGTTTCACATTTCACTTTGCATTGACTATTCCATCATTTCTCAAATCTTCCTGGTTATTCTACCTGTCAAGGAAATGTGCATTAGCCTTCAACAGGAAAAGGCCATGTACCTGTAAGTGAAAAGCAATTAAGTTAATAATGAAAACAGTCAAGGTTTGTGTAGCTCTGTCAGAAAAATGAGAGATTTATTAATGGTACATTGGTTGGGAAAGGGAAACGTTAACTCCTGTTTAGTTAACTTGTATATGCTTTGTACGCGTTTTGCTTTTGTAAGAACTGGGGAATTAAACTGTATTAATAGATGCCTATTAAGAGGGCAAGTTTGTGTTCACAAAACCTCTGACCTACGAATCAATATTCACTAGTCCCAACTACACATTGATATAAATGGAGTGCAAGCTTTTCCTGTTGCAATGAGAGAGCACTTACACTTATGAGCTGTGAAGGTTTAAATGGGTTTATGGTGGGTGGGGGAGAGAATACGAACAAGTTCATCTACGAGCAGCAGAAGTATGCATGCTTGAATTTTGTAGATTTCTGTCAAATGGGTCATAAAGTACTCCTGCTGCAGGCAAACTGAGTACTTGAATATACTGGAAATTTGGATATTAGGACTAACTTCTTAGGAACTGACTTGTCATTGCCATTCCCAGACTATTTGCCCAGGATCCTTACTCCATAGCAACTTCATAGCACATTCTCACTCCAGTTGGCTTAGGTATAGCTCTGTGCAAAGAAAGTTACACATCTTTTAGCTCTGGAAGGTGGCTGCTGTGGTGACTCACAGGCCTCTGAGACATGTTTTCACTGAAAGAAACTTCTTTCAGCTAGCAAAGGAAATAACAGATCTATTGCCTGCTCCTTTCCTACCTCCCTTTCAGGTTCTAGCACTGGTTGATGGCTAAGGGCTTGCTAAAAACAGGGAGGAAAAGACTAAGGTGCACCACTTACTGAACTTTTTACCACTGGAAAATCTCATGGAAGTTACAGGAATCCTGAATGCAAGCCAGAGCAGTCCTGAAATCTCTCTGGCTCATTCCAAGTCTCATAAGTATTGAGCTTTCTCAATAAAAAGCAATGCAAATATGGCCTTGAGCCACCTCTCCCTTTCTGCACTTGATTTCCTTTCTTACTTCATTCTTGCACTGGCATAAAGAAACAGAGCCATGTGGCTGAAGTATTTATTACAATCCATGACCACTTGAAATTAAAACTGACTCATAAATAAAGTGGCACAGGCAGATTTGGGGTGAGCAGATCTGATTTACAGACTACAATGCTACATACAGAAATAGCCTTGATTAGTAGTCATCTCAATTTAGTAGCTGCCTACTTACAGCACAGTTTATAATAGACTTTGCCTTCATTCATTAGCCGCTCTTGTTTAGTACAATATTTGCTCCTTTATCACACACACCTTTAAGCAAAGCTGCAGAGGAAAGCAATTAAATGCAATCAAAGCAGTGCCTTCTAAACAAAGGTATACAGGATGTTCCCTTTGCTAACATAGCTGAAGGCCATGATTATAATTTATAACTAAACAAATGCCCATATGTATGACATTACGAGCTCTGAACCATGATGTGCAGGTAATGAAACCATACAATCCTTATTTATGCTATGAAACAAGCTGTTACTTTTATTGCAACTAGATAAACCCTTCTTCTGTTGCTGTATGCAGGTGCAGCTCACAGTGAGTAAGCAGGAGTTGCAAATGCACCACAGTGGCAGGTAAGAGCTGCCGACTTAAGTATGCACTTGGTTTATAAGACCTCACACTCACAGGAGATATCAAATTGTCCTAAATGCTTATAACCAAGCAGGGCAAACTGGTTTGAAAAGATTTTATGAACAAAACATAGCCTTATAATACATGTTTTTAACCTTCCTTTGCCCCACTTGGCCCACTAGTAAACTGTGAAGATGTTCAGTCTCCTTTGTAAAGCACTCTGAGTTGAAGGGATACCAGGTGCTAAGTACTGCAATATTAACAAGCAGTTGCATTACTATAAATTTATCGTCATTAGTAACCACAAAAATTATTATTATGAAAAAAGCAGTACTAGAACTTTTAACCGGGTGCAGCCTATCCTGCTGCAATATCCCCTGATTATAGCTACCAAGAGGCATGGAAAGTTCCCTAGAAGGTCACCCCAGTTACTAAATTAGAGAAAATGTAGAAAGATTTTTGTGTCTGCATTGTAACCACAAAACATGTGACTAGAGAAAAAATAGGAAAAGTGTCAGTGCAGTAGGGTTTTCTTAGCTGCTTGGGAGTGCTAGCAGCTGCATGTTGGAACAGCCCTGAGGTCTCTGGGTGGCAGGCGTGCTCCCTGCACACTGGTTTGGGATCTGCAAGGAATAATTTTATGCTCTTTTTGAAAGTCTTCAGCCAGAACCATCTGCTTCCCCACAGCAGCTAAGAATGTCATCTTGTGTTACTGTCCTTTAGTTGCAGCTCCATACCCTCTTATTACACCTTCGTCCATCCCTATTTCTATGGCTGGCACTTTAATAAGAATTAAACCTAGTAACACTTTTCTGATGTTAACTTTAATTTCAGTTTCTGCAGAACAGGTGTCATGAAGAATTAATACCATTGCATTTAGCTGTTCAATTAATAAAATAATATTAAAATTACAGTAATGAGTAAAAAACTATTTAAACATTTAGCAGTGTCAGAACTCCCAAATTTCAGTAAAAATATGCAGCCCTGATGAATTAATATTAAGTCTGAGAACGAAATTTGAATTCTTTGCCATCCAATCACAACTCTGCTCTCAGCCTAGCCAGTTATTAATGATTTCTCTGCTGGTGATAAGGGCTATTTTGTAATTTTATTTCATCAGTTTCTAATAGAGAAAAGAAGACATGTAGTTTGGTTCCATTTCTCATCTCTAAAGACATGGGTAAATTATCTGTGGATGTAGAATTTGAGCTTATGACATCTAAATAAATCATTTTCTCCTGTAGAAGTGATAGTAAACAAAAGTCAAACTCTTATTGATCTTCACCTCACATTCGCCACACTGGATCATGGAATTAGCATCCAGAATCTGAATGTAAAATACATATTTTTTTACCATTATGATTGTAGAGCTAAGCTTGAATTTAGACAGCAACAAAGCATATGTCACGGTTACCTGTCAGCACACGTGGACAGTTTGAATAAAGCTCTAGAGGTGTCAGCTGCTCTACTTTTCTTCTCCACAACAGCCAAGTAGACCCCACAACTCTGCAGCTGTACCATGTGTCAATTATCCAACATGCAAAATACAAAATTTTTGCTATGAGAATTGCCCTGCTCCTGGCACGATGTGATATGACTCCCTGTTAGACCTGCTTGTACTCGGTTCAGCTTTGCATCTTTCAAGGAGAAAGGTTTGGAACAACTTGAGTATCAGTTGGGAGGCAATGGAGCAGCCAGGAAGATGGCTCCTAAAGCAATCTACAAGTCACCACATATCTAAGAAAAAGGAGATTCTATGCCGGATTGCTCAAAGAGCAGAATTTTAGGAGACAAATTATAAAGTTCTTCTGCAAACCACTGCAGGCAACCCAATCTGCAAAAACAATGACTGACAGAAACAATCCTTTATACATTTTATGTCAGTTGCTATTCTCAGATATGGGACTATAGATGTGCATGCTTTGGTGACAGCAAGAAAGAGTGAGAATGGTGAACACACCCTGTTAAGAGGACAATTTAAGAGAGTAAAACATTCTGGAATTACTGATATCTAAGGCAGGATGAAATGCTGCAGAATGTCATTCAATTTTGCCACAGAGGCTTCACTGAACTTAGCAGCTGCACATGAATGGATTACAGGATCTGATTTTTAAAAATATAGGTAAAAACACATTGAGTAAAAATGCCAAAATACAACCCATTGCAAAGTCCTAGTAGTGGTAAATGCAAGTGATGGAAAGTGTTCTGGAGTATTTCTCCACATCCTCACACTTCTTTGTGTGCCACTTGTGTGGCAAAAATATCTATTTGTCACAAAACCAAATTAATAGAAAAAACGCCAGGATTTGTAACAATACTTCCCATGAAAGCTCAACATTTTCACAGTACAGGAAATGTTTCATATACAATCATCTAGATTTCTTTCAGTGGGAAATTACCCACTGATAGTCATGGAAGCAAGACTGGATCCTGAATTATACCGAACATTTATATTCTTCATTTTAGTAATTGTGCAAAGTTCATCTGTTTGGCTTAGTGCCGACAAACAGCCATGACAATGTGGTGACCAAACAGAACTGATGCCAGGGAAGACTGGCACAGTCATACATGACTACCATTCCTATAATACACAGCCAGCAAAACTGTCAGTTATTTCAGACTCCCTCCTCTTCCCCTCAAAAAGAAAAAATCTTCTTAAATACTCAGGAAGGGAAAACAGGCTGGTAAGCCAAGACAGTTGAATAAAAGTTCTCTGGAATCAGATTTTTAGTTGCATAAAACAGCTGTCATGTATCAAAGTCAAGATGTATTAAGGCAAGAACCACCAAACAGATAGTGTGGGTAGTGTTTTAAGCATCAAAGAATGAAAGGTCCACAGACAACTGCATGTGCACTGTATGTAACAGCATTTCTGAGCTGAGGGAACTGGATTCATGCACATGTAATTCATCAATCTAAAATGTGAGCAATGCTTTGCCCACCATCAGAGGCATTGTACTTTCACAGGGCTTATCTTCTGTAAATATCTTGGACCTTCAGTGAGATTTCCAGGACACTATTTCCTCAAAACTGTTCAGTACTTCACCTGTGCATCACCCAGGAATTAGTTTTCTTAAGCAGCTTTATGATGACTGATGCCATGACCTGACTCCAATGAAATTAATTCTATAGCCCTTTTTAACTTAATCCAACAAAAACTTACTCATCCCAACATGGACTCATGGATCATTTTTATACATTTATGCTAGTATAATTAGTATTATTAATATAAATTAAATGAGAACCCTACCATTTATTTTATACAGAACAGTAATAGAATAATTAAAGCCAGTGAGCATTACAACTGGACAAAATACCTTTGAATATTAAATCTGATGTAGGTCATAAGTGCTTTAAAAGTATATGACCAGAGAAAATTTGTTGATGTAAAAAAAATTTACTTTCTGTTTCATTTCACATAAGTAATTTTTTTATTTCCACATGCTTACATGCTTACATACATATGTAGAGAATGGTTTATAAAATACCACATTGTTAAATCCTCCCAAGTGCAAATGAAAATCCTTAACAACAGACATAAGTTTCATTTCCTTAACCTACATATATACCTGCGTGTCTCCACTCAGCCACTACCTTTTCTGATAGAGACTAGTATATGCTTTTACTACTGTGACAGAGACCTCCTGCAGATCACTATATCTCTGTATCATTAGAAACATCAAAGTGTGGTAAGAAATATCTGTATTTAATAGCTACTCAGTTAACGAATTGCTGAGTTCTTTTTCAGCTGTATGAATATGGTTCATTTCCCTGGAGAGCTGTATGCCAATTTTCCAGTGTCTCCAGACCACATGTCTACAGAAAACAAACTATTGTTATCTGCAATTTTTTTTTCTCATTTTTAAGGAACAATCATGCTTCTTCACCTGTCCTTCCAATTACCACTCATCATATATACCCTTCCGTCTCCAAAAGACCAGCTGAGGGCCACCTCCTGCTTCAGTGCCAACAAGAGCAGTAAGTAAGCAGCCATGAGGAAAGATGAAGCTTCTTTATAGCACAGAATAATATCATCAACCACTTTCAACTTCAACAAGCACAAGGAACAATGTGGAAAATCAAAATTTATTCTAAAAAAAATTAAAATGTATCCAGGAAGTAAAAATTCACTAAGTTTATGCAGCTTGAGAAGTTCAAAGTGTTATTCTGTTCTGCCTGGCAAAAAGTCTAAAACTGGGCACTAAATTTTATTCAAAATCCATTTTCATTTCATGTTAATTCCTAAAATAATAATGGATTTATTTTAATAGGTTTCCAGATAAATTATCACACTGAAAGATTTACTGCATTTTCTGTATAAGGTAAAGGCTGAATTCTTCATTTGAACTCAAGTGCAGACCCTAACTATAAAATCACCACTAGTGCTTCTGGAAATCTGTATGGACAGATTTACTGGTGTGGAAAAACACATACTATTACATCAAAATTAACAGGGCCAAGAAAATTGTTACGTACTTGA
Organism: Strix aluco; assembly: GCF_031877795.1. NCBI lineage: Eukaryota > Metazoa > Chordata > Aves > Strigiformes > Strigidae > Strix > Strix aluco. The sequence goes on along the minus strand of NC_133941.1, from coordinate 4,028,423 downwards.
AATAGCTTTCTGCAGAAACTGCAGCATCTTTATAAGAAGTGGATCTAGAACAGCCCTTTGTCTTAAAGCTTTTGCTGAGAGAAAGGAAGATTAAAAAGCATGATTTCTTTAAACCAAAAGGCAAGTGCAAATATCTAGTAAGTGATATACCACAAGTACATGATAAGAAAGAGGGTTTCCTTGTCAAGTACTGTAAAAAGTAATAGCTGTGTTTATATTAGGGACAGATACCTCTCAGCAAAAAAGGTAGCATTTGATTACATGAGCAGAAAACATTCATCTGGCAGATTAATTATTTTTGAAGCAACAGCAGCAATGAACTGATTAATACAAGGAGCACTCTATCTCTATGCTCCTATAATGGTCACATAAAGCAAATTCCATTTCCCAAAAAAGATTCAGACTTACTGAAAGGTCTTCACGTACTCATAAATGTGTCAATATGAGACAGGGAGGTAAGGGTTTCTAAGAGGTATTACTGCAATGTAGATTTGATAATGAAATTTGCTGGTTAAATTAGCCAAAGAAAAACCATGAAGGTCTAACGGGCTTAGTCTACCATTCAAAATCACACACATTTCCAGTTGTAGCAAAGATACAATGGATACTTTCTACAATGGAGTATCACAACTAGCAAGGACAGAGATGAATTTATCTGTTTGCAAGTGAGATATTTTTACAAACAATTTTGGCCACGAGCATGAACTCTTCTCTTTGACAAACCAACCCCAATTACCATAGTCACCAGTTGTAAAAAAAAAAAAAAAAAAAAAATCTTCTGTCTGCATCATTGCAACTTGTCCACTTCAGGAATCCTGTACTGGCTATTCACAGAGGGTCACTGATCACTTAAATCACAAGGTATTGCTACTGTTCTGGCCCCTCACTGGATTATTGAAACTAGAAGGTGATAAACAGCAAACTTGTCCATTCTGAACATTTGGATACTTTCAATTTCTACTGAGATTAATTATATTTTAAGATTTGCAATTAAGGTAGGGATTCACAGACTTCTGGGAGCTGTTCAGAGTGCACACATTGGGAATTTTATGTCCCCAAAATTAATATAAATCAAACTCAAAGCTTCTACATACCAAAATAACTTCAAATCAATCTTGTTAATAGCTGATTAGCCATACCAGCTAAACAGTTGCAACTCAGTGCTACTTATTACACTGGAGAGCAGAGCTGCCTAAAAGTGGAAATCAAAATCTCTAGCCATTTGAGCAGCACTCACTCATACTCTCAGATTATATGACTAGTGGCTTATAAAGGATGATTCAGTTGTCAGAAATGTGTCATGTGCTATCACGGTATGCTATTTAATATGTGTATCACTTTTGTTACCTCAGAGCTCATTGTCTAAGAAAAGGAAAAAAACCTAGTATGATGTAGTAAAATGGCAATGGTATATTTATGTAAATGCATCCTTCTCGTGAAACTTCTCATCAACAAGATGAATTACAGTTCATTCTCAACTTGAGACAAATGATAAAATATCAGAATATTTTACAGTTATGCAATTATTCTCACCTGGAAGAACCCAATCTAAAGGGATGGTGTGAAGTAGTGGAGGTCTCTGTGACAGGGTTTCTTTAAGTAAATACATCCCATACTGTTGTAGAGAATTACCTCACATTTCAGAGTCCTATATTAATATAAAATCATGAAAAAAAATTGTAAAACTTTACTGGTATGTTAATGGAATTCATCTTCCAAATAGGTGCTAGATTTATAATTCTTCTTATGAAATGCAACAAGTCCTTTCAGATTCCTTCTGAGGTGAAAAGAATTAATGTTCATTTCTGGAAGTGTGAGAAATTATGCTTTATCTGTAAATATAATGTCTTCACAGATTCTAGTGTGAAATTAATATATCACCACTACATAAAATGTATAATTCATGAACTGATACCCAGTCAGATGTATCAGCCATGAAAACTGAGGCATCTGCAAATCATCAGCATACATCTGGAAAACAAGTGATGTCAACAATCCCATAAAGGTGGAATATGTTTTTCTAAAATTAAAAAATTTTCACTACATCTACCTGTCACCTTTGCAATGTAAGATTTAAAAATTGAGATAATACTTAGAAAATAAGATACAAAATTTTTTTGAGAACAGCCAACAAAATCATTATCGTGTATAAATAGGGAAGCAAATGAGTTGTTACAACTCTAGAAAAAAAAAACAGCTATATACCATGAATATAATTATGGCATTATCTCTTGGAGAATAGTAGGGGCATATATTGAAACAATGACGCAGTTTATAAGCATTGCTGAGAGTAGAATTTGGGAAATTTAGAGTGAGTCAATCAAGAGCTGGTGAGACACAATACAGGCAAACCTTCACAAATTCACATTTACTTTGAGTCCTTCTTTGTTGTGGACCAGAGTGCAAAGGGTGAAGGATTGTCCCCTTGCACATTAGGGAGGTTATGGATCATAGATAGGGTCACCAAGGGCAGATGATTGCAGGGTTGGGAGAAGAGTGATCTGTTGGACAGACCAAAGCAGCAGCAGGAGCAGCAATATCAGCATTACGCTCTTTTCTTCTCAAGTTTTTCAGACTTCACCTACATTGACAATTTTAAGGGTAGAGTGGGGAGAGCACTTCACGTCTGCTGCCATCTTGGATCCTAAGCTTCTTTTCTAAAACTGCTGAAATATGCTTTCTTTAGTGTCACATAGGATGAGGATCACTGTGTTGTGGGCACCTGCTAGATAGAAGTTTGAGTAACATTGCTACCACACGCCAAACATATTTATCTGAGTCAGCCTCATGCATTTACAATACATCATTGTAGGATTTTTTATCCAATTATCCATCATTTTAATTATTTTTCTGTACCAGGAATATTTAATTATGCATCATGAAGAATTATAAGCTAAAAAAAGACATTTTAGACAGAAAAAACCCTTGATTATATATCCTAGGTGCTGCTCATGCTAAGGAATGCCACTGTTCTAGACAAAGTGTCAAAAAAATAAGATCCTTGCTGAATTCCACTTGTTGGTTAAGATTACTCAGTATTACAACCTTTCCTTCTCAGGTTTTACAGAACTTCATCCCAGATATTCAAATATTTCTTCTGGTAGAATATTCAACACTCATATATTTACATCATTTGCCCCCACCTCCTCCAAGTTTTTCTAATGAATTCTTTAAGTTTGTATAACTCTCCTAATCCTCAGAGTACAGTTAAGGTCTCTTCAAGATCTTGTTATTCATGTGCTTCACTCTGACAATGAGACTGAATGATCAGCATCCACAACTCTAGGAGCTTGAAAGCTAAAAGTAGAATTGGAGCTGGGCTTTGGGACCAACCCCAAAGGAGAGCATGTCTTGTCCTGCATGCCCTATTAGCTCCTCAGGGACAATCCCACCAGGGCTGAATCTGGAAAAGCTGTACCCAGAAACAATCAGACCCAGAATGGCACAGCCACAACATGCAACATTATATTTTAAAATGCACACTGCTTTCTTCTGGCCAGATGCACAATCTTGTTATGAGGATGACTGAAGCCATGGAACACACGACATGTACAACAGAAGCAAAAAAAAGTGGCACATAAATTCGTGGATTCGCTTAATTGTCAGTAATTTAAACAATGCAAAGCTAAATATCCTGAATATAATTTTATAAACAACAACAAAAAATATCCAAACCAAGCCAGAATCTGTACAACATATTTACTTGGAGAAGTAACTGAGTAGATTTGAGAGAGAGTGTGTAATAGGTGCTCAGTGTCTGATGTAGTGGATATCACAGCCACAGACTGAAACGGAGGGAACAAAAATGCCTTGCATCTGCCGTGGCTGGAGTGCCAGTGTATAGAGATCACAGCAGGAAACGCAAGAAAAGCCAATGCAAAATGCCTCTTGTTTTTGTAGCTCTTTACAGAGATCTCTTTCACATTTCAGCTCAGTGCCAATGGCCCCACATAACCACTCAAAATACGGCCTGAAAGGCAATTGACTTTGTTGACTGACCCTCAGAGTTTTCCCCCAAAGCATTCCTACTCATCCTTAGGGGAAAACACTGACACGATTTGCAGCATCTTGCACAGAAGCCACAGGAAACAGAAGCCTCATTCTCCTCTCAATCACCTAAGGCTATATCCAGAAAAACCCTTCTCATACCCATTGAGCCTGATCCCGCTTTGCATGCCAGCTGCCATTCACTGTTCTAATGGCTTCAAGCAGCCCTAAAGCCTGTTAGCCAGTCACTGGCAAGCAGCCTTCCTTGCAGATTTTTACATTATTCCAGGAAACGGGACATTTCCAGTGCACCCTGAATGCCCAGCAGTCCCCAGCTGTCAGCACTGCCTCTATAGGCACTGGCAGACAAACCATGGAGGAGAGCTTTCACTAGGAATTGCAGCAGAAGTTGGGTGGTTTCAGGGTACTTGTGGCATAAAAGACAGCCTTTATGCCACCTTCACATGCAGCCACAAATGAGGGTCTGGCTCTTTGTATGGGACTGAAACATAAAAAGAACATTTTAAAAGGATACAAGAGCAAAGAAGCATTTTGCACTGGCTTGTCCTGTTCTCCCTGATGTGATCCCCACACACTGGCATGCTGGCCTGGACAGATGCAAAGCATTTTTTGTTCCTTCACTCTCATTTTGCAGTGGTGGCACACACTACAAGAAACAAATGTATTAACCAATTACTCTCAAATATCCAACTCCTCATCAGAGCAAGTGAATGTCCCACAAACTTGTCACTGCATATGGCAGGATGTCTTTGCAAATAAAGTTGTTTAGCTGCTTTTACTTATATTAAATAAAGAATTAGCAGTAGAAGTTACATGTAAGGTTTGAGGAATAAGCAGGACTTGGTACTTTTAGGTAAAAACAATTTACCAGGCATCTTTAATATCATTAATAAAAAGATTTATGTATGGTTTAATACTTTCCCATTTTCTTATATCTATCCAAGATCAGGTGCTGATCAGGTCTTGAGGTCTTAATCCCAAGAAATGAAGAGACAAATATGCAAGAAATTGAATTGATATACAACTTTACTTATAATTAAAAAGAAGACAGAACCTCTTGGAGTCTATCTAGTCTGCTCTTCGTTCAAGCCACCATGTCATAATAACCCCTTTACATAGTTTTGTCTTAAAAGGCATTAGAATTGGTTTTGCCCCCACATCACTCAAGAGAAAGCTCTTCCAGAATTTTACTTCATCAACAACTAAAAATGTCCTTCTAGTTTCCAAATTTAATTGTATTCATGATTGCTTTATACCCATTTGTCCTTTTGCCAACATTGCTCTTTAGCTTCAGCACTTCTTTTGCTTCCTCAGTCATTTCCTATACGTGAGCTTGCAACTTATTAGTCTCCAGATGCATGACCTTGCACCACACAGCAGTGAATTTCATCTCATTTCGACTACTCCAGGCCTTAAGTTCATCCAGTTCTTCCTATCTGACAGGCCACTCCTATTCAGACTTCAGTCATCTGTATATTTTATGAGTACACATCTCCTTTTTGGGACAATGATAGTAACAAAAATACCAAAAAAGATTAGTCAGAAGACCAGCCCTTAAAAATTGTACTGTAACCTACCACTTTAACTAAAACTTTCCAGGTCTCCTACAGTTCTCAAACCTTTACATCATTCTTTACTTGCTTTGCAAATTTCTTTCTGATGAGCATTAGCTCTAATTTCTCTAAGAGATGCCAAATCACATACACAACTACAGTCCAGCTAGAGGAGTCCAATTGCATTTTGTTATATAGAAAATGAGTTATCTTATCAAAGATGTCCCAATGGATTTATCCTCACTGTATTCCATCAAATCAGTGCTGAGCAGTGGCCAAAAAGACAAGCTGCTGAAAGACTGTTTGCGAAAATGCCAGGTGCTATATTTTTATCCAGCCCAGTTCACCTTCACTGCTCATAATCCAAACCTCTATTAGTGGCAAATGTGACATCGGTGCCAATGTTTGCCACTGCTGAGCTAAACCAAATTCCATCATCACTTGCACCTCAGCAATCCTATTTATCTCAGTAGCTACCCAGGGGCAGAGAACCTCCACATCTTCCCTGTCTTTAGATTTACATTGTATCCGTGCAGCATATTCTGTAGTAGTCAGAAAGTTACATCTTTAGCAGTAAACTCCAGAAAGAACAAAAAGTTCAGTCAGGGAAGGGGCAAGGTAAACACATGATCGCTTTTCCTGGGTTCAAAATGACATTCATGAAGAATTGAACCAATAAACAGTTTCACATCATCATGATGTTGCTGGTGTGCAGGACTCCTGTGAAGAGTTAACTCCTCAACCGTGACTGTTTCATTTGTCCTAGGTACAGTTGTTTCTTTGGGATATATCTTCTTGGGAAGAATTTGGAAATACGGAGGAAGGAGGTGATAATGAAATGTGGTATTGTATACAGTGACTGGCATCTGAAATTCTTCTGCTCTATGGCACAGCCCCCTGAGCTGAGAAGACGCTCCATCTCTAAAATCACTCTGGTCTGTATCCCGAGCTTCTACACAACCCAGGGGTAATGCAACAGAAGTTGAAGAGACTGAAAAATTTTTCCTATTTTAGCAATTCCCTAAAGCCTATCTACAGTTACCATGCGTTTGGCTTTATTCATAAGACCTAATGATGAAAGCGTACAAACTATATTAGCAGAGTTCTGTTAAAACTCTACAAAAGCTCAAATCATCAGTTCACACAAAAGCATTGTGTGCTTTCACCTTAGCAATGCATACTGGTAAGAATTACATAAATGAACCTCTCCACAAATTATCTTCTGTGAGGGTGACTGCTCCTCAACAGGTGAACTACAGCGCTTAGTTCATTAAAATGAAAATAAAAGTAATTCAAGTTATGCTGCTTTTTTTCTTTAAGAGGCATCAGTCATACAGAATTCATGTTGGAAGGGAGCAATGTATTTATGTCACATTGCCTACTACGAAGTCTCTGCAAGTGAGCATATAAACTTATAAAAAGCATGTCACATTCATTTTGGTAGGTTTGGGTTTGTTCACACTCTCCTCGTGACAGAAGAATTTGTCAGCTCCCTCTTAGAAACATACAGAAACATTTGTGTTAACTTGTTTAAAACAGATCTAGTAAGAAATTACCTAAGACACGGCCCCTGTCCTTTCCACTCTGCTTACAGCAGAAAATAGAGCTGACTGTAACTGAAAGAGGAATGCAACTTTAATCTTACCCATGTTGGAGTTTTGGATAACCAACTACTCAGTCATAACTCAGTAACTATTGATTAATATTTCAGGTCAAAGATATGAACAAAAGGCCATATTCAGTCAACTTCCAGAATATACTGTATTACACAGAAATGTAAGACTAGGTCAGGTGCTCCCTGAAAGTATTCAAAATCTTCCTCTCAAAATTTGTGACATTTTTTAGTTTTACTTCATATGGAATTTCCTAAGATATTAAGTCCTTGCAAGTTTTATGAAAACTAACAGCAGGGTGGAGAATAGATATTATTAATGTTGCCATTAGTGAAAGGTGGGAAGAATTAAGTCACTATACATTTTCTTTGGCAGCGGCCAGGCTAATAGACACTTACTGGCTGTCCACTCAGCACATCTACTGCATTGGACAAACAGCACATACTTTCTTTTCTGGCTGCTGAGCAGAAAAAGCACATAGAGGACTTAGGACATCTGGGAGCTCTGTACGGGGGGAAGAAGAGTTTTAGGAAGATAGAAACTGGCTGACATACAGGATAAGTGACAAGAGATGTAGGGATCTGAAAATATAGAAGAAAAAGGAAAGACAAGTGGGGCTCTTGTTTTAAGGGAGTCACACAAGACAGAGGAATTTGAGGTTGTTAGACTAGAGGAACTTAGGGCACAAATCTGCATGAAATCTGTCTTTTTGAAGACTTTTGTTCACAGAACAATTTCATAAAGCCAAAATGGAGAACGCTGTATGTAACCCAGTGCCTCAGCCCAAAGGAAATAATTGAAAACTGCAGATGTTTTTCATTTCTTGAAATTAGTATTCCAAATGTGTAAAAAACTTTGTTTGAAAGTACTTCTTTGTTTGTTTGAAAGTATTTCTGCAAAACCCAACATTAATTAAAAAAAATTAATTTAAGACATATCACAACAGAGGCATTTATTCATGGTGCATACTGGGAGAAATCTTAAACCCTAACAACGTGAACAATAAAATGAAAAAACAGTATCAAAACAGTAACCAAAAATCTGACAAGTGGGATGAGCAATGTCAAACTATATATTGACTTCTTTTTCTATCTTGTCAGTAAAAATAAAATAAAAAATGGAAAGAAAGCAAAACAAACCCCACAGTAATCAGAACGAATAAAGGCTCTGTTTATCCTGTCTCAGCACAAAAGAACACAGGAAATGTCAGAATAGAAGGGACCATTTTGACCCATCACAACCAATATCTTGCCTTCTAATACTTCGTGCTACTTCAGAGGAAATAATCTATGGCATTCGCCTTCATTGTACAATCTGTGTGACGGAGCGATGAAGAAATTCCTCTGTGAGACAAGATAGCCATCCATTTTAACGCTGAATCATGAGGATGCTTGTGAAATTGCAATTTTTATTCTTGTCTCTGCAAGTCACTAAAACTTTGTAGGCATGATAAACTATCTGCCTTAAGAATCTCCCAATAACAGCCAATTACAGTGGTTAAAAATTTTATTGTATATGTACACATCGTGGCCAAACTGATAAGGGCCATCGGTTCATTTCAGAGGTGAAATCCTCTGCAGTACTACACCTAGTGTGAAGATAGTTTCATTCTGAGAATAGCATGAAATGGTTTCACTCCACACTGAGAACAATATCATCCAATTTACAATAGATAATGTGCTGAGTGCATAATACAGAAAATGTAACATGATTTGTTAAGGAATCATTGGCAACTTAATTGTATTATAAAAATCAATAGCTTATCATTTAATGGCTTTACTGGACAGAGAAGAGTGGCTACACTATTTGAAGTTCCCACCAGTCATCCAGAGGCTGTTTTTCTTTAATCTTTTTCAAAAATTATCTGAATCAAAGAGGCGTGAACAAACTATAAAAGACATTAGACAAAATCTCCTTCTACACTGTAAAGCTGAAACAGAACAACCAATAGATCAGTATTGTCTGGAGTATTTGAAGACTGTAACTACTATAAAGCACAATAGCAGGTGCAAAGAGAACTTTTTTCACTTTAATATAACATGCCAAATTTAAGCACAGATTGCTTCAATACTATAGCAAACTATGTCAGGTTTTCACTTTTCCTGTACGCTTTCATTGTTATTACATAACTTTAATGAACTACTCTGAAGGAATGAAGGTCATTAGCACACATACTGCATAAAGTTAATGGGTCTTTCAGTTAAAGAAATTTACTGCCTTTTTTCTGATGTTAGCACATTTATTTATCTGTAAAGAGATACTTGTTGCCCCATATTAAACCAAACAAAGCAAAAAAGAGAAACAAATTCAAACTCTGTTCAGCTTTGTGCTGGTTGTCTTTCTACGTCCAAGAATACTGGCTAACTCGTTAGGCATTCTCAGTAAATATGTCTATAATTTTCAGGGTTTAAATGCCTGCTCTGAACTGAAATTTGGCCAACTGATCACATGGGCGGATTCCTATAAAGCCTGACAAGACATAAGTAGCCAATTTTCCAGTTTCAAGTATTACTATCTGAGCACTCAGTGCTTTCTGGAGTGGTGCAGTACATTTATTTCACAGAAAGAATATGATTTTTTGTAGGCTTCATGAACAGAAATTAGTCTGGTGATGGCAGGACATTAATGTCTTTGCTCTCATTTCAGCACTGTCCTGAGTGGTGTAATGAAAAGACAGATGCAGAAGGAATGCTTCCACAGCTTTCCCAGTGCAGCCCTACTGCAGCTGCATCCAGCCCCTTAACAGTCCCCTTGACCATGGCCCTTCCTGGAGAAACTTGATGAAAGTCTAATCTTGGAAGTACATACCACAGAAATTGGCCCAACTATGTTTTTTCATAACTATCCACAATCCTCAGATAAGGATTCTACAAAATATCTGTTGATGAAGTATTTGTGGGGCTTAGGAAAATAGCTTGTGAACTGATTCTCAGTTTTAACATATTTACCCAAAAACTGTCTTTTCCAAATTGCTGTGTTTTCTGAATCAAAGGTGTTAGTCCCTCCTTCTGAAAGAAAAGCCTTAAGCTGATGGAGAGATTATATATACGCATGTCAGGGTAATTATTCTGTTCAAGGTCAAACAGAGACAGCCAGGATAACTAATGAATTCCACTATTTTATTTATTTGAACAGTATTTGTATCAGAAGACCAATGTACCAATAAAAATGAGACAAAATTCAGAGTTCATGTACATGACTGAAGGAGGAAGCATTCTGCTGGAAAATTTTCAGAGATCCACAAACGGTAGTGGATACAATGGTGACCACACAGTTAAATTACCCTGCACAACATAATCTTGGCAAACACATTCCTAGGAAGGTCACTGGCTGAGGAGAAATGCTCAAAGGAAATGAAGATCAGCCTGGCGTTGGGGCAAATATGCCTCAGCTCCATGGCAGCTGTTACCAAGTGAAGGCTAAGCAGGCAGCAAGGCACACCATGTCTCCCTTCCCTGTAAGTCAAGAATGGCAAGAAGGATCTACAGAAAATTTTAGAGGATGCCTGGGTGTCTTCTTTCTTATCTTGACTAGTATTTATAATTTATATAGCTCCCAAAACATAACAAGGCATTTTACAAAATACAGTATGAACTAGAAAGACATGAGATTTCCAGACTACATGAACTGACAGTCTAAAAAGGCATAAACCAAATCACTTCAGAACAATACAATACAGAACAGACTGGCAAATGGTCATTAGAGCTGAAATGGAGCTTTACACTGGAGGGAAGGGAGGCCACTCGCCATATATCAACTGGCAGGCTGGTCCAAGTGTGAGCAATGGTATGCAATAAGGCAAAGTCAGGAACGGATGAAGGAAATTACAGTACTATTCCTATGGATATAAACACAAGCTATGTCAGTGGGGGGCCTTTAAAAATGTCTGGGTTTAATATCACACATCAGATATCTAGTGCACATTGAATACTCTCCTAAATTAAATCAATTCAGTTCCCAGCATGACGCTACTAACATCTTGGTATTTTAATTTAAGACAGGAGACCTAACCACACCTTGTGCTTAGGGCATTCACGAGAATAAGGGACGTCCATATGTTCCAATTTCCTACTCCAAGATACAGTAAAAATCACTGAAATATGTTGTGCCATGTAAGAGGTTAAGTTCAGAACATAGAAGGGTTGTATTAGAAGATAAACATGTATGAGTTCTCACAGTTTTCCCCAAATTATTACCCAAGCACTTGCTGAACGTTCATCAGACCTTTCCATGGCTTTAGTAGATGTACACTGCACAGCAGCCTAAAATGTTTAGCCAAACATAACCCATCAGTTCAGGTACCGACAGCAGCTAATATACAGATACAACCTTAAAGAAGTCAGTATAACAAACATCTTGATTGTCTGATCATTACTTTCGCAGTGTTTCGCACATGACCATAATTCAAAACCAGACCGTGGAAGTGGGATGGGCTCAGGCCATAGATGGGCCAAATTCAATGACCCAAGGTTTCTTGCTAGTTTTACATTATCTGCAATTTTTGAGTCATAGCATCTACAACAAATACGGTTTTATCTGTAAAACTGGGAGAAATGGAGGAAAAAAATTCCCCTCACAGTATGTCTAAAACCAGTTTTGTCCAGTAGCTGGCAAAGGGGACTTGTGCAGCCCAGTTTTGCCCTGAGCAGGCAGGTAGCTACTTCCACATGTTACACTCACAGCTGGATGCTTCATATACCTTTATAACTTTAGGCTCTTCAGCCTGAATCTCAGTTTCTAACTGGAATTTCTTTCTTTCTAACTCCTCAGGCCTTAGCATAACTCCTGTCACAAAGGATTTGGGCTTTTTAGATACAGAGTTATGTGTAATGAATTTCAAGACGACTTCAGGTTAAACCTTATATAATAAACTATGTAGTTTCTGTTGGCTTCAGAACTCCCCAATAGCTTTTTAACCTTTCTATTGCTATCATTGTCTCTCTTTTGTCCTTGTTCTATTAACTGTTTTTATTTAATAACCTGTAGCTCAGTTTTAGTATTATTGTTTTCCTTATCTCCAGTACCCAAGAACTCTAATCAGTGTAATCCCATATATGATAAAAATACACTAGATGTGATTTCTTTGAAAATCCCAAGGTAAAATGAGAAAGCTAAATAAATCTTATAATTGATTTAACTCATTCCCTTCCTTGGCAAAACCACAACTGTACCTTTCAGGAGCAAAAGCAAGGAAGGCGAACAGGGTGATGGTGGGCGAGATATGGCAGGACCCATCAATGACTCAGCACTTTCAGTTCATATATTCATGTGTCACAGAGTTCTTAATAATTGTTCTTTGTAGAAACATGAAGTTGCACTTTCAGGAAGCAAACTCTATTCTATTACTTTTCTGTGAAAAGGCTACAAAGTTTCACGAAGAAATGCTGTGATCAAAAAAGCAGTCACTTCAAGGAAAGATCTTCTTTGACTAATACCTCATTATAAAAACCAGGATCAAATTGGTTCCCCATGACCTTCTTCCCAGAGGTTTTTGAAGCCATCAGGCGGTGTTTGCATGTTGTTGACAGTGATGTTAAACTAATGGGGCCGTCCTTCTCATTTCCTTCTCTTAGAGGAAAATGTCAGACCTGCAAGTCTGTTCTAATTCCTTAAAAACATGGACTTTGATGTGGCTGCTCTGGCTCATAGCTTCCCACGTCCTTCTCAAAAAAAACACTTTACACAATGAAGCCTTAAAGAGTAAATGGCCAACATGTTTCAGGAGTTGAGTTCTGGACAACATCTGCACTTGAAACACCTCCACAGGCCCTGGGTGACACAGCGCCATTTCACATGGCCACCCTCTACCTCGGGTGCCCTGAGGGACACCCTGTGAGGGGGCCAGCACAGCTTTCTGTGCCAGCTTTACCCAGGTTTTACTCACTTCACAAAGGCCAGGGAGGCCCACAGGCAGCCCAGCCAGCAACAGGAGACCACCACTCCTCACCTCTGAAGAGCCACCACCGATGAAACCCGAATTGACGGATGAGGGCGCGGCTACACGCAGGTAACACCCACCCGCCATGATTGATCGATGGAGCCACGCCCCGCGCGCCGCCATTTTAAGCTGTGTCCCCGCCCCCACCTCGCCTTACGGTGGGACGTGGGCCCGCCTCCTCCGTAGGTGCGGTCTCGTCCCCAGCCACCCTCGCCCAGGTGAGACCCGGCGGGGGTCTGAGCTTCCCCGGGCTGAGCGGTCCCGGTCCTCTGTGGCGAGCGGCGAGGACGTGGCAGAGCGGGAGAGCCCCGGCGGCCAGGCCAGCCCCGGCGGCGGAGGGGCGGGGGAGCCGGCCCGGCGCTGGGGTACGCGGCCTTGCCGCTGTAGTGGTGCAGGGAAACGGGTCTGCGGGGATGCTGGTGTTTGAGTCGTGGGCCTTGTGTCCAAACGTATTATGACCAAATTTTTATAAAAGGGAAAAGCTTGATTTTATTTACTTTTTTTTTTTTTATAATCCCACGAGTTGTCTGTAAAAGCTGGCTGTGCTGCTTTTCACATAGGAACAGTGGTAGTCTTGGTATAGTTTATTAATGGTCTTTCTGCCCATTTATTATGTTAACCTGTATTTTGAGAAAATATATAGCAGTGTTACAAACCCAGCTTTAAATATTCAATATGTGGAATTCATTTGTCTGGAAGATACTAAAACCCTTCACCAGTGATGAACTGCTTTCTCTGGTGTGTCCCAGCCTACCATAAATCAGCACTGGCTTTAGGCCTGTGATGGTGAGTTATATGTCTTAACAGTCTTGGGTGTAAGCCTATGTTCCCTGCCAAAAATAGTGTATTCGTGTCATTTTTCAATGCAAATTAGTAGTAGGTGCAAATTCACTTTATTTTGCTTCAGATTTTTGAATAGAAAATCTTAAATAAACACAGCTTTTTCAGCATTGGAATGTTGATCAAAAAAATGTTATGCTTATGTAAATAGTCCCTTTTAAGTCAGAGGACTAAGCACGACTACAGAGGTTTTTAGGACCGTGAGTCTGTCCATCCCTGTCTCCCTTGGAGTTAAAACAGTGCTTAGTAATAACTAATGTAAAGAAGCATGAATGGCTGTATTTACTGTTTGTGAAATACTCTTGCTTGTAATTTACTAGGGACCAATTGTTTGAATCATGGGGCTATGTAAACACAAAATATTATTGAAATACTTGAATGTGAAACAGTCTGGTTTGAAGAAAAAATATACATAAGAAGATGTTATAGGATGAAGATACTTTTGTAGGGTCTTAAGTGGTTTGTGTGATTGGAAGGATTAGAGGGCCCTTTGGACTGCTGCTACTTCATTTTTGGTGTAGCAAACATTGTGAAACTAATGATCTAAGTCAACGCACAAATCAAGACCTCACAAGGTGAATCCTGATAGGAATCTGTTCTTCCAAAGATAAATATCTTTCATTGTCACTTAACTTTATAAACTACATTCTTGATGTTTTGTCATTGACTGACACTTTAAGCCTGGATTTCCAGTCGGACAGATGTACTAAAGTACATGGTTCAGGGCAATAACAAAGTAAGTTTGATCTGTGACTGAAAAATGAGAGCTGCTACTTTATCGCATTCTATAAAGATGTTCTAAAATATCTGTTTATTTGATAAATATGCAAAAGAAAAAATCAGGACTTCTATTTCAAGATGTTGATTATTGAAAAATGGTCCCTCTGGATTTTAAGCACTCTTGATTTTTAGAATTTCTGGAAAGGCTAGGAGGAGGAAAGATGAAAATGGGAAAAATATTGCGACTATCAGTTTTTCAGACCATTCTGTCTTGTTTCTAAGCATAGGCTACTATAACTATAAAGACAATAATACTTGATGGATAATGGAAGCATCTCAATATTATCTCAGTAATTAACATAACAAATATGCCATTGAATTAAAGGTAATTTCTAGTCTTCATTTGTAGTAACTTAATGGAAATTGAAAGTTACAAGTAAGCAATATATAAACAAACATCTGTTGCAGTGTCACTTGCAGTATTTTTTGCCTTTATGAAAAACAGACTGACTGATGTGTCAACACATACCAAGGACCGGTCTTCTCTGTTTGAATTTCAGGATTAATTAGTAGCAGAAGACTACTGGTGTTCTTATGTGAAAAGCAGCACAGCCAGCCTTTACATCCAACTCACAGAATTAAGGAAAAGGAGAAAAAAAAAAAAAATCCTTCCAAACAAACACTGATGTGTTTACAGTGATCAGCATTATAGTATGAATGAGTTGTCCCAACACAAATGCTTACAAACTTTGGGTCTAGTTTACCTTTCACTGAAGTTAGGAAGAGCCATCTTGTTATGAATTTGATAGTTATAAGGGTCATCAATTTTTTGAGTCTGCATAAAGTATGTTTTGCAAATTGGTAAATAACCCATATATATGTCAGTTTAAAAAACTGCTTTGGTGACAAATTTCAAGCCATATTGTAAGAGTGAAGTTTATTTGACAATTTGAAATTTGAAGATTTCTAATGATGGTATGAGATTTCTAGTCCTTTAGTAAGTGTTCATCCCACATATTTTGTACTTCTCTTTACTACCACATAGTTCCTAGATGTTATCTCTTTGTACATATCTCTACCCTGTGATCCATTATGAAATTCTTTAATTATTTAATCATCTTTTCTACCTTAAGCATACCATTCAGGTAAGAACTACTCAGATCAGACACACGCTCCTCTTGAATTTAAGAATTAATTAGTAGCAGAAATTTTTTGTGTGATACAGGTGTGTGTCTTCATGGTGTTTTACCAGTACATGTACGTTCTTCCTGTGCTCAGAGCCAAATGAGACCTATTTCCACACAATACAGTGTGGAGATAAATCAGTGATGTCAAGCTAATAAGTACTGCTGAGAAGCAAAGTGTATTAGCACAGTATTGAAACCAAGTTAATATATCAAGATGGCTTCTACTCATACTGTATGCAGAGCTGTTTGTGTCTTCCTTCAAAACCTGTGAGATTTGCCATTAGTGGACTGGTTCTTTTGAAACCCAGGTATACTTTATGAGAAAACAGTGAAGAAAAGAAAGTACTGCTTTCTCTGTCTTACGTATTTCTGACTACAGCAGTGTCTGTGAAGAATACTGTAGCTGTCCACCTTGCTAAGTAGCTTTAGCCTTTCCATCCTGAAAGATGTTATGGTAATGAAGATGAAACTTGGCCTCTACATTATACACACTAAATGTTTGTTCCAAAATATATAGTATGATTATAGTCAGCAGAAGACTTCTGACCAGAATATTAGTAGTAGTCTGAAAGAGATGACTTATTCTTTTCAATCTCAGAATTTTTACAGTGACTCATGTCAGAATCCCTCTCATTTATTTAGTCTTAATATTTTTCCCTGAGATGTAATAAGGCATAACAGAACTGCAAAATATGTGAGATTTGTGTTAGGTACATGATGCTTGACAGTTCTGGAACTGATTTTTTTTTTTTAAAGCAGAAATAAGTGTAAAGGGCTTTGCTCCAAGATAAAAACAGTCTTCCTTTGCAACTCCTTCACTTAAAAAATAATAATAAATAAAAACTGGGGGATGGTGAAATCCTTACTCCTAGAAGGACAAGTGCCTCGCTGTGTGAGTTACAGTAATACACTCGTTGTAAATATGTACTGTAGGAAGGCATGACTTCTGCCCCTCTTTCACTACCAGTCCTTCACACTTAGCTCTGGCGAAGTGAATCAAAACAGTAGGACATTCTGAAATTAGTTCCACAGTGCCACTACTTCTCACTAAGACATGAATCGTGCAATTTTGAGTAGTTCTGGCTTCTTTAAAGGCTGTAGATAATAGCAAAGATAGGGCTGCAGACAAAAAAAATCAATGAACAGTGATTTCCAAAACGATTCCTCTGTATGTAAAGTGGATATATACAGAAGGAAGAAATAATACCCTTGCTTGCAAAAGTGCATCTTTAAAAGGCATTTTAAAAATACCTAGTTCATAATTAGAATAGTTCAATATAGCTATTAATATAGCCATTCTTAAAAAAACAATTATGCCAACGGAACAAGTAGGAAATTTATATAGAAAGTGGTCTAAAATGCAGAATAATGCGAGTGGTGTGTTAGATGTGTGGTGGCAGTATTAATATGATCAAAATACTAATTATGGTTTTTGATAGGCCTGTTACAAATGCTATGGTTTCTAAATTGCATTTTCCTTATAACTGACAAGTTTAAAATGAACTCCTGCTTCTGGCAACAGCATGGGTTAAATTTCTAATATCTGGGGTGTTTTCCATTTTTATTTTATTTACAGACAACTTTAAGACAAAATAACTGTTGCTGATTTAAATAATTGTGGTTAAGCATCGACAGATTTCATCATGTTTTCCTGAATGAGTAATTATACACTTTTTAAAATAGAATGCTGCTCTAATCCTTTAAATCTGTACATTCTTTATGAATTCATGCATATTGTCACTGAATTTCTAGTTCTTTTGCAATTGTATATCTTTTTATCAAATTTTTGAAACTTTTTGTTACTTTCTGGTTGTGAGAGCTAAACTGTTCTTTATGAGAAGCTATACATATATTCTCCTGGTCAGCATATTGTTTTTCTCTGTTAAGAAAATGGTTTCAGGCTCAAAAAAAAAATATCCAGTAATTAAAGAATTAAATTATTTTTAAGTGGTCTGTGCCTGGACTGAAGTAATGAACATAAGCTAATTATATTAAATAAATGAGAGATACAGTCTTGTGAAAGAATTTTTCTGTGAGTTGACGAACACTTTCAGTTTTCACAGTGAAGGTCCATGTTGTCTCTTGTGACTGGTTTCTACATGTCTTTGGAGATTGACAACTACCTTTTATGTTCAGGGTCCCTTCACTTTCTGTTGACTTCAGGTGAAACTGCAGACACTCAGCATGATCAAAGAGGGACGTGGGAGGCTTTCAGTATCAGTCCCTTTCACTTTCTACTGTTCTGATTCTCCAACTGCAGACATCTCTTAATTCACATTGACTTTAGCAGCCCTCAAATAACTGAAGTGCTTGGTTTGAGTCTTATACTAATCATCCTCAAAGAAGAATGCTGAATGTGAAAGAAGATAAGTTGTCTCAGAAGTCTCTGCCAAATACCTCTAGATGGAGTGGTTTCTGTTGAAGCTGTTCCGTATGTTTCTCTTTTTCTGTATTAAATGTTAAGCTCCTCTTTAATGGAGTCTAATGTTTTCCAGTGGGCACTTGATAACAAAGGAATAATAAAAAAATGTGTATTAAAGATGATTTTTCAAGTATTTTTAAAGCATGAGAAAGCCTTCATTGTTAAAGGGCTGACATAAAATTACTAGTTTTACTTGGAATATAAGGAAAGGCAGCCCTGAGTACTTGATGCATGAAGACAATATTCTCTAAGACAGCATCAATACTAATATTTTTTTGATCTTAATTCCTTTGTGGTAGCACTCTGATGCAGTTGATATACATTCTGTACTCATGAAAAGTATTTCATAATAGTATTCGTATCTTTTAAAATACGGTTGGCGTTTCATGATAGGATTTTTTCATGTTGAATCCTATATAAAAGTGTGGTGGTTTTTTTTTCAGCATAGTCTGGAAGTGTCTTTACTGATTCAGAAGCTGAAATTATTTTTTGCCTGTGAAAGCTGGAAAATGTTCAAAAATCAGTATCAGGTAAACTAGAAATAGTTTTAATTTTTATCCTCTTTCATTTCAACTCTGAGAGAACTCGATTAAAATGGCTTATTCTGGGGAGCAGAAAGTCCAGATACAGAAATGGTTTGGAATGTTTCGTTATTCAGTATTTTTATAGAAATATTATGAACTATTGGGTAGCTGCTGATGTTGTCAGGTCTAGAATAGACACCAACATGGTGTTACCAATGGCTTTTTGTCTGTCTTTACCCTTGTGGGCCAGGGCACACCATGTGTTCCCACCCAATCGTGGAAGCAGGCCCAACTCTTAAAGTATAGTCAGAAAAGGGGGGTTGGTTTATTCTCTTGGTCCAGCACAGGGTTGTGACAACACTAGTTGCATCATTTGCAAACCTTATTATCCCTTTTACTGTTTCCTGGCCTTCGTTTTCACCGCACTTTGCCTCCCCTTCCCTGTACCAGTCTCCTTCTGAGAGAGCAACCCACCTCTAATTACTTTTTCCCCACTGGTCCCAGATGTGCTACATCTGTACCCAAAACTGGTATTTCTGATGCTGTTACCATATAAAGCTGAGATAGCCTAGGTATTTCTCATACTGTTGCCTAGGTGCTGTTGGCTTTGCAGGATTGTACTCCCCAAAAGATGCCCCATAGTCCCCTCCAATTGATTGTGGAGTTTGATAGTTTCTTGCTTAACTCCCCCTTGGCCGCCCATGAGATCCAGCCATCCTCTGTGGCACTGAGTAACTTTTGTCAGCTTCTTGCATCAATGTTTGTTCAACATTTTTCTCATGTCATGTCTGGTAGTTTTCCATGTCCTGTCCAGTTGGTTTAACTCCACATCAGGGCCTACTCAAGAGCTGCAGTATTAACAAAATGTATTTGTAAATATGGGGGAGAAAGCCACTTGTTTGTTAAGATTTGCTACAAGCACGTACAACCTGGCAGTAAATAATCTTTTTTTGAGAGCTTGATCCTGTAGTCCTTAAATATGTCAGATAACTTTC
Organism: Strix aluco; assembly: GCF_031877795.1. Taxonomy (NCBI): domain Eukaryota; kingdom Metazoa; phylum Chordata; class Aves; order Strigiformes; family Strigidae; genus Strix; species Strix aluco. The sequence goes on along the minus strand of NC_133941.1, from coordinate 4,008,623 downwards.
AAATTGATTAATTATAAATTTTAAAAATATTTTATGAGTAGTTTATGGAATGCCATTTTGAATCTCCTTAGAACTTAGTAAGCCTAGTCACTGGGGTAAGCTGTGTGACTGGAAGCTGCCAGGTGTGGATGGGCAGAGGAAAATACCTAATTCATATATGGTGCTGCGTGGATGTTCTCTGAAAGCATAATTTGAAGAGCATTTATTTTGCTGGCAAGACTGCTCGCCCCTCTTGTTCGCTATGACTTGTGTACAATTGTTTGGGCAGCTGAGCATAAAGAGAATTGGGGAGTGCAGGTAGCTAGGAATGAGAAGGGAGCGGCAGAGTTGTAATGATTGATTAGGTCATCCATGCTGCTGAAAAAAGGCTTACCAAACTATAGGCTGAGTACATCAGATGTCATATTTTTTGTGACATCAAAGGGGAAAAACATTGAAGCAAATAATTCCCTAAGTAAAGGTGATAAAGGTTACCTCCCCAAGAGCCTGTGATTAGATTCTTCGATGTCCTAATAGGGCACATGCTCTGTGTAAGAAGTTTTCACCTAGCAGGGGCATTCATAATCCTTTTCAGTATTAATTCTCTGATGCCTCATGAAGGCTGCAGCATGAGTAACAGCCCTTACCTTTTTATGGTGATACTGGTAGGATCAGATCTACTATGAGGCCAGAAAAGATAGTAAATTTTTGAGTTTCCTAGACTGTTTGGTCAAATAAGACTGGAATTTGGTAACTAGTTGAAAAGTGACTGGGAAATATCTTTGATGTGCTCACATATGTAGACAGATTGTGTAAACTTCATTTCCATAGGAAATCAGACAAAACATCCCATCTGCAACAGCTTTTATTTTTTAGCAGTATGTTTTAAAACTCACTTCATCTGAGTTGTAGAAAGAAACCATATCCAAATAAAAATTACTAATCTCCTGCATGTTTTTTGAATTTTTACAATAATTTTGTTTTTTAGAGAATAACATTATAAATAAAATAATTTAAAATATTCCATAGTATTCCCTCAATTTTATGTTCTGATCCTCTAGTAAAGCCGGATAGTAACTGTATGGATTGCTATATTATGGTAGTCTAGAAACTGCAATTAATATTCTGCTCTCTGTCTGATCAGTACTACTGACTGTGGTAACAGCCTGATGTGGGGAAGGATTATTCTTATGTACTCATCTTGACCATTGATTATTGAGTCTTGAACATTTGGTTGGATGATGTATTCTTAAACCATTTTATCATAGGGTGGCCCATTTGTTGAAGTGTTCAGTGCTCAAGGCAAGAACCCAGGAGCAAAATGGAAGATTTTTGGCAATCTGTCAGCTATACGGAAAGTAAGTTTTTAAAGAAATTTGTGAACACAGAAAAATGTGAATGAAGCTTAAAATTAGAAGGTAGTGAAGGCTTTGATCTGGCAGTGGAGTTGTCACTTCTGTCATAATGACAGACTGAATGTCTACTTGAATTAGTTCTTCATGCCTGCTTGCAGACTAGGTTGGTTGCAGTGTAATTTTATGGTTTAAATATTTACAAGGTAATTTTGCTATTCTGATAACTAATGGATTGAGTTGGGCCCATTGGATCACAAGTCCTATTTGTCAGCATTATTTGTTTATAAAACATGCAAATAAGGACATATTTCTGTGGTTTATATTACCATCATATTTAAACTACTGTCATACTTGCAGTGCCATCTGCCATTTGTTGCTTTGCATGTTAGTAGCATGGTTGGTTGTGAGGAGAAGAATTCTGTCGGGATGCTCATTATGTTTATTGTTCCTTTTTGTAGGAATATGATAAAGAAGTAAAAGGCTTTGTTTTTGTACTTGAAGGAAGCAGTCAAATCAACAAAATGCAGCTACCAAAGGAAACTAGACAAACTTGTAAGTGTCGAAGAATTAAATGTCTGATGTTGTTCGGATTATTAAATCAGGCTTTTACTGGAATGTAAAATTTACAGTATTCTCCCTTACTTTGGGTGTAATTCAGCATTAGCAAAGTGGCTTTTCATTAACTCTTTAGCAGGTCAGTTACAAATAGATAAAAGGTATAGAAATACCATAGTAAAGTAAGTGCTGTAGGGAAGATCCTTGTTGATCCATGTTGTACTAGTGCTGCTAGGTTCACTTCTGTACCTCATCCTGCTACAGACTGGCAAATTTCAGCTGCATTTGTGTAATTAGTTTGATGGGTAGTGTGGAGTGTTTCCCCAGGTTGTCTATTACTTGCACCAGAATAAACCAGAATCAGAGCAGTCTGTGTGTCTCAGGATGTACAGCAATCATCATAATTTATGCCTTAAAGGCCCATGCAGGGTATTGTACCTTACAAGGCTTGTAGTAATGAATCAAGCTGGTTGAGCATTAACTGCATACTTTTGAAGAAAAGTTGAGATGGTGATTTTAGTCATATGAAACAGGAATCTTCTAGTATACTTCTCATGCAGGGTACATAATTACAAATTAGGTTTTGCAAATAAACACAAAAAATAAGAAATTGTATAGTCTGGTCATGCACTAAGGCCTTGAAGATTAATTTCATTTTTATAAAAGAAACTTACTCATATCTTCAGTATAATAAATATTAGTCGAATGTCTTAGAAATCCAACTTTAATTTGTTTTTTCCCAGTGTTACAATATTACAGCCTTAAATGAGGATTGAGAATTAGTGTTGTAGATTGTCACTGCTAAGAATAGTTTGGTTTTAAATTTACTTTAGCTACTGCTGCAATACTACAGTTAAATTTCCATCTGTTACCATTCTGTGTCCTTCTGTCTCTTCCTCTCGAGGTGTATGTACCTCAAGTATTTATGTCAAGTATACAATCTCCCAGTTGTACTGTACTCTTTCAATACTTTTCCAAAATAAAAGAGAAATAGAATTTGAAATTTTGAAGTGTCATTTGACCCACAAAAGAAGGAAGTTCTGAATTGGCATTGTTTAGAAGGGGAGCTAATGTTGTTGTTGGGTCTTGTTAAGTCAGTGAAGAGCAGCCCATACTCTCCCTGATGGAATAACTAAGAAAACAACATACGGTTCAATTCAGGCAGCTTTGTACTACCTTTGTTTTCCCTTGACAGGGAGCTACCTGAATCCTGAAAGATTTCTTGTTTTGTTCCCTCAGTTAAGCTCCTTTGTTATTGTTCTAAAAATCAGAAGCCTCCACTGAGCATTGTGATCATGATCTGGATTGCATTTTTACCCAAGGTTTTTTGAAGTTGTTTAATAAAGTATACATTGTCACAAATGTGAATGCAAATTTCATATGGCTTCAAGATAAGCTTGATAGGAAAGTATTACTTTATCTTGTAATTCCTATGGAATATTTGGTGTCTACATGCTCTTGGAACACAATGTAGAATTGTAAGTGTAAAAGAAAAGGTTTTTTTTTTTATTTTCATGAGAATTCCACCAAAGTCACAGATGGGACAACACTTTTATTGCAGTTTGAATTGGTTTTCTTCAGGTTTTTCTAGTGTTCATATGTTGTGTGAACCTTGGGAAATAGTGTTGCAGAGGCATAGCTGTATGGTACAAAATTGAAATGCTTGATGGTGAAATGTGCATCTGCACTCACACAGCACATGTATTTAATTTTTTTTCTTGTTTCTAGTGGGACTGATCCAGCAATTTCTGACACTTCAGATTTTTGTGCCATTGGGACAAGACTTCTCCACTGAGTTACTGTAAGATGCATAAAATTTCCTTGAATACTTAATGTAAAGTGAATGCCTGATTGCAGCCATTAATTGTGGTGGCAGATTTTACATTAAAACGTGGTGACTTATCAAGTCAATAAGAAGTAATTAAGCTAATGAGATCATTATTTCTTGGATGTTTTAAATACTGACATTCCTTTGAAGACAGAACAAACTAAAAATCATGAATGAATATGGTGAAAAATCTGAAGAAATGAGACATTAATTTATCAAACATATGAAAATACTGGCTCATGAGGGTCTCCTGAAAATTCATAAGAGGTTTATAAATAATTATTCCAGGGCCCTTTGATTCAGGGCAAAAAGAAATACATATTCTAATAGCTGGGGGAGAAGAAACCAAGCAAACAAATGATAAAAAGCTAGAACAACAAATGGTGTATTCAATTGGTATAATTATGTCCCTGCTGTAAGGGGAGAGGTACAGCTGAAACACTTTTTTCATTAGTTTGATGTGGACAATTGTCAGTCTTTGGACAACATTTCTCCCCTCATGGCACCAGCTGTTTATAACCAGCACAACCCACTCAGCTTTGTCGCCAGTAGAACACCTAAGGTTTGGATTAACAAAAGAATATTATGCCATTAGAAACCCTGCAAGAAAAGATGGGTTGAATGATATACAATTAAACTGAGTAAGGTCAATGCAGAATTTTATTTTTGTTTGTCTTTCTGAAACTTTGCATTCATCTGTACCCATAGGTGTCATCTTTTCTTGATTGTCTGAAGTCTCTTGTGTCTGGAGTAAGGGGAAACAACTCTTGTAGGTTTACGTCAGACGACAAAATGAGATGCTGAGAGAATATCATTCCAACTACACTGTAGCAGAGAAACTGTTCATTATAATGTGAATAATCTATTTCATGAAATTAGGATGGTGTGCTATTTTATGTTGCTGAGTAATTCTATTCTGTGCCTTCACGTAAATAGTCATCTTGGAATATTTTGTTATTTTAACAAAGAATATGCTAGTGTGAATTGAGTCATATTTATTAAAATTCCTCAGTGGATTTATAACAGTCCATGCAGGTATTTTAGTCTCTGTTTTGTGAGTTAGTGGGCATTTATAACCTACATCATGTTGGTAACATTATGCATTCCTCTGTGGCGTGTTTAATTTCTGACTTGTTTTTAGAATCTGAATGTTGAGAAAATCTTCAAAGGCTAAATTAACTTATTTAGCACAGATCTTCACCAGAGAATATTTTTATTTCTCCATGGATCATGGAAATTTGAGAGAACGCTGGGCTCAAAATACTTGTTTTAGAGACAGCTTTGACTCTATGCGTCAACATCTTGGTGTAGAAAATACTAACATTTTACTAATTTAAAGTGAGAAAATGTTGGCAGGAAAGCTGGTAATTGTTGAACAGACCAGAAAACTGCAGTTTTTCAAGCAACTTCCCTTTCTCTTTAATTTCTCTTCCTACAACAGCCTTCATGCAGTTTTTGTTATGTTTTTCTTTCAAGGTAACTATTTTTATTTCTGCCCTCATTTTGAATAATTTTTTTGCTTAGATACCTTAATGTCTCTAACATAAGCGTACACAACTTTAAAGCTACCCTTTATTTTTTTCCTGCAACACAAAGAGCTTCTTTGTGTATCAAATCACACTGATGTTTCTGTTCTTTGATGAATTTCCTGAATGTCGTTCTGGTTACACTTTCTGCTCCTATGGTTTTAATTGCTGTATTACTTCTAAAAGTGTGTACAAAAGGGAACAAAATAAACAGGATATGTCATGCAGTAAACAGAAACCAAGTATATAGCTTTGTTTCTCATAGGCATTCCATAGACAGGTGGTAGAGTCTTAATGACAGGTACAGGAATTCAGATTTTGCATAGTGTCCCACTGAGTTTGGTTCTTTTGGGTACTTCCCACCCATCTATACCTCTTAACAAGAACCTCTTCTCCACTTTTCTTCTCATTTTATTTTTTCATTGCTTGATATTTTTTTTTGATAACTGAGAATGCTCTAATTTTCTCCCACCTCTCACACCTTTCTTTGCCCTTTCTCTTTCCAGCTCATATCTAGACTTTACATTTTCTTCATCTTTTCTCACTACTCCTTGTTCCCACCATTACTATGTCCCTCTTAGAAGTAAATATATATATTTACTTCTATAATACTCTTAGATACTTCTATAAATTTAAATACATGTGTTTTGTATTTGCTATATATATATTTATGTAAACATATACTATATTACTATATTTACTATATAAATTTACTATATTTAAATAGTTATAACTGGTTTTTTCCCTTATTTCTTTTTCTCTTTTCATCAACTTTCCTGATTCTAAATTAGTAGTATCAGCGAGCCTGATACAAACCCTAATTCTGTCTCCTTCTCTTATGTGCAGTGATTTCAGTGTCTATGTGGATGAAGTAATCTCACTTAATACATTTCCGTACACTTTTTACAAAAGAATAGATGTTTAATTCAATGTAACTGTTTCATTACTTAATTGCTTATCTTATAATCAAATCTGGTTTATTCTGATAATTACATAAATTCATCAATGCATTCAAAGTAACTGGAGCTACTTAAAGATGTATATGCCTAAAAAGTACAATCTTATTTGTTCCCCACTTAGTGCACCTATATGTAGAGGTTAATAAAACTTCTTTAAAAATAAATTTTAGTACTAAGTTGTGTATTAGAAATCAGCTGTGACTTATTGAGGTACCTATAAACTCCTTCAAGACTTGCAAAAGAGTGTATTTTATCCTAGCAGACTCATGATAATCCAATAAATAATGAAGACAAGTCTTTCTTGCTTCACGTGACTGCCATTCAGCTCTTTTCATTTCAGACATTTTGAAAGGAATCTCTTCCTTGTTTGTGGACAGAATATTGATTGTGCTGTTGCTTCCTGGAGTTTAATGTTTGAAGATGGTTTCTTACATAATCTGACTACTTACTACTGAATCTGAGTAGCTTCAAGTGAAAATTGATAGCATACCAAGTCATCAAATTTACTTTCTGTAAAAAAACATTTTGGCAAGTTTTGTAATAGCTGCACATGATGCTTTATGGTATATTTCTTCCTCTCCCATTCTGCACAGAGATGGAAATATGAATTTAGTTTGAGCCTCATCCTCTCTTTTGCATTCTGTTCAGTGATCGATCTGATCAGCAAACAAGAATTTCTTCAAGGCCATACATCACTGCTGGCATCAGCTGAGCTAAACCTTCTAACTTGCAGCTATCAACCAGTCATGCAAGATTCCTGTCATAAATACTGACTGTGCAACCAGCTGTTTAAATTAGCTGTTTTGCCTTTTCTTTAGAAGAAATTTAAGTAGAATTTTAGATACTTTGTTAGGTGGCATGATTAGATGGGTATCACCACATTAACAATCAGTGTATTGACTTCCCTAAAAATGTGTAAAATTGATTGTGGATTAAAAATTTGGTGAAGCATAATAAAATCACAACTAAGGTAGAGAGCATGTAATTTATGCAGCCTTTTTGAAGCAAGTAATAACAAAGCTATTAGTAATGCTGAATATAGCCGTCTGTTGTAAATGTAGTAGCAGTTGTTAAATCTTCAGTATTATGGATTTTGCTACCTTTCTGAAAAAGCAATGTTTGAAAAAATATTTGTGTGGAAAAAAAAAGAGAAAAACCAAAACCAAAAAAACCCCCAGGATCTGGCTTGTTGGCATTCTTGGTTTAATTCCCAATCTATGGACATGTGCAGGTTCTAGCACTTCTGCTTGGCATTTTGACAAGCATGTGAACATTTATTCTTAAAATACTGTAATGCCAGTCACTTTGATGTGTTTATTTTTGATGTTGGGTATCACATGAAATTAGTACATCATGTTATAAGTTTTACAGCAATGAATAGAGCTGTTGATGTGAAAAAATAGACCTTCAAATTGTCCCATAGCCTCCAAAAAAAAATAGTGATTTGAGGTATGAACAAGGATCAGAATCTCTATTTCTGGTTATGTAGTGAAATATTATGTGGTCTCATGTGAGTTCCTGTAGGTTGCTCAGCCTTTTTTCTCCCAGTTCTTTCATGCAAGTTATGGGAGTAATAGTTATCAATTTATTTTGAAAATATATTATAAAGAGTTAACTAACTCATTGTTTTATGATACTTTGAAATATATGAAGTGATAAAAATAGAAATTATTTTTATAATTATTTTTAATTTTAAAATCTGGTGGTTGATGAAGTACATTTTCAGTGATATGCAGACTAGTGTGTGCTGATAGTGCAGATTTAATAGTTGATGTGTTATCCTATAACTGAATAGAGGCCAGTTTAGAGAGATAGCATTTTTGATGAAAAAGAGAAGTTTCCTAGTTTTGCATTTGGGCATCCAGACAGGACAGAAGATAGTAACAACAAAATGCATTCAAACGAATATATTAAGTGTATACAAAGTTATACAAACCAGGTCTGGTACTTACTGATGCATTGCTGCAGCTCTTAAGTCATGTCTATCTCAATGATCACCAACTGCATGGTGCTTCAAACTACTTATTTAAATCTTTGGATGGTAAACAGCTATAAATCACATGTGGCATACTTTGTAAAGGTGGGGAGCTTTGAGATCTCATGTCAGATCCCCTCACCTGTGACATGAAAACCCACACAGCAAAAGTACACACTGTCAGTCATAGCTGCTTCTCAGTCAGAGCCCTACTTCTGTAGCCCAGAACTTGGTGCCTGATATTAATGTGCCATGGGACTCTGCTTTGTTGCCACTTCCTAGAATTACTCACTACCTTATGGGCCATCTTGCTGCCATGACTGTGCTTAAAATGTCCACATTCCTGAAGTAGGTGTGCTTGTTGATAAGAAATTTTATTGCAAGGCTTGTGAACAGCTCAGTAGAATATATAGATTGTTGTACCATATTTCCTTTTTTCAAACAGTGTTTCTGTAAATATAAGTTGATTAGTTTCAAATTTAGCAGAACATACTAGATTTTACATGCATAGCTAATTTATTCATAGACACCATAATAGCTTGAATTTATGTGAATTACATGCTATCATAATTAGTTACCATTTTTGTTTTGCTGACAGAGATATGATAAATTATTCATGTTAATCTAAAGATCCAGCATGTTTTCAGATACAGAACAATAAAAATATGAATCTTGGTTAGTCTTGCAAAACTTAGATCAACCTTTTAAAATTAGAAGCAGGACATAGATGCTAATTCTATTGCATACTTCTGACAGGATTTGAAGATTTTAGATAGAGACTGAAGGTAAACTTTGAACAAATTTAGCTGGAGAGATTATTTGAAATTCAGATGTTTAGTAGCATGAGACTTCCCTTATGCCCTTAAACCAGTATTTTCCAGTGTGCATGCTTCTGGTGATATGATAGTCTTCCAGGTCGTATTCAGCAATAGTTTGTATCTGCAGACCAGGAGCCAAGGCAGGAGTCAATGTGGGAAGGCAGAACCAGCATGAAAGCAGAGGAAGACTGCTAAATAGGTGATTAAGGATGGTAGGGGAGCTGGTGGAAGGGGGAGTCTTCTCTTTCCATGCATCAGTCTCCTTTTGGCAGATCACTTTGGGCCTGCTAATGGACTGGTTATCCAGCATTACCATTTATTTAAAGACTAGAGAAACAGAATGATGAGCAAAAATACGCTTCTCAGACTTGTTTCAGAAATAGCATATTGCTTTCCCCTCAGACCAGAGCATACTCATCAGTCTGCCAACCTCAAATTAGATACAATTTGTACAGTGAAGTGAACAGCTGTCACAAAAAGGAATATTTCCTTCATCAGACTGATGAAGGAATCATTATATGAGGAATGTATCTTCCAAGGCTGATGTTACAGGATTTGTGTTGCAGTTGTAGTGTCTGCAGATGAACAGCTAGTGTACTTGCTTTTTTGTAAGTGCAGTCTTAATTTAGTATACACAATACCTTTAGCTTAGCGGGCTGATGAAGCACTGTGTCCAGTCTGTACAGTTCCCCCTTTTTCCACTTGTCACTTCAGTCCAAGATCAAGAACATCATCGTTCTGTGTTGCAGTATTTCTGCATAAGTTTCAAAATGCCCTGAAAGTAATTATTTTAACCAGTATCGCTTTCTTTGTTTAAATATATCTTGAATCTGTTGGAACTGATGGGAGAGATGCTTTGTTTTGTCAAGTTTTAACTTGCTAGGTAGTGAATCTATTTTAACCTGTCATACAATATGCTATTAAATGAATAGAGTAAGTCTTACTGTGGTGTTAGATGATCTCCTAGTGATATTACAGAATAAATTACTGTCTTGTAGGACTTTAGAGAGAAGAAAAGTACTAATTATGTGTATTTTGGTCGGTGGATCAATTTACGTAACAGGGAGTAAACTGAATCCTGTTTGGTTGGTTGGTAGGGTTTGTTAGTCGGCATTTTCATATGCCGAAAAAGTAAATGCACAATCCAGAGTTAGCAAGAAGACTTAGTTTTGTCTTTTTAAAGGGAAGACTTCTTAGTAATTAGAATAAAGGTTTAAATGTGAGAAATACAGCTGTACTTAAGAGAACTATTGCATATAGCAGGTGCAAACATAACCTTTTCTTTGTCTTTATAAACATGAAAGGACACGTTGTCTCCTCAGAATAGATAAATTTGTGGAAAGAATAACAGCCAATAAACGAAAGAGCCAACAGAATTAGTTCCAGGCATAAATAACTGCATTATAACGGTAATTTGTTTAGGTTCTTGAAAAGATGTAGGCACTAAACTTTCCACATATTAATACTCATTAGAGTACTTTGTACTGAACACGTTTAAAACCATTTTCTAGAATTACACTTTTCTAAGCGATTTGGCACAGTTAGTGATGCTTTAGAGGAACATACTACCATGCCTTAAAATAGAATTTACTAAATACTTAAAAATAAGAGAAAGACAAGCTTATTTCAAAACCAAGGATGTTAAAATATTGATAGAAGTTTCTAGAATGTTGTAAATATTAATGATCAGTTCCAGAATGATTTTTGAAATGTGAAGTTCTAAGAGTGATGAAACTTTCACAGCAAATTATTCTTGATCAGTGAAAATATCAGGTCATTCTTTTAGTTGGAGAATTGATTGCAAATACATCAATATCTTGTAGGGAGAGCTCAGGAATCACTGATTCTTCATAATTGCTCATATTTGGAAAGCTTTTCTATTCTAGCAACCAGATTTAATGATTCTCTTTTTGCACCTGCCACCTGTATTACTGCCTTTTTATGGTGTGTTTCTCCTTAAAAACACACTTTGGTGTGTTTTTCCTTAATTCTCTCCAGTAAAACGTTATCAACAGAAAATTTCAGAATGTAAAAATAAAGTTGATTCTTCACAACTTGTTCTCTAGATCTAGGTGACATATCAGTCTTCCTGATCTCTTATTTATTAGAGATTTGATTGATTTTCAACATAACTAAGTCTGGTTTTGAGAGCAGAATACACTGCTGTGGATTTCAGATGATCAGGTAGCCAGTTCAATAAAGTAGCATCTCCTATGAGACCAATTTACAAATAGCACATAGTATGAAACATACATGGAGCACAGACTGCTCCTGAATAAGGAAATTTAAGAATCTCTAAGTATGACAAATCAGCTGACTGTTGCTATTCCTTTGTTTTTCTATCTTTAAAATGGATGTGATGATGATATTATCTAACATTTCTGAAGCACATACTTTTTATGGAGAAAATGGCACTACAATTGCTAAGCACTAACATACTAATAGTTAAGCTTTAGCAGAGGATTCTACCTGGATTTTGACCAGGATACAAAGAGTTTTTCATTAATAATAAATTGTGTGGGAGTTGCTCTTTGCTGAGCAACATCAATGCAATACCTGCTTTCATGTTTTGTAAACTTCCAGTTTGTCATTTATAAGGAGAAAAATACTTTCATTTTAAGAACAAGTGAGCCTGATAAATGAAGCATTCCTTCAACAGTCCAGCATCATTTTTTCTAAGTTCATTGTAAGCCCTGAATTGAACATTAACAAATGGTTATAAATTATTATACATACAGAAGTGAAGTGAATAGGTAATCTGAGAAGATGAGTTTATCTGTACTCTTGGGTAGTTGGTACCATTTACTTGCAATCTCACTATAGTTACCATTGTGAGGAGAATAGTCAATCAAAGTTGAAGATATAAAATAAAATTGAAAATTGAATTGGAAGGTAATTTTACTTTCAAATCGTTTGCAAATGTAGATGTTAAGTGTGAAATGAATGCAGTTAATGACCATAACTGGGAGAGTTATGCACCTGCTGATCACAGGAATATTATTATAAATGAGGTTGATTTTCCTGTTGACTACCTCATTTTTCTCAACATGGTCTCATTACTTTTCTATCACATGTCTGACCCTTAGATATAAATACTCAAGCACAGACATAATAAAAATACATTAACTCCTATATAGATTTCTTTAATGCATCTTTGAAAATCAGGATGTGTGCTGCAGATGTTTCTTGCCTTTGTAGGTTTAACATAGGTCATGCTTTTTGATAACAGAAAAAAAAAATGGTTGAGTTTCACCACAAGTACTCTTGAGTCATTTTACAAGTGAGAGTTCTAATGTTCTAACTCCCGTTGTCTGAATTACTTCAGAAAAGAGTTTCATCAGACACTTGTTTTGTTTTTATTTTCCAAGAAGCAATGTAACTGAAGAGTCTGAAAGTTACACCCACTCTCAAATAATTATCTTTCTTCTCCCAGAAAATAAGTTATTTTAAAGAATTCTAACACCATCTTCTTTCTCCAATTTTGCCTGTTCTTCAAACGTTTCACCTACTTTTGCCTGTAGAATATAAATATTTTTATTGTTTTAAATTTATATACTGAAATAAATTTTAAGCTTCTTTAGGTGCGATAACTATATATCCAAGGTTTGCTGCTTTTTTACAGCATACATACCATTACAAAAAAAATCTTATTTTAGACTTATGACAGTGTCTGATATAAACGTGTGTATTTTTTTCTAAATGAAGGTGTTTAGTATTGCACTTCAGAATGTAACTGAGCTGTACATTTACTAATGGCCTTTTTATTGCTAAGGTACCTAATATTTTTCAGGAGGGAGAAAGATAAAACTATTCATATAAAAATAAATAATAAAATTTAAACCTATTGAACTAATATTATAAAGTGAACTTAAGTTTTTATTGCCAGTTGTTTGGAGATATGCATGACTTAAGTCTAGGCTCCTACTGCTTTGTTGTAGCATCATTCAAAGCAACATTCTCCCTTGAGAATTACGGAGTTTGGGTTTCATTAGGAGTAGTATTTGTATTTGTGTTTCAGCACTCGGGTTACTGCAACTACCTGATTCCTTAGCACAGTTGCTCATCTCTACACAACCAGGAGATCTAGGGGAGTTTCAAGCAACCACTAAATTCTTTGAAGTTCTTTGGTGCCTCAATTTCTTAGCACTTCTGAACATCAAGATTTAGAACAGAATGAAGAATTTCTGGAAACTACATCCATAGGTTTTTCATCAAAGTGTATGCGAGAAGCAAAGTGATGGATGGAACTAAGCCTTGATCTGGGGCACAGGCTTAGCTGTGCAGCCAACTTGCTCATGATCTTAGGTGAATTATTTCACATCTTGCTTAAATTTCTTCAAAAGTAAGATCAAGCCCAGAATGCTAGCACTGAAGACACTTTGAGGTCTTCTGATGAAATCACTTTTCAAGGACTCGATGGTATTATTCATCCATCCATAAATATATGTGCAGCTGATACTGAAATCTGCTGTGTCAAACGATAGCAGTGGTGAGGATATAATGTTCTTCCTGCGGCACAGTAGTGAGATTTGTGCCTTTGAAGTGCATGTGATTTATGAGAGGAACTGCTAGTCTTTCAAAATGAAACAGCTAGTAGATTCTTCCACTTTGTTTTCATTTGCCCACCCATGTTATGAGGATGAATAGACAAGATCAGATTGTCTGCAAGGGAGAGGAAAGTATCAACAAGTTCTGGAAAGCTAATAGACTTTGTTTGCTTTGCATGATCATCTTAATAACTCTGTGGAAACAAGAAGGTGCTCCTGTGTTTTCCTCTCCTGTACTAGTAAAACCTTTTGATGTTTACATACTTGCAGTATATTTTGTACTTGGTTGAATTCTCAAATTGCCAAAACCAGGTAAAGTATGTAACTTGCTCCAGAGTTAATGCCCTCCTTAGTTGACCTAAGGAAATCTAAGAACATTTCAGGGTGTTTGTCTGAAAATTTTGGGTGACAACATTTCATTAGTTAAGCTACAGTTAGTCCTTACTAATGAAAAAAGTGCTTTCAGTGATTAAAAAAAAAAAAAGCTACAGGGCAGTCTCACAATTTTAAAGTAAAACCCAGCATTTAAATATAATGATTATGAGTAATTATTTTTAACAAACAACTTTCTGTCACTACTTAGTGTTACTGTAATTGTTTGTCATCTTCTCAGAGGGGCTGCTAATTACAGAGAAATACCCATCTGTTAGAAATAGGCTATCAAAAATAATAGGTAAATTAATCATTATTTCCCCATACAGATTGCAGCCTTTAAAGTAATGTCTGTTCTCTGGTATAGTAAGGTAGGACTGCCTGGGGGTATCAAGGTTGTGCTGCTGTTGTGGTTTAACCTTAGTAGGCAGCTAAACGACACCCAGCTGCTCTCTCACTCCCCCTGCAGTGGGATGAGGGAAGAGAATCACAAGGGAAAAAATGCAAAAACTTGTGGATTGAGATAAAGACAGTTTAATAGGTAAAGCAAAAGCTTCACATGCAACCAAAGCTACATAAAATATCTGCTACTTCCCATTGGCAGGCAGCTGTTCAGCCATCTCCAGGAAAGCAGTGCTTCATCACATGTAGCTGTTACTTGGGAAGACAAACACCATAACTGAACTTCCTCCCTTCCTCCTTTTTCCCCACAGCTTTTATCACTGAGCATGATGCCATCTGGTCTGGGAAATCCCTTTGGCTGGTTGGGGTCAGCTGTCCTGGCCGTGTCCCTTCCCAACTCCTTCTGCCCTCCCAGCCTCCTCACTGGCAGGGCAGCATGAGAAGCAGAAAAGGCCTTGATGCTGTGTAAGCACTGCCCACCAAGAACTAAAACACCCCTATGTTACCAACAATGTTTTCATCACAAATCTAAAACATAGCACTATACAAGCTACTGTGAAATTTAACTCAATCCCAGCCAAAACCAGTACAGCTGCTCACCAGACTTCAAGAAAATAGAACATAAAAATAGGCCTCTTTATCAGTTAAAAGGAAACCTATTCTTTGTGGTGATGACTGTGGTCCGAGTCTATTAGAAATGTTCAACTTCAGTGTCCTTGGTGTTGTTGTGAAATGACCTGAATGGTAAGCAATAAACTTCTGTATTATAATTTGCATTTGAAGATATGTGCTCAGGAAGTAAAACAGACAATGTCTTGTGTCTATCTTTAAGCTGACAAAGAGTCTATATAAAATGACAGAGGCATTTTTAGGAGAAGAAAGCAAATAATGTTTTTCTAGTTAGCAGGTGACAGCGTGTCCCAAGATAACACAAGCTTAAGGGGCAGAAACAAGCATGATTATTAAAGGCTACTGGATTCTTAGTTCATACAAATTGAATTCTTTCATAGTCTGAAGGGCTATGGAAGTCTAGCAAGGAGTGTAGACTGTTGAAATAAAATTAGCATGTAAAGTGATTTTATATATGCAGGAATATAGCCACCAAGTTTGAATTTGAGGAAGAAATCTCATTACTCATCTTGTAAAAGAAGTAATTCTTAAATTCCATATTTGCTATCACTGACATAAAGGTTCTGCATATGAATAGTTTTTTTGTGATTGCCCAAAGATACTGGGTTATTGAATTGACAAAGATCTGTTCTATTCTCTCCTGCTTTTTCTTTTATAGGATAACTGATTTAGGAAATATTAAAAGAAGATTGTATTTATCAACAGTCCACAAGGAGTTGTCTGTAACCCCTCTGCATGCAAAAATTCCTCTGTTTATGATCAAGCGCAAAATAGTAGGTACCTTGGGAATATTCTTTGAACTGTAGTTGAGCACATTTTTTATCAAAAACGTTTTATGTAAGTTTATAGACCTGTTGAAATTACTGTTTGGTTTAGAATTCAGTTCCTGCAAATTCAAAATACGTGTGTGTGTGTCCCCTCTACTGGATAGTATCAGAACCACTTAATGCTAATACTCTTCTACCTTTCTTCTAACATTAGGAGTCCATTCCCATTTTCCAAGATTAATGCTGTTTGTGATGTGTCTATTTCTCACTTCTGCTGTCTATTCAGCCTCTGTGAAGTTCTCTGTGTCCCCGATACTTCTTCATTATAGTGCTCCTGTTTATGTCTACCTTCTCCTGCAGTGACCTTTTCTTATAGTCACTGGAGCTGCAGGTAGACTGTAGCTGATTTATACTTTCATGTGCTTAAGGTTCTTCCAGATTCTGGCATATATAAAACAACGTATATGTCAAACTGATGAAAATAAAACAATAGCTATCATATTCTCCCTCTTCATCTCTCCCATGCCCAGCCACAACATATGGTAATAGCTGTCAGGATACAAAACCTGATGGTTACCATATAACCTTGTAAAGACTCAAGTCTCAAATACTGCTTTAGAAAATCATTTGGAGATGAGAATAGTTAGATTTCAAATATTTTAAAACACAAGTATGCACCAAGATAACACAGTATAATAAGGAGCTGTGGATTTAAGGCTGGTCATGAGAGAGAATATTTTACAAAAACTTCTAAAGTTACAACTTCTTTTAAGATAGTTTAGGTGAAGGCACCTGTGATAATTTTAGATTTCAGGAGTTTTCTACTTTGTGGGAAGAAGTGGTTGGATTTTTTTCAAATGGATATGCATCAGATCATATCCCTGAAGTTGCTGTTAATTCAAGATCCACTGAAATCAAATTATATTTCTTCAGTATAATTTCACTTAGTTTGTCTTGGTGTCAGGCTAGCAGAAATGTTTTAGGATTAAAGTATGCATTAATGTACGCCAAGTTAAATTCAATCAGAATATGACCTTCAGTTATGTATTTTAATTTAGATAATGAAGTATTAATCAGAGATCTGTCTAAATTATCAGGTATAATGAAAAATATTTTAATAACCTTGACACTTTACCAACCTTAAAGAGTAGGTCTGTATTTCTCAGTATATCTGAATACCTGTCTGTCATCTTTTAAATGGTTGTCTGCCTTTTTATTGTTGCTTTTACTTAAAAGAAGAGAGTGTGCTGCTTTCAGTGATTAGATTGCTTACATGGCTCTGATAGTTTAACTTACTCTATATACAAGCTGATCATTATTATCAGTATGATTGGTTGTGAACAAGGATATAATATGTTGTTTGTTCCATCAGTAGAACATAGTTTACATTTTCATATGCTAGCTTCCTGTGTTGTATTCTTACAAATGATGCTATTTTTCAACCTCAGCAATAGAAATACCAGTTATAATTAAATACTGTGTTTTCCTTTCCATTGCTTGGTGTCTTCAAAACAAGTATTCCTTTCCTTCCAAAATTTCAGACTTAGAAGCTGAATAGTAATGTATGCACCTACATTTTTTCTCAAAAAATATTTGCTATTTGGCACTTAGAACTAGTACTTTTACCTCAGCTTTAGAAGGAAATGAGGCGTGTACAGTCATTATGTCTTAGTATTCTTCTCCCTTAAGAAAACTTCAATCCATTGGTCAGCTAAATTTTACACGTGAGTAATTATATCAAATATATTACAGTTCTGCAAATTTCATTGAAATGGTTCCATTTCTCTTCAAGGCCCTCTCTGTTTATTTCCTGGTTATAGAAGATGTGTTAGTATCAGCTCATCCCTCACTAAATGCCAGAATCGATGAGGAGACTAATTGTTAGGAACACCACAACTATGAGCGTACGTGTGTTTAAACATCAGAGGGTCTAAACGGAAAACATAAAGCCACAAAAAAACTTATTTTGTTAGTTCTTCTGCTTTTGGTATTACTTGTTTTATATGAAACTTCTTTTTTTTCTAGGAGGGTAATGGAACTGTAATATGGTTCACATGCAAAATAGATACCTGTAACTGCTCATTTCTGTATTATAAAAACCAGCAATATACAATTGTTGAATTAAGTTGGAAAAACTTGAAACTGAGAGAATTTAAAGAGCTGCTGGAATAGTGCAGGACAGTGTAGCACATTGATGTTAGTGTTCTAACAGTGTTCCCTGAAACAAATGGAACAATCATCTAATGAGAATTAAAACATGTATTTAAGTAGGATATTTAGGAACCTAGGTAGTCATCATTATCTGATTTGTCTTTTGGAAAGGAGTTATCAGGAATGGATAACATTTATTATAAACAAGAAGTAGTTTTAAGTTGTTATGATAAACTGGGGTCTTGTCCATACTAGAAATTTGCCTGACAGTCTTCAGTGGGAAAGGGATGCCAGCTTTGGAGAGGTCTTTTTCTTATGAATCTCAGAAAGAAATCATCAAAGAATCTCCAACTAAGCCTTTGGAGTGCTTAAGCTGCAGTAAATTTAACTTATGAAGTAATATTGAATAACAATTTTTTTCCCCAGAAAGCCTTCAAAAAATGTACTTTCTCACAAGTTAGCTGCAAAATGTATTGGGGATATGCTAGGTAACAGAGCTCACTTGGGCTAGCAGTCCCTAGGTCATGTGTACTGATTTGTTTGTATAAATAGTTGTAAGTGCAAATATGTCAATATCTTTTTTAATATGAAAATGTTATGCATTGTGAATCACGGCCTGTGAGAAACTAATACTCCACAGAGACTTCATTTATAAAATATACACTAATACTCTTCTGCAATGATTAGTGTTTTGAGCTTTATTAACGAGTATTGTTTCTCTTTTCTAGTGGTGCAATATGTGTATTGACTTGGTAGCATTCACCAGTGAAATATTCAGAGGAGCTGTCTTCCAGTCTTTGGATGGAATTATTATTTCGGCTAACTGTAAACTGAGAAAGATCTTCACTTTAAAATCCAAGCCTCAAGATACAGCTGAGGAAGATGGTGTGTTATAATTACTATATAGTCTTAATCATAACTTTCATATTATAAAATCAAAAGCTTCTTAGTCATCAGATTGGCAATTTGAGAGATTGCATGATTTCATGAAAATTAAAGTAGTAGTACAGCATATTAAATCTGTTCATTTTGGGCTTTAGGTGACTAAATATATGTGTTACTCCTCTGTTTTAAACATTGACTTCCTTAGAAGTATTTTACTGAAGAAATTCTGGCAAGATTTATCAGGTGGAGAGCTTGTTTTAATCAGAGTATCTTATGCTGATAGAAATCAGATTTTGGTCAAGAAGAGAATGTCTGAAAGGAAAGAGAAAAACTTAGCAATATTTGCTGTTTGTTTCCTTAATTTTTGACATTAACAGCTGATGAAAGATTTCTTATTTAAATAATTCAAGACAAAACTGTAACAAAACAGTATTATATGAAACAGAGCTATGAAACTATCATAAACACCTCTCTGATCTTAAGTCCATTTATTCTAATGTGTTCACTGGGAAAGTAATACTGGTGGTGAGCTGGAAAATGAGAGATTATAGATGTAATAGAGGATATTGGTCAAAAGTTTACCAGTCTCCCAACTAGCATCATAATCCTCAATCATTATTTTCCAAGGGAGAGAACTTCATTCCTCACTGATATTTGCAGTAATAGAGGAGGAATTGAAAAAGCATGGCTAGCATGTTCTTATTTTAGAGGAACCCTATTGTAGTTCAGCTTCAATTCATTCAGATTCTTGTTTTGTGGCTTTTAAAGAACACACATGAAAAAAGAGTTCTGGTCTCTGAAGGAGGGATAGTTAGCAGTATTGTAAGTGTAACAAAATGAACAAAATGTATCTTCCGTTTGGAAAACCTAAACCAGTAAGGGAGAGTATGGGATCATTGTGATTACTCCTCTTTTTTTTATTGGTGAGGTTGGAAAAAATAATTCAAAAAATGACTACAGAGAGAATCTGGTAAATTCTCAGCAGAAACTGCAGTTAGAGGCCTCACTGGTTATAATTTAATTTAACTCTGTTGGTGCATTGTTTTCTCTCTTCCGTTCTAAACAGGTTTTGAAATGTGTGTAAATGTTCTAAATGAGTTCCAAAATTCAAAAATGTAGTTAACATAATGAGTAGACAGCTTCAATAAACTGTATGCATGGTAAAATATTGCACTTTTAATTACTGGATTATCAATTCTATGATTATTGCACAGCTGGTGGGCATTAGTATTTTCTGTATGCTTATGAATTTCCTTATCTTAAGGAAATTTCCTTTCCTTAAGACTAGGCAAGTCTTAAAATTATGTTACAGCTCAGGGTTTGGCTGTATTAAAACAACTCTATACTTCATACCGAATTACAGAAAAACAATAGTAGTTTTTTGTTAGTATTAATTAACTTTCAGTTAACAATCGTGATTTGATAAAGTTTTTTTCCTCTCAGATGATTGGACCAGTTAGTTGAGCTCCAGTGGATGCAATAATATTGCAACTTGTAATGAGGGTCAAGTTCTTTGCTTAAACCTCCTTGGTGGCAGAAGTAGTTATTTCAAGGTGCAATGTGTGGGTTATTCTTTCTTAGTAGCTCGTATACCATACGTTTTGCATTCTTAAAATGATAGCAAGTGGAAAGGCTAAACCATATATACTAAGAAATTATTTCTGTATGAGATCATTGAGATAGAAGAGGAAATAATTTATCTTCTCTGCCCTATGATATTGAGGCATACAGGCTTGATATACACCTAGTTTCTGGTTTCCATAGTAATCTCAAGGTTATATATATGGGGTTTTTATCACTAATTTTACCATCTTACAGCAGTAAATAAATGGTTGAAAAAATATGTCTACTACTGAAATATGACATGGGACACTTGAATTTTTCTATTAGGATCTCAATCATGTTTGGTTTTGGGGTTATATTTTCCTCTTATCCTTGGAAAAGAGGCTAATATTCATTAGCTCACTATATTCAAGTCTTATAAAATTTGGAAGGAATTTGCATGAGAACATCAGGAATGGTTCTGACTCTGGGTACCTTTCTTCATAAAGAATAACTTTCATAAACTCAGTCTGTATTGGATATCAAAGGGAAAGCAGAGACAATCAGATCACATTCTACTAGTGCCTGGTGTCAGAAGAATAGATAGCTTGACAGCTTTTTAGTTTATCATGAAAGTGTAATGGTGTCCAAAGTTTGGAATTAAGGCTTGTCAGATTCTTTATTTGCATATATGGGACTCTATTTGCTACTTCAGTCCCACTGACATCAATACCATTTTCAGATGTTCATTTTGTCTGAAAATCAGTATATCAATATTAGAATTAAAACTAAGTTAGAATAAAGTTAACAAAATATATTTTGTGACTCTGTTTTGCTTATTCACTTGCCAAATCAAAGAAGTTCATTTACTATGGCCATTCCAGCCATTGGTGCATCTTTCTTAGTTTAAATGTATTCAAATATTTTGGCCTGAAAAAATGCACAATATAATTTTAAAATGGACATGCTTATTGTCTTAAAAATTAAAAATGCAGCAAATTTTTCAAATTACTATAATTATTAAATTGTTATAACCATATGAACTAAAATATATGTAATCTAACAAATAACGTAAATCAAATTTAATTCTGTTTTGTCATCAGAGTGAAGTAAAACCCACGTTTTTTAATTTTAGATATGTGTGTTCTTCCATTTATGCCACATGAGCCCACAGATGTTATTCCTCGAGCCTGCCAGCTAAATACAGATGTGCCACAAGTTACACAATTGCTGAACCTGACTAAAATTCACAAGCCAGAGTTAAAATGCAGGAGATATCCAGTAACAGAGCAAGAAACAGGTACTCTGTTGTATTAAAATATTGTGAATATGATTGATATAGTATACATACAAGTAATGGGGGGGGTTGTCAAAGTGCATGTTAAGAGTTCCAGTGTCTTGAAAATAAAACATGACAACTCTTCTATAACTGTAATATCATGAGCACATACACATGTCTGTTCTATAGTTTGAGATCTATGTGCAGCCTGAACAATTCTAATTCAAACATGGGATTTATAATAACAATATTTGAGGCATGTCTTTTCTGTTGGCTTTCTGGGCTGCGAGCGCACATTGCTGGCTCATGGTCAGTTTTCCATCCACTAATACCCCCAAGTCCTTCTCCTTGGGGCTGCTCTCAATCCACTCCTCGCCCAGCCTGTGCTTGGGATTGGGATTGCCCCGACCCATGGGCAGGACCTTGCCCTTGGCCTTGTTGAACTTCATGAGGTTCACACAGTCCCACCTTCCCGGCCTGTCCAGGTCCCTCTGGATGGCACATCCCTTCTCTCCAGCCTGTTGACTGCACCACACAGCTCGGTGTCATTGCTTAACTTGCTGAGGGTGCCTCAATCCCACTGTCTGTGTCTCCAACAAAGATGTTAAACAGCGCCAGTCCCAACAGCCATCCCTGAGGACACCACTCGTCACTGCTCTCCACTTGGACATTGAGCCCTTGACCACAACTCTTTGAGTGCAACCATCCAGCCAATTCCTTATCCACTGAGTGGTCCATACAGTTACAGCTGAAGGCTAGCAGCAAAGAGGCCTCAATTTTTTTGTTCTAGGCTCTGTATTGTTTAATATAGTTATGAATAATCTCAAGAGAGATTTGAATAATGTGGGAGCAAAATTTTCATGTGATACAGAATCTAGGTTAATAAAGAGTGGGACTTCAGAGAGTTTTAAACTTGTAAAATGGGCAATCCACTGGGTACTTTTTAATGAAAAACACTACAGAGCAGGTAACATGCAGGAAATGTCATATTCTGCTAAACAAAATTTCAGTTTACTGTTTTTATTTCTTGTGGACACTGTGTTGAAAAATTATGAGCTCAGGACCACTGTACTGGGTAAATGTCTATCATGATACCACGTAAATCTAGCTTTGATAAATGCAAAGGATTGTACATTGGGGAGAAATGTGAACTACAGTTAAGCTTTAAAGTGTCAAAATTAAATGACTCAAGGAGGGAAGGTTATCATCACCATAGGTAGAGCTTAGTACAACTCTCAGATTAATATGTAGCTACATTTTTAAAAGACTAAGATGCTGGGTAGCAGGAAGTTCAAATTCATATGAAATGGAAAAGGTATCAAACCTTTAATAAATCAGTTTTGCATTATTATCTGAAATACTTTATCCATTATCAGTTAAACCATCTCAGAAAAGATTTAACAGAGAAGTGATTCAGAGAAAAGCAGCTTGAATGAAAAACTCTTACATTAAGATATGCTGAAAACATTAAAAATTGACTTAAAGGAGTTTATAAAGTAACTATCGATACAAAGAAAGTTCAATAAAAGCTGCTTTTTCATGGCACAAAAACAAGACATCATTTGATGTGATGATGCAGTTGAAAATTAAAAACTGATAGAAGAAAATACCATGTTACACAGAATATGATTGAAATATGGAATGCACTGCTACAACAAGCTGGTGAAGTAAAGAAATTTGTATGATTCCAAAACCAGTTGGCCATTTATATGGGTAAGAGTAATGTCCATGCCATTGTATTTAGCACCAGTAAAAATCTGAAGGGAAAATTTTATCTTGTACTTCTAGGTTTTCCCAACCTTACTCTAAGAACAGGGTTGAAGGCAGATTATTTCATAAATCCCTACTGAAATTATCTTGTGCCATTTCTGAAGCGTTTGGTTTTAGCCATTGTTTGAAACTGGATGTTAGACAGATTATTGGCCTGTCCTAGAATAGCACATCCTGTGTTTTTATATTTAAATTGGCATGTCTGTCCACATGACATTTGTAAACCAAGAATTAGTAGAAACTGAACTGTAGAAGCAAATGCCAAGATTTGAATGTGAAATTGCTTTAAATAGGCTTGGGTCAGACAATTGGCTGCTTTTTACTAAAGCTATTATTTTGTTTTAAAACTGTGTATTGCTTTCTACCTGCAGTAAAGTCAATAGTAAAATTTTACTAAGGCAAATGTCTTTATAGTCCTTAATGTTTTGATTCAAAATAATATCTCTTTAAAACTGGCTGACCAATGAGTGGATTGAGGGCAGCCCTGCAGAGAAGGACTTGGGGATACCAGTGGATGGAAAACTGACCATGAGCCAGCAACATGCGCTCACAGCCCAGAAAGCCAACTGTGTGCTGGGCTGCATCCAGAGCAGTGTGGCCAGCAGGGTGAGGGAGGGGATTCTCCCTCTCTGCTCCGCTCTCGGGAGACCCCCCTGCAGTGCTGGGTCCAGCTCTGGGGGCACCAACACCAGAAGGACACAGACCTGCTTGAGCAGGGCCAGAGGAGGCCACAAAGATGACCAGGGGTCTGGAGCACCTCCCCTGTGAGGACAGGCTGAGAGAGTTGGGGGGGTTCAGCTGGAGAAGAGAAGGCTCTGGGGAGACCTTAGAGCGGCCTCCCAGGACTTAAAGGGGCTACAGGAAAGGGGGGAGGGTCTCTTGATCAGGGGTGTAGGGATAGGACAAGGGATAACGGTTTTAAACTGTTGGAGGGTAGATTTAGATTAGACATAAGGAAGAAATTCTTCCCTGTGAGGGTGTTGAGGCCCTGGCACAGGTTGCCCAGAGAAGCTGTGGCTGCCCCCTCCCTGGAAGGGTTCAAGGCCAGGTTGGACGGGGCTTTGGGCAACCTGGGCTAGTGGAAGGTGTCCCTGCCCGTGGCAGGGGGTTGGGACTAGATGATGTTTAACATCCCTTCCAACCCAAACCATTCTATGATTATATGAAAACAATTTTGTAATTAAATAGATCATCATTAATAACAGCAATAGAATAACAGACATAGATTGTGTTCATTAATAGAACTCTATAGTTGTAAAATTATCCATAAACAGTAGTGGTCATATGCTAACTATGTAAAGAATGAAATAAAATTTTCAGCTATTGACAGATTTTTTTGTGGTTGAACAAAATCAGGTTTTTTAAGTCAGTTGTTGAGTTTTGAAGACATCAGCTGTATTTCCAATGAGGAAATAAATCAATGTAGATAAAACCCATATTTTTCACTAGTAGTACGTATCATTGTTAGAATTCTAAACATAACAAAAATATAATTTCCTCATTCTCGGATTATTACTGTTTGTGTAAATCCAGTTACACATAACTAATCTGTACCCTATTTTTTATTAAAAAAAAATTATTCTCTAGATACATGTGCAACAGTACATATCCTGGAATATGTGCGAATATGTGCAAGCGCTTCTTAAAAAGGGGGGATTTTCTTTTAAAAAAAGAGGATTTTAAAATGAGAATTTTTAAAAAATGAGAATATTTTGTATGCTCTGATTCATGTCCTTCATAGAGAACTGATAAATTTGCCCCTTTTAAAATGTTGAATCGATTGTTATTTTCAGCTTAAACTTGAGAAGTACATAAACATCTTACTGCTAAAGCACAGAAAAATACACAGGTGAAATCTCTCTTTATAGGCACCCTCTTTCATCTACTCTCATGTTATTATTTGCTTCTGTACAAGACACAAGACTAAGCCTTTAATTTGGTCCACATAATAATAGCAATGTCTTACTGAAGTTTTCCATTTTCCCCTTACTCTGTACCTCCTTTATGAGTCATTGATTCATCATACTAAAACAGGGTAGGAGAACATCTTTTGAGAAGGAAGTAGGTCTGAAGTAGCTTAGAAGTGGGTCTGAACAAGCAAATTAGATAAAGAATCCATTTCCAGCACATCTTCATCAGTGTAGGGAATGTTAGAAGTGGTGCTGTAGGTAATGAAGATACATTTTTATTCCACTGTTTTTAGTACTTTCTCAGTCTTAAGGATTCTCATCTTTAGTGTTTGGATTCAGTGAATAATCATTTCCACAATTTTTGTTAAAATGCTCTGGAAATACATGTGCAAAGTATTGACCAAAAGAATAAGATAAATTACAGGGAATGATAACTACTGGTGAAGTTTAGTACTATAAAAGACAAGACTATTACAGTGAACAATAGTATTTAAGGTGTAGCATATCATGAAACTCTAAAGAAAAATAAACTTTGAAAGAAGAATTTCTTTGAGAACAACCTTCATAATATGAAAGGTTTAAGTAAATACTTTTTAAACTTCTTTTCTTCTGCTTTTATGGGAATATGAAAAAAGCAACTCAAAAGATTTTATCATCCAGACTAAACTACCATGCTGATGTTTTTTCAAGTTGTTAACTTTTGCTGTCTTGATATACCTCATTAGTAAAGGCAGTCTTTGTCCTAGAGCAGCTGAAATGAATATGAGGGGTTTTAAATTTTTGCTTAGAGTAAGACCCTTCATACATTTACTTATTTAAACTACACGTAGCTTTTTTTACATGCAAGTACCATTTTTGTAATATTAAAGGGAAAATAATATTTTTAGAGTTATATTGCCCCAAGTAGTCAAGTCGAAGTTCTGTTGTGAAGTTTGATGATAAGTTTGCTTTTGAAATAGCAGAGGAAACTTTGGGATTCAGTTTCTCAGTGATTGTATTCAAAAATCAATACTTGGCTGAATTATCAGAATGCAAGGGACTGTAAAACTTAAATATTTGAGTACAATCATGTGAATGATATATCTAAACAGAAAATGAATGTTCATTTAAAACAAGGCTCAAGTTTTATTCCAGACTAGAAAGATATATAACCTGTAGGTATATATAGTAAAATAATTAATGACAACATCCCTGACCTGCATGAAAATGAAATGTCTTCAGTTTAAGGTTTAATCTTTATTTTTAATCCCATTTTATGAACATAGCATGTGCTCTTGCAGACATGCTTTACAAACTTCAGAAGCTGGACTTCTTGAAAATGGAAGCTTTGCTGTGTTTAAGTACCTCTTAATTGGAAAATGTTCTTTTTATCCACTAAACTTTTCGTTTACTTGATAATCAAAAGCCCAAATTATTTTTAGTATCATCCACTTTTAATTACACATACTATTTCATTATGCCATCAGCATACTGTTATGTGTAGATGTAGGTAATTAATTGCAGTCAATTAATGTGTTCATAAAGAGAGATTTTCATGCAAATCAGCTTTTATAATTGGAGCTAACAACATCCCAAGGTAGTCAGCAAATTAAAGAAATTGATGTTAAACCAAGACAGGTCATCTAATCTTGTGAAATGGCAGCTGTTAGCAAACAAATGTCACATCAGGAAAAAGGGAAGAAGGTAATGGCAGGAAGTGGCTTCTTTTGTTCTTATTAGTACAGTAAATAATGATATTTGGTGGCTAATGCATGATCTTTTTTTTTCATTTCCTTGAAGACACTGGAAATAAAGCTGATCTAGAAATAAGTTTAAATAATTCTATAAAAAATACTTAGGAGAATCGACAAAATGTTTTGTTTCTATTTTATTGCTTTATGAAGGTATCAGATCTCTAAAGTGAGATAGCAATTTGACACTGAAGTTGTAGCAAGAAAAAAATCTTCAGGCATTGTAAATTTTAACTATTAATTCATGTGAAGAAACCCTTTTTTATCAGCTCTGGAAAGGAGAATTCACTGACAGTCCTGGAGAATTAAAAAAGAGGAAAATAGATATTATATGCAGTTCTGCAACCATGGTGATAAAATTAATACGTCCCTGGTGATAAAATTAATATGTAACTGGTTTACTGTCTTTCCCTTTTAATTTTTTTTCAGCAGATTCACCTGCATTCTGTGTTTACTTTTGTTTGTCTTGCAGACTGACTGGCATTTTCTATGCTTGAAAAGAATTATAAAAATATATCTACTTTTTAAACAGTAAAAAATAAATAATGGAAGGTATAGAGTATTTTAACAGGAATAGAGTGTGTTTACAATATTAGGCTCAGCCCTGGTAATACAGTAGATTCAGTAATTTCAAAAAGCAAGCTACACGTAAATAGTTCTCCTCTGGGCTGTGAATGATACCTGAACAGTCTTGCCTCAGTTTTCTTGTGTTATTATTTATTTATTCTGTTATTTATTAATTAGAGTTGTTTTTTCTTCCTGTCAGACTTTAGGTTTTCATTGAAGTTCTAAAGCAATCATGCAAACCAATTTTTTTTGTGCTTATAAATAGCCCCTTTTTAAATAAATCTTTAAAGCAAGGAGATTAGAAATACATCTATATAATAGACCAAAAGTTTCTTGATTGTATGTTGACACTTATATAAAATGTGCATTTGCTATTCCTATGTATTTCTAGGGATTGAACATAAGGAACATAATTTTTATGTATGTTTCATATTTATAATTCTTTTATTTCAGTTGATTTGAAAAAAGTATTAATATTTATTCTTTGTAAGTACTGTATTTTTTTAACCTATTATTTTGCTTAATTTAGGTAGCTTGATTAATAGAGGACAAGGCAATATACGCAGCGGTAAAACTCAGGATGTATCACATATTGCTTTTGGATCAAAGATCCTTGGGCCACCTCCATCTTCAAACAGAAGAGTCAGTACAAAGGTATCTGGAGAGGTAAGAAGGCTTAAATTACAACAAAACTGCTGGCACTTCTACAAAGGCAGAGATTGACAAGCAGAAGAGTCACACTAAAGGTTTTTTTCAGAACTGATGTGAGGCTGTGTCTGGAGTGCTGTGTCTGGAGTACTGTGTTTGGTCGTGGATCCCCAGGGTAACATCCAGTGGAGGGCAAGTTAAATGCTTGGGTGGCTACAGCACATGACATGGATTTGTTCAGCCCACAGAAGAGAAGGCTAAGGGAGAATCTAGTTGCTATTTTCAACTAATGCAGGGTTGTAGAGCCCAGATTCTTCTAAGAGGTGCAGTGAAAGGACCAGAGGCAGCAGGCCCAAATTACAGGGAAGCTCTGACAGTATAACGATGAAGTGGTTCAGTACTGGAACAAGGTCACAGGGAGACTCTGGAATTTCAGAACTTTCAAAGATAACAAAACTTGACTGGAACAGGCTGATCTGATTTCAGCATTAGGCCTACAGAGGTCTCTTCCTACTGAAATTACTCTTTGTTTTCTTACCATTCTTATTTTTCTGAATTTTTTGTTCTAGACTGCTGAAATTTGTGTGTGTGTAAATATTTTCCCTTATGATGACAGCTATGATGCAGAGCAGAAATCATGTATTTTGGTATGCTCTAAGTGGATGATAGTCAGCCATACAGTAGCTTATGCGATGCTATCAATAACAATGCCAGGGAAAACAACAGGTCTCACTCTGCTGGCAAATAAAATGCAGGTTTTAGGAATCTGGTAGGGACTACAGTTCCCAGCTTAACATCATGAATAAAGGATCCAGCCAAAGGAAGTAGATTCTTCTGTGGGAAGTCAATTGAAAGCTAAGATATAAAATGAAATTTCTTTCTCCAAAGAAGAAATGACTCCTGAGGTCTAGAATAGCCACAAGTTTCACTGTGTTTTTATCCAGATAACGAATTTTTTTCATTTTCTTTGCCTTGTTTTCCTTTCACTCAGTGAAAAAAGCCCTGCCTGTTGCTAAAGATTGAAGATACCACAACTGTACCTACCAAAAAGTTTCCTGAAAAGATAATATTTTTAAAAAAATATTTGGAAACATTTATTTGAAAAATAAGCTTAATTCAAAATGTGTGTTTACCTTTGAGTATTTTGAAAGCTGTTACGTTTTTGTCTTTCATTAAGAAAATCATGTCTTCCAAGGTAACAAAGACCTGGCGTAGGAAAAGTAATAGATCATGCCAACTTCAAAGTTCAGGAAAGGGAACTGAATCCGTGCAAGACATTGAGAGATTGGAGCTGTCATTCTCACCATGCAATGATTCTTTAGATCAAGGAGGCAAAAGGAATACTCACCAGACAACTAAAGCTGTATGTCAGAATGGTAAGAGCATAAAGAAAAGAACTGCCAAAATTTTTACATGATTCTGACTTCAGAATGTAAGACTTAATTCTCTGTTTTTCTAATCCTTTATCTTCCTTGTTAATTACTAAAGGCATTTATATTAAATCATGGCTTATTCTCCTGTAAGAGCTTGAATAAATGCTCATTCTCTCTGCAGGTATTCATATTGCAGTGTTTGAGCCAGGAGTCACCACCTGCTGGCAGTAGCCACAGGTTATACACATATTCTGCTTTTTCTCATACTGTGTATATAACTGGACTACAGTAGTGGTTCTTTATTATTTTGCAGACTTTTGCAAGCCTCTGTTTTATAACTTCTGTAGTTTACCCTTCTTCCATACCTAGTGTTAAATTTTTACTTTCTTGTGACTGTCATATTCCTGCTGACCTACAAGATTCCCATGCTGTTTGGAAGATGTTTGTATGCCAGGACAACGCTCCGTATGCTGTTTCTCCATGCCTCAAGTAAGAAAAGCACACAATATGACTGTTCACAGGCATTTCATAAGCTTCTGTGTTGTATTTCAGACCCTGCAAATCTGACTAAGAAAACCTCTGAGAGTGAAAGAGCAGATTTTCAATTTTCCTCACCAAAAGGACCATCAGCAGACAAGAACAGTCATAGAAGATTATCTCTAAAAAATGCAGCCAAAAACACATGGGAGATAACCAGTGGTATGGTGATCATTTTATGTTATTTTACATCTCAGTTGTGTGCCATGGTAGATTATCTGTTGTAAATTTCAAAGGACCGAGAAGCAGTCTTTGTTGTGGGGGATTATGGAAGCATCCTGCAACAGAATTGCTTTTGAGCATTGATAAACATTTGCAGCATTAAACAGAGTAACAGAACAGTGAATCAATAAAAAAAGAAAAATTCATAGAATCATAGAATGGTTTGGGTTGGAAGGGACCTTAAAGATCATCTAGTCCCACCCCCCCTACCATGGGCAGGGACACCTTCCACTAGCCCAGGTTGCCCAAAGCCCCATCCAACCTGGCCTTGAACCCTTCCAGGGAGGGGGCAGCCACAGCTTCTCTGGGCAACCTGTGCCAGTGTCTCACCACCCTCACAGTAAGGAATTTCTTCCTTATATCTAATCTAAATCTACCCTCTTTCGGTTTAAAACTGTTACCCCTTGTCCTATCCCTACACCCCTGATCAAGAGTCCCTCCTCCCTTTCCTGTAGCCCCTTTAAGTCCTGGGAGGCCACTCTAAGGTCTCCCCAGAGCCTTCTCTTCTCCAGCTGAACTCCCCCAACTCTCTCAGCCTGTCCTCACAGGGGTGTGCTCCAGCCCCCCGAGCATCTTTGTGGCCTCCTCTGGCCCCGCTCAAGCAGGTCCGTGTCCTTCTGATGTTGGTGCCCCCAGAGCTGGACTCAGCACTGCAGGGGGGTCTCCCGAGAGCGGAGCAGAGGGGGAGAATCCCCCCCCTCACCCTGCTGGCCACACTGCTCTGGATGCAGCCCAGGACACGGTTGGCCTTCTGGGCTGCAAGCACACATTGCTGGCTCATGGTCAGTTTTCCATCCACTAACACCCCCAAGTCCTTCTCCTTGGGGCTGCTCTCAATCCACTCCTTGCCCAGCCTGTGCTTGTGCTTGGGATTGCCCCGACCCATGGGCAGGACCTTGCCCTTGGCCTTGTTGAACCTCATGAGGTTCACACAGTCCCACCTCTCCAGCCTGTCCAGGTCCCTCTGGATGGCACATCCCTTCCCTCCAGCCTGTTGACTGCACCACACAGCTTGGTGTCATTGGGAAACCTGCTGAGGGTGTAACTCAATCCCCCTCTCCAACAAAGATGTTAAACAGCGTCGGTCCCAACACCCACCCCTGAAGAACGCCACTCGTCAGTGCTCTCCAGCTGGACATCAAGCCATGCTCTCATGTTTAAAGGGAAAAAACTAAAAATAATTTATTCCTTAAATCCCTATTAAATTTAATGCTAATGTCTCCAAACAACAGATGTACGAGAAATTTTACTTGTCCCAGATGAGAGTTTAGGATATTAATTATGGTACCCATGTAGTATCAGGTTTTTTTGGTTTTGTTTTTAAAGTTCAGTGGTGAATTTTCTTTTTTTTTTCCTTATTCACAGAAAGACACCTCAGATTATGGGTTTTTTTCTCTCTCACACCTATATGCCAAAAGGTGTGGATATTTTTGATCATACGATGTCAATCAACTTGTTTTGCATGTGTCTGGAAAGTACATTATTGTAGGAAAAATAGCCCTTGTCTCTATGAAAAATAACCCTTGTCTCTGAAAAAGTAGTGTTACTTTCTATTAAAAGGCATAGCCACCAACTTGTAAATTGGGCAGACTACTCAAATCTGTTCAAAATTGACAAAAGAAATTTTCCTTTACATCGCAAGTTATTTCCATTTTGTTTAATCTTTGGGATGTTTAGAAGCAATTATATACTATGACAATGTCAGTAATCCATAACTGCTATTATGCGTTTCATAATTTGACTGAACCAGATGCAAGATGCTAAAGCAAGTAGAGCTTTCTGTAGAAATTTTAAATTACTTCCTATTTACCTGAGTTTTGAAGATTCTGAGGCAGGAATCACTGTCTGTCGTGTTCTTCATCTAGAACATCACGGCTTTTCTCTAATGCTAGAATTTCATCAAAATTAAGCAATACTTGTTATTTTATGTAAATACAAATTATATGAAAAGACAAAATATTTATAAACACTGCTATTTTACTGTTTCTGAGAATGAAAACTGTTTCTATATGGTCTTAATTGTGTGTACAGGTAGATAAAGATACGATGTGGGTTTGTAATTCTCCAAACTTTTTTTCCATATTTTCCAGATTTCAGTTTCTTTTCAATACATGAAAACTGTATGTAGATGACTTCATGGCTTCTTTATCCTGTAGTACTAGATTCAGCTGTGTTGAAGAGCTTCCTATAAGCAGCCTCTTCAAGGAAAGTCCTCTCCTATGCTCTGTTCTGAACTGCTTTCAGACTGGGGTAAACTTGACCTCAGAGAATGATAGGCATTCTTTGAGGAAAAGTTCACAGAGAAGGGGGGAAATTCAAAAGCAGAAACATGAGAAACATAACAAAAAATGAGGAACCTAATAATTGTAAATAAAATTACACCATTCAACATATACATCTGCATAAAATACTGTACCAATCATTTACAGAAGTGAAGTGTACACTGACACTATCAGATGAGAGAACAAAAACGCTTCTACCCATTTCTTACCAAACTATTTCACATTTTCATTCACATTTTAAAAACAAATACCTTTCTAATAGAAGCAAAGAAATTATTATTTCTGTGATAACTTGTGTTGTAGCTGCAGTTCATGCACAGTGTCAGGATTGTAACCCCATAAACCTCAGGATTGATGTTCTAGTCAGGAAATTCCCAACAACTGATCTTGCCCCATAGTCAACAACCACAAGCTTGGCTCAACGGTGATGACTCAGCCAAAAGCATAGTCCTGACACTTCTGACAAAGTGCTAATGTGCATATACCCATGACAAGTCACTGGCACAAAACCACATTCCCCAAGAACTGCAAGCTTACATGGTTTCTGGCTCCCCATTTATACCGTTGTCGAAACAAGTTATGTCAACAAAAATCTATCATATACTACTCTTCTCTTATCAGCAGGTATTTAGTATTCTTGAGCTCTGTGCAACCATATCCTATGGTGATCTTGAGGCAGTACTACACTTGTTCTGCCATTGGCTTGAGTAAATAGTAATTTAAATTTCATGGGGGCAGGGGAGCTTTCATAAGTGGTTGTTCTTATTACCTTAGTGGTTAGTCACTGCTTTTATAATAATATCTTTTAGATTTATTATAGACCTCAAATCAACATGTCTTCTGTAGCAGGTGTGCAGTACCTTTACCAAGGTAAATTGTTTTTAAGCAAGGGAAAAAATAAAATGAGTGAGCATTGTTTATAGTTTGTCAGTCTTATTTATGCAATGCTGAAACCTTCATTCAAATGTTAGGCTGCAATTAGAAGCTTTAGCATAAGTCTGACTGTGTAGAAGAACTAATTAGATGTTTAGGTGATCATTCTTGCATTTATCTTGTTTGCTGCAGTGTTGTGATTACATAGTAGTTTGCATATTTTGCTAAGATACTCCAAATTATTCATTACAATTGGCATTGAAATGCTGAGTTAAAAAGAAATTTCACTATAGTTTGTGGTGGAGAGATAATGGAATTTGGTTTGGTCCAAAACACCCCATATCTTTTCAGTTGTAAGGCTATTAACAAAATGCTACACTGACTGCAGGTTACGGAAGTGTCTGGACTCCATAGCCAGCATAAAATGTCATCTTAAAGCCTTACGGACTTTTCTGTCTTTCCCCTGCATATTTCATTAAGAATAAGTACTATGTTATATAAACTAATATTTGCATTTAAGTTATTACTAACCCAAGTATATTTCTTCAACATCTCTGGAAATGAATGTTGTTCTTTACAGAGAAGGTTAGACTAAACAAGCAGAAAATTCAGGCTAAATATTATACAGACACTATATCTTCTAAAGTAGTTCTTTATATTTCTGAAGTACTTTTGATCTGGGTAAAGACATCATTTTACTCACAATGGTGAGTAAAGTGATGTGTAAGAAGTTTTTGGATGCCTGTGGCAGAGCCAGAAGTAGGAGTCAGGAGTTTAAGTTTCTAATTGCCTCCTCTTGTCTGAGCACTTGAGAAAAACTGTTACTTAATATTTCTTTTT
This sequence comes from Strix aluco, assembly GCF_031877795.1. Lineage (NCBI taxonomy): Eukaryota > Metazoa > Chordata > Aves > Strigiformes > Strigidae > Strix > Strix aluco. The sequence goes on along the minus strand of NC_133941.1, from coordinate 3,974,301 downwards.
CATATTTTGATACTTCATTCAAAATTGACTTAAAAATCTCAAAAAAACAAGTCGTTTAACACCTTTTTTTGCTTCAGAATTTATTATCAAATTTAATCTGTAATGGCCTCTGCAAATTAAACAGCAACTCCATTAGAAGTCATTCTAGAATGAGGATAGAACAGGTGAGACTGCAGTTAGGGACTTGGTTGTTACTAAGTCAGTAGGCCATAATAAAAATTAAGCCATTCCTCTCTACTCATTCACATTCCTTTGTGCATAAAAACTAGCAGATTCTCATGATGTGGATTGTATACTAAATGTATAACCATACATAGAGGGCTCATTACAGTGGTCTGAGCTGTTAGTGCATATTTAAAAACTGGAAAGACAGCATGATACATGTCAAATGGGATGGGGGAAAAGGCCTTTTCAATACTAAAGAAATATACGTTACACATCTTGGTCTTAGTCAAGCCACTGCCGTTGAAACATAGTAAAACATGTCTGGGTTAAACTGCAGAAGGGTGGGTGCCAGACTGGTCAGAAGACTGTGGAGCGCTGAGATAGGAAAAACTGCAAAAAATAAAAAAAGTTTCTTAGCTGGGTAAGTTTTGAAGATTTGTTTTGTTTTGTTTTGAAAAATGTAGCAAGTTGAAAATTTTAATATCATTGCCTTAGGGAAAAAAAAGAAGAACATTTTAGACTTAACATCCAGAATAGCTGCAGAGAAGATCTCTTTACCTACAGGAGAGTTGTCCAGACGATTGAAGTTTAGGAATAAGTAATATTTTTGTGGCATTTCTGCATAGCACTTTCTGGAGTTAAAGTGCAACATCTCCAGGGCCAAAGACATTCAAAACAATTTCAGGCTTGGTGGACCAGATTCCTCTTGGACAATTTATTGAGCACTTTAAAATACTGATTTAGTGTGAGTTTTTTAATCATGTTAGGTCACAAAATCAGTTGGGAAAAAAAATTCCTGAGTTCTTGAGCATGCTAACACTGTGTTCAGCTTCATGTAAAAAGTTAATGAGAAGATCCCTCTTTCATTTCATTATTATAGGGGAAATGATTACTTTAAAAATGCAGCTTATATAGATATTAAAATATAGTGAAAACATAAAAACTGTGAAATGTGAGTTCATGATTAATACTATGTTTTTTCTTATGACTTCAGTTGTTTTATTCATGTACAGCCTTTCACATGTAATTCCAATTGCCTGATTAAGAAAAATATGTTATCAGAGAGTGTGAGACAATCTTGAGTGATCAAATACAGGAGAATTCCGCTCTAGTACCCTCCTTTGAAAAAATTGTAGTTATTGAGCAGAACAAAAGGTCGTTGAGTTTACACAAATTAACAGTGGTTCTTAAGTTTTGATTAGTCTCACTCATTGCTTGAGGCTCTTGAAAAAAATAGTTCAAAATATTTGTAAAATAAATGGCATTACTTACATGTTCATCTTTCATGTCTTTTACTAATTAAAAGCAAGGAGAGATTTCAATATATTTACAAAATAGACTTTTTTATGTATAATAGACAATGATCTACTAGATTGTTGTTAAACCAGCATGATTATCTAATATAAAAAGAATTTACTTGAAAAGCTTTGGGACTTCTGACTATAGATGGTCTTCATGTAGAGGCTGAAAAATAGTCTCTTCTGGAACAAGTAGGTGCAAGGCATCAATGTACAAGATGCGTTAAGTCCCTGCTTTTCACTGGTTCCTAATACAAACTATGGTTTAGGATATTAACTGGAGTTTGGTAGCTTTACTAGCTATCTTCAGTAAACTGGAAAAATCAAAGCCACCCAGTAAGAAGACAGCTGTTTCTCCTGACATCTCATTCTTCTTTCTTCTGCTTTCATTTGTGGTGATTCAGACTTCCCCTTCCCTCCCCCAAAGCAGCTGAATCTGCCTGAAGTGGTAATTATCTCTAACAAAACTAAAAAGAGTAGAATACCATAGTAAACTTACTGTCTTCTGTGATGACAAGCATTTTATTATTGTGGTGCTACTTTATTATTACGTTTTTAGTATTTTTTTTTATTGAGGCTTTTGTAATACGGTTGGTGGTAACTTTGTTTTATGGAGCCAGAAAGTTTCAAGATCAGGTGAATAATCCACACCACACTAGCTTTAATGAAGATAAGGGAGTATTGCATACTTGAGCAATTCTCCTTTTCTCGGATGCTATTTGAGATTGGTTTTAATCAATCAAATTGACATTTTTTTCTATACCATCATTCCAAACAGTAAAATATAAGTTAACAATAAGAGTATAAAAATGGCCTTTTCATGTTTATCTGGTGCACTCAATCTTTAAATCCATTTGTGTAGTTTATTGTTTGTTTTAAAATTGGCAGATTAGTACTGCCTGTATTCAGGGAAACTTGGTGAAACGGATATCTTCATACATTTTTCATGTCACACTATTTTTCATCAGAGCTGTAGTTTGAAATTGAGATTTAAACCATAAGTTCTGGACATAAAAGAAAGTGTAGAATTTCAGCAATAAAAAAGCAGCAGATTGTAATATTATGAACTTTCCACCAACGATGTGTGATTATTTTTTTAAATGTCAGCCATAAAAAATGCCAATAGAAAAAGATCAATAGCCAAATTTAATAAAATCATGTTTTCCTAGAATGAAATTCACTTGAACAGTTTGAAATCTTAACAGCTAAATAATTTCAGATTTGCAAATTGCAGGCTTGCATGTCATATATCGTAGCCTACAGATTTTTTGAACTGTGATCTGGAAATGTTTTGATTAACCTTGTCTGACTTAGAAAGAAGCCTGATCTTTTTCACTGCATCCTCATCACTCTTCCAGCTGATAAATCTGATAAGCAGAATGTTTCTGTATTAGAAAAAATTACTTTGCTGTACAACTTCCAGAGAAAAGGAGAGTGATCAGGGTAACATACAATTTACATATTTGGCATTAAAATAAACATTGTACATTTCAGATGAATGGGTGTTTCCAGAAAGTCTCAATGAGAGCGTTCAGTTGGATGGAAGTAAGCACTCCATAGCTACTGAAGATTCAGCCTGCCATAATTTAACCTCACCACAGAATGCCTCTGTTGAACATCACAGCAATAAAACAGGTGATCAGCAAGTGAATGAGAAAGAGTTTTTCACATTTTCATCAAGACCTCAATCAGCTTCTCACGGGAAGTCTCCAAATACGTCACCAGAATGTTGCATTTTCCCTTTGGATTTGAAGCAAGGCAGTAATGGTGTACATGAGAAAATCCAAATTGAAGATAACTTTCAAGGAGCTGTCGGCAGTGAAAAGGTAGGCCACTTTGTACATGTAATTCTTGATAAAGTAGTTTTCATCCTAAAACTCCTAGGATGAGATTCTGTCTTCACGCTAGACAGAGAGGATAAATCATCTTTTCCCCATATACCTACAGGTAGATTTGTCTTTGTCAGATTGCTGTGTCTAACTGGATACAGGAGTGAAAATGCAGGTATACGCTCTGTACAAGTGGACAAAAGAAACCTAACTCTCTGTCAGCCCCTGTGCTAACAGAGAGATGGGAGTATCGTGCATCATTACAACAAAAAAGATTTTAGGAAAGCCTGCATCATAGATCTGAGTGAGCTGGAAGTCCATTATGGTTGAGCAAGAGTGCAGTAAATAAGGCTTCATTGTGCCTTTTAAAACTCTAAGCAGGGACTGTTTTGCTCACCAACATTGTTGAAAGTGAATTAAGAAATTTCAGCTTTTTAATGTCATTTGATTATTGATATTTCTGCTTTATATCCTATCTGAGCTGTGTCAGCATCACTAAGTTTAATTCTTTTGCAATGTGGAAATATTTCAGCAATAAAAATAATGAAAGAAAAGAAATATTTTTTTAACAAATGTATCAGCTGATACTATACAGAAATTCACCAAATTGTCAATGCACTGAATAGTTGCATTGTATCATTACAGTAACTGCCAAAAGTTTCTACCTTTATGAAAATTCTAGTGTATTTCATTTTTAATAAAATCTGTTTCTTAGCATTCTAATCTGTTCCTCATAGCTGAGAAATAAAATGCAACCGAGTTACATAATAGTAAGATGGACTGAACTTAATTGCTCTATATTCTGTATTTCTGCGTTTCTGAGAAACCAAATTTCTGATGCTAATTATAAGAAATATAATCAGGTTTTTTTCTGTAGTTATGGGGGTTTTCCCATTATCTGGGGCAGCGTATTATTTATTAACTTAAACCCATAAGACTTTGTTATTTCAAACAAAGTTCCAGATTTTCAGAATTAAATCAGTTTTAGTCAAGTTCATGAGCAGTGCTATATGGGATACCATGGGATACCATTCTGATGATATAGAACTGTGTGGATTTCAAAGAATTTCTTTGTGCGTTATGCTTATGAGAAGCCAGAGAGGTTACTGTAGAAGCTAGGTTAAGAAAATATTTCCATAACAGAAGGATTATGGAAGCTTTACAGCACTGTCATTTACTCATAGTTTCCAATTTGATTGCCTTTTTTTTTTTCTTTTTTTTTTGAGCGGGGGTGCAGGCAGGAGTCATTAAAGTCATTTGTAAAGATACATCTCAAAAGCAGTGCAAAAATGGCAAACAAAAATTTCTGAAGCGGTACTAGACAATGAAGGCCGTGCTGTAATAAGTGAGTGAAAATAAAGTGTCTTTCAAAACTCAGTGCATATGGCATACTTAACTGATGAACTATAAAGCAAGACAAATTTATATAAATTAATCAAAAGCTAAATTAATCATTAAACTTTGCTGGTGCTTAAGCCTTTATTGAAGATAGCTAACCTTCCATGCCATCGTTCTACCCCAGAGATCCAGTGCCAAGTGCACAAAGAGAAAGCTGTAGCCAAGTACTCCTGCTTTTACAGCACAAGAACAACATCAGGGCACAACATTAATGGCCATTCTAGAGGTTTGATGCAAGAGAGACTGATAGAGGATCCCTATCTTGTTTAGAAAGATTTAAGGTATTATATAAACTAAGAACTTTTCTTTGACTATGTGCCAGAGGTGTGCTAGGGAGCAGCCTTTGTTTCATTCATTACCTTTGGATGCAAACTGCGTTAAATAGTATCAGCACTGCAGCTGGAGATGCATTAGACTTACAAAGCTAGAAGATAATTACATTAAACAAATTACAACGTGCTAACAAATTATCCAGAGTTTTTTTCTCAGACTAACTACTACATTAGTAATTCATAGTTAAGCCTTTCTTTCATGTGAAAGAAATCACTGAACCAACAAATTACTTAGCAGTCATATTTTGCCCATATTCATCCTCTTCCCTGTACAGATACATTCTGTGTTGCTTCTTGAAGTCAGCTTTATGCTGATAATCTGGATACACATTTAATATTCAGATTACTGAATCTGCATTACTGAAGTAAACTAGAAAACAGTTTTATTTCAAGCACTGAAAATACAGGGAAGAGGATCCTGGAAAAGCCATGATAGCTGAACATAAGACTGCCAACTTAATAGTATCTATTTCACCACGGTTTAAGGTATCTTTGCAAACTTACCAAAATTCTTTAGCCCAACCATAACGTGTTTCTGAGTTTACATCACTTATGTGACAAAATATTTATTTGACTAAGTTATGCTGAATCTTGCAGTGCTTTTTAAAAACATGTTAATCTTGCATGTAAATAAGCTACATTATTACAGGTTTTCACACTGTTACTGTTTCTCATGATCATTATATTACACCTTTCTTTGGAATTCACATACATTATGTTTGTGTATAACACACATGGATATGTACACACTTTTGAACTATATCAAATAAGATATCTCAACCTACAATTTAAGAAATTGCATTTGAGCGTAAATTGACTTTCTCCTGGAAAATGTAAGTAAAACTTTGTCTTAATTGAAAAAAAAATTTGCATATCTTTGTAGTTTAAATATCTCAGACTGGTAAAAAGTCCAAAAGTTTTCCTTGGGTTTTTTATGTCACTGCATCAAGAATTAAAAAAATTACAATCAAAATCCCAGTTTCATCCTAGTCTACATTTGAAGTTCGTGGAGCTGCAAAGGAGAATTATGTACTTATTTATTAAATCTGTGGAAAATCGGTATTATCTACAAAAAATATTTACTTAATTGTAAAATATAAGAGACAGGTTATACATCAGGATAAATTTCAAGTAAGTGAGCATTGACTCTCTTTATGTTGCATATACTGAGAGCCATAAGATATGCACAATAACTGTGCCAGAATTATACAGTCTGTGTAACTTTGGGTTTTGGGGAGGAAATGTTTCAGCCTGCAAACTGCGAGTATTTATAAATTCCCTTTAGTGGTTACTAATTAGTCACTGAAATAGTTCAATGCTGTTATTCAATTATCAGAGTTAAATAATCAGTAAAGGATAAAAATTGCTTCTTCTCTTGGAACCATTCACCATCAAGTGACTTATTTTGTAATTATATGAATGTCCATGCTTTCAGCTCAAATTTCTGTCAGAGACTTTGTATAATTAAACTTGTCATGGCAGCATTTACGGATTCTGTCAAACCCAGAGCAAAAGCAAGAACTCTTGCTGACTATAAGAGTTGTGTGACTGTGGCAGGTGTGACCACTAGTCACATAGTGCTGTCAAAAATGCAGTTTTAAATGTAACAGGCATGTTCATCAGAGAAGCCTTCAGTGGAGAAATTGAAAATTTTTCTGTCCTTATACAATTCAAAGAATAAAGGAATAGAATTAAATAAGATAATACACCCTTAAAAGGGCTGATAGATAATTTCACTCTGATACCTCAGTGTTAAAGCTCAGCATACAAAGGGATTGTATCCCATCTGCTCCTAGTAGGTCGCCCTCTAGAGTCATTAGAATGATCTTAAAATTACAACCCAGCAAGAGCAATCAGTTTTATGTATCCAGAATTGTCCATCTACACGTTCTTTCAAGGAATACTATACATGAGTGGAAGTGCTCATTCCTCAGGAAAATCATTCTCATTTTCATTTTACATATGTTGCACTGTAGTTAATCAAGCAAACTTTATTGATTTAATAAATTATTCTAGAACCTAAATATGTATGGATGAAGAGACATGGAAAGATGGGAGGGATTTAAGCTTCAGATAAATCATTGTCCATTTATCTCTAATGTGCAGGGAAAAAAATACAGTGTTTTCTTTAGTAATCTTCCATCTTAAAATGGGTTTCCAGCAGAGATTTTGAGACAACTTATGGGAAATAAAAATCCATGAAAAATAGGGAAATACAGTTTTGTGTTTCAAGGAAAGTACTGAGAGAATCATAAACTTTCAAAACGTGTATCATTAATAAAATTGAGGGATTATTTTCTTGAATGTGCATTTCATTCTGTGTAATCCAGTCCTGGACTCACTGAAGTCAGTAACGAATTTGGATCACTTTAATTTGCAGTCAGACTGCACCCTGGCCGTGAGAGGCATACTGAAGATGATATTTCAGTGTCTTATTGACTCTTGTAATATATATTGCCTTACAGCCAGTGTGGTAGCATATGGCAGAGGACCAGCATGACAAGATGAAGATGAGGCCTCTTTCATCCTTTCTTCCTTGAGAATAAGAACATTGAGGCAAGCACTAAATGTGCTTCACCATTATTTTTCTTTCCATGTGTTCAGACTTGCTGTTTGTTATTATGATGAACATTATACATCATGTTGTTATGAGTGAACATCATACACTTGATTCGTGGGATATTTGGCAGACATTGTTAGAAGCGTGAATATAAGGTTAACAACTAACCTCCAAATTCTTAAATGATACTCAAATGGTACTGAATATGGTATTCAATTATATTACCAGAGGTGAGCAAAGTGATCTCAGCAGGGGTTATTCCTTCTACATTTAAGCTGAAGATGTGATGTGAAAATATGGAATATTAATAGTTCAATGGAAAGACATTGTCGTGGACCTTTTGCATACTTTTGGGTTACAGTTGTAATAAATTTTACTGAAATTATGATTATCATGTAACACACAGGTTTGGGAGGTTACCAGCATTCTAAATTTGGGCCAACATTTTGAAAAGTGTAATCTTGTCTCCCTCTCCTCCTCTTTCTACCTCCTGCTTTTTAGTACTTGAGATGTAAGAACATGGTTATGGTATCCTCATTGTAGTTGCCAGCAAGAGCAGCTGGTTTGCAGAATCCTTGCAAATTCAGAATTAGGAAGCAGAAATTAAAGAGCTATTTTGAAATTTTAAGGTTATGTAAAACTGTAAAACTGTTTCCTAAATTTAGGATGACAACAGTGAATTCATCCAGAGTACTGAGAACCTTGAGATCAACCACAGCAGGCAAGGAACATCTGATTCAGCAGTTTTTAAAGAGATCCCATTAAAGAAGATGTCATCAAGAAATGAATACTGGAGGAAAAAGGGACACAGCAAACATAAACTCGAAGAGACCAGCTTATCAAAACCACAGAGTTCCACTATGAGAAAAACAGATTCTTTTAGCTCTCAGAGAAGCTTAAAGCCTACCCTTTCTCTTTCTCCAACTGAAAGTAAATCTGAATTCTTTAAAGTAGTTCCAAATGGATCTGAAGAAAATGAAAGATACGGAGGAGTTCCTGGCCAGTTAAAAAGATCCATCAGTAAAAGGTCTCTCAAGAAAATCTCAAGAGAAAATTCATGTCTGACAACACAGGCTCATGTAAGTGATTTTTACTTTGAAATTAAATTATTAGGTTGTATAAAGAAGATATATTAGGTATACCCATTTGCATGAAGTGAAAAATAATACGTCTTTCATCCAGATATATTCTGGTTTCATCGTAACAGTATTTCCTGACCTCAGTCTGTTGAAAGTTGATTTTGTGGTTTTTTGTGGCACACAAAATGGTGCTCCAAATAAAGCAGAAATCACAGAGGTTTATAGGTAAAAAGAGGTGTCACTGAGTAATTCACATTTTGGAAATATGTAAGTTAGGAAGTAGTTTTGGGCTGAAAGATAACAAAGGAAAATTGACAGATTTTGAATTGATATATTAGCAACTGACCATAGAAAGAGCATTAATCTAGATACTTCATAGTCTCTCAGCAACAGCCCTGAAAAATAATAAATTATGTGATTGAGAGGGAGCAGTAAGGCTGTGTCATAGGCTAATTGCCAGGCTATGAAAGGAATTGTTATATTCACCGAAGTGTTGTTTTTTCTTTCTGGATTCTCCTTATGGAAACATTCAGTAATTCAAAAAACAAGTTTGTCTGAAGCTAATTATGTTCTTAAATATTTCCTAATAGCTAATTCTTGTCTTTTCAGCTTATAATGATGTGCTTTGAATCAGGAACTGGAGCCTAAGAGTCAAGTATATTCTGTAAATCACAAATGAGATAGTATGTTACAGTTCCAGATTTTTGGACAGAATTCTTTTGGGCTTAGAATTACTGCAGATCTGTATCTTTTAACATGTGACTTCTTCTCTAAATGTATTATGAGTAGATTAGATTTGTTCCTGAGCATCTGAGAGTGGAACAGGCCAAACTTCTTCCTCAGCTAATATCCTATGAGACCAAAGACTCACACAGCCAGCATCTTCCATCCAGCGGCAGTCAGTTGTAGATGGCTAGGGAAAAAAAACAGAGCAAACATCCAGCAATACCTTGCCAGCATGCCCTGAAGGCTTCCTTCCAGCAGTCAACAGTTTAGCAATTTCTTCAGTGAAAGGTGTTGTCTTTGTGGTAAATAACTGGTGGTGGAATTTTTTCCCACAGGTTTGTGTAGCTGCTTTTTGTATCTATATGGCCTTTGTATAGTGAATTTCGGAGTTTGACTGCTATTTGTGGGTAAAAATACATATCTCCTTTTATTTGTTTTGAATGCAATCTCTCATTCCTGGTGCTTTCTCATTCTTGTGTTTGTTCTAAGAAATCATGAATAATCTTTTTTTAAAATTATTACTGTTCTTACCTGTGCCACTTACTATTTTGATGGCTGTATATCATATTCCCCTGCAATTGTCTCTTCTACAGGTCAAGGGGTTTTATGGTATTTAGTCCCAGGATTGCTGTTTTGTGAATTTTTTTTTTGTCACGTTTACCCAAGGATGTTGAATCTAGCTACTGCGTGATCATTAATGTAAGAGTGCTTTTTGGATAGTAATATCCTGATCCAGGCATTGCACGCTGCTGGGAACCAAAAGAATAGAAGCTTCTGTTTTTTATGACTCTATGAAGCAGTTACGTATTCTTTAGAAAAAATTTACCTACAGTAATGTCTTGCAACATGACGTATGCCTCGTTGCATGAAGGAAATGGACGTCTTCCATCATTATTGTGTTTTCTGTCCTTGCAGCTTGTCTCATCTGGTACAGGGTACCGCAGTCACCATTCCGGTCAGGGGGATGTGCTGTCATCTGCTATTGGGCATTTCAGTCCATAGCAATTCTGTTACGTGTTGATACAGTTCATTTTAGTTACTTGATTTGACGGGATCTGTGAAAGGGGAAGCAGGAGTGACCGTTTCCATGGGACAAGGCTGCTACTGCTGGGGCTAGGTCATCGTGCTGAATGGTTCCACCTACCTACTTTTGGCTGCTGCGGCTGCTGAGGGTGAACCACGCTGCAGCTAATTTTGGGAGTGGAAATCTGGGCATTGGGCTAGGAAGAACAAGCCAAACTGGGCATCAGATTAAAGAATGGTGTCTAGGAAAGCTTATGTTCAGGTTTTCCATGTATCTTTGATAGAGGAATGCACATACTGCCATGCCACTGATGCTTCAGTGTTTTTTGTGAAATGAGTGTCTTTTAGTACTGGTGTAGGGGTTGGGTTTTATGTATCTCACAATCCTGTGAGATAATCTCTCTGACTGAGGGTTCTAGAAATCTCCTCCTGCATTCTGCAAGTAGCTTACTGGATTATGCAAAGGCACTTTTGCTGATAAAAACGGAAGATCTTTTTCCATGAAGAATGTGGAGACTGGTTTCCTTTGGGAAGGCAGCAGATTAGGGGGAAGCAATGAGAATGGAATACAGTAATGCAGGTGAAAATTAGAATCAGTGCTGAGACCTTATGGTGATGAAAAATATCAGTGGCTGGTGATCTTAAAGACAATAAAAAGAAAAAAAAAATTAAAAAGCAGAGAAAATCCTACCAACAGCAGCATATGTTCTATGTATTTAGTATCTGGAAAAGGCAGAAGAATTGCCACTATTGGTGTAGAAAATGTGGAAGAATGCAATGCATGTGTTCTTTTGTATTTGGGAAGAAATAAGATAGTATTTTTGTAATTTTTAGTGATAGGAAAACTCCAGTTGATACTGATGATCTGATTCTCTGTTTCTTAGATATGTTAATATCCTTGTATCTGTCTGTAAGTGTATAATAAAATTTGTTTACATTTTACATTCTCTTTCCCTCCTAGTTTTATCTATAGGAATGTTTTTTCTAGTTTCTAGTAACTATTCACATTTTTGTGATTAAATGTGTTCTTCCCTTCTTTCCTGATTCTTTTCAGTTTTGGAAAATTGTTCCACTTAAAATTCAACTATGTTTATTACTAATTGTAACTGTAATCTATTTGTCCATAAGAAATGAAATATGTTGATTACTTTCCTAAAAGGTGTTATCAGGGTTTAATGCAGTGATCAACTTTGTGCTGTAAAATGTAACTAAATATAGGCTACCTAGGTGGATTGCGATTAAGTTTTTAAAGTGTTAGATATATTTTACAACTTTTTTGTGGTACTTTGTTTTAAAAGATGAAGGAAAAGAGCTATCATTTTTCTTCTGCTCGATAAATAGTTGATTACTAAATTAGACAACAGGGTTATTGCCATACTGTACTTGTAGCTGTAAATGTATTGCACATGTAATTTGTTGCTTGTAAGTATTTTTTGCAAGGACAAAGCCTATGATCAATATATAGAAACTCGGGAGTTACAGATTTTGTTTTATTGCTACAAAATACAAGATGAAAGTATCTGGCAGATTTAGCTCTCATACTTGATTTGATCAAGTAATAAAATTTTCCCATCCAGAAGCCCTTCCTTGGAGTTCTTTGATACTTCTTTTTGTATTAGGCCACAGTCAAAATTTGAGTGCCGCTGACTGCCTTTTAAACAGTGGTTGTTTATATGAGAAAGTATGTTCACCTAGCACTTATAAAGTCAAACATATATTTTTATTAAGAATATTTCCAATAATTTTTAAATTACTATAATAAACTATTCGAATGTGGCCTTTTTCTGACCACATACATATGTAAAGCTTTTTTTGTATCTGCTGGAGCAGTTTTGCAGGAAGAAACTAGTAGTATTCTATGTCCCCACAAGTTTCAAGAAAGGAAGTGCTGACATATATTATTAACTACAATGACACAATGCTGGAGTTGCTTTTTTGCTGACTGTGGGCATGTAATTATTTTAGTTTTGAAACACTGTTCATTGTTTTAAGAATTATGTATGAAATGATAGTTTCGTATGAAAGGATAATTTCATATGAAAGGGTATTAAAGTGAGAGTTTACAGGGAAGTAGTCTCCTAATCTGCACATACAGAGGACTGGTAAAGAAAAAAAATGCTTAACCAACTCTTCCTGCAATCGATTTGCTAACTACTTAATACACTTTAAGGACCTGGTAGCTTGCAATGTTTTATTCATGTTGTAATAGAGTTCTCTATTATTAAGTTTAAATATTTTTAATTAAGAAAGAAGTACAGCCCGCTGGGTAATATTGCAAACATGTAGATAGCTGGTAATTAAAGTTTTCCACACGTATAACTACATTCAAACAATTCTGAATAAATCATTTGAACCTAGAAGAATGCAAATGTCATATATGAAAAAAAAATCCTTTAAACAATAGGTTTTGTCAATCTAGCAGAAGTTTTAAGCGCTTAATAAAAATAGTTTATCATAAGGGGAGGATATGCAAAAAGACAAGATAAGGTTTTAACTACTAAATGAAATATTAATTTTAGACAAATTTAAGGGTATTGCAAAATTACTTCTTACATCAAAAATTTCTCCTGAATTACAAAGTGAACTTAATTTCAAATTCAATTTTCAAATTCTCTCTCTGAAAATTGACTAAGACAATATAAAATTTACGAAGAAGCTTTTTTGTAGTAGTCATCTGAAACTACAGAAAAAAAAGTCCAAACTATTTCTCCTTTATTACAAGGAATTTATTGTACATGGTGTTTAACACAGAAAATTGTCATGACATCTATTTTCCTTTCTGAATATGGTATTTCTAGAATGAGACCATTACAAGAAAACAGACTGACAATTTGAAATAAGCTGGGAAAAAACAACAAATAATGTTTTGAATTGTTTTGTAAAAATTGAAAAAATCTATGCATCTTTCTTCATAGATGTAAAGGAAAAGACAAGCAGGTTTGGGCAATGTTTTGCCTTTATTAAAAAAAGAATGAGAAAAATATTCTTTCAATGCTTAGTGCTTTTATTCTGCACAGCACTAGTTCATGCTGTCATTTTAATGACTACATGCCAATTTCTTCTTATATGAGGTAAGAAAGATAAGCTGAAGCTTCTCTTATTATAATCAAATAAATGCAGAAGGCCTCTATATAGGAAAATTAACAGGAAATCAGCATCTTCAGTAAGATCAATAAAAGTTATAGCAGCTGTAGAATAGTAATACATCAGAGCACAGCAGACATTCCAGACATAACATAGCAAGCTTCATATGAAGTGAACGAATAACTAATAGTCACTGAGCTAATAACGTCCATTCAGTAAGGGTCTAGAGAAAACACCATGTATTATTTTAGGATTAAAAATGGTAGTAATAATCATACTATTCAGGAATGAAGCTTGGGCCTCAAAAGCCAGGGGAAATAAAGGGGTGGCAGCTGTGCTGACTGCTTCTGTCATCTTCTTATACCTTGTACAAAATGGCAGACTACGTTTATCTGAGCCAAAAAGTAGCCTCTGAGTGCTTGAGGTGATTCCGTAAGAAAAATCTTTGCAAAGACATTTGTCCTAAGAATTTGAAATACATAGTAAAAAATCAAAAATGTTTGCAATAGGCTTTAGAATTGTCTTTTTCACAAAGATTTGCATACTTGCACATGCAGATGTTTCCATGTGAGCGCCCTTCAGTCATAAATCCTGTTTTAGGTGATATATTTACCTGCTGGTTGTCAGCTTGCAGGCACACTTCTCATCTAAGGTGTTTTACTTTGTTATTTCAGTGCTAATTTTCTTTTTGACCAATTATTTTCAATAAATGACTTGTAAGTCATTTACTAATAATCATTATGGTAGTCAAAATGAAATGTCAAAAATATGTGATAGAGTTGCTACTCCCAAAAACTTAATGTCGGGCAACAATCTTCACTGAATTCTGCTTCATTCCTTAACTAGAATTAAAATATGAACTATTATTTTACATATTATTGAGATAATAACTGTTGATTTCTTTTATAGCACCTACAAGGAAATAAAATACGCTACACGGTTTTATTCTAAAATTATTTTTGCAAATATGCAGTAAAATATTCTAGAGCTTCAGGTAAAATCAAGGTTCTGTTCATTTCATGATGCCATTACATGTATTATTAAAAAGGAACAGTTTCTCCATCTGCCCTTGATTGAAAATTCCCTTCCAGTGTGCATTGTATTGCACAACTTGTACTTGGGAGTTCAGCACTGTGAGTGAATCTGTGAGTATATCCCCAGTTAAACTTCTGCAGGGGAAATAAGTAACAGTATTCTTCATTATCTGGCTTTGCTCTGACCCCAAGGACAAAAAAAGCTGGCAGAAAAGGGGATCAGATGGACAACAATGTTTTTCTGATTCCCAGAAAATACAGTTTTATTAAGGTATATGGAAATTCCTAAAAGAGAAAAAAGTGCTGTGTGTCACTGAAAATAACCTCCCTTCGCAGCAGTGTTGTCATATAGTCTTTCTAGTGAAAGTGAGCACTTTTCATGTGAAATACTAAGCTTTATACATGAAAATATAGGATATATACATATCTTTTTGCATAATTTCCTTAAATTAAATCAAGAAATGAATGTCCAATGTATAACATCTTTTGTGGGCTGTATCTGTCATACCTCTGTGGAACTGAATAATTTAACCTATATAATATTTTATTAATCACTCACATATATATTCATGAGTGTTTTTAAAAGCAAAGGTCTTGTTTGTGTGGTGTCATAACCTGAATGTATTGAACATTGCTGTAGTATTTCTTCTACTAAGATAAAGCTGCAGTTCAAGTTTTCCTGTGTCTCAGGTGTCACCAATTCTCTATTATACTCCACATAGAAGACTTAGATATGTGTCTTGTATACGTAGCAGGAAAGCAGAGGAGGTTGTAGTAGTAATTTCAGTGTGTAATATTTAAGTGTGTCTTCTGGTGGTAGGGTAACTTTTGTACCCCCAAAAGACACACTGATACTTTACACGCTGGTTTTCATAGCAGGAAAAGCTAGCAATGATCATAGCACTAGTAGTGCTGACTTGTGTGCGTTCCTGAGGTCGTCTTCAGTTACCCTGTACCTCCCCCACCTCCTCACAGACTGTGAGATTGCCCCCTCTGCCAGGAACATGACAAACTCCTGGTCTAAAAGTCCCGTTCTCTTTATTAGAATCAAAGTACTGTCCCTCTTTGGGATACTGTTACGTAGTGTCTTGCAGCCCACTAGCCATATTCTGGTGATCTAAATCCCCTGAAGTCCTGGTCACTACTTGGATTCACTTTTCAAGCAGAAATACTTTGTACTTTCATTCAGAACCAAAACTAGAGGTCTCAAATATTAGACCTGTTCCTTTGTGAAACAGCAATCTGTGTGGACCCTTTAAAAAAGGGAAAGTTTTCCCCAAATAACGAGTTCTTTAAACAAAGGTGATGCTACAACTGGTCGGGTGATGTGTGAGACATAAGTACAAATTGCAAAATAGTTAATACCTGGTTTTAGCTTTTGGCTAAAAAGTTTGATATAACAGAGTTACATTAAAAGTTCAACCAATGAGTATAAAGAAAAATTAAGATACAGTGATGTTTATTTTAAAATGTATACATGAGCAAGTTACCAAAATAACTTTTCAAATTTAGTGCTGACAGGTGTAGCTTTCCAGAGAAATTTTATACTGTGCTTGACAAATAACTGTTATGTTGATGGCATTTATGATACTATGATAACTGTGTGATTTGGTTTATTTCAAGATTTGCATTTAATGCTTAAGCAATTTGAGCTGCTGGATTTTTGAACTCCTGAAAACCTACTTTTATCTTCTGTTTTTAATTGTAGTGGAACAGCAACTTCACCAAACACCCTGGATCCAAACTGCAGTCCATAACAGTGTTTGTGTTCTTCTTCCTTCCTGTAATTATGTGTAAATATGCTTGATCTTCATAGCTGAACAGAAATCTGTTAGCCAATCTTTTCTAGTAAATATTTTATTTCTCTTTTAGTATTGTAGCTTCTTGAAGATTCCCCAAAAGATTCTCAAAGGTATCATCTGTTTCATTCATATGTTCTGTTCCATGATCCTGTCTATATTGTTGACTTTCCCATTTTATTTCACAGGAGTATGACTGGAAAAACTACCAGGCAGATAGACTGAGTTCATCTGAACTACAGATGCTGGCTAGCATGAAGAGACAACAAAATGAAGAATTAAGGGGTACTGAGATCTCACATGGGCTGAGTGCATCACAGCTAGACAACTGCAATGTTAGCATAAGTACAAGCAGTGATGATACAACAACCTGGAACTCTTGTTTCCCACCAGTAAGTCTAAACTCACGGTATTTTCTCTTTATAGTTTCTATCAATTCTGAGACTTAGAGGTCTTGAATATTAAAATTTCTTTGAGTACCTTAGAAATTTAAGGTATCATTATCAAATGTTTTTTAAAACTTATCAGGTAAAACACACAACCAAAACCCATGCACTTTCAGCAGGTTCTGCAGTACCATGATGGACAAAGAGCAAATCTATTATATATATTCCTTCCTCGAATCCTGAATAATCATGTAGGCTGTACAGCTTGTCACAATAGTGGCTGACAACCTGTAGGTGTATGATATAGTGCTTAAAAATAGTTCCAAAATGAATGAAACCCAGATACACCAGTCAGCAACTGCATTACAGTGCAAGTAATGGAAAATAATTGCTTCTTACAGTGATAAAGTCTCATTACTGAAAAGCTAACTGTTTAAAGGACTGTAGTAGGAGAACAGCAGCAAAGAGCTGCAGTAGTTCTGAGCACTTGGTATGGGATCCTTCTGTATTTTACACCTTGTATCATTATTTGTCCTGGTACAAAGTAGTACAAAATCACACTCCGCTGCACTATGTGACAGAGTACTGTTATAAGAAGCAGAGGAGTATTTGTTACAGTCCACTGAAGAGTATTGAATGTATGAAATCACAGAATAACATTTCAGCAACTATATAAAGGTACTTGCAGGAGCTGCTGTAAAACTAAATAACCTCATACTCCATTTATATCTTGGCAACATAGTTCTTATTTTATTATAGGTGAAACAATCATAAACAATGAATGTGGCTTAAGTAAAGCACACAACACAACTCTCAGAGACAGATCCAACGTTAGAAGAGTAAACACTGCCGTGTTGCCCCAATATAAACTATTGAAGAGTAAATGCTCTGACATGTTAGGTGCATATTACCTCCAGGGATCTATAGGGCCCAAATAGAGGCCTGCAGTATCAGTCTTACATGGTGAATGGTCAACACAGCGTTGGAATTTTGTGGTACACTGGTAAATGAAGGTTTCAAATAAGAGGAGATGTATCAATGAGTGGGTAATTTTACAAATAAGAACTTTGTCTACAGAGTAAGATTTTGCAGGATATCAGAGAAACATTAGTTGGTTTTAACCACTTGAGGTATGTCAACATTACACATTTAGTTGATTTCATCATATTTCCAATGTGTTTTCTCAGTACTCATAAATAGACTCAAACATGGTGTAAATCTGCAAGACTGGACAAATGGAACTCAATTAAATAAAAAGAATAGCAGTCTCATTAATTTTTTGAGTAGTTTAATTATAAGGAAATTAATAAGAATATTTAGACATGTCAGATTTGGTTAATACAAATTACATGACTAAACCAAAATGAACTTTTAAAGTGAAATGTACTGCTCCAGTATTCAGTGAAGCACAGTGTGATTGAAAAGGCAGTTCTTTGATCTTACTGCCTTGATCAGCTTCTCTAGCTTCAGACTAATAGCATCAGTCTAAAAAAGTGTTCAGATATAATAGGTTAGTCATTTAAATTGTAATTTAATATAGCTGTAGTTTTTCATAATAGTCCTATGTGGCCATCTTTCTCTACATAAATCAAGTGTAAAAGGTAACATATTTGTCTTTGAGAGAGAAGTTTTTCAAATTTCATTCACTTGCCTGAAGTGTTGGTGTATCTTTCACATACAGCCTTGTCAGGTTTCTCTTCTGCATTTTGCAAGGTGGGCATTGAGTTCTTAAGATATAATGGCAAGACCCTCATTTCCAGGAAGAGATAATTTAGAAAGTAAACCTAATCTTTCTCAGATAAGGACTAACCACTTAGTACCTCACTACAACAAAGACTGCTGAAATTCAGCTTCCGCGGTCTTCCCTACCCATATGCCTCTGGCTTTACACAGTACAGGGTTGGTTAGTCCACGGTATCTATTGATTCACTTCATATTTTCCTTTCTGAGATAGCTGCCACGGCACCAGCTATTCATAGATGTGGTACAAGTTTTTGGAGTATGGACTCATGTGTTTAACACTGCATCATGCAATTCTGGTCCGATACTTGGAAAAATGCAGAGTATTCATGTGAAGGTGATAATTCATTTTCTAGATCTTTAGTATCTGAGAAGGTTATAAACAACATTTATTAGGGAGGGTGATTAAATAATGACCAAGTTGTTTTAACACAGAAGCTTTTAAAAGAGTAATTTTGGGCATTTTTGATATGCTGGTGTTAAATTTTAATGTATTTTGATATGCTTACAACATTTCAGAAGACTCTGAGAACAGTGATGCCATGCCAGTATTCAAATGGGTAGCTGAAAGGAAAAAGTTAAAGTAGGCCAGTTAGTCTGATATCATTGTCAAAACAGTGAAAAATCTGGTGTGCGATTCAATTAACAGAGATTTAAAGAGTGGTTAATATGGTTAATGATAGTCAAGATTGTTTTACAGAAAATATGTCCTGTTCAAAAAATCTAATTTTATTGATAAAGTCACAGTTGATAAGGGAACTGCTTAGGTGTAGCATGCTAAGACTATTGTACATACTTGTTTAAAAATGAGCAGCATACAAGATTGATAAAGCACACCTTGAATGAATTTAGAACTGGTCAACTGACAAATACCAAAAGCAGTCAGCAGGGAATTATCTGTGAGTAAAGTATGTTCAGAGGGACCCACTTCATGGTTCATTCAGTTCTAGAGCTGATGTTGTTCAGTGCTTTTTATCGGTGATCTAGTTTAATAGCCGGTGATATGCATATGATCATGAGTTGATTTAATTCTCCTCTCTGGCTTTCAGATCTATAAATCTGTCAGATAATTTCATGTTGTTGTTTTCAGTGAATCCCCACACACAGCATTCACATGTGCAGTAAATGTGTTACTGTATGCATAGGTGGTCTACATAACTGAGAGATCAAAACAGAGCTTAATTGGAGTGATTAGAACATGTTCAAAGGTTGCTCCTCCAGGATTCCAGTCTTCTGCCATTCATGGTCTTGCTCTAAAGACCTAAGATCATAGAATAGTTTGGATTGGAAGGCATCTTTAAAGGGTCATCTAGTCTAGCCCTCCTGCAGTGAGCAGGGACACATTCCACTAGATCAGGTTTCTCAGAGCCCCATCCAACCTAACTCTGAATGTTTCCAGGGAGAGGGCATCTACCACCTCTCTGGACAACCTGTGCCAGTGTTTCACCACCCTCATTGTAGAAAATTTCTTCCTTCCATGTAGTCTTAAGTCTACCCTATTTTAGCTTAAAACCATTACCCCTTGTTCTGTCACAACAGGCCCTGCTAAAAACTTTGTCCCCATCTTTCTTACAGGCCCACTTTAAGTACTGGAAGGCCCCTATAGGGTCTCCCCAGAACCTTCTCTTCTCCAGGCTGAACAACCCCAACTCTCTCAGACTTTCTTCATAGGAGAGGTGTTCCATCCCTATAATCATTTCTGTGGCCTCCTCTGGACTCACTCGAGCATGTCCGTGTCCTTCTGATTTTGGTGCCCCCAGAGCTGGACACAGCACTGCAGGGGGGTCTCACGAGAGCAGAGCAGAGGGGGACAATCCCCTCCCTCGACCTGCTGGCTACACTGCTCTGGATGCAGCCCAGGATGCAATTGGCTTTCTGGCTCATGTCCAGCTTTTCATCTACCAGTACCCCAAATCCTTTTCCTCAGGGCTGCTCTCAATCCCTTAATCTCCCGGCCTGAGTAAAGTCATCATTTCTTCAACTTCCAGTTATTACCAAGAAGTGTTCCTTATATGTATATGTATTCTTTATATATATTATGTAAAAATATGTGTAGAATAAAAGCAAATTTGTTTTTCTGTCACTGTTCTTTAGTACCACCGTTTGAGTCAAGAGAATTTGCAAATGATCAATCCTTCCAAAATCAGATGTACAAACTGCAGAAAAGTTTATATATATCTGTAGCCATCTTCCAGTTGCATAGGCAAACGATTTTAGCAGTGCAGTATATAAAAAAGACACAGAAATAATCCTCGTATTGTAGTTTGAGAAATTAAGGACAGCTTGAAATTCTTGTCATGATTAAACTTTCATGCTTACATGTGTTGCCAGGTTGTATTTTTCTGATTATTTAAATCAGTAGTATCTATTGCTTTCTCTTATGTTCTTCAAAGATAAGTAAGGAGTATTTTTATACCAAATTTTCGTTCATTTTATACATTTTTGTCCCTTAGTGGAATCTATGGCAACAGCACCACCAGAAGGCAGCTTTTTGTGTATCTTTCATTTTGAAATACCTATGATGTTTTACAAGGCAGGGCAGGATATAATCATGTTAGATAGTGAACTTATGTATTGAAGTAATCTTTTATATATAAAACAGATTTTTAGTGAGTTTATTTTTTTCAATACTTGCCCTTGTTAGTCTGATTTCCAGATTCATTGAAATTCTCATGTTACTGACTAGCGAACCTAAGAAACCCTTCTGAATGTAAAAACACATAGATCAATCATATTGCTAAGTTGCAGTTAGAACAGATGTCCTTAAACAACTATAAATCAGATATACTAAAACCGTATTTTGATATCCTATGATAGTTTACCAAGAACTGAATATATGCTGTCAGGAGAAATTGTTGAAAAGGAACTTGTTTAGCAGCTGCTGTAAACTGACAGCCAAAAAAGGAACAAAATAGCTTTGAATGTTATATATCACCCAGCATAGCTATTAGTTACAAATATGAAAAACTTCTATTTTAAAATGGATTTACTTCAAAGGAGAATTGTAAACCCTTGTAAAATGTGTGTCAGACACAGTTCCAAACCAATAATATGTGTATGTAGAACTAAGTATTTTAAAAGACTTTATTTGACCATGTCTTACCTGAATGTTTTCTTCAGTTGTAAGATTATGAAAGTCCATGTTAGCTTTGCAACAATATGAAAGACACAGTTCTGTATATTGGAGAGTATGTGAAGTTTATACCCACGCATATGCACATAATCCAAGAAAATTTGTAAAGTTTACAACGTATTTCTGCTTAAATGCCTTGCTTTATTCTAGAGATCCAGTAAGGCCTTCCTGCCCTGTCAGGGAATTGGCCCATTCAACTTCTTGGTACCTGTTTCCACACTTCAGACACCACTTCAGATATAACACAAACGTTCTGGAGAAAAGTCATATATAAGAAAATTCAGGATATCTTATTGCATTTGGTCCCTGATTCTCAGTCAGGAATCCAAAGGAGAAGGAAGATTCTCCTAGATTTCTCATTGATATATCCTAGAAGCTTGTACTGGTATAATGCTCCCTTAGCAGACTGCAAAATATGCTCACCACTAAGACCTGTCTTTGGAGTAAGGGGTACTCACAGAGAGGATTACTTGTTCCCCAAGCAACTTTCTAAATATATGTTCAGTCCCATAAGCCTTGATCTGCAAAATATTTGAAAGAGTACTTCTAGGTTCATACCTAATTTGTGGAAGGTCTTCTGGCCTGCTTTGTGATGTTTCAGAAAAGAAAGCGACTTAACACAAAAATGGGCTGACAGAACTGAAGTCTGACAGACAAGAGGAGTGATATTTAAACCCAGAATTATTCCAACTGAGAGCTCAGTTTGACAACCCCTGGAGGGATCTGTTCACATCAAGTCAAATTGCAAAACTGAGGCAGACTATTCTTTACTATGAAATGAGACTAAAAATTATTTAGACAGATATTCTGGTTCATAGACTGACTAATTCACTTTCTGTCTCATCCTCAGTCTTCCACTAGCCATCATTTGGGAATTGCACTATCCACCACCAGGCAGTGACTCAAATTTGGCAGTAATTAGGGTGTCATTCATCCTGAACATATATTTTACAGCATCCCTCCCAGCTTCCTGAAACCATGAGAACCATCATTTTTATATTGATTTCTGTAAAAAAAGCAATTGCTTTCATAATGCTTACTGTTTATTTTTAACATTTCATATCCTAAATTGTACAAGTATGGTTAATGTGTGCTTGTATATTCACTTCTTTTGCATTTACTTCAATGATTTGTTTAGAACTGCTTTTGAGGTGTATGATAATGGCAGGAGGGGGTCCCTTCTGGAAGCACTACATATATACTGAGAGAAAATGTATTTCTGAATTTTAGAATTCTTAAATTTTTATACCAGTTTATGAATATTGATCTTTCTTGCAAATAACTGTTTTTAATGCCATAAACCAAATGTAGTTTGAAACCTTTGGGGCACATTCTTGCAATGGGTAGGTAAGATTTGAAGACTGGAAAATGACCATCCCTTGTATGATTATTCATACAGTCCACCACTAGCTATTCATGAACAGCTTCATCCATGTTTCAGATTGGCAGTGCCATAGAGAATTGTATGTGCTTCAGCAAACTTCATTTCAGACTGCTAAGATTAGTGTTAATGGTCGTTCTGAGGAGAGAGGAACCATGCCTGCCAGCCCTCTTAGCTCTGGCTCGGTGTTGTCTAATATTAAGAATGGTTCTGCCCAGATCCTAAGAGTTCCTGCACCATGCTTCCTATATACGTACAAGACTTTGCCACCCTTCCCTCTCTGAAGTTTCCTGACTCTGTCCCAAGGCTCTCACAAGCAGTAGAGAAATGACCATGCCGTTGACTCCTTAATTCATATGTATTTCCACCCAGACAAGAGTCATCTGTTAAGTTGTACTTTTGCACAGTTAGGATCTGAATATCCATTTTAACTTTCACAGATAAGAAAGAAGACTGTAAAATGTTAATATCAGAAGCTGCAAATGTGTATGCTCATAAAAGATCTCTTCTAAACATTCTGAAAGAATATTTGCAAAGCTATTTTCTCACTATTATTTTTTGTTTTCCATAGCCCATCAGTCAGGAGCATCACTATCAGAAAGAAATGAGCCCACTTTCTCATTCCAACCCACGGTAAGATTCCATTTATAGCCCAGGCAGTAAGGATTCAGTTAGAGTGTTCCGAATATTAAATGTGACATTCTTTGATTGAATCTTAAATCTCTTTTCAATTGCAACCTCCTCTCGGAGGGCATTACTATTGCTTGTTTTAGTCATTGTCTGCAGTATGTGTGCGTTGTCCTGGAACGCAGAACTGAATTCTGCATGTTTAGGATGTACCAGTGTGTATTTAAAGTAACTGACATAGGCCTTGCTCCTATATCTGCTTTGATGCGTGATTCAGCAAATCTTCCTCATCTGACATACATATACTCACCTGTTTCTTTCTCCCTCTCTCCCTCTCTGCTTTGAAGGCTTAGAACTAGAATTCTGTACATCACTGTAGGTGTCAGGGAATCCATTTGTTACAAAAGATTTTAATGTTACTTATTTAGACAGATTTTTTCAAAAGATAGCCCAGTCAGGACAAGATGTTACAACACTGTGGGATAGTTCAAAGGGATCCTGTCTACAACATATCTTGGCTGTAAGGTTTTTTGGCTTGATCTGTTTTGTTTGGAATAAGCAACAAAATCCCTGTGACTTTAAAATAAGGTAAGATGAAGACAAGGGGAGGGGGTGGCTAGGGAGAAATAATCACATTGAGACAATCAAAATTAATTGTCCAGTTTCAGAATTGCCTTGTATCTGTGAAACCCTAACATCACTTTGTCAATTTTTTAACAGCCTGAACATTTATTTTAAAATGTAGACCTATTTCACTTAATGTCATTAATGTGGATTTTGCTTGTCCAAGTTTTAACTGGACAATGTATGTGTGTTGGGAGGGATAGGAGGAGAGGACATTTCAGATACAACTTCTTTATCTTTTATCAACAGTCTGAAATGTTTTATGGTAGTGCACTGCTAGTCAGTTGTACAGGATAATATGCATTTCTCCTCACACAGATGTTTTCAGTCACTTGTCTCACTGGCCATCCACATTTTTATATATTTAAAATCATCTTGTTAGATTTTATGAAGTGAGCACTGTGAAACTTGCTGTGCAAGTTCACCCAGGTGCATCAATTATTGCAACATGCAGCCATATGTTTCCTAGTTCACACAATATATTACTGGAGTCAAAGTATAATCCTGGATTCCTGTTGCCTTTCACATGGAAATCAAAGTGCTTATGTTGGTCTAGAAAACCTCTCTGCCTTGGCTGCTGGTTATCAGAGGAACTATCTCTATCCTTATGAAGTGTTACAATGGATGAAGTGGACAGAGACACTTGACTATAGTCCACAGATAAGATATCAGGTACTTTGTGACTGACACTTTGGACTCTTTATTCCAGAATCAATTTTTCTGATGGCATTAGAATTGCCTATATTTTAGTGCAAGCTACATTGTAAGTCTTCTTTTTGCATGTACATTGGTTGAGTCAGGTTTTATTAAGTTATTTTTATGCATGTGCTAAAGCAATTTGGTAGTTGGTACATTTTATATACTGAAAAACAGAATAAATACCATTATCTGTAAAAATAAAGTGTTTCATCATATCAAGTTAATATGATCAACACTGAAGACTTGTATTTCCATATAATAAAATTTAAAACAAAATAGTATAAATTATAACTTAGTTCTTATGCTTTTTTAATCCAGTACACACAGTAGGCTTAAATTTCTCTAGAAATCATTTTCGAGAAATGCAGGCAAAGTATTCATAAAATACCTGACTTGCAAGTGCCTCATAAATTCAGTAGCCCTTGTGAACTGCCAGAAAAGCATTATTGGGCTGTAAATACAGAAGATGACAAAATTATGAGGTCAGTTTGCATCATGATATAAAAACTGGAGATGATGTGACTTGAATACCATTATTCACATCATTACCTTTCATTTATAATGGAAAACTCTGTAATGTTTTTCACAGAGAGTGTGTACCTAAATGAGAACTAGATAAAATTAATCATAATTCTGTAACTTAGGTCCTAAACTGTTTTTAAAGCCAATTTTAACAAGTAATCTATGAGCAACTGGAAAATGTCTAAATCTTTGTAAGCTTACTGTAGCTATGTAGGGGAACACAGAATATTTGAAAAATAGATCTATCTTATGTAGATGAGTGAGTATAAACACCATGGCATGAAGACAGTTAGGTAATGCACTAACTGAAACAAATAGTTTGTTGTAAAGAGTGATAAGGAATTTGACAGGTCTCAAGTAACTTTAAAAAGTATAGTAGTGATATTTTCTGGGAAATGAAAAGAGAGCAATGTGGAAGCTATTGTCCAGTAAATGTAGCTTCTGACCATAATAAGATAAAAGAACAAGCCAGGAAAGAAAGCACCTGTGAAGATAATGGAAATGCAGTCAATAAAAAGACCCAGCTAGACTCATTTTCCATTGGTTCCACTGGGTAAAGGTCATAAGTCTGCCAAGAATATTGCTACTGCGATACAAATCACCTCCACATCATGCTGCTTTGCAAGGTGTAGAACCAGTTAATGAAAGGAGACAGGCTGACTGCAGAGGCTACAGAGCCCGATGAGCAAGATGATGTGTAGTGTTTCAGGCTTTAGCTATGCACTTCCCACTGACTGATGTGCTGTATGGTCCTAGCTGGATTTCAGAATTACTCTCTTCTCTCCAGATAGGAAGCTGTATCTATGTTACTTCTTCCTCCAGTGCAGGGACTGGAAATTGCTATGTACCCTGCATCTACTTAGTAAGCATTTGTCCTTCAAAATATTTGTCTGTCATAGAAGGTTTGGAAGTTTCATTAAAGGAAATGCTGAAAGAAAGTAAATATTCTAGAGGAACTTCAGCCATACTGAACTGCAAAATGTAGAGTTGCTCTCTGAAAAAGATCACTTGAGCATAATTTTATGAATAGATTTTCTAAACTTCTATAGATGGTCTCCAGAAAATTTATTTCTCATAAAAGCTGATTTTTCTATCTTTGAGAGAGGGTTTTTTTTATATAATTTGAAACCTATCTTCTAAGTACTGCCTCACTAGATCCTCTCTCAGCACCCTACTCAACTCTTCCCAAACTACCCAATAAAATTTGTTCCTATGAAGTTCAAACAGCTGTTCCCCAGAACTGCACTAAAGTAGAACACAAATACTTCAACATTTCATTGGGTATCCATTCACAAGAAGTATATTTTACTTAAGTAATTTCATACAAAATGTACAGACAAATTTTCAGTTAGGTTTTACCCAGACATTTAACTCTACATGTTAAAAAAAAATATTCCCATAGTGATTTGTAGGCACAAATATTTGATGATAGTAAATGTCTGCCTGATTCAGACTATAGCCAAAAATGTAAGATCTGCACATAAAACACAGGCATCATTTTATGCGGAAGTCTATTGATTAGTGGTCTCAAACGAAAGAATGAGTGATCAAGCTGTTTTTCATTCACAAATTAAAACAGTTTTTAAATTAAAGTTTAATTTGTTGTCTCTATTAGTGGCTGGTGGGTTTCATATGTTTACAGCTCTAAAAACAACCTCATACTACTCTATGTGTGTGGGGCTGACAGCTTTTCCAAGGGTGGTTGGAATCTGTAGAAGTTAATTAGTGTATCAGTCAGTGAAAATGATCTTTTGAAGTATAGTCTGTGCCTCTGCTGTGGCCTTGGTCACGGTTACCTGCACAGAATTACCAGGAGTAAATAGAACTGTACACCCTTGTTAGCTCCACCTCTGTCTCCCCTGTGCTGCTAGAAGCTCACACGTCCCAGGCTGGTATGTGAAAGTGTGTGTATGCATCAGTATAGAGTGGACCCTGCCCTTTCAGCCCTATGTGTTGGAGTTTGCCGCACCTGATGGATGGTCATGACCCACTGTGGGGACAGGAGAGGAATCTTAGGCCTCCTTGCTGATCCTGAGAGTCCATCTGTAGCTGATGATGTAGATTGTCAGCTCCAAAATTCCAGCAAGAATCTGAAGAAGCGATGAGATGTCATTTTATCAGGCTCCTATCCACCTTTGCCAGTGTCTTGGTCTTCTCCATGACCCTCTGACCTGCATCCATGGAGATTATCATCTCCATAGGTTTTGCCTTGAAAAGTGAGGTTACAGTTGCTCTGAAGTAGTAGGATTCAGGACCATCCTTGAGCCAGTCCAGTAGCTAACTTGTAAAATCTAGATTTATCTGCTCTGTCCATGGAAGTCAGTTGCTTCTTCAGTGGGATTTTTTTTAGTTTAAATTAGATTCCGTCAGTGAGTTTGTTGTGAATAAAAAACAAACCTCTTAAAACTAAGGAGCATATGAGGTCCCTACAATTTTAAGGAAAACCAATGATATTATGAAATGTTTACTAAAATTGCAAAATGGAAATATGATGCTATTCAGGCCAGCATTTTGTCTAGATTTCTGTTTTAGCTGTAAAAAGTGTCACCACTGTACTGTGATTTAAGTCCTTTGTAGCTTTGCCACTTGTGGATGTAATATAAAGTTCCTTGTATCTATAATTGGCTGATAAGGGCCCACAGTCTTTGACAAATGATGAATAGTCACTGACCTCACTTCACATGGGCTTGGTATGGACTGACTAAAGCAAGCTGTCTTGTCGTTGTAACCTACAGGTGTTACATTAGGCTGATCAGGATGTCATCAATCTTCTTTCCTCTGCAATCAAAAAAAATCCAAAACCCAAAAAAACCCCAAACCAAAACTAACCCAAAAAAAGCTAATAACATTTTCTTCCCTTTTTTTGGTAAAGGTTTCTCTTCAATTATGATAAATGTTATAGATACAAGATTTATCATCACAAAGCAATGGTTCATTGACATGGAGATCAGCATGTTTGAGGAGGACAATAACTATAAACTTTTCAGAATAAATTTTAGGTTTTACCTTAAGAAAAAAAAAAGCAGAACCCATAGCCTTAACTACTACTTTATCAAACAATGTGATTTTCTTATTTTTGTAATGATATGCTTGCACAGTAGTTCAGATAATGAATCATAAAATGGATAAATATGTTCCTGTAACTAAATACATTTTTAACTTCTTTTCAAATTTGATTGTTGGTAAAATTCTGGTATATTAGTTAAATATAATGAACATTTCTTTCTATGCATAACTCTGACCACTCCATTGATTTTAGGAAGTAAATTATTTCTTTCACTTTCTTTGAAAGTTTCTGCTAGATAAGTCTTTTTTTAGAACCTATTGTTGCCATAAATAGTGCCATTATCATGGCACCTGAAATTTGCATAATGTATCCATGATTCCAGCACAAAAACACATCCACTGCAAACTCTCAAGTATTCAATGTTCAGCTTTGAGACTACCATTCAAGTACTCTCATCTGTCCCAAATGAAAACTAAACATTCCAATAGCTGATGCATGTGTTGTTATACCACTGAGAGATTCAGTAAGATTAAACTCGCCTACAGAACGGTGCAGTAAAAGGATTGTAGTTGTAACAGTTATTTGCACTACACCAGAATTTCTCCAACATGCATGCTGTGAAATTCAGACAGAAAAGGTCTTTGTCTCACATATTTTCAAGCAAAGGCTTAAATAGCAGAATAACTTAAAGTTAAGAAGCATGTTAAAGATTGGAGTTTTGCAAGCAAAGAGGCGTATTTATTTTTATGATTCATTACAAGATCAAAGTCATACAACTCCATTACTCCTGCAAAACAGACAATATTACATTATGAAGTATTATAAAATTACACAACACTTGTCAAAATAAGTGAACAAGAACAATGTATCACAAAATCTACTTTGTTTTTTCATTGTACTTATTCAGTTACTTTACTCATCCACAAAACAGCGTAATTGCAATAGGTCTCCCAGTCGTTAATCTGAATTAGCAAAGTTCTGCTGCATTTGTCAGGCTATAATATGCATGAAAAAGAACACGACAAAAGAAACAAATGGCACAGGAAACATCTAATTGAAAAGGTTAAATTTTTTAATCATGATGGTAAAAAGCTTAGCTGCAGCAGGGTTGTTGAGAACTAAATGGCTAACATGTAAAAGCTTGTTAAAATAATCCAAAAATTATTTTCCCTTGTATGGGAATCTGAGAACATGAAAACGTGGCAGCATATACTCCAAGGGTTTGAACATAAAACATGGCAAATGCTTTCAAAGGTGCTGTTGCATCTATGTTAATATAAGGTAGTTTATCTCTTTTTTTTTTGTAGCTTCAGGACTAACCAAAAATATTTTTTTACTCGTTCTACGCTTTTTCTCAATATTCTGGGCCATTCAGAGTTGTCTGACTGTGCTTATATGTAGAGATGGAGAATAAGTAGTAAAAGATTTTACATGCCTCTAAGATCTTTTTGACTGAAAGGAAGAGATAGGTGTTACCTCGTACCAAGCCTGGGATTCCCTGTTCACAGTGTTGCGATCTCTCCTTCAGTACTCAGCTGAACTGTTGCTGTGGCCCTTTGCCAGCATGTCTTCTTCCAGGGGATCTCTAGTGTTTGCAGATGACAAGACACGTCGGTGCAGCCACAAGCCAGCATCTAAGGTCTGAGTCCAACTTCTGACAGCGCTTAGACCACTGGGATTTTAGGGTAGTTCACAGGGCAGGCAAGCTTCCAAATAGGTTTGTACCAGTCGTATTGTTCCCTTTGCTGGAGAGAAAAAGCTTACTACCACTAACCAGCCCCCTATCTATGGAAATACATATTTATTCCTCCATCCACCTTCTGAACTGGAAGCTTATTTAAATACAGACAAGTCAGCCCCCTTGACTGACTTGCATACATATGCATACAACACTCTCCGACAGAGCAAAACTATCTGGGTTTCCAAGGGCACACATGCCAACACCTCCCTTCCCTCTATTCTGGTATCATCTGTGCAAGAGTTTTGATTTGGATTCCTTTATGTTATTTTTACATTTATTGTTGACAAAACTTGATGTTTTTTGAGAATTAAACAGAGGTAGCATACTTCTCACTTTGTGATGATTAAGTTTCCAACTTCATGCTGTACCATTCATTGCATTAATATACTAAAAGGTCGGAGTTTTCTTGCATACTTTTGTTTGACTTTTCCGAAAAAGAAAGGTAGTTTTCACAGACTAGGAACATTCAACAGCATCACCTTTAACAAGTTTGATAATATTAAAGTTAATGCTCTGTTGAGTCATGTCTCTCCATTGATTTTTAAAAGCCCTCTGGCTCCATGTCATCCATTAAAAGTTAAATGGGGTGCAGTCTACATCTGAGATGCATAGAACAGTAAGATGCTGTTGGTGACTGGCTGCAGAGAAAAGGAATTACTTTAATTGCAACAAGACTCGTTAGGTACTAGATTCGGGTGTTTCCTGAACTGGTGGAATATTAAAATACAATTTTTTAAATGAATGGTTTATTTAATTGTTAAAAATTGTGAAAAAGGAAGCACACCCTACCTAATGGACACTTCATTAAATGTGAAAATCCATTTGATTAAGTGATCATTGAGTATCTGATGTAGTTATGAGAATTTACTTGCTTAAGATTAGATTAACATGAAGGAATTTTAATACACCTTTGCAAATTCATTACTTACAATTTATACAGCTGATCTTCTGATAAACGAATCAAAACTAGCAAGGAAGAAAGGGCTAGTATCTCGCTTAAATTAGATGATAAAACACTGGGGTTTGCTACTAGTGTCATTTATATTGCTAGTGAATATTGAGACTATAATCTAGCCAGCAAGCTAACATGATGATGAACTAGAGGTTTAGTCTTTAAGTAAATTCCAATGTTACTGTCATTTAACAGAAGCTATGATAGAAGCTTTATGTATTTAATGGCACAATATATTAGTTACTAAGCTGTTAAACCTCCAAATTCAGGTCATTCATATTTTTAGACTGATGTAGATGACACTGTATGTTTTTAATAACCTGCAAAAATTTATCATTTGAACTTTGATAATGAAAGAAAAATGGGATAGCATTAACAGGTCAAACTTTCAGCTAATACCAGACAGCATGATTGTACTGTACACACTTGTAATAGCACCTTGCACTATCTAAATACCTTGTTTAATAAGTAGAATTCACAGCTCCTTTGTTACCCTTGAATCTAATCTAGCACCCGTAAACCAGTTCATTTACAGATTTAAGACTTTAAGAGCAGATTCAGGTCTTCCATGCACAGTTGCACTTGTCCTTTTTATGATCTCTTTTTTAGTTACTAATTCATTGAAAATTAAATACTTTAGTTTTTTAGGAGGTCTCTCTGCCTCCATTAGAAGTATGGTATTTGGCAGACTGGACTTGCTGAAGTGGTTTGGAGGAAGGAAAGAGGCATTCTGTAAATATGCTTGTGATTTTCTAAATCTTAGTGCTGGCAAAAAAAGAAAGTTCCAGTAAGGCATACAGTAAATGAAGATATTATGTATTAGGGATGGAATGAATCTGTCACTTTGACGGATTGTGAGGCAAAGAACATATTAACAGATTACTCATAGTCAGAATGCAGCTCACTGTGAAAAATGTGCAGGAAATGATAAGTGTTGGTTTGTGCTGATTTAATGATATTTTGAAACTACAATAACACTCCAGGAGAATAATACAATGTAGTTCATGGCTTGCATTTTTTTAATCATTAACGTATTGCTAGATTGCCCTTAAATACTTCTGAAAATAGAGCTTTCAATTCATGCAAAGTCATATGGACATGTATATTTATGTTATTTTTCAAGATTTTTATTAAAATGTGCATTCAAAAATCCTTGATTTGTATGTATAAGTATACTCTATATTCTTTGGTAGTATATCTTCATCATCTTCTTCTTTTGTATACTCACTCAGTTTTCCATTTTAAAGATACTGGTTTTCCCACCTGGAGCTGAGTAGCACTGAACAGTTACTGAAGTATAAATTAACATTGAATGTTTCTTGGTTTATGACATATTTATGTAAAAACTTTAAGAATGTTCAAAAATTGAAATTGTTTAAACCATTTGAGGTGCAATAATGGACAACTTAAGGCTCAGATTACTTCACGATTATACAGACATCTGTAGTGGCAGGACCTGAAATTTTATTTCAACACTTTTTCAAATAATATGATTGCATTTTGTACATAACACAAACAAATCTTAATATTAACAGGCTACATATAGTCCTTGCTTCACTACTGAAACTATTATTGAAGGGTTTGTTTCTATGGGAATACTTCTATTAAAAAACCCAACCTCCCATTATGCATACATCATTGACATATTACAAAGCAGAACCCAAATAGGTGTGTATAGGTAATCTGATTTAAGTTAATGAAGTTACACACATGCATGAAGTTCAGTAGTTATGTAAATAATTGAAAATTCAGATCTGCTAATCTAGAGGAGCCTAACAAGTAATGCATGCTCCAAAAACAATGTAGCGGGGAATTGGTGAGGGTTACAAAGCTAGGTGACTTTTTATTGATTTGTCTAAGAACTCAGTCTCTAACAACCTTTCTTAAATAGATATAATTAAAAATCCAAACAAGTGAGAAAAATAGGTCTTCATCTTAGCTGAATTGAGTATTTAGGCTATACTGAACTGTACTTTTGATATGAGCTGGCACTTTGCATTCAGTGAACTGTGGTAAAGTATTACTTATTCACATTAAGCATTTTCAGCAGAATTTGCTTCATGTGGTATTAAATATTACTAATACAACAGAAGTATGTGCTAAGATTTTAGTTGTACAAGATGTCAAGAATGGTCCTTTTTTCCTTAAAATATTTTTATACTCTCGATTCATTGATACTTTGATACTCTGGCCCTCCACAGAGTTAGTCAAATTATCCATTGTAAAAAATAATTGAGCAAATGTGTTCCTTGTATTATGGCTCAGGCACAAGCCTGTTCTCTCTTATTCATAAAGATTTACTAAGTAGTTTATGCAGTTAAATATCATCTTTCATGTTCTTTATTGATCATACTCTTTAGATACTTAATAGTCTGTCAGTTTGGTGTGTTCTTAGTGATACAAAACTGATGTTTTTTCATTCCCTGATTTGATATAATGTAGCCCTTGCCTTGCATTTTTAAAGTATACTTCCAGGCTGACTGCATAATTTGAATATTCCTTTTATTTCCTATATAGACTGTTGGACAAAACCATAGTATAACTTCAAAGCATTTTAATTTTGTTAATAATGTGGATTAAATGATCCCATTGATTTAAGTAATGCAAATTAAATCTGATACAAAAGAAATACAATAAAGTATGCTATCTCAGTTCACAGCAATGTTAAAAGTCTTTATACTAAGTGATTTGCCATTTTCTCAGTCCAGCCAGTAAGATAGACTAAAACACAAAAATATCTGTAAAAAAATCAAAGTATCAAAGGTGTTCATTAAGATTTAAAACAAAACTCTCTGATTCTTCAGATTTCTGTTGATGGTAATAATTTTAATACGTTGTCATTGATAAGTGCTACTTAATAAAGCATCGCTAATTTTTTCAACAGATTTTGCCGATGGATGCCATTTTCTGCAAGATTTAACATACTGGCATAAAACTGAAAACAATGTTCATAAGTCCAAAACACTCTTTTGCTTTCCATCACAGTTCAGCTATCATGATATTTCAAGATATGACATTTTCTGAAAGAATTTTTTAAGTAAAGACCGTAATATAGCAAGATTATATAACATTTTTAATTATATTTTGGTATGGAGAATAGCTTTCAGAATAATGAAGAATTTCAGTGCAAGTATTAAAGGTGCATGATACTTTGAATGTGTGTGGAAGCTATTCTGAGCCTTCATACAATGCAACTCACAATGTCAAAAGATAGTACTTAGCATTCCACATTGTTATCAGGAAAGCTCTAGATAGTTTATTACATGTTGATTGTATTGATTACAGCTGAAGGCATTGATAGCATAAATAGAGTGTCTTTAATTAGACAGAATGTCTGGTTAGCTTTTCTGTTTTAAGGAGATAAACTAGCTTCTTAAAGAAGTTTCACCAAAAAATATTCTTTATTCAGTCAGAATAAAAACACAATAAATGGGAACACAGGCCACAGACTGCATTTCTCAGAATATTGCCAGTTGTCTCCATGCTGGGCTCTGCTTTTAAGCAAGGTCTACAAATTTTTCAGGTTTTCTTTTTTTTTTTTTAAAAAAAAATTAACTCATACACTCTGTCTCACACACACACACACTTTAGTTGCTTCCTAAAAGCAACTGCAGATTTCATTGTGGAAAAGTCTGTCTTGACGACTAGACTACAGCATCTATCAGAATTACCACTGTAAACCCACTTTTCAGAAGTTTATCAACTGCTAGTATTTACTCTCTACTGCAATTTGGCCAAGAAGATTTCAGCACACATGAGATTTTTAAAAAATTTTTTTCAAGGTTTTAGAAAAAGTTGATTTAGATATTGATAACTCACTTGTGGAAGTAATAAACCATTTTTAATATGTAAATTTTTTAATGTAAAATGTTTCAACCTTAAAAGTAATATTAAGTCAACAATGAATCTGTAATACTGTAGTGTTTTGATTACTTGTCTTGGTCGGAGGGGTTTGAATAGCAAAACAGTTTTTCTTGGACATCAAGAGAAGAAAACATGAACTAAATCTAGACTGTCTTAATAGGAAATATTAAACTTGCCAACACATCTCTGTTGCCTCTATCATAAGTAAAAACTCCTTTGCCTCCCTTTAGAACCATCAAAATCCCTAGATCTTGCACTTGCACTTCCTAGAGAAAATAATTATTCATCTACTGAGCCAGATGCATCAAAATCAATATAAAGATGAAACTGAACAAGTCCTTTACACCGGAATTGGC
Organism: Strix aluco; assembly: GCF_031877795.1. NCBI lineage: Eukaryota > Metazoa > Chordata > Aves > Strigiformes > Strigidae > Strix > Strix aluco. Next base: position 3,938,942 of record NC_133941.1, on the reverse strand, counting down.
TCCAATAAATGAAGGACACAATCAAAGATAAAATCATCCAGCTACTCACAAGTCATCCTATCTCTGATTTCTCAAACTTGATCTTTCAGGAAGACCTTCCAGAGATGAGACTTCAAACTAAAATTCATAAATTTCCTGAGTAATAAGAACTACTAATTTAACAGAAATACTGGTTTAATGACACATGGTTACCTTGCTCCCTTGATGTTCCCTAAATGAATTGTCTCTTTTCTATTGGAGTTCTTTTCTATTGGAGGTAATTGCCTTATTATCTTTCTTTCCTTCTTACTAACATCCTCTCTGCCTTCCAGGTACCAACTATTTTCTTTAGAAATTCTCTGATACATATTTTATATGAAAAACACATATCTTTAAATTCTTCTATTTTGTGCCAGACCTGTAGAACTGCATATATACTCTAAAACTTCTTTACTTTTCTAACTACATTTGTTGGTCTGTCTGAGATAATTCTCTTTAGAAGCAAGCACTGTCTTTCCTCTGTCCTTGCACCACTTTTGCTTCAGCAGTCTTGCTAGCAGAAGTATTCTAGTCCTCTGGATCTCAAACATCCCTGTCTTTTAAAAAATCTGTCGTGAATTTATAAGAAAGAGTAGCTTGGGAAGCAGAGATGTAGATTGACACTAGTAGTTCTTCCTTACCTTCTCTAAAATTGCTGCAGTTTCTTCAAGAGATTGCCTTTGCTGACATTGCGTTTAGTGCAACTGTAGAGAACCAGGTAAGTGATAATGCTTCACGCTCTCTGACCACATCCTATGTGCATGGTCAGATTCTAGTGTTAGGCTTATGTTGGCTGATTCTGAGGCAGCACAAAGCACCCAGGCAAGTGGCAGAAATGGAAAATATATTCTACCATACCACTGGATAACATAGCAACTGTTATTAACTGTTACTCCTAAAAACTTTTGAAGCTTTGGTGTAAACGAAGGGTCTTTGGCTGTATTCGAGGAATGCAAATATGGTGAGCAATGGCAGAGAGAGCTAATAATGAGATATCTAGGCAGGCATATTGCTGTGTGGATTGCTTGTACCAGTTCTCACTGTCATTAGCTGAACAGCAGAAGAGGATGATTGGTTGTGGAGTTGGCCATATATGTGAAAATAATATGATGGCGTAAAAAAAGTTTGAAGTATGTTTTTTACATACTGAAATGATGGAAAATTCAATATCTCTTCCTTTAAATCTACTATACTACTTGCTGGATTTCTACACCAGCAGTTCTGTTTCCTGAGGCAGAAAATTAGTTTTTTCCATTTTGGCTGCAAACAGATAGGTGGTTGTCCCCTGATTCACCCCAGATTATGTGTACCTGCCAACAGGAGATGATGTGGAATCAATAGCAAGTCCAGAAGTAGCAGAACTAACAAAAAAAAAAAAAGCAGTTGGCGTATTTTAACAATTATAACACATGACTGAGCCTTACCAGATTTCTATGTCAGGAGCAAACCTTACGTAAGATCATCAAGGCTTTTCAGAAAGTGGAAGTACATTTCCTGTTTACTTGGTGTTGGACAGTTGAGTTGAGACAATTACAGTCTGGCAATGTAAAGAAGTCTGTCAAGGTTTGGAAAAATTCATCCCGTCTAGACGAAGCCATGGATGTTGAAGTTGCCTCTACAGCTCTGGCTAATCTCCCTGGCCCCTAGCACAAGTCTGCATGCATCACGTTTTTGTGCCAGCTGTTAGAACAGCCGTGGCCAGATGTAAATTGAATCAACCCCAAACCAAGTTTAATTTACTCTGTAGAGCTGCACTGTCCCCATCAGCATGAAGCAAACATAAGGGAATGTAAACACCCCTTTTCCCTTCCATTCCCCTTACCTTGCAGTGAAATAGGTTGGTCAGAAGGGATGGATCTGCTTCTATCAAAATGAGATGATTTACTGAGGTCCCTCAAATTCTGTGTTCAAGTGTTAACTTGCAATTATTTAGTCTAGTTAATGGTTATATGGAAGTTTTGCTGTGCTATAGCTTTTTACTGTTGGAAGAGGAGAGATGGGAACTTAAGGAAACATCAGCTATGCACAGTGTGCAGGGATTAGTTTCATATACAGAAAGAATTACAAGAAGTGGTCACCTGCACAAGGAATGTCTTAACTTTGTGACAGATGTGGCCTTCCAGGGCTGTCTTTCTCTGATTGATAGTATAATATCAGTGACTTTTTCAGTGAAAAATACGCAGTTCAGTTTGCAATAAAAAGCAGTAACAATAACAACAACTGTTCTGTTTTCCTTTCTTTGAGCTGTAACAAAGACAGTGTATCATAAAGTGGTGTATGTGAAATGAACATTGAACTTTGCATGAATGTATGATAACGTGAAAATAATTTTGAAAAGCTATCACAAAGTAGTCTTCAGGAGAGACATAAATTGTCTATTAAATTGAATAGGTGAAGAAGGTCTGTACTCCCTCCTCTATAATAAAGATCCCATCAAAATTTTTTTCTTTACAGAAGCAAACCAGATATGTGACAGCCGTGTTGAGAAGAGTCCTTTCTATAGTCTTGCTAGTAGCTAAAATCATGTTATGCTCAGTAACAATTTTATTTATTTACGTTATTTATAATGTATTTTATAACAATAAAAAATCGTTATAAACAATTGTTTGCAATGTATTTACCTGACAAAGCTTTTTTTTCCAATATCATCAATACTATCAATAATAACATCCAATGTTTCCTTCTTAAAAACACTAGAAAACTGTTAGTATATTATTCTTAGCGCTGATCACTAATTCCATTCCTTTATTGAAAAATTTTAAAGTTAAATTAAACTGGAAAGATTAAATTATTTAATACAAATCAGCTGTCCCACAGTTCATGACTACTGAGTTGGTATCGCACTGTTAGTGGCATCCATTTCATGTCTAAGCTCAGCTCTAACTTACCAACCATCCAGACTGTAAGTGATACACCACTTGCTATGTCAACCTATTACAGGGGGCTCCAAGCAGGGCCAAGTCAATGGTAACCAAACACATCTCTTGTGACTGTTTTAAGCCTTTTTCCTTAGAGAGGGTAAGGATTTTTAAACAAATTGACCCCACAGTCTTTCATCAAACACGGGTTGTTCATCCCAAGTCTTTATTCCTCAGAAAAAGATTCTCATGAGTCCCGTAGGCTCTCAAAGTATAGCTCTGTGGATTATGGGTCACACCTCATGTACACCTTTTGCTGAGAGGGCAATAGCAGCTGAAATCTGCAAAGCAAACCTGACTTTAAACACAGATTTTAGTGTGAACAGAACAAGTGAAAAGGCTAAGGAAGGAAGCTTTATCATTTAAGAATTGTATTAACTGTAAAGTTTATTTTTATAATAATAAAATCCAGCTTGATTTTGTTTCATAATGCTCTACAACCTGCAATTTCCTTTGAAATTTTTTTTTAATAATCAAAAGAATTAGAACAAACAGGAACACAAACTGTGCTTTTATTAATGATACTTTGATTTGTATTTTTCAGGGACTGGTTGAACATGTTCAGTCCCCCCATCATTCCTGGAAGCCAACAACTGGAAGAGAACACTAGATCTTCAACAAATCAGAGTATTCCAGGTAGGAATTTATGAAGACAATGAAAAGGACCTGGGTAGAAAGTAATTTCTAAATGCTGTTTCTGTAGTCCTGGTGCTGCCTTTCATAGTTTTCTATACTGCTACATTTTGGTTCCAAGTTCTCTTATTTATTATTCTCATCTCAAGCTAGCAGAGTTTTCCGTGCAGTATTATTTGCCTCTGATTGAAGAATAACTTATGCAGTTGCAGTTTCCTAACGTTCTGGCTTGATATGGATTAACTCATAAAAAATGCATTTTATTTGTTTAAAATAAGGAATTTATGCTAGTGGGGATGGCAAACCTATGAAAGAAAGAACGCAAAGACTAAACATTCTTATTCAGAAGTACAATTACATTTACGTAAGTGATACTTCTCTTATAAAGAAAAAAATCAGATTTAGCCTTAAATGAAATCTCAGCATGTAAAGAATGTTGTCACCACCTAAAGCGTTACACGTTTTTGTTTATTAATGCTGTTTTCTTAGAGAATGACAAAGTACTTAGCTGAAACTGGAAAGTCAGCAACAGTAGAATAAAACAAATACATTGGTTGCTTCAAATACCCTTTTTTCTTATTGGTTGTCTTAGGAAACAGGGTAGATATCTACATTTTTCTTCAAGTCTGGGGAATTCAGTGTGAACTCTCATAAATCCGACCTGTGTATTTTGTCTGCCCAAGGGATGAAGATGTCTCAGTGATTTACTGTCTAAAATAGATGAGGCCCCTCAAGTTGGGAATGTTTTCACAGATGTATATTTGTAATTGTTTATGACAGCAAAATAGAATTCTGCTGTCAGGAAGGGACCTTGCTTTGAAGAATCAAATAATATGTTTTGTTAAGGGTCCTAAGTAAGCCAAAGAGAATCGGGCAGTAATCCTTGAGATAAAGGCATGTTGGATATAAATTTGTGATAGGTCTCTGAGAATTTTTTATGTTAGTATGAAATCCAAGGCTTGCTGCAGTAAAGCTAGAATTTCTGTAAATTTTTAAAATTGCATTATTATCTATAAATTGGGAATTTGTTGGATCTCTTCTGTTATTCACACTATCATTTCCAAACTACTTTGTGAATTGTTCCTAAACTCATTTTCCTTTATGCTGAAATATTTTACATCATGTGTCTTTGATTCCACATTTGGAAAACAGAAAATCTCTATATACTATATATAGAGTTATATATAATATATATAAAATATATTTTTTTTATATATATATAAGTTGGGGCATAACTTTGGGGCAAAAAGGTGATTCATTTCTAAGAAAGTATTTTACAGTATTGTTCCTTTCTTAACATTTGCACCATTCATAGTGCATAGTTAAATAGGGAGATGTAATGAGAAGTAGTCTTCTGGTCAACAGGTTTCACAAGACAATCAAGAGGAAAATTTAGACTCATAAATATGATACATTTCCATAGATTTTTCCCTTATTGGGCATTGATATTTCTGATTTATAGATAATTTCATTTATCTTAATAAGTCATACAAGAAAGTTTCCACAGTAAGTGACAAAGGCAGAATCATAAATTCTCTGGAACTTACTTTATTGTATCTTGTTACTTGTCTTAAGATTGTGCTCTAGGAACCACAGCACTGAAGAGTCTTCTTTCTTGCACTACAGCTGTTGACAATAGTCATATAGTAACCTTGCAGTCCATAATTACAGATTTGAGCACCATAGTTCAACGTTCAAGGATCATATCAGAGAAAATATTCTTTTCAGCATCCCTTCACTGACAGCTGATCCAGTGGAGTTGACTTACATCATATGAATATGATCCATGTATCTTAAAGTGAGACTTGCTACAAGCTATTTTCTAATATTAAAACATAGAATACAGTGAAAATATATTTCTGTGAAAAGGGAAACTTTGTTTTAGTTCTTCAGACTATGGTGGCTATGTAAACAGTGTTAACAAAATCCAAATAACAAAACAGTTATTTGTACACTTATTTCAGAGTTCAGAAAAAGCTGCTACATGCCTTCTCCATTCTTTGTAATCTGGGTTTAGACATCTTGAGCAAAAGCTTTTCTCCATAAAACAATAGCTCCCCTGATTTGAGTGGGGCAGCATTTCATTTAATGTGGCAGTTTACTAACTATCTTCAGTCTTCTTCCAGCTCAGAACTAAAAAATACTCATCTCTCTATAACGTACATCACAGACTTCAGTTTTTATTTTAAATCAAGTTCTTTTTTAGCCTAAAAGACTGGTTAATTTTGTAGTGATTTACAAACAAAAGCTTTCATTGTGATTTCACCATGATATTCAATTTAAACTGCCAGGAGGTTTTTTCATGCAATTCTGAGCAGCTTCAACCCCAAAAGTATGGATGGTGGCAGCATAAACAGCTATGGAAATTTTCTTTGAAATTCACTTGTTTATCAGTTAATGTGCCCACAGACACTTCATTCCTACATATGGCCAGGTTGCACACAATATACCATTTGAACATAAAAAGATGACTTCTAACATAACTGTTACACATTAGTTGAGTATTGTAGAAGAATGTCACTTGATTTAATTAGGGCTTCTTTTTAGGAAGTAGAACAACAGAAGTGAGGTTTTCATATGGTTTTCTAATCTGTTCAAAACTGAATACTCTATGCTGCTATTGGAAATCTGTTGCAACATCTAGAAATGCCTTAAAATGCGTTTGCAGATACTGTGAGATGCTAAAAGAAAGAAGCCTAACTTTAAAAACAAGGTACATCTAGAAAAACTAAGTCCTCTTCTTGTTCACATGAAAATACATGCAGGGAATTATTGCTATAAAGATATAAATCCAACTAGTCCTGGATGCAAACTAATTCTGATTTGGTATGAATTCAAGGCATACAGGGAAAGAGGTATACCCCTGATGAGTCTGAAGAACTTCTTATTCCTAAATCAAACCAGGGAGTATCTTGAGAGGCCAGTTGCAAGGTAAAGAGGGAAGGAGATTTAATCTTAGAGAAGAAAAGAGAATAATTTTGAAAAGAAGCATAGGCAAGGAGAATCAAAATAATAAATGGAAGAATTCAGTGGAAATAACAACAGGTTTTCAGGTGAAAATGTAAGGCTGTGTGAGGGAATGAGGCATGAATACCATTTGCTTGTGCACTATGATCTGAAGTGTAGAAATTCAGTTCTACGCCTTCTTTCTATGCTGCATAATTTTTCCCATGAGCTATCCAAACAAAATATCTCAGTTAACCTCATTTAGCTTGCCAGGCCTGATGAAGTACCCACAGCAGGGAGGGCAACAATTTAGCTTTACCTTTGCTTACAGTAAAAGACAGTTTCTTTCTGATGGTATTTGTTAATGCTACGGAGGAAACAAAAATGAAATCTCTTCTGAAACGATAAAGTGCACGCTTCTTCTGTATGCATTAAATGCACCAACCTACTTTCTGGTCTCTAGATAATGTAACCTATATATCGTTGTGTGATCCTGGCTGTAAATAGATTCTCAGTGTTGTGAAACTGCTGCTGTTAGCATAACAGGCCATTACTTACTATGAAGTGTTAGGGCATACAAAGCATTCTGTTTGTATTAGTAGTCTGAGAACAAGATGAACATTTATGACAAAATTCAAGATACAGATTGCATTCAACTGTGAATTATTTCCTATCAAAAAGATATAGATCATGTAACTTAGACTTAGCTTATATGAAAGACAGGTTTAGAAAAGGAGCTACAATACATAAAGCATCTGTAATAAAAGTCTGTATGGCTTTATCAGTGTATTTTAGGCTAAGGATTCATTTCTGTTACTTGAAAACATACGTGCATTTTACATAACTATAGACAACTTAGACTTAAATTTTTTATTGTCTGAAAGAGTCATATTTTATCTCTGATAGTGAAAGCCCTGTTGTGCAGATTTACCTATACTGGACATTCAGGTGACATATTGGTTACCAGACATTCAAATTCTTTCATTCTTACAGGCATTAAGTACGCACTGACTGTCTTTGCTCGTGCTAAAACATTATTGTTTCAGGAGGTTATTGAGAAAAATATCACTTAGGAACACTTTCATCCACTATCAGTAAAGGTACTTCTGCTGAACTGCTCCATCGGACTAGTTGTTAAGCCAACTCAGACTGACATGATTTCACCTCAGCTAAGTACAAGTCTTCAGAAATATGATAAAAATATGAATTGCTCTTATCTTGAAGGTAAAAATTCAGAAGTAAAAAGATTATACACTTTAAAGAAAAAACCTGTCATGTGACAGAAAAGTATTTCCATGTTATTGTCTAAGTGATTTATTCTTACTTTTCCTGCTTGACACAGGTGAAGATGACTTCAATGCTGAAGAAGATGAGGAAGTTTTGACTCTTTTGTATGATCCATGTCTGAACTGTTACTTTGATCCAGATTCTGGGAGGTACTATGAATTGGCATAGTCAGATCATGAGACAATATCATTTTGTATTCAGAGTAGGTTTATCTTTTAACTGTTTGTAAAGTGTGACTGAGCTGTATAATTTATGATGTAACTAAAAACTTGAATTAACCAGTAGTTTTGCAAACAAATGAATATATTTTGTAAATAGTGTCTTATTTTTATAGTTTTGTATTAAGTTTTAATGCAGTGGAAAATCGCATAACATAAAAGTTCCTTGTGACTAAGACATTTATTTGTTAGTCTAATTTATTTCCAATATTCAGAGGTTCTCTACAGAAACAAATGGAAGTTGAATCAAGAAGATTTGTGGTGTTTATCTGTAAATTACGGTTTTACTCAAGTAAAAAAAATTCATTACTTGCTTACTGTGTATTTTTAATTGGTTCTGAGCTATCTTATTCTTTGTACACTAAGATATACAGTGTGTTGTTCAAAGGCCTCCATTTCATAAGCTCACTCTCTCCCATTAGGCATCAGAGAAAGCAGTATTTTCCTCATCTTCAAGAAATTCTCTACTGTTGCATATAGCAGTAATGGCATGATGTCAAAGCTGTAGGGTGGTACAGTCTGTACAGCGCAGTGCACTGTAAGGTGTGCACATAGGCAGGTTATAAATCTAGACCACAACAGGGTAAATATGGCAGGCTTGGGGACTACCAGCTAGTCTCTACTTTGCTGATGTGATTTTACATAGGACTGAAGAGCGGTAACAGTGATTGCTTCAACACTCAAAAATTGGAGTCTTGTTTCATGTGAGGCAAGAAGGTGTGTATATGATTCATGTGGGAAGCTGTGCTCAGAGTGCAGGTCTTACATGTTTGTATTAATTTTCCCATTACACCTTGCAGTAACAGAATGTAATTTATTTAACCCATTTCTATTGTGTTTCAGTGCAGTTTTCAGTGACGGTCCTAAAGTTCCAACTTAGAGTTTTAAATTACCTGCATCACTGTGAATTTTTTTTCCTATGGTACATCAATTATCCCTATTGACTGTAGAGAAAGACTGTAGATATAAACCAGACTGTACATCACCTTTGAAAATGAAATCATTACATGAAATTAATAAAATACTGTGCATGGAGACATGTCAAGCTTTTTCTGTGCTAAAAACCAGTTAATCTCATCCTGAAGTTTCCGCATTGCCATGGCTGCTCCTTGGCTCCAAGTAGTGCCCATTTCCTGCCCCAGAGCGAGGGAGATTCTGTAACACTGTGCAGTGCTGCTCGCCACTAGTGGCCCCCCAACACCCACCAGGACACTTGCTCAAAGGGTAAATAAATCATTAAAAAATCAGCTGCCTGGTATTGAAGAAAACATGATGGGCAGGCGTTCTCTGCCCACCACAGAAGTCCACGGAGTTGTGTTGTAATAGAGTTGAGGTAGTGGAACAGCTTTGGGGTCCACCAGTTCAGTATGTAACAGTTTTCTGGAGACAGTTGAAGGGAATGGCAAAATCAGATCGCAGAAGTGATCTGTAGGCATTTCTGGTGATTCTTGTTCTAAGTTTCTACTTGATTATATCCACTGCTATTCCACTGCAATTACTTGCAAGCTGATTACTCAGTGAAATTTTAAGACTAATGTATTTGAATGTCATAAAGTGAGCTTAGTAAGCTCACTGGCAAGTGATTTAAAATGGTATGTCTGTAAATTATATGTAATTATGGATCCCAGTTGATGAATATCCTAGAATCAATTGAATATGCAGTTGTTAATAGTGACTTGGCATAAGATCAGATTGTGTATTTGGCTTCTGTGGCAGGTACAAACATATCATCACAAATTGATTCAAGTCAGAGTAGCACTGAAATCCACAGGAAGACAGATACTGTGCTGAGATAATTTACTTACGCTGCCTTAGCCTGTTTCTCCCAGAAGGATTTGTACCTGTTCTTGCTAATGCCATAATCAGTTTAAAAGTTCAATGAAATCATAATTTTGACCTTCAAAAACCAGATGCTAGCTTGTACATGCTTGCGCATATTGAACCACTTTCTTTCTAGCACCAGGACCATGCTCCCTGTACCTGTGGCAAGGGCTATTTAAAAGGTGATGTTAATTTTCCTTTCATAGCTGCACGTCTCACAGGAGTGGTTGGATGTCGTAGGGCACTGTGAATCCAGACTGGGTCACTGATGCTACCGAGATAACTACTCACTTTGAGAAAAAAAAAACAAAACAAACAACAAAACTACTGGCTGCAAACCGGTGTCTGTTATTTACGAGACAGAAGTCTGCAAACGTCCAGCGGATTGTCTGCCAATGCCTGGCTGAGTAGATATGCTTGTCCTGGCTTCACAGCAGGCAATCACTAATGTGTCACGTACAAAAGTGGACCAGTGGCCATCCAAAGCTTGGACAAAAGGGAGTCCTTGGAGATTCCATGCTCTTATCCCCGCCTTTAATGAGATAAGGAGGCAGGCAGGTAGTGACACTAGGTTCAGGGTGAGTCTGTTGTTCCAGACAGGTTCATAGGCAAGTCCAGATACACTCCATTTTCCTGTCATTCGCCCAGTACTATTTTATCGGTACGTCCTGCTTTTCAAAATCAGCAGTTTGGGATCCTTGCCCTTTATGTTCTAGTTAGCAGCTTTATGTCTTCAACATCGGTGGGGATTGATTGCTGTAATGCTGTGAACAACACCTGTGAGTTGAGTGGCACAAAAGGCTTATACAAGGACTGTAAGTTTTGCTCACAATGTTTTTCTTAATCATCATCCTGTGAACCTAGAACTAAAGCACTGCTGGCACGCAGCATGCTTTTTGTTTAGCCAATTTGTCAAAGCCAGCATTTATGGCAAGTGATGAAGAACACAGAGATTTCCTCCTAGCAGTCACGTGCAATGTTTTAGTCCATGAGAATCACATAGTTCTCACTAGAGCCCGCTTTCCAGTGGGTAAAAAGACCTGTGTCGGGGCATAAAATTTCAGGTTAATGAAACTGCAGGGATTTATTTCTACAGACCCAGCATCAGTTACGATTTTGGGGAACAGAAATTTTGAAATGTAGTAAATTTTAAGAAGGTTTCATTAATGTTGCTTGGATGTGCGTTGAAAATAGAGGAATTGGAATTAGCTTGGTAGAGCTGCTGGCGTCAGCAGTTCACAAGTCAATCAGTTGGTCTCTCAGGCCTTTCTATGTTCTTTACATATGTGAAGTGTGACAGACTGCTTTGTTTCCAGTTGTTAACACTGTCAACACAGCTTTCAGGTAGTTCAGGAGGAAGAAGAAATCTTTAAAACACTTCTTAGCCACAGCCCAGAGCAACGTGTTTCTCTGTCGTTGGAATGATTCTCCGTTTCTCTCATTCTTTTTGCCTTAGGTCTGTCTACTGAGGTTTTCTCCAAAGCCCAACCAAATAACCAGGTTTCAGCCTTTAGATCTCTGTGGGCTGCAGCAGCATTGAGCTGCAGCTCACAGACAACCTGGTACATGTGAGCACCAGCATGGACTCCTCCAAGCAGCTGCTAGGACTTTGTAATCTTTGATCTTGCAGTACTGTCACTTGTACCCAAGAGATGTCTGTATGTGTGAGCCTCATTATGCCAAACAAAGAACACACTCTGTCCTAAGGAGCTTACAGTAGGACATCAATATTGATTTTTTCCCCTCTGCTGCCATGGTTACTAGGTGAGAAAGCATGAAAAGTCATGCTTTATTATTCACATATCCTTCAGCCATAAAGCATTCTGTTGAGGGGCACATCCTCTAAACTTTGGGTCAAATGGCAAGCTTGTGCAGGCTGAAAAATTCTTGACAATAATTTTCCTTAATGCATTTCATATTCAAGTTATTTTTCCATGGTATTTCTTTATTTTAGAAAAGGGCTTATTTTTTTAAGCAGTGGGCTACATGTAAAATGCAAAGACAATCCAGTCTGTCTTTTCTATGTGGTATTGCTGATAATCACCACTTTTCTCATGGTTACTATAGTAACTTGGCATCCTTATCTGCCACCTTTTTTGGCACCTTGAAAAAAACTATTTAAATTCAGTTCCCTGATAAACTGAAAGCTTGGCTTCATGATACCCATGGGAGTATGTAAGTGTAACAACAATACTTGTCATTTTTTCTTATTCAGTGTTTAACTTGCTTGTTAGCAGCTGTACAGGCAGTTCTAACTGTGATGTTTGGGGATCCTGCTGCAGGCGTTAAAACCAGCACAAATGCAAACGCCTGGATGAAACCCCAGAAAAAAACGTGAGCTCCCAAGGGGTCACGTGCAGCAGGCCGTGATGGGAAGACCTGACCAGGGTTTTGCTCTTATCATGCCACTCTAAAAGCAGTTCTGTTTCCAAGCTTGGCAGTTTTCAAGAGGAAAAATATTCTGTGGACATTTAACTACATGGTAAGAATTATTATGAAGGTTCCTGTGGTAAATCAGTGGTGAATCAACAGATTTGTGATGCTTTTAATCCCTTTCCAAGTGTGTGCCATCCGGTCTGCATGGCAGATGAGACTGGACTCAGGCTGGGGATGCTGGAGAGCTGGGAGATGTTTCTGGAGGTGAGTTCAAGGCCAATGCGAACACCAGGTGTCCCAGCTGAGCACCGCTCCCCAGCAGTTCCACCTCTTTTTTTGCTCTAAGGGCACCAGGATGGTGCTTGTGATAAAGGTTGTTTTTCTAGTTCTGTCAAAATGTGGCCCAGATACGTCCCTCTGCTCACGTAGGGCCTGTGTGGGTGTCCTTAAACCTCTCTGCACAGATGTACCCTCATCACTGGAAGAGAAAAGGAGATGTCGACACCTGAACAGCTGGTGCTAGCTCCCGGCCATCGGGCACAACGGTCCGGCGTGTCTGCAGAGGGGCTGAACATTTTGCTGAAGCCAGAGCATTTGGTGATCCAGCCCTGCAGCTGTGGCCTCTTCAGAAAATCTCAAGGATTTTTCTTTGTTATTATGTTCTTTTGCCAGGGGTTTTGAAGAGCAGACAGGTCTGAAAGATATGCGGTTGCAAGACAACAGAGGAAAAAATGCTATCAAGAGACATTAAATAAAAGGCAATTTTACTTTTGCAGTGTGACTGGAGTGCTTCTGGGGACTGACAGCATGTCCTCGTCCCACTCCTCACAGACATCCCCTAGCCACTGCCAGAGAAGAGATACAGGCTATGCTGACAGCAGGTCCTCTGCGCTGACCAGGTACAGCCACAGTAAAATATAAAAAACTTATAAAGAAAACCAGCTAGGCTCCTAGTACAACTGTTACTACACCGGTAGTGCTAGTGTACCTCAAATGATGTTTACATTACACTGCTTAGGGTTTTTATCTATTAAAAAGTTTGTTATTGGATGATTGTGCATTTTATCTGCGTGGGAGACCAAAAAACCTTCGGTCACGGAAATTACAAACGTTGTTTTAGAGCACTGCATATTTATTAGGCCATCTGCTACTGCAGGGCTCAAGGCAAAAATCTTCATACAGGCAATCTATTCACAGCTACTGTTTTACCACCTGATGTGCAAAATATCAAAGCTCTGGATGCATTTATTATTGTGCTGAGTAATTTTCTAATGAATTCATAAAGCTCAGGAAATGTCCCATGCAAGAGTTTCCTTTACCTTAAGCTGCTGTTTTCTCACTGGGGCTTGAAAGGGGCCTCCGAGGAGGAATCCCATCATGTCAATAGGTCTGTTGTGCGAACACGCGACGGGGTGGCACTACATTTTGTCATTCCAACCTCGGCAAGATGGATTCTGGCTGGAGGGTCTGGCAGATACCTGTATGGCATTTCCCATGTATCCATTTGAAGCCCAAATTAAAATAGCTGCTGTTTTCCCAAGAAAAAAAAAAAAAAAAAGCAGATAGCTTTTCAGAAACAGACAGTTCCAAAGTAGCATTAATGCCTGGACAAGCTGCATGACGTTCACAAGAATACCTGAAGATGATCCAGCTTTTGGCTTTCCTTGTTGTCCTTTCTAGTAACCGGAGAGCCTCCCCGGTGTGTGCACATCCACAGTCCCGGTGCAGCCCACAGCCTGGGCACCGCTGCAGTCCTTAGTGGCCCGAGCATCTTTACCCAAACATATCCCCAAGCCTTCTGGGACCAAGCCAGGACCAGACCAATGGCTACAATAAAAGTCTGAGGTAAGTGCCTTGTGTTCAGAGACATGCAGGTCACAGCATAACAGCGAGAGAGGTTTGGCACTGCTTGCCCCCTCAGAAACACAGCACTACTTTTCCAGGTACCATCCAGCCATTTGTTCCATCCCATCTCAGAGTTTTCAGCCCTACTCTCCTACTTGCAACTGGGAGCAGGGAGACCCATCCTGTGCCTGGCCCGCATCCTGCAGCCCAGGGCCTCTCCACCCTACACTGTCAGAGTCCAACGGCACTTAATGTCACCAGGGCCAAACTGCTACTGCCACTTACACTTTTGCAATTAATTTGCAATACTCAGTGGTGAATGATGGAGGGTGACGCGAGAGGGCAGGTTCCTGCTCTGAGGTGTTAGTGTGGTAACATACTGCCATGCCATCTGTGTGCACACAGGTCCCCGCGCAGGGATGTCCATCCCCGGCGCACCGTGCTGCTGGGCCTGGGCAGAGGAAAACAGAGGTGTACAGGGGCCATGTGGAGAGCCTGGACACCCATTTGGGGTTCCTGCCATCTTCAGTGAGTTGCTGGTCGCCTGCAGTGTCACGTAGTTCCCCCCATGCATCAAGGGTCCTGGAATACCCAGCCCCAGAGCTGCCTTCTGTGGGGTGATACCGAAGGGGCCAGAGCTAAACATTTGCCCTGCTGTGAGGCTCCCAGACACGAGCCCAGGGCACTGTGTCCTGAGAAGCAATGACAGATGCTGTTCAGAAGGACGTGTTTCATAAGAGAGTCCTTACAGCAACAGATCCTTCCCCTGCTCTGTGCACACTTACAGCAAGGCTGGGACTCTACACTCAAGCCTGTGCAAATGATCAAGAATACTCCACCCCTGCACTGAAACAGCTTTGTCCTTCCCGTGGGTGTCTGCTGCAGCAGCGGAGCTGGAGGTGAGGGCCTGGCAGCTATTATGCCATTGATACATCACTTTACAGTGCCCTGATCTCTTGCAGTGCATTAAACCTTGTTTATTACAATCTATAAATCCTCACATGCCAATAGAAGGAAATGTCTGATTGGTCCATAAGGTGCTCAAAGGACACATCTTTTACTGACATCTTCTGTTAACTTCCAGCTTGTGAGCAAAGCCAACACACGCCAGGTGCTGAGACACCCGAGAGGAGCATGTCGGCTCGCATCGATCCATCACTCCATCTCCTGCTGCGACTTCCCCTCCAGAGCCACCTGCAAGCTACACGCACACAAACAGAAGGTATTTATCCCTTCCTCCAAGTGAAACATGGGGTTTGATATTACTTTGTGCACTGATCATGTTCAATGTAATCACGGCAACGCTTTGCCACTGTTACAAGTTAATGACACAATGGGAAAGATGATTATAGTCTAAATTATAGCTGAAGTTGTAACGCTGAACCCCAAGCACAGTGCTCGCGGTGCTGAGCCACAGCAGTCTTGCCATTGCTTGTGGCCAGGAAGCCACGCTCAGCCCCGGCAAGGCTGGTGGCCCAGGGGAGCTGCTGGCTCGGCCTCGCTCCCTGGGACATGCTGTCCTCCTCCTCGGGCTCTGCTGGCCCAGACCTGTGGTTCCCCCCCGCCAGCCATAACCCTGCTCAAGTGATAACCACCAGTGGCAGGAGTAATGGATACATCTGGTCATGTGGATTTGGGGGAGACAGCAAACATCACAATAGCCAAGGGCTAATATGAGCAATGCACCCACCAAACCACAGGGTTGGTCAGCGTCTGACTCAAGCCAAATTTGGAAGAAACTAATACCAGTAGTCAGTACAGAAATATGGCTATAAGTCAGTTATCTTACCCCATAAATAATGGACAGCCCAGGGCCCATTGAGCTTTCCTGCGTGGCAGTGGGATGCACACCAGGATTTTCACTTGAGGGACGCCTCTCAAGGTTACTCCCCAAGGTTGAGAGAATCCTTATCGAGTCAGATGCTTGGTAAGTAAGTTGGGAATAAGCACACTGAAACCTTGAAATCTTAACTAAGTGATATAAAGGATTGATGGTGCACATATAATCCTTTAGAGGTAAACCATTGACCAAGTCTGGGACTAAGTCTGGATCCAGCTGCACATAAACTCCCCTCTGAGAAGGAGTTTAGAATCCAGGGGGGTCCTTTCTGAACCTCGTGACTCAACAG
The DNA here is from genome assembly GCF_031877795.1 of Strix aluco. Lineage (NCBI taxonomy): Eukaryota > Metazoa > Chordata > Aves > Strigiformes > Strigidae > Strix > Strix aluco. The sequence continues at coordinate 3,922,751 of NC_133941.1, read as the reverse complement.
GAGGGTCTCCCTGATAGTTTTGTCTAACTCTGTCTTCTGTGCAGTAAATAATCAAGTGTACCTTGCCGTCCAATCTTCTTAAACCACTGTCACATTTATTATCAAACTTTGTTAAATCACTGGTTTATATCAATAAACATATTGCTACTTCTCTCTCACGAGTGAAGTGCATCACTCCATCTGCACCATCCATGCACACCCCAGAAAGCCTCGGCCATGGGTGTTTGCAGGTTCCTGCACAAATGGCTCCGGTGCATCCAGAGCCACCCAGTGAAGTAAGAATAACAGTGCTAACTTAAGAATTGCTTTCCCTTGCCAGTCCTCTGATACCTCCAGCTCTGCAGTCCTCTCAGCTGTAAACTCAGTGCCATGAGATTAAAATGTACAACTATGTGACACCTTATAAACCACATAAATATGAACTGGCAAGGCCCCTTAACAATGAATGATTTTGCACAATATCTTCAGGCACTAATTCAATCTCAGGGCTCTCTTTCCATTGCAGTGGGTATGCACTGCCATTAGGAAACCTTGACTGAATTATAACCTTTTGTTCTTCTAAGGCATCTTTTTTTCTATCTGCAACAAGGTTTTATTTTGACCCAATCATGAGCATAAAAAGCATAAGAGATACAAATGCACTTAGTGATAGATTTGTTTTCTTTGGGAAAATGTGCTACATTGTGATGCTGGGAAAACAGCTATTAATTTGGGGGTTGTTTCAAAGCTAATGGGTAATTATTATTCTGTGGAATATTTTTTTCCAATGAAAAGTTTTGTTCGCTGAATGGTCCCTTTCTATTTGCAGCGCTGATGTTTCTCTTCCCCTGCATTAACATGTTGCCATTCAGAACGAATGGCTGTGCTTTTGGCTTGGAATTTTTCTTCCACATTTTTGACAATTGTTTTTTATGTCTTGTATAAATCACTGTAACACATGATAAAGTCAAGCACATTCAAAGCCTGTGAATAGTTAAGTTACTGTTTCTCCTTTGTGCAATAGTCCGTAACCATATTTTAAAGCAGTCACAGTCTTTTATCAAGCACATGTATTGGCATATTTTTGTAACTGGATTACTGAGCATACTCTAAGAACTCTTAGGCAGCTCTCACAGACTATCATGTAAATCCTTCTTAATTCACGGTTTATTGACCACAGTGGTTCTGGATGAGCATCTGATGCCAATTCCCTCCCATAGGCAGCATGCCACCTGCTACCATGTCACCATGGAATTTTCCAAAGTTCCTCTTGAAAAACCAATCTGTGTGTTGCAGACCATCACCACTTCCGTAGGAAAACCAAGCCAGAGAGGTCATGCTGTTTGTAGTGGGCTGATGAATGGAATAGCCCACAGCCAAGCAGACAGAAGCCCCTTAGTCCTACTGGCACCCCACAAGCTCGTGGGAAAAGCCTTGGTCTTGTGTGGGACAAGGGAGCAGGAGCACCCCACCCCCATGAGCAGGAGGGTCAGGTCCTGGGGAGACTGGAGGTGACACTCAGCATTCAGGGACATTTGTGGCTATAGCCATCCTGATGGCACCCATGTCTGCAAACCTCCTGGGTTCCCAAATCAGCATATAGCAACACCCTGGACACCATTTGTTCAGTGCAATCTGCAGTCAGTGTGGGTGGAAGGGGTTTATTTTGTTCATTTTATGGGCTGATTTATGGCTCGTTTACTTGGATGCCTCACCCACATTGCTAATGTTGTAATTAAACCTTGTTAAAGTCTTCACCCCCCCCTCAGGCAGGTGGTGGAACATTTTTTTCCCCCCTGAACAATGATTACTGTATAGGGGGAAGAAACTGTGTGGTGAGGAAGGGTGTCAGGCAGGCTTGGTTATAATAAATACATATTTAGCAGGCAGAGGATGTTTAGTGCTAAATCAAATTGTGTATTAAAAGTGGAAGTTGCTGAGATTGGTGTTTACCTGTGAAACCAAAATTGCTTCGTGAAGAAAATAATTATAGACATGGGCTCTCTAAAAAAACAGTTGTGAGTCTTTATTAAATAGTTAAAATCAAGATGCTGCTGTGAAGCACAGCATCAGCACATCAGGCGTGGGTCGGCTTGGAGGATCTCTGGGGCAGAAGCACACCGGTGGGCTGTGTGTGTACAGACCCCACAGAGCTCTACCTCACATTCTTCTGAGGTATTGCGATGCCTTCCAAGTTTAAGGTCTTCCAGGAGATAACAAACTGCATCAAGTCATATTCAGTCAGGCGAAACAGGGCACAAAGGAGGAATCTTATTACTGGAAAAGGTTGATGAGTTCAAGGAATTAGTGGAGAAAAATTAATATTATTTTAATAATACTTTATTACCTGTAAAGAGGCACCAAACACCCTAACGAGCGAGTACAGAAGCACAATGCTCACCCATGGCTGCAGCGCCTCTTTGGCAGAAGCTCTTCCCCTTATTTTAAAGCAGCTTCAGTTCAACTTAACTGGGTGCTGGATTTGCTCAGGGACGTCCCTTCCAAGGCAGACCCAGCAGTTACTGCCAGGAGAGAGTATCTACAAATCAGTGTCTCTATAGATACTTACAGAGCTAGGTGTGTGTGCGTGCCGGTGGGCCAGGCCAAGAGCCCGGGATGCTATGGGGGAGCTGCTTGGCAGCCCATGAAGCACCAGAGAGGAGGTGTTGGTGGCCGGGTGATGGCACTGATGACCCCACAGCAGCAGAAAGCCCCACTATGCCATGCAAAGGCATATTCAAGGCTCTCACAGGGCCAGGGAGCTACTCGCCATTGCCTAAACCTCCTGAAGTCCTGTGGACACAGAGCCAGGAGCAGGATGGCCCTTTCCTGTAATTCCTGTAACTCTCCTCCAGCACCACATTATGAGACAACTCTTCCAGGACTGGTCTCCTTGTACTCAAACTTTATGGCTGAGGCATAGTGGAAGTTCACCAACAACTGCTTGGATGTGGACTTTCTTTAGTCAACCCTGTCCAAAAGCAGAATCTTTCATGAAATAGCTGGTGTACCTCCTGGAAGAGTGGTTTAGAGCCAGGAGAGTCACTCAAAGGACAAAGATGTTGATAAGCCCCGGGGAAATGATTTGGTCTGAACCTGGCCCGCTGTGTGTTGATGTACCCGTGCAGTCACAGCCGGCAGCATCAGAGCAAACAGCGCTGCTCCTCGACTCATCATTAATGTGCTGGGACATCAGTTATTCACTGTCAGCTTGGCAGTGTCTTAAAAGTTATGTTATTTGGGAAAGAATTGTTGAGGTGTTAAAAACAGCAGCTCACCACAGTGCATGCACTGTAAGGGGCTCAGATTTCATGAGCTGAAAAAATAAGAGTGTCTTTAATCCAGATTAGCACTTTCACCTCCTGAGGATGACAGAGCTGTGGTGAGGGACCTCTGGCAGCCCGAAGGCCTTGACTCTGGCCCAGCAGGGACAGTTTGCCTCAGGATCTGCACAACTCCTGCATGCAGATCCTGGATGGATATTCAGTTACTGTGAGAGGTGGGAAGGGGAAAAAAAAAGCTGGATTTTTCTTGTGGAGCTGCATGAAAAAAATTTTTTTAGAGTTTTTCAGGCAATTAGCCAGCGGTACCAGATGGCACATGGAATCATTCCTAAAAATGAACTGGTCGTGGTGCTGCCCTACATAGAAGTTAATGGATATTAAAGCCACACAGTTTTCAAAGAAAAGCAGACAGAAGTGCAGGCAGTTTGCAACCTGCTTGGCGCAGTTATACATTGTGTGTGTGTGTGTATGTTCACTCATTAAGGAGAGCCATTAGCTTTGGCACCAGTTCTCTAGAGTCAAACACAGGAGACCAGCTGTAAGGAGAGCCCAGCAGTGAGCTTTTGGATGCTCTAAAAGTGCCATTTATTGATGGGAGAATAGCATCTTGCACTGCCTCAGTCATAAGGGAATTTCTTTAACATGTGTTACACAATGAGGGAATTTCTTTAACATGTGTTACGCAAGTGCCCCCATGTTTGGCCAATCTGGCCTGAAAACCTCTGGAGGAATTTGCACCTTTGCAAATTTTACCATTTCCTTTAGTAGAATCAGCCATTTCCTCTGGGATCAAACTGCTGCTGTGATGACTTTGAACTGCATTTCTGATGAACATTCTCTTGTGTGCAGCAAACCTATTGGGAAAACATAAACTATTGAAAGATAGAAGGCAGAAGAAAGACTTTTGACCTCCTAAGAACTGTTGGTGCATTTTCACTGTAAGGGATGCTGGGGCCATGGCTCCAGCACGGGGCTTCGTGCTCTCTCAGGCACCTCCTTTGGAAAGTGAGGAAGGCAACTCCAGCCTCTCACTCATCAAATCCCTCAGTGTACTTGTCTTAACCATGAGTAAAGGCTAAATAAACACATCTAAACAACTGAAAAGCACGTCAACACCCAACTTCAAAATAAAATGCAGTGAAGTGTGAAATTATACCTTTTATTCCATAAATCTCCAGCAACGGGCACAGTTCTATAACTTGTATTACGCTTTAATACTGGCAGAATTTAACACACCATGCAAACTCCATAAAGTAATTACATTTCATCTCAACAAAGAAACAAAATTCCAGCTCATTCAACCTACTCCATCTGAGGAAGGATTATAGACAATTTAGTGCATGTCGATTTTTCCTGGTGATAAATCCAAAGCAGTTCACCAATGAAATGGTAATGTGAGTTCCCAAGGCAGCTGATTTACAGGGAAAAATAGAGATGTTATTTGGTGTCCTTCAAGGCAGTGTCACCCTGCCTTCTGAAACCTCCTGATGCTTCTTAAAAGAAGCTTAAAAATTTAAAACTTACCTTGAACAGGCCATTTTGGCACTTGGCAATTGCCCCTGTGCAAGTTGGTTATGTGCTTCGCACCAGATTCCCAATCAGCTTTTAAAGAGTTATTTAATTTTGCAAGAAATTAGGTTATATGAGTGATGATGATGATAGAAAGCCATCAGAAGACACTTGCAGGTCCACATCTTGCAACACAGGCCACCAAGCCCCAGGGGTTCAGGTACTCCAGACCCATGGGTCAGGCTAGAAATATTTGTCATCAGAGCATGTGTGGGCTGCCCTCCTGCCAAACCAAGAGTATGTCTGTACACAACAAACCACAATTAATTTAACTAATTTATCTATTAACTGCCCTCAAAGCCTCCAAACTTTAATGAGACCACTGTGATTAAATGCAATTAAAACCCTTAAAGCAAGTTAAAAATGACTGCAGGCACTCTCATTTCTAAAGCCTGGCACAATGCTACAGACACATTCAGGAACAGGTAACTGAGAGGGATGGCAAAAGACATTTCTCCCTACCAGGCATAAAGCAACACAGCACCAAAGACTTTCTACCATCCCTGGCTCAGCCTCTGCAACAGGACAAGACCTTGGAAAGGAGACAGGACACAGCAGCCTCCTGAGGGATGGGGATGAGAGGCTTAAAAAGGGGAGAGGAATACGATTGCCTGCCATGGTCTGTGTTGGTGCATCAGCTCAAAACACAATCACACCCCTCAGCAGCACTGACAGCGATGGAGCTTGGTGATGGGACAGACATGAGGGAAACTTGCAAGTCCACAGGTTTTTTCCGTTATTCTTTTCAAACCACTGGGCATCAGTTTGCTTCTCCTATCATGTTTATTATTTGCATCTCAGCCCTAGCCTTGCTTCTTTGCTTCTGACCCAAGCAGACTCTACAATAAATGTTGCATAGTGATGGGAAACATGCTGTGGAAAAGCCATTGCAGCTTCCCAGAGCCTGGTGCTGTTGTGTGAAATTCAGGGCAGACAATGCAGAAATAACTTGCACAAGTGTTTCCATGCTTTTTCAGCTGATATGTTCACTCCAAGAAACAGAAGACTTGAAGTGGTGCACACAGCTGTATTGCCATAGTTGAGTCTTGTGCATGGAGAGGCAGGAGGGAAACCATCACGACTGCCAAGACAGAGAGAGCAGCACTGCGCAGTAGCAGCAGAGAGGATTAAATGATGCTAAGCATCACCTGAACACAGAGTGGGCTTGGTGGAAGACATAAAATTTGAATAGAAACTTTTGTATCAAAAAGTTCACAACCTTTTTAGAAGACTATGACCAGTGGAAGACCAAAATGAGGCAAAAACCTGCAAGGTGAGGGCTAGTCAAGTTGCACAGAGCAAAGAATTTGATAATATTATGATCGATTATGATGAAATAGGAAGACAAAACTAGAAAGGGCTCTGAGAATCCAGGAAATGTCATTGGGGCAGGGGGCAGCAAGGAGGTGAGCAGCAAGCAAGAAAAAAATCTGGTTTCTATATATAAACCCAAGCCAGGTCCTTCATTCCAACTCTGGTCATTTCTTTTGCCCTTTAGACTTTTCAAAAAGCTGACACTATGCTGTAACTTTAACAGCTCCAAATCATTCCTCCTAATGGCACCTGTATTCAGATTTATATTCTGTAGTGAGTTGGAGTAAAAGGAGAGTTGCAATAGGCACCCTGCGGCACACCGGCCACCGCAGGTCAGTGTGTGTACGGCACCGAGAAAAAACTCAGCAGGTGCAGAAGAGTTCCCCGAGTTATTTCCTATTCTCTGTCTGGCAATAAAGACACAGTTGCACCGGGTGGTAACTCTTAGCAGATGGTGACTTTTTAAAGTTGATTGCTGTACAAATGATACTTTCTGAGTTTGTTCCCTTTAATTCAGATTCTCGGTACTGTGTTCAAATGTCAGAGCGCATCATATTCCTATCTTTTATTTCCTTTGTGAGCAGAAATCTTCTTTAAGAAGTCCAGGAATTACAGCTTGGGAGAAAAGATAGGCTGTCTCAATAAAAGTGATCTACTTTACAAATGTTACAGAATACGATAAAAACAGTAGATGCAAAAAGCACCAATGATTTTGTTCTCAGTGGAGAGTTTTAATTTCTACTGCATTTTTTAAAGAGACATTTTGTCTGCACTGTAATGGTTTACTGGACTGGGGAGGTCCAGGAGCAGCCCAAAGGCAGGATTTCCTCTGCTGCAAGCACAGGAAGGTTGGGGGAGTGGGAGTGGAAGATATCTAATTAATCAGCTACTACTGAAGGCAAATAAAAATAACAGGACAGCTGAATAAGTACCTTATTTACTCCCCAGCTGCCTTGCAGCCCCAAGCCAGGGTAGTCGTGTGCCAGACCCCCACATCATGCGGGGTTTTGGGGGCTGCACATGACCTGGACTGGCAGCCACAGGCTTTAAGGCTGCGCTTTACCATAAATCAGATTCAGAGAGACCAGAGGCAATGCACTTTGGCACCAGCCACAAACCCAAGGCCTGTGCAGCAGCTCCTGAAGGCAAGAGGGCTGTTATATTGCTCCAAGCTACCTACCACCTACGGCCAGTGGGTTTACCTGCTTGTGCACACTTCTTTACTCATCTGAGCAAGGTGGCGATTCACCACAGTCCCAAAGAGCTGTACTTGTACCTGGACACAGCAACTAGAAGGCTTTTCTGGTTTTCTGCAAGGCATGTGTACATGTTGTCTTTTTAATAGTGTACAGCTGGAAAGCAGCTCCCCCACCTAACCAGGGGTGGTGTTCAAACCAGCATGGGCTGCTTACACAAAACTCACAAGGATGCAGTGCTCTCCCCCAAAGAGGAGTCCCTGCGAGGGCAATGGGTTGGCTCTGAGGGCTTCACTCCACATCATCCACCAAATCAGAAAAGATACATCTGCCAATAACTGCAATATATTTTACGGCAATTTGCTGCCGCCGCTGCCAGCACCAGGTGCCAGCAGCACCCACATAACCCCATCCCATACGTCAGACCTGGCCTTCATGAGCTTCTCCTGGGGGAGGAGTAAAGGAGCAAATGACCCCCCCTCGTCAAAGTCCCCTCTGAGAGCCGATCAGTGTGCTGGGGCACTCCACGTCTCCCCAGTGAGAGACCATGCGGGGCCGGGAGAGCAAACACGGGCCCAGACAGTGCCTGGCCCCCCGGAACCCTCCTGCGGACTCGCATGCTCGATGTCACTGCGTTTCTCACTGCTGTTCCCCACATGAGGCAGCCCGTAATGGCTCACTCTGCCTAATTACAGCAAATAGCAGGCAGTTTTGGAGCATTCAGATGATGCATCCCCATAGTCCTGCTCTGCCGTAACTGATAAGCAAATCTGGCCAGCCTGGTGCACAGGATTACTGTCTGCTCCTTCAAATACTGCTTTTCAATGACACAGACGTATCAGAACTGGCTGTAAATAAACTCACCCCACCAACCCAGCACCAAGGACCGTCACCTCCTGCCAACACATGAGTACTCTGGAAAAAATGGAGGTGAGAAATAGATGAAGCACCTGTGTGATTTGTACTACTGCGAACCCCTCACCACCACAGGACAGCCCTTGTGTCCCCAGCTTGCGGAAGCTGTACCAAAATCAGTGCCATCATGGCAAACCGGGGAGATTCAACGGGCTTTGGTGCAGCCACTAACTTGCCCTCTGCACTTCACCTCCCCTCAGAGTCGTGTGTTTTAGCCCATTTATTTATTTCACCTCATTGGCAAAAAAGGAAAGACATCCCCTGGCCAGAAGGAAATGTCCCAATTAAAAAGCAAACGATGCAGTAAACCAGCAGAGCATTCTTGAGAGCAGTGGTAAAAACGGCCACCTCTTGTCCTCAATTTATGCTGCTCCCATCACCCCAGGCATTATATTTGTGCTGACAAGGATCAGTTTAACCCCTGCCTGCAATCTAATAAAAAGATGGCGTGGTGGAGGCATGCATAATCCTTCTTCAGTGTCCTAGGAATGGGTGCAATAAAAAACTTCTGCTGCTGCTGATGGGTGGCTGCAGCCACTGCCTGGAATAAATAACTCCCTGCCCAATGCCAGCAGCGGGAAGTGCTTTGGACCAGAGGCTTCTCAGACCCTCATCCCTTTGCACTGCCACAACCCAGGGTGGGCAAATCATGTCAAAATGGATAAAAATGCCAGAATTGCCGTGTGGGTCAGACCAAAGCGTCTGCAATAACTCAGGAGCCTGTGACCTGTGGCGGGGAGCCAGCACACCCGTCCACTCCTCCTCCTCCTCCTCTCCCACAGCCGCAGGACATGCAGCCTAACACCCCAGAGCATCTGTGAGCACAGTGCGTGGCTGGTGGTGGTCACCCACCACCCCTCAGTATTTACTAGGGGCAAAGCAAAAGGGAAAGTCCCAAAGGCTCTGCCATCAGTAAATGACAGGATCTTTCCCCTTCTCATCATTAATTGACCGAATCACTGCTGCAGAGCTGGCATTATGCTCTGCTACGCTTTGTAATGAAATCACTGCCTGTGCGTAAGAAACAAATTTAATGATATGATATTAATAGGGTTAGAAATTTCCCATGCAAATATTAATAATTTATATCTACATTCATTTTTTTTAATACTGCTTGTAGTCTCTAACAAGAAAATACTGAGGTCTACCAGCCCCTCATAGATCTTGTCTGGGGAGGACACCGTCGTTACTGGGCTGGAGACAGAGGCCCCCAGCATGATTTCACAGGAGGCACAAATTAGCATTTGGAAATCAAGTCCTGGCCTGCGACCATGTTTCAAAAAAGAGGCAATGCTTAAAACAGAAGCCCTGCTTGCAACCAACTGGCAACAGGTGATGGACGGCGAGCTTTGGTGCTGCCCAGGCCCCTTCCCATGGGCATCCCTGCAACACCCGCAGCAGGAGCCAGGGCTGCTAATTGCCTCTGCAACGAGCCTGGGTGAAATGAGCTGTGGCCCAGGGGTTACAGATCACACCAGGCACTGATCTGTGCTTTGAGGTAGCTGGCAGCAAAAGGAGCGACCTTTGGGAGGTAGAACCAGAGGGATTTGGGGACTGGGGGGGAGCATTTTGTTGTAGAAGTAAGGAGAGATTTGCTGATGGTTGGACTTGGTGATCCCAAGGGTCTTTTCCAACCTGAATGATTCTGTGATTCTGTGTTAAATGTCCTCTTTTTCATCAGTAAAAAAGTATCTTAAAAGAAGGGCAGTGACTGGAGACCCTAGGGATTGAAAGAGATGGTAATTCCCTCGGACAGGCCTAATTGCTGCAACTCAGAATGCTAAAAATGTGAAATTAGGAATAATCAATGGCTGTTTATGATCTGTGAATTCAGCTAATACGGAGTAATTACACTCCACTAATTCCTGGTATTTGTCATCCTTTGGTTGCAGAGGAGTCCTGCAAAACAATAAAAACAGATTGGCTGCGCTGGGCCCACAGACTGGGGGCTTAGCACTGCACGAGCTAATTTCTCTTTTAATGGTAAAAGTGGTTATGATTTCCCTTCTTTCTTTTTCTCTCCTAGCAGCAAAGCCAGCATCAGTGGGCTGTGCTGCCAGGGCTGCAGCGGGCGTCGCGGATGCGCTACACAACAGCACCCCCAATAGCCAGCACCGCCGTGCTGCTGGGGGAGCCCCACCAGCACACCGAACCCCCCTTGCCAACCAAACACCACCCTTCTCGTGAAACTGCTTTTTCACCTTTTTGTCCAATAGCGTTGTATCAGTCCTCCTATCAACGTTTGTCCTCACGCGTTTCTTCTTCCAGCCCATCTGGCACAGGGTAACCCCGCCGGTGCTTCACACGGGCTGTGCTCGGTCACCAGGACGCTGGTGAAACCTACGGGATGTGTCATCAGTTTGCTGGCATGATTCACTCTTCGATCAATGAAATACTGCTGTTTATTAACCTGTGCAAAAGTGAGAGAGGAGAGGTGAGTACCGGAGCAGAGTGGGTGAATAATCCCCTGTGGCAGCGCAGGTGGGAAGGTGTGGACTGTGGGAGCAAGCCCTGCCGTCATCCACCTCATCCACCCCTCACATGTGGCCTGTAGGAAATGCAGGTGGTGTTTAAAACTAGATAAACAGGGAGGTAAAAGACTCTTTCCTTGTAAAGGTGCTACATTTAACATCTGCGGCACATGGCTTAGCCCGGCAGGAGCAATTTGAAACAGCCACAGCACTTTTCAGGACAAAGTTTGTGAAGTGGCTGTGGCCAAACCTTTCCTAAGAGAATCTGTCATGAATTTATCCCAGCAAGCACCTCCCCGCAAAGCAGCGTGTCCCTGTAGGCACTGCAGAGCCCTGTGAAGGGATCTTCAGGGAGTAGCCTCCCCCCTGGTGCTGAGCTCTCATAGGAGACAGCCCCTCAGAGGGACAGTCCTGCAGCCACTGAGATTTTTTGGCAGGAGCCATCAGCCCCCCAGTGCTCCCCACCACCCGCTGATGTCTCACATGGGGCCCATGCAGCCAGCGCTGGCACAAGGAGGGAGGAGGAGGAGGAGGAAGAGGAGGAGGAGAGCAGTTCCTCGTCCGCCAGCTCGCTCCTGCTGATCCTACCATGGTGTTCATCACAGTGCAGCGATTTTGCACCATAGATTATTCATTCCCCAGCCTGGCAGCTTTTTGATATCACATCTTTTTTTTTTTTTAGTTTCTCTTTGTCTGTATCATGCAGAAACCTCCCGGGGGGAGCCTGTAGATGAGCCTGATGTAATTCCATAGCACTGCACCAGTTAATTGTTTGCTGAATCGAGACCAAGCTGATGCCCTGTTCCCAGCACTTGATGTATTCACTAACATTATCTGTGATCTAAAAGCACCTCTCTGCTGTGTGCCACAGGGGATGGGCAAAACCTGGGCTACCACAGGACGTGGGGACAGGACTCGAGGGCTGCCCATGCCAGCACCAGTGTTTAGGCTGTGCTGCAGCCATGTCCCATGAGAAAAGCACACAGCTCCTCACCCTCTGTGTTTTCAGGAAAACATCTTGGTGACCAGCTGGTGAAATGTGCAGTTGCACAGAACAGAAACTGTTCACACAAGGTTTCCTTGTCAGGATGACGAGGCCCCTGGCCCCGCTGATGTTTTTTGCTCTTTTCTTCTGCAAGCGGCAGCAGCGTCTCCATCTCCACAGAGGACCTGGGGGGCCTCAGGTCCCTTGAAGCAGGAGGAGAAATTCATCTCGAAACAGGCCTCCCCCAGAGCGCTACAAGCCCTGTGCCTGGGCCAGCTCCTGCACGGGCGGGAAGCGGGGGACGGAGCAGAGCAGCGTGCTACAGCACGCCGGGACTTGGGGCGCTTCGTTATTGAGCTGAGCCAGTTATTGCCAGCAGCTAAACAAACTAATAGGAAGGATATTTCCCTGGAGAGGGAGGAGATTTCTGATTTAGACTGCGCTGTTTAAGCCCAGACGCTCACTGCAGCTAAAATTTCCTTCCGAGGGCAATAATTATCCCGATGCAAAGCCCAGGCCTGTATTTGCTTTTCTGCTCCCTGTCTGGAAGGTTTTGGTGTAGAGGCTTCTATTTCCTCTGGTGCACAGCCCAGCACCTGGGCTGCATCCTGCACCCCTTGCCCAGCACCAGGAACCAGAGCCAGGGGAAAGAGACAAAAAGCTCAGGGCATAGTTTTATGCAGAGAGCACCCTCGGGTATTAAACTAATTACCAGGGAGCAGCATTGGTCCTGCAGGGGCTCTGCTCCAGCCCACTGCAAGCTGCAGTCCCAAAGGCAGCACTGCTGCTGCCAGCCCAGCATCTCCTCCACTGGCTCCCGGATGAAAATTGCTTTAAAAGCTCCAAGAGAAGCCGTTTGCTTCGCATAAGTGATGGGAATGGAAAAGAAAAACGAAAAAGGAATGGGAACACTTTTGTTCTTGGCTGCCAGGTAAATGAGGTTCAGCTTTGGAAAATATATAGGGCCTCTAATGCTAACTGCAGTGCTGGAGTCTCCAAGGAGTGATTTCTTCCTTCAGAAACATAATAATAACAATAAATGATTAAAAAGAAGGCAGCCTAAATCTATATCTACAGTTAACTCAGGACTCCTTCGGAGTTCAGGACGGTTGCTGGATAAATAAATGCTATTTGAAAAGGGAACCTCCAGCCTCCTGCAAACAAGAGGCAAAAAAGCAGCACGCAGGGCCAGCCCACACACATGCAACACCGCTGGGGGGAAATCCCAACGGATAGGGTTATCCTGGATTTGTCCCACATGGGGAATGCCTGTCCTGGCTTCATGCCCACCCACTCCCATCACTGTACCCCCCACCAGCCATGCTGCCCATCAAACACAATGCACTGGCTTAGTGCAAGTGCATAGTCAGGCTGGTGTCCACCCTGGGAGAGGTTTTCCTCTTCTGATATGGCAAAAAACAAATGCCAAAGTGGAGAAAACCTCCAAATGAACCACAAGAGCTGGTGGCCACAGGAATGACTTTTTTTCCCCTCCTTCAGGATAGCTGCTCCCCAGCCACTGCGCCCCGTGGGGCTGCACACCGGGGTGCCCAGCCCTGTGCGGGGCAGTGAGATAAGGCTCAGGGAAGTGCTGTGAGTCACAGAGGGCTGGGCCAGGCTGGGCAGCTGCACCATCACGCTGCCGAGCACATGGTGCCCCAGCTCCCCGGGATGCCCCAGCACCGATGCAGCCTACGGAGAGGGACACTGAGCAGTATGTAGGCTTGTCCCATCCCTGACCATGGGAATGAGGCTTCTGAAATAATGTCTTTCTGCAGCACTTTTCTCTTGACTTCTTGGTAGGTTAGATGGCTGCCAGGGAAGGTTTTAGTTGTTCCTCCTTCTTGTAGCGTGGAGGTGAAGGGGAAACCCCACATGCTGGCATCATTCCTCGAGGTGCAGCTGTGCTGGTTTCATAGACAGCCTTAATGAACTACCTGTGTTAATGGCAAGGGTTAAATCCATGTTTCCACCCATTATGGGATATGTGGTGGAGTCAGCTGTATGATGTGTTGTCCAAGTCAAACCCCTTTATCCATCATGTCTTTGGATGAATTTGCAGGGTGTTCACTATGCAATGCTCCAGCGCACAACCCGGACACCTCCCAGGTGCCGACTGGGAGTCCTCGGGGTGCTGGCACCCAGGGCCTTGCTAGCTGCCAAAAACACATTTCAGATCCTCCCATAGGTGCAATTACCAAAAACCAGAGCCCTTCACCACAGCTGCCCAGTGAGTGCTGCATAGCCCACACTTACCCCTGCGCTTTCGGTCCCAAGAAGTGCCTCTTCCCAGCAAACAGCTTGCTGTCAGCCCTGAGCACCAACATTTGTGTCCCTCCTTTTGCCCTGGGGTTTTGGCACAGGCCACTTCAGTACAACCTGCAATCCACAGCACTGGGATCCCCGCCAAGCTGCCAGCCACCATTCCTGTGCTGGAGGGGATGCAATCGCTCCCCTCCATCTCTCATCGCTGCCACAGGTCTTGATTCACTGCTTGGGGAAACCTCACCGGAGAGGCGAGCTCATAGCGATTTAGCTTTGTGCTCAGTGACACATGCAGAGAACCGGAAAGCAGCTGTCAATGACAAAAGAACAAGAGGCAGAATCGGTAGCAGCCACGGATGGGTGATGCTCCTCTGGCAACAGCAGGCAGTGGGAGCAGGATGGGGCCATGCCTGCCCCGTAACAGGCAGCGATGCACCCACACCGGGCACCAAAATCAGCCTGTGCACTTTTCACCGGCCCCACAGCCCCGCTTCCCCAAGCAGCACCTCCAGTTCTGCTCCCAGATGGGGCTCAGCCACCGTGGCTGGCCCCAGCCCTGCCCACCACCATTGTGCATCCTGTTTGGCTTCTGTTTCAGGATCAGGGCCTCACCCTGGTTAGCTATTGACTTGTGCTGGGGGCAGTTTCCCTGCAAGATGCCCTCTCCAGCCATTTGACACATGCAGCAGCTGGCCAAGCATTTTTATGCGCTGAGGAATTTATAAGCCCTCTGGCAAACAGTGCTCTCCCATTGAGTAACTCAGCAAAGCTCCTTTTGAGACTAAAAATGTCATTGTAGCATTCTTCATTCTCCTGTGGTGGGACCAGCCCTGGACACACCGTGGACGTGTGCCCACCAGACACCAGCCCCTCTTCTGCACCCCTGTGTTCAGTTTTTCAGGAAAACCCTGACTTTTGGAGGGGTGACTCGCTGGGTGTGGGCACGTGTGACATCTGGCAGCCACCCTCTTTGGAGCTGCATCCCTGCCCTGCACCAAAATAATGCCTCATTCATGGTCAGAGACCTGCTGGGAGAGAGAGGGACATGTGGGGCTTAAAAGCAGAAAAAAAAAAAAAAAAAACCAAGCCAAAAGCAACAAAGGCAGAAGCTTCTGGGGAAGAAAAGTGAAGTTTTCCTGCAGCACTGGGAGGAAACAGGAACATTCACCCGCTGCATCCTAGAAAACCTCCCTGTGAGGGCAGGGATCTGCCTGGGTTTCTTCTTGGCAGCAATAACTCAGTACTGCCAAGCAGCAGTTCAGTCTTGAGCAGGCTCGGGGTGGAGCCTTTGCCTTGCAACACCACAGAGCTCTTTAGCAATATTTGTCTGAGAACTTCTTTGTTCCTGGAATGGTTTTTAAAGCAAATAGTTTCAGGTTTATTAGACAAATAACTCTGTTTATCACTCACTATAGTTCCTTCCTTTCTCTCTCTCTCGCAAGTCTCTCTGGCAGATGCCAGAGCACAGTCATCATTTTTTCCACCACAGTCTTAGCAAAAAAAAAAAATTAAAAAAAAAAATCTGAACAATTAAAAAATAATATAATAGAAATCCCAGGACAGGGCTACCCTCTTGTAATGTAATCTGGGTCCAGGAATTTCACCATCCAGGGACTTTGGCCAATAAATTTTACCTGGGATTAAGGTGAAGATAAATAGCCCGAATAAATAAATTACTTCCCTAAAGTGCTAGTTGGTTTATTTTTCCATTTCTCTTTCTCTGCAATAAAATCAATACATGCATAGAAAAAACCACAAATTTGGCAAACTGTGCAACAGGCCCTAGTGAAGCCGGTGTCCCCCACAGCAACAGGGACCAAATGGGGACTGTTTTGCAAACCCAGTGGAGTTTTACTCCACTCACTATGTCCAAGTCACAGCCCAGCTCCAAATCCTCACCAGCGCCACCCTCTCCTCACAGCATTGAGGGAGGGAACTCTACATGCTCCAAAAGCAAACCAATACCAATTTTGAAGATTTTGTGACTTGCTAAGGGGGATTTTAAGGACTGCTCTTCTGCCCCCATCACACCCATCACCAGGTCAGGCTCTGCGCTGGGGAGCCAGGCATGGGAGAGGCTCCCTGCATTTAAAAAGCAGAACTTCATGCTGAAAGGAGCAAAACAGCCTGGTGCTGTCCCCCCAGATCCAGCCACAGTCAGCATTTGTCCTCCAAAACCTTTAAACTGTCCATTTTCAGGTCTGTGGCTCTTCTACCAGCTCAGTGAAAATGGGCTTGTCAGGCCAGCTCCAATATGAGTTTAAAACCCATTTCAGGGATACCGTGTCGAGGGCTGGGAGCAGCTGGCATGAGGAAGGGCTGCAGATGTCAGGGATGCCTGTGCCCCCCCTCCTGCAGGGACAGATTCCTGCTCAGGGCCACCTTCCTCTGGGAGGAACAGCTGCAGGGAGAAGTGAGATGCTGCTGGGAAGAAAGTGTGCTTAGCTGATACGCTATCAAAAACACACTGCCGTGATATGCAAGAGTACACAAACACCTTTCAAGGCTTTCTTTAAAATGCAGATAAGCCATGAGGCCACTCTCCCATAGAAAGGAAAGCCGCTAGCTCCCTGTCCAAGTGGCTTCGGCAGCTCCTCCTTGCCGCAGCCACACGCAGACATGGGCACAGCGGAGAGGTCTCGTGGGGAGCGGTGCCAGGCTCAGACAGCTGAGGTGTCACTGCGGGACTGCCACCCTGGCCCCCTGCAAACTTCCTCTGGGGTGCCAGGCAAAGCAGGAAAGCAACAGCTTTCCTCCTGCAATGCAGGTTGTTCTCCTCTTCGTTTTTAAGACTGCCTAAAAGCCCTGTACAGGGAGCGATGCTGCAACCTACCCAAGGGTCAGGGGAAGCATCTCACCAAGGCTCTGAGGGGGGAAGCCGGGTGCATCCCACCCAGGGGCCAAGGGAGGATGCTGCACCATGGCCACAGTTAATTACATGGCCACAGACAATTTCCCTGAACCCAAGCCCTGAGAGGGAACCCAGAGCGGGGCTGGGTAGGAGGCAAAGCTCTTCTCTCCTTCCTCATGACGTAACAGCCTGAAATCAACTTTCAGCCCAGCCCTGCTACAACCTGTTGCTCCTTATTTACCCTTCAAACAGGAAAAGCAACTCTCAGCATAGCTCTTTTACAAATTTTTCTATGCCAAGCCTCACTAACGGGCTGCTTTAGTTAACATCAGGCTCTTTAACTCTGAGCACACGTCTCACAGGTGACAATCTGCCTTAGGACTCCGGAGTGGCTTCCAGGACAGACGTTCACCAGGCTGCAGCCCCGAATTTTTAAGGTAGGAGTGGGTCCCCAGCCCCTGGGAGCCCAGTGCATGGGGTGGCAGGTGCCCATCCCATCGCTTGGGGTGGCAACAGGAAAGAGGGGGGCAGATGGACTTGCTCGGGTAGGAAATAGTTCATGCTCCAAATTACCACCACTCCCCATTCACATGGCTGAAGATGCTGTAGGATCTGGGCAAGTGGAAAATATTTCTGTTCTTAAGTCAGGTGTCCCCAAATCTGGCCACTCCACCCCACTCAGTGGTGCTGCCCTTCTTCCCTTCCCTTTCTAGTTGTAAGGAGGACAAGCTTGTTCCCACAGATAATATTTGAAACCTGCCTTGCTCCATCCCAGAAGGAAATGCAGCAAAGCCATGATTGAAAATATGCTCCTTGAGAACATTGCTATCAGCAGAATAGAAAAGCTGAGAAAAGGACATGAAACAGGAGTGCACAGGGCAGCAGAGAGTCACAGTGAAGAGTTCAGGGGCTTAAAACCAAAGCAAGCTCAATCCATGCAGCCTGCTCCAATGTACAGGAGCCAGCACTTCATCAGCAGGGTGGGACCGAGCACATGTGCCCGATAGGAATTTATACAACTTTAGTGACCTCTTAGTTATTGCAAATATGTCTAAACATAGCAATTATTTTTTCATCTAATATCTGCCTGACTTTGGTGGGCTACTGGTATGCTTTATGGTATTTTCTTCTTTTTCCTCAGGGTGACCTGTGACCGTTGGCCACCCCCTCAGTTGCGCTCTCTCTCCCCACCACCATGCGGGTGACAAGTAAGGAGGGAGACAGATATTTACTTTTCTCTGTCCATTTTTCTACAGTTCTTTATGCCTCCTTCTCATTTACATAACCCCTTCCCAAGCCCATCTACACTGACCTTCCCCTGCCAGGGACATGGAAAAGGGCGTTTGTATAAGTATCAGTTTTTTAAAAGATTTGTGTAGATTTCAGCTTGTTGTATTTTTCCCAATGAAACCCTCTGTGCCT